>NC_142170.1:22712465-24182465 GCF_029865625.1 Vigna umbellata
CAAGCCAACACACAGAAATTTTAACGCCGTCTAGTCCAATTAACAACAAGGTTTAAATTGACTCAATTTTACAGAAAAAAGGGACCTAATTGGGATAAAAAAATACGAGGACCTATTTGAGATGATTATGCACAAATAGGAACCTCCGAAATGATTAAACTAAGGCATTTTTATCCATCAATCAAAATACTGCAATAAGCAACTAAAGAAGTTCAAGATGAACAACTGTAAAGAAACCTCAACTTCAATGGCTACAAATTGCTACTTAGACAAGGACGAGGTTGATAAGGGTGTAAACCAAACAATGTACAAAGGTATGTGTTTGTGCAAGATTTCAGTCAGGTCCAAAGAAATCACAACTTATTCTTTTCAAGAGGATAATAAAGTACTTAAGAGCAACTAAAATACTTGGTTTATGGTATCTAAGAGGTGGAAACATATCACTTGTAGGGTATAGTGATTTGGACTTTAGGTGCTATAAAGTTGATAGAAAAAGAACTACCAACATATGTCACTTACTAGGTTGTTCTTTAATCTCTTGGCACTCAAAGAAACAAGCTTGTGTAGCGCTATCCATTACTAAAGTTTAGTATACTGCAACTGGTAGTTGTTGTGCTCAATCAATATGGATAAAAAGCCAATTGGAAGATTATGGTATCTACCTAGATCAAATAATCCTTAAATGTGATAATACTAGTGCTATAAACCTAATTAAAAATCCAATACTTCACTCCAAGACTAAGCATATAGAGATCAGACATCACTTTATAAGGGATCATGTCTGAAAAAGAGAATGTAAGATTGAATACATTGAGACCAACTCATCTTTACTAAACCACTTCCTAAGGATAAATTCTACACCATTAGAAATGAATTAGGCATCCTAGATGTTGCATGCTCATCCTAATTCAATAGAAATTACACGTCTATATCAATATTAACCGATTCTATAATCGATTAATCTTACTAAAATCATATCAAGTTGTAAAATTGCTATTTGTTTTTAATCAATTAGCTCACTTATCTAATCGATTAATACACTTTGATTTACTTAAATGAATTATTTATTCTCTGCTTTAATAAATTATACTATTCTATTAACTGATTATAAACAATCCTCATTATACTCATATTTGTTTAAATTTTGAAACTTTAAAAAGAAAAGGGAAAGCAGATAAACTAACATTGAATATTCAAATTTAAATTTATTAAAACTCATAAACCTTAACCTGCCTTGCATCATCTCTCATACACACCCTAATCCTCTACATCAAGCACTACCACCATGGCCTCATCATCTTCTAAATCCAAAATATTCCAAATGCACTACAAAGAAGACAAGGGCTACTGATCTTGATGGCTATTGGTAACGATGAAGCAGAGAAGAACTTCATTTGCTACTGGAGTATTTTGGTCTCTTTAATTTTCAAAGGACTTTATTACATTTTGTTTTGGTTCACTGGAGTATATATCATAATAGTGTAGAACCTTATATATATAATTTGGTATTATATGTTATATCTAGATAACTATAATAGCAACTTGTACTTTTTTCTTGAATTAACTGTTTTGTATTATTAAAAGTGTGATGAGTCCTATGGTAATTGAATACTATGAGATACAATTACCCTCATTTTCAAGTTATGTATAAATTTAATTCAATATATATGAATACAGTGCAAGTAAGATATGCCATTTATATATATGCATAAAGGAAAATGATATATTATAAAGTTGTAAATAACTCTAATCTTGACTTAGCATTGATGTAACAACTTTACATTTCGTCATTTATAGTTTCAAACAACACTTTTTTATCAAGATAAATTATGAAAGTGACTTTTGAAATTGAAATATAACACAAAACTTTGTAAATATCAAATGTATCTTTTAGGATGTAATGTGACACATTTAAGAAGATAATCCCTAGTACATGATATTAATTGATTCATTCATTTGTCTTTGTAGTTAGTTTTCATTGAATTTTCATATTCCCTTTCCCAAACCTCCTTTGACCATTGCCATGGTTAATAGTGAATTTAATAGATATTTTATTGAAATGTAGAACAATTGAGATTAAATAATTTAATTTACTAAATTTAATAATTTAAAAATTAAAAATTTTATTCTTTTAAAATAATTATAAGTGCTTTATTTAAATTATAGCAATATTAAATAGTCTTAAATGTTAAATGTGTTTTGAAAAAAACAATCATGTTTGATGTAAGAACCTATTTAATAATGTAAAAGTATTAAATAAAAGTTATATAAATAATAATCACTAAGTACGTGAGATAGAAATATAACAACTATATACAATAATGCATAAAGAAAACTATGAAACTAGAATATTCAAAAGAAAAATGTTTATATACAATAGAACAAACTGTAACTATGTTGTTGCCTCCCCTCACCTTGCACTAAATCAACTGGAACATCTTCTTCTGCTTCCACCATTAAGGTGATTATTGCAAAACAAAAGAAATAAACAAACAAACAAATAGAGAAGAAAGTGTAAACTAATGTACCAAGAATAGTTTTCATAAATAAATATAAACATCATACAACACTCATTCATAAAACAACGTTATCACACGTAATGACTCATTCTAGACTTAAAAAATCTAGATAAAGCATTGATGTGAAATCTTGGGAGGTCATGCACATGTGGTGGCCTCTACTGCTCTATAGAGCCATTGGCAATGAGTTTCATCCTACCACACTCAATGTTAGTCCGTTAACGCCTTAGGTCAAGGTAAAGCCTTTAAACTAGGACCTTTTGCTCCTTTCACCACATACCTCACCCTTCTCTACTTGAGATTGAATGATTATTAGAGAATTACGATAACCTCCAACATTTGGACTCCTAGATCAATACTTACTCTACTAAAATACCACCATAAAATCTCTCTATAAGATCTATGGAATTACGCCAAACACATGTGCCATGCACATAACCAATAAAAAACTCATCATAACCATCATATTATACATGAATAAATTCCACACACACTCACTATCATGTTATCAATCCATGAAGCATCACCATTTCTATAATAAACGTACATATAACTCATGGTAAACTACTTGAAACAATCAAAGGATTAGAAATTCACCAAAAACATACATTGGCGCTTAGAGTGACACTTAGTGCAAGACTTCTCGTAGAAGGTGATGCTCAGCGGCACATTCCTAACACTCATTGCTCAACATTTCACAAAGGGTGACACTTAATGGCAGTTCTAACGATCAACGACATTCTTCTCGCAAAATGCCTCATCCAACGACACAACTCTGTCGCTCAACAATCTTGAATTAAAGTTCTAGACCTAAAGTGGTAACTAGTGCTCAACAGTAACTTGTTACCGCTCAACGCCATACCATTCACACTTTCAAAAAGTTTTCGATGATTCAAAATTTGTCTGTAATAGTACAATTTAAACATTTATTGGTAAAATTTTAAATTTGTTGATAATTACTAAAGGAAACATTTGTCGATAATTATCGAAGGAAAAATCTATTAGTAAATTCCGTCAATACCCTTCTTCTTCTTTCTTTTAGCTTTCTCAATCTACAAAAAATCAACACATTACAAATGAAAGGGATAACTCATCTTCAATCTAGTTGAATCCTTCATCACAAACTTTGATAAAATTTTAGGGAAAAACTTGTTAGGGGTCATGCCAATCCAGTCATCGACGTTGATAGTGGAGACTCTTCTTCCAAGCAACATACATGCGACAGCAGAGCGCGTACAACGTTGGTGCCCTCATCGTAGTAGTTGGCTAATCTAGAGTTCACGGTAGTCACTCCGTGGAGGCGAGACAACTCTTTGTCACGGTAGGTTGCCTTTTCTAAAGTCATAGTGAGTGTGGCTTCTGGTGTATCTCTCTACATTGATGGTTTTAAGAGTTGGGCGTGATGGGTTCTACTACATCTCGTTAAATTGAGTATGTAGTGGTTTCTATGGTGGCTCGTAGGAGAATGAGAAAGGGGAGTTCAGTTTTCTAGTGCGTGGCTCGCGAAGAGTGAGATAGTGGGCGAGAAATTTTCCACTCTTGTCATCGACAAATTTTACTAACAAAAAAATTCATATAAATTTCATTTATTGATAAATTTTACTAACAAAAAAACTGTCAGTAAATGAAATATGTATTACCAATGAATTTTAACTGACAAAATAAATTCATTGATAAAATCCGTCGATAATTCAAATTTACTAATAATTTATTTTCATTGGTAATTGCATGGAATTTGGTAGTGATGTATTGTACATGTTCAGGTAACCTTATGGCTGAATACAAATTTGCTTACTAGGTAGATATGTATTCGGTCAAAGAACATATCAACATCATCAAGATCAACTAGAAATGATAACCTACCACTGAGATGATGGAGAAAGGATTAGGCCAAGGTTAACCGGTGATTAGGTCACATGGTCCAAACCCTTCCAGCAAGGCCCGTGAACAATAATATAAATAGTATGTCCTACGAGATACATCAATTACGTTCATTAATTACTATATTTATTGTTTATTGATGTGCTAGACCGACTTGGGTGTTAGAGTGTCTTCTACAAATGCAACCCCTACCTAGCTTAAGGGAAACAAGTAACCAAAAGAAAGACGAGTAACTTAGAAATTGAAGATTTAAACATTAGTAAAAAAGAAGCTTTTTAACGCGCTATGTATGCCTTTGTTTTACTGAAACTGAAGTGTATAAAAGCGCGGTGGCATTTTTGTAGTTTTAGAGAACTTATATACCTAGGTTTATAGGAAACTGAAGCGTAAAACGTCTACTGCCTCGATTAAGTCAGAAACGGAGGCATAAAGTGGTACCAGCGCGCACTTAAATCACGTGATAGAAGCTAACATAATTTTTGAATAAGGTCTACTACTTCGGGTATCAGTAGAACCAAAGCACAAAAGCTTTCCAGCATCTGTTACGCGCCAACCGAGGCATATAACGCGTATATGTTTTCAAATTTTAATTATTTTCTGACACTTTAGGCATTGGGTATGCTTGAAACGGAGGCAGTATGTCTCTATTACCTCAGGTAAACCTGTAACCGAGGTAGTATAGCATTTTATAACCTCATAGATCTCTTTGCTTTCATGGTACCATTCTCATTGTTCCTCTTCTTCTCTCTCGCTCAAATCTCCTTCTCACTGTTCCTCTTCTTCTCTCTCGCTCAAATCTTCTTCTCACTGTTACCCTAAAATAGCCACCACTCCGCCTCTCCGTCGCCACCATTCCGCCGCTCTGTCGCCACCACTCTTCCGCTGTTCTCGAGCAAGATTCAGCCTCACATTGCCTCCCGTTGCGTCGTCCCCTGCTTCTCGCGCAACCGCTTCGCTGCCTCGCCGTCACGCTGCCTCCTCATCGTCGCCGGCATGCTGCCTTGACACCATTGTCGTCGCGCTCCCTCGCAGCGCCTCTGCCTTCGTCGACGCAACCTAAAACCTAGGCAAAGGGAAGGTTCTGCATCCAACCTCTCCTTCAATGTCGTCGCTCTGTTATCGCCACCCAAAGCCCATGGCTGCATCCAACCTACTCTCGCGAAAGCCTATTCCTCCGTCTCCGCCCCCAAAGCCCATGGCCGCATCCTCATCTTGACCCGTCCCACCCCCAAACCCGTCACGCCTCCTACCCTACAACCCCAACCCCAACCCCACCACCAATCGCCACCCAATCCGATCCATCAAACCCAGGACCAGTCGGAACCGCCACTTGACGCGATCTCACTCCGCAACCGGGCGCGATCTCGCTCCGCCCCCTCAATCGAACTGGCACCGCTTCCTCAGAGAGAAAAGCCAAAAAAAAGTAACCACTCTACTGCCTCGGTTCAGAAGGAACCAAGGCGAAAAGTCCTTTAAAAAAAAGAAAAAAAACCTATTGATTCGGTTAACTGTGAACTGAGGCAAAATCTTACCCTTTTTTTGCCTTTATGAACCGATATCATAATCATAAAGTAAGATGTGTTATTTATCCCACATATCCTTCTATTATTAGACTCTTTATAGGATTTTAAATAGAAAAAACAAGTGAAAAGTTTGTGATTAATTTTATTGATGAAAGAAATAATGAGTAAGTTAATGTAATGAATGGGTATGAATCGAAATTGAAAGATGAAATAAAATTAATTTGATGTAGAAAAATCATTTTAAAAATTTAAATGAATTTCAAATAAATTTCAGTAAAATTTAAAATATTATCACAAATTTCAATAAATAAAAAAGTATATTTTAGGGTAAAAATATTAAAACAGTTATTATATAATCTTAATAAATATGTATTATATAAATTTAAATTATTTAATTTAATTTAATACACATAAATTTGTTAATTAGTCAATAACGAAATTTGGTATATATGATTTTCAAGTAGTTAGCTAGTAACTTTCCATGAAGTCAAAATCAAAGGCAATTAAAAGCTATACCTTTTGGCTTTCCATTTCAATAATTAGCTCTGTCCATTTTAATATATACGCGTTATTTCTCAGAATGTGAAGTTGAAGAAAAAGATAAGGTATATGTATGATCGAAAGTTCTTGGTATTTTCGTGGTTCGAAAGTCTCATACCGTTGACTTGGGAAAGATGGAATAATTCCAAATTTATACAGCAAAGACGCATGTACGTTAATGTGATAATATAGAGATTTATAGTGAAAAGATAGATATGGCTAGACACTTTTCAAATGGAGGTGAAGAAGGTTTGATGCTTCATTCTGGACCTATATTTTTGTTTCTCATGATTATTGCTTCTCTTTCTATCATTTCAGTCATCATATTTGCTTGTGGAGACGACAACAAAAGTACCAAGGGTAACACTCAGGCCGCTGGATGTGGTGCTGGATGTGGCGGTGGATGCGGCGGTGGATGCGGCGGTTAATAGTAAGGAATAATATACAAAATGCGTGAAGTTTGGCTTGGAGTTTCTCTTTGTTGAGGTAGAAATAATTGTATTAGTTAAGATGTAAAAGAAGTTTGTGTTTGAATAATAATACTCTTCAATTTTAGTATTTTTCTACAAATTTAGTGTACCTCTGTATCTCTGTATCTTTAAGGAAGCCACATCTTTTTTTTATAATCTAAATTATTTTCCTGTGTCTATCATTCCATATGAATTTTTCAAACACTTTATGAGTTTAAAGAAAAATTATGCCTTCTTTATCAATTTAGGAAGAAAATTTGAAAGTGTTGCAAGCTTTTTATTAAGATGAACTTCTTTGAAGTTGTGGAGATAGTCGTGATTGGCCTATATAACCCACATTGTGATTATAAAGCTAAGGATTTTTTCTCTTCTATTACTGAGAATAAGTTGTCCATATGTAGGCGCGTATTATGTTGCCTAACCCTCAGAAGAAAAAAAAAAAAAACTTTTTCCAAGTGGTGAGAAGGTCTTCAACCTTAACCTCTCCTTCCCATGAGCTACACATATCATCGCTTAAGATTTTGATAGATATCGCTTGGACAATATTCATTCTGCGACCACCCTTTATCAAAAAACAAAAAAAATTAAATAATTTCGAATACATTACAAACTTGCATTCTAATGATTCAGATTTTTACATTGAATTTCCACTCCTCAAATTACTAATAACAACTATGTAAGGATTGTTGTACGTGTGCTGTATTGATTTGTAAAGAATAACAAGCGTATAATATACAAAATATCTAAATCCTACAATTTAAGAGACAATATATCAATTCTTTAAGACAGAATCAATTATGCATAAGCTAAATTGCAATTAAATAAATTATATCCTATAAGTAAAGTCTAGAGGGTACTTACCTCCTTCATAGAAGGAATGTTAGTAGAACTTCATCGGAATGTTATTTTTTCCCTTTTCAATCCTACTAAGATAGTCAACTACTAAATTATGTGTCCCACTTTTGTTCTGAATAAGAGTCAACTTGTCTTTCTCATTCTTGACCATTGTGATTCCGTATTTCTTGGAAACCACATGTACAGGGCTCATCCAAGTGCTATCAGAATTGGGGTATATAATACCTATTTGTAGCAACTTGGTGTCCTCTTTCTTTACAACCTCCATCAGTTTAGGATTTAGTCTTCTTTGAGGTTGTCTCACTAGTTTAGCATCCTCCTCCAAAAGTATTCTATGCATGCAAAAATAAGGGCTAATATCAGGAATATCTACTAAAGTCCAGCCTATTGCTTTCTTGTGATCTCTGATAACCTGTAATAGCTGTTTTTCCTGCTCATCAGTAAGTAATGTAGATATAATAATAGGGAGTTTCTCATCCTTCTCAAGATAAGCATATTTCAAATGAGATGGTAAGGGTTTCGACTCCAAAATGGGTGGTTGTACCGTAGATGGCAACATTTTACTGCTTAAGGTAATCTCAGCCACCTCAACATCACACTTGGACGCCTAAGAGGTATCATATATTGACACCACGTCCTTAATATCACCTACTTTACATATTTCTTTGTCGTCCAAAGTTAGGCACGACATATTTGAAAAAGAATAGTCCAAAGATGGAGAAAAAGTTGAAAAAAGTCAAAGAAACTACAAGAAAAATTGTTTACAACATCACTTAATAAATCAATACAAAACAGAGAATGCTTTTCAATTGGGTGCTTCATGGCTTCCAATACGTTAAAATGCACCTTCTCGTCTCCTATCTCCATGGTCAATGTCCTTGCATGCACATCTATCTTGGTTCGTGTTGTCATCATGAAAGGTCTTCCTAAGATAATAGTTGTTGGACAGATTCCTTCATCATCCTTCATATCCAAAATATAGAAATCTGCAGGAAAAATTAACTTGTCTACTTAGACAAGCACATCCTCAAGCACACCTGCAAAGTTAACTGTGTTATGGTTGGCCAGTTGAATGACCACACCAGAAGTCTTAAGAGGTCCCAGAGATAGAAAAGTAAACACTGATAAAGGCATTATATTTATAAAAACCCCTAAATCTAGCATGACATTGTTAAACTTTGAATTTCCAATAACACAAGGAACAGAAAACATACTTGGATCCTTGCATTTTCGCAGTATTTCAATATGCTTATTAATCAAGCTTGACACATTTCTTCCCAAATTCACAACCTCATTATCCCTATTATGCCTTTTATTTGTGCAAAGTTCTTTAAAAAACTTGGCGTATTTAGGGATTTGTTTAATAACATTTAGCAAGGGAATATTGATCTCCATCTTTTTGAAAGTATTTAAAATTTGTTGGTCTAATTCCTCCATTTGTTTTGTTTCTCGGCTTCAACCGATTTGGATATGGAGGAGGTGGAGAACAAGATGAAGAAGAATTTTTAGAAGTAGAGTTAAAGGATACTAACCTGGATTTTTGAGTGGTAGTCTCAGTTGATGGTTCACTTGGTCCTTTATTCTCATCAACTTGTGTGTCTTCTTTCTCCTTATCTTCATCCTCTTGGGCTCCCTCAAAGCCTTGTACTTGCTTACCCGTTCTTAGAGTAATAGCAGTTACATTTCGCGGGTTGATCATTGTTTGTACAGACAGTTTATTTGATTCCTTAGCCTCTAACTTATCCACCCTCTAAGTCAACTCTACAATTGATTTCTTGATTTCTGAATTTTGTTCAAATATTGTCTTCATGAAATCTTGTAGTGGCATTTCAAGTTGAGATTGTTTCCTTTGTTGAGGTGGAACATAAGGTTGCATGTTCTGTTGATACCTATTAAAGGATGAGTCATTATAATTCTGGTATGGTCTATTTCCTCCAAACATGTTTGCAGCAAAAGCTTAAGATGAGTTTTCCACAGTGGTTTTCACCAAGCTAGGGCATTCATGAGTATAATGTTCTGTTGAGATGCAAATTCCACATTTCTTTGCAATTTGTGGAGTTGAAGTTTTAAACAAGCTTGCAATCTCATCGAGTTTGCTCTCTAGCTTATTTAATCTTTCATCTATCTTCTTTCCATCAATTGAACCATTTTCAATTTCATGCACTCCCTTCAACAAAGTCACTGAATTTTCTCTTGTTCCATACTATTGATTGTCCACTGCCTTTCGTTCTATTAGACTTATACCATCTTCTAGTGACCTGTCTAAGAAAGATCCTCCGCTTGCAGCATCTGCCCATGATCTATCAGTTGGACTTTTGCCTTCATAAAAGCTTAGAATGAAATCTTCCATTTGGAGTTGAGGGCATGAAGCACATAGTTTCTTGAATCTTTTCCAATATTCACTAAGATTTTCTCTATCTCTTTGTCTTATATCTTGAATTTCTCTATGAATGGCAGATAATTTGGATGTAGGGAAATACTTTTCAAGAAGGAGTCTTTCAATAGTTTCCCAATTAGTAATCCCTGCAGAGAGATAATACCACCAATCTTGAGCTGGTCCTTGAAGAGTAAAAGGAAAAGCTCACATTTTAAGGCTCTCTATTGTGATCCTTGGAGATCTAAAATTTTCACACAACATGTGCAATTGTCTCAAGTGCTTGTGTGGATTCTCCCTTGATAACCCATTGAACTTTGGTAAGGCATTTAATAGGCCAGGTCTCAACTCCTACTCCTCATTAGGGTATTCAATGTTACTTCGAATAATTGTATTGTGAGAGGTGGCTAGCTGTCTGATAGTTCTTTGTGCCATTATGTTTAGGATAAGATCAGGTAAAAGATTATATGGTATATTTATGACTGGAGATAATGAAGGTGGTATGGATTCAAATGTAGGAAGTGTTATCTGTTCTTGACTTCTCTTTTTTTTCCTTTATTCTTGCTTTAGAGAAAGATTTCAAATAAGAGATAAGAGAGACTTTGTTTGGATCCACTTCCAGGAAAGAGAGGTGTGTTATAATGGACAACTTAAGTACCAAGTGTTTCCTAGCCAGAGTATATTCAAACTAGCCTTAAGTATTTCTCAAGAGAAATTCTTAATTAAAACAAGAACAAATATTTTTCTAACAATAAGAATAACTAAAGGCTAGGAAATAACTCAAAGTAAATTAAATGTATTTGCGTTAAATAAAAAAAATGAATAAAGATAAAAATAAAAAATAAAAATAAGAATCAAAATATTCAAAATACTAACCATATTCTCTTAGCAACAGCGCCAAATTTGATACGCTATCGTTGAAGCTATCAAATTAATACTACTTTTCAAGGCAATTTCAGTATTGCCAAGTCAGTAGTCAAGAAAGTAGATAGGGTTAAAGTAACCCTGAATCGTCTCCCAACGAATACGAAATTGTTTTTCAATATTTGAATCTTATGAATGAATGCAATGCTCAAGAATAAAAGTGAAAAGTTATGCTAATGGAGTTAATGTTTGAAGAACAAAGAGGAAACTTAGAAACAATTATGATGAAATAGGCTAATTCCACTACTTTTCCAAGATAGATTCATCATCAGTTATCCATAGATCATTGTTCAATTGATTATTCTTCAAGTTTCAAATTATTTAAACTACATTCTTAATTAATTTGAGGGCGATCATGCAATTAACCAAACTAGATTCTCAATCAAATGCAAGACCTTTCTAGATTATTCACAATGAATTCAACCAAAGTACATTCTCAATCAAATCCTATTGTGTTTAATCATGTCTATTCTTAAATCTCCTAACCAAATTGAAAACTAATTAATAAAAGTAAATTCTTAATTAATTATAGTTGAAATTATTACCACCAATCAAAGTACATTCTCAATTGATAGAAAAAACTCGTTTAATCATATGAAAGTTCCTAAATTTAATCAAAGTAGATTCTCAATCAAACCCAGAAACCCTTGAACTCATATGATTAATATGCATGTAGATTCAAACACCTTATGATGAAAAAATCATTACTTTTAATATGATTGAGAGGTGAAAGACATAGAAGAAGCATAACTCAAATCAATAATCAAAAGAAACAATTGCATTAATTCAACTTAACCTCAGAATCCATAATGAAATTACAGTGGAAAAGCTCTAGGAGCTTAGTCCTCCATGAATGGAGTAGAATACATGATGAAATAAAAGTCAGAGGAGTGGTTGATGATGGCTTCCAGTGCAGGAGTCTGAGAATGAATGAGTTGTGTCTCCTTTGGGTCTCTTTATGTAGGCTTGATTGAGCTTGGACTTTGAATCTTCTGTTGATAAGATCTTTTATCTTATATCTAATATCTTTCAAATATTCAACATATTTAATAAGTTTTTTAGAATATTTGATAATATCTTTTCTAGATTCAAAAAGATTTGGCAACTATTATCTTTTGATTTTTATTGATATAGTTAAATAAGGAAATTATTTAACAATATCAAATAAAATATCTTAAGATATATTTTCTCCAAATTATCTTTTAAAATAAACTTGCCCAAAATTACATTTCAACCCTTTTTATTTTATTCAAAATTGCACAGAAGTCTTGAAATTTCCTTTAATTGCACTTTAGCCTTTTCCTTTTTTTCAGAATTGTAATTCAAACTTTAATTTTAGCTGCATCAACAAACATTAAACTATCAAAAATAATTTATGCAACTAAAATCACATTTTAAGCATCTTTAATTCTCAAACCCGATAAAGTCAATCATCACAAATCTTATTTTAAATCAATCATTTAAGCACAAGAATCTCATCAAAAATTTGAATTTTAAACCATAAATGTGGGCATAAATATGCACTCATCAACATGCGATGCGCGTTTCTCATTTAGGGAATAAGGTAGTCTTTTTCTTTTAGCTAATTCACAGTAACCACAAATAGATGGAGTTGATAAGATGGAAGATAAAGACAAAAAACCTCTTTTTCTTAGATGGGACATAGTATCAAAGTGAACATGACCCAAACGATAATGCCACAATTCAAATGATCCTCGTAGCTTATTGCAATTTAAAACAGAAACAAAAGCAGTGTGACCATGCTCTAATACATATAAGTTGTGTTCATGCCTCCCTTTTGCCAGAATTTCCATTGTACCCCTTTGCTTAAGCAGAAAAGATGTGTTAGTAAATATAACATGCACAGAAAAGTGACGAGAAAGTTTACTAATTGAAACAAATTTCTTTTGTAGTATAGGCACAATAAGAGTATAAAGAAGGTTTAAAGTATTGGTCAAATGATGAGATCCAATATGGGAAATAGGGAGAGCATTACCATTTTTAAGTGTGATTACCAAAATAAGGCTTGATTAAGTCTAAATCAGATGAGTTTTTTGTCATGTGCGCTAAAGCTCCAATATCGAGGTACCAATCGGACTTGTTTGAGTTTGATAAGGTGCAAAAATTTGCAAATGATTTAGCAAGGTTGAGAGATTGAGGTAAGGCACCTTCATAGCATTGATGGCAAAATGTGGCATAATGACCTTCTCCCCTGCAGATTTGGCAATGAATAGGACGACATCCTCTATTGTGACCACCCCGATCTGAGTTTTGGTGACCACGACTTGTTTTTCCATTTGAGGAAGAACGCGACCCCGATTGAAAGTGTTGATCGGATGATTGGGAGGGACGTTGAGTAATGGAATAAAAAGCATCTTGAGAATGAGTAGATTCAACGACATGTAAATACATTTCAAAGCTCCCAACAGTAGAAAGAAGATCACGAAAAGTAACCATTGGTTGCATGGCTAATTGGGATGCACCAAAGCTAGTGAAAGTGGGACCTAAACCCCGTAGAAACTAGTGTAGTTTATCTAAATCCTCAATTAGTCTGCCCATAAGGCTAAGTTGATCACATAAGCCTCGAAATGATTTGGAAAAATCCCTAACAATGGATGAGCCTTTTGTGAGGTGCAACAGCTGATCTCTTATCCCAATTTCTCATTGGTTAGAGTCACCACCGTAAAGGGATTCAAGAGTAGTCCAGATCTACTTTGTTGTGTCATAATATAGTACCTCAACTAGAGTATCTTCAGTAAGAGAGGCCTGAAGGAGACTTACACGTCTTTGATCTTGTTGTTTCCAAGTGATAAATGTTGAATTAGCAATCGTCAAAGATCCATCAGTAGCAGGTAATTTCGCAGGAGGAGCTATGAATGAGCCATCGATATGACCATAGAGGGCATGTCCTTCGAGAAGAGGAAGGATTTGACGACGCCAGAGAATGAAATTGGTTAGGGTAAGGCGTATGTTTAGCATGTGGATCATGGTGTTAAATGAAAAAGCACCTTCAGAGGAAGGAACAGTATTAGCCATGGGAAGAAAAGAAAAAAAAGGAAGGGTGATGAAGGATCGAGGTTAGGTTGATACCATGTAAGGATTTGTGCAGATATGTTATATTGATTTGGAAAGAATAACAAGCGTATAATATATAGGCTATACAAAGTATGTGGATCCTACAATTTAAGAGAGAATATATCAATTCTTTAAGACAGAATCAGTTATGCAAAAGTTAAATAAGGTAAATTGCAATCAAATATATTATATCCTATCACATATTTTTTGATCCATACTAAATCATATTCAAAGACATGCATAAAACCTTTTCTATGCACATATTTATCCAACATTCCAATCAAAATTTGTTTCAGATATCTAAACAACCAAATTTAACCTGAGGTTATTTATCTCAAAATCACCTTGAGATGATCTATATCTTGTTACACTCGAATCTATTTGAGTTTGACCTAACCTTATTTTAATTGGTATCAATGTTACCTTGGTTCAACATAAATTGACTGAACGTGGAGCAAGGTCAACTTGATTCAACCTAACATGGTCCCAACTTGATGTGGTAACAATGTTTGAGTCTAACATAGGCCAACTTGACTTAGCCTGACCTGACCTAGCCCATCTTGATTGCATCAAAGCCTCACTCAACTTATACTTGGCTAGACTAGGCTCAATCTGGGTTCGTCCTGACTAGACTCACCCAAACTTAGGCCTAGACTAATTAACTTTATTGAATGTGGGTCTGCCTCGACTTTGATTAACCTAAACCTTGGTTATATTGGCTTGACCTGGGCTCGGGTCATCTTGGCTCGATTTTGACCAAAAACAAGTCCAACATGACTTAGTTCAACCTAACCTAGTTTGTCTCAATCTCACCTCAACTTGATTCACTATGTACTGGTCGAACTCATCTTAATTTGGGTTTGGCCTAACCTAATATAAACTAGTATTAGCCATGTTTACCATAACACAACTCAACCAAACGTGGGGCTAAGTCAACTATGCTAGACTTGAGCCTTGGCTAACTCAACTCAACTTGGGTCATGGCCAACTCAACGCGATCTAAGATGCCTCTCATTAGATATGGTAATGGTCTCTTAACCTAACACAAGGTCAACTTGAACCAGGCCACCTCGACGATCACACCTAAGCCTGATTGGACCTAGATCTGGCTAGAGTCAGCTCAACTTAGGCATGCCTTAACTAGACTCAATAAAACCTAGACCTAATCGAACTTAATTGAATGTAGGCCTACCTTGAGTCAAGTCGACCTAGGTCGGATCGATTCAATTCGACCTAGATAAAGTTGACTTAGCTTGACTAGGCCGAGTTGATTCTGGTCGACCTGACCAAAGATTGGTCGAACTTAGTTGGGTATGACCCTGACCTAATCTAGGCTTGATGTCTCAATCGAACACAGGCTCAACTCAACATACTTGACCTAATTTATATCTTGGTCCTAATGGAGCTAACTTAACCTGGACCTAGCCAAACTTAACTCGACATAGGCCTTGTTTAACTCGGTTGAATGTTCTTTTTTCTCAACTTGGTTCCACTTGAGCCTGAGTTGAGATGTATCGACATAAGCCAGATTGACTAAGCTCAACCTTTGTTTGGAGCTCGGCTTGATCTAGGTCCGTATGACTCAACTAAACTTGGACCTTATTTCTTCAATTTGATTAATCCGTGTAATTCTTTAATGTTAGTCTTTGAGTCTTCAATTTTTTCTTGTTGATGGTCTTCATAATATCTTTTTCCTTTATTGAATGCACATGAGCTTGATTTGAATTTTATTCTTTCTTCAACATTCAACTTTTATCATGTTTAAGGAAACTTTGTGTAACATTGTATCGTAATTGTATCATTAAAGTAATGATCTTTTCTAATTGTAATTGATCAACAATTTTATCATCAGTAAAATAAATTGTTTCCATATATTCATATGAGTTGACCATTGATTCAAAAAAATTCTTGTTCTAGAGTATAATTATCATGAAATGATTCTTAACGTTATGTCTCATTTAAATAAATCTTGGTTTCAAATGGTTAGATAAAAATATTAATTCAAATAATTCATCAGTGATTAAAGAAATGAAATGATCGAAGGGACCTTCCTAGAATATGATTGGGGAAGTTCAAGTTAACGCATCGATGAAGGGGGATGAACTAAACCTACCAGAGATTTCAAGCTATGACTAGGTTTCCCATGAAGGTCGTGAGTACAACACTCAGTTTTGATGGGGCAATGATCTAGAGGATTTAGCCGATCGGGTTTATATAATCGTTGATAATATCGAGGATTACGTTGTGAATCTCCAACTTTGGAAAGGGAATGAATGGGTGCACCACGGTTGGGAAGATTCTAAGCTAGACTTCTTTTTGTGTACGCTTATTTCTTCACTGGCTTGTTCATGCGAATCTCGTTCGATGACTTTCAAACAGAGGTTTTGCAGGTGTTAAACATCATACCCACCCCGCTTCACCCAAACGCTTGAGCGGTCATTCAAGCATTTCAGACTTTATGTAAGGTGTTATGTTTGACTCCTACACCTTCTTTATTTAATAAGTGAATCCAACAAGTGGCTCTTTCAACTATTTGTCGCTTTGTATAAGGGATTCAAGTGTAGGTACTTTAAAGTTGCTATTAAGACTTTGGATCCTAAATATTGTTTCAATGAGAACGATCGGCCAAAATTCCCAATTTACTAAACTAGAAACCTACATGGTTGATCTCCTCGTGTGATACACTGGTGACTCTTGTGGAGCAGTCTCAACATAAAGTATTAGAGGAACTCCCTCATCGACTACTGACCAAGGCACTCCTAAAATGTTATAAGTGTCACAACGTTTGCAAGGAGGTTGTTTGTAAGTAGTTTGTTAACCCCTTTGTCAATTAATGAATTAGAAAAATCTTAGTTTCCTCCCAATGCATATAGGAAGCCAACCAATGTATTAATCCAAGGAAGTGTAAATCACTTTGTATCTAAATTTGAGTATATGATCACCCTTAAATTAAACAAAAAGTGGCAGAATAAAATGAATACACAATATACTCTAAAATGATGCAAAAATGTTGTTGAGAACATGCAAAAACAACAAAACCCAAGTCACTCTTAGTACCAAGTTCCAAAACAATTAATTCAAGGCAAAATTTCAATGATTTCTTCATATTTGCTTAAGGGTTTTAAAATCGTATATGAATATGATAAACTAATAACAAACATGACATCAATGATTTATGCGTCCTAGGTTGTTCTAATTTTATTCTTAAATGTGAAATTTAAAACTGTTTGATGAAATGCCTCAATGAAAGCCTAGGTTTCATCAAGTGTTTTGATGAAATCGATAAATTAGCCAGCCTAATAATTATGTGATGTAAATGGCCTAATAATTATGTTATGTAAATGACCTAAACATATTTCTATGTGATAAAATATAATGAATGAATGCTCAAATTGAATCAAAAACTCATAATACAAAATACTAGCTGAATCAAATTTAACAGTAAAGACAACTAAATGATTTTTTACAACAACTATCATCATGAAATTGTGTGGGTTCGATGCAATAATAATGATTGGACTAAGTTTCTACATGCCTAAGGGTATGAAATATGATGCAAACACAAAATCAAATATGCAGAAAATGAAAAACCATTAATTAAACCAAAGTTGTCAGCAAAATAATTCACTATTAGTTTTGACATCTTGATGCATACCCCCTAGCCACGGTCAAGCACATTCAAAAATAGTTGGAGTCATTTGTGAAATATGGGCCTAGACTCTCTCTTGGGCCATCTCTAGCCATCATCAATCTTCTAGTAGGGTCAGAATAATTTTAGGCTTTGTATTTTGGGTCAAGTAGTCTAAGATTTATTTGGGCTTTGTATTGTGGGCATAGTGGTATAAGATTTAATTTAGGCCTTGTATTTTGGGCCAAGTAGAATAAGGCTTTGACCAACAAAGTCAACAAAGGGTCAAGGCCTAATGTTAACCAAGGTGGGATGTCCACACCATAAGTTGACCAAGGGGTCAACATTTTTAGCTAGCTTGGTAGACAAGAGAGAATGAATGACCTTGACAAGTGTCACCCTCCTATTGGATTGTTTTCCTCCTAGTTAGTGGCCACATGTCACTCTAGGAATGGAGATTATTTTCTATAGGTAGTGACCACATGTCACATCTCATTTGAGAGGATTTTCACCACTTGTCTTCTTATTGGAGATAATTTCTCCTTACTTCCAAGCTAGCCAAGGTGACTGTTTTAGGTTAGTTTCTGCCCATTTTGAGACACCTTAGCCTATAAATAGATGTGTCTCTCCTTCATGTAATTACCTTTGAAATAGAGTATTGTTATGCTGTCAAATTTGAGTCATACTATTCTTATTAGGTCACCCTAGGCTAGAGCACCTCCATGGTAAACCCTAGGTTACCCTATGGCTTCCTCTAGTCACCTTCCTCCAAGAGTTAGTCCAACCTCTCTTAGAGCATTACAAACACCACACCTCCATCATTCATAAACACCAAAAAATTGTCAGCTTAGCTCTCATTTCCACCAACTTCCACAAGCACTCACGCTTCATCCACTAGTACAAAATGTGCTTTTAAACTCGCACAATAGACCTCTCTTTACACCAAACCGCTGTCTATTCAGACACGGTGGCAATTTTGTAATTAACGAGACCTTATAGGCCTCAGTTCAAACTAGACCGATGCCAAAAAGGGCTACCACTTCGGTTGTGAAAGCAACTGGTGCCTAATTAGCGGTTTCTGACACGGTTTCTGACGCGGTTAAGAGAAACCCGAGGTGGAAGGGGTATACTGCATCGGTTGGTAGGAAGGACCGAGGCATATAAACCTCTACTACCTCAGGCCCAAGAAGGACCAAGGCATATAAGCCTCTTATTTCCCCAAAAGTTTTCCCCAAATTGAACGAAAACCTAGCTCCCTCGCTCTCGCCTCCCCCCTCGCTCTCGCCTCCCTCGCTCTCGCCTCCCTCCCCTCGCTCTCCCCTCCCTTCGTTGTCGCCTCCCTCCCCTCGCTCTCGCCTCCCCTCGCTCTCTCGCTGGCTTGCTCTCGCTCCGTCGCTCTCTCGTTGGCTCGCTCTCTCGCTCCGTCGCTCTCTCGGTCTCGCTCTCTCGCTCCGTCGCTCTCTCGGTCTCGCTCTGAAGACTACTGCTCCAAAATCTCCTGCGAGTGCGTCGCCTCTGGAGGGAAGAGCAAGCGGTGATGGTGCGTCAATGGTGGCGGCGGTGATAGTGGTGGTGGTGGTGGTCAGATTAGGGTTTTTCTGATGTTGATGGTGGTGGTGCGAATTAGGGTTTGATGACGGCGGAGGAGAAGGAGAAGCGGCGGAGGCAAATGCGGAGGGTGGAGGAACGATGCTCATGAGCGCCGCTTCGGGTAGCTGCTTCGGGTTTCAGGCAGCTGTGACCGTCGCTGGAGAGCTTTTGACCGTAGCTGCTTCGGGTTTTGCATTTGGTTTCAGTAGAGTTTTGCATCAGTAGAGTTTTGTATTTTGTTGAATTGAATCTGAGAATGATCTTTTGAATCTGAGATTTTGTTTTGATTTGTTGAATTGAATCTGAGAATCATCTTTTGAATCTGAGATTTTGTTTTGATTTATTTTACTTGCTTCCTTTGTACGTTTATTTGGTCTGGTTAGCCATTCACGCATGATCAAGTTCATTGGAGGTGCTGTTAACTTTGTCAAGGAGACCCACTCCGAGGCACCAAAATTAAATTTATATGACTGGCTAAAGAAGAAAGGAAAAAAAATAAAAAAAGGACCCTACTGCCTCGGTTCAGCCTCCAATCGAGGCAGTAGAGGGAGAGGAACAATTTCGGTTCTAATAACCGAGGCCGAGGCATAAAGTCTACCACTTTTTACCTCGCCTGAATATGCCTCGGTTCAGGAACCGGTGCCTATCAGCGAAAATAACCGCTGCCATTTCCCTTAACTGTACTAGTGATCATTCACCCTTCACCATGGTTTTCTTTTTTAAGTTTAGTCCAACCTAACTAAGGAGATTGTCAAAAACTCAGAATTCACAAAATCACTGGCTGAATCAAATTTTACAGTAAAGACAATTAAATGATTTTTTACAACAGCTATGATCATGCAATTATGTGGGTTCGATGCAATACTAATGATTGTACTAAGTCTCTGTACGCCGAAGGGTATGAATATGATGCAAACATTAATCAAATATGCAAAAAAAAAAATGAAAAACCATTAATTAAACGAAAGTTGGCAGCAAAGTTATTCACTATTAGTTTTGACATCTTTTAGTCAAGTGCAGTTTTTTGGGTTTTGTAGAATGATATGCATGAACTGATATTTCTACTGTCTGAGCATGTATAATATGACACTAAATGACTCTTAAAACACTAAAATGTCTAAAATTTGAAGCAAATAAAAAATGACTAGTTAAAGATAAATGAATGCAAATAAGCTTCTAAGAATGGGTGAAATTATGCATATGAAAGAGAGAATTGGAATTATTGAACCATGAATGTCATGAGAATGTTTTAATACACTAAAATATTCAAAATGATCATAACTGTCTAGTAAATGTAACATCCCAAAAATACAGTAATAAACCATATAATAGAAATAATTACATTTAATAATATATCAGTTCAGTCTTACACTAAACAACGTACGCTTACGGCCGATCGGCCTTACATAGAACTACAAACTTAACTGCACAAGATAAGCAATATTTGACCGAACGGTTTACAAAACCAACATCGAACGGTCATACAAAACGAAAGAAAAAGGTGATCGAACGACCACCTTACAAAATAACTAAACTACTAACCGAACGTCCTACTGTTCGGTCTTCACTTCTACCTCTACCAAATTTTCTTCCTCCAGCGCCTCTTCCAGCAGCGCGTCTCCTTCTGCTCACATCCACACGAATGATCATTGCAACGACAAGACGAACGTACAATACGAGACAACACAAGGAAAACACAGGGTAAGCTTATGTAATTTAATTCAGTTACAAATCATACAATTCATACCATCAACACACAGATTAAGTTAACAATATGTTTCAAGCAAGGCCTACTACTAGACCGACCGTCCGGACTGTATGAAATCTGTGTAGCTACGACGTTCGTGCACCCGGGTGATGTAGTTGATAAGTGTGAAAAACAGATGTTTTGACACTTATAAATGATCTCAATTTTGTAATTATTCATGTTATTACTCAGTGAAAAGTCGTAAGAGGAAGTAGATTGTGTTGTAAATTATTGTTCAGGAAAAGTTGTACAAAAGTGAATCTGTCAGCCAATTCTCGCATAGCAGAAGCAAAATTCGCAGAGCCAGGAGAATACATTCGCACAGCGCACCACCATTGGTTCGCTGAGCGAATGACATCTGAGAAGAATGAAAAGTTGCAATCCGCACAGCGCACCAGAGGTTGTGCGCTTAGCGAATTTGTGCAGTTGAGTGCTGAATTAATTTTAATTCGCACAGCGAATCTGCTTCTGTGCGCAGAGCGAATGGAGCAGTTATGAGAATTCAACTGTCTCTTAAAAGACGTGCTTTGAAAGATGAAAAAGGAGATCAGACTAGAAAGAATAATTTTTGGAGAACTGCTCTGGAGAAGGAGACCATCAAGAGACCTCTCTGAAGACATCAAGACTGCACATCATGCAAGGAATTGCAGAAATGAGTATGTTTGTGATGTCTATGATAGACTAAACTTTTATTCGTTGGAATTGACTGTAATGGCTGACATTTGATGTAATCTTTCCTGTTCAATATAAGTTGTGTTCATATGCTTTTCTTGTTTACTTTTTATTTTATTTTATGGAAGTAAAATAAAACTTGTTTTTATATTTAAATTGTACTGGGAAGTAAATTTGAGTATTAACGCAAGAAAAGCAACCAGAAGGAAAGAGGCTAGGAATAGTTTCAATTCTCCTGGTCATCAATAACATCGTTCTTAATGCAAAGTTTATGTTTAATTACTTAAGGAATTAATAATTGAACATAATTCTTTAGAACTTGTTTTAAGGAATTAAACCAAGATACTGTGATGTTGATGTTTGAACGCAAGTTATATTGCTCAGAATAGTTACTGTAATGTGGTCATGAAGTCAATTCCAATGAAGCTTTCTTTAAATTTTAATTTCAATTTTAAATTGTCATCTAGTTTGAGACTATTAATTCACTTATATTTTGTTGTTCAAATTGATTTTGATAAATAAATTTTAATTGAATAACGCAACACAAATTCCCTGAGGAGAACGATACTTTACTTATCACTGTATTACTTGTAACGATTTGGTATACTTGCCAAAAAGTTAACAGTAGTAACTGGAATACTATCATCAACTGCCACCCGAGGTTAGTCCTATCTGTCCAAAGTACCCCTAAGGACCAGGACCTCCTGCCGTTCCCACACATGACCTACTCTCCTCTACGTGAGGACGAGTACTCACGGAACATCAGGATGAATCGACAGCTTAGCATTACCACAGTCATACTTTACAATTTCAAATATTCACTCATGAGTCGTTCCTCCCCGGAACGCTTGTTCATATTCCACAACAGTTTATCCATCTCATATACTCTTCATCTCTTATTATCCATCATTTTATTTTCATCTTTAACACCAACTCGACTAACAACAAAAACCAAACGTTCAGTCCCCACTCAAAATGAGGACGAACACTAGGAACGAGACCGAGAAATCTCCCGTTCCAGAATAGAATAAGACTGAAAGGGTTACTTTTAGATTTAAGAATAAATCGAGTACAATTATACAATATATGACGAACATTACTTACAACATGAATCAGTTAAATGAACTGACTCTCGTGAACTACAACCAACACTCAAAGAATACATCAGGTACGGGGACTCTAGGTCGGAGACAATGAAGGTAGATGTGCCAAGACTTCAAAGAACCATATGTAGAATAATTCATATATATATATATATATATATATATATATATATATATATAGAACAAATGTCGGTTAATGACCTAGCACGGTAAAGGAGATTCTACTGAATTTGGACGAACACAGTTTTATCAAGGTTGACCACTTAGAAACGAGTACAAACGCTCGGTATAATACCGAGCGCCACTCTTTACGAGAGCTTGGGGTGGGGCCTATCACTAATTAAACTTATAATAGAAACATTAATAATAATATAATAAGATACGATAGAGACAGTGTTTAGGAAATAACTAAATATACAAATACAAGTTTACGAGATTTTCAGTTCATCACATAACACTCAGCTGCATCTACGATTGGCCGAACGCTTAAACGTAGCACTATTACAAGAAGGCGCTCGTCCTCAACTAGAATTCTTTCCAAATGAAAGAATTCAATTTCAAAGAAGTTTACTAGAAACACCGAACGGTCAAGAACTGTTCAATGCCGAACGTTCAATATCATAAGGGAATTTCATATTTAGAATTCATTTGCATTCAAATTCATTTCCCAGCATATAACTTCATAATTTCATACATTCATATCCTAGCACATTTCATATTACTCATACATCAGCTCATAATCATTATCATATATCAAATAATCAAATATCACAAAGTCATGCTTCATACAACTCACAACACGTCCATGCAGCACAGTAAAAACATACGAATTAAATTGAATAAGCTTCCCTTACCTCTAGTGTGAACGATCCTCCTAGAGGCAGAAGTATGGTTTGTCTGACTAAAATCTCTTCTACCCTTACGTTCCACAACTCTTAAACTAACCAACAGCCAAAACCAAAAGTGGATCAGACAAGATATCAGCATGCAACCGAGACTTGGTTTGCATGTTCTATAGAACGAACGACTAAGGACAAAAGACTTACCATTTTCAGAACTCAGAACTGTTCGGTTCAGAATGAAGCTTATGACACCGAAAACGCTTCTACGGTCTCTGAATGATGATCGGAGAAGAGAAAAGGTGAGTTTTCTTAGAGAGAGGATAGAGTTTCTAGTGGGAAGGAGGAGAAAATGAAAAGTTTAGAGTTTGGGAAGGAGGGTGCATGCAGAAGAGAGTGGGACAGAAGTTTCAGAAACAATCAGAATTCTAAGCGTCCAAACGAGCGTCCGCTCTCCTGCCGACACCTGCCTTCCACTATCTGATTTCAGAATTCTAATTGCTTGACACCTAGCGTCCGCGTAGAGGGGTTTTGGGTGTGTTTTAATGAGGTCTGACATTCCCTCCAACTACAAAAATTTTCGTCCTCGAAAATTAAAAGTTACCCGTAAACAGATGGGGATACAAGTCCCTCATGGCATCCTCCACTTCCCATGTAGAGTCGCCAGTCTTCTCGTCCCAGACCACTTTCACCAAACGGATGGGTTTCCTCTTATAGTACTTGGTGCGACTGTCTTCAACGCGAACTGGTTGCATTCCCAGCGTGCGGTCTTGACGGTGACGAACGTCTTCTAACTCCAGTATGTGAGAAGGGTCAGCTATGTACTTCCGGAGTTGAGAAACATGGAAGACTGGATGAAGATTGGACAGTTGAGGAGGCAAGGATAACTCGTACGCCACTGGTCCGATCTTCCTCAAGATTTGATAAGGTCCGACGAACTTGGGGGATAGCTTCTTTGGACGAACGGCTCTGCCCACTCCAGTGGTTGGATTTAGTCTAAGGAAAACGTGATCTCCTGCAGCGAACTCCAAAGGTCTTCTCCTCTTATCCGCGTAAGACTTCTGCTTGCTCCGCGACGTCTTCAACCTTTCTTGGATCAACTTCACCTTCTCGGTCGTCTGTTGAATGAGCTCAGGTCCAATTAACACCTTCTCTCCTTCTTGAAACCAACATAGTGGCATGCGGCACTTCCTTCCGTAGAGAGCTTCAAAGGGAGCCATTCCAATGCTGGATTGGAAACTGTTGTTGTAGGTGAATTCAACCAAAGGCAAGGCTTCATCCCAATTGCCCATGTGGTCCAACACGCACGTACGCAGCAGATCTTCAAGCGTCTGAATGGTCCTCTCGGATTGACCGTCCGTCTGAGGATGATAGGCCGAACTCATTTGGAGTTTACTACCCAGCTCGCTTTGCAGGGATTGCCAAAACCGAGATGTGAATCTCGTGTCTCGGTCCGAGATGATGCTAGAAGGCACTCCATGCGACCGAACGATTTCTTTGATGTAGAGTTTAGCCAGATTCGTCATAGACATCTTCAGGTTGACAGCTAAAAAGTGAGCGCTCTTCGTCAGTCGATCCACTATCACCCAGATGGAATCGTGATTCTTGACCATACGAGGTAAGTGGGTCACGAAGTCCATGGAAATGTTGTCCCACTTCCATTCAGGAATCTCAAGTTGTTGCAGTACGCCGCCCGGCCTTTGATGCTCTGCCTTGGCCCGTTGACAAGTTAGACATGATGCCACAAAACGAGCGACATCACTCTTCATTCCCGGCCACCAAAAAGACTTCCTGAGGTCTTGATACATCTTAGTCATGCCAGGATGCATGCTAAGACGGCTTTGATGCCCTTCCTCAAGAATGATCCTCTTCAGCTCGCCGTCGTTCGGAACGCACGTCCTGTCTCTCTAGCGTAAGAGACCATCCGCTCCAGTGTTGAAGTACTTGGCTTTGTCTGTACCGAGTGCGCTCAAAATTTTCACCAAGTCTTCATCGGCCGACTGCTTCTCTTTGATTTGATAAAAAATATCGCTTGATACCTTAAGGTTGCAGCATCTGATACTGTTCGGTCCTAAGTCGAACTGCAACCTTAGATCTCTAAAACTCTCCACCAAACCTAATTCTCTGACCATCATGGACAAGACATGAACTACTTTTCTACTCAAGGCGTCCGCTACGACGTTCGCCTTCCCTGGATGGTAGAGTAGTTCAAAGTCATAGTCCTTCAAGAACTCAAGCCACCTCCTCTGCCTCATATTCAACTCGTTCTGATCAAACAGGTACTTGAGACTCTTGTGATTGCTAAAGACTTGGAATGTAGATCCGTACAAGTAGTGTCTCCAAATCTTCAACGCAAAAACCACTGCTGCCAACTCCAGGTCGTGCGCTGGGTAGTTCTTCTCATGTATCTTCAACTGTCGAGAAGCGTACGCGACTGCTCTCCTCTCTTGCATAAGCACACAACCCAGACCTTGATGAGAAGCATCACAGTATACTTCGAACGGTTTGGCCGTGTCCGGAATAACCAAGACTGGAGCGCTCGTTAACTTCTTCTTCAATTTGGAAACTTTCTTCACACCGATCGGTCCATGCGAACGGGTGATCTTTTCTGGTCAGCTGAGTTAATGGAGCTACTATCTTAGAGAATCCTTCAATGAATCGTCTATAGTAGCCCGCGAGTCCTACGAAGTTTCGAACCTCAGTGACCGAACGCGGACTCTCCCATTCCAGTACCGCTCGCACCTTGGCCGGATCTACTAAGATGCCTTCCGTAGAAACTACGTGCCCCAAGAACTGTACGTCCTTCATCCAAAACTCACACTTGGATAACTTGGCGTACAACTCCTTCTCCCTCAATACGCCAAGTACGATCCTCAAGTGTTCCTCATGCTCTTCACAACTCTTGGAGTAGATGAGGATGTCATCAATGAAGACGACCACAAACTTGTCCAGGTACGGCCTGAAGATGCGATTCATGTAGTCCATGAATATCGCTGGTGCGTTCGTTACACCGAACGACATCACTACATACTCGTAGTGTCCGTAACGAGACCTGAAAGCAATCTTCTAGACGTCCTCTTCCTTAACCCGAATTTGATGATAACCGGACCTCAAATCAATCTTCAAAAATACCGTGGCTCCATGTAGTTGATCCAGTAGGTCATCAATTCTTGGTAAGGGGTACTTGTTCTTGATGGTCAACTTGTTTAACTGCCTGTAATCAATGCAGAGCCGAGAGCTGCCATCCTTCTTCTTCACTAAGAGAACAGGCGCTCCCCAAGGTGATGCGCTCGGCCTGATGAACTGCTTATCCATCAATTCTTCAATCTGCTTCTTGAGTTCAACCAACTCTACTGGTGACATCCGATATGGTGCAATAGAGATGGGCCCTGTTGTCGACACCAAGTCAATTGTAAATTCTACCTCGCATGGAGGAGGTAGTCTAGGTACTTCATCCGGAAATACGTCCGGGAATTCATCTACGATCGATCGTCCTCCACTCAGCTTGCTACTGGACGATCGTTCATGACTTGATCCTTCCAACCCTTCGTCCGAATGCGTCATGATCAGAAAGCAACTGGCGCCCTCCATGATGTCTTCCTTTAGCTGATCGAGCGTCACAGAAAAATCTTCTTCTTCTTCGTTCGGAAACACTAACTTCTTCTCACCACAATCTATAAGAATGTGATTGGTAGCCAACCAATCCATTCCTAGAATCACTTCCAAACCTTGAAGAGGTAAGCAAATGAGGTTCATCTTATATCTACGTCCCTCAACCTCTATAGGACATCTAACATAGACTGTAGACGTCCTAACCTCACCAGCCGCTGGGGTTGACACCACCAAGTCGAACTGCATCTCGCTCTCTGCTAACCCTAGTTTCTCAACGCACGCCTTCGAGATGAAGGAGTGTGTTGACCCCGAATCATACAATACACAGCAAGGCTTTCCAAACAATAAGCAAGTGCTGATGATGAGTGTACCTGAGCTTGCTGCTTCAGCGCTCGTGATTGCATATACTCGCCCAACTGCTTGGCTCGACCGCCTCTCCCTTGTTGAACTCTTCCAGCGTTCGGTGGCCTCATGACCGCTCGTCTTCCCATGTTACACTCGCTGTCCAAATGTCCGTTCCTCCTGCAGCGAGTGCAATATTTTTCTCCCACCATCTGAGAGCATGACGATCGGTAATGTGGTCTTCCACACTGAAAGCATTTCACTGACCCTTGTTGTCCAGTCCGTTCGACGGCAACCACTGCCTGAGACCCACTTGAATTCGATGGCTGTGTTGGACGAGCGTAATCTCAAATTCGTATTACTTCTATACAAGATCGGTCCCCTAGCCACTTGTTGTTGCTTCTTCTGCTGTTCTACCTCTGCTATGTTCTTCTCCAACACCTTAGCTCTTTCAACCATAGCAGGAAAAGATCTAATACATAAACTGGATATCAACAGCTTCAAATCACTCCTCAGCCCATTTTCAAACATCTGACACTGCCATTCTTCGCTTGTAGTCATGGTATTGAAACGAACCAGATGCTTTAACTTGTTGGTGTACTCAGAGACCGACATACCACCTTGCACCAACTGGAGAAACTCTACTTCCTTAGCGAAACGAACGCTATCCGGGAAGTACTCTTCATAAAACTTGGTTCTGAAAACTTCTCAAGAGATGGGACTTTGAGCGTCCGCCAAAATCAGCTTCATACCCGTCCACTAATGGCTAGCCTCTCCGGTCAGTAGATACTCAGTGAACACCAATCGATTATCGTCCGGACACCTCTTGGCGTTGTAGATTCTCTCCATATCCCTTAACCATTGGTCGGCCTCGTCAGGAAGGCATTTCCCGTTGAATTTGGCAGGGTGATGTTGGAGAAAATTTTCTAAACTCCACTCAGCCTGATGGGTAGCGTTGGAAGTGGACGCTCCAGATGTGTTCCTTGTAGCCGCAATGATTTCCATCAGCTATCTCTGGGTCGCTTCAGAGTTAGCACGTGCGGCTTCCACTCTACAGGGTGGTAGTGTTCTGCTGCACCAAGGCAGCGTTCTGTTGTTGAAGCGCTTCTATCACTGATTCCAATAACCTTGTGTTATCGGATACATCACGATCGACACGTGGAGGAGGAGGAGGTCTTGGTGCCATTAGTTCTCTGAGGAACAGAGAAACGATCGTTAGTTAGGTTCAAAGAGTTTAAAATAACTCAACAAATGAGCGTTAAGCACACATAAAAAAACATAGTGTACTCATAACCTACAATGTCCTTAAAAGAACAAAACTGCTCTGATACCACTAATGTAACATCCCAAAAATACAGTAATAAACCATATAATAGAAATAATTACATTTAATAATATATCAGTTCAGTCTTACACTAAACAACGTACGCTTACGGCCGATCGGCCTTACATAGAACTACAAACTTAACTGCACAAGATAAGCAATATTTGATCGAACGGTTTACAAAACCAACATCGAACGGTCATACAAAACGAAAGAAAAAGGTGATCGAACGACCACCTTACAAAATAAATAAACTACTAACCGAACGTCCTACTGTTCGGTCTTCACTTCTACCTCTACCAAATTTTCTTCCTCCAGCGCCTCTTCCAGCAGCGCGTCTCCTTCTGCTCACATCCACACGGATGATCATTGCAACGACAAGACGAACGTACAATATGAGACAACACAAGGAAAACACAGGGTAAGCTTATGTAATTTAATTCAGTTACAAATCATACAATTCATACCATCAACACACAGATTAAGTTAACAATACGTTTCAAGCAAGGCCTACTACTAGACCGACCGTCCAGACTGTATGAAATCTGTGTAGCTACGACGTTCGTGCACCCGGGTGATGCAGTAACTAGAATACTCTCATCAACTGCCACCCGAGGTTAGTCCTATCTGTCCAAAGTACCCCTAAGGACCAGGACCTCCTGCCGTTCCCACACATGACCTACTCTCCTCTACGTGAGGACGAGTACTCACGGAACATCAGGATGAATCGACAGCTTAGCATTACCACAGTCATACTTTACAATTTCAAATATTCACTCATGAGTCGTTCCTCCCCGGAACGCTTGTTCATATTCCACAACAGTTTATCCATCTCATATACTCTTCATCTCTTATTATCCATCATTTTAATTTCATCTTTAACACCAATTCGACTAACAACAAAAATCGAACGTTCAGTCCCCA
Source organism: Vigna umbellata (assembly GCF_029865625.1). Taxonomy (NCBI): domain Eukaryota; kingdom Viridiplantae; phylum Streptophyta; class Magnoliopsida; order Fabales; family Fabaceae; genus Vigna; species Vigna umbellata. The sequence continues at coordinate 22,742,408 of NC_142170.1, forward strand.
CTCAAAACGAGGACGAACACTAGGAACGAGACCGAGAAATCTCCCGTTCCAGAATAGAATAAGACTGAAAGGGTTACTTTTAGATTTAAGAATAAATCGAGTACAATTATACAATATATGACGAACGTTACTTACAACATGAATCAGTTAAATGAACTGACTCTCGTGAACTACAACCAACACTCAAAGAATACATCAGGTACGGGGACTCTAGGTTGGAGACAATGAAGGTAGATGTGCCAAGACTTTAAAGAACCATACGTAGAATAATTCATATATATATATAGAGAACAAATGTCGGTTAATGACCTAGCCCTTAGAAACATTAATCATTATCATATATCAAATAATCAAATATCACAAAGTCATGCTTCATACAACTCATAGCACGTCCATGCAGCACAGTAAAAACATACGAATTAAATTGAATAAGCTTCCCTTACCTCTAGTGTGAACGATCGTCCTAGAGGCAGAAGTATGGCTTGTCTGACTAAAATCTCTTCTACCCATTACGTTCCACAACTCTTAAACTAACCAACAGCCAAAACCAAAAGTGGATCAGACAAGATATCAGCATGCAACCGAGACTTGGTTTGCATGTACTATAGAACGAACGACTAAGGACAAAAGACTTACCAGTTTCAGAACTCGGAACTGTTCGGTTCAGAATGAAGCTTATGTCACCGGAAACGCTTCTACGGTCTCTGAATGATGATCGGAGAAGAGAAAATGTGAGTTTTCTTAGAGAGAGGATAGAGTTTCTAGTGAGAAGGAGGAGAAAATGAAAAGTTCAGAGTTTGGGAAGGAGGGTGCATGCAAAAGAGAGTGGGACGGAAGTTTCAGAAACAATCATTTTCTTCCCACATCCAAACGAGCGTTCGCTCTCCTGCCGACACTTGCCTTCCACTATCTGATTTCAGAATTCTAATTGTTTGACACCTGGCGTCCGCGCAGAGGGGTTTTGGGTGCGTTTTAATGAGGTCTGACAGTAAATGCCAAAGCAAAATTTCAATGTGCAAACGAGAATTTTCGAGTAAGAACACCAAACTTGTTAGGCATATATTCGAAATTTTGGGTCTGAATGTTTAGAAATGCATAATCTTAACACCTAAGCATGTTTCATATGATGCTAATGAACTCCAAAAGTAGTGAATTTATGGAAAGAACTAATTTAAAATAAAATTCCTACTTTTAACTAGTCTAAGACAATCATGATGAGTAAGGTTCTAAAATAAGTACGGTGATTAACCTAAACGATACCGCACTTGACATCGGAACAAATGTCATAAAAGAAGAAAAAATGCAGAAAATAAATTAAATGGGTGCATATTTATCAACTTAGGATATATACAATGGGAATGGTTTCGTTCAATTATATGCGAATCTTATAATACGAGTATAAATTTCTTAAATGTTAAAAAAGTTACTATGATTTAATTTTAAGAAAGTTATATTTATAAAATTTATATTAAAATGATATTTTTTAAATATTTCAGTTGAAGATTGTAACATCCCAAAAATACAGTAATAAACCATATCATAGAATTAATTATATTTAATAATATATCAGTTCAGTTTTATACTAACAACGTACACTTACGGCCGAACGGCCTTACATAAAATTTCCAACTAAACTGTTCAAGATAAGAGAAATCATGACCGAACGGGTTACAAAAGACAATTACCGAACGGTCAGGTAACAACAAAAGAGAGGAGGTGACCGAACGATCACCTCATAATAAACTACTATCTACTAACCGAACATACTACGGTTCGGCGTTTACTTCCACTTCGATCAAGTTTTCTTCTTCTAGCGTCTCTTCCAGCAGCGCATCACCATCTGCTCACATCCACACGGATGATCATTGCAACGACAAGACGAACGCACAAGACGAGACAACACAAGGAAAAACACAGGGTAAGCTTATGTAATTTAATTCATGCATCAACATATAAGTTAAACAATCCAACACACACAAGAGCATTTCAACACAGGTTTCACTACGAAGCCTATCACTAGACTGACCGTCCGGATTGTATGAAATCTGTGTAGCTACAGGCGTTCGTGCACCCGGGTGATGTAGTAACTAGGATACACTCAACAGCTGCCACCCGAGGTTAGCCCTATCTGTCCAAAGTACCCCTAAGGACTAGGACCTCCTGCCGTTCCCACACATGACCTACCCTCCTCTACGTGAAGACGAGTACTCACGGAACATCAGGATGAACGACCAGCTTAGCATGCCCACAATCATACTTTACCAATTCCAGTATTCACACATGAGTCGTTCCTCCCCGGAACGCTCGTCCATAATCCACAACATTTCTAAATCACATTTTCTTCATCTTTCATTAATAAATATCTCAGTGAACTATCTCGGACAAAGATTCCAATAAACTCTAAAATGACAAACGTTCAACTCGAACTGAGAACAAGATCGAACACGTGGAATGAAAATGAGAGATAACGAGGACAATAATATATTCCAAGGACGAATGGGACGAACGTCAATTTCAACGTTTAGTCAATTAAATGAACTGACTCTTGAGAACTCACTCAGAACATTAAAAGAAAACCAAACCAAGGACGTGGACTCTAGTGTGAAACCAATGAATAAGGATATTTCTAGACATTCAAAAACTGGTACTTAGAGTGATTCACATGAAGAAAACCGAACGTTGGTGTTTAATTGAGTTTAATATCAAGGAATCAAAATCAAGGAATCAAAATGTCAGTCAAAGACTGAACGCTATAGAGAGCGAACCCTAGAGGGCTTAAACGAACGCTCGTATTAATCATTAGCTTAAAGAGATGGAATGAGTGCCTGGTGTAAGACCGAGCACTAATACTTTAACATAAAAAGCCTTGATAAACATAGTACAATAATATTGAAATAGTGTTTACGAACAATAAAATATACAATTACATATATACTTAGATTTATAACCGAACATTAATACCCAACTATGCTTGGTCGAACGCTCATACACAGTATTCCGAAGTGAAGACGCTCGTCCTCAAATAGGATTCTTCCCAAATGAAAGAATCCACTACAAATCCAACTTCACTATAAAACCGAACGGTCAAGGACCGTTCAGTAACGAACGTACACTTTCTTAGGGGAAATTTCTTACCAGAATTAATATTATTCAAATTCAGTTCTTAACATATAGTTCACATCTTTCTACATTCATACCATAAACAATTTTACATATCTCATACCATCGAATCATAGAATTTTCATACATTTCATGCATCATAGCAAAATCATTTTTCATATCCAATCAAGTCAACGAACGTTCATGCAACACATAGTCATATAAATTAAATTAATAAGCTTCCCTTACCTGGATACGTGATTGAACGTCCTAAGGGTAGGTTTTTGGTTCGTCCGACTACAATCTTTCTACTCTCAACGATCAGCAATTCCTCAAACTAAACCAAACGACATGAAACCAAAAATAACTTAGACTACGTGCCCGCATGCAACCAGAACTTGGTTTGCATGTATCGTAAGACAAACGACTAAAGACAGATACACTTACCCGTTTCAAACTTGAAACTTGTTCGGTTCAAAATGAAGCTTGGGACGTCGGAAGTGCTTCCACGGTGCCTAAACGGTGATCGGAAAAGAGGAAGGGTGAGTTTTGGTAGAGAGAAGGGGAAGTTTCTAGAGAGAAGAAGGAGAATTTGAAAGATCAGGATTTTTGGAGAAGATGAGTGCATGCAGAGAGCGTGACGCAGTTTTCATAAAAATCAATTTTGTTTCAAACGAACGTCCGCTCTCCTGCTGACACCTGCATTCCACTATCTGATTTTCGGATCCTCGTTTCTTGACACCTGGCGTCCGTTCAGATGGTTTTGGGTGCGTTTTAAATGATCCTGACAGGAGGGGTTTTGGGTGCGTATTTACGAGGTCTGACAAAGATGTTCTTAAACCATCGTTTTTTAAAAAAAAATCTCATTTTCTAAAATGTATACACACCAACTGATTGGATAACTCGGTATATACTTAGTCAAATAAATTGAATGAGACTTAGACTAATGTTATAGGAAAATGAAAAAGAAATAAAATAAAACAAGCTTCTCTCCAACATAGATATATAAAGAAATAAATATAAATAAAATAAAGATTTAATTATATTACCTATTAGAGAAATCTTACCTTGATTAAAGATAATGTAATTTTATCATATATAAATCTCATTTGCAAATTAATTTTGTAGAGTTGAGTTAAGTTTAAAATTCCATAGTATAGAATATAGAGTTATTTGAAACCTAGTAAACTTATTGGACTTATCACTTCATTCTTACATAGTTATCAGTGTGACTGAGTTAGTCAAATTAATGTTAAATTAGTAATAAAAAGAAATATTAAGTAATGCATAAATTAATACTAAAAAAAGGATAAATAGCTAGTTTATATAATAAAACTTTGTTTGAATTTTATGTAGAGAGAGCAAATAAGAAAAAAAAGAAAGCAAAAGATACAGTGAAAATATAGCATGTTTATTTAGAAAACAAAAAAAAAGAAAAATAAGTGAAAAGTTTGCAATTAATTTTATTGATGAAAAAAAATGATTAGTTAGTTAATGTAATGAATGATTATGAATTGAAATTGAACAACGAAATAAAAATAATTTGATGTACAAAAATCATTTTAAAAATATAAATGAATTTCAAATAAATTTCAGTTAAATTTAAAATGTTATCAAAAATTTTAATAAATAAATACGAGATTTTTTTTACTTTATTTTTATTTACTTTATCATTTTTCTTTTTGTTTTTCTGTGTGGTTCCTTCTTTTCTTCGTTTCTAATTTGTCTTCACAAATTCTTCGTTCGGAACAAAAGCATCGGAGCTTCTTCTGATTCACTCAAGTTAATTTTGTTAATACTCTTAATATGATTCTTTCTTTATATTCTCAGATTTTTTTAATATTGATAAATTCGTTCAATTTTAATACACATAAATTTGTTAATTAGTCAATAACGAAATTTGGTATATATGATTTTCAAGTAGGTAGCTAGCAATTTTCCATGAACTCAAAATCAAAGGCAATTAAAAGCTATACCTTTGGCTTTCCATCAACCATAATTAGCACTGTCCATTTCAATATATACGTGTTATTAAAGACACTTTTTTTTTTTTTTATAATCTAAATTATTTACCTATCATTATATATCTATGAATTTTTCAATCACTTTATGAGTTTAAAGAAGAATTGTGCCTTCTCTATCAGTTTGGGAATAAAACTTGAAAGTATTGCAAATTTTTTATTAAGGTGATTTTATGAAAGATTATTCTGATTCACGTTTATAATTGAATCCGTCAATTTAGTTTTCTCACAAGATTTAGTCTTCATTCACATATATGAGTAATGTTAAAAAAATTCAAAAGATAAAAAGGTCTTCATCCAGAAAATTTACAACACAAAAATTTTGTGAGACAGGATCACCTCATGTGAAGAAAATATTCTTTTTCAATAAAAATAATACAATTAATTTAATCTCTCACAAATCTGTTTTTAATTTGTCAAATTATATACAAACATTTTAATCAGACTTACATAAATTTTATAATTGGTTATATAAGAAAATTCACAGTATAATGTAAGATGCTGAAATTTTTAATTAGCTAAACATATTTAATTTTTTTTATTGATTAAACATATTTTTAAAATACATAAGGTAGTCATTTAATAAAGTTTAAAATATTAAATTTATGAAATAATAAAGTTATAGACTTTTTTATTTTACACTGTTCATTTTTTATTTTTCTAAACTCTAGGTTTCTTCTTTCGTATTTAAAACTTTATCATAATATAATAATATTTTTCTCTAATAAATTAATAAATATAGTATAATCAATAATTATATTAAACTATATATATTATTTAATAACATTATAATAAAAATAATATAAAAATATTGATTTAAATATAATGAAATGATAATATATTAAATTATCTAATAAAATATATAATTTTATAGTTTATAAAAGTTAATTAAAATCTTATATTAGGTTAAACCCACGGGTTTTGGAAACTGATCATTGTTACACTTCAATAATCATGATTGAAAATTCTTTAGGAAATAATCTTTTATTTTCTGACATTAAAAATACTAGATTAAAATTCTAAATTCTCATAAAGCTAAATAATTTTAATTATATTTGAGTCAATAGCTAGTAATTAAAAATTATATTTAAATAAGACTTGAATATTTTTTTTCTTTGTAAATCCCATCGTGATCTATTACTTTCGAGGCTTTTTTTTCTTAATATAATAGAGAAATAAGAATCATTGTCGATGGTGATTAAAGATTATTTAATTGTTTGATATATTATTTGTTGGTGTGCTAAGTAAAGTTGCGATATACATGAGGAAAAAAGAGAAACTCTATCTTACCTTACCGCCTATAAAAAGTAGAGTCTAATAATTATATTAATTAGTCCATAAATTGTTCACGATCTAATGACTTTTTTTAATTGATACATAAATTTAATAAAGTACATGTGAATATATATAGTTGCAAGCTGTGCAAGAAATTTGCAGAATAGGTAAAGATACAAGACTTATTAATTTCTGCATGTTGACCTTTCAGATCAATATATATATCTATAAAGGAAAATGATATATATATATATATATATATATATATATATATATATATATATATATATATATATAAAGTTGTAAATGGCTGTCATCTTGAGTTAGACCTCTACAACTTAGACCTTATCAAGATAATTTTGATATAAAAAATTTATACATCGAAGTGATATTTTAGGATGTAACACCTATATGAATACAGTCTACAGTAGATTATAAATATTAATTGATTGATTAATTTGTTTTTATTATACTAAGTTTACATTGAATTTTACTTATTCCTTTCTCCCAAACCATTTGGCCATGGCCAGATGATGATTTTAATAAATATTTTATTGAAATTGAGAATAGTTGAGATTAAATAATTTAATTTAGTCACTTTAATAAAAAAAATTTAAAATTTAATTCTCTTAAAATAATTATATATAAATTCTTTATTTAAACTGTGGGAATATTAAATACTCATAAATGTTAAATTATTTTTGGACAAACAATAAATTGTAATAAATTACAATTACATTATATTAAATATTTATTTTTTATTTTAAATTTAAAATATAAACCCTCTTCTAAAATATTATAAAAACCTCTTTCATACATAATTTATGTATGAATTATATCATATTAGATTCTACACAAATTAATCTAATGTATATCTTATATAAATTAATCATTTGCTCTTAAATTACATTGCTTAATCCACTCACTCATTTATTTTTAAATTATTAATATAAATTTAAATGAATGAAATCCAAAAAATAGTTTTATGTAATATATATATATATATATATATATATATATATATATATATATATATATATATATTATTTTCCTTTGATTTATATTTATTTTATGTAGTCTGACGATTATAAAATTACGTATTAGAGTCATTAAATAAAAATAAAACTAGAAAACAATTTAATTCCTCCTAAAATCTAAAAGAAGTATTTACTATCATTAAATGGAAGAGGAAATATAGATAAACTTATGGATATGTTGAATATGCTGAATCTACTGGAAAACTTAATTGTCAATTTGATTTTTCTAAAGGTCTGTTGAAAAGACTTGGTCATCACAAATCTAGATGAAAGTTTCGCTTAATTGGATTGAATTACTTATCCAATCTTAATGATATTGGTGGCTCTACTATAGCATAACAAAATTTGCTTAAAATGAGGAACAATCTTTCTTTCTTATTTCTTAATTGTAATCAAACATAAGTAACTTTCTTTTCATTATACAACATCAAAAACCTTCATAAATATTAATGTATTATTTTCACAAAGATGAAAAGAAGACATCGGTACAAAGTACAACAAATTCCTACAATGTTGTCTGATGTAAAAAGACACGTTTAAGGTCTCTAATGGATATATATCACAAAGCTGCACTTCACAATGAAACAAGAGACTGTGACCAAGAATACGTTTCAACGTGCAGTCTGCTATGCACTTTGCAAATAGATAGCTTCTAAAATCCACCACCTCCTCCTCTGCCACCTCAGAATCCACCACCTCCTCCACCACCTCCGCATCCGCCACCACCACCTCCACCTCCGCCATCACCTCCACCCCCACCGCCACCTCCGCCATCACCTCCACCGCCACCTCCGCCATCACCTCCACCTCCGCCATCACCTCCACATCCACCTCCACATCCACCGCCACCCCCTCCACCACCGTCGCCACGCCTACGCTTGGTATCTTTGTTGTCGTCTCCACAAGCAAATATGATGATTGAAATGATGGAAAGAGAAGCAATAATCATGAGAAACAAAAATATAGGTGAAGAATGAAGCACCAAAGCCTCTTCACCTCCATTTGACTCACCACCATCAACCACAACAAAGTGTCTAGCCATGTTTCTTTTCACTGTAAATCTCTATATCATCACATTTTCGTACATGCGTCTTGCCTATATATATAATCCTTTATAAATTTTGAATTATACCATCTTTGACAAGTCATCGGTACGAGACTTTAGAACCACGAAAATACCAAGAACTTTCGATCATACATATACCTTATCTTTTACTAGCTAACTACTTCGAAAAATCATATATACTAAATTGGCTTAATTGATGCTCTTTGTCGGATTTATTTAAAATGGTTCTAGTTTTTTTTTTTTTAATGTTGTTCTAAATAATGTAATTTATGTTCAATTTAATCCTTTTTGCAAACGACGTTTAAATCGTTAACGATCGACAGTCCAAGTGTGCAAAAGAGTAATGAGATGGCATTTAACTGCCTACGTGGATTCCCTTCAGACACAGTGTGTTGGATTTAATAATTTTGAAAGTGCAATTACAGATATTAGGGTTTTTGTTTTCAAAATTAAATTAAGGGGGCTGAGAATCAAAGTTCTAACGTGGTTTGGTAGCGAAATCTGGAAGATTGGGAAGAACATAAGTGATGTCCACTTGAAATTGGAGGCATTGATCTTTGGCAGTCAGGTATGCATTCGTAATCTCGTAATCTAAGCTCTGTGTTGTGCCATTCCTATGTAACATTTTGTTGAACAGTGTAAAATGTGTAAAATGTGGAAAATGTTTTAAATGTGATTGTTAGATTTTGCCAAAGTTAGATTTTGTTGAAAAATTGTGCGAACTGTTTAGGACATTGTTGTGTAACATATTATAATTGGTTGTGTGGGTGAGTTTTGATTGTTGGTTTATTGTTTATGATTTTGGTTTGGTTTCCCATACGGTTTACCAGTTACTTTTAGCGTTTACACAGCAGTTACTTTTAGTGTTTCCATAGTGGTCTCATACTCATAAAGTTCATTTTATAGGCTTGCGTTTGGAATGTCTGAGGAGAGATTTAATATTGTGATCCAGCATGGTAGGACCCTGGTAAAGGATATACCTTTTGAATATGTTGGTGGGGAAGTCACTTATTGGAGTGTGGACCCTGACAAATGGAGTTATTTTGAAGTGGTAGATTCCATTAAAGAGTTGGGGTATATTAAAGTGTCTGAGTTATTTTATTGCATTGAAAATATTTTGCATAAGTTCTATGATGACAGAGATGCAATGAACATGATAAACATTGCCAAGTTTTTTGGGGAAGTTCACTTGTTTGTGGTCCACGGTGTGGATGATGAGCTAGAGATTATTGTTGAAAGTGAATTAAATGAAGAAGTTACATTGCTCTGTCATGCAAGTATAGAGAGTGAAGGTAGCCATGTAGGTGGGAATGGGGATAATAAAGTGGAGGATGATGAAGTGGTTGTGCAGGTGGAGGATGATGAAGTGAACGTGCAGCTGGGGGATGATGAAGTGAACGTGCAGGGGATGTAGTAAACGTGCAAGGGGAGGATATGGTTGAACAAAATGTTGGGGTGGAGGAGGAGGAAGTTATCATTGAACAACACTGGCAAGGGGATGAAGAAGTAGTCATTGAAGAATTTACTTCAAGTGAGGATGAGGATGCAGGGGTGGTGCATGGTGAAGTTCCTCATGGAGTAGTTGATGAAGAACAAGTGGATGAAAGACAAGTAGATGAAGGAGTAGTTGATGTTGATGTAAATATTGATGAATTGGTAGATAACAATATAGAAGGGTGTGTGTTAGTAGAAGTTAGTGAAAATGAAGTCAACTATGATTTAGAAACACATGATAGTGCATATAGGCAAAGAAACTCAAATGATATGGGGTTGTTTGATAATGAGTGGGACTCGGAATTTTTAGACAGTCCAGAAGAAAGTGGAAGTGAGGATGGAGGTGATGAAAGGCAAAATTGTGGTCCATTTGAGACATTTGTTAAGCAAAAAAGTATGTCAGAATACAAGTGGGAAGTGGGAACAAAGTTTAGTGATAAAAATGAGTTTATGGAGGTTGTTAGAAGTTATGTCATCCATGCGGGAAGGAATTTAAAGTTTGTTAAGAATGACAACAAAAGGGTACGAGTGAGATGCTTGGGTGCCCAAAAAAATGTCCATGGATGGCTTATTGTGGATATTTAGAAGGATGTAGAACATGGCAATTGAGAAAAATATTGGATACGCATAGTTGTAGTAGGCAATTCAATATCAAAATGATGAATGCTAAGTGGTTGAGTGATTAGATACCACACTACATGAAAATCCGAATTTGAAGATAAATGAAATACGATCAAAAGCTTTGAGGAAATGGAATACAAATGTCACAATATCTAAAGCTCGTAGGGAAAAATTAATAGCATCATGCAAAGTTGAAGGTTCATTTAAAAATCAGTTCACCAGAATATATGACTATGCACATGAATTATTGAGATGTAACCCTGGATCAGCAATCAAAGTTAAAGTGGATAATGAAAATGGTCAGACCACATTTCAGAGGTTTTATGTTTGTTTGAAAGCTTGCAAGAATAGTTTCGTCTCTTGTAGGCCCTTTATTGGTTTGGATGGATGTTTTCTGAAAGGAAAGTACAAGGGGGAGTTATTAACCGCTGTTGGTAGAGATCCTAATGAGCAGATGTTACCTTTGGCATATGCAATTGTGGAAGTAGAGAATAAAGAAACTTAGATATGGTTTTTGGAGTTGTTGATAGAAGACCTTGGGGGCACTGAAGTATGTAGTTCGTGCACTTTTATGTCTGACCAACAAAAGGTATATCTATTTATTATATCTCTCTGAATTGGTTTCTAATATTACTGATATAATTTTTGGTCCCCATTTTTGTTAAAAATGTTCAATTTGGTTCCTTTTCACAAAGTTTGCTGCCAGCTATGTTTGAACTTTTACTTGGGGCAGAGCACAAATTTTGCATGCGACACTTATATACATATTTCAGAAAAAATTTCAGAGGACACACCTTGAAGAATCTGATGTGGAAGGCGGCTACTAGTACATACCCCCAAGCTTGGGAAAGAGAAATGTTAAATATAAAGGATGTCAATGTAGAGGCTTACAAATACCTAATCGCTATTCCCCCAAGGTATTCGTCCTACCTTAACTCTCTATTGTTCCTCCTGTTATATACTTTTAGTTTCCTAACGATTTCTTATTCTTTGTAACAGGTATTGGTCTAGATCTAGATTTACAGGTCGAGCAGTATGTGCACTAGTAAATAACATGAGTGAAGCTTTTAATAGTGTTATTGTTGATGCTAGAGGAAAACCCATTATAACCATGCTAGAGGAAATTAGAGTTTACCTCATGAAAAAATGGGCAACCAACAAAATCAAGATGTGTAATATGGACTTTCACATCTGCCCCAAGATTAGAAAGAGACTTACAAAAGAATCAAATTTATCCAAAAATTGGATCCCAAGGTAAGAATTTCCTTTCCCACAATTAATTCATGTCACTTGGTCTGTGATAAAATTATTGATATTCATCACTTCATATTTAACTTTTAATCATGTATTACTTCATGGCAGTTGGTCTGGAGAAAAAATGTTTAAAGTTAGGCATTTTGCAGTGATTACAAACAAGTTTGCACTCAACCTGGACAGTCAAGAGTGTACCTGCAGGAAATGGGTCATTAGTGGCATCCCTTGCTGCCATGCAATTGTAGCAATGAGATTCTTAAATTTAGATCCAGAAGAGTATGTTCCCATTTGGTTCAGAAGGTCCACGTATGATGAAACATATGCGTCCCTCATATTTCCACTGAATAGGCACCTTTTATGGGAAAGAACAGCCTTCCCAGACGTCCTCCCACCATTTAAGAGAAAATTACCTAGCAAACCAAAGAAAAAGAGAAGGTTGGAGAGTTGGGAGCTATGGAGGGATGAAACCAAAATGACCAAAGGTGGCCACCGCAAAAAATGTAGCATTTGTCGTATTGTTGGGCATAATAGAAATCAATGCCCCTTACGTCCTCAAGATCAATCAGGCCTACCACAACCATCTAAAGCATCACCCCAATCACCAACTTAAGAAATGACACAACCATGTGATGCACCACCCCAACCAACATAGGAATCCACAGAACAACCAACTCAGCCAATCAGAAGGGACAAGTTACCAATTAAGAGACCTTCTACTTTATAATGTTAAAAATTTGGTGTACTTTTATCTTCTACAAAGCATTACGCACTTGGCACTGGATCTGTTTTGAAATACTTTACTAATTAAGACCTCATGTCCTTTATAATGTTTTGATATACTAAGCACTGGATCTGTTATCATGTGCTATATAGTAACTTGAAGTTTTGATGTACCCATAAACTGACTTCTGATTATGAAAACATATTGTTTTAATGTTTTCACGTACCCATGTTTTGATATTGATTTTGTCCACTTCCATTTTATGCACACATCACTCGTCATCATGGGGACCACATTCGCACATAATTAACTGAAATGAGGACTAATTTGAACAATTCAACACTAATACACATTTCATTCATTGATTTATTACAAAAGACAGTCGCCCAACCTTAACAATGGGGCCACCTAACAATGAGACCACCTAAAAACACACTTAGAACACATCAACCTAAAAACACACTTACAACACATCAACCTAAAAATACACACAACATAACTATGATCAGTACACTAAGAACACACACCATTACTTCTAATAATTGGATCCTTCTCTTTAAAGCTTTCACTATGTTCTCCATGTCACAAATCTTCCTCCTTTCCTAGCAATGATAACATCTCTTTCATCAACATTTTCTTCATTGCACCACTTGAAATAGTTACAACACATCACATTAGCAGGTCCACTCTGTTATTCATCAAACACAATGTTAATTATCAACACATAAAGAAAATAGACTTTAATTAGAAATATTTTTATTCACATAACCTTGTAGTTACGACAACCCCAAAAATATCTTCCAGCATTCTTTGAAGTTCTAGCCATTTTTACTACTGTCATCTCACCACAATTGCAAATGAGGATTATCCCTACCCCCATTGAACAACCACCATGTGAGGAATGACAATTTCGGTGGTTGAAGCTATTGCAACAAAAAGAAAAAGAAGCAGACATGGCTCATCAACCACCAAGATGGTTAACCTCGAAACCTCGAACCTCACTATTGCTTTCACTGAAGTAAAGTAACAAAACCCTAATTTCAGAATCCGCCCTCTTCAAAAATTGGGTTTCATTAAATAAAGGGCATTTCTTTTTAAATCCACCTCACTGTGTCTAAAGGGAATCCACGTCTATAGTTAAATTCCATCTCATTACTTGCACACCTGGACTGTCGGTCGTTAACGATTTAAATGCTGTTTGCAAAAAGGATTAAATTGAACATAAATTACATTCTTTAGAACAACATTGAAGAGAGAAAAAGACTAGGACCATTTCGAACAAATCCAACCAAAATAGGGACCATTAATGCTATTAAAGCCTGGTTATTCACTAACAAATTTATGCGTATTAAATGAACGAATTTATTAATATTAAAAAAAATGTGAGAAGATAAAGAGAGATTCTTCCTAAGAGAATTAACAAAATTAACTTGAGTGAATCAGAAGAAGCTCTCGATGCTCTTGTTCCAAACGAAGAATTTTTGCAGACAAGTAAGAAACGAAGAAAAGAAGAAACCACAAAGAAAAAAAAGAAAAATAATAAAGTAAATAAAAAGGAAATAAAAAAGAATTCTCATATTTATATTTCTTCATATAACTACAAGGATTTGCGAAAAAACAGATACAAAGATATCATAATTAATTAAATATAAGGAAATATTTAAATTATAAGGATTTACGATTATATATCGATTGTTTTCCATAAATACTTTATTTATATTTACGTATATTATATTTACATTAAATACATTACTAGTTATCTATTTTTTATATAATTAATTATTATTAATATTCAAAATTTTATCATAAAAAATAATTAGAATACAAATATTAAAATGATATATTAAATTAAATAAAATAATTTAAATTTTCTTTTTAAATATAAATTTCTATTTATTAAGATTATATGATAACTATTTTAATATTTTTATCCTAAAATATACTTTTTTTATTTATTAAAATTTATGATAATATTTTAAATTTAACTGAAATTTATTTGAAATTCATTTATATGTTTTAAATGATTTTTTTCACATCAAATTGTTTTTACTTCATCTTTCAATTTCAATTCATACCCATTCATTACATTAACACTAACTAACTATTTTTTGCATCAATACAATTAATTATAAACTTTTCACTTATTTTTTTTCTCTAAATAAACATCCTATATTTTCATTATCTTTTGCTCTTTTTTTTCTTATTTTCTCTCTCTACAATTCAAACAAAAAACTTTATTATAGAAAACTAACAATTTATCCTTTTTTTAGTATTAACTTATGCATTACTAAATATTTTTTATTATTATTAATTAAACTATAATTCAACACTTCCAAAAGTTTTTCTGACTTGTAGTACTAACTAGTTTTCTAAAAGCATATGTTTTGTAAACTTATATCAATAATTTGCATTCTTTGATCATTTCTTCCCATGCAGCCAAGCATCTATGTTGGAAGAGAAATGCATAAAAGTCAATTTACTCTTCTAAAGTATCATTTACATAGCATAGTGTTGATAATATATTTTTTATTTCCTGTCAGGAATTGATATTTGGAATCTCGTGTGCTTTATTCAACAATTGCGCTATCATATATACAAGAATGTAAATATCTATATCCCACATAATACTCCTAGGATTCTCCTATCACAGCTCTTACTTTTCCATGATAGTATAATCAAATATATACTTTCTAAATTACCTAACTTAATCTTTGCTGATATGATTGGAAACGTACAGAGATAAATATAGCAACAATATATACCACATATCATTATTATTTCCTTCATTTATTGTTTGAATATACTTCCATCATCTAAATTTTTTTCTTGACTTTCAGGTACACTAATTCTGGTTGTTCCTTTTGACTTGCAAATTTTTATTCAGTTTTTTGTCCAAGTAAAATATCTTGTAACTAGTAAGTTATAAGTTTGTACTTAATAAGTTAGCTTTGTAAATTTATTGAGCATCTTTGTAACTGTTGTATCTATCTTGAGATTAAAGCTCTAGTTAGGTTGGTTGGTGCATAACCCTTTGAGCACATACTAGTATATAGCTGAAGAAACTGTTCATTTTTTCCCAGTTTCCCTAAGCTACTTTAACCCTGTTTGCTTTGCATAAACCATCCACCAAAGCCCCATATGTAAGATCATTCATGTCACGTTGCATTCTGGCATAGATGTGGCAAGTTTTATCAATCTGCTCAGCCTTACAATGACCATAAATTAAAGTTGTATACGTTAGGAAAAATAAATCAAATTATTGGACTTTCAAACACAAAGGTATTTGAAGTAAATTTCTTGTCTTAGCAAGACTAATTAAATAATTGGACTTTTAAACACAATTTTCATGGTTAATTATCTTCACATTTTGACTTTTTTTTCCAATTCGCTCCATAATTCGTAATAATTCTTAAATTCGTTCAATATTTTTTCTAATATATCACTAGCTAACTATTATTTTATATTATAAGTATATGATCAAGAATACATATCAAATAATGAAGATAACGAAAAACAACAAAATTAATTATTGTTGTTGAGAACATGTTTTTTTTTATTTAATTTTTAGAATTGAGCAATTTTATTTCTTATGTTTAATAATTAATTGTATTGAACAATTATTACCGTTTATTTTATATAATAATATTTAATTCTGGTTTCAAATTATTCTTTGTGTTTTATTATTAAATATTTTTTTATGATAATAATTTTAATAATACAAAAAAATTAAAATCATTTTTAGTTCTAGCGGCTTTCAAAACCACAACTAAGTAACCTCATTAAGTAACGACGATTTTGGAGAATCTTAATAAGTACTGACAATTTATGAAACCCTACTAAGTAGTAGCGGTTTTCAAAAACCTCGGCAACTAGTGGAGGTTTTGAAAACCCCATTAAGTAGCAATTGTTAGACACAAAACTGTCGAAAATGATTTACGGACATTTTTTTCTTGATTTTTGTAACCACAAGAAATAAATTTACCAAGAGTTAAAGTCATTGATAATGTAAAATTTAGGGTTAAATATGTTTTTAGTTCCTAAATTATTGGCCGTTTCTGGTTTTCGTCCCTTTTTCAAAATAAGGTATAATTTGGTCCTCATTCTTTTCAAAATTTTGGTTTTAGTCCTCGAAAACTAACACCGTTAAAAATGTGGTAGTTTTCGAGGTTAGTTTTCGAGGACTAAAACCAAAATTTCGAGGACTAAAACTAGAGTTTCGAAAAGAATGAGGACCAAATTGTATCTTATTTTGAAAGAGGGACGAAAACCATAAACGACCAATAGTTTAGGGACTAAAAACATATTTAACCCTAAAATTTAACTCCTAAATAAATTAAACATTTTTGTAGTGTTTGTAATAACAAAAAATTATAAGAAATTAATTTCTATAGAAATAATTAGTTTTAAAATAATATATCTTATTTATAAATTTTATATTTATACTTAAACATTTTAATATTAAAATAAGCTAATCTTATAATTTTAAATATATTATCATTTCTAAAATAAGTAAGAAAACCAAAAATTTAATATTCAACTTTTATTTAAAAAATTGTCAAAAACCAATTACAAAACAAAAATTAAGATAAAAAAAATTAAAACAGCATAATTTTTAGGATTAAATATGTTTTTCGTCCCTTAAGTATCACACGATTTTGGGTTTAGTCCCTACTCGAAACTTTGATTGCTTTTAGTCCTCAGCTTTGAAACTATTATATACTATTAGTCCTTAAAATTGAACGACGTTAACTTTTGTTTGATGCGGCAAACGGCGAAGCCACGCCTTATGCTAGCTTGCCTCTGCACTCTCTGCCACGTTGCTTGTGCTTGAAGACTTCGTTCGTCTTCTCCGGCAGAGCAACCATGGTTTCACTTCTCATGCACCATCACCCCAATTGCGCAACAGCCCAAGCCACATATCAAGCAAGCATCTCCATTCTTCACCTGCAAAGAATCCAAACAGGAGCCCCTTCTTCAAACAAGGGAGCCCTAGGGAGGGGTTTGCCTCCCCTTACATGTGCGCATCCTAGCCTCCATCAAACCAGCTGCCGTGTCGGACCTTCCGCTCAGTCCAAGGCATCGTCGGCGACACCAATCGCCACCGGGGCAATTGTCGGCCGCGGCGACATCTCCCTCCTTGCCTTTTCTCCGCGCACGAGAGAGAAGCTCTCTCGTTCCTCCGCCAATCGCCGCTTGACAGAGCCCAGCCTCCGCGAGCCACAAACCAGAATGGTCACCGTCGATGTCGTCCTCGACAACCGGCCAGAGTCGTGAGGATTGGTCTCCCCTTCCTCTGATTTGGCGCGGCCCAAAAGCAGGGGTTATCATCCCCATTTCGGTGAAGCAGACGGCCGCCAACGTCCACTGTTTCGCACCATCAACACCTGCTCCATGCATTCCAGAAAACGCGAGCATCCATGGCATTCGAAACTCAGACAAATCCAGAAAATGTGCATCTTAAACGCCACCTTCAACGCGCAAAATCCCTGCAAGCAGTGACATCCTCCCTCGCATCATCACCGTCATCCAGATGTGCCATCACCTGCAACAGACTTCCAAATCCAAATACACAGCAGAAACTTCATTTGCCACCTGCAAGAGAGCAACCCTTCCCTTCTCGCGTTCTTGGCTCATGACAGCGTAAGATAGAAAAGCAAAATCGTGGTGCAGGTGCAGGGACAAGTTTCCCCAATCTAGCGAACCCTAATTTGAGATGGAATGGGGTTGACACATGTTAGATTCTTATTGGCAAGATAAAAAGAAAATTCATTAAAAATATATCAAAATTAAAAGAACCAATTCACAAAAGTTAGGAAACAAAAATTAAAAAAAAAACAGAAATAGTACTTAAATGCACGAATTAAAAAAAATAAAAAGAAAAGTGGTCTTCATGTATTACTTTACCAAAGAAAAAATACTCATTTCATAGTACGAAAAAGTCCTTCCATGAACGATTTAAAAAATAATAGAAGAATATTATGTTTGAATTTAAGAAAAAAAACACACACACAAGCACAATTTTAACTTTAAACTAATATTCACATACTCATAATTTTCTATAATTATGTGAAAAATAAATATGTTGTTTTAATTTTTTTGAGTTTGCTGGTATCGGAGGGGGTATTTTTCGAAGAGTATAGCGCAGCGAAATTAACACTCAGAGAGCGGAAAGCGTATTCGATCACAATTAAACTTAATTTGGTCCTTTTAGTAAGAATAATTTTCTTTCAGAAAATTAATCAAACAGTTCACATACGTAAAATAAAATGAGTGTAGGGAATAAGAAGATCAACACAGAATTTTTATCCTGGTTCGAATCAAAAGATTCTACGTCCAGTCGTTAATCACTATAAATAGTGATTAACCTTTTTCACTAAAAAATTGTTTAACAGATTACAAGATAATGAACAAGAATAAAATGAATAGAACCACTCTACCAACTTGAAGAGAACCGCTTCAGCAATCGACCAACGATTCACAAGCTTCTCCTTTCACAAGACCAGGCAGAGCACCTTGCTAACTTGAAGAGAGTCTGCTCCGACTATCGACACACGATACGCGAGCCTCTCCTTTCACAAGACCAAGCAAGGGAACAATGAACAAAAAGCTTTCTAAGAACGTTCCTCTGACACACAGTGTTCTAAGCTTTCTCAGTTCAAAAACATCCTTTTCAATTTCTCCAAAACAAAATATATAGCCAAGTACACTGAGTGCCAAAGGTCAGCTCCCAACTGCCATGAATAATCGATTATTGTAAGTGATAATCGATTATTAAAGTCCGTTATAGGTTTTCAAAAATGTGATAATCGATTATATGAAGTGATAATCGATTATTCAAGTATGACTTGTGATAATCGATTATTGCTTAATCATAATCGATTATTGTAGTTAAAAATGCAAGTTTACAAGGTTTACAAGAATTTCCTACTACATTTAATTTCTACAAATTGCTTTTAACTAATTCTAATATCTTCTGCAACTAAAACTTGTAGCATCATCAAAACAAATTTCTTCAAGATTTATCAATACTCCTTATTGGTAACAATCTCCCCCTTTTTGATGATGATCAAAAATTCAATTTTAAAAGCAAGTTTGGCTTACCTGCAAAACATACAAGCTAACAAACAACAACAAGGTTAGCAATACCTGTAATAATTTATACTTCTCCCCTTGTATTATTCTTCTCCCCCTTTTTGATCAGAAGCAAAAAGATCAGATGTTAAAGGCTCCCCCTAAATATGATCTCCCCCTCAATTAATCAAAGGATGCATATAATCAAGAGATCATTTTATTTATGAAAATAAAGATTACATTATAAGAAGACACATAACAGACAGAATTATAACATAGATGAAATGGCAAGTAAACAACAAAACAGTCTAACATAGAACCTATATCTAAAACTCAGGACTAGGAGATCGCTCTGGAGGTTGAATGTTGAGATGATTCTCGATGTTAGATAGGCGAACATCAAGATCAAGAAATTGATCAACCATGTACTCATCAACAGATTGTTGCCACTCATAAATCTCCTCAAAGTGTGTTCTTTGTGCTAGACTCATATCCTCTAATTGCTTAGATAATCTAGCAAAATGTTCTTCCATGGAGAGTGAGGAGGATGAGGGCATGGTAGATGGACCAGCATCAGAAGGAGCAGCAGCATTAACTGGTTCTGCCATATGAGTATCGATGTCATCATCTTCATCTGCATCAAGATGGTCATCATCTTTGTGAATGAGAATGCGTCCTCTAGTAATGAATCCCATCTGACGAAAGGTAGTATCGCCAATTTCCGAGCCAACAGCTTGAATGGCTTGGACAAGTTCTCCTTCAACATTTACACCTTTGTACTCCAAGATTCTAGAAATAAGAAGAGCATAAGGAAATTGATAAGAATGAGATTTCTTAGCTTTTACCATAGTGTCAGCAATGAGAGCAGGCCAATCGATGTGTATGTGATTTAGGATCCCATACAGAAGAAGTAGATCCTGTTCAGAGCATTGAGCATGATTGATTGCTCTAGGACATAGGATCCAGACAAGTAAGTAGTGAATCATCCTTTCTTCAACCTTGAAACCTCCAACAAGCAATTGCCTTCTATTGGTCTATTGTTCAGGGTGACGTAGGAAGGATTGGAAAGTCAATAATCGATCGAAATCTTGGAGTCCGAGATGAACTTTGACAGCATCATCCCAGATGGGTAGTTGGGCAACGTTGGTCCACACATCATCATCTAAAATTATGCGGACACCCTTGACTTTAGTGGAAATAATCCCATCTCGATATCTCAAGTTGAAATAGAATACTCTGATGAGATCGGGATAAATGCAACCTTTTTGCTCCACCAGATTTGAGAGTCCTTGATCATTAAAAAGCTCTGGAAATTGAAATCCATAGAAACGGAAAAAATCAAGGCGAATATACTTAACCGCCATGATTCTTCTCTCTTGCCAGGAAGTAACAAAGTCCGCATGTTTTCCTTGATCTGAGATCCATCCATCAATAGTTGCTGGACGTGGTTGAGAGGAAGAGGATGCTCCAACAGCTCTGCGGCGATGTCTCCTTGAATCTGCCATGGAGAAAGGTTGAGGGAGTGATAGTTTGAGAAAGTGAGTAAAATTGGAGAGATTGGAAGCTCAAGATTTTGATTTCAGCAGTTTCTGGGTGCAAAGAGATGGCTAATAATCGATTATAGGGGCCTATTTATAAGAAGAAGTGAAAAACTAGCCGTTTATGGCCGTTTTGAGCCGTTATGGGAGGCTCCAACGGCTTTATTTTTGAAACTGTTAGCGTGATAATCGATTATCGTAAGTGATAATCGATTATCTGTTCGTTGATCACTTTCCAGAAATTGTGCGATAATCGATTATGTATGAAGATAATCGATTATTTTCTCATGATTTTCCAGGGTTGAATTTGAAGATTCATAATCGATTATTGGGTGGGATAATCGATTATCTCAGTGTAGAGGATGTTGCCCAGGTTTGTAATAATCGATTATGACCTGATGATAATCGATTATTAACGCTGATCTTACGAAAACTTGCAAAGAACCATAAATATGGAGTCTAAGATATGTCTAATACCCCTAACTCTCTTCTAAGCTCATAGAATCTATCTTTAGGCAGGGTTTTAGTAAAGATATCAGCTAATTGATGTAGCGTGTCAATGTATTCAATTTGGCAATCTCCTTTTTGAATGTGATCTCTCAAGAAGTGATGTCTAATTTCAATGTGCTTAGTTCTTGAGTGCATGATGGGGTTCTTAGTTAGGTTGATGGCACTAGTATTATCACATTTCAGAGGAATGTGATCAAGGAAAATATCAAAGTCCTCCAGTTGCTGTTTCATCCATAAGATTTGGGCACAACAATTGCCAGCAGCAATGTATTCAGCTTCAGTAGTAGATAAAGCTACACAAGCTTGTTTCTTTGAATGCCAAGACACTAAAGAACAACCCAGAAAATGACAAGTGCCACTAATACTTTTCCTTTCAATTTTACAGCCACCATAGTCTGCATCAGAATAACCTATTAAACTGAGTGAAGCATCAGATGGATACCAAAGTCCAAAAGAAATGGTTCCTTTTAGGTATTTCAAAATCCTTTTGACAGCAATTAGATGAGATTCTTTAGGATTAGCTTGGTACCTAGCACACACACATACACTTTGCATAATGTCTGGTCTACTAGCAGTTAGATACAGTAAGGATCCTATCATTCCTCTAAGCATGGTTTCATTTACCCCTTCACCAGATTCATCCTTATCTAAATAGCAAGACGTTGCCATAGGTGTGTTGGCTTCTCTACAAGTATCCATACCAAACTTCTTAAGCACTTCTCTACAATATTTAGTTTGGGAGACAAAAGTTCCCCATCTATTTGCTTTATTTGCAGCCCTAAGAAGAAGGTAAGCTCACCCATCATAGACATCTCAAATTCACCTTGCATTATTTGTGCAAATCCCTCACATAATGAATCATTTGTAGACCCAAAAATAATATCATCTACGTATACTTGAACAATCAAGATATGTTTTCCTACTTTCTTAATAAATAGGGTGGAATCAACCTTTCCTCTAGAGAAATCATTTTCAATCAAGAAGGTACTAAGTCTTTCATACCAAGACCTAGGTGCCTGTTTAAGACCATACAAGGCCTTTTTCAACTTATAAACATGATTAGGATATTTAAAATCCTCAAAACCAGGAGGTTGACTAACATATACCTCTTCTTTAATAAAACCATTCAAAAATGCGCTTTTCACATCCATTTGGTACAATTTAAACTTCATCAAAGAGGCATAAGCAAGTAACAATCTAATTGCTTCTAACCTGGCTACCGGTGCATACGTTTCATCATAATCTATACCTTCCTCTTGACAGTATCCCTTAGCAACTAGCCTTGCTTTATTCTTTGTAATGTTTCCATCCTCATCCAACTTGTTCCTGAATACCCATTTTGTTCCTATGACTTGGAATTCTTCTTGTTTTGGAATAAGTTCCCAAACTTCATTCCTTTCAAATTGATTTAGCTCTTCTTGCATAGCAATGCACCACTTGTCATCTTGAAGAGCTTCTTTTATATTTTTAGGTTCTACCTGAGACACAAAAGCAACAGTTAGACAAAAATTATTTAAATTATTTCTAGTAGTTACCCCTTTTGATATATCTCCTATGATGTTGTCCAAAGATAGTCCTCTTGGTTGTTGATAGCTTTTGGAATCAACGACTTGTGGTGTTTCTTGAAGCTCTGGAGGATAATTTTCATTTAGATACATCTCCTCAAGGGCTTCTTTTAAGTAATCCTCATCACCTGCAATGGGTCTATTTGACTCAAGAGGATTTACCTCAAGGTCTACAATCTCATCAAAGACAACATGTACTGATTCTTCAATTTTTAGTGTTCTTCTATTGAACATTCTATAAGCTTTGCTAGTCAAAGAATATCCTAGAAAAATTGCTTCATCAGATTTTGCATCAAATTTTCCAAGATTATCTTTTCCATTATTTAATACAAAACATTTGCATCCAAAAATTTTCAAATGGGATATATTTGGTTTTCTACCATTCAACAGTTCATATGGAGTTAATTTTAGAATTGGCCTAATAAGCATCCTATTTAACACATAACAAGCAGTACTTACTGCATCAGCCCAAAAGTATTTTGGCACATTAGATTCATTCATAAGTGTTCTAGCTAATTCTTTTAATGATCTATTTTTCCTTTCAACAACACCATTTTGTTGGGGAGTTCTAGGTGCAGAAAAGTTATGTGCTATGCCATATTCTTCACAAAATTTATCAAATGACTCATTTTCAAATTCTCCACCATGATCACTTCTCAAAGTTTTGATTTTCAAATCTTTTTCATTTTGAATACGTTTAACAAAAATTTTAAATGCTTTGAAAGCTTCACTTTTCAGAGTTAAAAAGAAAGTCCAAGTGAATCTTGTGTAATCATCAACAATTACAAGAGCATAGTAATTTCCACCAAAACTTTTAATTCTAGATGGACCAAATAAGTCCATATGCAAAAGTTCTAAAGGTTTTGATATTGAAATCATGCTTTTGGATGAAAATGAAGATTTGGTTTGTTTACCTTTTTGACATGCAGTGCATAATTTGTCTTTCTCAAATTTCAGTTTAGGCAAACCAATCACAAGATCTTTTGAAATCAATTTATTTAAATGTTGCATATGAATATGTGCAGCTCTTTTATGCCATAGCCAAGGATTTTCTTCTTTAGCAACTAAGCATGTTATACTATGATTAGATGCACTTTCAATATCAATCAAATAAATATTGTTATGCCTAACACCTTACAAAGCAATATCAGCAGAATCTTTAAAGTAAACAGTGCATTTATCACTTTCAAAAGTTACCTTAAGACCTTTGTCGCATAATTGACTTATGCTTAAGAGGTTATGCTTGAGTCCTTCAACATATAGCACATCTCTTATTGTTAATGTATTTCCTCCTCCAATGTCTCCGGTACCCTTGATTCTACCTTTGTTGTTATCCCCATAAGTCACAAATCCTTGCTTTTTCTTCTCAAAAGAAATGAATCTTTTCTTGTCACCGGTCATGTGTCTTAAACATCCACTGTCAAGATACCACAATGACTTCTTTGACTTAGTAGATTCCTACAAAACAAATTAGCAAGAGTTTTAGGTCCCCAATCTAATTATGGGTCCTTAAGGTTAGTTCATGCAAGTATAAATCATTTTACAACTTTAACCCATGCATATTTACCATTTGGAACACCAAAATGTTTAATGTTGCATTTGTTTGATGTGTGTCCATGCTTCATACAGTAAAAACAACAAGCATTGCTTACTTTGTTTTTATTAAAGGTCCCTTTTTCAACCCAAACTCTACGAGTTCTTCTTACTTTGGACTTATTTATTAGATGCATATTTCTATTTTTAACATTTCTTCTCTTAAAGTTTGTCTTAGCATGTGAATTAGTCTTGGTTTCCTTTGCAAGTAAGTTTTCAAGTATGTCAATATCAAACATATGATTCTTACAAGACAAACATTCAACAGGTTCAACAGTAGCATTTGCATCAGATAATTTTGTTTCTAAAGAACTAACTTTATTTCTTAAGACAACTTCATCATCAAGCAACTTTTCATAATTCAATTTTAATTCATTGTGCTCTTTCTTAAGTTTTTTATGTGCAGCATCAAGCTTTTCAGATTCAATCAACAATTCATAGAAAGCCTTTTGCAAGTCTAATTCACTAGATTCAAAGTTGGAATCACTTACTTGGCTTCCAGTATCTTCTGATTCAGCCATTAGACAAATATTGGCTTCTTCTTCTGTGTCACTTGAACTTGTTGAACTAGAGGCATTATCCTCCCAAGCTATGTATGCTTTCTTTTTCTTTTGAAATTTTCTCTCCTTCTTGTCTTCACTTTTCCTGCTTTTTGGACACTTAGATTTTACGTGCCCTCTTTCTCCACAACCAAAGCACTTTACGTTTGATGGAGATTCTTGACTTTCTTTCCTATCTTTGTGAAACTTGTCCTTTCCCTTTGCTTTCATGAACTTTGCAAATTTCTTTATCATCAAGCTCATATTTTCTTCATCATCAGAATCATCTTCTTCGATCCTCTTAGAGCTTTTTCCTTTAGAAATTTCAGACTTGAAAGCTAGAGTTTTCCTTTTGCCTTGATCCTCTTCAGCAGTCAATCTCCTCAGCTCAAGTTCATGCTCACGGAGCTTTCCAAACAAGATTGGCATTGACATCTGAGTAAGATTTTGAGATTCCGAGATGGCAGTCACCTTTGGTTGCCAAGACCTGTCCAGAGATTTCAGAATTTTCACATTAAGTTCATCAGTATCAAAAGTCTTACCCAACCCTGTTAAATGATTCACAATATGAGTGAATCGTTTTTGAACATCAGAGATCGTTTCTCCAGGTTGCATTCTGAACATCTCACATTCCTGAATGAGAGTGTTCTTCCTAGCACGCTTTACGTCCTCTGTTCCTTCATGAGTGACTCTGAGGACTTCCCACATTTCCTGTGCTGTCTTACACACTGAAATTCTATAAAATTCATCAAGTACAACAGCAGATGAAATTATATTGCGAGCTTTAATATCAAACTGAGTTCGTCTATTTTCTTCAGCAGTCCAATTAAAATAAGGTTTTTCAGTCTCTACACCATCAACAGTATTCATAGGAATATAAGGGCCATTTTGTACAGCTTCCCAAATACCTCTATCAACAGACCCCATAAAAATCTCCATTCTAACTTTCCAAAAAGCATAGTTATCACCAGTAAACAATGGAGGTCTGTTAATGGAAGCACCCTCAGCATATACATGGTTTTGATTGTGACCAGCCATTTTCGCAAATTTTGAAAAACTATCAAAGCAAGCTCTGATACCAATTGCTGGTATCGGAGGGGGTATTTTTCGAAGAGTATAGCGCAGCGAAATTAACACTCAGAGAGCGGAAAGCGTATTCGATCACAATTAAACTTAATTTGGTCCTTTTAGTAAGAATAATTTTCTTTCAGAAAATTAATCAAACAGTTGATATACGTAAAATAAAATGAGTGTAGGGAATAAGAAGATCAACACAGAATTTTTATCCTGGTTCGAATCAAAAGATTCTACGTCCAGTCGTTAATCACTATAAATAGTGATTAACCTTTTTCACTAAAAAATTGTTTAACAGATTACAAGATAATGAACAAGAATAAAATGAATAGAACCACTCTACCAACTTGAAGAGAACCGCTTCAGCAATCGACCAACGATTCACAAGTTTCTCCTTTCACAAGACCAGGCAGAGCACCTTGCTAACTTGAAGAGAGTCTGCTCCGACTATCGAAACACGATACGCGAGCCTCTCCTTTCACAAGACCAAGCAAGGGAACAATGAACAAAAAGCTTTCTGAGAACGTTCCTCTGACACACAGTGTTCTAAGCTTTCTCAGTTCAAAAACATCCTTTTCAATTTCTCCAAAACAAAATATATAGCCAAGTACACTGAGTGCCAAAGGTCAGCTCCCAACTGCCATGAATAATCGATTATTGTAAGTGATAATCGATTATTAAAGTCCGTTATAGGTTTTCAAAAATGTGATAATCGATTATATGAAGTGATAATCGATTATTCAAGTATGACTTGTGATAATCGATTATTGCTTAATCATAATCGATTATTGTAGTTAAAAATTCAAGTTTACAAGGTTTACAAGAATTTCCTACTACATTTAATTTCTACAAATTGCTTTTAACTAATTCTAATATCTTCTGCAACTAAAACTTCTTGTAGCATCATCAAAACAAATTTCTTCAAGATTTATCAATACTCCTTATTGGTAACAGAGTTTTCGAGAGTAAAAACGACAATCTTCAACACTTCATAATTAATAGATATTTTATTTTCAAAATGTCTTTTGTCATGTGATGTTATGAATGTTAGAATTTATGAATTGCTAACATCTTTTCAAAATATCTTTTGTCATACAATTTTATGAATGACACTTCAACAACGTCTAGTCAAACTCCACAACATCATTGTCGGATTCAACATCGTTAATCCAAGGTTTGTGAAATCTCGTCGAGCATAACTTCATCCTGATCGGTCGAGCTCTATAAAACATGACTGATTTCATTAGCTCAGACTATTGAAGTCGTGAAAGGGTAGTCGACTTCAATATTTAGTGTTGAAGTCGTTAGGAGGGTGGTCGACTTTAGTATTGAAGTTGTCAGAGGATGACTGACTTCAGTACTGAAGTTATGAGAGAGTGGTCGATTTCAATGTTGAAGTTGTCAGAGAGTAGTTGACTTTCACATTTCAACTATATCATAAAAATTCATGGTGAAGGCAGATAAGTTATCTATTTTTGTAAATTTTTTCAAATTTTGTTATTTCCGTAATGTATGTGTGAAACCCTGGTCAATATTAGCAAGTTGAAAACTTGTCGGGAAGGAAAGAAGTGTTAAGATCCTATTGATTTTTTCTCTCATAAAGTGAAAATGCATTTCTATATATTTGATTTTTTCTCATCAAAGCAATCATTATGACTAATAAATTGTCACAATAAATGGTAGCTGGTTGATTATGAGATGGACAGAGATCTTCCATAAAGTTAGTTCTTGACATTGTAGATTGTTTCTTGGATCTCCAGCAGAATGCACCCTACCGAGTCACTGTTTGCGTAAAATAAAAATCCCTTATCCAAATGTTTGCATGAGACAACGAAGGATGCAAAATGAAGCTTGATTATGTGCCTTTGTAGGAGCTCCAACATATTGACTTAAACAATGTACAACACATGTAAATATGGCCTAGTGTTAGTCAAATAAATCCATTTTCCCATTAGTTTTCTAAAGGAAGTACGATCATCAAGACACCATCTCAAAAGTGCATAGGCTAACATACCAGTTCCTTGTAATAAATCTAAGGTAAATTTTCTGTGATAAATGAATTCCTTCATTGTTCTTAGCAACTTCAAACCCTAGATAGTAAAGAAGACACAATTTTTCTTTAAACTCATAAAGTGATTGAAAAATTCACATGGAATGATAGGTACAGGTAAATAATTTAGATAAAAATAAAAAGATGTGGCTTCCTTATCGATAGTGATACAAATTAGAAAAATACTAAAATTGAAAAGTATCATCATTCAAATTTTACATCTTAACTAATTACAAGATGTTTCTTCACCTTCAATTACCTCACCACCATTAGCAATAACAAAGTCTCCATATATTTCTTCTCACCAATGCCAAAAGTATTTAATATATTTTTCAGTATAAGTCTAACATACTAAGACACCTCCAGATTTAGCCTCCGCATCCACCACATCCACCGCAACCTCCGCCATCACCTCCACATCCACCGCCATCCCCACCACCACCGTCGCCATCCCCTCCACCACCGTCGTCACGCCTACCCTTGGTACTTTTGTTGTCGTCTCCACAAGCAAATATGATGATTGAAATGATAGAAATAGAAGAAATAATCATGAGAAACAAAAATATAGGTGCAGAATGAAGCACCAAACCTTCTTCACCTCCATTTGAAAAGTGTCTAGCCATATCTATCTTTTCACTATAAATCTCTATATTATCACATTAACGTACATGCGTCTTTGCTATATAAATTTGGAATTATTCCATCTTTCACAAGTCAACGCTATGAGACTTTAGAACCACGAAAATACCAAGAACTTTCGATATATACACCTTATCTTTTAATTGGCTTTTGTTTTGAGTTCATGGAAACTTACTAACTACTTCGAAAAATCATATATAATAATTTTGGTTATTGACTAACAAAATTATGCGTATTAAATGAACGAATTTATAAATATTAGAAAAATGTGAGAAGATAAAGAAAGATTCATACTAAGAGAATTAAAAAAAAATTAACTTGAGTGAATCAGAAGAAACTCTCCATGCTCTTGTTCCAAACGAAGAATTTGTGCAGACAAATAACAAACGAAGAAAAGAAGAAACCACACACAAAAAATAATGAAAATTAATAAAGCAAATAAAAATGAAAAAAAAAGAAACTACACTCGTTGCTGCCGGTGACGGCACCATCTACCGCTGCCGACGGCATCCTCGTGTACTGTCTTCATCTACTATTGTCACTATCGGAGTTTTAGTTTCAACCGACAAATAATTTTGATCGTCTTGGCCAGGTGACCACCGTTCCGTCAACGACACCTTCATCAGAGCTCCTACGCGCTTTCAGCGCCTTTTGAAGTTGTGAATATGCTCCCTTTTTTGCTATGTGTGTGGCACGTCTCGTCTCCTCTTAGGCAGCGATTTAAAGCATCAAGGTCGTTGAGTGGTCGCACGTCTTGTCTTTTCTCAAGCAATTACTAAGAGCATTGAGATTGCTTTTTTCCTTTTTCAAGTGTCTTGATTGGAGAATCTTGAATTTTTAATGTTGTTCTCTTTTGTTTCTTCTTGGCTTATTATGTTGTTGTCTTTTTTGACCTCCCTTTTATCACCATTATGTTTGATTCGTCCATAAATTTTTCTCCCTCGTGGAAAAGATGGTTTTTGTTAGTTTGTTTTATAGTTGTTGTAGCTCTTCAATAATGATCTCTTTGTCCATTGGATGTCAACCATGCATTCCTCAATGACAATTTGCAAGAAGAAATTTACATGGAGAAACCTCACAGATTTGTTATTCAGAGAGAGTCTTCTGGGTTGGTATTTCTTCTCCTATGTTGTCTTTGAAAATCATTAACAATTTGGTGTCAGTGCAAAGGGAGATATTTTCACTAAGTCCTTATTGATTATATTAGTAACAAGGTTGGTACATACGATTTGTATGCACCAACTTCATGGGAGTGTTAGATATATTATCTTTGTCTTTTCTTTAACTTTTATCTTTAGTTAGTTTGTTATTATTTCTTACTTGTATTTTGGGTTTAGCTCATATTTCTTCTATTATAAATATAGGACCTTATGTGTATATTCAACTCAAGGGAGATTAATCTCATACATAGTTTTCACTATATTCAACATGGTGTTCAATATATTGAAAACTATGTATGAGATTAATCTCCCTTATGTTGAATATACACATAGTATCCTCTATTTATAATAGAAGAAATATGGGCTAAGCTGAAAAAAAAAAAGAAATAATAATAAACTAACTAAAGATAAAATATAAAAATAAGATAAAGATAATATATCTAACCTTCTCCTTCAGCTAGTGCATACAAATTGTATGTACCAAGCTTTTTACTAATATAATCCATAAAAACTTAGTGGAAATATTTGCTTATGCATTCGACTGACATCAAATTGTTGATGATTTGCAAAAATGACATAGAAGACAAAATACTAACCTAGAAGACTCCCACGAGGAACAAATCTGGGAGGTTGCTCCATATAAATCTCTTCTAACAAATTGTCGTTAAAGAATGCATTATTGATATCTAATGGATAATGAGGTTATTTTGAAGACAAGTAAAACACAATAATGAATAAATGGAGGTCAAAAGAGACATTAGTGCAAGAAGCCATGGATAAATAGTAATGAGAAACCTCAAAAATCCAAGATTCTCCAATCAAGACACCTGAAAAACGAAAAAGAGAAAACCTCAATGATCTAAATAGTTGTTTAAGAGGAGACAAGACTTATGAAAACGCACGACAAACCTTAAAAAGGAAAAAAAAGCAACCTCGACACTCTAAATTGTTGCCTAAGAGGAGACAAGACATGCCACCATGCACGATGGAGAAAAGAAGTAGATCCACAACTTCAAAACGCGTTGAGAGCGCGTAGGATCTCTAATGAAGGAGTCATTAACGACACGTGGTCACTTGGCCGAGACGATCAAAACTTGAACTCTAGTAGTGGCAGCGATAAATGACGGCAGTAAATGATGGCGCCACCAACAGCGACAGGTGTAGTGATAAAGACAACATAACTTTTTTTAGTCAAAAGAACTTAGCCTTATACCATGTTGAATATACGGAAAACTATGTATGTGATTAATCTCACTTATGTTGAATATACACATAAGTCCTTTATTTATAATAGAAGAATATGAGTTAAGCCCAAAGTACAAATAAGAAATAATAACAAATTAACTAAGATAAAAGATAAAGATAATAAATCTAATAATTTTATTTACATTATATATATAACTAATTTTTTTATAAAATTAATTATTTATAATATTTAAATTTTTATTATAAAAGATAATTAGAATACAAATATTAAAATGATGGTTTAATTGCTTCCTTTGTCCCCAGTTTGGTTGAATTGTGTCAAATTCATCCTCATTTTTAAAAAAGTTTCATTGTCGTCCTCACGTGGTGTAAAAGTGTCAATTGAATCCAAACATAGAAAAAATTTGTGTCAATGTAGTCATCTCCGTTAAATACACACTAACGGTGTTAAGTGGCTGATTATTTGGCACTAGAGAATTAAAACGTGGCAAATGAGTCACAGTAGTGGTAATGAGTCATCCAGATTCTAACGCCTCCCTGCGACACCATCAACTATTGCCCGCAGATTCTTAACAATAATCAAGAACAAAATGCGACAGGGTCTTCTTCCGCGCGACTCAACCTGCCCAAAATTGCCAAGAAAGGAAAAAAATATTCCAAAATTACAAGATGAAGAACACCAATCTACAGAGAGGAAAACAAGAAACCTACTCAAATCGCAAAATCAGAAACCCCCAAATTTCCAAGTCGCGACAATAAGGAACCCCAAACTTCGAGTCAGACGCGACTTCCCTTCACTGCGAATACGCCGGAACACGAACCTAGCGCGGAGGCGCCGCTGCTGCAAAGGCGTCGCGGCTTCAACATCCACCACGCCGCAATAAAATGAAAGACGCGCCTGAGCCATTCAAAATCGCCTCCCTCCCTGCAGGAACGAACCGGCCACGGAGAAGCGAAAGGGAGTCTTCCCTCCCTGCGAAGCACGAACCAGAAATTAGGAAGAGGAAAAGGAGGTTCGCGCCTCCCTCACCGCGGAACGAACAAAGCGACAAAAAAAAAAGAAAATGGGTGCCTC
Source organism: Vigna umbellata (assembly GCF_029865625.1). Taxonomy (NCBI): domain Eukaryota; kingdom Viridiplantae; phylum Streptophyta; class Magnoliopsida; order Fabales; family Fabaceae; genus Vigna; species Vigna umbellata. The sequence goes on from NC_142170.1 coordinate 22,775,016, forward strand.
CATCTTCTTATGAAGCCGCGACAGGGAGGAGAAGAAGAAAACAAACCCTAAGTTGGGTTATTCAAGAACAGAAACGAGGATTGAGGAAAGATTTGGACTTCTAGAATTGAAATTTCCAAATTGAATTTAATTAAGGTTAATCTGAAATCTCAATCGTCGAGTTCTTCCTTCCTAAGGACTGCCACGTCATTGACACGTCATTACCACTACTGTGACTCATTTGCCACGTTTTAATTCTCTAGTGCCAAATAATCAATCACTTAATACCGTTAGTGTGTATTTAACGGAGATGACTACATTGACACAAATTTTTTCTATGTTTGGATTCAATTGACACTTTTACACCACGTGAGGACGACAATGAAACTTTTTTAAAAATGAGGATGAATTTGACACAATTCAACCAAACTGGGGACAAAGGAAGCAATTAAACCTAAAATGATATATTAAATTTAATAAAATAATTTAAATTTTGGTTTTAATATAATTTTTTATTTATTATGATTATATGATAACTATATTGATATTTGTATCCTAAAATATACTTTTTTATTTATTTATTAAAATTTATAATTATATATTAATTTTAACTTAAAGTACCTACAAATATTAACGAATAAAATTTGCAATAAATAAAAAATATATTTTTATTTTACTAAAATACACGAGTATTTTACTGAAATTTGCAATAGATATACACGAGTATCATAGCATAGGTAGACATAAATATCTATACCTACTAATCTTTAATTTACTAAAATACCTTTATTTATAAATATAATATATATATATATATATATATATATATATATATATATATTTAAACAATACTTTTTACAGTTTATATAGATAAAATATTTTGTTAAGTATCTTGAAAATTTATTTTATAAAATATTCACAATTACCACATGTATTAAAGAAATATACAAGTATATGCACAAGGGATGCTTGTATGGATGTGGGGATGGATACGAGGAAGATATTTATCATGTGGGGATGGATACGAGGAAGATATTTATCATGTGGGGAGGGTAGCAAGGAGCCACTAGTACAAAAATAGCGTATAACGTCACGCGTTCAACGTTCAACCACTGAATAACTAATGTTAAAAATGATCGGTGGCAGTTTTGTAAATAAATGCAATTATTAAACGTTGTTTAGAATTGTAATTCGACGTAAAAGGATATAAAACCTCGAATGCCACAACGATTGATGTCAAAAGGTTAGTGAATTCAATAAAAATTTGAGTGGGAGATTGAAAATTCATTCACTTTATCTTAGCACGCGAAACACTATCTCTTCTCAAATGTTTCTCGAACGAAGTTTGACGACCATCACATGTAATATTTCTTTCATTTGATACAAATACAAGTTAATTAACTACTTTATGTATTATTTTCGTTTGTTTTGACCGATTATTTTCGTGCTCTTGTCCTTCATAGGCGCATTCTGCTTTCTCTCTCACTGGTGACGACACTTTATTCCGACGAACCCACCTTTTGAATGTTAGTTTTCGTTTTGAAGAACTTAGTTTTCGAACTTGTTTGTTGTTTTTTTGTTGAACTAGTTTGTTCTTGTTGTTTGGTTGAACTTGTTTGTTGTTGTTGTTTGATTGAACTTGTTTGTTGTTGTTTGTTGTTGATACTACACTACACGTTCATTGTTCTTGCTTTATAAAATACCAAAAGTTGAAATTTATTATTTTTTTGCTTTTCAGGTCTCGTAAAGTTGTAAAAAAGGATCACAATTAATTAAAAAAACAAAAAAAAATTGATTAATTTCGTATATTGACAAAATTCGACATTAAGTTAACGTCATATATTGACAAAATTCAATGTTAATTTAACGTCAAATTTTTTAAATTCGACGTCAATTTAACGTCTCTTGATATGACGTCGTTCGTGAATTCGCCGTTAAAAGCCCAAAATATTCGACGTTGTATGCGATTTTTGTACTAGTGAGCTACTATTTGTACTTGTCCCCTGTTGACATTCCTTGTTGAGATAATATTATTAGGTTCAATTATCATATTTTAGGTATCGTCCACTTTAGAGCTTGAAGTTCTGTCATGATTTTGTCCTTAAAAGTTTCTCAAAGGGTTACAGGTTGAAAGTGAATTAAAATTCCTCTTAGTCTCAACTATAAAGTGATGTGTAACTATTGGATATTGAGGCCTAAGGAAAATAAACACTATTGTAGAATGGGCATTCCACGAGGGTTAAAATAGTCCCCTAATGACAAATTTTGAACCATCATAGATGTCGATGTTGTTAAAAGTCTGACAAAAATAACAACTATTAAAATAATAGTCGTTAAAAGTGTCAAACGACGATGGTTGTTCTTGAACCGTCATTAAAAGTCATCTAAAAAAGAAAAAAATAATGTATTGCATATAACAATGGATTAACAAAGGCAAACCTACTAGTACAAAGGAGAAAAACATCTTCATCTGAGTGCTAATAGTCACATAAGTTTTCTATGAATTCACCATTTACTTGCTTATGAAGTCTTAGAGATATTATAAAGAAGTAAACAAATCCTAGAATATATATAAAGTACCAACCATGAAATAACAAACAAACTCTAGAAAAGGGAAATGGGCACGGGTTTGAATAGAGTTTGAAAAAATTTTTGCAATTAGTGCTAGACGTTATTTATATGGGTTAGATGGTCTACAAACAATGTTGAATACTTATAGATTTTCAACGGCATTTAAAAACACAACAAAAGAGAGTAGAGATGAAAACTTGTTTTGTATTGGTTCACCCAACTAAGATATGTCCATTTCTCCTTTAAGCACTCTTAAAAGGTTCCACCAACTTTAAAAAGTTACAATGAGTTTCACCACTTCTGGTTTACAATTAGTTTAACCACTCTTGGTATATAATAGTCCAACTGACTAAAACCTTTAATTCCCCTTGAGCTAAGTAACCAAGTATTTTAAATCACTTTTAATCATCCGAAAACAACAAAGTGTTTTTAAAACAAGTGGAGATAAAAAAGCTCTCCTAGAGAATACAAAGTATATCTAGAAAGACTTGTTACAAAGATTTTCTCAAAGGATAGACAACAAAATAATAAGATAATTTTGGTAGAGTAAGAATATGTGCAATTCTTTGTTCTTGATTCTTCATGCAGTAGTCCATTCTTTTTATCATATCATTTACAATAGTATATTCTTTTTATCATTTACAACAACCTATTGTGTTTAGGATATTGTTTAAACATAAATAACGTTTAGCATGATATCCTAGATGGTCATTTTTATAGACATTATTTTGTTAGACGTTTTTATTAAACTTCAAAATAAAGGGTTCCTAGATAATATTGTCATAACAAACCATAGGCGAGGAGATACTCGCAACAAGGTTTTTGTAACACGATGTAGAGAGCTTCGTAGAGGAGCCTCACAACTCATTGTAGAGAGTTTTACAACAATATACAATGGAAACTTGCAGAGTTTAGTAAGATAAATAATGCTTCATGATTGGAGGAGCTTCGTCAACGGCGATAGCGGAGGCTATGAGATGCAATAGGAAGAGAAAATGATAACGCAAGAGGAAGAGAAAATGAAAATGCAAGGGGAAAAGAAACTTCTCAAATGAAAATCTTGCGAGATTAAGAAACTAGTCTTTTTTTATGAAAGTATTGCATATTCAATGATGGTTCTCTATGTAACCTTCGTTGTGGAAAACCATTTTTACACTAATGGAGGGTTCATCTTTGAATCCACTTTTCCATTCCCACTACCAGAGCCAATATCCTGACCTCAATTTTATTAATATAACATTGTTGGGATAAATAACCGTTCAAAGCTCTGTCACGATATTTTTCTTAAAAGGTGCCTTGGGGGTTTAAGGTGGTTTAAGGTATGTATTTAAATTCATTTAGGCCTTGACTCCTAACTAAAGTGAGCTATTAAGCATATTAGAGCAAGACCCTTAACAAACGATCAAGAGGAATAGGGTTCATCTTTGGAACCACTTTTCTATTCTTACAAATGATGTCAATGTTATCTCCTAAAGTCTATTGAAATAACATCATTAATTTCAATCACCTCATCATAGATATTATCTACTTTAGAGCTCATACACTATCCCAATTTTATCCTTAAATAGTGTCTCAAAAGGTTAAAGGAGAAATGTGCATTTAAATTCCCCTTGTCTTTACTCTTAAATAATATGAGATTATTATTAAAATAAGTGTCCTAGTCAAGATTCTAGGGCAAAGTGGGTTTGTCTTTGGAACCACTTTTTCATTCCCACATCCGAACTATTGTCCGCTTTATAGAGTTTGGAGTTTCATCGTAATTTTTTTTCTTAAAAAAAGTCTTATAGGGTTAAGGGAGAAAAATGTAATTAAATTTATCTTGGTCTTTGATTCCTAAACAATGTAAATCTATTAGGTGTATTTGATGAAAGTGAAACCAACATAAACATAAAAAACAAAAAGAATGAAGTAAGGTTAAAACTTAATCAAAGAAGCACAATAGTTGAATGAGCATGTTAAATAATGATAAATTTGTGTGTTGTTAAAAATTGTCTACTTTTATATGACTTGAGAGGTATGATAAATGATAAAGAGGTACGTGTTAGTGCAAGAAACACATCAAAATCTTCCAACTTTAATTTTGTGAAATTGTTATTTTATTAGAAGTTATTGTACATGGTAATATTGTTTATTTTGTTTTATTTTAATTAACTTTTAAGTCTCTTTTACATTTAAGTACTTTTAATTAAGTCTTTTGTGATTTAATTTATTTGTTAACTTGCATGATTCTTATATTCTTTCATCGATCATCTTACTTTTGTATAAATATTAACAAAAATAAGATTTTGTGATTAATATAAAATGTATTATGACTAATGTAAATAGAGTTATCAAAACGGGTCATCCGACCCGGTCCACCACGGATTGGTCACTTAGTGAGTCAACCCAACCCGGCTCATTTATTAGCGAGTCAGAAAAATTCGAACCCGGCTCGACCCACTATGGGTTAATGGGTAAACGGGTTGGTTCACTAGCTCGCTTAATTACAATTTTTTTAAATAAAAAAAATTATAAATTTTATATAATTCAAATCTAAACAAATTTCACTCTATTTAACTAATTTTGAAAATAAGGTAGGTGGATTCGTGGGCCAACCCGATCCATCACGGGTTCAATCCGCATGAACCGGGTTTAAATGAATCGGATTTAAATCTTACCCCCATAAAAAAATATATTGTTTTTAAACTCAACCCGACTCAAACTTGTGGTGAGGTGGGTTGACCTGCGGATTGTGACAATTGACATCTCTAAATGTAAAGAATAAAGTGATTTTTGTTTGATTAAAAACATGTTGGATAGGTAGAAATTATTCCTTGTTTACTGTAAGGAATAACATTAATGTTTTTAAAATAACATGATAATCTCAATATTTAAGAAATTTTAAATTATAATAATAAAAGTTATTTATTGTTTTACATTAATGATTATATCTCCTTATATTAACTACCAAACTTTTATATTTATGAAATCAAGAAAGGAAAATGACAAGACAACCAACGGTAACGTATATTAATGAAAAATTTGAGAAAAGGACTCAATTAAAAATATAAAAATTTTAAATATTGAATAGAAAAAATAATTAAATAGAATTTCAATTAAAACTATTGAAATTTATGACAAACAAACTTACAACCTAATGAGTTCTTTTATTTTTCTACAATACAAATTTAGATATAGTGGTCAATTAATGAAATAAATTAATAACTTTTTAACACAAGATAAATATTTTAAATAAATAAATATGAACAAGTGTTAACATAGAACTTTCGTGAACATGCTCGCTTGCGTTTGAATTAAACAAATATTTTGAAGTTTACATATTTGAAGATTCAGTCCTCCCTTATCTATTTGTTGAAATTCGCATTTGGCGTCCACAATTATTTGTAAATATTAAAAGAATTAAGCAAGAAAATAATACCAAATCCTAAATCACACAAATATTTTCGATGTTATGGCATGGTAAAAAATAATAAAAAAAATCTTAAATTTGATATATAAAAAGAAATTTATGTTGGATTTTTTTTTTGACATAAAATAAATTATTTATGTTAAATACTATAATATTCTAGAGAAATAATCTGTTTTATATCAAAAAAAAATATGTCTAATATAAATACTTTTAACTTAATTACAAATCTTATTATATTTTTTTACATTGACTTTTTCATTGTGAAACGTAATCTAAATGACGAAAATAACTAATTTTATGCTAGTCATTAGTTTAATTTATAGTTTATTTATTTATAAAAATATTATAGTCTATTTTACGGTTAGTACAGGAATACACGCTACAGTGATACTTTAGAAAGGTTCACTTTTGAAGTTTCAACGCTTTCTTATCGATCTGTATTAATGTTGACAAATACAAATATAAGGAAATAACTTGTAAGTTTTTTTATTGATCAATAATAATTTAATTAAAAAAAGAAATCTGAAAACTTCAAAACTACAATGCTCCCTTGAACATTTCAGAATTAATGTATCTAAGGTATTATAGAGATTTTAGATTCATGCAATATCGTAAAAGGAGGAATAATGCAGAAAATAAATTAAATGGGTGCATTTATCAACTTAAGATACATACAATGGGAATGGTTTAGTTGAATTCTATGCGAGTCTTAAAATACGAGTATAAATTTCTTGAAAATGAAGAGTTACTACGATGTAATTTTAAGAAAGTTATATTTATAAAATTCAAAATATTAATTTTTTTAAAATATTCTAATTGAAGATGTTCTTAAATCGTTATTTTTTGGCAATATTCGTTTTCTCATTTCAAAATTTATATAGACATCAAGTGATAGGATATCTCGTATAAACTTAGTCAAATAAATTAAATGAGATTGAGACTAATGCTTTGGGGAAATGCAAAAACGAAATAATATAAAACAAGCTTCTATGCAAAATTGATATATAAAGAAATAATATAAATAAAATAAAACCAATATTCATTAATTGAGATTTCATAAAATATGACTTCATTTCATGAAACTTTTTCGAGAGGTAAATGCAATATTCTCAATAATTTAATTGTTGTCAAATTATAGTTAATTTGATATTAATAAACAATGTTAAGTAATGTATATATAATATTAAAAAACAATAAGAATATAACTTTGCAATCCCACGAGAAATATTATATTACGAAGGATAATTAATAACGGATATTAATTTGTTGGTAAAGTTGGTCTACCTAGATAGTTCAACAATAATTAGAAAAACACTAATAGATCTATACTTGAATGGAAAAGAAACCAAAGTTTAGACCCCATATGCTAACAACTTGAAACAATTTAAGTAACATTTACAAATATGATAATAAGTTATAGTTAAATATAATTGCATAAGTTCATTTATTTTCTAAAAAAGAGAAATGTGATAATTGTTTTATAAAATTGATTTACGAAAAGATAATGTATCTGTCGATATGATTACTTCAAAAACTTGGTTTTAACTAGAAAGTATTAATCATTACGAATTTGCTAGAGTTCCTTAGTATCACGTTAAAGTAAACATAAGATTCAAGGATTCATTAGATTGTCCATTGATTTATTAGACCTTTTTGTTTTGAGACACATAAGATAAACTTTATAAGATCTAATGTTTCCTTCCATTTCCATTGTCACAAAGATACATTAAAATGTTTAAATAATATTAATTACATTCAAACAAAATAGACACTCAAAAAAATGTTTGTTATCATAAAAACTATTAAATGGTCTACTAAAATTAAAAAGTAGAATTCTAAAAATTAGACCATCTAAATTTTCAACAATTTCCTCATTTTTTAAGATGACAAGATCTAAAAGTACATGTATTGAATAAACAACTGTTGCTGTTATTTTAACAAAATATTTATATATATAATTAATAAATAATGATACTCTAATATATATTGTAAATGACAAATATTCATTATAAATTTTTAGATGTCATTTTGTCTTCTCATCTTCATCTAACTTATTTACTTGAACTTTTTAACTCTAAAATGAATCAGAGAGTGAATTACATTGATGGAATAATGATCCATATAGAAGAGAAAAATGATGATTGATTTTTTCCTATTATTAAGACTAATAATTGAGATGATTAGTCTTTAACAAATTGAACAGAATCAAACAATTGAGAAAAATGTCAGGATCTTAATTTCTGTACAAAAAGTGGAAGACAAGGGGTGAGAATTTAGAAATTCAGAAAGTGAAAGACAGGTGTGAGCAGTAGTGTGGACCGATCGGTTTTAACGGTAGTATATAAAGAAAAATTTTAAAATCTGGTACCACTCTCTGCATGCAACTTATCTTTCTAAAATTCTAAAACCTTCTTTTCTCCTCCTACTCTCTAACTTCTCTCTAAATTATCCTCCTTTTCTCTACAAATTCTCACGTTCTCCTTCATCCAATCATCAATCAGATTTTGTCTGAGATTGGCTGGTGGCAAGAGTTCTCTTTTCAGCGATCGAGTGGTGATTTGAGCTGGTAGGTCTTTCTTATTCTGAGAAATTTGACACATGCAATCCAAGTTTCTGTTTGCATGTGTTTATCTTCTTCTTCTTTTTAAATTCTGATCACATTTTCGGTCTTGTGGTTGGTTTATTTTCCTCAATCAGTGAATCTTAGGTTGCTGAGATTTTTGGTGGTGAGCGAGTTCTTCACTGTGAGCGTTTTGTTCTGTTACGAGGTAAGGGAAGCTATTTAATTTAATTGTTTGAGTGATGATTCTGTGTTTGTGTGAAATTGAATGATTTGATGATTTGGTTATGTTGTATGAAATGTTGTGTTTATGAGTTTGGTGATCCTGTATAATTCTGTAGAAAAGCTAAGTGTTCGGTCTTGACTGCTCGGTCATGGTCAGCCAATAATTCATCAATAGAGTTAGATTTTTAGTCTTACTCGTGCATGACCGCTCGGTCTTAGGGGAGTGATTGACATCCTAGTGGTTTATGATTCTGTAATAATGATCAGTCTTATCAGGTTGGGTAGTCTTGTAAGCGATAATTCTTATACTAGTGTTAGATCTCGAACTTGTACTAGGCTTAAATACATTGGTTATAATGGGATAGTTGTTCCTATACATAGTTTGGCCATATTGTTGTAACGACCGGTTTCTTAAAAGTGTTAGATCTTATAAATAATATTTGGAATCAACCTTAAGTGTTTGGATTAAACTGTTAGTGGTCGTCTTAGGTTATAGCGCTCGGTTTCGTGTTAGTATTTTATTTAGTTTTAGTATTCGGCCATTTCCTCATCCTTACCTAGTATGGACCGTTCGGTCCTATTCTGTGGATAGTGAAACACCTTTCGGTATTACACTAAGAGTTCAGTTTGACTTATAAGTATTTAGTCTAAGTTTTAAGTGTTCGGTTTTCTTTTATGAATGAATATTTGATATTTTCACTATGTGACTCTGATTATTTGAGATAATGGTATTGATCTAATGTGTATGGGGAATTTTATGGATATTCCAATAAGGTATATGTTTCATGTAATGTGGAAGAGAATTTCAAGGAGGAATGTCTTGGTGAAATGTGTATTGATGTAGCAAAGTATGAATATGGACAATGAAATTCACGGAGTTCATCCTGATATTCTGATGATTACCAATTCTCAAGTAGAGATGGGTAATGCATTGTGTGAGAATGGCAAGAGGTTCTAGCCCATAGGTTCTTGGGTGAGTTATAACGGACTAACCTTGGGTGACAGGTGATGGTTTTCTAGTTACTACACCACCCGAGTGCATGAACGGCCTCAAGCTACATATTCATACGATTCCGATGGTCGAGTCAGATGTCAGGTCTATACATGAGTATTACGATCGGTCTTAACTATATAAATGTTTAATTTATATATGTTTGTTTGTGCTTGGTTTTAATCTGATGTAGCGTTCGATTTTGCATTGTTTGAACTTGTAGAAACTGTATGTATGTATAGTAAATTAAATTATATTAGCTTACCCTTATTTTTTGTTTGTCCATGTTTCCGTTCGGTTTTTCTTTTGTGATGATCACATTTTGGGTGTGAGCAGAAGGGGAGGAGTGTATGTTGGAGCAGGAGTTGGACGGTGAGAATCCTGCTGTTTAGTTTGTGACCGTTTGGTCATAGTATTGTGTATAGTTTTGGGTGAATCGTTCAGCCACCACTATAACCCTATATTGACCGATCGATTATGTTCATAGTTTTGTAATAGTACAGGTAGTGTTTTGTAAAGGTTTAAATTTCATGGTTATTTTGTAATAACTGTAAGGTTAACTTTATGGCCTATAACTGTTCTATTATATTATTAAATGATGACACATGTATATAGTGTTATGCTATATTTTTGGGATATTACATTAATGGTATCAGAGCAGTTCTTTCCTTAGGAATCCATTAGGTTTAAGTATGCATTGCTTGTGCTTGTGTACTCTTAGCTATGTATATTAGTTTCTTTGTCCTCTTGAACTAGACTGATGAATTTTCTCTCGGTGTAAATAAAAAATGGCAAATAGATCTCCTCCTTCTCCACCCCACACTCTTGATACATCCAACGTTCTAAGAATGATGGAGTCCGTGTTAGAGGCAATGTAGCAATAAAACACTACATTAGTTCATCAACATATTGTGGCTCTACAAAAATTGGATGCGGCTAGGGTGTCAGCTGAGACATCGCAGAGGCAATACTTGGATTTGATGCTGAGCGATTGGGTTACAGCAAGTTCTTCTTCAACTAATCATCTTCAAGAGTGGAGTTTGGAGAGTTTTCTTCAACACCATCCGACCAAGTTTAACGGCAAGTGCAGTCCGGATGAGGCAGACTAGTGGTTTCGTGATATGGAGAGAATCTTTAATGATAAGAGGTGTTCGGATGATAATAGGTTGGCCTATTCAGAGTATTTACTAACCGGAGAAGCCAGTCATTAGTGGAGTAGCATGAGGATGCTATTGGAAAGCAGCGGTACTCCCATCTCATGGGAAGTTTTTAAGAGGAAGTTTTATACCGAATACTTCCCAGATAGTGTTCGGTTTGCTAAGGAAGTGGAATTTCTACAATTGGTTTAGGGAAGCATGTCGGTATCAGAATATGTCGATCGGTTTAAACACCTGCTTAGATTTCACACTTTGGTCATGAATGAAGAATGACAGTGTAGGAAGTTTGAGAATGGGCTAAGGTGAGACATCAAGTTGGTAGTGACCGGTCTGTGTATCAAAGAGTTTCCTGCTTTGGTAGAAAGGGTGAGGATTTTGGAGAAAACAAAGTTAGAGGTTGAGAGCCAGTAAAAGCAATCACTTAGAGTTGGAGGACCGACCGTATCCAAAGGTAGTATTGGTTCAAGGAAGACTCCATACGCTCGATCTTTTTTCTCTTCAGGTGTCAGTGGTTCATCTTCTCAGTCATCGGCTTCAGTGGGCCAGTAGGGATAGCAAGGGTCAGTATCTTGCTATAATTGTGGCGGACCTCATCTCAAATCAGTATGTCCTCAATTGGGAGGATATAGGAAGTATAATCGGCGCAATAGGGAAGATCATTGGGAGAGAGATTGTCAGATGGGAAGAAGGCTTGTTTCATGACCACCGAATGCTGGGAGAGTTCAACAAAGAGGTGGTGGTCGAGAACAAGCTGTAGGGTGAGTTTATGCATTGACGGGAGCTGAGGCAACCAATTCAGGTAACCTTATTATCAGCTCTTGGTTATTGTTTGGAATGTCTTGTTGTGTGTTGTTTGATTCGGGGGTGATAAGCTGTCGTTGAAGCTATCAAATTAATACTACTTTTCAAGGCAACTTCAGTATTACCAAGTAGTATTCAATAAAGTAGATAGGGTTAAAGTAACCCTGAGTCGTCTCCCAACGAACACGGAATTGCTTTCGAATATCTGATTCTTATGAATGCAATGCTTATGAATAAAAGTAATGGTTTAAGAATGTTTAAAGAACAAATAAGAAACTTAAAAACAGTTACGATGAAATAGGCTAATTCCACTGCTTTTCCAAGATAGATTCGTCATCGGTTATTCACGGATAATTGTTCAATTGATTATTGTTTAAGTTTCAAATTAATTAAAGTACATTCTTAATTAATTTGAGGGTGATCATGCATTTAACCAAAGTAAATTCTCAATCAAATGCAAAACCTTTCTAGATTATTCACAATAAATTCAACCAAAGTACATTCTCAATCAAATTTTATTGTGTTTAATCATGTCTATTCTTAAATCTCCTAACCAAATTAAAAGCTAATCAATCAAAGTAAATTCTCAATTGATTATAATTGAAATTATTACTAATCAACCAAAGTACATTCTCAATTGATAGTAAAAACCATTTAATCATATGAAAGTTCCTAAATTAAATCAAAGTAAATTCTCAATTAAACCTAGAAACCCTTGAACTCATATAATCAATATGCATGTAGATTCAAACACATTATGATGCAAAAATCTTTGCTTTTAACAAGATAGAGAGATCAAAGACATAGAGAGAACAACTTAAATCAATAAACAAAGTAAACAATTGCATTAACTGAATGTAACCTCAGAATCCGTCATGGAATTACAGTAGAATAGCCCTAGATGCTTAGCTCTCCATGAATGGAGTTGAATACAAGATGAAAGAAAAGTGAGAGGAGTATGAGAGAATGAATGAATGAAGTGAAGTCCCTCTGGGTCTCTTAATATAGGGCTTGCTTGGGCTTGGACTCTGAATATTCAGTTGAAAGAATCTTTTATCTCATATCTTCCAAATAACTAAAAGATTTAGATAATTATAACATTATTTGGAAGATATTTTCTGTTGATATTCACAAATTAAATTAATTTAACAACTGAATTTTAGTTTTTAATTTTTCTGACTTTTCAAAATTGCGCAAATGCCCTAAAACTTCCTCTATCTGCACTTTTGCCCCTTTCGAATTTCTGAAATTGCAAGAAAGCCCCTCAGTTGACCCGACTTTGACCAGAGAAGGCTTATTGACCAGCTTTGACCAGAGGAGGACGCGCCCAATGGGAGTTTGCACGTGTCAGGCTCCTTCCTACCCAAAATTAGGGTTCAGAATTGGGGAAAGGGCTTCCCCCTCCGCCTCTGCCTGCGCCGGGATTTGGAGATGGTGCACAGATTAACTCGCGCAACGGCCTTCTCGGTGGTGATGATACTTCTGTCTCTAGTTTTTTTGAATGCAGGTCTGGCTTTGATGCAGTTTCCCATGGTGTTACGGTGATGGTGGATGGAGGTTGGCGTTGATGGAGACGCGATTGGGTTCCGAGAATGGAGAAGTTGAAGATGGTTCATGGTGGTGACGGCGAGAAGCGTGGTCTGATGATGGTGATGTGCGTTGAAGGTTGCGATCTGCGGCGCGGCTTGGAGATGGAGGTTTCAAAAGCGGCGGCCCTTTCGCGAATGGAGGAGGAGCTCGCTGGTTTGATGGCGGCGGCCTTGGTGGTTGCACGGTTGCTGTGGCTATTGGCCGTGGAAGAAGGTGGTTGATGGTGGTGGAGAAGAGGACGGTGACTCTATGCGACGGCGGCGAGATGTTGGTGATGCGAAGACGAACTCGCGGATGGCGGTCGTGGTGGCTTCGAACCCTTGCGCGAAGGAGAAGGAAGGTGGTGGCGGTCTTGGTTGAGGCTCCGTGGTGGTCCGTTGATGCGCCGGCGAGAAAGGAAGGAGATGATGTTCTGGCCGTGGCGGCGACTTGCGGCATTGGCGGGAGCGGCGGAAGCGGAAGGGCAGTGGCGGCTAGGGTTAAGGTTTCAGTGGGTGGAAGATGGTGCTCATGTGTTAGGGCTGACATGGCGTGTTCTGAGTGGTTCACTAGTGAGTGCAAGGATCAGTGGTGTGGCATCATCTGAGTGGTTCAATATGTTAGTGGTGGACTGCCACGTGGCATGATCTGGTGAAGTTTGGCTTAGGAGGGGTATGGGTAGGAAATTTTAGGAGGTGTATTCAGAATAGGGTTACTGTTGAGCTTAGTATTTGGGCCTGGTTAAGAGAAGAGGGGTGTATGGAGGGATTTTAGGGGTTCAAGGGTAAAGTCTGCCCGTTTGGCCCATCTGTACATTATTTTTCAAATAAAACCTGAATTTGGGCCTCGAATTGCCATTTGAACCAATAGAACTTATAATTTCAGCTGCACAAATAAACGTAAGAATTTCCAAGAATATTTTATGCGCTAAAACTCATTTTTTACGTCTCTTTAATTCCCAAACCCAACAATTCCAATCATCACAAATTCACTTAAAATTAATCATTTAAGCACAATTATTCTATCAAAAATTTAAATTTTAAAGCATAAATGTGGGCATAAATATGCACTCATTAGGGGGCAACACATTCCTTCATCTCGAAGGCATGTGTTGAGAAGTTGGGTTTGACTGTGGGAGAACTTCAGTTTGATCTGGTGGTGTCAACCCTGGCAGCTGGTGAGGTTAGAACAGCTACCTATTGTGCAAAATGTCCAATAGTGGTTGAGGGTCGTCGGTTCAAAGTGAACCTAATCTGCTTACCTCTCCAAGGCTCAGAGGTAATTTTAGGAATGGATTGGTTAGTTGCCAATTCGCATTCTTATAGATTATGGTGAGAAGAAGTTGGTGTTTCCGGAAGAAGATCAGGAAGAATCGTTGTCGATCGGTGTGTTAAGGCAAGATATAATGGAAGGCGCCAATTGTTTCCTGGTATTATCTCACTTAGAAGTGGTTCAGCATGAGAATATTTTTGACCGATCGGTACAAAATGAGCAAAGTTTAAACCGTTCGGTCGTAAGTGAATTTATGGATGTTTTTCCAGAAGAAGTGCCTGGATTACCTCCTACTAGAGAAGTGAAATTCTCGATTGATTTGGTGTTAGGAGAAGGGCCAGTATCAATAGCTCCTTATAGGATGGCTCCAGCAGAGTTAGTTGAACTTAAGAATCAGATTGAAGATCTACTAGAGAAATAGTTCATTCGGCCAAGTGCATCACCGTGGGGAGCTCATGTGTTGTTGGTTAATAAGAAAGATGGTAGTTCTCGGCTTTGTGTGGATTACAGACAACTGAATAAGTTAACCATCAAGAACAAGTATTCGTTGCCAAGAATTGATGACTTGATGGATCAGTTGTATGGGGCTACTGTATTTTCCAAGATAGACTTGAGGTCAGGATACCATCAAATATTGGTGAAGGAGGGAGATGTGCAGAAGACAACCTCGGTCTCGGTATGGCCATTATGAGTATGTAGTAATGTCGTTCGGTGTTACTAATGCTTTAGCTATATTTATGGATTACATGAACCGTATATTCAGACCATTTTTAGATAAATTTGTTGTTGTTTTTATTGACGACATACTTATTTATTCTAAAACTCATGAAGAGCGTGAGGATCACCTTAGGACAGTGCTCGGTGTGTTGAGGGAGAAGAAGCTTTATGCAAAACTGTCTAAGTGTGAATTTTGGATGAAGGAAGTGCAGTTTCTAGGTCATGTAATCTCAGCGGGCGGTATTTTTGTAGACCCTACAAAAGTACAGGTTGTACTTCAATGGGTCAAACCCCGTTTGGTCACTGAGATAAGAAGCTTTGTGGGATTAACGGGCTACTATATGTGGTTCATTGAAGGATTTTCCAAGATAGTAGCGTCGTTGACGCAGTTAAGCAGAAAAGATCAACCTTTTCCATGGACCAATCGGTGTGAAGCTAGCTTTCAAGAGCTAAAGCAAAGGTTGACGAACACTCCTATGTTAGTAATTCCGGATGCAGGAAAATCTTTTGAAGTCTTCTGTGATGTTTCATATCATGGTTTGGGTTGTGTATTAATGCAAGAAAGAAGAGTGGTTGCTTATGCTTCTCGGCAGTTGAAGGTACATAAGAAGAATTATCCCACTCATGACTTAGAGTTGGCAGTTGTGGTGTTTGCCTTAAAGATTTGGAGACATTATTTGCATGGTGCTTAGTTTCAAGTGTTTAGTGATCACAAGAGTTTGAAATATCTCTTTGATCAGAAGGAATTGAATATAAGGCAGAGAAGGTGGATGGAGTTCTTAAAAGACTGAGTTTGAGCTGTTATATCACCCAGGAAAAGCTAATGTTGTGGTGGATGCATTAAGCAGAAAGGTTGTTCATGTTCCTACAATGATGGTCTGAGAGTTGAGTTTAGTCGAGAGTTTTAGAGACTTAAGATTACAGTTTGAGTTGGAGCGGAGCAGTATCAGGTGTTGTAATCTTAAGTTAGCAAGTGATTTGTTAGATCAAATTAAAGAAAAGTAGTCGGCTGACGTGGAATTACAGAAGACTAAAGAGACGATCGGTTCAGAACAAGGAAAAGATTTCAGTATAGGGACGGACAGTCTCTTAAGGTTCAGAAACAGGGTTTGTGTGCCCAACAATGGGGAGTTGAAGAGGTTGATTCTTGAGGAAGGACATCAAAGTCATTTTAGCATGCATCCAGGCATGACTAAAATGTATCACGATCTCAAAGAATCATTTTGGTGGTTGGGCATGAAGAGTGATGTGGCTTGGTTTATATCTTCTTGTTTAACTTGTCAAAGAGCTAAGGCTGAGCATCAAAGACCAGGCGGTCTACTCCAACAATTGGATATTCCTAGGTGGAAATGGGATAGCATTACTATGGACTTTGTTACCCATTTACCTCGAACGGTCAGGAATCATGATGTTATTTAGGTGATAGTGGATCGGTTGACTAAAAGTGCTCATTTTCTAGCTGTTAATTTGAAGATGTCTATGGCCAAGTTAGCTCAACTCTACAACAGGGAAGTGGTTCGGTTGCATGGAGTGCCCTCTAGTATTATCTCGGACAGAGATCCTCGGTTTACTTCTTGGTTTTGGCAGTCATTACAGAGTGAATTAGGCAGTCGGTTGAATATGAGTTCAGCATATCATCCCCAAACGGACGGTCAGTCTGAGAAAACAATCCAAACACTTGAAGATTTGCTAAGAATGTGTGTCTTGGATCACTTGGGAGTCTGGGATGAAGTGTTACCGTTAGTTGAATTCACCTACAACAATAGTTTTCAGTCCAGCATTGGAATGACATCGTTCGAAGCTTTGTATGGAAGAAAGTGTGGACTCCTCTTTGTTGGTTTAAAGATGGAGAATCTGTGTTGACTGTACCAGAATTAGTACAACAAACAACTGAAAAGGTGAAATTAGTTCAAGAAAGGTTGAAAGAGTCTCAAAGTAGGCAAAAGTCCTATGCCAATCACAAAAGAAGACCTTTAGATTTTGCTGTTGGAGATCATGTCTTTCTTAGGCTAAATCCTACTATTGGTGTGGGAAGAGCAATTCGATCTAAGAAGTTGTCTCCTAAGTTTATTGGTCCCTATTAGATTCTGAGGCGTATAGGACCAGTTGCTTATGAGATAGCCCTACCTCCTCAACTAGCCAACCTTCACTCGGTCTTTCATGTGTCACAACTAAGAAAGTGTGTGCCGGATCCTTCTCACGTGCTGGAAGTAGAAGATATTCAAGTAAGAGAATATTGTTTGGTGGAGATGCAGCCAGTCAGCATTGTCGAGATCCTGACTAAGATACTTAGGGGAAAATCTATCAATTTAGTCAAGGTGGTATGGGATAAGAGGATAGGTAACTTTACCTAGGAGCTGGAAGAGGTCATGAGGGAGTTATATCCTCACCTGTTCTCTGGTAAGTTTCAATTTTCGAGGGCGAAAATTTTTGTAATTAGGGAGAATGTCAGGACCCTTAATTTCTTTAGAGAAAGTGGAAGACAGGTGGAGGGGTGAGAATTTAGAAATTCAGAAAGTGGAAGACAGGTGTGAGAAGCAGAGTGGACTGATCAGTTTTTAACGGTAGTATATACAGAAAAATTTTTAAATCTGGTACCACTCTCTGTATGCAACTTATCTTTCTAAAATTCTGAAACCTTCTTTTCTCCTCCTACTCTCTAACTTCTCTCTAAATTATCCTCCTTTTCTCTACAAATTCGCACGTTCTCTCCTTCATCCGATCATCAATCAGATTTTTTCTGAGATTGACTCGTGGCAAGAGTTCTCTTTTCAGCGATCGAGTGGTGGTTTGAGCTGGTAGGTCTTTCTTATTCTGAGAAAGTCTAGTTTTTGGCACATGCAATCCATGTTTCTGTTTGCATGTGTTTATCTTCTTCTACTTTTTAAATTCTGATCACATTTTCGGTCTTGTGGTTGTGTTATTTTCCTCAATCAGTGAATCTTAGGTTGTTGAGATTTTTGGTGGTGAGCGAGTTCTTCATTGTGAGCGTTTCGTTATGTTACGAGGTAAGGGAAGCTATTTAATTTAATTGTTTGAGTGATGATTCTGTGTTTGTGTGAAATTGAATGATTTGATGATTTGGCTATGTTGTATGAAATGTTGTGTTTATGAGTTTGGTGATCCTGTATAATGTTGCAGAAGTTCTGCAGAATTATGCAGAAAAGCTGAGTGTTCGGTCTTGACCGCTCGGTCATGGTCAGCCAATAATTCATCAATAGAGTTAGATTTTTAGTCTTACTCGTGCATGACTGCTCGGTCTTAGGGGAGTGATTGACATCCTAGTGGTTTATGATTCTGTAATAATGATCAGTCTTATCAGGTTCGGTAGTCTTGTTAGCGATAATTCTTATACTAGTATTAGATCTCAAACTTATACTAGGCTTAAATACATTGGTTATAATGGGATAGTTGTTCCTATACATAGTTCGGCCATATTGTTGTAACGATCGGTTTCTTAAAAGTGTTAGATCTTATAAATAGTATTTGGAATCAACCTTAAGTGTTCGAATTAAATTGTTCGTGGTCGTCTTAGGTTATAGCGCTCGGTTTCGTGTTAGTATTTTATTTAGTTTTAGTATTCGGCCATTTCCTCATCCTTACCTAGTATGGACCGTTCGGTCCTATTCTGTGGATAGTAAAACACCTTTCGGCATTACACTAAGAGTTCAGTTTGATTTTAAGATTCAGTCTAAGTTTTAAGTGTTCGGTTTTCTTTTATGAATGAATATTTGATATTTTCACTATGTGACTTTGATTATTTGAGATAATGGTATTGATCTAATGTGTATGGGGAATTTTATGGATATTCCAATAAGGTATATGTTTCATGTAATGTGGAAGAGAATTCTAAGGAGGAATGTCTTGGTGAAATTTGTATTGATGTAGTAAAGTATGAATATGGACAATGAAATTCTCGGAGTTCATTCTGATATTCTAATGATTACCAATTCTCAAGTAGAGATGGGTAATGCATTGTGTGAGAATGGCAAGAGGTCCTAGCCCATAGGTTCTTGGGTGAGTTATAACGGACTAACCTTGGTTGACAGGTGATGGTTTTCTAGTTACTACACCACCCGAGTGCATGAACGACCTCAAGCTACATATTCATACGATCCGCATGGTCGAGTCAGATGTCAGGTCTATACATGAGTATTACGATCGGTCTTAACTATATAAATGTTTAATTTATATATGTTTGTTTGTGCTTGATTTTAATCTGATGTAGCGTTCGGTTTTGCATTGTTTGAACTTGTAGAAACTGTATGTATGTATAGTAAATTAAATTACATTAGCTTACCCTTATTTTTTGTTTGTCCATGTTTTCGTTCGGTTTTTCTTTTGTGATGATCACCTTTTGGGTGTGAGCAAAAGGGGAGGAGTGTATGTTGGAGTAGGAGTTCGACGGTGAGAATCCTACTTTTTAGTTTATGACTGTTCGATCATAGTATTGTATATAGTTTTTGGTGAGTTCGGTCACCACTATAACCCTGTATTGACCGATCGGTTATGTTCATAGTTTTGTAATAGTAAAGGTAGTGTTTTGTAAAGGTTTAAATTTTATGGTTATTTTGTAATAATGGTAAGGTTAACTTTATGGCCTATAACTATTCTATCATAATATTAAATGATGACACGTGTATATAGTTTTATGTTATATTTTTGGGATGTTAAAAAAACATACTCGAACAATTATATCCTCCAAATTGAAGACTTATTCATATTTAATTTTTTATTTACATATTAAAATGAATTCTAATTTAATAAATAAAACTTAATCATATTAAATTATTTTAGAAAGTAAGTTCACTTTAAAAATGTGATATTATATTTTTTAACTATTTAAACATGTCATTTCTTATTTCAGTATATCATTTCCAATTAATTTGAATAGCTAAAATGTTTATATTTTTTAAATAATTTATAAAGGAACTCCTTTATTGAGTATCTAATTAAATTTAATTTAATCATATTTAAATGTAGCTGTTAAACATTTTTAACAAAAATTAATTATTATTTTTTTGTTTAATTAAAACAATCATTTTTATCTTTATATTCAATTTTCATATTTATACGTCAATGTAAATTCTAATTGAAAGAAAAAATTTTATAATTGAGGCTGCTTCAATGATTTCAATAATTTTAATTTTAGATATAGTGATTTTAATAATATATATATATCTATATATATATATATATATATATATATATATATATATATATATATATATATATATATATATATATATATATATATATATATATATATATATATATATATATATGATCTCATGTTCTTTCCAAAATTTATGATATTATTAGGGATTTGTTTTTAACCATAACGATTTGAAATGTTTTGAAACTTTAATTAGATTTTACCATATACCATTCAAATGAAATTCTCTTAAAAAAACAGTTTATAGAATTAGTTTTTTATTTCATAAAACAAATAGGAAAAATATAAATTGCATTTTTTATAATGATTTAAAAAAATCCGATTCAATTTGAATTTTACACTATCTAAATATAAGTAACAATTTTAATTTTAATCATTTTAAAAAAATTAATTTTTTTAACATATAAAATAACTAACAATAACAATATTTTTCTAAAATTAATATTTATATGTCAAATTTAAAATTATAAATATTTAATAATAAAGTTTGAATTTGAAATTCAAAATTCCAAAAAACTGTAAAATATGATAATAAAGTTTGAATTTGAAATTTAAAATTTAAAAAATTATAAAACAATAAACTTCTTTAGTGGACGTTTTAATGTCTTTAAACAACTTTCAAATATTTCTGATATTTAATAAAATTTCGAATTTAAGATGAGAACAAAATCTGAAATATAAAAGGTTTAAAGAATTTTCTAATTCTTAACCATGTAATAATGATATAATAACATAATAAGTAATATAATGATAACTAAATTAAAATATGATATAAAATAATAAATAAATAGTTGAATAATAATATCATTAATAATCTAAAACTAAAAAGACATATGCTTTTCAATTTATTCAATATAATTATATTTCTAACCAAAGTCAATTATAAATCGATTTATACACTAGATAAGTCAATCAAACGTCTAGCATTTGTACTTTTATAGACTCTGTTCTTTATATGTTTTTTTGGCATGGTCTATCTTTTGTAGTTTTTTATGTTTACATCATCTAATATTTCTATTTTTATAAAGTTTATTTTTTACATTTTTTTTGGGATTTATAATTTGTGGTTTTATATTATTATCTACTCTTCACATTTCTGTTTAGAATCATTTAACATGTATATTTTACAGAGTTTACTCAACAAATTTTTGTATTCATCTTTTTATTATTAAAGACTTTACTAATTAAATTTTTTACATTATTTAACCAATATTTTATTTAAATTTAAATTATTAATTTTGATCAACTCAATTTTAATATATTATTTAAAATGATTATATACGTTATATTATTAGAATTATGATTTAAAATTTATTTTTTAAATTTATTCTTTTATATGTTATTAGATTATTTATTAATATATATATATATATATATATATATATATATATATATATATATATATTAACATGAGTATCAGTTGAAAGTGTTATTTTATTTACAAATAAATTTAATTTATAATATATAAATAAATGTAAATTTAAATCTTATTATTATTAGTGTGTATTTGAAGAATAAAATTGGGAGTATGCTATAGAAACAAGAGTATAGTGAGAATTTAGGTATATGATACATTTCAAGTGTTTACGGCAAAAAGATTTACGCCCGTAGATATTTATGGATAAAATCCTCGATGGATACTTAGTATTGCAGATATTTACTATTTGTGGGTAGTGATTAGCGAAAATTTTAATACTCATTTATAAACAAGTCGGGTGTGAGTATTATATTATCCGTATCTGTGGATATTCGTTACTTGCGAAAAGAAAAATTAAATTTAAGTTAAATTTTATCAAAATTAACATTAATTTATATTTTATAAAGTTAAATTTAATTAAAATTAAATTTTAATGTATATTTAATTTAATTTTTATTATATTTTATGTATTTTTTATAATTTTATTTAAATTTTGTTTTAATAATTTATAAAAGTATATTTTTTTTAAATATTTGGGGGTATCCGCGGGTATCCACGGGTATCTACGAGTTTTAAAATATCCATAGATATTTTTTAAGTGGGTGTTGCTCCCTCCACCTCCCCATTACTATTTTGTCCCTCAGTAAAATTTTATTTTTAGGGTTATTATTTTTTAATTTTACCCATTCACAACCTATTTCACTGATAACCTATTCTAGTCTCCTACATGAGTAAAATACTTTTCTTTCATTTTAACATTATATTTCTTTCTCTCTTTCTTTCGCCGTTGTGAGATACTACAAGTTGCAAAGGTTGGTGGTGGTGGAAAGAATTATCAAGCAGTCTCCCTCTCGTGGTGCAGTATCGCTCTTCTGGTGCAGTGCGTGGAGTGGTGCAGTGTGTGTCGTGCTTCCTCGTATTCGAATAAACCTTGAAATAAAACCCTAAAATAAAAAACGTAACCTTTAAACGTGACATCCTTCAACGGATGTCAACATCCTTCAACAAATGTCAACATCTGTTTAAGGAAAAACGGATGTCGACATACGTTTTACCTTAAACGGATGTTGACATCCGTTGAAGATGTCACCTCCGTTTAAAGGTTATTTTTTTTATTTTAGAGTTTGTTTTCAATGTATACTTCCTCATGCTGGTTGATGCTCTGGACGCTCCCCGATGTTCCTCCACACGACGGCGGCGACACTCCTTCACACCACGGCGGCAATGAAAGCTTTCAAACCAAAAAAAAATTGGGAAGAAAAAAGAATGGAAGTGCAGGAGGTGGGGAGGTGAAACAAAAATGGGGAAAGGGGAAGAGAGTTCGGTGGGTGGGTGCTGAGAAAGTAAAATTAGGGTTTCAAATTATTTAAAATAGGGTAAAAGTAAAAATCTTTTTAACTTAAAGATATAATTGTATTTAAAATAATATGGGGAGGTGGAGGAAGTATAGGGTGGTGGTGGAGGCAGCAACACCCTTTTTAAGTAGGTATCCGTACAGATAGCGGATTGGGTAGTGAGTGAATTTTTTTTTGTCAGGTCGGATTGCGGATAGGTACTATTCATACTCGACTCGATCTGACCCGTTATCATCTCTACATTTGTCTAGAAAAATTAATTCTAAAAAAGCTTTTTAGAATATATTTTATGTATTTCGAAAAGCCTGTTTTAAAAATTTGATTCTGAAAAGCATATTCTATAATACATTTAATGTATTATGAAAAGTTTAATAAGAAAATATATTTCAGAAATTTTATTTCGAAAAGTCTCATCTTATGCAAATCAAAAAAAAAAATTGTTTCAGAAAATTTATGAAATAAGTAATCTGTAAATGTATGATAAAAATGTCATTTCGTAAAATATGACTTGCAGCATGAAATTTGTAATGCAGGAAGTAAAAGTTCGTGAAGTAAATTGATATTTTCTGTGGGAGAGGTGTAAGAAATAATTGACCAGTGAGAAAGTGGAAAAAGTGTTATAGTGAATTGGATTGATGTTGGGTTAATGGGCTTTGGAGAGTAGGATTGACTTATGGGCCATTTCTTCCTACACCTGACTTTCCTTTTTTTTTTCTACACACCCATAAATTCTAATATTTTTATTTTACTCTTGATTAAAATATATTAAAAATCTTAAATCTAATTTCTTCTTTCTTCGGCAACGCCACCAATAACATGCAGCTCTTCTCACTGTAGCATTTTGTACTATCTGAATTCACCAATCCAAAAATTTAATTATGGATTGAACAATCAGGTATACACTATTGAATTCAGGTTATTCAATTCAAAATTTACTATGTTGATAGTTCTAACGAAGATGATGAAGATGAAATTGGTGATAGATGAGGATGATGACAACATGAAGGCCAAGATGGAGGTCCGTGTGAAGAAAGGAAAAAGAAATTTAGAATTTTTAATAGGCTTAATGGCCTCTTTTGTCTCCAATTTTGCTCGATTATGTCAATTTGGTTCCTAATTTGTTTTTTTGACGCAATCGAACAAAATTGGAAAAAAAAACTATTAAACCTTTTTAATATATTTTATCAAAGATAAGGTGGGGATAAACATTTTATGGGATTAATGCAATTTCTTTTAACATCTTCATACCTTCTTCCTAGGTGTGGAAAAAAATCTAAATTGTTGATACGATTTTTATTCTATAAACTATAAATTTATTTTAGATTGTGAAATTAAAAATAAAATAAAAATTTAGAATACATTTTTAAATATAAAATGTATTTCAGGTTATATAATTTAGAAAAAATGATAAATTGTACAATGCAACTTATATTTTCAGATTGATAATCTAGAAATGTATTATGAATTATCCCATTTACAATAAATTTTCAGATTCTAAAATTTAAAAGTACATTTTGAATCGTATAATTCAAAATATATTTTTAGATTGTTTAATTTAAAAATATATTGTATAATGTAGAATATACTAATTTACAATTATTATTTAGATTAAATAATCTAAAAATTTAGAATATATATTTGGATTCAAAATATATTTCTAGATTTCCGAAATAAATTGAAATGTAAACTTATATTCCAAATTAAGTAATGCTGCTTCCCAATTTTGTAAGTATGGGCATTTTATACTTTTGAACACCCCATGAAGGTGCCGGAAGAAACCGTGGGAGTGCAAAAAGCAATTATTGTGGATTATTATGGGTAGAAGAACGAGTAGTAGAGACAAGTTATTTGAGATTCAACGAAGGATGTGACATTCTCTGTGGGTTATAGGATAGAATGCAGAGACAAGATAACATAATTGTGAATAAATTTTTCCTTAAAATCTTGCAATGTTGTGAATGAAGTAGGTTTAGGTAATTTCTTTAATAACTTTTGTACTATAGGATACCCAACGGTCAACCAATAACAACCACCGAAGGTTACTGTAATGACGTTCGACCACACAGCTTGGTCGATCACTTAATAACCAACCGTAATAGCTTACGACCACGTGACGCTCTCGACCATTTGAGGCTCGACAGCCGCATAAGCGATGTCGCGACATGAGACATACGTCCGACACGTCATCCACCTAGGTCGACACGAATGATGATCGACATACAGAGGCTCGACAGACAACCGCATAAGCGATGTCGCGACATGAGACATACGTCCGACACGTCATCCACTTAGGTCGACACGAATGATGATCGACATACAGAATGTGACACCGTGATCTAGCAGTTAAGCAGTTACACACCTTGACTGAATAACGCCGCGAATCACGACCATATATCGTGGAAATAATTGACTCAGTGTCAGCGCACAATTCGACGGTTACAACTTCCACTTCAGTAACTAACCGGATTTTCAGGTAAACGGTTTATTATGTTAATTTAAATATACGAAGCACACCAGAAAAAAGGTACGTTTTTCCCCTAAGAGAAAATTGATTGAGATTTCTCATATTTCGAACAACACCCCTGTTGACTTGAGCGTCGGAGTGCCTTTGCAGGTACCCAGCCCACTTTGCTTACGAAGATCCGAGAAGAGAAAGAGAAATACAACACAGTGAAGCCAGCACCAGAGAGAAAGGGAGTAAAGTTGTTAGGTTCGTATCTTGGTCTCTACATCCCTACCGAAACATTTTGGCGCCCACCGTGGGGCCCGAGATTACTATCCCAACAACGACCACCGGAACAATGGAAAATTCCGATACGCACGATTTGATCAGGCAATTGCAAGCGCAACTTGAGGCACAGGCACAAACCATGCAGGAGATTCAGCGTAAACACGCAGAAGAGATGGCGGCACTGCGAGCACAGATCCCAACGCCAGAATTATCTGCTTCCAACAGACAGGAAGATAACGAGGCCAGCCATCATGGGGAAGCCTCCCAACGGGCCGGTGGAGGAAGGAGGGGGCCTACTCCTATGCGCCTCACTAACCTGCTTCCATTCACAGAAGCCATCATGCAAGCAAACATGCCGGACAAGCCTCCTCCAACTCTGGAACGCTACAATGGCTCTGAAGATCCTGATGACCATCTACGCAATTTTATAGATGCCATGGCATTCTATACCGATAGCGATCCGGTGATATGCAGAGCTTTCTCCTTATCCCTCAAGGGGGAAGCTCTGGAATGGTTCCATAAACTTCCCCGATATTCCATAGATTGCTTCGCAACCGTCGAATCTTTATTCCGGAAACAGTACGCGGCAAATAAAAAACCGGCAATGACTGCTACTGAGCTTGTCCATACCAGACAGGAAAAGGATGAGACCTTGAAAGCTTTCATGCAGCGGTACATCGAGACAGCTCGGCGAGTGCCGGACATAACTCCTACTTTCATCATCAGCAATCTGTCGTCCTGCTTAAAGCCGGGGCAATTTTCGGAACAATTATATGCTGACCCTCCAGCATCCATGGAAGAATTACAATCTACTGTGGCAAAATTCATCCGCATTGAAGACCACCGTAACGCCAGAAAGAAGCACCACCAAGATGCCCCCAATCAGGAGACAAGAAAACCAGCGAAACGACCCCCCAACGACTACAGGCCAGACCGAGTACCTCGGAAGGAGTCGGGGTGGACATCTAAATACGATCGTTACACAGCCCTCAACGCACCAAGGACGAGGGTACTGGAAGAGGCCTTACACGCCGAACTTCTCACCGTGCGGCGAAAAGTCACTCCCAAGAATGCGGATAACAGCAAAACCTGCCGGTTCCACATGAACCATGGGCACGACACGGAAGAGTGCAACATGGTAAAGGACGAGTTAGAACGACTCATTCGGGCAGGTTATCTCCAGAACTATGTCAAGGAGAGAGTTTCCACTAGAGCAACAACTCCTCGCCGAAGAGACCCTCCTAGGCGAAGTCCCCAACGATCACCCCCCAGGGATGATCGACACCGCAGGCGGTCGCGCAGTCCGCCTCGACGCATAGAGAGAGAACGCTCAGTCCGAGGCCGCATCGACACCATATCTGGTGGTTTCGCTGGAGGAGGCGTGTCGGCTTCGGCGAGGAAGCGACATTTGAGACAATTGAAGTCGGTCCATATGGTCGAGCGGCAGGCTCGGTCGATCCCCGCCATTACGTTCACCAACGCTGACTTCCATGCACCCGACCCCGACCATGACGATCCTATGGTCATCACGGCTAACATAGCTCGCTATGATGTCAGCAAAGTCCTCGTCGATCAAGGAAGTTCAGTCAATATCTTGTACTGGTCTACCTTTCAGAAAATGGACCTATCCGAGGATCTCATCGCCCCGTTTAACGAGCAGATTGTCGGATTCTCAGGGGAAAGAGTAGACACCAGGGGATACCTTGACCTACGGACTCGGCTCGGAACAAGTCGAGAAGCTCCTGAGCTTCGGGTCCGATTTCTTTTGGTCGAGGCAAACACGTCGTACAATGCTCTGCTAGGACGACCTTGCCTGAATGTGTTCGGGGCAATAGTATCTACTCCCCACCTCGCCATGAAGTTCCCGACAGATCATGGTACTATTTGTACCGTCAGAGCCGATCAGCAAACAGCCCGACAATGTTATGTCGCCGGGCTAAAAGTCACCCCTTTTGTTCCATCCAAAAGGGCAAGAGGAGTCGAGGCAGCAGCAGTTGACTTAGACCCCCGGACCAATGTAGACGAACGTCTTCATCCGCAAGGCGAAGTCAAACTCCTATCCCTGACGAATGACGCGTCTAAAACCACCAACATTGGCGGAGACCTTCCCTTGGGCGAGGAACACGCCCTAGGTCATATACTGCGAACCAATGCAGACTTATTCGCATGGACAGCCGCTGACATGCCAGGAATCCATCCAGGGGTTATGGCTCACAGGTTGTCAATCTTCCGGGAGGCACGACCAGTCGCCCAGAAGAAGCGAAGGTTCGGAGAGGAAAAGCGTCAAGCCATCCAGGTTGAAGTCGACAAGTTGATGAACGCCCGATTCATCAGGGAGTTAACGTACACTACGTGGCTGTCAAACGTAGTTATGGTCAAAAAGTCGAACGGTCAATGGCGGATGTGTGTCGATTTCACTGACCTCAACAAGGCATGCCCTAAAGACTCGTATCCCCTGCCCAGCATCGATCGCCTCGTAGATGGAGCTTCGGGTCATGTCGTATTAAGTTTTCTAGACGCATACTCGGGGTACAACCAGATCCCTATGTATCACCCCGATCAAAGCAAAACAGCCTTCATCACCGAACGCGCCAATTACTGCTACGAAGTAATGCCGTTTGGATTGAAAAATGCCGGGGCCACTTATCAACGCCTCATGGATAAAGTCTTCCATCATCAGATAGGACGTTGTATGGACGTGTATGTTGATGACATGGTCATTCGCAGCAATTCTGTGGAACAGCACCTGCAGGATTTGAAGGAGGTCTTCGGCCAAATCCGACGGTATAGCATGCGCCTCAATCCTTCCAAATGTACTTTCGGCGTCCCCGCCGGAAAGTTCTTAGGATTCATGCTCACACGTCGAGGCATCGAAGCCAACCCCGACAAGTGCAGGGCGGTACTAGACATGTCTTCTCCAAAGACCCTGAGGGAGGTACAACGTCTAGTGGGTCGCCTCACCGCCCTATCCAGATTTATTCCAAAGCTGGCTGAACACATCAAACCCATCCTTAGGAATTTGAAAAAGGGTTCCCCGCAACACTGGGACGATGATTGTGAGACTGCATTCAACACCGTCAAACACATCTTAACCAGTCCTCCCGTTATGGCTCGGCCGGACGAGGGATCCGACTTGCAGCTGTATATCTCAGCTTCCCAGCATGCCGTTAGTGCAGCCCTGGTACAGGAAGCACCCTCCCTCAAGTTAATATATTTTACCAGTCGTACGTTGCAAGGGGCAGAGGAGCGATATTCTCGAATTGAGAAGTTCGCATTGGCCCTTCTCACCGCCTCTAGACGACTTCGCCCATACTTCCAGAGCCATCAAGTGGTAGTCCGCACAGATCACCCCATAGCCAAGATCCTCCGCAAACCAGACTTGGCAGGAAGAATGGTCGCCTGGTCAGTCGAACTATCTGAGTTCGGACTCCGTTACGAGCCACGTGGGTCTATCAAGGGCCAACATTTGGCAGATTTCGCATCTGAGCTCATACCTGCCCAAGGAAACTCCACGACAACGTGGCTACTCAGCGTCGACGGCTCTTCCGACAAAAAGGGGGGAGGAGCCGGCATCGTCTTAGAAGGGCCTGATGGTTCAGTTATAGAACAAGCCATCATATTCAACTTTCCAGTTAGCAACAACCAGGCCGAGTACGAAGCCCTGATCGCCGGATTATCCCTGGCCAGAGAGTTCTCGGTCGAGCATTTAGAATGTCGAATGGACTCGAAGTTGGTCGTCAGCCATGTGAATGGAGTCTATCAAGTCAAGGACAATCAGTTGTTACGTTACTTCCACACGGTTCAGACCTTACTCCGACATTTTGTCGAAATTAATATCCTCCATATACCCCGGGAGCAAAACGCAAGAGCAGACCTTTTGTCTAAATTAGCTCATTGTAAAGAGCGAGCACAGTTATCCTCAGTCATTCGGACGACACTCGACCGTCCTGTGGTGGAAGCTTTCGTCACCAACGTGTCACCACCTATGACAGACTGGCGACAGAACATCAAACATCTCATGGAACGACAGGAGAAAGGAGATAACATCACCGTGGCTGATTCCAAACGCATTGCGCGTTTTTTGTGTATAGGTGACGACCTCTATCGTCGCGGCCACAGCACTCCTCTGCTAAAATGCATCTCAGAAGAGGAGGCGGACTATGTACTGCGTGAATTGCACACCGGAATATGTGGTTTCCACTCTGGCAAACGCACCCTGAGAGCACGTGTACTCCGTGCAGGGTACTACTGGCCTACGCTCGACCACGATTGTGAGGCTTTCGTCAAGAAGTGTTTCTCCTGTCAAGCACATGGTCACGACATACGTGCACCTCCCGAAGATTTGCATAATATCGTTTCTCCTTGGCCATTCGCCCAATGGGGTCTCGACATAGTGGGACCTCTGCCGATCGCCAAAGCCCAAAACAAGTTCCTCTTAGTGGCGGTCGATTATTTCACAAAATGGATAGAAGCTGAACCACTATCTGTCATCAGCGCCCAACGAGTGCAGAAATTCATTTGGCGTCTCATCTGTCGGTTCGGTCTCCCTCAGAAGATCATCACCGACAATGGTCGCCAATTCATCGAACGCAAGTTGGAAGATTTCCTTAGCAATTTAGGCATTAAGCATGTCACCTCATCAGTCGAACATCCTCAAACAAACGGCCAAGCCGAAGCCGCAAACAAAGCAGTTCTGACAGAGCTAAAAAAGCGACTCGGTGACGCCAAGAGTTTATGGGTGGAGGAGCTACCAGAAGTCCTTTGGGCATATAGATGCACTCCCCATGGATCTACCGGGGAGACGCCCTTCAACTTAACCTACGGCACTGATGCCATGCTCCCAGTCGAGGTAGGCGAGCCCTCATTGAGACGCCAAATCACTGATATGTCGCTTAATGAAGAGCAGTTACGGACGAATCTCGACGCCCTACCTGAACGTCGAGAGGTTGCCACCGTCCGCGCTGAGGCCCAGAAGCGCATGCTCTCTCGACGATACAATACCAAGGTCAAGCCCCGAGCCTTCAAAAGTGGCGATTTGGTGTGGCGAAAGCGGGGAGAGGCTCGGAAGAATCGAGCCCATGGCAAGCTTGCAGCTAACTGGGAAGGACCCTTTCGGGTCGCAGAGAACATGTTGAACGGCGCATATCGCCTCCAGCTTCTTGATGGACGACCAGTCCCCAATACCTGGAACGCCACCCACCTCAAACATTACTTTAGTTAATGTCTTGTTCATTCTTTTTACAACACTATCGAATTCAGTTATCGAATAAAGATTACATTTCATCATGTTATTGTTTAGATTCATTTATCACTGTGCTAATGTCGAGTCCCAGGCTTGTCGTCCCGGACCCTTCTACACATAAAGGGCTTAAGAGCACACTCACTGGTAGATGTTCACCCTTGAACACCCAGTACGTTCGGGATACACTCCCATTGGTCGATGTTCACCCATGAACACCCAATATGCTTGGGATACACTCCCTCGGGTAGATGTTCACCCTCGAACACCCCATATTCTCCTCACTCGACTATCGCACTCGATTGTCCCACGACACGTTACCAGTGTACTCAACACTCACACTTAACGATCACTACAAATATCGCCACACATGCAAAACGCCTTCTGTTTCAACGTCAAGCATTCATGTATTATCAAATTTCAAGATAATAGTCATCAACAAAATACCCAAGTATGTATGTACAAATCCTTACTACATCCTAATCTATTACAATTTTAGATGTATCGCCTTCAACCGTTTCAGCACTCTCCTTGGCGGGCTCATTGACCTCCGTAGCTCGTTCGGGCTCGTTGTTAGCGACCACCTCCTCATCCTCTTCCCCCTCGAGGACAGCGTCCTCCGGAATTTCTTTCAAGGGCTTCAGCTGACCTTCATGCACATCCTTACGGACGTCAAATTCAGCTCCCTTGGTCGATACCTGAAGCAAGTGCCCGACTTGCCTCAAAGCCTTCCTGAAGCCTTTCTTATGTTCATCCATGACCGCATCCTTCAGCTCCTCGATCAACTCCTTGTGCTCAAAGATTTCTACCTTCAGCGCATTTCTCTCTCGGGCCACTATCAGCATCGAGTTCTTCGCTTGATCCAGATCCCTCGCCATCTGATCGCGTTCTTGTTGGAGGACCACCCCAGCTTCCCGAGTCTTATTCCACCGTGCCTCACCCTCCTTCAACATTTCTTCAGCACGCTTCTGCCTGACCTCACAGCCAGCATGGACCTCGGCAAGCTCTTTCAGTTGGGCACGCACCTTTTCTAACTCAGACCGCATCTGACCCCTATCCGAAGCATACGCCAGATGCCAAGCCAGCGCTTGGGCTCGTGTATTCATCTCCAGTAAGCTGTCAGCAATTTGTTGCTCGCTCATGTTCTCGATCACCTTCTTCTCTGAAGCATCCAGGTTGAGGTCCACTCTATGACCCGGCATGAAGGCGCGATCCCATATGCCCAGCGGAAGGGGACGTTCAGTGTCTTCAACCACCTCCTTACTTTTCTTTGACGCCTCGCGGTTAGGGTCGACTGTCTTGGCTTTCCTTTTGCGCACAAGGGGCACCTCAACTTGTGTTGTCTCCCCAACCGACGCCACTGCGACTGGAGGTGGACCAGATGGTGGCACCTGGGCGCGTTGTTGCTCAACAGACGACCCTGGCCGATTACCTTCATCCCTCTCGCTATCAATGCTCTGAAACCAATTGATACCCCTACCTTTCCTTCCCATTATCTCTGCAAACACAAACATCCACCCACACTGGTCAGCAACAACATAACAATTTACAAAAGTAGTAGGTAAAGACACATACCAAACACCCTCGCCCCCGCGTCATCGAACTCGAGGCAATCTATAATCTGACGTGAAGAGAAGGGGCGGGGCAACGAGGTCAACACACTCAAAGCCTTCAACTCTTCAATCGTCATCTTATCCTCCGGCCACGAGGTAAATTTCAGAGGCTCCTGTGTCCAATATAAGGGAAATCTGGGATTCCCCTCACCATCAAAAAAGAACCGTCGACCAGCATCGGTGATCGACACCTTAAAAAATTTTTCCTTAAAACCCCTATACGATTGCAGGTAAAGCTCTAACATTGCGTTACCTGGTTCTGAAATCAGTGACACCCACCCCTTCGTCGCAAGCGGGCGACATCTAAAGAAATACAAAAACAAGCCTACATTAGGCCTAATTCCTAACACCCCACACAATACTCCGAAGGCCTGTACATATCCCCAACTATTGGGATGCAGTTGGCTAGGTGCAACATTCAAGGTTCGCAAAACA
Source organism: Vigna umbellata (assembly GCF_029865625.1). Lineage (NCBI taxonomy): Eukaryota > Viridiplantae > Streptophyta > Magnoliopsida > Fabales > Fabaceae > Vigna > Vigna umbellata. The sequence continues at coordinate 22,808,233 of NC_142170.1, forward strand.
TCTATTTGGAAAGTGGTGAACGGCAATCTTACATACAAATCGTAGAATAACGCAGCATAACAGTAAAAGAATTCATCAGCAGCATTCCCCCTCCCATGACAAACCCTCTCATCCTCCCGACACGCTACCAATTTCACACAAGTCTGATACCCTAGGGTCCTCAACACACAACTATTCTCAATCCAATCCATAAGGATGGCCCTACTCCTAAATTGACTCCTCAGTTCCTTTACCTCACGCGCCGCCCAGGCGTATTCATCTCCGCTAATCAGAGATATCATGCGTCCCCCTGGACCCTCACCACATACGTTTCCATATACAAAGGCTCTCTCCCCATACGGTACTGTAGTAATTGCGGCACATTCCACCGTAGATGACGGCCCCGGCGTTTCGCCCCCAGTATCCTGCCCCCTCCCTTCCATGATCAATAGTAAGTACACTAAGACGAAAGAGATTTTAAGGTTACCTGGTTGATTCTCGTAGTAACGCAGGCAATGAGACTGACGGAAGAAGAAGCACTCTCGCTAGCCGTACACGCTCTCAATGTCTAATTTTCTGCAAAAGTAACCCTAAACCCCTTCTGAATCGTGCTGAAGAAGCCAAAACGGTTTATTCGTCAAGCGCCGTAGGATTCTTTTGATCTAACGGCTACTAATTCGCGTCTCTTCACTTCCCTAAAGGAGCGGGAAAACCCTAAAATTCGTAACGCCGTAACCAGCTGTCATCCACGTTTTATCCACGTCTCCTCGTTTTCTCAACGACTCCTCGTCTACTCCACGTCTCCTCGTTTTCTCCACCTCCCCTCGACTCTCCAAACAATATTCAAAGTCCTTCGTAACTTTGTCACCCATATACTCGGACTTGGGGGGCATGTACTATAGGATACCCAACGGTCAACCAATAACAACCACCGAAGGTTACTGTAATGACGTTCGACCACACAGCTTGGTCGATCACTTAATAACCAACCGTAATAGCTTACGACCACGTGACGCTCTCGACCATTTGAGGCTCGACAGCCGCATAAGCGATGTCGCGACATGAGACATACGTCCGACACGTCATCCACCTAGGTCGACACGAATGATGATCGACATACAGAGGCTCGACAGACAACCGCATAAGCGATGTCGCGACATGAGACATACGTCCGACACGTCATCCACTTAGGTCGACACGAATGATGATCGACATACAGAATGTGACACCGTGATCTAGCAGTTAAGCAGTTACACACCTTGACTGAATAACGCCGCGAATCACGACCATATGTCGTGGAAATAATTGACTCAGTGTCAGCGCACAATTCGACGGTTACAACTTCCACTTCAGTAACTGACCGGATTTTCAGGTAAACGGTTTATTATGTTAATTTAAATATACGAAGCACACCAGAAAAAAGGTACGTTTTTCCCCTAAGAGAAAATTGATTGAGATTTCTCATATTTCGAACAACACCCCTGTTGACTTGAGCGTCGGAGTGCCTTTGCAGGTACCCAGCCCACTTTGCTTACGAAGATCCGAGAAGAGAAAGAGAAATACAACACAGTGAAGCCAGCACCAGAGAGAAAGGGAGTAAAGTTGTTAGGTTCGTATCTTGGTCTCTACATCCCTACTGAAACAACTTTGAATTTTTTTCTTAATTAAGAGCCATTAATATATTCATATAGATAAAAATTTGTATAATAAATTAAACGTATTATGATAAGTGACATAAAATACATTATAACATGTTTAGCCTGTATTTTTTTCTATATTATAAAATGTAAACTTATGATGAATTATGACATCAATTCACCAATAATACATTTTATGTTATAAAATGTATTTTTGGTCTGTTAACTTCATGTCAGTTTAATATGTTAACATTAAAAGTAGTGTTTTATATAAAGTACTTAAATTTATTGAAATAATAAAAATGTGAGAATTAATATAATTCATTTATACAAGGATCAGAGAAACATGCCAAATTTGCATATGACTTACGACTTACGTAACAGTTGAGCAATTGTGCAATCAATGAGACGGTGTTTGCCTTGAAACATGCACGAGAGTTATAGCTAAAACATAATGTTAGCATTTGCAAGTGCCTCAAATTCTGAAATACATTCATCCTCATTAATGACAATTTTGAAAAAGGTGATGGATGAATAATACGGTTTCTTCGAATGAAAAGATAACACCTTGTAAAGTTCATTCCTTCGTGAAATTCTTCATAAAGGAAGACATGATGTATTGAGTAAATTTTGTGGATGAATACTTCAAATGGTTCTTATTTATGCTAGCTTTCCATTAATTAAAACGTTACATTATGGTCTCCACAAATAAAAAGATAAACGAAAAATTAAAGGAAAAAGAAAATAATATATATGCATAATATTATAAAATCAATTTGGTGGCATATCTATTTTAAAATTATTTTATTTTTAATGAGATGAATATTTTAATTATATATAAGTTTAATTAAGTTTTGTGTTTCTAATAAATTAAAAAATTTAATTGAATTCTATTTGTGTAACATCCCAAAATATAGCGATTAATCATATTATAGTTGTTACAAAATCAATACTATAGAACAGTTAAAGACTATTATATAAAGTATAAACTTTACAGTCATCCAAAATATCCATAGAATTTAAAACTTTATATACAACCTAACTATTTCAAAACTATTTACAATGTTAATTTAAAACTAACTACTCAACAACATTTCCTCCGTCAAATGCTTGCTCCAAGGAAACCTCATATCTCTATGCTCACATCCACATGATGATCATTGCAAAAGAAAGAACACCGACACATACAAAACGCAAACACACACAACAGGGTAAGCTAGTTTAAATAAAAGAACATGCATTATATTTACTAATTACCGTTCATACAATCATACATAGTCATTTCTCACACAAAATACTTTATGCAAGACACAACACTGACTTGATTGTCCGGACTTAGAATGATTGTCGAGCTATGGCGGGTCATGCACTCGTGGTGGCTTCTACTGCTTTGCAAAGCCATTGCCAACAGGTTTCACCCTACCATACTCACGAGGTTAGTCTGTTCTGGGCCATAGAGCATACTGTAAGCCTCCAAGACTAAGACCTTTTGCTACTCCTCGCAACATGGATCAATCCTCTATACGTGAGAATGAAAGACCATTGGAGTTTTAGGATAACCCCCCAAGATTGAGCTCCTGCATTCATTCTAAACATACTTGAACCTCACCAAGAGGATTCACTTTGGAACTTACTTTCACCACTTTGAAACCATACTTTGAATCTTAACTCATGACTTTATTGCTCATACAACTCATACATAATCATACTTCATTCACAACAAAATTAATTTGTATTTCAAACCAATCAAAAACAAGAAAAGAAAGAGTACTCAAAGGCATGAATCAGTCGTTCAGCGCATACCCTCCCTAAGCGACTATAGAGTGTTCTCGCACAGCGACCCAGCTCGCTAAGCAAATGAAACTTCCAGTGGTAACAGACCCCAAATCTCTCGCTCAACGACCCAACTCGCTGTGTGAAAGTCCAAACAATGGTCCAGACCCCTCAAACACTCGCTGAGCGCACCCATTCGCTATTCGAATAAAACTCACAGTGCTCCCATACCTCAACTAGTCACTCAGCGCACCTTCTCGTTGTGCGAATAATCAAACAGTGAGCCAACCTCTAAAAACACTCGCTGAGCGACTCCACTCGCTCAGCGAGTCTACATAATCTACACCACCAATTCTGCATAATTACGCAACCTACACCAAGTTTACCAATTCCAACCATTTTTTCCAACTTCTAACCTTCCTAGATTGTGTTATATACCTAAATATACTTAACCAATGCTCTCTAAACACTTTTAACCTCAATCTAAACAAGTAGACTCAAAATCTCACCCAAAAACTTATAAAAACTCAACTTAGAGACTCAAATTGAATTCTACCATTTGTGTCATAATTCTAAGCAACTTAGAGACTCTAACAAATCCCAAATGACTTACCAAGACTTCCCAAACTGACCATTTGCACATAGAACTCCAAACTCAAGTTTTCAATACCTCACTTCCTCCAAATTAAGTTCTAACACAAGTAGAACTCTACCTCATTACCACCACACTCTACTAACTCAAATCTCCAACATCACCAATTATTAAACAAACCCACACCAGTTCATAAACAGCCCCAAATTCACCAAATCAGTTCAACAACCCTTTTTTTTCCTTTTTCACTACCTTAAGCTTCTTCTTACACTAAACAACCACAAACAAAGATTTCTTTTCCACTATAACAGTCCAATTATGTACAATTCAATTCAACCACATCAACTACAACATCATAAACATACATATACCAGATTCCACACATGACCAACATCCATCAACATATAAAACATGCATTCCACGCAATTACCACTAACAAAATCACGTTTTCCACTCCAACAGTTTAATTATAATAACCATCAAACTCATTCCACATGTTTCTATTTAAAAGAAGTTAACTACCTTCCCTTACCTTAGAGAAATGCGACACAGCTTTAGAAAACCCCGACCGATGCTTGCACTGCAAGGAAACTCTAGAAAAACCTACAAATCACCGACTGGTGATAGGAAACCAACCTTAGAACCTAAATTGAGCTAAGAGTCGAGAAAGAGAGACACGATTCTCATGCAAAGACAAAAAATCTGCATAATCACAAATTTTAAGGAAAACTTAGAAAAGAGGAACAAAACTTATTGGCTCAAATCAAGAAATTGATCGGTTGAAAAGGTAGCTCTCGACGCCAGAATCGCCTAGACACTTCCTGATCGTCGAATAGATGACCCAAAGATGAGAAAGTGTAAAGAGAAGTGAGAGAAAGGGAAGAGAGATAATTACTCACTCTCATAAACACTCATTGATTTAGTATTTTTTTGTGTATATGTATAATTGATACAATGTCATTCTACAAAAGGAATAGATAACTCTTATGGACTATGATATGTTAACAACTTTTTGGTTAAACCCCTTCGAAAGTTCCTATTTACATGGGTTTTTTGTAGTTAGATCCCTGTTTTATTGGATTTTCCAATTTAGTCCTAAAAAAAGAAAATTTAAATCAATTGAGTCCTTGCCGTTAAATTCGCTTAACAAGGTTAAGTTTTTTATGAGCTAGAGCATTGACATGGTCTGTTTTTTAAACGTGGCATTCATAGAGCATACGTGACCAGTTTTCTTAAATTTGACATGAAAAATGTTTGATTAAAATTTTTTAAAAAAAGTCACCTTCCATTACAATCAAGCACCACCCAAAAATCTTCTTCCCTGTACCCAGACCCTAAATTCAGCAATAGCTTTCATTCCAGCATCTGTAATTCCTACACATTACACAACAATAATGCCCTGTTAATAATAAAACTTGAACCCTCTAGATTAGAAAAAATAACAAACTAATTGAAGGACACCCTTTAAAAGTGATGTCAAATCTTTGTTTTTAGTCCACCGTCCATGGAAGTTAACTTAGCAGAAACATATAGAAAAATAATCAATGGTCGTAGTAAATCAGCATAGAGAAATTCAAGATTTGAAAGGCAAATCAGAGAAAAACAAGGACGAAGAGAGAGAAAAAAAAGGAACCTTTGCATTTGTACAAATTGAGGATCTTCAAGCAAGTGAGGCCATTAACGATGACGGCGAGGTCGGAATCGTGACGCTAGGGTAAAAGGAACGAGAAACAGACTGAGCAAGGTCCAATTCGACCAAGCATGGCAAACGCAGCTGAAGTTTCAGCTTTCAATCGCATTAAGTTCCAAACCCCAAATAATCGACCTCGACACCCCCAATCCCCTCACGTTGCTTCATAAGAAACCTCAATTAAATCGAAAACCTTTTCTGCAATTCTCTCTCCCCAAGAAGGCCGAGTGGATCCAATTTGGGATACCGCATCCCAACCTGGCTGTGGTATTGCTGGACAACCAACCGGAGAAGAAGCACTACAGAGGAGTCGACCAGCGGCCTTGGGGAAAGTTCGCCGCTGAGATCTGCGACCCGAACAAGCGCGGGTCGAGAGTGTGGCTTGGAACCTTCGACACCACCATCGAGGCCGCAAAGGCCTACGATCGTGCTGCCTTCAGGCTCCGTGGCTCAAAGGTCATTCTCAACTTCCCACTCGAAGCAGGCGCGATAAGTGGCACCGTCGAGGCCGAAGGTGAAAGGAAGCGGCGGCACGAGGAGAAGGAGGTAGAGGAAGTGAAGCCGGTGGTGAAGAAGGAGAAAACAACGGAACATGAGGTGAACTGTTTTCGGGAGATGTCGTTAACACCTTTAACTTCAATCTTGAACCTAATTTGATTTTAGTAAACCCTAATTTGGTGGTGTTATTTCATATTTTACAAACTTTTTGGGTTTCATGAAAACCAAATTTCGTGGTCAACATCAATTGTTAGGGTTGAAGATGATGAAAGGTAAGGTTGAAGATGATGAACCCTAATTTTGGGTTTCAATTCTCATAATTTTTTTTAATTATATATTCCACGTATACAACGTAGAGAATGCCACGTTTAAAAAATTTGTCACGTCAATGTCCAGGTCATAAAAAACTTAATCCCGTTAAGCCAATTTAACGGGAGGGGCCCAATTGACTCAAATTTTCATTTTTTAGGACTAAATTGGGGAATCAAATAAAATGAGGATCTAACTGGAAAAAACCCATGTAAATAGGGACTTTCGAAGGGGTTTAACCCAACTTTTTTTAACAACTTTTTTGGTAATAGATTATATGTCACTATTTTATTGGTTCGTATATTTGAAATGAATCAATCACAAGCTACCACATAGACTGTTGTAAAAAAAAATTATTAAAAAAATATTTTCCAACTCTTATATATAGAATTATCTCATAACACAAAATATGATAAAAATTTAAATTTCATATACTTGAATTAATATAATATTTTCTCTTAATTCAATATTAACACTAATAATGTCTATTTCACCTCTCAATATTTTTATAAGAAATGGAATGTAGACTTTATATGCTTGTCACTTCCATATGACACAAATTTATTGGTTAAATTTATGGTTAACTTGTTATTTACAAGCAATTGAATAGACTTTTCAATCTCAACACTCATTTCACTCATTATGGAGACCAACCATACAACTTGACAAGAAAACTTGATTATGTTATATATTCGACCTCACATGTAGATAAAGCCACCACAAATTGCTTCCTACTTCACCAAAAGATTGGTGCTCCCATAAACATAACACATAGCCAATGATGCTTCTTTTGTTAATGTTATCACCACACCAGTTTGCATTAGAATAACAAAAGAACTTATTCTGCACTTGATTAGATTTAGGAAACTTTTTATGTCATACCCAACTTAATTGTTGTGTTGAAAAACACTAGTTTTCAGCAAGAATTAGTATTATCTGAAAAGTCATATTCATTAATAAGGGAGACTTCAACACAAGCTTTGTTAAGACAAAATTGTCTATACATCTAAACACTCTCATGTTTTGAAGTTTAACAAAAAAACATTAAACGAAATAAGAATATGAAAATACCATAGGATCAGACATAAGACTTAGTCAAAATCCCCAACATAGAAAAACTTTAGGAAAAATCTTAGGATTGTAGAAAACATAAAAACACCTGAATCAAAACACCTGGACGCAATGTTGAATGACTGATAAGTCAAAGCGTCTAAGAGAGTTATGCTAAACGCGTAAACTTACTATATCTTAGGGGTATTCAGATGAACTCTCGGGAAAATGAAGAAGTGTCCAGAAAACGTCTTCGACAAAAACACTCTAAAAATTAAACATAACATGTTAAACGTTATTTCTCTAAAAAGGAAAAATTACAAAACGCATTTACATCAACCTAACCGATACCATGAGCTAAGACTGTTACTTCGTCCAACGATGAAGCTCTCACTCAATGCATGGTATCTTGAGAAGAAAAACTTAATTGTTAAATGCTACCTTAATGGTAGAAAATGAAAAGCACTTTATTGTTCTAAGCAAGCATTAAATGACATTAAATGTTTAATGTTCAAAACCAACAAAAGTGATAAAAGATAAGACATATCTGCGACATGCACAATCTACTCTATTCTTTGTAGATAACTGATAACAGTTGAAAAACTGTTATTTTCATGCTTAAAATTGATACTAAAAGCAACCTTTTACACTTAGAAACTAGCTTGGAATCATGTTTTTGTTCATATTTTTGGAAATAAGAGAGTTCGACAGGTTTGTGCTTGATTTCAGTGTTTTATGCAGGTTTTAAGGTGAATTTGGTGAAAGAAGTGAAGAAGGATAGAGATGGAATCAGAAAAGAATTCAAAAAGTGCAGCCGCAAGTACCGCTTAGCGGAAGTTTACTGCTGAGCGGCACTCAGGAAATCCCGTTGGCTCCGCTGAGGGGTGAAAATTCCGCTGAGGGGTGAAAATTCCGCTGAGGGGAAGAATCAACTCACGCACTTACTGCTAAGCGGTAGTTTACCGCTGAGCGGCACTATTTTGGGCTTGGGCCTAATTTTCTGTATTTTTTAGAATAGTATATAAGCTTTAGGACGTCCTAGGGTTTGTATCTTTTGCTGAGACGAAGCAAACACTCTCTTTTCCACCCCTTGGAGGAAGATCTTGGATGCTCAGGCTACCTACTCATCTTTCTAGGGTTCTATCTTTCATTCTTTCATTATTGTTCATCTAGTTTCACCATGAATATGGTGAACTAAACTTTGTATTGTTGTTGGGAAATTAATGTAATCTTGTGAAACTCTCATATATGGAATTTGTGTTTAAACATCTTATTTGAGATACATGCTGTCTTTCATCATTAGTTAGGGTTTTTCCTCTTTGCTCAAAGCATGCATTGTTTAACTCATTCGATGCCATGATTATTGATTTTGTCGATATGGGAACGTACGGGGAAATCTAGATCCGGGGAAATTCTCCCAATAGCATATTGCCTAGACATAAGAATATGAGGGTTGGTTGCCTTTAAGCTTCTGTGCTTCAGAATTAATTATTAGGGATGCTAGGAATTGTATGAACTCGTAATTAAGGATAGGCCTTCTTGCAAGGTGATTTAGAGAGTGGCATTAACATTGATGAAAAGAATGATGAATTCCTAAAAGTATATGAGAGTGGATAAGATGAAATTGATAACCCCAAAAACATACTCATCCATTTAATTCGTTCAAGTGTTTGTGTTCATCTTTTCCATTGATCAAACTCATGCATACATGTTTATTTATTGTCTTTTGCATTTGAAATCTATAATCAATTGTCCACAAGTTTTAAGTAATCAACAAATCATATAACTAACTAGGCCGTGAGTCCTTTGGGAGAACGATACTTGGTCTTACCGAGTTTATTACTTGATACGATTCGGTCATACTTGTCGAGGGTTAAACAAGTTTTTGGCGCCATTTTTCGGTGTTCATAAATTTGTCATCAATAACCTACTTTACACGCACACACATGCTTCATTTAAAAATCATTAGTGGACATTAGAGACAAAAGATATATTCACATAATGTTCTTTACTTGGGAAGCGGTGTCTAAAAGGAAGTACAACATACTTCAAGCAAAGTACTGAAAAAGCAAACATGCTTTGACAAACTGACTTTAACCAATGACTATTGTACACGAAGAAAGAGAAGACACCATAATCAAGGCCAAGAGCTTAGTCTAACAGACATTTCTCCAAAAGCCTTTATAAGCATATCTGACATCAATGTTGACATCAGCCACGTGTTAGCCGATGTTAATTAACGTCCAATAGGTCATCCGACATCCAAATTGACATATCTCAATATGACATCAGGGTGTGGACGAATATTAAATGCCCAATGGTTGGTTATAGTAGTGTTATAACCCAATGATTATAATTTTTTCCATCAATAATTGGTAGATTTGAAAAGTATCCACTCCCATTGCCAGCCGTTGTAGATATACTTATGCAAAAAATTTCCAAGACCTCAACACTACTCCTCATACCACTTATTGGTAGAGGCAAGAAAGAACACACACTCAGAGGTAATTATCGACTCTATCACAAATCTGCACACATGTTGATTGGTTTAATGTTTATGTGTACATGTATTATTGATACAACATTTTACAAAGGAATAAGAAACTGTTATATAGAGTTAGCTCATAACAGAAAATAGAATATAACTTTAATTGTCATATACTTGAATTAACACAACAGCGAGTTTGCTAGAAAAATTTACTATGAATTTTCAATTCATAGGAAGTTATTATAAATTAAAGAAAACGGTACTTGCATTTGCAACAAAATTTCCTCACATTTTGTTATTCTCAAAGAGATTACTTGCAAACCAAAATTTACTGGAATATTTATATGAAAGTGTTTGACACTATTTTTTTTTTCAATAACTAAATTCGATAGGTTTTTTTTGTAAGACCCTTAGAAATCGAGTATTAAAAATGATAGAGTATTTAAATAATGATACTCCCTTATTTTAGTTTAGAAAATATACATAGTATAAACAAAATTTTATATTAAGGAGTTTCATTTATCTAAAAGCTTTATCTCTCTATAACTCTTTCCCTTAAACTTTCTCTACAATCTCTCTAGAGATTCTCACCATTCTCTCATTTGTTTAAAGATCCAAAGCCGCTTGAGAAATCCTTGAAACAAGATCTTCCTTCCTGTCCGATTGATTTCAACTAAAGAGTAAGTTGAAATTTTACCCCTTTTTCCCTAAATTTCTAATGCTTCCATGTGAGGGTTATTTTCATATTTGGGGGTTTGGGTCCTCTCTAAGGATTTTTGTGGATCCGTGATGCTAAGGATAGACTTTGATTTAAATTATTTTAACTAGAGGAACTAATAGATGTTTTAGCGCTTTAGGAGGAGCTTTTGAATGGGTAGAATCGATTAAACACCAAAAAGGTAAGGAAAGTTAGTTTTTAATTGATTTTGTCTAGTAAACAGGTTATAATTAATGTTGGTATGGTGTAAAATTTATTGAATTGTAAAATTGTATGGAATTGCAAAATCTAGCATGTTGAGTGGTTTGTTGTGTGTTTGATGATGTGAAAAATTGGATGAAAATGAGGTGAAACATGATTTTGATGTAAGGTTGTGTATGATGAAATTGAGATGATAAATTGGGCATTTTAGAAGCTATCAAATTGTTATATAATATTGTTTTGCGTTCAGCAGAAAGAATAGGTGATTTTGGGGCTAAAAATTGGGGGGGGGGGGGGTTGATAGGTGGAAATTTAGATATGGGTTATTTTGGATAAACTGTACTTTGAGATTGGTCTAAGGTTTATTTAGGACTGTTTTGGGCTCTAGGACAGTGAAGTTCTAAGGTAGAACTGGTTGGTCACCATTTAGGTGTGTTTTGGTATGAATTATGTATCATTTTACGGATTTTTAGTAGTGAAAATTTGGGGTTTGGTAGGTGGATTTTTGAGTAAGCAGTGGGTTGGGAAAAAAGAATGTGAGAGTGATTAAACAAGTAAAAATCTGGTTTGTTATGCAAAAAAGTGTTGGTGAGGATTTGTTGAAGTGAATTCAAGTCCATTAAGTGGGTGTTGGGTAGTGAATCTGAAAAAGGGCAGTTATGTTGTGTAGGAGTTGGCTTAGGGTCCATTATTGAGTCAATATAAAGTTGTTTGTGCAGCAAAATCTGTAACATGAGTACTAAAAGAGGTAGAAATGAGATAAGGTAGCTTAGAGAGCTCAATTTGGTTTGGGGTGGCAAATTTGAGCTATAGTGGCATTTTCAGTGGTTTCTCAGTGTTTATAGGGTCCTAGGGAGTATTAGAAATTGAGGGTGAAGTGTTTAAGGTCAAAGAAATAGAGGTAGAGCATATGTCATGATGTTGAGCGCCAGCCTAGGCGCCAACTCTCTAGTAACAGGACATTGGGCGCGAGTCTGGGCGCCAACCCTTTGGATGCGGTAGTGCTGAGTGCCAGCGATGCAGGTTTGGTTGTTATTTGTTTTAGGTGTTCTGTGATACTTGTTTGGGCTATTTTGATTCTTTTGTGGATGGTTCATGGTTTATTATGTTTGAATGATAGGAGTATGAGGAAAGTGTGTGATGAGAAGTATCTTAAGAAGAGATTCTATATTTTAGTAAGTTATAAGAGAATGCTTCATAGAGAGACTATGATAAGAGGGTATCCTGATATTCTACCAATTATTTAACTCATGTAGAGCTGAATAGTGTGGTGGAGAGAATGGCAGGAGGTCTTCATCCAAGCCCGATGGGCTGTAGGAGTAGAAGATTTACCTCATGGATAATAGGTTAATTTACCCTTGTTTATAATTCTATAGAATATAAATAATATCATGAGTGCATGCTTTAGTAGTCTATATCAACATTATATCCGAATAATAGAGTATAAGAGTCTTGGAATGGTATGAATTACTTGTTGTTAATTTGTGGTTAAGTGTTACTTTAAATTGAAATATGAAGCATTATTTTATTCACTAGCTTACCTTGTTTGTTATTTTTGTTTATCCATGTGTTTGTATAAATCTTTGGCTATGATCATTATTTTGGTGTGAGCAGAAGATGTTTTAGGAGACAGTTTAGGCTATTGGAGCAGGAGGATGTTTCATAGCCCTGAACAAGATTAGTACTTATGTGAATATTTGTAGATATTCAGAGATTATATAATGATTTACCTCTTTTTGAGATACTCTGTAATATAAAAGTTGTAAATATGTATTTATTACTATGATTATTTACTGAACAACAATGTAATGATGAAATTACATATTTTATGTCTTATGTTTTATCAATATTATAATGTTTTATTTACTAGATTTCACTATTAAATGGATGTTACATTTTTAAAGTAATTATTAAATTAAAAAATATGTATTGGAAATTCTTTATAAGAGTTGGTTAAACATAAAATTATTAACATTGTTCATGTCATTTACGACATCACAATTGTATTCATTGATTCTTCAAATTTCTCTGCAACTTTTTTCTTAAAAAGCACAGTAAAAGGTAAGACAGAAAAATACATTTAAATCATCTCGATTTCAAAATAATTTAAAATTATTGATGTATCCAAATATATATATATATATATATATATATATATATATATATATATTATGTATATATATATATATATATGTGTGTATATATGTATATATTATTTATTTAAATAAATTAAAATTATCTATATAAATATCTTTTTTCAATTTATAAACATCTGACTTTAAATTTAACATTAACACTTAAATTAAAATAATATTTTTATTCATAACAAGCTACATTAAACTGGTTTCATTTTTTTACTTACTTTAATATTATTATAACTTTTTGCTCATAAAATTTGAGCATAAAGTATCTTAAGATTTACTACAATCTACCCATTATTTTTCAATAGATTAAGCTAGACTCTTTGGTTACATTACTCAGCAACACTTATGACGTTATAATATTATATAAACTCAAAGCGTAAGTGTAACATCATATTGTTAAATATTTTAAAAATGAAATACAATCTTTTCAACATATTAAATGCCATATTTTAATAACGTATTTTTATCCCTTTTTAACCTTAAATTTTATTTGATTTTCTTTTTTAAGAGGTATTGTCCAACATTAGTTATATTTTTTTAATAGTGCAGCTATGCAATATCCTAAGAATATATTTTGGAGATTATTTTGCACAATCTTGACCTGCTGTGTTCCTTGTCCAAAGAATATTTTATTGGATTTTTTAATGTGTTTTCAACTTTTATAGCCACATAATGTCAACTGAATTTAAAAACATGAAAAATAAAAAAAAATCTTACATTACTAAGCCGGTAAAATAAATTTGTTTTCTTCACTTATTAACGTATAAAATAGCGCATAATTTCAAGATAAGTAATGTAATAACAAGTATTTCATGCATGTGTAACTAGCCTCTTGTATAATCTTTGACTTTGGAGGCTATCATAAAATTGCATTTCAGCAATCACTAAGTCAGATCTCACTTTGTAAGAAGTCAAACATATCCATTCAAACTTTATTTGCATAGTCATTCAACTTGATATCTCTTGATAGCTTTTTAAAATTCCTAAGAAAAAAGAAACATTGTTGGATATATAGGGTCAACATGGTATGTAGACTCTGGAATTCAGGTAATAAATTCATATTAGATAGACATTTTTGAGATAAATCATTTCCAATTTTTCGTACTTTTTAGCTTTTGAACCAAATTGATCTGCTTGGTTTAATTTTGTTCAAATTGAATTGAGTCTTATGGCTTTCCCTCATCATACAATATAAACATGACATAAATCATCCGTCTTAGAACAAAGCACTCGTTTAAGAAACTTATAATGGACTCATTTCAGGTGCAGACTACCTTCACTAAGTTTTTCAATATCAAGTTTGTATGGTGGTTTTGATCATGGGAAGTTAAGAAAATATCTAGAGTTGTGAATTTATTTTTGAACCCCAAGGTTATTCCTAGCTTTTTTTTTTACAGTTAGGTCCATTTTTAGTTATCTATCTCTTAGAGGACTTTTCCAAAGCCCCCTTAACTTCCAAAACCCATGAGAGGGGTTGTGATTGAACTAAGACCAGGTTATTCTTTAATCCCCAAAACCTCATTTTTTTTCTCAGACATTTTTCATTTTCTTCTAAACAAACACTTGTCTAAGAGCTCGACAACTGACAACACACAGAGTCGACGATAGACGACAATCCATGGTAGTACAAGCGACGATAACATACAGAACAACACTTTACGGTAGCGCACGGTGGCGGAGAAAAATCATAAACGAGATTAGTTTTTCTTTCAATAACTTTTCGTATTTTTTCTAAGAATTGTTGTGAGCCAGTTTTCTATGAAACAAGAATTGTTGATAACTGATAAAGAGAGTTGATGTTGTTGCATGTCAAAAAGTATTCAATTATGAAGAATATAACCATACCATAATATTAAAATATATATTAATAGTGCATGTTCAATAAGGGACAATGAAAATTTATGGTGTAAGAACCTAAAAATGAATTAGAAAGTTAATAGGGTATTAAGTTAATGAAATCATAAATTGTCCTTTAAAAGCACATTTCAGACATACCCTGATTCATTAACCCAACCCCATTCTCTCTCTAAAACTCAGTTCTTCCTTTTTCTCTGCCTTCTCTCTACCACACATATGTCAACTCTCTTCAATCTCTTCTCACTAAGCCATCAGATTGTTGATCAGGTGGTGTTTGAGCGTTTCCATCGTAGAGGGCTCCGTTTAGAACTGATCACTTTCTTCCTTCTCACCGTGGTGGTGTGTAGGGTGTTGTCTAGGTTTCTCACAACTCGGGGTACTATTAGGGCATTCCAGTGAGCTGTGTTATGGCATCTCTGAGGTAAGGGGAGCTAGAAATACTTCTTTATAATTAGTTGCATGTATGTGAATATACTAAGTTATGTATTATTTCTGCTGCTTGGTTTGCATGTTAAGTTTTGAGTAGATGGAATGATATGTATTGCATGTGTTGAAGCATTAAATCTGTGAATCTGTGAGGTGATGTTAATAAACTGTATTGCATGCGTTTGACTATTGGAATGGTTCATGTTAGAAGTATTTCGAGTAGAAGGTTGTTGTAACCTGGTTTTGGCAAAAGCATAATGAAATATTAGTGTTTTGAAACTGTTGAAAGGAAGTGAGATAGTGATTTTGAGCTTTGGATGTCCAGAGTGTATTTAGGCTATTGGGGTAGTTTCAACAAGTGTATTGTGACTTGTTTGAGTCATTAAAGTAGTCCAAATAGGTGCAAAGTGTTCAAATTGGTTCTGGGATCCTCAAGTGGTGATAATTGACGTTGAGGAGTAAAAGTTGAGTTATAATCACCTTAAAATTGTATTAGGAGGGTTTAGGAACATCTAGACAAGTTTAATTAGGTGTAAAACATGAATTAGGGGTGTTAGAAATTGGAGAAAAGGCCTAGAAATGGTAAGGGGGTGTGTGAGTGCATAATTCTGCAGAATTTGTGTTCTACAGATGATGTAGAGTCGCTATGCGAATTGTCTCGCATAGCGAGTCCTTGTAGAGGGTGCTTTCTGTTTGAGTCATTCGCTGTGCGAGTTGGTGCGCTATGCGAATGACTAGAGGGTGCTGCTCTCTGTTTGGTGATTCGCATAGCGAATCTAGGCGCTGATCGACTGGTAGTTGCCTGGGAAAATGCTAGTTTAATTCGAATAACAAATTTGGGGCGCTATGCGAGGGTTTAGGGTCTGATAATGTGTATCAGAATTTCCAGTTTAACATAGCGCACAGACTTGGTGCGCTGTGCGAATGGAGTTTAGCATAGCGCACAGGCTTGGTGCGCTGAGCGAATGTGAGTGAGTAAAATCCACTATTTTTGTTCTTCGCACAACGAGTTTGGTGCGCTGAGTGACTTGCCCAGAACCTGTTTTTATTCTTTTTATTCTTGTTTTATGATAACCTTGAACTATGTTTTGATTATTAGAATGGTGTAAAAGTATCTATGATATTGTATGATCAGTGAGGTTTATGTTTGGATTCAATGTGATAATATTATGGTATTTGGTTGTCCATGTATTGAGTTAAGTTTCAAAGTGAAAGTATGGTTGATGGACGTAATTCCATGGATCTCAAAGGGAGTTCACATGGTGGTGCCCTATGTTATGGACGTAATTCCATGGATCTCAAAGGGAGGTTACATGGTGGTGCCCTATGTCATTGGACGTAATTCCATGACCTTCAAGGGGAGGATTCATGGTGGTGCCCTTAGGGTGTGTTAGAATGATTCGCATGGAAGCTCAGTCTTGGGGGTTATCTTGAAACTACAATGGTCAATCATTCTCAAGTAGAGAGGATTGAACCATGTCGTGAGTAGTAGTAGGAGGTCCTAGTCTTGGGTGCTTTCAGTATGACCCAAGGTGAGTGATAACGGACTAACCTCGTGAGTGTAGTAGGGTGAAACCCATTGACAACGGCTTTGCAAAGCAGTAGAGGCCACCATGAGTGCATGACCCGCCATAGCTCGACAATCATTCTAAGACTGGACGAGTCAAGTTTAAAGTGTAACAAGTTGTGTTAAGTGACCCAGTTTATATGAATTAAACTTGCATGTTGTGTGTGATTGTTATAACATGATTTTTGTATATCTAGCTCACCATTTTGCTTGTGTTGGTCTGTTGTTTGTGTTGTGTGGCATAGTTAATCTAAACATTAGGATTCAATTACATAGCTTAATTTTGAGAGGCTAAAATCCCACTTAAGGTTCAATGTCATTGCTATGTGTTTTGGTGTATTTTTTGATAAAACAACATTGAACCTTTGGTTGCTGATATAATAACAATTATTTAGCAATATCTTTGTTGCAAAAAGACATATATATATATATATATATATATATATATATATATATATATATATATATATATATATATAATGTAACATCCTGATTACTAGAATAGTTTATCAGAGGCTACTCATATATATACAGAAACTTCAACTATACTTTCTAGCTAAATGAATAATACTTTCCATGAAGGGTTTTGCTATATTTTTGGTCACTTTTTCCATTTTTTTAGATAAGTGAGTGAATTGAATGTAAATGGTTGTTTTTTAAGTGCAATGATGATAAAATAATTTAACATTCAATGATGAGTATATAGGTTCATTGTATTTCATTACTATTAACCTAACCATGTTCATTACAATGATATCATAATACATTAATCATAAAAAATAATACAGTCATACTAAAAAGGAATACAGTCATCCTTATTAAGCACATATCCATTTCCTTGAAGTTTAAAAATTTTTCTCAAAAAAAAATCCACCACTAGAGTCTACCCATCTAACTAATAACTCATTTAATAGAATTCTACCAAACTTAACATTGTTAGACAATTCTAAAAACCAACTGAATGGTGTCTTTGCAATTAACTTCCTCTATTGTAGGATCAATCTTCCATTCAAATCACCAACATAATTCGTTTTGAAAGAATGACACACATTCAACTGCATGAAAAATAAATCAATGACTAAAGGGTAAAATACAAATGGAAATGGGTACATCAAAAATGCTAAAGGGTAAATCAAAATGGAGTAAGGAAAAAGGGGAAAGGGGACACGGGAAAGAGGAAATGGACAATGCAAATGGGAAAGAGGGAGACAACGGGAAAACGACACCAACGAAACCAAGGAGAGAGGAAAAAAGGCACAAATGTGCTTCGGTGGAGAGCAAGAGTGAGAACCAAATACAATGGTCAATTCGGTGGAGAGGAAGAGTGAAAACGAGAGACAAATCGAAAGCTTTCTCTGAGCAGAGAGTGATAGCAATGGTGGTGGAGAAAAAATGAGGTCTCACGACAGAGGAAGAAATTCACTTTTTTGAAATAAAATCGTCAAACAAATTTCCACTTTTTCCTTTCAAAAACATCCTACAGAACAAATTTTAGCTATTTAGAAAAAAAACATTCAAACAAATCAATCATTCGACGCCACATGTAGTTGTCAAAAGTTGGCAATAGGTTGTTAAACAAACTTTATCGATATTAGAGTCAAATAAAAACATTTCTTTTTATCTCTTTCTCGTTTACTCATCTAAGTAAGATGATGTTGTCTCTCACATACTCAATCTTTATATCTTTTTTATTGGATCATGATATGTTAATAACTTTTTTTAACAACTTTTTGACAATAGACTGTGTAACTATTTTATTGGTCCGTATATTTGAAACAGACCAATCACAAGCTACCACACAAGCGGTTGTAAAAAAGTTGTTAAAAAAACATTTTCCTTTTTATTTTACCAAAATTGATAATTTATGATTTTACTATACATACCAAAATCCTTAGCCCTTGAAACCCAACTATTTTCCATCTCCATATTGTTTCACTAGTTTATTATCTTTCTTTTTTTATTCACTAATGCAGAAAGGACTTTAGACGTCTGTTATTTTGGGCCTTTAACGTCTTATATTTGTCCAACGTCTATATGGGTGACGTTAATGAGACGTCGGACCCTTTAGGTCAGACGTCTCTATAGATGTCGGGCCTATATAGGTCAGATGTCTATATAGACGTCCGATCCATACAGGTCAGACGTCTCTGAGGTTGCTCCTGACTCATGGTGATTCGAGATTAGAACTTTATATTTTAGTTGAAGAGAATGTATTGTACATTTTTTTTATTGGATGGTTTTAAAAACGTAGTGGAGGGAATTGGAGGAGTACAAAACGCAAGAAATCGCTGCCAAAGAACACCGCCCAAGGACACGAGAATAACTGCACCAAAACCTAACGAAAACGCATTTTAATTGGTTCAAATAAAGATAATGCATCAAAGACTGATGTAATCGGAGTAAAATTAATTTAAAATGGTGCAAAAGTGAGAAAACGAACCTGAAAAGCGTAACCCGTAAAGAGAAAACGCGACGAAGATGATAAACAATGAGTGCGTGTAATAGTTGTCTTGCGTTCAAGGTGTTTTAATGCCGAAATTTAGACGTCGGTTCCCCCAATAACAGACGTCTAAAGGGCTTTAGAAGTCGGAGTGGCGGGATCAGACGTCTAAATGGAGTCAAAAAGTAACTTTTTAAATTTCTGGGTTTAGGGTTTAGACGTCGGTTCCCCCAATTAAGAGACGTCTAAAGTGCTTTAGAAGTTGGAGTGGCGGGATCGGACGTCTAAATGGATCAAAAAGTGACTTTTTAAATTTCTGGGTTTGGGGTTTAGACATCGGTTCCCCCAATTAACAGACGTCTAAAGTGCTTTAGAAGTCGGAGTGGCGGGATAGGACGTCTAAATGGATCAAAAAGTGACTTTTTAAATTTATGGGTTTAGAGTTTAGACGTCGGTTCCCCCAATTAACAGACGTCTAAAGTGCTTTAGAAGTCGGAGTGACGGGATCAGACGTCTAAATGGAGTCAAAAAGTGACTTTTTAAATTTCTGGGTTTAGGGTTTAGACGTTGGTTCTCCCAATTAACAGACGTCTAAAGTGCTTTAGAAGTCGGAGTGACGAGATCAGACGTCTAAATGGAGTCAAAAAGTGACCTTTTAAATTTCTGGGTTTAGGGTTTAAACGTCGGTTCTCCCAAGAATAGACATCTAAATAAAATAAAAAATTATCTTTTATTAACTTTTTCGTTTAGTTTTGGCTCTATTAGGGGGAGCCGACGTATATGAGTATTTAGACGTCGAGCCCCTCCATAACCGACGTCTAAATATTGTTTTATTTATGAAAAATGTCACCGGTTATTTTTTACGTTGACGTCTAATGACGTTAAAAGTCTTTTCTACCGTAGTGATTTTTCTTCATACTTATTTGTGAAATCCTACTTTTTACAATCTCATGATAAACTACCTCTCACTACTATTATTTCGTTGTCTTCAATGTTACAATTTTCCATTGTAATATATACACATTAACATTGACATCACCATGATGTCCAACTTCCTCTCTAGTTACTTTACCTTGCTGATCCTTAAAAATCTCAAAAAATCAAATGTTTTTCTATTTAGAGGTAAATACTTCTCATTTTTTTTTCCTACTTCTAAATCACTCCACAAATTATTTTTCAAATAATCCAATGAAAACTAGAAAAGAAATAAATAGTCAACTCTCCTATACAAGCAAAGGTGGTATAACACAAATAAATTATTTTATTTTCCTACACAACTAATAAATTATTGGTTATCAATTAACGAAATTTAATTAGTTTGACCAGTGATTCAATCATTCAATGACCTCATGGATCGTGTGAGATGACATTTTTATACTACAAGCATAGCATTTATTCGACTCCATAACCACAGGATCTATTCCTTCCAAATAGTCTTCAAAGACTCACATAATTATTGTTATTATTGTCATTCTTACGTACGTTGTCCTTATCATTGTTAATTTGTTATAGTGCCGATGATTATTATTTTTCCGATTATTTATTTCTACCAACTTTATTTCATACTTCTCATTCTCACTTTATTATTATTACTATTATTATTATTACTATTATTATTATTATAATTATTATTATTATAATACAACTTGCTCTTATTCACTATCCGTTCATGTATATGCGACACGGTTGAAGAACTTACCAGCTATTTTGTTATATTCTCACTTTTTCCAATTCCCAACGCGTTTACGATTAAACTAAAATGAATTTCGTCCCAATTGTTTTGTACTAGAGTGGAAGGATGTTTAACATAAGATGCTGAACTTTTTATGTCATGTTTTGTAACTGCTTTAATTTATTTTTTTGTGGGTTAATATACTTTTTACTTTTTTGTTTTTGGACTTTTTTTAATTCCTGGTAAACATTTAAACAGACTTAATTCTTGAATTTGTTTAGTTTGGTTATCAACCACAACGTTAATATTCAATAACATTTTTAATAAAAAAGTTCAGGTTATTTTTTAGTTCCTGATCAAAATTTCAACTTAGTTTTTAATTGTTTGAGCCATTTAAGAAAAAATTTATAGAAACTAAAATCGATCAAATTTTGGATTAAAAACCTAAAAGCATTTAATTTACAGAGTGAATTCATACCCCACAGTCAAATTTGGATGAATTTTTTTAATCATATATTAAATAATCGAAAGAGTAAAAAAATATCAATGAATATCATCATCCGTTTAAAACCTTAAAACTTACATATTTTTAGTTAGTCAATAATACGAATTCAAATTTTCTTGGGTTTTTGTTTTTTGGGTTGTCTTTTTATTATACTGATTTTAAAATACTAAAACAATTAATATATTTTAAGATATAAAAACTAGTGCATTTAAAAAATATAATAAATTAACAACACCAAAAATTCAATAAAATATATACAAATTAAATTGAAGTGTTGTTTGAATTTAGATTATTTACTAAATAGCATCAAAAACTAAAAAACAAGATCTGAACTACTCCAATTTATACCATCCAATCTCACAAACCAATTCTTAACATAAAGATTAAAAATTAAAGATCTAAACCTAAACATAAAAAAACTGAAGAAGTAGGAAGAAAGAGGAGGCACCGTCATTACATGAATGCAAAAAATGAAGTGGACCCTTATGTGAGCTAAGTTCATACCCTTTATAACTAAACACGTAAAATAAAGTTAGGGAGATTTTTCTTCTTTGAAAGATCTTTTTTCATCCATAGATAGAGATTTTGCATCTTTTTTAGCACCCTTTTTGGGCATAGCAACCTGGCTTGGCCTTTTCTACTTCCTCCTTCACATGATCCCAAACCAAGTGGCCCCTTAAATAAATGTTCCAAACTTCAAACTCTGCATCACCATTAAAATACTCACAACTAACGACAACCTTTTTTCATTTCATTCCCGAACAAAACGGGTTCCTCATGAAACGATATTTATTATGAATTTTTATAATAATATATTTAAAATATTAAAAACACCTATTTATTATAAATTTTAATTATATATAAATGGTATCTTATCTTGTAAGAAAATGTTAACTACTATTGAATACATGGAGAATTAAATATAAATGGATTTTGAACATTTGCATCTTTGCATATTGCAGCTCGGTTGGTAAGTTCAGTTTCACTCTGCAGCCAACCAAACAGCAATAAACACAACCCAACAAAACGAAAACGAGTTAACTCTCGAACTCTTACTGCTTTCTCTCATCTCTCACTTTCTCTTTCTTCTTCTTCTTTAAGATAAGAAACTTCCTCTGTTTCTATCTTCTTCTTCTTCTTCTCCTTTGAGTTTGATTCTTTGAACGTTTCTTTCAACAATTTTCCAGAGCAAGAGAGTAATTTGATTGGGTACGGTCATTTTACCGAGGTTCCTTTTCACTCTTCTCTCTTTCTTTGTGTCGGTGTTTCTTGGGTTTGGTAGCTGATGATGAATGGTACAGTGGGGTTTGTCTGTTTGGTCGGAAAACGTGTAAAAAACGTTTCTTTCGAGACTTTCATAAAATTCAAAACTAAACTTGATGGCCTTGTTCTCTTGTTTAATTAACAAAGTGGCTTTATGAGAAAAACCGACTGTCTTAACTAATCAAAATCTGCCTTTCTCTGATTATTCTGTGTGTGTGTTCTTGAGAGTGCTCTCAGGTTTGGTTTGATTGTGATTTCAGTATTGGGTAGGATGCTGTGCTTTCAAATCTAAGAGTCATATCTTTGTGTTCTTACTTTTCTTGAAGACTTTCTTAGCTATGCAATTTGAATTGTTATCAACATGTTTCTTTATTGCATTAGATGAGGGTGAAGTTTTGTCTTATTTGTCAATTATTATTGCTTTAAAGTGTTTGTTTGACCTTTGTTGAATAGTCAGTCTTCTTTCAATTTTCAGCTTCATGTAACGCGGTTTGCTTGATTTTGGTTCTTCCTTCTTCCTGAATGAGACGAATAGGAGGAATTCAGTTTATGTATGAATTCACATATGTATATATATATAATTGATGGAACTGCTTCAGTAGAAACTTGGTTGGAATGGTTATATGAGAATCTTATGACTAAAAGTTGATTCCATATTGTAGAAAGCTAATAGGATAGTATCCAATGCTATCATATGCCAATTATGATTTGCTGGGTAGTAGATTGAACCTGAAGATAAGAAAAACCTCCAAAGCCATGCCATTATTTATACAATGGCTCAAATTTCTGGTTGGTTCTTCTTTCAGTCAATGTTGTGTCTTCCATAGTCAAATAGAAATCGTGAAACATGAAGACTTGATTTTGGATACTGTTGTTCTGTACAGTATTTGATTTCATATACAAAGTGTCTTGAGATCATTTTCTTTATGCCAGATCAACTTCGTGTTTCACTTGTAAATTAGTAAAGAATTGACAGATACAAAAATGTTAGATTGTTTTCTGGGTATGTGTTCCATCATGCATATGAAAATGTCTCGTTTGAGTTTCAATTTGATTTGAGTCTGGGGTTTTGCAGAAACAAATCAGATGATTCTAAAGAATCTGATGGAAGAAAAGCAGTTAGATTTTGATCAGCCTCTTCTATCAGTGAGGAGAATCTCATCAACAGTGGCCTCTGAAAAGGAAAATAAAAGGAAACCTCATAAGGCAGTACCCAAAAGACCTCCTCTTCCGTTTTACAAATCAGATTTAAAATCAGGTCCAGTGAGCAACCCTGGAACTGTTCCTTTTGTGTGGGAGAAAATTCCTGGAAAGCCTAAGAATGAAAGCAGACTACAAACACAGGCTGTTGAACGGGCTTCTGTTGCTCCAAAGCTTCCACCTGGGAGGGTTTTGAAAGCCGATCAGCAAGATTCTGATAAAGTTCCTAAAGTTACATCAGTCACACAATCTAGCACAGAAAGCAGTGTTTCAGATCCTGAGCATGCTGCATCTTTGGATAATCAAGTGACAAAACATGAAAGCCCCAAAGAAGTAATTGAGAAGGCAAGTTCTGATTCAGACAATGAGGATGAGACCTATCTAGATGCTCTTGATACACTTTCCAGAACTGAATCATTCTTCATGAGTTGTAGTGTGAGTGGTTTGAGTGAATGGGATGATCATGAGGTCCAACCGTCTGGAAGTTTTCCAACAGATCAACAGGCGCGTGATTTCATTATTGATAGGTTCTTGCCTGCTGCAAAGGCAATGGCTTCTGAAACACCTTCACTTCAACACCACTCTAGGAAGCCACTTGTTGCACTAGAACAACCAAAACTGATAAGAAAAGTAGTAACTGGAGCAACTTCCCGCCCCCTAAATGAGAAATGGCAAAAGGTTTTGCCACATTATGTTCAAGATACTGGTAGGGAAGGAAGTGAAGATGAAAGTGACGATAATGATGGATATGAAAACTATGCACCCAAAGTTTGTGGACTATTTCCTCGGTTCTGCCTTTTGAATCCAGTTCCAGGATTAAAAATGGAAGGTAGGATTCCAAGTTCTACAAGTCATGGAGTGCAGAATAAATCAATTGCTTCTCACAGAAGAACTGCAAAAGAGGTATATAAATTAGACCCACCTAATACCTACACATTTCTTTCATGTTATTTCACTTCAGACTTTGTTATCATTTTGTTTGCTCTTTATTCCACAGCATGGTAGAACTGCTAATAATGTGAAAATGTCACTAAACTCTCAATCCGGCTTTACAAAAGAGAAGAAAGATTTCGGTACAGCAGAAAAATCTGAGCATGGTATTGATCCACCTCGCCGAGGTTGCAGCAAATCATTAACCTCTGAGAGCTCTCAATTTGAGTCAAGCAGTGAAAGCCCTGTTGTTGAGAAAACTCTATATGTAGATTCTGTACATGAGGTCAAATCTTCAAATGCATGTTCTTCGGCCACCAATCACAGAGGGGATGATTTTGATACTTCAAGGAAAGACACTGATCTTGATAAAAATCTTTGTATAGATTATTCAATTGAGGAAAGCAAACACTTGGGTATTGTGGATGAAAAGACTGTCTTACAAGCTAAAAGTTCAGCTTCTCTTGATTCATCTCTCCTGGTTGATGCTGATAATGCAAATGATGATCTGCAAATGGAACTGAAAAATCATCCCAATAAAATATGCCCAGAAGAGCAAGAATTGACAAAGCCTAATTACCAAGGGAATAATTTAGATCATGCTTTGGTTGCACTTTCAAGTCCAGCAATGGTTGAATCCAGGAAAAGAGAGTCTGAAAGCAAAGTTTTTAGCATTAAGGAAGGTTCTAATGCTCCTGTTTCATGGAGAAACAAGAAGTTTACTAGTGATTTGAAATTTGATTCAAAGGGCCTGTCAGCTACCAAAGTGTTTGATGAAGAATGCACTCTTAGATCTAGTGAGGATCCTAGGACTTTGACTTGCTCAAAGGTGGTAGGTGACACAAAATTGTATATAAAGTTGGGCCATGGAGAGACTTTAAATGCAAGCTCTACGAAGCATCCTCTTGCACTTCCTTCACCAAAAGCTCCTTCAGAGTCTTGGCTTAAGCGCACTTTGCCAACAGTTTCCTCTAAGAACATATTTTTACGGTCTAAACTTGCTACCCACTTACCTGCACCAGCTCAAACTCCCAGCACAGCATTACCGGATCCTAAGTGGGAAAGAATTGTTAAATCTTCTAAAGCTAATCATGGGCATCTTCAGTTTGCTGAGGTAATTCACTGAACTGTGTAAATCATTTTGCAAAAGTATAATGTGGTATCTTCATGGCTTTTACACTCCTTCAATCTTTTACAGGAACTACTTCCAACCATTCCCGAAGCATGAATTTGCAGAAGATCAGGTGTTTGGTAATTTGATTTGCTTGCTGAAATGTGCAGGATTTTCTAAATGTAATTAGTTGTTGCTAGGATCATTCTACAGAATGATCTCCCTTTTGCTTATATATATATATATATATTCATGACATGAGATGGTATACTACTCAAAAGTGTAAATCAGAGTTTCCCTTTTTGTCTTGTAAATGTATAAACTTGTTTCAACTAAAGTTTATCACTGAAAATCTTTAAGGTGATCTGTTCTTGTAATATCAGGGCAAAAGACTTGTTGCCTAAGATTGTTGTCACTTCAGAAGATACTACAAAGAATAAATTTGTAATGATGATTATGGTGGTCATGCTCTTCAATTATCTTCAACTGTGGTGGTAAACTTACCTGAACTATTGATGCAACATGAGAATCAATATATGTGATATGCTGTCAAAGTTATCATTGTGCCAATGATTCTGAATATTGGAATTGCTTCAACAATGGCTATGCTAGGAATTTTTAATTTAAAATCAGTTCGAATGGATTACATATTATATTTAGAGTTGGTATGGTATTATATTTAAAGTTGGTATACGTTTGAAAAAGTATGCTAATAAGTTGACCCGTTATAAAAATATAATTATAATTTAAAAGTGAACAATAATATTAGTTTATTTTTATATATATATATATATATGTTAAATTTATATATCAAATTACTGCATTTAAAAATTGGATTAATTTCACTTATGTAACTTAAATTTTAAAAGTCAGTATTTTGATTAATGTTTTAAATTTAGAAATACTTCTACTTCTAATTTTCTTTTTAAATTAGATTAAAATTGTCCGTTGGATCAATATAAGATAAGAATAAAGAAATTGAACAATATTAAGAAAGGAGGTAAGTTGGTTTAAAATATTCTCTTAAAAAAAATTCTTGGATTACTTAAGATCAACTTTTAGAATATTAGTTTCTATGGTTCTAATTTATGACATTTATGAAAGGAAGTTTCACCATGTAGATAAAGTTAATGAACTACTGCACATTTATGTCTCAAACTTTGAATGCAAAATGTTCCTTCAAGTCTCTAAGTGTTTTAGATAGTATTGTGTATATAAATCTATATAGTGGGTTTTATTGGTAAATCTTTAACTTATAGGAAGTTGAGACTTTGAAAAGCAAGGAGTGTACTTTTATAATATTCTCTCAAGTGACAGTTTTTCTTATAAAACAATTTTATTGTTGTATAGTGTAAACATGTTTCATTTTCTTAGCCAAGGGAGAACTTATGTTCTTGGTGCTTAATCTCGAGAGGAGATTAGTTGATAGTCAATACTGACTTTGTATACTCGTATATGTTAAAAGTGGCGGAGAAAAACACTGTAATTTCTTGTAATTGATAAAACACTTTGTAGCAAAAATGTCTAGAATTAAACTGATCCAACAAATGAAAATCGATCTTAAACATTAACAAAAAAAACTAAAAGATTTTGAATTCTTTTTTAAGAACTGAACACTTTGATTTGGTTTACAGTTTGAATTTTCAAAACTAACTCAAACCAAACTAAATTGTAATATGCCTTAAATATATATTTATTATTATTACAACAACAAATTCATTAAATAACAATCAATTTTAAAGAACAAAATAATTTTAAATTATTAGTATTGAAAATAGTCTCTTATATAAATAAAAATTATAATTGGTTTGTGAATTAGAGTCAAATTGGTTTCTAACATTAGTTTTTAAATGGTAGTTTTTAAATTAACTACCATGAAATTAGTTTTTAAATTGATCTCTAATATTAGATTAGAAATCAATTCAGAGATTAATTGCATAGTACTCTTCAGGAGAGTATAAAGGACCTTCTTCAAAGGATTACTAAAACCATGATAAGAAGAGAGACCTCTAATCCATCATCTCTTAACTTATTTAGCATTAGTTTAGGTTGACTTTACTTTGTTGACTTTTATTTGAGTTGACCTTATTGACTATGCTTAAGTTGACTTGTTCACTCTTTTGTTTGTGTGTTTGTTTTGTAAGATTGACTATGACTATCTTGGAGAAGAATAACATTTATGTGGAGGGAAGGATAGACTTGGGCTTGGACCACACACATGAGACACCTTTTTGAAAGCTTAAGAGCTTGGAGTTGACCTTCCCTTCTAGAAGGTCAATGACACATGTAGAGGCTTGCAAAACAAGCTAGGTCACGCCTCTCTCATACGAGTATACTTTTAGATGATCTAGTCTTTAGAAACATTTCTTTTGTATTTGCTTTTATGTCAAAGAGGCCCCTTCCATTACCTATAAAAGAAGGTCTCTTGGACTTGTAAAAAGGGATATAGTTTGAGTTTATACACATATATTTTACCACCATTTGTGAGGGCTTTCTTGAGGGTGTCTTCTCCCCTTAGTCTTATCTTGAGTCTAGACTCAAGTGGTGGCATCCCCATTTTTCTTGAGTTTGGTGAGCCTTTGTGCCTCTTCAAGTGGTGTGTTAGCACCCTAATCCCCATCTCTTTTCTAGTCTTTCATGTTTTACTCCATCTTTTACTTTGCTTTTTAGTTCATAGGATGCTTATCTTGTTAAACTATGTTCATGTCATTACCTTTCTCACTTTTTATGTGTTTATTGAAATGCTAAGTTTTTATGTTAATGGTTTTGCTCTAGCCTTTGTCATGACTGAATGCTTCTAGTCTTTTTAACAACCTAATGAGTCCAAGAAGTCATCCAAAACGTCATATCAACATAACTTTTCATAAACGAGAAAAGAATTGGATTCTTTGCTTGCATCTATATATTTGACTTAGGTAGTAACTAAGATCAGGTTAAGAGAGAATAAATGGCAGACTTCATGTAGAGAATAGAGAATCATAAAAATGATCCAGGCTAAGCAAGCAGCCAAAGGCTACAATAGTGGTTCTTCAAACTCATTCAACAACCATGCAAGCGGTCCCTAGGATTTTGGCGGTGCAACCATCAATAGTGGCCAATATGCAAGTAACTTTAACAAATTTAAACACTTAAAGCACTATAGGGAACAAGTTCTAAATAACAGTGGTACTTTCAATGGTAATGGCAACAAGGGAAATATCCAGGGTGGCTTTAACCCCGAAACAAGGAACTTCTACTATCGACCTTACGATAATTAACTATGGTAGTTTATATAAAGTGGGCATTGTTAGCCCTCGGCAAGTGTAACCGAATCGTATCAAGTAATAAAACTGGTAAGACCAAGTATCGGTTTTCCAAAGGACTCACGGCTTAGACAGTTGTGTAATTTTTTTATTATCTAAGACTTATAAAACCAATTCTTTGAGATTTCAAATGCAAAGAATATGGAGATTATCTCACGGCCTCCCATCAAGCGCTCTTTTAACATCACTAGCTTGACCCAACAAGCTCAAGTTTCATCTTCCATGTTGGTGTTCATCTTATTGTCATCACACCAACTCATCAACTGCTTCCGGTCCACCTTCTTAACTCTCCTTGAATATGGAGATTCAATCTCTATCACTCCATTCTCTTTATAGTCTTTCACAACCCACAACTTGTTCTTAAATCTTACATGTTTACCAAGTTTGAGTTGTGCTTGCATCAAGTCATCATGAACCATCCTTCCTTTGCCATATTTTTCTTCTTCCCTAACTTGTGACAAGAAACAATTTTTACCTTTGAGGTCCGGCTTTGCATCTTTATAACTAGTCATGAGTACATATTGACATGTAGCTTTATGACTAGCATCTTCCTTTTGCATCTGTTGCTCCTCTTTGAAGACATCAACAATCACCCTTTCCTCTTGGTCTTGAAGCACTATCATTCCCTCGTCTACATCAATGATGACCTTGACCGTTTTCATAAACGACCTTCCAAGAATAATTGGAATCCTTTCATCCTCCATCTCCATCACCACAAAGTCCACCAAGAATTGTAGTTTGCCTACACAAACCATAACATCTTCTGCTACACCATAAGGTTTCTTTGAAGATCCATCCGCCATTAGCAAAGTCATCTTTGTAGGCTTGACTTCAAGATCACCAATTTGCTCACGTAAAGATAAAGGCATTAAATTAAAACTTGACCCTAAATCAAGTAGAGCTTTCCTTATCTCTTCCTTCCCTATGACGCAAGGAATGATGAAACTTCCTGGATCTTTCACTTTTGGAGGAAGTGGCTTCTTCTTAACAGCTTTGCACTCATCAATCTCCTCATCTAAATATCTTTTCTTTGTGGAGACTGGTTTCATATTTTTTTCATACGCTGGAAATTATGGCAATGCTTCATTCAAAAATAAATCAACCTCCAATTGATTGAAGAAATGCCCAAATTGTCTCTCTTTCTCTATTCTCTCACAACCTTTTGGATACGGAAGATTTTTTTAAATTTTTCAAAATTTTTCTCTCTACTCTCTCTTCTTTTTCTTCTTCTCTCTAACTCAACTCTTTCAACATCCACACTCACTAAAACTTTACACTCTTCCTTAGGGTTAACCTCAGTATTAGTCCTAAAACTCTTATCAGGCATATCTTCTACCTTCTTAGCTATTTGACCAACTTGCATCTCCAAGTTTCTAATGGCTGCTTCAGTGCTCTTATGGTTGGAAATAGTCACCTGTATAAATTGTTGAAGAGTCTATTCCAACTTTGTTGATCTTTCATTGAGTACAAACACTTGTTGCCATAATGATGGTTGCTGTTGTGGCCTGTTGAATTGTCCTGATTGTCCAACTTGTCCAGATTGTCCATTTTGACCTTGACCCATGCTTGGGTGAGGTTTCCACCCTTGGCTATAATTACCTTGGCAGTATGGAAATTGATTGGCCAAGAAATTTACATATTCTAAAGCCTCCACTGGAAAAGCACATTGACCATTGATATGGTCACCACCACATAATTCACACATTTGTTGTTGTTGAACCTGTGCAACTCCGTTTAGCTCCTTTGGCAATTGAGCAAGTGTCTTTGTTAAATTCTCTAACTGTTGAGTTATGATCTTATTCTGAGCGAGCAAGACATCATTTGATTGCAATTGTAGAACCCCTTTCTATTGAGTTGGGGTTCTCCTTTCACTATGCAACTCATTATCATTAGTAGCCATATTCTCTATCAACTCAGTTGCTTCCTCTGGAGTCTTCCATTTGATATTACCTCCAAGACTAATGTTAGATTAACTACATTAGGTTTGTGAACCAAGACCTCCAAGGAAAAGTAGGACTACAGCTGCTTCATCAAAGCCATGCGTGGGAGTCTTTCTCAATAAGCTTTTATACCGATCTCATGCTTGACCTAATGTCTCCTCCATGCCTTGTCTAAAAGAAGATATCTCTTGCTTCCCTTTGTTGACTTTAGATTGTGGGAAATACTTGTTTAAAAACTTTGCAACCACAACTTCCCACTCAGTAAAGCTACCCTCTAGAAAAGAGTTCAACCATAACTTATCATTGCCTCCCAATGAAAAAGGAAACAAACTAAGCTTTATTGCTTCATCCGGCACCCCATTAATCTTCATAGTGTTGCAAATTTCATTAAATGTGGTGAGATGTTCATATGGAATTTCATGTGGTAGCCCATTAAATTGGTTGCTCTTCACCAATTGTATCAAAGTCGGCTTCACCTCCATGTTTGCGGCATTGACCCTCAGCCTTGCTATACTGTTAAAATGTTGAGGGCCAACCACAGTGGTGTAATCCGTAAGAGTGCGTCTACCATTATTCTCCTCGGCCATATCTTTAATGCTTTGGTTGGACCTTTGTGGTGAAGGTTGTAAAAGTGTTTCTGGAGAAGGAAATAATTCTCTAGAAGTTCAGATCCTCCTTCTCCTTCTACTTTTGCCCAAGCCTTCAAGAAGAGGTTCTGAAATTTTCTTGCTCCTAGTCCTAATTGTATCTTGCATACACAAGAACACAAAACCCTAGAAACAATTGTTAGCACAAAAAGATAGAAAAGATAGATTAAAAAGATAAAAAGATAGAATTGAAAAGATAAGAAAATAGAAAATAAAAACAAAACAAAAACAAAAAGATAAAAAGATAAAAATTCAAAAATCAAGTCAAAGGTAATCAATAATCACACAAATATGATAGTTAAACCACGAGTCCTCGACAACGGTGCCAAAAACTTGTTAACCCTCGGCAAGTGTAACCGAATCGTATCAAGTGATAAAACTGGTAAGACCAAGTATCGTTTTTCCAAAGGACTCACGGTCTAGACAGTTGTGTAATTTGTTGATTATCTAAGACTTATAAAACCAATTCTTTGAGATTTCAAATGCAAATACTAAAAAGTAAATATGAATGCATGTATTGATCAATGACAAAGAAGAAGCAAAACACGTGAATTGAAATACATGATTAATATGTTGTTGGGGTTTATCAATTTCATCCTATCCACTCTCATGTACTCAAGAATTCATCTTTCATCATTAATGTTAATGTCACTCCCTAAATTACCTTAAACCCGATGTCTCGGCAAAGAAAGCCTAATCGCAATCACTAGTTTACAATGTCTTGTCTCCCTAGCAATCATTCATGCATTAAAAAGCACAAAAGCTTAAAGGCAACCAACCATCATATTCCTATGTCTAGGTTTATACTACTATTGGGAGAGATTCCCCAGATTTAGATTTCCCTGTATGTGTCCATATCGACAAAATCAATAATCATGCAATAGAATGAGTTAAACAAAGCATGCATTGAGCAAAGAGGAAAAACCCTAACAATTAATGAAAGAAAGCATATATATTAAAGAACAAATTCCATACATGAGAGTTTCAAAAGATTACATTGATTTTCCAACAACAATAAATGTTTAGTTCACCATATTCATGGTGAAACTAGATGAAAAACAATGAAAGAATGAAAGATAGAACCCTAGGAAGTTGAGAAAGGAATTGTAGCATCCAAAATCCTCCTTCAAGGGGTGAAAGAATGTGTTTCTACTTCGTTCCAGCCAAAGATACTAACCTAGGTCTACAAAACCCTTATATGTTATTCTAAAAATTACAGAAAGGTAAGCTCAAGCCCATAAAAGTGGCGCTCAGCGGTAAATACCGCTCAGCGATAAGCGTGAGTCTTTAGTTTTGCCCCTCAACTGTGACTGTGGGTCCTCAAAAACATCGCTCAACGGTAATTTCTGTTGAGCGGCACTCGCGTGTTCTCTTTTTGTGCACTTTTCACTTCCTTTTCTGATTCCAATGTCTTCCTACTTCACTTCTTTCATCCAATTCATCTTAAAAGCTGCAAAAACAAGAGAAACCAAACATAAAACCCATTCAACTCTCTTATTTCAAAAACATAAGCAAAAACATGATTCCAAGCTTTTTTCTAAGTCATAAAGGTTGTCTTTAAGGTCAATATTAAGTATAAAATAACAGTTTTTCAACTGTTATCAGGCATCATGATATATTGTATGATGTTTTGTTGTATCATTTAGCCATAAATAATGTAGAGCACAACTCTAATGTTATGTAATAAATAATGGCTTTGAAGTCTTATATTAAACCTCAATATTTTCTAAAATTGCAGAAACACTTTGTATGGAGAACTACATTATTTGTGTGAGTAAAGAAGTAAACAAACCTGCAATATTTCTAAACATTTTATGGTGTAATGTATCTTTCTTCTAGAAGTTCTTTTTCCTTATCATTCTAATTTTATATCTAGTCATCTTCTACACCCACCATTTCACTTTCCTAAGAAAACCTATAATTTAAAATAGAATATGGACATCTTTCACGCATAAACAAATTGATTAATTGTTTTTGTTGTTGTTGTCATTGTCAGAAGAATCTTGTTGTTGTTGGAAAAATCTTGTTGTCGTTGGAAAAATGTTGTTGTTGCTGGTGGTTGTTAAGACTAGATGGAGCAGAAAAAAGGTTGAAAAATGAATTTTTTTTACGGGATTAACAAGTGAAAATGAAAATGTGAATCCATTTGGGGTAAGTTAAAAGACAATTTTAAGTCTGTTACAAAAGATACAAATGTAAAAATATTAAATTATGTCTGTTAAAAAGTAAGAGATGTAAAAATAACACATTTTTAAGTATGTTAGAAAAGTAGCAGATGTAAAAATACTAATTTAAGTCTGTTAGAAAAGTAACCGATGTAAAAATATCACTTTTATTTAAAAAACTACCACCGTACATTTTCTAGGTATGTTTTTTTTTCTAAGCATACTTAAATTCACAGACTTAATAAGTCTATTTTGCATTAGTGTAAGTTGAGATCTTTTCATTGGTTGGTTAGTTTGTATAAGAGGTTTGTGTAAACTTTATCACAATAGTCATCCCTTGAATTAGTTGGTGAAAAAGGGCGAAGACTTCAAATGGGGCAAGAATCAAGCAAAGGCCTTTGCAACCCTTAAAGTAAAATTAATCAATGCACCACTTCTAGTCCTTCCCAACTTCTCTAAATCATTTGAGGTTGAGTATGATGCATCCAATGTAGGTGTTGGGGTCGTGCTTCTCCAAGAGGGACATCTCATAGCCTATTTTAGTGTGAAATTGAAAGAGAGTCACATAAACTACTCCACATATGACAAAGATCTTTATGCTCTTGTGAAAACCTTGCAAACTTGACAACATTATCTTCTTTCAAAGGATTTTGTGATCCACAATGATCACGAGTCCTTAAAATTTTTGAAAATTCAAGGCAAGCTAAGAAAGAGACATGCATGGTTGGGTAGAATTCATAGAACAATTCCTCTATGTGATCAAACATAAGCAAGGAAAAAATAACATTGGGTAGAATTCATAGAACAATGCCATTCTTTGCTCTCTCTCTCCTTGAAACTAAATTTCTTAGCTTTGATCACATTAAGAAGTTGTATCCCAAGGATGATGACTTCTTCTTCATCCATAGTGAGTGCCACTTAAGAGAAAGCAAGGAATTTTAGCTACATCATGACTACCATTTTAAAGGTAAGAGGCTTTGCATATCTAAAGGTTCCTTAAGAGTCTCAATCATAAGAGATGTGTATGAGGGTGGATTAATAGGGCACTTTGGGGCCACAAAGACTATACATGTCTTGAAACAAAGTTTCTTTTAGTCTAACACAAGAAATCATATTGAGAGACATTGTGAGAGTTGCATAGCATGAAAGAGAGCTAAGTTTAAAGCTCAACCTCATCGCCTTTACACATCTTTACAAATCCCTCATTTACCTTGGGTAGACATTTCAATTGATTTCATTATAGGGCTCCTAAGAACAAAGAAATATAGGGATTCTATCTTTGTGGTTAAGGATAGGTTTTCAAAGATGACGCATTTCATTCCATGCCACAAGGTAGATGATGCAGACTCTATTACAAATATCTTCTTTAAGAAAAATGTGAGGCCTTCATGGCATCCCTAAGACTATAGTGAGTGATAGGGACACAAAGTTCTTAAGCAACTTTTGGAGGACATTATGAGGGGAGCTTGACCCTTTCCAAGTTGTGTGGAGAATAAATTGAAGGTGCGGAGAAATACTAGAAGGGAGGGTTGAATAATGTTTCCAATTTTTTTTTTTGCAGCTTATGATCTGATTATGATGTACATTATGCTTGTAGGATACTTTCATTCAATTAATAAACCCTATCTTGGTTGGATCGTTTACTTAACCAACTTAGTGCATCTAGGCTAAAGAGTAGATTGTAATCAATTGTAAAGCACGTTAAGTGAGAGTGAGCTTTAAAGAACAACTACATCGTTTATCAATAGATGAAAACACACAAGATATTTTATATTGGTTCACCTGTTAGGACTACATCCAGTTCTCCTCTAAATAAACTTAGAGGGTTGACCACTCCTAGTATCCCTAAACGCTCTCAATCCCATTGAGATTTGTTTAGTTTAGTTTCTCCCACTTCTGGTTGGGTAGTATTCTTCACTACCCCTGGTATCCTTGATCAGCGAATAACCTCTAGTTACCCTAGACCAGTTGAGTATTTGCACCACTCCCAGTACTTAGCAACCCACCGAGATTTCCTTGAGTATTCGAACCACTCCTAGTACTCAGCAACCCACCGAGATTTCCTTGAGTATTCACACCACTCTTGGTACTCAACAACACGTCGAGATTTCCTTGAGTTTAACCCACTCCTGATTGTGTAGTATTATTCACCACTCCTAGTATTCCCGATCAACGAATAACCTTTAGTTACCCTAGATTAGTTAAGTATTATCACCATTATCACCACTCCTTGTACTAGACTATCTCGCATAGATTTCCTTAACTTTAAAAAGTTAAGTTGTAAGTGTTTTTATTTTCTTTAGAATTGCAATCACAAATTGCTTACAAGCATTTTAGACTATATCTCTGTACGAGAGGATTTGATTACAATTCAAAGAAGTCTAAACACTCGTAGATGTTTCTCTCATCTCTCTTTTTCTCTCCTTACAAGAGTAAGCATATAAACAATGAAGTATAAGGGAGATGCTTTACTTTTCTTTTTCTCTCATTCTCTCTTTTCCTCTTGTGTCATGCACAAGTAGATATTACTATGAAACTTGAGAGACTTTCATATTTTTCATTTATTTACTCTTTCTTCAGGTGGATATTCTCATAAAGCTTGAGAGTGATTTTCTTTTCTTGAGCTCTTATCTTCCTCTTTTTCCTTGATAGAAGTAATTTAGCATTGAAAGCTTAAACAAATTTCCTCGCTCAATGGATTATGAGATGTCTTCATATCTTCATATTTACTCTCTTCTTCATCATCTTCTCTTTTTTCTCCTATGCTTCTATTTATACACCTTGTGATTATAGTCGTTGTGACGATGCTTGTCTTTTGAGTTTAGACTTGATGACCGTTGATGAAGCTTGTCTTGAAATTTGGTCCTTTTTGGCTATTTGTGCAGGTGTTAGGCATAGGATGGTGACTTTCATCAGAGCATGTGTGTTTTTCAGAGCTTTTATCAAAAGTGATTTTGACTTGACATTTGGCACAACTTTGAATAATCTTATCAGCGCTCCTCTTTGCCTTTATCTTTAACGTTGATTTTGCTATCTATAAAATGAATGTTCGTAGTGATTATCCTGCATAGGTAAAAACATATATGGCAATTCTCTTTATCTTTTAATGTTTTTATCTTAAAGTTTTATGTCTTCGTTATTGTTTGAGAGTATTTTAAAGTTTACTTATTTTGTGTTTCTTTTAGTCTTGATTTTATGTTTTTGTTTTCTAGGAGAAAACATTTTGTGAATGTGTTTCCTTTTACATGCTTTTGATTGGACTTGTCGTGCAATCAGTTGATCAGATATCACTTTTGTTGTTTTTGAATATTGAGCATTTAAGATCATTCAATGCTTGTTCAGAAATACAAGGTGCCTTTTGATTTCCTGTTGTTAGGTAGAATTTTACATTTGAGCTCTTTTAATTTGAAGATACCAAACATATAGATACTTCATCCTAAGATGATGTGTTTGTTTCGCTCATGATATCATCTAGATTTAAGTAAACGCTTTTATGTGTGTACCTTGTAGGAAAATAACGTTTAGCTTTGTCAGGATTTTTTTATGTCTTTTAGTTAAGTCTTTTAGTCATTTTAGTCGAAGGCATTGTGTCGACTTTTTTCATCTTTGAGAGAAACTAAATACCTAGTTCAGATATCTTAGGCATTGAGCATTTTAGCTTATCTCTCTCTCAGACACTTTTAGACAAGACATCGTCTAGTCAAGTATCTGGTTGTTCTAGCCTAAATGTTTTTATATATCTAAGGACCTAAGTGTTTTCCTATGAATTCTATGTTTTGAGTTTAGGTTCTAGTTTTGTTTGTTTGGGTCTTTGGCTCTACGTTTTTATCCTATGATTTCTATGTTTGGGGTTTAGGTTTATTGTGTTTATACTAGTGTTTTTGTCTTAAATTTCTTTGTTGTTTTATATTTTTATGTTTTTCTTGTCTTGACCTGTGTCTTCAAGTTTCTTTAGAGTGATTTTCTTCTATTTCAGGGATTTTCTATTTTAGAGTCTAACTGGAAGTATCTAACTAAAGGGTTTGTTTTCTCTTTTGGGTTGATCCTAGAGTCTAATTGGAAGTATTTAATTAAAGGGTTGGTTTTCTCTTTTGGGTTGATCCTAAAGTATAATTGGAAAAGTCTAACTAAATTAGTGGTTTTCTCTTTTGGGTTGAGGTGTTTTTGTTCTTATTTCATCTTGACGTTGAACTAAGGTTGTTGAGATGTGTTTATGCTTTTCTATCCTATCTTAAGGTTTGTCTAGCCTAGTGTTATGGTATCCTATTACAGTGTTCTAATAATTGATTTCATGTCCTAAGAGTTTTTCTAGTTAGAGTTAGCTTTTCATACATAGAGACTTCTTCGTTTATGTTATTTAGTTAAATGTCAAAACCAAGATCAAGGTTTCTTCTAGACGAGTTTGTCTTGTAATGCCTTGACAATCTCTCCTGGTTTTCTTCCTGGACGAGCTCGTCTTACCTTGACATAAATAAAAATTTCTATGAGTTAGATTTTCCCTCTACTTACAACATAAGTCATACTTTTAATGTGGGTAATCTTTTTCCTTTTGATATTGTTTTAAAAACTCGTGGTCAAATTCTTTCCAAGAAAGGGAGGATGATGAGTTTGTGACTCTTCATGAGACAATAGAGGACCGTCCTAGGATGATTACTAGAAGCTTGACTAGAAGGGATGCTTCCAAACCATCATCTATTTGTTTATATAGCATTAGTTTATGTTGACTTTACTTTGTTGACTTTTGTTTAAGTTGACCTTGGTGACCATGCTTAAGTTGACTTGTTCACTCTTTTATTTGTGTTTCTTATGCAAGATTGACTATGACTATCTTGGTGAAGAATAACCCTTATTTGGAGAGGAGCATAGACTTGGGCTTGAAGCACACACATGGGACGCCTTTTTAAAAAGCTTGATAGTTTGGAGTTGACTTTCCCTTCTAAAAGGTCAATGGTGCAAGGAAAGGCTTGGAGGACAAGTTAGGTCACACCTCTCTCAAAGGACTCTCCTTTTAGATGACCTAGTATCTAGAAGCATTTATTTTGTATTTGTTTTTGTGTTTGTAAATTCTTTGGTATGAGTTGATATATGAAATGGTTAACTGTATTAGTAATTTCTTTTAGTATAATAATGAGACTAAATTGTGATTTTATTTCTTAGACCATTATTTTTGGGTTGTTTTAGTACTGTTATCTGTGGGGCTGAAATGATTTAGCTAAGATTGTCCAATTTGATCTCTCTTATGCCTATTTTGAACTATGGTATTTTAAACAAAGAAGGAACTAAAGTTACACATTTTTAGTCAAGTTGGACAACCTATTCAAGTCAATTCAAGAGTTTCAAACTCTCATGCAATGCTGGGTGGTATCATATAACCGTTCGACGCCAGTTGTAAGACTCAAGTCAATGAACTTCAATGGTCTAGAGCGTTAGGCATAACTTTGAGCATTCACTTGATAATGAGCTCCAGAGGTCTAGGTTGTTGAGAAGTCCCCTAGTCGTGTTGAGCGTTCACCTCATAATGAGAACTAAGGCAGGCGTTTGGCGCTACCCTAATTTGGGTCCTAGGCTTTCATGGTAAAACTTTGATTCTTGTTTCGTTAATTATTGGATTTGACTAAAGTTTTGACAAATGTTTCTTGATATATGGTTTTTCAGTTTGACAATTAGATTGTCAATTAGGGGTTTGTGGTTAGAGAAATGTTTTTTTGCCATTTTAATATACTTAATGAAAATATTGTGATTGAATGTTATATGTTAATGTAATAAAAAATAAATGATAAATTATTAACATGTAGTTTGAAATAAATAAGGTGATTTATGTTATGAGATGAATTTGGATTTAAGTAAAATACATATGTATGACATTGTGTAATGATTTAAGACTATATGAGAATGTTAGTGAGGTTTAAATGTTGAATGAGATGATAACATGTGGTTATGAAGTGATGAACGTAGGTTGGTTTTCAAAGGCAAGGGCATTTCACTCTTGTGTTAGGTGTATTGTGTTAAGACTCAGAAGGAGATTATCCAAACTATACTAAATCACTACTAAAAAAGCTAGTATTACTGACGACCATAATTCGTCAATAATACATGTTTACCAACGGAGTATTGACGACCATTTTTTGTCGGTAATAATAACGATGTCAATAACCATTACTTACAAATACTGACTAACCATGGATAACTACCAAAGGACGATCTGTTGGTAATTATTGAAAGATATATCCGCCGGTAATTACTGAAGGATATATCCGCCGGTAATTACGAAGGATATATCCTTTAGTACCTTTGGTGCATATTCCATGGCATATTGTATTGGTGGTTTACCCTCACAATACAATCAACTTTCATTTAACCAATTCTCCCAAAACAATCAATCATACTTGCATTCAATAACTAAGCAATACAAACTATAACCAATGCAACTCCAAGCAATATAAACTTCATCCAAGCAATATATATAACTCCAATGTTGGGATTGAAAAACAAATGTGTATATAAGCAACCAAACATGTGAATAGACAAACTAATTACGTTTATAAAAGGTACATTAGTGCAAAAACAACGTATAACGTCACGCATTCAACGTCCAACCACTGAATAACCAACGTTAAAAATGACCGGTGGCATTTTTATAAATAAAGGCAATTATTAGACGTCGTTTAGATTTGTAATTCGACGTCAACTTGCTATATTGGATTAATTTTGCAAAAATGTTTTGCCCGAAGGTGGAAATGTATTTATGTATGACGTCGAATTCGCTAGAATTAGACGTCAAAAGGATATAAAACGTCGAATGTCCCAATGTTAGACCTTAAAAGGTTAGTGAATTCAATAAATAATTGAGCGGGAGATTGAAAATTCATTCACTTTATCTTAACGCGTGATACCCTTTTCTCTGTTCAAACTTTTCGGGAACAAAGTTTGACGACCATCACATGTAATCTTTTTTTCATTTGTTACAAATGGATGTTAATTAACTACTTTAGGTATGATTTTTGTTTGTTTTGACCGATTATTTTCGTGTTCTAGTCCTTCTTAGGCGCATTCTACTTTTTCTCTCACTGGTGGCAATACTTTGTTTCGGCGAACCCACTTTAGAAGGTTAGTTTTTGTTTTTTGTTTTGAAGAACTTATTTGTTGAATTTGTTTGTTGCTTTTGTTTGGTTGAACTTGTATGTTGTAGTTGTTTGATTGAACTTGTTTGTTGTTTGTTATTATTGTTTGTTATTGATACTACACTACACGTTCATTGTTCATGCTTATTTGTTATTTTTCTGCGTTTCAGGTCTCGTAGAGTTGTAAGAAAGGATCATAATTAATTAAAAATAAATTGATTAACGTTGAATATTGACAAAATCCGACGTTAATTTGATTAACGTCAAATTGTTATATGTTCGACGTCAATTTAACGTCTCCCGATATGACGTCGATCTCGAATTCGACGTGAAAGGCCAAAAATATTCGGCGTTGTATGCTGTTTTTGTACTAGTGTATAGGAATCATGTAAATTTATTTTGTGAATGATAAAGAAGTAAATGTTCATACAAGGTTTCAATGTGTTATATATACAAGGTTTCGTTTTGTTTTCTACTTTCACCATTTTTTAATCTCGTGAATGTGTATCAATTGAGCAGAACTTGCAAGAGTTCTTGTTTTACTTGGGATTTGACTTTAAAAAAAGAGAAATATATTAGCCCTTTACTAAGTGGAAACTGGAACCTTTTTCCCACAATTTTTTAAACACCTTTTGCAACCACGTTTTATGTCCACTTTTTCCTTTGTCTCCTTTTCTTTCTTCCCTTTACATGTTCTTACTATAGCCTTTAATGTTTCAGTAGGGTCTCTATACTGTTAAAAAATGTAGAATATACACATGTAGAGAAAGATATTTGATCATTATTTTTTTAAGTAGGGTCTCTATACTGTTACAAAACAAATTCAATTATAATTCGATCCCAATTTATAATGCAATTAACACCCAAAATGAAGCAAGACAAACACAAGAGGATGAATGAAAAGGATGAAATCTTGGACACTTGACTTCAATTACAGCCCTTCAGTAATGAGACTTTTGCAACCAACTTTAATCTAGTGTATTGGAACCTTCCACACGTTCTATGCCTGAGCCCCTAATCGACCTTGTACAATAATGGACACATTAGCACTCAACAATAACTTCATTGCAATGATATTATATTCAAAACGAAAATGTGTCTAAACAATTTAAACCTACCTTCAATTCTCTATTTTCATTCCAACTAGTCCTAAATATACCCAAACATATTTAAACTACCTAAGAAAATGAATCCAAACCTATTACACTAAAGATAATTGAACAAAGCTTATGACATTCCTAGATACATACAACCATATCAAACCAAATTCATTTATGGGGAAACATGTAGACATAAAGTTATTACTAAATCTTATTAATCCCAACCAGATATCTCATAGAAGCTAGCTTAAAAGGACTCCCTTAGGTTCAAACCTTCCATTCCAAAACTTAATAACATAACATTCAAAGAACTTTCAACATAACTAACAAGCAAAAGAACTCTAATAATGTTAAATAATACTAAACATATCATTAAATTAAATTCATCTTCCCTACTACATAAGGAAATACCCCTCTACAATAGATTATCATATGAATATGTCATTACATAACTCACTACACCCTTACAACAGAAGAATCTATACATCGTCAATTCAAGTTGCTTAATATTTGGGTTAATTCACTTTTATCAAAACAGAGCATATTATCATTGAACTTAACCAATTCATATTCAGTTATCCTCATACCCATACTCTTAAGAACTACAAAGCCCAATTAACATCTCATTTATGAATCTATCACCAAATAAGGTTGACTCTAATATGATACCCGAACAGAAAACTAACCCACAACCACGCCCAAAGTCGCGAGACCTAGGGGAATCAATTGTAAAAGTTCACTGTAAAACATAGAACTTACCTCTGATAGGGCCTCTCACCAGCCTCCCTCGATGATGACACCCTTCGTAGACCAACAACGGAGAAAACCCTACAAGGGACCCTCGACCTTAGTCCCTCAACGAAGATCCTTGAAGATAGCACAAACCCTACGACAACGACCCTCGCGCCATCATTCAGGAACCACCACCACCCTTCCTACAACTACAATACAACAACCACGAACCCAAAGGAGGAGGTACCCACTTGTGTCACGAAAGCGTCGTCAACGAACCTTGAATGAAACATTCTCCATGAAGGAAGCACTCTCTCCACAAGGATCCACGGAGACAGAAATGGAAGCCCAACCACCTTGGCTGACAACGAAGACCCACCACAAATGGCACTAGAAATTGCAATGTAAGAGCTATTCAAGGGGAGGGAACAATTTTCTGATTTTGGAATTAGGGAGGGAATACCCCAAACTCGATCTTATTTCATCGTGGATATTATCGGTGACCCTAATCCATCGGTAAATTATGTCAACAGTACATTACCAACGAATATATCCATCGGTAACAGAATTAGTCCAGTCCGTCGGTATTTCCATCGGAAAATAATCTTTATCGATAAACCATAGGCTGTTGGTAATAATCCGCCGGTAATTTGAGATTTTCCTGTAGTGAATATTCTAACTCATGTAGAGGAAAATATTTAGTTAGTGAGAGTCGATAAAGGTAAAACCTTTTTAACATGTCATAAGTGAGCTAACCTTATCATGTAGGAAGATTGTGTAGAGTCATGATTTTATAAACCAAAATCTATTGGGATCCTCAAGGTAGGTGACGATCTTTGATGTTAGACTCAATACACGAAATCTTCTGGAAGTATTTGTTATAGTTTATCTGTATAATGATGTATGATTGAATTAATTAGTATTTAAGAGTGATTGTTCGTTTTAATTTTTAAATTATTTATGTTTAATCATTCGGCAAGTCCTATTTTTGGGTGGGAATCTCAAATTGGTCATCTTCTTTTTCAGCGTCTCAATTGGGTTCTTATTTTGTGAAAATTGCAACAA
The DNA here is from genome assembly GCF_029865625.1 of Vigna umbellata. Classification (NCBI taxonomy): domain Eukaryota; kingdom Viridiplantae; phylum Streptophyta; class Magnoliopsida; order Fabales; family Fabaceae; genus Vigna; species Vigna umbellata. The sequence continues at coordinate 22,852,355 of NC_142170.1, forward strand.
TTAGACCTTTGTCATTAAATTAGGTCTAACGATGTTAATCTATGGTTGACGTGGCATGCTGATTTTCATTTTTAAATGACACAGAATATATTATTTGATGTATGTGATTCTGATGTGTCTTTTGTTTTTTTTTAATAAAATAAATTGGTAAAAATGAATTAAAAATTAAAGTGCATACTATGTTCGAATTAGGGATTGGGAAAAATGAAGTTTGATTTTAGGGTTCATACAAATTGGGAATTAATTTCACAAATTGTTTTCGTTGATGCTTCTATCCTGGTTTCAACTTCTGATGTTGGTTCAGATTCTTCAGAGGAAAATTATGCAAGAATTATATCTGAAATCATAATACAAGGTTGAAGGAATTAATATATACAACAAAATCGTAACAGTTGGAATTGCCTCTGAAATTATTTTCTTAAATAAGATACAAGGAAACACACTTTTTGCCTTAGCCACCATATGCACTGTCGTAGTGACCACCCAAAGCCATCATTTAACCCTAGTCGCCATCGCCACGCATAGGACTCGTCGGACCACCATCGCTGCAACCTCCACGCGAAACCAATTCGTGCGCCGCCACCATCTTCGTGCATCATCTTCCTCGTGCTTCCAAACCCTCAGGCCGCCGCCCCATGAATCGTGTCGCTTTTCCTTGGCCAATCACTACCTTCATCACATCATCTCCTTTGCACAGATAACCACCACACAAGCCTCCAATAGTGCAACCTAAATCGCGAGCACCATCGTGACGCGTCAACCTCCATGAAACACCACCAAACCTAATCATAGAAAACCCAAATCAATTTCATTAGAGAGCATTGCACCTTACACATGCAAATCAAACGCAAAGGAGCTCTAATCCAGAAAAATTCCCAATTTGAAAAACCCCTTTCAAACCCTAAATCGTGTTTGAGCTCTCCATGGTCACAAATCGCATCTGAATCGTGATGTCACGCAACCACCTTCTTCGCAAGCGTTCAAACCACAACTACAACCCTCAATGTTCTCTTTCAGACAATAAATGTAACCTGCAGAGAAAGAGAATACCAAATAAGAAGTAGGAAAGAAACCCTTAAATTAGCGCAAAATAGAAACGCTAAAATCACAAAATCCTTTATCGCAATTAGAGTTGTCAAAATGGGTAACCCGGCCCGACCCGACCCGACCCACTATGGGTTGACCACTTAGTGAGTCAACCCAACCCGACTCATTTATTAGCAAGCCAAAAAAATTTGAACCCGACCCGACCCACCATGGGTTGGTGGGTTAAACGGGTTGGCTCATTGGCTCACTTAATTAACTTTTTTTTCACCTTCTTCTTCTCAGATTCTTATAACATGTTACTTTGATAAATCAAATTGAAACAGTAATAATTGAACCAATTGATATAAAAGAAAATGAAACAAAAGAAATATATTGTTATATATATTCTAAGCTATCAAGCGTAAAATTTTGCCAATTTAATTTAGTGAGACATACAAGAAACTATATATAGACGTTAACAAAAATATATAGCACAAGATAAAATTGTCATGCTTGTAGATAGGTCTAAAAACAAGATAAAACAAAGGATATATTCCCGGATTATCCAATCTATAATATTATCCATCTATTAAATTGGAGTCCTGAATGGATAAATCCACAATATTATGCTCTCTTGAAACATCTTCTTCTTTATCTCCATCTATAATATTATCAAATCTATAATCTTAGGTTTATTTGCGAAGGGAAACTTTTGGAAAGACAGCAACGCGAAATGCTCTATTGCTAAGTAAATGTTGTGCATTTTGAATAATTAATTTAATTAATTTGATTTCAATAAAAAAATAGGATTTGAATAATTAATTTAATTTAATTTAAAAAATAGGTGGGTTGGTGAGCAAACCCGACCCACCACAGGTTCAACCCGTGTGAGCCGGGTTCTTAGTGAGCCGGGTCAAAATTGGCTCGCATAAAAATTTTTGCATTTTTTTCCAACCCGTGAGCCGAGTTGGCTTACGGGTTTCAACCCATTTTGACGGCACTAATCACAATCTCCTCCATCAAAATGAAACCAAATTTCTCCATCAAAATAAAACCAAATCGCGATATCTGAATGAACCCTAAAACCAAATTTTCAAGTTTGTGTAATTAACTTTTTCTAATTTTTTTAATTTTAAAAAATAAAGTTATATGTCAGACTCTCCGATTAGTAAATAAATGAGCACATCATTTAAAAATGAAAATCAGCATGCCATGTCATCCACATATTAACGCCGTTGGGCCCAATTTAACGACATGGGTCTAATTGTTACAATTTTCATAAAATAAGAACCAATTGAAACGCCGAAAAAGAAATAACTAATTTGAGATTCTCACTCTAAAATATATGCTGAATGATTAAACCAATTATATATAAATATTTTCCTTATACTAGCTTAATAAAAGAGTGTAAATACATATGATTATGTTATGATCTATTACCTTATACATAATTTATAAAAGTTCAAGTTAATAAGGTAAATCTAATGTCACAATCGTCATAACATTTTATAACATGATATAAAAAAATAGAACTTTTACTTTAATAATTAAATTGAAAAAACAATAAATTATGAGGTTTAATAAATTATTAAACAATATTATTATCATCTTAAAATAAATTTCTTTTAATGAAAAATAGGTCTGTTTGATCAATGTTTTGAAAAACCAGCCGTTAGTTTTCTAAAAATACACTAATAAGAGGTAACTTGGAGATGAAATATTATTCATTTGTGAATCTCATGTACAAAATCTTGGAAAGGAAGAATATTTTAAAATAGCATGATAACAGAGTTATTTCTCAAAGTTTAATAAATGTAGAATGATAATTTTTTTATCACATAATTATTATTCAAATCTTAAATATTTTATAAATATATAAGTTACTATCACTTTTACTAATTCCAACTTGACTACTTTTAGAAAATTACTTTCAATTTAAAAGAAAATCCATATATATATATATATATATATATATATATATATATTTATATATATAGTTGTGTAAATTTATATATTTTATAAATTTATATATTTTATAAATTTGTTGACTAAAAAAATGAGTAACACATGTAAAAATAACTTGGTTGTGATGTACTCTGTCCTAATTCTCCACATGTAACTTGATGAAGTGTTTTTTTTTCTTCTTTTTTCCAAGGGAGTCTATTGCTGAATATTGACTTCGTGCAACTATTCACATATAGTTTTTTTTTCTTATCTTGTCATTTAGTGATTGTTTATTTACTTTTTCTCAACACATTCTTTTGTCTTTGTGAATAATTTATGACTTTTATTATTTTTTATTCACTTGAAATGAATGAATTACTAAAGAGGACAAAAAACAACTTTAAATAACATTTTTTAATTTTAAGTGTAATTTTTTTTCTTACCATATCTCATGCATGATATGAATACCACTAAACCTTTATTAATGGACATATATTGCATTTCAAAAAATAATCAACAGGAATTTGTTCATGAAATTGACAAGCTGTTATAATTATATTCTTTGGACAGAAGTTTAGTTTCCATGGTATATTTTCTATTATTTGTTAGAGAAAAAGTTCAATTTTGATCAAGTAAATATAAAAATATAATTATACTTGATTATTGAGATTTAACTCAATAACATACCTTAAAATATATAAGTGTTTACAGCAATTTTATATCTTACATTATACTTATACAAATACTTTCTGTCCATAAATAAATCTAAATAAGTTCACCTCGTATTATATGAAAAATACATAATTATTTATTTTTATGTTGTGAAAAAAATCTACCACTTCCCTTACAAAGAAATTACACAAATGTTAAAAACAACTAAAAATAGTATTCTATTTTTTAATAAGTGATAATTCAAATTTATTAAATAATTAAAAATTATATTAAAATTTTTGAATTCAAATGTTATATTATTACAAAGCATAAATTAATAATATAATAATATAAAAAACGTAAGGTAAGACATGTTTTCTGTCAAAAAGAATTGACTAACTGTCCCATAAAGCATTTGTCCTTTTTAATTTTTCCAACACATCATTATATTTTCTTATTATTATCACTGGTTAATCTAAGTTAAAAAAACATAAAAATATAAAAATAGAAATTTAAACTCTTATTCAGACTAAATTTTGCATTTATTCATAGTCTAAAACCCTTTTTTACATCTTAAGAAAATACTAACTTTATATTTCTTAAATAATATGTTCATTTGATTCTTTTATGTAACTAAATAATTATCATTTTTCTATATGATTCATTGTCAGCCTAATAAAACATTTTGTCCCTGTAATAAAAACACATCTTTCCACTAATTTATGGTGTCACTCTTTTGAGATATTTATTACTTTAGGAAAATTAAAAAAAGTATTGTTCAATCACATATGCTAAATTGGTGAACTTTCATTGTAATAAATTTTAATTAGTTAACAATATAAAATGACTTTATAGTATACTATATAAATATGAAATTCATTTATAAATATTTTAATTGCTTTAAAAATAAAAAAAGAAAGCAAATTGGAGAAAAAATAGAAGTGAAAAAAAGAGGGAAAGAATTTAGACTAAAAATAAAGACGGGAGAGGAAAGTCTGTGAAGCAAGTTAGCTGGCAGAGAGAGTGAGGATGTGAGGTTCCGAGATTCTTCTAACTTGTATTGTAAAATGCAATCTCTCACGTGAGTTCTCACTCACTCTTAAATCTCTCCCAAACCCAAATCTCTAACTAACTAACCAAGCCCATCACTTTCTCTTTCTGTCAATCCTAAACCCAAAACCATCAAATTCCTCTCTTTCAACTTCCTTGTTTCCATCATCACCATCGCGCTTCCTTTTTGTCCTTTTCTCCGTCTTTATTGTTGCCACTTCAGCATTTTATGGCTCTATAAAACCTCCTCAGAGTCGCTGAGATTCAAATGCTACTACACCGCAAGCCGTTTCTCCGCTCAAATGCTTGGATCTCTCACCGGTAGGTTCTAACTGTTTCTCTCCCCTATTCCTTCTCATCCTTCCATCCTAGTATTCACATTCGCGCCAATTTCAATTCTGTTACTGTTCCTCTTTTCATTTGATGTTTCTTAGCTGCTTTTGCTTTGCTCTGTGCAATTTAATCTGTTTTTCACCTTTCTCAGTCAGCTTGTTGCTGATTTAGAATTTGGATCCAATGGAACTGAGTCTGGCACAATGTAGATTTGTGTTGGTTGTTTTTGTTATTATTCTCTTTTGATGTTTATTTTTTGTTGTTGTAGTGATGCAGTGTTAGATCCTTTTATGATGGTGCAAATGTGATATGTGACTGTTTAGTTGTTAGTGTTAGTTGTATTTATTTAAATTATTTAACTGCATTAATTTTAATGAATGAATTGTATAAAGATGATTTAAATTGAAATTTGAAACTCTTTGGTTTGGATGGGGATTATATAGTAAAAATCAAAATGAAGAAGCTTGGGAGTAGAGAGTGTAAGAGTGAATCTTTGGTTTACCGAATAAATGGAATTAGTATGAATAGATGTACTCTTGGAAACATTAGGTTTATGCCAAGATTTAATGGACAAGTTAACAAGTAATTGTAATTACTGACCATTGGTACCCATGACTGTATTCATTGCTTTGATGTTTATGCTTGAGTATTTGATACTGTGGTAAAATGGTTCCTTCTTGCTTTAGGGAGTTGTACTCTACCAATTTCTCGGTACAATATGCCTATACCTTGTTCTTTTATTTATGCAGGCTATGTGGTCTCCAGGTTGAAGCAGTTGGAGCTGCAAAAGTATGGTTTTCGATGATTTGTTATTTTAGAGCTACCTTCAGCTGTGATATGTCTCATATGGGTTAAGAAGTGTGGCGAAATGGTTTTAAATTCCATTTTTATGAAAACATGGAAGAGGGACGAGAAGATGCAGCGTCAGCAGAGCGAAGGCCATCCAACATGTCATGGTGGCCTTCAGATTTTGTTGAAAATTTTGAATCCGTTTCCTTAAGCTCTCAAGATGAAACCTTAAATAATAAAGAATTAGCAGGACATGCTAACCAAGATGTTATGTCCCCTCAAAAGGCGTCACAAATTCTCTGGCGCACCGGAATGCTTTCTGAACCAATACCCAATGGTTTTTATTCAGTTATTCCGGTGAGTTTATTTAATTTTTTGGATTTTTAAATTCTTACTATTTGTGTCATTCTCTCACTAATTATATATTAATAAAAAATGGTAAAGAAGACCCATCTGTCTAGCTGCACTTTTAGGGGAAATTAGGGTTATATGATCTACAAAACATTGAATATAAGTTTTATATAAATTGCTGGAAGATCATTTGCAGTTACTTGGTATGAGTGGCGTAGCATGAACTGTGCTTGAAGTAGTAGCATGTACTGTGCTTGAAGTAATTAATGGAACTGGAATAGCTTAACGTCACATACATTGCCTGGGGTGGACTAGAGTAAGGCATGTCTTTAGCATGTGCCACTACTAAGTAGTTAGTGTTTATAGTATCATACTTTCGTCAGATGTATAACTGCTTGTTAAAGAAAGGATCATTTAGTCTTGCATACTGTATTGAAGTTTCCCTATTGAAAATAATCATATTTCAAGCCATTTTGTTTCATACGTTCTATATGTATTTTGTTAAATCCTTATGGTTAATGATATGTTCTAACAATCTACTGAGTGACAGTTTCGGAATATTTTGTAATGATTTTCTGGTCATTTATGGCTTGTATTTTGTAATTTGTATGTGGTATCCGTGTTCTTCATGTGTAACTAAAATATAACTTGAATGTGCAGGAGAAAAGACTCAAGAAACTTTTTGATAGTATTCCTACTTTAGATGAGCTTCAAGCTTTGGGTGGAGAGGCTTTTAGGGCTGATGTCATTGTTGTGGATTCAGAGAAAGATAGAAGGTTATCTATGTTGAAGCAACTAATTGTGGCATTGGTTAAAGGATTGAATTCAAATCCACCAGCAATGATTAAGAAGATAGCTGGATTAGTATGTACTATTTTTGCATCTTATTTTGTCGCTTTTACTGTGCATGGATTTTGTATTATATTATTGTTTGTCCATTAGTCTGACGAAATTTCTTCCATGTACAAAATGTATTTTCCAAGTTAAAATACTTTCCAAACCCGCCATTAGTTTTTCATGATAATTTTTTCTTTTGTTGGCTGAGCTATTCATACTTATTTTTACTCTGATTTTAGCCATTGCATTTTTTAATGATTGATTGCTTCTTAATCATCAACAACAAGTTTATTGGTTGGTATTATTTTCAATTTTTTATTAGAAGTTTCTATCTATTGCCTGTATTTATTTTGACCTTAAATTCTGTACAGGTTTCTGATTTTTATAAGCGATCAAATGTAGAAAGTCCAGCAAAAGCTGCACTTGAGGAATCCTCCCACATGTTTGAGAATCATGGTGTCCAGATGCTGGGGCAAATAAGACATGGTTCATGCCGTCCTCGAGCTATCTTATTTAAAGTGTTAGCAGATACTGTAGGTCTGGAAAGTAGGCTTATGATGGTGAGCTCTGATTTTACCACTTTCAATCCAAATATTCTAATGAAATCATTTTAGCAAAAGAATCAATGATAAATATAGAATGTTGTTTATTATCATATCTAATTTTGAAGGTTGTCTTGTTTTGCCATTCTCTTTATCAGGGTTTTCCCAATGATGGGGCTGCTGATTGTGTAGACTCATACAAGCATATGTCAGTTATTGTTGTGTTAAATTCTGTGGAATTGCTGGTTGATCTTATGCGTTTTCCTGGCCAACTATTACCACGATCAACAAAATCAATTCTTATGACACACATTTCTGCAGCTGGAGAGAGTGATTCTGCAGAAAATGATTCCTGTGATTCACCATTAGAACCAAATAGTCCTTTGTATGGAGTTTCAGATAGGTTAGATCCTAAGCGTATTGGAAAATGGTTATTTATTGTTCTACCTTAATTACATTTATGCCATCTTTTGTTTCTCTTTTAAATTTGATTTCATCTAATTTTAATTGCAAGAGATATCTATCATGTCCTCACTGTTTCTATAATCATGCAATTCAATCCTATTCAGATTGATGATGTTTTGGCACGTTGTTTTTTATGTGGTATGTTGCTGTGTATCCAGGTAGCAAAGTCAATAGAACTGTGCTTCATCATCAAATTTGCAAAATGGCGTTGCCTACATCAGTAAAAATGGTGCCATATTAGCATCAAACTGATAGGGTGGTTTATTGGGGGTGGGGTAGACGGATGTTGTGGACCAAAATTGGACTTCAATTCTCATTTACATTTGTGATCGATAATTCTGATTATGCATTGCCTTATTACCTTTAGGCCATATGTTTTGGTAGTTACGAGATTTACTACTTGACCACTATTTCTCCTGGTGCCCTCTAGCAGTGTTGAAAAGGAGGAAAATCTCCAATTCCACAGAAGATTTGAAGTATCTTCAAATGTATCTGGCCTTCCCCTGCGAAACAGGATGTTACGATCATATACCAGTCTAGAAAGAAATTTGAGGTAATACTTCCTTTGCTTATCTTGAAATGTCATAGATGGTCCTTTTCACATTGTTTTCTTTCAATTAAAAGCTCTTCTCCTTTCTTTTTTCCCATCTAATTTTAAAATACCTTTTTGATTTTGATCCTTCTCTCCAATTTCTTGAGATGTAAAATACCAACTGTTTCCTATTGATGTTTTTGTCAATTCGCCCAGTTTTTCACAAAGTGAACCCAACATTGCAACTGCGTTTGGTCGGCGGAGTCGAAAAAAGGTCATTGCTGATCAAAGGACTGCTAGTTCAAGGTTGTTCATAATTTCCTTGTGGTTTTGGACTGATGATCAGCATGCATTTTGTGTTCAGAACAAACTATTCATGTTGTTTATGATCTTGCTTTGGTATTTTATATTTAATGGTACTTACAATGTTCTCTTACAATTTATTTGTATATAGTTTTAAATAGCAGAGATGATCGGCTTTCTGCGTATAGCTTTTTGAATCTGAATTGAGTCTCTTTCAGTGATTATAGAGGTATTAGAGTTAAGAGAGAGAGAAGACAAGAGAAACAGAAAAGGTAATATTTTTATTGATGAAAAGCACAAAGGAAACCAGGATTTTCTTTATATAGAGAATGAAAAGAAACAAAGCTGTAAAGAATGGTTGATGAAAACACCAATAACAAAAGCTATATCAAACTTAATACAACATTAACAAGAGGGTGGTGGAAAGCCTAGACTGTTTATGAAAGAATTACAGTTGTTGTCAAGAAAAAATTTACTGTTGCAGCATGAAAAAATTTAAAACGAAATTATCCTGTACCCAGTCTGATAAGTTAGATTAGACGTTGTAGTTGATGATTACTCTTTCCCAATGTGGGATTTATCTCTGATTAGAACCCCTACAATTACTAGTCCATGAAAAAAGAAAGAAAAGGTGGGCTGTAGGAAATGAAAGTCAAGAGAGAGAATGAAAATGAGGGAAGAGGACTAAGCTGGAGTGTCGGAAGGCACAAGAGCATGTTGCGTCTGAAAGGAGGTATTATGGGGTAGGATAGGATTGAGACAAGGGGGTAGTCCGGAATTAGTTGGGACTTGTGGGAGAAACTAGGCACTCTATAGTCGCCTAGGCTTGTAACTTTTCTTGCTTTTTACACTACCTTTGTATTTCAGTAAACTAGGACCTGCTAACACCTTGGTAGTTGATACAGGCCTGCACTTTCCATTAATTTAATCGTCTCTGTGTTTGCTTCATATTTGAAAATAATGATTTATGTTCTGTTTTAGTTAATTGTATAAATGCTCAGTGAAATTTTTTATCTTTAGCTTACTTCGAACTACTTATGTTTGCACAATGATTCCTTACTTGAAGAATACCCGGCCTGGACCTTGACAGAGAATGATAAAAGGAGAGAAAGATGATAAATAGCTAATGGTTATCTCTGATAAAGGGTCAAATAATCACTATTGCCAAATTAGCGGGAAAGACTTCTATTTCTCTTTAGAAATGTTCTTGGCTTCATAAGGTGCTTGGTCATCATAGTCTTGATAGATTGTAGACTACTGTTTGGGCTTCATCAGAAAGTAGTGCATGTATTCTAGGATTATAATGCTTATCATCCTGACTTTAGATGACAAAGTAAAATGCTGATTCAATTTTCTTTTTTAGTTTTTGAGGCGGAGAATATGCCAATTTTAGGATGGTTTATTTTACTTGCTTTGCGCCTCTTATTATCTGACGCTTTTGAGACTGATATTAGAGGGCCTTTTGTAATCTGCTGACTAGTGGATCTTAAATTAATTATTTGGATTAGACTGATTCCAAATACAAATTTTAGGTAAATTACACTGACACTTCCTAAGATATTTTTGGATTGTGCATAATATCCCTATTGTTTTATGTTTGGAACATCGACCCTAGTACACAATATTTTTCATAGAATTGAGAAGTATTGGTGTAATTTATAAGGGGTTTTAGTGTAATGTTGTCAAAACAACTAAGGAGTTTTCTAGAGGTTTTTAATAGAGGGATATCTGAGTGAAATCCAAGAAAAGGACAGAAGAAGTGATTGTAACTTACTTATAAATTTAACATTGTCTTCAAATTTATATTACTTAAATTTATTTATTAATGATGAATTTATCTAAACTTCAACATAATCTTTGATAATCTGATGGTTGTAACTTGGATTGGAGAAAACTTCATTCGGTTTTAAGTTATTCAGTGTAAAATATCAGATATCAAATTTTCCAATTAGACCAACATACATATCTATTATACGTGTTATTTTCAGCATGCTTTCTATTTTTGAAAGTTGACTTATCTGTTTATGATAAGGATATCTTTCTATTTGGTTTGTGTTATCAAATTTTCAATTAGCAGCATCGGTATCTAAATGATCTCTGAATTCAAAGTGGTAAAATACCTTAGAATATAAAAAATTTATGCTGTTTATTTTCTTTCAAATATTTCTGGGTATGCAGTCCAGAACATCCATCACTGCGAGCACATGGACTGTCTAAGCTTAGTGGTGACAGAACTGCTTTTAGAGATTTTGCTGATGACCAGTCTAAACCAAGGTTTATGCCTCTATAGTACCTTAATATTTTCTCTTACTATGATTGGGTACTGGCTACTTTATTTTTCACTCATATTTTACACATGGCCATTACTTTTTAACATTGATTGCAAGGTCATATTCTCATTATGGTTATTGTATGCCATTATGTAACTATTAGATGTATTTTACCATATGGGCCTAGGCCCATCTCTATGTAATGTATGTATATTCAATATATAATATGTTCTTGTGTTGTGGTTGTTACAAACAAGGATTCCATGGTATCTATAGCCTAGTTGAATCCTTGCGCCTAGTAGATCCATTGTCCATCAGTGCCAATTTCTTTCTCCGGAAATTGTGTTTCTTTTTTATTTCCACCATTCTCTCAATTATCTTGGCTCTTTTTCCAGTTGTTTTATGCCATATATGCCACTGTCGTCCACTGCCACCTATCAAATTGGCAATCCCTGCCATTAGAGTCACATTGCCTCATGGCTATCAGAGCAGCTGTGTGCCCTCACGTGAGCTTAAATACAGGCATACCTTTCTCTCTGTCCACTTCTGGCAGTTGCATGTGGCAGCTTTTCTGCGACCCTTCCGGTCAATCTTAGCATGTTTGGTTCACCATGGTGTCCTTTCCTCCCATTCGGGATTCGAGATTGGGAATCGTTTTACATGTCCCATCTCTTTTGGGAACATTTCTTTTCTCCCTTGCCATTATTTTCTCTCTCTTCCATGTGCCCATGGCTTAGTTGTATTTTACTATACGTGCCGAGGCCCATCTCTATGTAATATGCACATTTTATGTGTATATTATATGCTCATGTGATGTGCTTGTGACACAAGGATTCCATCATATGACTATCTATCATTTGTTTCTACAGTAGCTTTAAGGTAGTGTTTTCTTCATCAATATTTTTTAAACAGATGATAAATTTGTTCATTTTTCAGATCCAGCTATAAATCAGATGGTGCTTCCTCGTCAGAAGCTCGTCGAATACGTAGAAGAAGTATCAGCATGACGCCAGAGATTGGTGATGATATTGCAAGGTTGATTGTTGCTCTCTTATGGTTATGGGTCTGTGTATAGTTAACATGATGTCCTTGGTGTAGATAAATGTCGTTGTTTATTGTTTTTTTTTCTTCTGTGTAGAATGTTTAGTTAATCTGTACTTGCCCTGGTACCGTGTACCTGTACTGAAATTTTGCTAATTACTCAACTTTCTGATCTGATAGATTATTACTTTGTAGATTGCTATAGGCTTGACTGTTATAAATGTTTCCAGCTTTGTGATAAATAAATACTGCAAAGAATGCATATTATTGTACTTGTACTTTGATCTAGTGAACTAATGATAATTGATTTACAATTTTCGTAGTGCATAATCATGTTATTTCATTGAAATTTGAATGTAGTATATGTGCTATTGTTGATTTGTAAGTTGTTTCGTTAATGAAATAACTCGTGATCTAATGTCTGCAGGGCTGTACGGGCAATGAATGAATCATTAAAGCAAAAACGTCTTCTGAGAGAGAAAGAGGCCGGTGATAATTCATTGTCCCATTCACCAAATGATAGAGCCGGCAGTATGGATCTTCTGAAACAAGTGTGTCTGCATTATTTTTGTAACTACAGTATGCTATTAATTATGCCTTGATACTCTGCCTGTGGCTTCTTTCAGTATATCATATGCATCATATTTATGGTTTGATTGCATAACTCAGTCTAGGAGAAATCAATATGCTCTCATAAGTATGATATTTTCTAATGAAAAGAAGACATGTCAACTACTAAATTTGGTGATGGCTATAGTAAAATTTAATTTATAATAATAGATTAACGGTTCTATAATGTGTTTATTATTGGTGATGACAGAACAAGTAAATTATATTTACAAGGTTTTCTGGATTAACTTCTGTTATAAGACTGGCTTGCCTCATCCAATTCCTGTTATGTGATGTAACAGAAGTCAAATTTCAATCTTGATGGTCATCAAGAGAGATCCCCCTTGTATTCACTACACCATGACCCTGTAACGTCTCAAAAGGCAATGTCATTACCCTCATCCCCGCACGATTATAGAGGACAAGCTTCTGAGAGTAGTGGAGTGTCAGAATATCCAATGAATGACGAACTGGAGTCTACTTGGAATAAAGTTCTTCAATCGCCAATGTTCAATGATGGACCTCTGTTGCCATATGAAGAATGGAACATCGATTTCACAGAATTGACTGTTGGAACTCGTGTTGGGATTGGTACGTTTCAGCTTTCCCCTTGTACCTATCAAAATTACGAGTTTTAATTTTTGCTGTGCGATTCAGTATCACTTGTGATTTAAGCATGGCTGAATTTCTGAAATGACTGCAAATTAGTTTCTGGATGAATCACTTGACGGGATTTCTGCATATTTGTTCTTGATTGTGACAGACCTAGACACATCTGGTCGGATCTGTTGAGCCAACCAAGTTTTCCTAGCTTTTTCATTGTCTGATTTTAAATTTAAGAACATGCCTTTAATACCCTCTATTTGGGTTTCAACAACTTCTAGCTTTTGGGTTGGTGGTTAGTGTGTTCTCTTTTGAAGGAAGAACGAGAAAAATATTTTTTTTGTTTGAAGAACTATATGAATGTTCAGTTAAAGAAACATTGCCCAGTGAAGGTAGGAAGAAATTGAGTAATCATTAGTAAAGAAATCTAGCCTTGAATTAGTAATCAGGAAGCCAAAATCAATCAAACTTGACAAGGGAAAAACAAACTTCTGAAATTTATGAAGATATCAGAATTGAAGTCTTAGTATTTAGGGAAAAAAGAAAATTAGATAACATGCTATTATTATGGAAATTGTGTTTGCTTAGTTTATTAGTTTTTTTTTTTTTTTTTGCTACAAGTCGGGAGAAAAACTAGCTTCATATAAACTTATGGCACGTGATTGTCCATTTTTTTTTCAGGGTTCTTCGGAGAAGTTTTCCGTGGCATATGGAATGGCACAGATGTCGCAATCAAAGTTTTCCTAGAGCAAGATTTAACTGCTGAAAACATGGAAGATTTCTGCAATGAGATATCCATTCTCAGGTATTATACGTTCATTTAGTATTTGCCAGCAATTTTGTTTCATCAAACATTTACTGACTCTCAGTCTGTTTTTTCTGTCCTTTTACTCCTCCAGCCGGCTCCGACATCCTAACGGTACTCCCCAACATCCTAACTAGTTATTTATATGGGTCTCTTCATTAATTGATCTTGCATATTTTGTTTTGTAGATATTTTTGACAACTGAAAGTCTGGAATTATTATTAAGTTCCTCCTTTGATAGACCTGAAAGGAATAAGGGGAAGTGGATAGTGTACGAGAGAAGGAAGAGGCACAACTGATGCGTTTAACTAACTAACGGTCTGGCACTTAACTGCCTTTAGCAGTTAAGTGAGGAGGGAAACCATTATAAATAGGAGAGTTAGTGTAGGAGGGGGGACTTTTGGTTAATTGTTTGTTAGACAGGTTCTATCCTGGGGAGAGGGTTAGGCCTCTATTGTTCATTGTATACAGATATTCTTGTGTGAATAAAAGAGATCTTTCTTCATTACCTGGTGTGCTGGGTGTGAGTCTGGAGTTTTGATTAGGTTTGTTGTGGAGGTTTCTATCAAATTGGTCCGACCTGCCGGATCCATTGATAGCCGAACGTGATGGAGGGAAGAGTGGTGACGGTTGCGGAACAAATGGAAGCGGTGGAGGTGGCGTTGGCAGAAACGAAAGCGGAAACGGTGTACCTGCGACATGAAACCGGGACGCTGAGGCAGAACTGTGAGATGATGCGCCAAGATATCCAAGCGATTTTGACGATCCTGAAAGACCGCAAGACCGACAATAGAGGGGTGCGACGGGATGGGAGTGAATCGTCTGTAAATGATAACGTTGGAGGAGCAGGAGACGAAGGGGGCCAAACCGGAGCAGGACGTACGGGGGCGATGATCAATTGGCGGAAGCGGGTGGAATTGCCCGTGTTTGAAGGTGGCGAACCCTGGAATTGGATGAGTCGGGCGGAAAAGTTTTTCGAGGTACAGAAAGTGGAAGAAGAGGAGAGGATGCAACTGGCTTTTATCAGCATGGAAGGGTACGCCGGAAGCTGGTTCCGATTCTGGCGGGAGAAGACTAAGAATTACTCGTGGGAGGGGTTGAAAAGAGCGTTGGTAATTCGCTTCGGAGGAGGAACTCGGGGAACCATCTATGAGAAGCTATCGGCGATCAGACAGACGGGGCCGGTGGAAGACTACGCCAGGGATTTTGAGGTGTTAGTGGGTCAGACGACTCAAATTCCAGAGGAGCAAATCCTGGGTTATTTTATGGCGGGTCTAAGGGAAGAGGTGAGCGACCAGGTGAGACCGCATGATCCGCCAGACCTTATGACCGCGATGCGGGTCGCGAGGGACGTTGAAAAGTTTTGTGCTCCGTTGAAGACGGGAGGAGGATCGGGTTACAAAAATCCAAGTTCGTGGGGGCGGTCGGCGGGAACAGTCGCGCGGGTGGACCCACCGAGAGAAACGCAGAACCGAGGGGGAGCCATCGAGAGTGTCGGGTTGGTTAAGAGGGAGACGGCCCAAGGAGGAGGCGTTGCTAGAACCACTGGTGACGGGAGAGATCGAGGGCCGCGAAACTTACCTTATGCGGAGTACTTGAAAAGGAGAGAGGAGGGCAAATGTTTCCGCTGCGGAGGGCCGTTTGGTCCGGGTCATCGCTGCCCGGAACGGGGACTTCGCATGTTGATCGTGGTGGATGAGGAGGAGGAAGACAGCGGCGAGACGGAAACAGAAGTGGACATCGCTCAAATGGAACTGTCGGCTTTGTCAGCAGGGGGGTTGTCGTCCCCCAAAACGATGAAGTTGTGGGGGCGGATAGGTCGGCGAGAGGTCTTGGTGCTGATCGACAGTGGCGCGAGCCACAATTTCATTAGTCGCAGAGTAGTGGAGGAGCTGGGGTTGAAGGTGGAGGATACCCAGCCATATCTCGTGTGCTTGGGGGATGGTCAACGGAAAAAGATTAGGGGGTGTTGTGAACAGGTGGCAGTAAAGGTCGGAGAAGCTGATATCGTTGAACGGTTTTATTTGTTCGAGTTAGGAGGGGTAGAGTTAATTCTGGGGATAGACTGGTTGAGGAAATTGGGGAAGGTGACGGTGGACTGGGGGACCTTAATCATGACTTACCGACAGGGAGAAGAGGAGATCACCATTAAAGGTGACCCCACATTAGAAAGAAAGATCGTGGGACCCAGAACTTTATCAAAAGTAGATGACGTGGAAGTTTGCTTACTGATTTGGGAGTTGGGCTTGCGGGAGGCCCAAAACGTGAAGCAGAATGGCAAGGACCTTTTTGAAAGACAGAGGGAGGAACTGGAAAAATTATTGGGCCGGTATCACAAGGTGTTCGCAGAGCCCACTAGTCTTCCACCTGAAAGAGAGAGGGTGCACCAGATAAAGCTGAAGGAGGGAATGGACCCAGTGAACGTCCGGCCTTATCGGTATCCGCATGTCATGAAGGGTGAGATCGAACGGCAAGTTGCGGAAATGCTTCGAACTGGGGTGATCAGGCCGAGCCACAGCCCGTATTCGAGCCCAGTCATTTTGGTAAAGAAGAAGGACGGGAGCTGGCGGTTTTGCGTCGACTACAGGGCGCTCAATCGGGCCACCGTACCGGACAAATTTCCGATTCCCGTGATTGAAGAATTGTTGGATGAGCTGAAGGGAGCGTGTTACTTTTCAAAGGTAGATTTGAGAGCGGGATATCACCAAATTCGCATGGACAAGGGGGATATAGAGAAGACAGCATTCCGGACGCATCAAGGGCACTATGAATTTGTGGTGATGCCCTTCGGACTCACTAACGCGCCGGCGACTTTCCAAAGTTCGATGAACAGCCTCTTCCAACCCTTTTTGAGAAGGTTCGTCCTCGTCTTTTTCGACGATATCTTAGTTTACAGCCGGTCATGGGGGGAGCATCTGAAGCATGTGGAGACGGTGTTGTCTGTCCTGGAGCGTGATGGCTGGGTGGCAAATAAGGGGAAGTGTGAGTTTGGGCAGACTAAAGTAAGGTACTTGGGCCATGTGATTTCGCAAAAAGGGGTCGAAATGGATGCGGAAAAGGTATCGGCAGTAAAGGAGTGGGAGAGACCGAAAACTCTGAAGGGGCTGAGAGGGTTCTTGGGGCTAACGGGGTATTACCGGAAGTTCGTAAAAGACTACGGCAAGATCGCCAAACCGTTAACGGAGTTGTTAAAAAAGGGGGGATTCGCTTGGAACGATAAGGCAGAGGAGGCATGGGAAAATCTGAAGGAAGCAATGACGACGGCGCCCGTATTATCCTTGCCAGATTTCCGGCAGCCGTTCCATATTGAATGTGATGCGTCTGGTCGAGGAGTCGGAGCAGTGCTGATGCAGAATAAGAAACCTATCGCCTACTTCAGCAAGGCGTTGTCGGAGAGGACGCTAAGTAAGTCAATTTATGAGAAAGAATTAATGGCGTTGGTGATGGCCATTCAACACTGGAGGCCATATCTTCTGGGTCAGCGATTTGTGGTCCACACCGATCAGAAAAGTCTAAGACACTTGCTTGAACAACGCATCACTACCCAAAACCAACAAAATTGGATTGCGAAGCTGATGGGGTACGATTTTGAGATCGTATATAAGGCGGGAACATTGAATCAGGTAGCTGATGCTTTGTCGAGAAAAAGAGAAGAGGAAGGCACGGAGGAGGGAGAACTCAGGGTGGTGGCCAGACCGTACTGGCAAGATTTTGAAGAAGTAACCAGGGAAGTGGCAGCGGATCCGATTTTGCAGAAAGTGGTGGAAGAAATCAAAGCAGACCCGAACACCCATCCTGCGTATTCTCTGGAGAATGAAAGGCTTCATTACAAGGGCCGGCTGGTGCTGTCAGCCAAATCGTCGTGGATTGCCACATTAATAGCAGAATTTCACGTAACGCAGGCAGGGGGCCATTCCGGAGTTTATCGAACTTACCGGAGAATCGCTCAATCCCTATTTTGGAGGGGGATAAAGAAAGACGTGACCGAGTTCGTAGCACGATGCAGTGTATGTCAGCAACACAAATATCTGTCTTCTTCTCCTCAGGGGTTATTGCAACCATTGCCGATTCCAAACGCGGTGTGGGAAGATTTGAGCTTAGATTTCATTGTGAGGCTACCCAAATCGAGAGGGCATGATGCGATATTAGTTGTGGTGGATCGTTTGAGTAAGTACGCCCATTTTCTGCCCTTAAAACATCCGTACACAGCCCGAACGGTTGCTGAGGTTTTCACGCGGGAGATTGTTCGGTTACATGGGATTCCTCAGTCGGTGGTAAGTGACCGAGACCCCTTGTTTCTTAGTCTTTTCTGGAAAGAACTCTTTAAGGGATTGGGGACAAAGCTGAAAATGAGTACGGCTTACCATCCCGAGACGGACGGCCAAACTGAAGTCGTGAACAGGGTGCTAGAAGGATACCTCCGATGTTTTTGTTCGGAGCAACCAGCAGGATGGATGGCGGTCTTACCTTGGGCTGAGTATTGGTATAATACCAGCTATCAAGGAGCTATAAAGTGCACCCCATTTGAGACAGTTTATGGGAGGCAACCTCCCTCGTTGCAGAGATACATCCCGGGAGAAACTTTAGTTGAGGCGGTGAGTCAAGAGCTTTTGACCCGTGATGAGGCTTTGAGACAGTTGAAATTTCATTTGGAGAAGGCACAAGAACAGATGATAAGGCAAGCGAACAAGAAAAGGAAACCAGCGAATTTTGAAGTGGGAGATTGGGTTTATCTAAGGATAAGACCTCATAGGCAGACTTCAATGCCCACTAGGTTGCACCCAAAATTGTCGGCGAGGTACTTTGGGCCGTTCCAGATCAGTCAGAGAGTAGGGGAGGTAGCTTACAAGTTGCAGTTACCAGATACAGCGCGGATCCATCCCGTTTTTCACGTATCCCAATTAAAAAAAGCTATAGGGGAGCGAAGGGTAGAAAAGGAATTACCGCGAGAATTGCAAGCAGAAGGGCCGTCTTTCTGGCCAGTGGGAGTTTTGGGGAGAAGGCAAGCTCAACAGGGAAAGAAGACAGTGCCACAATTGCTGATTGAGTGGCAGGAAGGAGGTTCAGATGGGGCAACTTGGGAGGACGAGGCAACTATCAGAGAACAATATCCTGACTTCAACCTTGGGGACAAGGTTGAATTTCAGGCGGAGGGTATTGATAGACCTGAAAGGAATAAGGGGAAGTGGATAGTGTACGAGAGAAGGAAGAGGCACAACTGATGCGTTTAACTAACTAACGGTCTGGCACTTAACTGCCTTTAGCAGTTAAGTGAGGAGGGAAACCATTATAAATAGGAGAGTTAGTGTAGGAGGGGGGACTTTTGGTTAATTGTTTGTTAGACAGGTTCTATCCTGGGGAGAGGGTTAGGCCTCTATTGTTCATTGTATACAGATATTCTTGTGTGAATAAAAGAGATCTTTCTTCATTACCTGGTGTGCTGGGTGTGAGTCTGGAGTTTTGATTAGGTTTGTTGTGGAGGTTTCTATCATCCTTGCTCAAAAAACTAAGAATGATATTCATATATCGTTGTAAATAAAAATATCTCTGGTGCATATTTTTTTTGAAGCATCGGTTAATTATCGAGGGACTGATTTTTATGCAGTTATCTTATTTCTTGGTGCATGCACAAAGCCGCCACGCTTGTCAATGGTGACTGAATACATGGAGATGGGCTCTTTGTTTTACTTGATTCATGTGAGTGGTCAAAAGAAGAAGCTTAGTTGGCGGAGAAGACTAAAGATGTTGCGGGACATATGCCGGTAAGTTGTGTGGTCATTTTTAGAATATCCTGTTTATGCACAACTTTCAGAAGTTGAACACTGCTTAATGGCATTTGCGTTTCAGTAAGAAAAAACGTATTTGCTTTTAAATTGTCGTTTTATCTGTTAAAACATTGACATGAGTACCTTGGTGGTGACTAGCGGCCTAATGCACATACATCGTATGAAGATTATTCACCGCGATGTGAAAAGTGCTAATTGTCTTGTGGACAAGCATTGGACAGTGAAAATATGTGATTTTGGACTTTCAAGAATAATAACAGAGTCTCCCATGAGAGATTCCTTGTCAGCTGGAACCCCAGAATGGATGGCTCCTGAACTTATTCGAAATGAACCATTCACCGAAAAATGTGATATATTTAGCTTGGGGGTCATAATGTGGGAGCTCTGCACCTTGAATAGGCCATGGGAAGGCGTGCCACCGGAGAGGGTATGTTTGATTGATGATTTGTTAATCTTCCGTGAAGAGTTTGCATTTCCTTTATGTTTCTATTCAAAACTTTTATTCTTCAAAATGTAATGTTTATGTTAACACTTTAGCCTGCTGATTAGGTGGTTTATACCGTTGCTAACGAGGGTTCTCGATTGGATATTCCTGAAGGCCCGCTAGGCAGGCTGATTTCAGGTCTGCAACTGTCGAATTATTCGAAACCTTTTTTAGTCGATGCTATTATTTTATTCAGATTCCATTTAGTTTATTTGGTTACTCGATTTTTGTATGCAGAATGTTGGGCGGAACCACATGAACGGCCAAGTTGTGAGGAGATCCTCTCTCGCTTGGTGGACATCCAGTACTCTCTGTTTTGATGCAGTGTTTATCTTTTGTACATAGTGAACGTCGGGTAGAGTTATTACTTTTGTGTTTTCGGCTGATGTAAACTTCTATGAATTTTTGTTGTTTATCTAAAAGCGTAATGAAACATGTATCTTTCCTAACTAAAGTGTCCTGTGTGGCAATAAAAGTTAATCCATTATCCATCACTTATCCTCTATGGGATAAAAGAAATAACAATATATTTATAATCTGTTGTAGAATAATTTATTCTTTGTTTGATTAAAAATGAGACATGAGTCTGGTTGTTACAGTATAAAAAGTGGGAAGGAAATAGAAAAATAGTAACTGAACAAAAAGATGAGCAAGATGTTAATAATGGAGAGAAACTCCGAAACGTAAACTTTCTACATCATGCAAGCAGTTTGTATTGTCAGGCACTGTGTAGCATTACAAGTCAATCACAGATTCGACGCCTATTCAGTGCATCTTCAAAGCGGCTGCAGGAGGCCACTCTCATTTCTGTGCTCATGTCATTCTCAGGGGCTGGGTAATAATCCTCCCTCAGCTGTACATCCCTTAGGTTTGGTGTCTTGAGGAAAAAATTCATGAAATGCTCATGAGCTGTCCCGTGAATGAAGAGCTTCCTCAAAGTATAACATTCTCGTAGCAAACCAGCAGCTGGAAGTGACACACTCCTCTGGTTCACATCCTCATCCTGTGGTGGCCAGTAATGAAGCTCATTCAGACTCAAACTGCCAATCCCATTCAGAAAGAACCTCTCCCACAGGCTCAAATCCATTTGCCCTGATGGTGCTGTAAGGGCATAACCTTTGGTATCACCACAGTCCAGCTGCATCTTCAACAGCTGAGGATAACAAGCCAGAATGCTCAGACCAAACTCCCGCTCTGCTGGTTTCGGTTGCCCCCTGCTATCTCCTTCGACCTTTATAAGAATCTCTTCCAAATTGGGGCAATCCTCCAACCCTGCCACTGGCAATGGAGTCAACAGATCACCAACTTTTATCCAAAGAGAAAGATACCGCAGCCTGTCCCAGCACTTGCCATAGAGACCATTGTCATTGCTTTCCAAAAAGGAATCATGAACCCCCATTTCGTACTTGCATCTCTGCCTCTTCCTTTTGCTTGTATTCTCACATTCTCCACCCCCAAAGTAATCCATTAACTCACCACCATCATCCAGTTCATCCAAACCATTCAGATCAAAATTAAGAAACCCATGGCCCAGGCCATCACTTTCCTTCAACCCATTCCACACACAATCCACATGTAGCCGCTCAATCCGGTCCCGAATCGGCTCCAAAGCTCTGAGAGTCGCGGCGGTGTCAAGGTTGGCGCAGCCAGAAACCTTCACGTCAATCATAGTCCTGCGAAGCAAACAAGCCATGGTCCTTAGCCCCTGCTCAGTCACAAGCTTGCAACCCTGAAGCTCGAAGCTAACCAGCCTGGAACACCCTCTGGCAATTTCAATCAACCCCATATCATCAAGGTCAGCGCAGTTACCAACAGACAAAGATTGAAGCCCATGGCAGAGGGCAACTCCGTCAAGCTTAGATCCAAGGGCCAAGCAAATCCCTTGAAACTGGCCTAATTTCAGAACCCTCAAATTAGGGCACTTCGAACCCAAAACTTCCAGCGCCAAACTACTATCCCTCACATTTTTACAAACATCTAACACCAACACTTCCAAAAGTGGAAGTCCGGAGAACAAAGTCACTAGAGTAGCACGGCTAACCCTACCATCTTCTCCTCCGAAACCCCCGTCCTCTCTGCGATAAGAAAACGACGACGTATCGGCCAAGTGAAGGAGCTTGAGCTTCGGGCAATTGGACGGAATAGCAACCAGCGTGTCGTCCCCAACGAACCCTATATATCTCGGATCGAAGGTGCAGGCCACGAGAAAGTGCTCCAGATTAGGACACGATGCGGTGATGGATTCGATTTCATGAGACTTGAAACCCTCCGTGAAGGAGGTTGTCAAGAGATTCAGGCGGCGGAGCGAGGCTGCAGTGTCAGGGTTAGCCGTCAGCACGGGTGGGAGGTCCTCCGGCCAGTGGTAAAACGAGGAGAGGTCGAACGAGGCTAGCGATCGGCACTGCGAGAACAGCACGGCGAAGTCGGATCCCGCGGGCGATGTCGGCGGGCGCTGGTGCCAGCGCACGAGCTTGACGCTGGAGAGCTCCGGCCAGGGGGAGAGGAGGAGGAGTTGGAGTGTAGCGGGGTCGCGCGCGTACACGGCGAGCGAGGTGACGCGGGGGAAGGCGTCGCGCAGGCGGAGCGCGAGGAGGCGCGGGTCGAAGGTTGTGGTGGCGGAGGAGCAGAAGAGCGCGTGACCCCACGGCGAAAGGAAGGAGAGGTCGAGGTGTGTAACGTGCGTGAAGGAGGTCGGGATGAGGTGGAGGTCACGCGCGTTCCCTCGCAGCGTGAGCGAGATGCGCGTCTTGCGCTCCAAGCGGAAGAAGCTTCTACACACCAGGGACAACGAGTTTCGCGTGCGCGTGTCGGAGACGGCGGAGAAGACGTTCAACAGGATCTCCTCAGGGAGGTTGCTCACAGTTGTTCCGTCACCCATTTCCGGTAAGACAATTCTATCCCAACTCTTTCTATTTTTAATATTTTATTTTACTATATGATAGTGTGTTGTAGGAAGAGAGTGTGAAAAATGAGAATGGATTAGGTTGGGTGTGTGATGATTGATGGATGGAGATTAAATGAAGGTTTGGAGGAAGAGGGTATGGATGGATGGATGGATGGATGGGTTTTGTTGGGGTGATTTAGAGGCAGATGAATAGGATGTATGTGCATGTAGGGGAAAGAAAGTTTGGAGAGAGAATGAAAAAGAAAAAGGGAAAAAAGAAAAGAAAAGAAGGAATGGGTTTGGTTTATAGTGAAAGCCAGCCAAGGGGCATGGGTGTAATGGTGCGTGCATAGGAAATCTGTCTGCACGTTATCTATGAAAAAGAAAAGGAATACAGACAAACCATACAGGATCGGATGACCCCACTTACCAGCCATTATATCCCCTACATTTTATTAAAAAATAATACACTCTTCTCCTATTACAATTTTCAACTATTTTTTAATTTTAATAAATTTATCAAATATTCTCCACACTTTTATTTATTTTCATTTCCTTCTCTTTTTTTAGAATAATCGCCACTTTTTTTTTTTTTTTGCAGGACTAATCACTAATACTTTTATAATCTCTTTGTCTTTCCCCACTGCCTTTTTCTTCCCAGACCAGTGTTTACATTTTTAATTTCTACGGAAGTTTATTTTATTCAGTAATATTATATATTATAGAAGTTCATAGTAAAAATCCAAACGCATTAGCTGATTTGCACCTTGCACAAGCCAGCAATAGGCAAGAATCACGACACACATCTGATGGATTCAACTGTCCCTTTCTATTCTATTGCCCTTTTCAACCAATTTTAATGGATAAGTATTGTAATCTTTTGAAAAAAGTATTAATTTCTTTTAAGCGCAAAACCAATTCTTTGGTATTAGGATGTTAATTATGTTAGTAAAATTAATGCCTAAAAAACTTGTTAATATATCAACATATTAGTTAAAAGATTAATTTTGTAATAAAATATTAATTAAAAGAAAGTAGCCACTGTAATTTTCATTGGCTAATATAATTTTTTTTTTCATAAGATTTAACGAGGCAAGTGTTGGTGATTTTTCTTATGTTTTATAAATAACTTAGTGGATGTTGTTTGGCACGATAGTGACTTTGTGCAGATTATGGAGATTGATTGTGTTGAGTTAGAAGCAATGAAAAGAACTTCGACGTTTTCTCTTTATTTTTTAGTAGTATAACACAACAGATTTTAATGAAAAGAAGAAAGGATACAACTAAGAAGTAATTGACTTATGTACTAAAAAGTAAATAGTCATTGATTATTTATTTATAAAAAATAAAAAGAATGATGCATTTTCAAAGATGACAATTATCTGCAGTACTGTTGCATGTAAAACTCTTTACAAGTTGAAAACTATCAGCTGAATGAATACTTCCACTTTTTTAGTGTACATTGCTAAATGATAAGATAGCTGTACCTGTAATGTACTTGTGTTTATTACGTAAAAGTAAGTTATTTTAACTCATTTTTCTAAGATTTTTAAAACTATTTATTTTAATATAATTTACTTAAAAATAACTCATTTTAATTTTCTTATTTTAAAAGTATCCTAACAAATATCTACCTTAAATATTTATAAAATCAATAACTGATAGATCCTCGTAAATACAGCCAATATCTGATTCTGAGTCTGAACTTATTTTTATATTCCAAAATTCGTTAATATTAAGTTTAATCATTTTCGAGATTTTTGTTTGTGCAGAGTTGTTTCAAATTGGTTTTTCATTTAAATTTTAACTCAGTTATGTTTCTGTTTGTGCAAAATTGAATCAATTGAACTCTTGTCGTTAATTTAAATGAACGACGTTATGTTTTGAGTCACGTGGCATGCTGATATAGCAAATGTTAACCATGTGGCAGTGACTTTGTGGCATTAAAATCACGTAGCAATGAATCAACCACTGTCAAACCCTAAACCGAAATCATTTTCTCACGCATCCAAACCCTTAGGCCGTTGTCGCTATAAATCATGTCGCGCTTCCTTGTGCCAATCACTAGCTTTAATGCATCATCTTCTTCGCACATATAGCCACCATGCAAGCCTCCATTGGCGCAACCTAAATCACGAGCACGCAATGCGTCAACCTCCATGAAACACCACCAAACCTAATCACAAAATACCCAAATCAATTTCATCAGATAGTATCACGCCTTACACCTAAAACTTAAATGCAAAAGAGCTCTAACCCAGAAACATTCCCAATTTGAAAAACCCTTTCGAACCCTAAATCACATTTAAGCTCTCCATAGCCACAAATTGCATCTAAATCTATATTCAAAAGCCTCCAAACAAGCAGATGTCCATTAACCATTTCCCAAATCCTTCAATTTCTTTTTCATCTGCATAAAAAAAAACGAAACTAATCCAACCATTCCGAATCAAATGCACCACAAACCAAACTAGAAAATGAATTCCTCGATTAATCTTCATCATCAATTTTCTCCAAATACTACAACCACCTTCACCCAAGTCACGATCTTCACCATTGATCCAACTAAAGATCGCGCTTCAGAATCACCAGCAAAAACCAGCTTCAACCTCTCTTCCTCAGAAGCCTTAGCTGCCATCCTCCTTTTAGTCGTCGTTCAACCTTCATCAACCATTGTCAATGGCTACTTCCAACACCAAGATTCCCTCAAGAAGATTCCCAAAAGCTACGGTCACCCCTTCTTCAAACCCTTGAGTCATTGCACTCCTCGACGGTGTCTCATTCCAAATCCTCTTCGGCAACTCCAAGATGACAATTTATATATTTTTTATTTTCCAATGCAAATGCAATATGTTATTATTAAATATTGAATAGAAAATTAAATTATTTATTCGTAATCTTTATATGTAAAAATATTTATTTTAGTTTCTTTTAGTTCCTATGAATTTAAAATATATAAACTAAAAAGCTACAAAAATAACATGTAGATGAACTAAAGAAAAGTAAAATAATAGTTTATAAATATTAAAATAAATAATTTTTTAATATAAAAATTTGAATGTAAAATTTGTTAAGATCGAAGAAATAAAACCTTAGTAAGATGAGAGTGAGGTTGGGTTTGTAAGAGGTGATGTGTTTGTTGTGTACGAAAATGTTTTATTATGAGGCAGTGATAAGTGAGTGATAAGCGAGTGATATGGTTGGTATGCTGGGTACACGTGAAACTGCAGGCCGCCGACCAAACCAACCTTGCTTGGCCCTCCAACTCTTTAGTCCTCACTGCTACAATGTGTGCCAAAGAGCTCTAGTTTTTTCTTCACCCCTTTACTTCACTATACTTTTTCATGAAAAATAGGATAACGATTTATTAATCATTTTTATAATATTTTAAGATAGTACATATATATATAAACACATATATATATATAAAATAAAATAAATAATAAATCAGTAAAAAACATTTATATTGTGTTAAAATATCTATATTAAAATTAACAATATTTCTTATCCAATATAATAATACTTATTAAAAATACAGTGAATATACTGTAATAATGTTTAAAGAAAATTTGAAACTGCTATTCAGTAAAAATAAAATTATACAACATATAAACTTTTAAATGAATAAGGTTTGACACATTAAATGTTTATTATGTTTTTAGTATTTATAAATGAACTGAAAATAGTGTATAAAGTTTCATGTTAATTATTTGTTTTATAAAGTTGTGTACTTTCTTAATTTTATCTTTTATTAAATAAACAAGGTTTAGCTCAGTTCTCTCTAACGTTATATTAAAATAAAATTTTATCTTTCTTCGACTGTTCTCATTATTCTTTTTGGTTAAAGTTGATAAGTTTAAAATGTCAAGTCTTTCAATAAAAATAAAATATAAAACAATTAACATGCATGCAAAAATATCAAGTTAAGCTTTGTTAACAAAGAAACTTCATTAACAAGTACAAGAAGAAGCAGAAAAAGACACAAATAATATGGAAATTTATAAAGCAACCTTACCTACTTACTCCAATTACAACATTCAACCGAACATAATCTTATAAATATACCTTAGATTAACCATATAACACCCTAAACTTAACATTTTGGAAAGATTCCTTACCTGATATACATAAATATAGAACATTTCTGAAAGATTCCTTACTTCATATGCATAAAAATAGAGCATTTTTGAATTCCTTGTGTCTAAACCCTTCCTTTGGCATGTGCTTTGGTAGCTATAGCCTTTCACTCTTTGACGAAATGTATATGATCAGCTCCTACTTCCCTTCCCCTCTTGAATTTATAAACATATCCAACTATTGCCAACTCATTATGTTGTTGTCCCAAACATTTGCACATGCTTCTCCAGCCATCTTTCAGATCCTACCATAACAATATAAAGCAGCGTACATTTTCCTTATAAATTCTATTATTCCAACCTGCCAAAGGACATATTTATACTAGTTATCGTGATACGTACATACCATGGTATTAGACCAACGTTGTTGAAATATGCAGAAGAAGAGAGTAAAATGAAAGAGTGTACTGAGAGAGATTGAGAAAACTGAGGTGAATTCTCATTAAAAAATTGAATTAAAGAAATACAGAAGAAAATATATAAGCAATAGAGAAAAATAAGTTAACTGTCATTTTGACACTTATATTAGTTGGATTAACACAACACTCTCCCTTAATCCAAACTCTCTATAGATTTAACACTAAGTAAACTTTTCAATATTTCAAATCTGTTCTGTCTCAAGGTTTTTGTAAAAGCTTCAACAATTTGATCTTCTGTGGAACAATGTATCAACTCCAATTTCCCTTGTTGATTTGATCTCTCAAGAAGTGAAATTTAGTTTATATGTGTTTGCTCCTGTCATGGAAAACTGGATTCTTGGACAAACTAATAGCAGATTTATTGTCTACTAAGAGTTGTACTGGTTTTCTACACTCAAGCTTCAGTTCATCAAAGATTATTTCCAACCATACACATTGGCATGTTGTTTCTGCAAAGGCAATATATTCAGCTTCACATGAGGAAAGAGCAACCACGTTTTGCTTCTTAGAACACCAAGAAATTGGTGCTCCCATGTACTTGAACAAGTAACTGTATGTGCTCTTTGTGTCTACCTTGTCACCACACCAATCTATATCACACCATGCTTCCAAAACTCCATCTATATGCTGTCAGATTTTAGGGAAGAAAAGATCGAAGTCTACTGTCCCTTTTAAGTAGCGTAGAATGTGTTTGGCAACAACTAGATGTGATTACCTTGGATCACTCATAAACATATTCACCAGCCCAACTCCATAACTAATGTCAGGTCTACTATTACAAACATACCTGAGTAATCCCAGAATCTGCTTAAATAAAGTAGCATCAACCTTTTTGTCATTTGCTTAGATAGTCAATTTCAAGTTTGCCATGACTGGAATTGAGGTGTTATTGCAATTTTCCATGCTAAATCTCTTCAACACCTCATTAATATATCTCTTTTGATGAATGAACATACCATTTGTTGTTGCCAAAATTCCAGCCCCAAAAAATAGCTCAAACTGCCGAGATCTTTCATCTCAAACTCTTCTTTCATTCTCTTCTTAAATTCTTCAATTGCTTCTACAGAATTTCCAGTCACTAGAAGATCATCTACATACAAACAAATCAATAGAATCCCTTGCTATTCAACAGGTTTCACATAGACACCAAATTCCATAATGCACTTCTGGAATCCAAGCCTGATAAGCAAAGCGTTGATATGATTGTTCCATGCTTGAGGTGTCTATCTAAGTCCATTTAAGGCTTTGTTCAGCCTATATACCTTCTGCTCCTCATCTTTCTTCTCAAACCCAGGAGGTTGTCTCACATAAACCTCCTCTTCTAGCGGACCATTCAAAAACGCTGGTTTCACATCCATCTGGAAAATTTTCCAGCTCTTAAAACTGGTCACTGCAACTACTAATCTCATTGTTCCAAGTCTTGCAACTGGTGCAAAAACATTTGTGAAGTCAACTCCAAGTTTCTGCAAAAAACCCTTTGCAACCAATCTAGCTTTAAGCTTTGCTATACCTCCATCTGGATTGTACTTGGTTTTAAACACCCATTTAACCTTAATAAGCTGTTTGTGTCGAGCCAGCTCTACCATCTTCTTGGTTCTATTCTTCTCAATTGCCTTCAGCTTCCCCATCATTGCTTCTTTCCACTTCTTTATATCAATAGTTTTCCTCCATGTAAGTATTTCTACATCGGCCAAGAAAGCAAGGTGGACAAGGTCACCAGGATATGTTATCACTATTGCAAACACTTCATGGTCTGAGAGTCTAGTAGAAGGGGACCTTACTCTTTGAGGTCTTCTGTAATTAGCTTCAACATCAGTAACAACCTGTTCAACATCATCAGGTTTCCTTTCTTCCAACCAGCTAGGCACATAATCTGGTTTCAAACCTGCCTCAGCTTCCTCCCAATTAAATGTTGTAGCCTCATCCACTAACACATCTCTACTGATACCAACTTGCTTCTTTTCTGGATTATACAACCTGTAGGAACCTGTTGAATGGTAGCCAACTAGGATGAAAGTCTCACTCGTATCATCCAACTTTTTCCTTCTCGTTTTTGGGTCATGCTTGTAGCAAATAGACCCAAAGATCCTTAAGTGATGAGCATCAGGTTTGTTTCCTGACCAAGCCTCTTCAGGAGTGCAATCTGGTAATGCTTTAGTCAGGCTTCTGTTTAACAAGTAGGTTGTAGTAGAAACAACTTCTCCCCACAAATAATGAGGCACTTCCTTCCTTTAATCATACACCTAGTCATATCTAAGAGCATCCTATTTCTTCTTTCGGCTAACTTATTATTCTAGGGTGTATATGGAGCAATCACTTCATGCACAATTCCTTTGTCATCACAAAATTTGCCCATTTCACCAGAGTTAAACTAACCTCCACCATCAGTTCTGAAAGATCTGCAATCCAGATTGTCTTTCCACCAAAGAATAGAATTTCACAAAGTAAGAGTACACTTCTTTCTTTTCTTTTAACAGATAAATCCAGATTTTTCTAGACCATTCATCTACAAAAATCAGAAAATATTTGTTACCTCCAAGTGATGACACGTAAAAAGGGCCATACACATCTGAATGGACTACATCCAGTGGCTGTTTTGCTCTCTTGGGAGCAGATTTCTTAAACTTCTTCCTAGCTTGTTTTCCAACTGCACAACCTTCACAGATTTTATTTAGTGCGAAAATTATAGGAACTCCCTTCACCAATTCTTTGCTTTTTAATTGACTCAAGCTCTTAAAATTTAGGTGCCCGAATCTATAGGGCCATAACCACCCTTCTTCTTCCACATTCATGGTGAATAAGCTTTGTACTGCAGCAACATTCAAGTTTACTTTGAATGTTCTATTTCTGGCAAGTGGAGCTTTGAGCACCGTATGTTGTTTCTTATCAAACACCTCTATATGATTCTGTTGCATTGACATGGTGTAGCCTTTTTCAAGGAGTTGTCCCAGACTCAACAAATTGCTCTTCATTGTTGGAACATACAACACATCATCCATGTATGCAATCTTGTCATTCTTGCATGTGATTAAGACTCTGCCAATTCCTTTAGCTGTAATTATGTTATTATCCGCAAATCTCACGCTGCTTCTTATACTTGGATCAAGGTTCACCAGCCACTCCCTTTTTCCTGTCATGTGATTTGAACACCCCGTGTCCAAATACCAACTGCATGAGTTATCCTCTGTATGTCCCGTTGCATTTGATAGCAACACATGGCTTGATTTCTGATCACACCTATCCAACACATGGTTTGGTTCTTGCTCACACTTGTCTCGTATCAACTTCCAGCATAAATCTTCTTCAAGATGCTCCATCGTGTTCATTAACAATACATGGTCAGATTCTGAATCACATGTGTTTTGTGCAAGATTCGCTGCTTCATCATTCTTGCCTTTCTTCGTAGCTTCATTGTGCCAGCACTCTACAGAATAATGCCCATATTTGTTGCACGTGTAGCATTGAGTGTTCCTTTTATCAAAAAAATTTATGCCTTTCCCTCTTGATTGCCTTCCACCTCTCTTATTTATCCCTTTCTGGTCACTACCATTTTCTTCAGAAAATTGTTCAGAAAAATTTGGGTTTCTGCCTCCAGTTCGTCCACCTTTTAAATGACCTTCGCCCCTTTCAGCTCCACGACCTTTAAATTTTTTATAATTTTTGGCTTGTAAGGCTTGATTTGTGCCTTGATTCACTTATGTTGGAACAATCGGTACCGTTGTAGAATTTCGCAGCGGAATAATTTATAAAGCGGAAAGCGTGTTTGGTCAAACTCTTAATAAGATGGTCCGTTTTAGAAATTTAATTTTCTTAGAGACAAATTTCCAAACAGTTGATGTGCATAAAACAGTAATCAGTACAAAGAATAGAAAAAATCACACAAGCAATTTTTATCCTGGTTCGATTCAAAAGAATCTACGTCCAGTTGTTAATCACTATAAAAAGTGATTAACGTTTTCACTAAAAATAGTTTCACAAGTTTACAATAGAGTAAATGAAACAGAAAAAAAGATAAAACCTTCCTTCGAACGAACGAACCGGAAGAACAACAACTTTGCCAACTTGAAGAGAACCGCTCCGACCTTTGACCCACAAAGCGCGAGCTTCTCCTTTTCACAAGACCAGGCAATGCAATGAACTAGCTTTTGGAACTTCCTCAGATCACACTGTATTCTCAAAAGCTTTTTGTTCAACTTTTTTTTTATCTTCACAGAAAAAACACTATATAGCCAGCTACTCTGAATATCTAAGGTTAAGTTTCAACTGCCACGAATAATCGATTATTGTAAGTGATAATCGATTATTCAAGTCCGTTACAGGGTTTTTAAAATGTGATAATCGATTATATGATGTGATAATCGATTATTCCTGTATGACTCTGTGATAATCGATTATTGCCATTCCATAATCGATTATTGCAGTTAAAAATGCAAGTTTACAAGGTTTACAAGAATTTCCTACTACATTTAATTTCTACAAATTGCTTTTAATTAATTCTAATATCTTCTTCAACTAAAACTTCTTGTAGCATCATCAAAACAAATTTCTTCAAGATTTACCAATACTCCTTATTGGTAACAACTTATTTTTCAACATTTTTCAATCAGTCTTTTCTATGCGCTTCCAGAGAATTCTGCAACTCTTCCACCCTCATAGTTTCAAGGTCCTTACATTCTTTTATGGCCACGACTATATGGTCATATTGAGGAGTTAATGTTCTGAGTATCTTCTCAACAATTTTCTTGTCTTTCACGATATTTTCACAGGCTCTCATTGCATTCACCACAACTTGGATTCTTCCAATATACTCCACAATTGTTTCTTGCTCCCCGATGCATAGAAGTTCATATTGCCCTTGTAGAGATTGCAATCTGATCTTCTTTACTTCTCCAGAATTGCCATAGCCTTCTTGCAGAATATTCCAAACCTCCTTTGTC
The DNA here is from genome assembly GCF_029865625.1 of Vigna umbellata. Taxonomy (NCBI): domain Eukaryota; kingdom Viridiplantae; phylum Streptophyta; class Magnoliopsida; order Fabales; family Fabaceae; genus Vigna; species Vigna umbellata. The sequence goes on from NC_142170.1 coordinate 22,885,152, forward strand.
GTGGCAGCCTTGGACACCTTTTGGAAAATTGCAGCAGATATACATTGTTGTAATAACATTCTCGCTTTGCAGTCCAACTGCTTATTCTCTTTATACACTTTCTTCATCTCCTCTATATCACTCTTCAAAGGTTCTTTGAAACCTTTCTTCACAATCTCATCTACTTCTTGGAAGTCAAGAATTGCATCCATCTTGACACACTAATCATCGTACCCTTTGCCATAAAAAACTGGTAGGTTGTTGTGAATCATTCCAGCCATCACTTCCACGAGACTCTCTTCTTGATGTATTTCTTGAGGTCCACCACTTCTTCACAGGCTTCGTAACTTGGCGCTCTGGATACCACTCTTAGACCAACATTGTTAATGAAATATCCAGAGAAGAGAGTAAATGAAAGAGTGTACTGAGAGAGATTGAGAAAACTAAGGTGAATTCTCATTAAAAAATTGAATTAAAGAAATACAGAAGAAAGTATATAAGCAGTAGAGAAAAACGAGCTAACTATCATTTTGACAGTTATATTAGTTGGATTAACACAACACATGACAATGACACCATTGGATGTAAGAATGAAATCAATGAGGTCAATTTTTTAAGTTGATACATAACATCTTCAATGTCCTTCTTTAAGAATCTCTCTATCAAGGTATGTTGTCAAAATTGAGTCAGTTAATAGTGTCCAGGGTTTAGACACATACAATCGTAGCAATGTTTTCATATCAATTGAGTTTTAGTTCCAAAGAGAATAACATGAAGCAAAATTTCAATTCAACTGCACAAAAACGACCTAACATCACTTTTCAAATTATATTTCTTCTCCTTGGTTTGTTTCTTCCATATACAAAATGCTACTTTTACAGGGAATTTATTTGCTTTTTGGAGGTAGTTTCTTTTTCTTTAGTGCAAGAACGCTCACCTTATACTTTTAGAGAATGAAAATATCAATGAATTATGAACAAATTCCTATAAAATATTATAACACTACTTTGAATTTGGAGTTATAAGGTTAGTTTAATGGTAAAAGTTAGAAGAGTGTGAGAGATTGTAGGTTCAACTTCGTCCACTAACATTTGGAAGTTATAAGATTGGTTTTGAAGGGTTTGGAAGAGAGGGTGGGAGAAGTTGACTGTTTAAACTTCCCCCACTAGCAAAATACTATTAACTAACATTTTTCGATTAAGAAAAAACACTATCTTAAGAAAACCTTTATATATAGATTAAGTCTTTCTATACCGGTTATTGAAAGTCCACTTAGAAAAGAGAATTTATATAACGACTTTTTATACTGGTTAAGACATCAATCCGTATAAAAAGTGTCACTTTTTGAACCGGTTGAAGCCTGATGTCTTTTTTTTATACTTGATTCGTTTGTGCTCCCTACAACATACAAAACATGTATCTAATTATCTAAAATAGGTTGAGTACCTAATATTTTCATTCAAAGTTGTATTAATATAATACAATATAATATTTACATGAAATACAATCTTAACCTAATATTTACATGAAATGCAATCTAATGTTTACATACAATGTTTGTTTATCCTAACCTAATGACTATACATTTAATATTTACATAAAAATTCATAAAATACCTAACATAATCTTTTATAAGCACTCAAAATAAACGAAACTCATTACGTCATTGAAAATCTACACAATGAATAGTTTGATTTAACAATATTTTAGTGATAATTAAATAATTAAGATGTGAGTTAACAATGTTTGGGGGAATGATTCATACATGTGCTTCATCACATAATATTCACACTCATACCTCCTTAGTCGATGTGGGTACTACAAGTTAAATTCATAAAAGAGATATGTTGACCCTACATCCTCAGATAACTCTCAACCACCCTATAAAAGTTAATGTACATTGAAATTATGTCTCGTATTGAAATTAGTAAAATTAAGTTATATAACACAACAAATAAATTAATATAAACTTACGCTTGTAGTGTACTTTTAATTGCAAAAACTTTTCGTTTCTTGTGTAATGAACAAAAGAAAACCATAAGACACTTCTGAGGATGTATTACTAGGAAACTTCCAATGATCCCTACAAATTCAAATAATATTATACAAAATTAAGATTTACAAATATATAATTCAATCTATGAAAGACATATTTATGATTGTAATTAAATTGCTAACTACATTTCTTTTTTTCCATTTTCAAATATCTCTAATAGGTACTTTTGTACATTTTCACCTTTATTTCCAACACTTTGAATGACAACAAGGTCACTAAATTCATATATGGGATCATTCTTCTTCTCAATGTATCTATGATGTAAATACCTTAAACATTTAAAATAAATAATGTTAGAATAACATATTGAATATATTCAAACGTGATAAAAGTAATAAAAGTTTACTTACAACAACCAAAATTGTATTACTAATATACATAACATATTAGTGTCAGAGAAAACTTCAAAAACATCATTCTGACAAATAAAAAACAGAGGCTAAAGGTCTTGTTTACGACTTCGAGAGACATTTCTAACTGTATAGGTTGCAAGGAGATAGACCATGCCATTGCACCAAGTTGTTCTAACATTGTTGGTTATGACAACTATTCATTAACATCTTCCTCCCCTGTACTCTAACCCGCTATACATTTTTAAAGAATTAAATAACATTAGTATACACCAATAAAACAAAGAAAATTAGTAAATAAAACAACTAAGAACAATTACCTCTTGAAGCAGTAACATCTCGAATGTCTATATATCAAAACAGATGGGTAATTTCTTATCAGTGTTGTGGGTGATTGTTAAGTCTTTCAACCTAGTCCCACACCTATCCTTTTTTTAGGTAGATGTTTGAATCTCATCCCCACCTTATGAAGGTGGAAGGGTACTAAATGATATATCACCAGATATATTCAAAAAATGAACTTTTAGTAAGAATTAATATGTTAGTAAGAATTAATAGATAAAATAAACAAAATTTGAAATACATCTAATATTTGAATTTATACATTGTCAAGTTGAAATATTTTCCCACAATCCTTGTGGTGGTCATCACGTATTGAATTGACATCATTTACTTCATTATCAACATTCAAGGTTGGTATATTTTATGAGAAAGATGGAGTTTCACTAATATCAAGTATTAATTCATCACTGTCATTCGTACAATGCATGTTTCTACCTTAGAGCACCATTGGCCATCATGAAGGGACAGGGGAGACCATGAAGGTTTGTCATTGTTAATTACCCATTAGTCAAACATTAGTGGATTATTTCTCTTTACAATATCTTTATGAGCATTTAAGTAGGGGATGATTTCTTCAGTGTTATTCAATATATATAAATGTGCTTGGAGATCTTCATCTATACTATGAGTCATAACTTTTGCACTTTGAGTACCCTTACCAGCATCTTTTCCATGGGAACGAGACTTAGATACCCCTATAGCTTCAACATTTGATAAGTAGTTTGTATAACTCTCAATAACTTCCTTAACAATATATCTTTCAATAATTGATGCTTTAGGACGATATTAGTTCTTTACACAACCTTTTAATATCTTCATGTATCGTTCAATAAGGTACATCCATCGTAAGAATACTGGACCACAAATTTTAACTTCTCTGACTAAATGAATAATCAGGTGAGCATAATATCAAAAAATGATGAAGGAAAGTACATCGCCTACTAACACAATATGACCACAACCTCATTTTCTCGCTAATCCAACTTTTCAATGTTGATTACTTTATAACATATTGCTTTAAAAATAAAGAACAATCTTGTTAAGTTATATATAACTCTCTTTGGTAATATGCCTCGAATAGGAACTAGTAGATCTTTCATGGATACAAGTATTTTAAAATTTAAAGAATAACCTAGTGGAACTTTAACACCTCGTAAAAACTCATGGTTTTAATATGCTTTAGGTTGGTTATAGTAATATTATATATATATATATATATATATATATATATATATATATATATATATATAATATTATAAATTCACACTTATATGTAGTGATAAATAAATAATTGTAGTCGGAGTTGTTGTAGTGTTTAAATATTATTGTTAAATAATAATAACAATATAATATATTTTTTAAAAATAAATATGTTAGTTGTGAGTTTCTTCTATATATATAATTGTAGTTTTTATATTATTTTATTATATAATTACAATAATTGTTATAAAAGTTAGCATGTATGTGATGATAATTTAATTAGAAGATTTTGAATAATTTAATTAGAAAAATGATATTATTAGATATTGTTAGATATTCTTGGTTAGAATATTTTTATATCCTAGATATATTTACAAATTAAAAGTTATTTTGAGATATGGTTACAAATTAAAATATATATCTTAAGATATTATTAGATGTAATTAGATATTATTTGTTATATATTCTAAAAGATATTCTTGGATATTTTTATATAATATATATATTTACAAATTAAAAGATATTTTGAGATATGGTTACAAATTAAAAGATATCTTAAGATATTATTATATGTAATTAGATATTATTGCTAGATAATAATAATAATAATAATAATAATAATAATAATAATAATAATAATAATAATAATAATAATAATATATTATTGATAGACTTATCAAAATGAATTAGAATAAAGATATTAGGATATAATATATTATTTATGAGCATATAAGAATAAATTAAAACAAAGATAATTTTATTTGATTATATTATGAAAATAATGAGTTTTTATAAAGATTCAAAAAATAAACCGAATAGAGATAGGTATGCCTCCTATTTATATTATGTTAGAATAGAAACCCTAGTCATGAGAAAAATGAGACAAAAAATCCTATAATAGTCGTGTGAGGGTTTGAGAGGAAAATATTATTTTCTGCCAAGGGAGAAGCTTAAGAGCTAAACTCTTAGAAAGGCTAAGAAGATCTAGAACTCTTTGTTGGATTAGAGGTAAGGGGAGCTGACCTTGCTTGTTTTGGTTGGTTGTGATTTTGTGCATGATGGGAATGAGTATATGTTTGTCTTCTCATGAGTGGGTTGTGATAAATGTTTGCATGGATCTATGATGATTTTTATTGTTATTTTACCTATGTTTTGGTTGGTTATTATTGCTCACTATTATATGATATGTATGGCTTTGTGATGTTGTTGTGTAAGTATAAACCTTGTTATTTCCTTATTACTTTTGTCGGAGGGTTAGAGCTCTTTGTATTGTGATACAAGGGGGATGTTGGGCCTCGAGTAGAGATAAAGATTCAAGTGTCACCCTTCCTCTTACGAGGGGATAGAAAGCATTGGATGTCTTGCACAAGGGCTTCGACTTGTGCTGAGCATAATACCCACGTTTGCGTATTATCATAGCTATTACTCATTAGTCCTTGAGGAATCAGGGGGATAGGTCAGGAATTGCGATGGAGGATGACTCAAATTGCCCTAGTTTGCGAAATAGGTTGGTACGACAAAGTTCAAGGAAACGACAAGGGTTTGCATATGGTTTGGTTATTACTATGATGTAATATGATATGATGACATGCGTTGGATTATGATTACTGTTTTATACTTTATTGTATGTTTTATGATGATTGTTTTGGTTGCTCACCCTTGTATGTTGTGGCTGTGGTTTCCACCTACGATATCATACTTGTATATGAATATGTTGTTACAATTATAACTAAAGCAAATTTGAGTGACGAGATACGTAGGAGAACTATGGGGTTTTATTTCTAGTACTATTGGTTTTTGTAATGAGATTCTATGAATGCTTTATGGTTACCTTTGATATATGAAGTTTTATAAATTTAGTTATAATAAATAGAAGTTTTTAATTAATCAATTTTTCACAATGGTATCAGAGTTAAGTTTTCAAATATTTTTGTAAACTCGTGGCATTTCGAAATTAGGGTGTTACGTGTGACATGATGAACTCAAGTATGTCATCTTACCCTGTTATGGTGGAACTAATTATTCTTTCATACCCATTTCAAGTAAGTCCAAACAAGCATCAAGAACATCTTTCGTCTTATCTTGAATGTTGAGGAGTGTTTCAATAATACTATCAAATACATTTTTCTCTACATGAATAATATCTATACAATGTGCTACATCAAATACCCTCAGTGTGGGAGATCAAAGAAAATTGACATTTTCTTCCATGTGTTGCTTGAAGTGCCATTTTTTTCTTGCATTTTTTGAATCATAACCCCAATGTCTTTCACACACTCATATACTTGTGATATACTTAAAGTCATTGTAGCTAATTCATTTTCTTGACACCCATTAATTGTTTTCTTTAATTTACGATATGAATGTTTTGTACTAAGAAATATTTGATGTTCAAGGTATATTGTTTTTCTTCCATGTTGTATTTGTTAGTGACATGTGTCTTCTTCACATATACGGTATGCTTTGTGACCCTTAGTGTTGTAGCGACATAAATTACCATATGCTGGAAAGTTGTTGATTATACAAAATAACATGACATGCAATCAAATAATACTATCAAATACATTTTTCTCTACATGCATAATATCTAGACAATGTGTCACATCAAATACCCTCAGTGTGGGAGATAAAAGAAAATTGACATTTTCTTCCATATGTTGCTTGAAGTGCCATTTTTTTTCTTGCATTTTTTCAAGCATAACCCCAATGTCCTTCACACACTCATATACTTGGGATATACTTAAAGTCATTGTAACTAATTCATTTTCTTGACACCCATTAATTGTTTTCTTTAATTTACGATATGAATGGTTTGTACTAAGAAGTCTTTAATGTCCAAGGTATATTATTTTTCTTCCATGTTGTATTTGTTAGTGACATGTGCCTTCTTCACATATACGGTATGCTTTGTGACCCTTAGAGTTGTAGCAACATAAATTACCATATGTTGGAAAGTTGTTGATTATACAAAATAACATGACATGCAAATTGAAGGAATCACCAATGTACCTATCAAACATATCAACACCTTATTCCTATAACATCTTCAAATCTTCAACTAATGAGGTTAAATAAACATCAATGTCGCTTCTTGGTTATCTTAGACTCAAGATGATAAAGGATAATATCACATATTTCGTTTCATGCACAACCATGGAGGTAAATTGTAAATCACTAGATAGTCCAAACCTAATGTTCTTTGAATCATTAGAGAAATTTTGGAACATGGATTCAATTTTCTTCCATTGCAAGCCATCTTCCAGATGCCTCAAATATTAATTTTTTATTTGTCAATCTGCATGTCATCTCATGAGTTTTGAATAATTTGCATTACTGAATAATATTTATTTTTTGTATGTCCATCTCCATGTCATCTCATGAGTTTTGCATAATTTGCATTACTGAATAAATATTTAAATTGTGAAACCACAAGAAGATACCCAAATTGTGAATATTGATTTAATTTGACAAACTCCTTCATGTACAAGACATAATCGTTTAAACATTCATGAACTTTTTGATACTCCATACCCATTAAACGCAATATCATCTTCGCATCATAATTGCATGTTGGCAATTTGCTACCTTCAGAAAGCATGTCACTCAATAACTCGAACAATTATGTTAAGCTTTTATCAGTCAATCCATTGAACAATTTTAATATTGCTGACAATCGAGTATACGTAGTGCATTTTTTTAGAAATGCACAGTGTAATGTTTGGAGTTCATATAACCAAGAGGGGTGGTTTTTTTGATAACAATAGTTTCTTTTTAAAAAAATCTTCCTTTTTTTTATAAAACTTCTTCACAAAATAGAAAAATCACTTCAAATAAGTAATAAAAGTGTATAAGAGAGAAAAGTTTTGCACAAGTGATTTTTATACTGGTTCAGATCAAAATATTTTATGTCCAATTATTAATCTTTCTAAAAGAAAGATTAACTAATAACTAAAATAAACCAACAACTTACAACAATGAAATAAAGTATAGGTTTATAATACACCTCTCTTATAAGACAAGGGGTGAACAACACTTCGTTTTGACCCACAAAAGGATGAACCAATTTGACTTTGCTTAGTAGATATGCTTTACCACTTAGACACACAAAGACAAGCACTTCCTTCTACAAGCACTAAGTTCACAAGCTCATTTAAACACAAAAAGATTTCAGACAATTCTCTTTTTTTCTTAAACAGTTTAAGCTACTTAAAAAAGCTCAGAAACAAAAAACTTATAGACAAGGTTAAAAATTAAGTTAAAAGATCAAAGGTCTTCTCCCAAATGCTACGGATAGTCGATTATGCGAAGTGATAGTTGATTATTTGCAAACCATTTGAAGAGCATTTTTTTGAAATCACATGAAAACACTAGGATGGGTGAATAATGTTTTTGAAAACCTTTCACAAAGGAATTTCTACTTTATATGAAAAATATAATTTGTATGTGATGTTTAGACGCTAGTTTTTATGAAATGCGTAAATGGAAAACATTTAAAAGACGAAAGCTACAAAACATTAATTTTATACTAGTTCACTCAACCTGAGTTACATTTTGTTCTCCCTTAAGAACTCTTACGGGGTTCCACTAATATTTTAAAAAGATTCCATGAGTTTTACCTCTCCAGATTTACAACAAGTATTTTCACCACTTCTGATTCACCTAGTCAACACGACTAGTCCGAGTTTAACCACTCCTAATTTACAAGTATTCAAACCACTTCTAGTGTAAACTCTAGACAACACGTCTATACTGTTTGACTCAACTGAGCTAAACACTATGTGTTTTAATTCTCTTCAGAATTTACAACATAAATAGTTTAGTGAACAAAAATACAGATTGATAACTCTCAAAGAAATTATATAAACAATACAAAGAATTTTGTGATTTGCTAAGGTTTTTCACTTCTAGAAACATATCCAACTTCACACGATATATGACCATATTAGGCTTGTTTTAACATTCACCAATTCACCATCATATTCATTTTTTTTCTTCTCTTCAAGTTTTCATGTGTATATATCTTTTTTTTTTGAAGATGTCTGTGAAATAGAGAAGTTGACTTCAAGGGAGCATGTAGCCTTTAGGTGGAAAGTCAAAATTTAGTCCACTTTGTAGAGGTTCAGAGCTTTATCGTAACCTTTAGCAAAACTGAGCTTGTACTATGTGACAAAGCAAAAGGCTTCAAGAGAAACATTTCCAGAATGTTCTTCATCTCTCACAACATCTTTTCTTGGATGGTGTGATTCTGATCATATTTTTATGCTTTAGTTATCTACACAAATATCAAGAATAAGGTATACAAGCACCAAAACACTTTATCGTACATGCATTAAATATTTTGAATGTTGATAAGGGTTAGCCTATATTGCATGTTCAAAACTTTTTTTATTTGTCATGTCATTAATAAATGTATCGTTTGGTAAAACATACATATATTTGATTATTAAATGGTTTAAAACATTAGATGCTTTATCAAAGACTATTTGAGTGTAACGTTTAGTGTTCATACATTAGACAATGTATAAGATAAGACATTTTGCTTGAGTTAACACTATATTGAATAAAACTTTCTTGTTCATAAAATGCTAGCTTGTTACTCATATCATATATTAAAAAGAGAGACACTTTCTTTTCTTAGACATTGTTCATAAAATTAGTTCATCCGACAATTTTGTCTATTAAATGTTATTCATAAGCTTGTTTTCGTATAAAACAGATGTTACAAAATATTTTTCTCTTAGACGGTCTATTCTTTAGACAATGTTGTCTTAACACTCTTCTCCTTTTTTATGTTTAAAAATTACACATGCTAAACGAAATAGTCTTGAAAATATTTCCAAAACATATGTATCAGAGTATAAATATGTTTTGTAGAATTATCAGAGTCAATTATGATTTTTTCAAGAATAACAAATTTTCTTTTTATTATTTTCAAAGCGTTTGTATGTCAAGATTTATATCAGAGCACGATTTATAAAAGAAAATAAATATAACATTATATTTTCTTTTCCTAGAGTATATAGTTTAATATTATAAGAGAAAAGGTTATTTGTAGTGTAAAAGCATAAAACGATTATCATATTATTCAAGAACAATAACATATTACGTTCATAAGTCAAATCATTTATGCACAACATATGTATTAGAGCAAAACATAACTCTTTTATGGAAAACATGTATATTTGATCATGAACAAAGATTTATGTGTATTAGAGCGTGGATAAACATTTATGTGTATCAGAGCATAAGTGAACATAAACATAAAGTTCAAACATATATCTGAGCAAAAAGTATTCATATATGTATCAGAACACTTGTCGGAGTCTTAACAGTGGTGTGAAGGCCCTTATAGTGAAGGAACCAAAAAAAAGTGTTTTTAATTTCCTCTTTTGCTTGGTTTCGATATATATATATATATATATATATATATATATATATATATATATATAATGTTTATTTTTAAGTATTGTGGATTGTATTAACAATTTAAACTCCTAATTGTTATGATATATGTCATCGATGTGAAAAGAGAAAGAGAGATTAAAAGAAAAGAGCAAGAGAAAAGAGAAGAGGAAAAGAGAAATGAAGAGAAAAAGAAAAGAAAAAGGCAAGAGAGAATAGAAAAGGAAGAAAAAGAAAAGAGAGAAAAAGAAAAGTTGCTACTAAGGGAAATTTCTACTTCCATCTTCCCAATGGAACCCAAAGTTATAAGGGAAGGTTTCCAATCATTTAATTCTTCTCCTATTTTTCTTAAGTCTTCAAATTCTAACTTCTCTTTTAAACAAGTTGTCATTTCATTTACTATACTACATTTTTCAAAATATGGCAATTCAAAACTTGAGTTAGTGTTACTTTTGTGGAATTAAGTAGCTCAAGACAAAAGCAAAGTGTTTTATGAATTAGGACTTCCAATTTCTCTCAACAAAATATGAGAAGTCCTTTTTCTAAAGATACTATTTTAAAAGAATTGTTTATTAGAAATATATTAATTAGAGATATGTTTGATGCTTATTGTAGATTAATATTTGATCGAGGAGGAAGTCATGAGGATCCCAAGAAATAGAGAAATAAAGTCAATTCAAGATGGCATGCTCCGAAGACGTTGAGGAGTTTCTTAATAATAAAGGTGACTGCCATATTTGAGGATAAATCATTTTTCAAGAGGGAGGGAATGAGAGTATACTGCCTAACAAGCCTTCCCCAATGTCCTCTACTTGTATTTTGATGTTCATTATATGGTTTTTTTTAGCTTGCATGAATCATGGGTTAGTATAAATACCCAAGTTCACCATTGTAATTGCACTTTTGAGATAAATGGAAATTGAGTTTCTCTAGATTGAATTCCAAAACCCAAATTCCACCTTGAAAGTCAGTGCTAGAGAATCAAAGGGATCCTTCTTTGGCCACCTTCCATTCACACCTTGCATTCTTTCATTTTCCTCTTTTTCCCTTCAGTTTCTCTCTCCTCCTCCACTGAAATTCATTTTTTCCCCAATTTTTCTTTACTCGAATCTTCTCTAACACTGAAACCTTTCTTCCATATTCTCGTTTCTCCTCACAACATCATTAAACTATTTTGTTCGCGAGCTTTGCAATTTATTCATCGTGTTACCAAGCATCGAACAACCTCATTCCACTGAATCCTTCTTCTTCCACACATCAATTATCCATTGAGTTGCACCTTCTCGTGCCTCCATGTTTGCCTTCGACACCAAATGTAAGTTCTTCATTATCCAAAGGCATTTTAGGTTCAAATCGATAACCTCTTCCTTCATAACCTCGTTTTTACTCCTTTACACTTATTTGTTCCACACGTCCTATGATTCATCAATTCAACCTAAGGTTTTATAAGGTCCGCTTATTTGATTCGAACAAGCTTTCACTAGTACAAAAACAGTGTATAACGTCACACGTTCAACGTCCAACCACTTAATAGCCAACGTTAAAAATGAGCGGTGACAATTTTGTAAATAAATGCAATTATAAAACGTTGTTTAGAATTGTAATTCGACGTAGAAGGATATAAAACGTCGAATGCCCTTTAAATTCGACGTCCAAAGGTTAGTGAATTCAATAAAAATTTGAGCGGGAGATTGAAAACTCATTCACTTTATCTTAGCACGCAATACCCCTCTTCTCAAACTTTTCTCGAACGAAGTTTGACGAGCATCACATGCAATCTTTCTTTCATTTGATACAAATGCATGTTAATTAACTATTTTATGTATGATTTTTGTTTGTTTTAACCGATTATTTTCGTGCTCTTGTCATTCATAGCCGCATTATGCTTTCTCTCTCACTGGTTATGAAACTTTATTCCGTTGAACCCACCTTTTGAAGGTTAGTTTTTGTTTTGAGGAACTTATGTGTTGAACTTGTTTTTGTTGTTTTTGTTGAACTTGTTTGTTGTTGTTGTTTGATTGAACTTGTTTGTTGTTGCTGTTTGATTGAACTTGTTTGTTGTTGTTTGATTGAACTTGTTTGTTGTTGGTTATTATTGTTTGTTGTTGATACTACACTACACGTTCATAGTTCATGCTTTATAAAATACCAAAAACGAAAATTTGTTGTTTTTCTGCTTTTCAGGTTTCCTAGAGTTGTAAGAAAGGATCACAATTAATTAAAAAAACCAAAAAAAGATGATTAACGTCGAATATTGACAACATTCGACGTTAACGTCGTATATTGAGAAAATTCGACGTTAATTTAACGTCTCCTAATATGACGTCGTTCGTGAATTCGCCGTTAAAAGCCCAAAATATTCGACGTTGTACTAGTGTTTGGATCTCTTTTTTTCTCTACATCGTGACAAGTCTTTGGAATCTTCGGTCTAGTGTTGTATCGGGAGTTTCGTCTTAGCCTATAGGGAAGAAAGCTTGTTCCATTGCGTTTAGTTGTTGGAGGATGCGTCGAGGAGCCTTTAATCCAGTTTGGACTGAACCAATCTGTCTTCTCCTTGGAGTACTTCCATTAGAAGGCTTCAAGAGAAACAATCCCAAAATGTTCTCTATCTCTCACAATGTCTTTTTCTTTGGTATAGTGGTTCTGATTATATCTTTTTGGTTTAGTGATCTACATAAATATCAATAATAAGGTATATAAGCATTGAAGCACTTATCATACATGCATTAGATATTTTGAACGTTGATAAGCGTTAGACCGTATTGCATGTTCAAAACATTTTATCATTTGTCATGTCATTAATAAATCTATCGTTTGGTAAAGCATACAACATGTGTGATCATCAGATGGTATAAAAATTTGATTTTTCATCAAAAGTTATTTGTTAGAGTAGCGTTTAGCGGTCATACATTAGACGATGTACATTATAGGATGCTTTTCTTGAGTTAACACTATATTGAATAAAACTTCCTTTTAACTTCAGTGGTATAAAAGAGACAAAGTTTTATATTCACAAAACACTAACTTGTTACTTATATCATCTATTAGATGATTTTAAAAGAGAGACACTTTCTTTTCATGTCACCATCAAAATCATTCTTTGAGAAACACAAACCATTTAAAGAACTTATTTAGTGGTTTCTTTTAAAAAGGACCGAAATTATAATTTTTAAAAACATAAATTATCATTTTGAGATTCATAGAACCTAATGTATTTGTACACTAAGGTTGTTGAGATAAACCATGGCTGATGTGGTCTCACCAATAGTAAGGAAATAGTCTATAAACATCTGTACAAGAAGGAAGAATTCTTCATGAAGTGATGGCTTAACGAAGAAAGGTTATTTTTTGTATCATCAGATATACTATATATTGATCTTGCATTAAGAAGCCTTACAAATGCTTTGCATGTAGAACAATATATTAACTAGGAATGTCTTAGATTCAATAGTCATTTTTGCATGACAAGACTTTTATTTTTAGGCATCTTATAAAATATTGTTGGGGTTTGAAAGTAGATTCTTTGTCTTTATGTCAATGCCTTTTCATAGTACAATTGTCTTTTGGGTAGAACTCAACTTGTTTTGTGTAACATAAACCATTTTGAGATTCATATAACTTAATGTATTTGTAAACTGAGGTTGTAGAGATAAACCATGGATGATATGGTCTAAACATCACATGTCATATGAACTATTTTTTACCAAACCAACAATGACCCAACATTGACTCTTAGAGTTACAAAATAATAACACAACCAAATAATATTATGCTTGAACAACGTTAAAACCATTATTATAGAATGTTTCGACCTTTCCTAATAATCAGGTAAAAATCCATTGGGAATAGTATAAATAGGTGTGCATCCCAAGGTGAAATGTTATTTCTTTCCATTTATAGTACATTTATAGAACTTATTATCTCCTAAATCCTAACTTGAACATTGTAGTATCTTTGCAAAGTATTCCATCTAAATTATCATTAAAGACTACAAGTGAAGATAAAATATCATTAAAGACTACAAGTTTGAAAATAAGACCGAAGACATTAAGTGATAAAAAAAGTTGTTTTATAGAATCATTTTGACATTGTAAAACCAATATTAGAACAAGCTAATACTAAAAGATAAAGGATGAAAAATTACACTTAACGAAAAAATAAAATAAAATAAAATGGAATACCTAAAATAGTACAAAATTCTATATTCCTCCAAAACTACAATGCTTATATGATATATAAATTATATAGTATTGACTGGTCCAACATCCAAGGACGTGAACTCACTTATAGGCCGATCAATTAGGACGATCGTTGACATTGAGTATGACCTATCGGTATATATATGGTGCAATTAACTTGTCTAAAAGCAGTTTAATGCAAATCAATTAAATAGTTGTATTAAAACACAATTGGGTCATAATTAGTCTTTTAAATAAAAGTCTATTTCAAACCATAAAATAGTATGTCCAAGTAAGGTAGTTAATTACATTGATTATTATATTTAATATTTTTGTGCTCGGTTACTTGACTTAAAGATAAGAGTGTCTTCTAAAGACAATATCCAAGTGATTGAAGATGATTGAAACGTTGTTTATGTCAGACAAATAAGCATTTTGAGTAACCTGATCAAGAAGTTGAGAGTGTGCAGCTAGCCGTGTAAAAATACAAATTAAGGGATCAGATAGATTTTGCTTCTTGAAAGATTAAGAAAAAAAATGTTGAACCTCTTTTATTTTATTTTCAACATTTAAAGAATAGAATTGAGCCAATTTTTCTCCGTGTCGTCAAATTAAAATGGATTAAACACACTTTAAGAGTATTAATATTTACTCTAAATGTTAATATGTTTTGTTACTAATAAATGTTAATGAGTTATACCAAAATTTAATTCTAGAAATACAATAATTGTTGAAAAGAAAACACTAGTAAAAGAATAGAAGCTGAGACCCAGTTTTTAATTTGGGCTTTTGGCCCATGATGAAATTTTATTGCTAATTCATAATTCTGATTCTTCTACGCGCCCGGACATTTCTCTTTTCCCTCTACCCTGAATTCACAACATTACACAAAGCGCCATCTACAAATTTCGCAGCTTTCATACCTCAAAACCAAAATTCTCAAAATTTTCACTTTCTCCCTCTTCTTAGTTTCATTCAACAATGAATATATACCCCACAACCCACAACCATTCACCCTACCTCTTCTTTGTCTCTGCTCCTAAACAACAACCTTTTTGTGTTATTCCGATTTGTTACAAATGGAGATTTTTTACACTGCCACCAACATCTCCAACCATGGAAACAAGGAAAATGTTCCTCCATTTTGTAACAGTAATGTCAGCAAGGATAAGGGTAAGATCACAATTCCTCACATGATGTCCATATCTTTCAAGAACAAGAAACGCAGTACACTAAGGCTTAAGAGGTTGCCTCTTACTGATGTCACCAATCCTTTCAACAATTCTGCCACAGATGTCTTCAATCTCAGCCACCAACAAATGGGGTTTTCTGTTATTCCTAGGAGAATACCTTGTTGCTCCAAAACATTAAGAATGAGATTCAGATAACAGTAGTTGTGTTGTGTCTTGTCATAAAAAAATGGTTTCAATTTTGCAATTCATTTGAGTTCAATTGTAATCATTCTATTTGAGAAGAGGTGCAAATAATGTGTTCTGAATCAGAATCTTCAGATTTAGAATTTGTTCTGTGCTACTTTTGTTTCTTTCACTGCAGCTGCTCTTCATTCTGCAATTTTCCTCTCTGCATGTGCTCTTTTTGAGGGAATTATATTATTAATATTTATTTAATTAAGGAAATTATATTATTAGTTTGGAACAAATCTGAAGAATTGCATTATGTGACAAGCTACATAAATTTAAATCATATGTATATACTTTTTATCCATAGTGACACAAGCATAGATAAAACTCTTTTTTATTCAGATCATGTTATTGACAAAAGTTATTCTTTGGTTTTGTCAATTAATAATCTCCATCTTTCATTGACGGTGTTTTGTTTTTAAGAAAGAAACTAAGGAAAATTTATATATATATATATATATATATATATATATATATATATATATATATATATAAGTGTACATTTCCATATGATTATAAAATGAGAGCATATTGTATTTATATCAATTTATCTTTGATTTTTTAATTTAATTTAATATTTTTTAGGAAACTCTTAAAAGAATTTACTTTAATGGAGATTATATTTAAATAAAAATAAATATACAATAAAAATTTTAAAAATACATAAAATTAGAGTTATCAAAACGGGTAATCCGACTTGGCCCAATCCGGTTCACCACGGGTT
Source organism: Vigna umbellata (assembly GCF_029865625.1). Taxonomy (NCBI): domain Eukaryota; kingdom Viridiplantae; phylum Streptophyta; class Magnoliopsida; order Fabales; family Fabaceae; genus Vigna; species Vigna umbellata. Next base: position 22,901,804 of record NC_142170.1, read on the forward strand.
AGTAATCTAGTGAGCCCACCAAACCTGACTCACTTATTAATTATAAGTTTTTTAAAAATAAAAAATTACAATTTATTTAATTTAAATCTAAATAAACATCACCCTAAAATGATATTAAACTCCAAAGAAAAAAGTGTCAAACAATGCAAATGTAATCCAAAAACATGTACAAAAGGCGAACAAATAAGTTTTTAATATTGATAATTTTTTTTATCTTGTTCATTTATAATATTAGAGTCTTTTGAATAAATAAATATATAATAATTTTCTCTCTTGAAACATCTTCTTTATTACCATTTACAATATAATAAAAATATGCTAACTAATAATATTAAAGCACAAAATGATAAATAATTAAATTAAATTAAGTGAGTTGGTCAGCCAACCCGACTCACCACGGGTTCAACCTGGTGTGGGAAAACTAACCCATATAAAAAAAATTAAATTTTTTCAAACCTAACCTGACTCAAACTCATGGTGAGTCGGATTGACCTGCGTGTTATAAGTCATTTTGATAGCACTACATAAAATCTATCTTAAGTTTTTTTTCTTCTTTTTTTAAATTTGAAACTTTTATTTCTTTTGTTATCAATTATAATTATAAATAAACAAGGATGAAATTTAAAGAAAAAACTTTTGTAGAGAGGATGAATTATTAAAGTTTTTATGAGTGAAGAATATAAACATATCTATAAATATTAACACAGATAAAATATAAACTTCAAAATTTGAAAAACATTTTTATTAACTATGATTTGTGGTTGTGTGTTGTTCATGTCTGTATCTTTCGTTTCATCTTGTATATATAGAAGTTTATGACATGAACATTTTAGAACAATCTTCATCTTAATTCTATTTATGTAATTTTTATATTCTATCTCTTTTTTACACATACTTAATATAAATTAGAAAACAAGACATAAATTATAATATCCCAAATAATATACTTTTTATTATATATAGCATCATGTGTTATAACCCTTCTATTTGATTTGAATATCTGCTTTCTATAATTTATATAAATAAATTTATTATAAATATTTATTCATACAAATACCATGATTTTATAAAAAAAAATTGTACCTAGTTTATTGAAGTAAGAGATTAATTCAAGAAATTCAATTATAATTAATGATTGATTTTATAAGTATAAATAAATTAAATTTATTTTACTATTTGTTTTAGTAAAATGTAAATTACGGATATTTATAAGGTTTAATCATTCACGAAATCCTTATTTTCGCGTGTAATCTCAATTTAGTCTCTTTGTTTCTGGAAATTTCAATTGGGTCCCAAATTTATGAAAATTGCAACAATTGGATCCTTTCCATTAAATTATCTCCAATGGCGTTAGTGTATGTTTGACGTGGCACGCTGTAGTCAGTTTTTTAACTGACGTGGCTGACTGAAGCAGGGGTAGTGAAACACGTGGATAATAAAATTTTTTAAGTAAAAAGAAAATGAAAGTTTTAAACCAAAATTGGGATTCATATTTTTAGTTGATCGAATTAGGGATTGGGAAGGTTCGTCCAAAGTTCATTCCATTTCACAAATTGGGGTATCATTTTGGGTATTTAGGGTTTAATTGAAGTTGTGGTTGAAGATGCATCCCTGTTCGTCTTCGTCATGTAGCGGGTGGCGAAAGCAAGACAATAATGTGGTCTGTGGTGGTGCTCGAGGAGGATGTAGCAATGGTGGTCCGTTGTGCTATTGTGGGATGAAATGTGTTGTCAAAACTGCAAGAACAGTTAAGAACAGAGGCAAGCAATTTTGGGGCTGCCCTAAGTTCAAGGTAAGGTTTTTTGTTGGTTTTTTCGTTGTTCTTATTTTGAGTTCGAGGGTGGCCTGATTGGTGTTTTCTTGTCACAGAATGGTGGTGAAGATGGTGGTTGCAATTATTTCATATGGTGTGCAGATCATGGGGTTGTTGAAACGGAAATGAGTGCAAAGTGTGAAGGGAAGTCTGAGTCTTTGTTGAACAGAGAAGCAATGGAAGGTGGATGGAAGATTATAAGTGATTTGGACTTGTCAGTGAAGAAATTGGGAAATAGGCTTAATGTCTTGTAAGGGATTGTCTGTTTTCTTGTTGTGGTGAACACTATTGTACTTACAATAGTGTTTTTTCGTTCATAGGAATGATTTCATTGTACTTATGATGGAATGTACTTAGGATGCAATGAACCAAAGTTATTTTGACTATAAAAGTTTGTATTGTTTGTAACTTTTGGTAAGGAAGTAATTCAAAGTATTGATTGAAACTTTTGGCCAAAATACTCTGCGTATTGAACTGGTAACTAATAAACACAATCATATGAAGTGGTTTCAAAGTGAACTGATAAGCACAAATTACATAAACTTCATAGAATTTTCATTAATCTCAAGCACTATATAAAAGTAGAATCTGTTGATCTTTCTGAGTCATGCCCATTTTGGATCATTCCTGGAGATTTATGGATAGTAATTGGCAGAACAGTTCATTAATCTCAAGCAAAACCACACTACAACTTTTATAACCATGTTAAAAGATCAGTATAACATCAATGCACACAACAGATAAATGGAACCAAATTAAGCATATCTGCTGAAATTTAATTAATCTCAAGTAGTATATAAAACTGTTGTCATACAGACCAAAATAACCATAAAAACAGCATCAAGTTCCATCAGTTATCAACTGTAGTACCAGAATAACAGTGATTGGATGTCAAAAGCATAACGTTTTCCTACATGTACTGCTTTTCTACATAATGTTTTGTAGCCTAAAAAGATTACAAAATTTCATTCCTATTGTGTACTACGGTTGATTCCCAGAGTGATGTGCTATTTCAGATTATTGAGTGGATGGAGTTGCTTGGGTTGCTGATGTACTGGGCATAGTTCTTGCTTGGGTTGCTGATGGGCAACGAGTTCTGTTATGGCCATGTTCTCTACATATGCCACATCTCTTCCGCAAGCCAGATTTGGTCATTGTTGATTCATCCTTCCTCATTTCCCATTGCTCTAGTCTTCGTTTTCTCTTTGGTCTTCCAGGCAATACTCTTTTGTGTGGTGGAGACACATCAGGATATGGAGTAATGTTCCACATGTTGGCTCCATTTAAGGGATATATAATTGTTGAATATGTCTCCTCATATCTGGACTTCATGTAGCAAGAGTCAATAAATTGTTCTCCATCAATGTTGAGGAACTTCATTGCAGCCAATGAATGACAACAGGGGATTTCAGTCATCATCCAAGTTCTGCATGTGCATGAGGAGTCATCTATGTTGACTACGAACTTATCTCCATTGTTAGACATGTGACGAACTTCAAATAGCTTGTTGCCTGACCAACTGTGTAGAAGAAGACAACAATAATTATTAACCACAGTAGTAAATTAATATAACATAGAAGTGATTACTGGAATTTACCTAGGAATCCAATTTTTAGTTAACTGAGATTCCTTCCTAAATCTGGATAGGATCTTGGGACAAATGGATCCAGTAAATGATGATATGCTTGACCTGTTCTTGGCCCATGTTTGCATGAGGTAAAGCCGTATCGTCTCCAACAAAGTAATTATGGGTTTACTCTTGGCAGAAACGAGGACACTGTTGAAGCCCTCACTTATATTGTTTACTAAGGTGTCACATTTAGCTCTTTCAGTGAACCTTGATCTTGACCAATACCTACAACAAATAATAGAATTATTATTAACATTATATGAATAAGGAATTATGTTCTACTTTTGAAGACTAACCTTGGAGGGATGGCAATCAAATGCTTATAAGCATCTTCGTTCATTGCTCTTATGTTTCTCATTTCCATCTCCCAGGTTTGTGGATGTGTGGCTGTAGCTGCCCTCCACATTAACCGCTTCAGGTTTTTACCAGGGTATTTCTTCCTGAAGTTGGCATACATATGCCTCACACAAAACCTTTGGTCAACTCTAGGAAGCAATTCATCTATTGCATGAAGTAGACCCTGCAATACAATATACAAGTAATGAATACAGCCAACCAATACTTAAGAACCTAAAGTTAAAATGTACAATTACAAATTAATGATTACTATTACCTTTTGCTGGTCTGATATAAAGGTAAATGAAGAACAAATTTCAGCCCCTCCAAGGTCATCTACCAACAATTCCAAGAACCACCTCCATGAATCTTTGTTCTCAACTTCAACAACACAGTATGCAATTGGCAACATCTGCTCATTCCCATCTCGGCCCACAGTTGTTAACAACTCACCACCGTACTTACCTTTCAAAAATGCTCCATCTAAACCAATAATTGGCCTGCATGACATAAAACTGTCTTTGCAAGCCTTTAAACATACATAGAATCTCTTGAAAACGACTTTACCCCCCACATCCTCAACCTTTAGTTTCACTGTTGACCCTGGATTTTTGGCCACCAACTCATGGGCGTAATCATATAACCTTTTATACTGTTCTTTGAAAGAGCCATCAATTTGCTCTGTTGCTATGTTTTTGGCCCTATAGGCCATACACCTTGAAATACCAATGTTCCATTTCCTTTGAACTTTTTCCCTTATATCCACACTGTTAACTGTAGGATTATCTCTAATAGTTTTCTGTATCTTCTTGCTCAACCACTTGGCATCAATTAATTTAAGGTTGAACTCCCTGCTGCAGGTATGGTTGTCCAACATTGTTCTCAATTGCCATGTTTTGACTGCCTTCATATAACCACAATATAACCTCCAAGGGCATTTACCTTTTGCACCCACACACTTGAACCTCATTCTTTGTTTATCATTCTTAACAAACTTAATATTTCTTCCATTATCCAACGCATAACTTTTTATAGCCTCCAAAATGTCTTGCTTTTCAGCAAAATATGTCCCAACTTCCCACTTAAAGTCAACCATACTTTTTGGCAACACAAATGTTGCAAAAGTCCCATAACCCTCTACATCGGTATCGTCTTCATCACTTTCTGCTCCACTAATTAATTGTTCAGATTCCCACTCATCATCTGACAAACCTCTATCATTCCCACCCTTCACGTTAACATCAAACATGTTGTCAGAACCCACACTGGAACATGGTCCACCAGAGTCATTTGACATACTTTGGACTTCCACTTCCACATTTCCCTCCAAATCTACATGTATATCATCATTTATATCACAACCAATATTGACATCAACAAGCCCCTCCAACCACTCATTATTTCCATCATCACTACCATTCTCAAAAGAGGAATTCCAGCTTCGGATTTCCACATCTGCTTCAACTTCATTCTCTTCTTCACCTTCATGTTCACCATCACCACCAACTTCCTGAACTTGTTCAACTCCATCAACCTCTTCCTCCATAACAGCCTCAACTTCCACTTGTTCACCCATCTCTTCCAACACACCACAAACTTCTTCAACTCTAACAACCTCTTCCTCCATAACAGCCTCACCTTCCACTTGTTCACCCATCTCTTGTTCTTCACCATCAACATCACCCATCTCTTCCAACACACCACAAACTTCTTCAACTCTAACAACCTCTTCCTTCATAACAGCCTCAACTTCCACTTGTTCACCTATCTCTTGTTCTTCACCATCAACATTACCCATCTCTTCCAACACACCACCAACTTCTTTAACTCTAACAACCTCTTCCTCCATAACAGTATCAACTTCCACTTGTTCACAATCAACATCACCCCTCTCTTCAATTTGTCCTTCATCATTACCAACATATTCCAGCATATGTATGACTTCGGGTTCAGAAACAGGGTGTATCAAAAACATATGCATGGCAACAGTGTCATCACACAGAGGCTCTAACTTATCATCCAACACTGAAGCCCCTCCTACAGAGTACCACATATCTTTAAGCCCATGGTATCCCAAAGATTTCACTACACTAACAACCACGAAATAACTCCAAACATCTGGGTCAAACATAAACCTAGATGTCTCCCCCCCCTTCATACTTAAGCTTCCCATCATTAACTAATTTCCCTCCATGGTGAAAGACAACCTAAATATCCTCGTCCATGATGTAAAACACTATATATAAGTATTTATACACCTATAATGTAATCACATGACGACAAAATATGTATTAAAACCATAAACAAAATGCACTCTCACACACACACAAACAATTATCACTTTAAACATGGGGGGCATGGGGGGGACCACAACATTGCAATAAAAAATGGAACACAATCCGACGACGGGGACCACAACATTGCAATAAAAAATAAAACACAATACAACAACGGGGACCACCACCCAACATCGCAATATAAAGGTTTGTATCAAAACCAAACTTTTACTGACCTGGCCACTCCAGATTGCAACTGAAGAAGGTCCCACAACTTCGATGACGACGACAACTGTACACTCTGTCAAGGTCAACTTCGATTAAAACCTAAATACCCAAAATGATACCCCAATTTGTGAACTGGAATGAACTTTGGACGAACCCTAGAAGTACTCAGAAGAATCCCAATCCCTAGTTCGATCAATTAAAAATCTGAATCCCAATTTTGGTTTAAAACTTTTATTTTCTTTTTACTTAAAAAATTTTGTTATCCACGTGCTTTAGTACCTCTGCTTCAGTCAGCCACGTCAGTTAAGAAACTGACTACAGCGTGCCACGTCAAACACACACTAACGCCGTTGGAGACAATTTAACGGAAAGGATCCAATTGTTGCAATTTTCATAAATTTGAGACCCAATTGAGATTTCCAGAAACAAAGGGACTAAATTGAGATTCCACGCGAAAATAGAGACTTCGTGAATGATTAAACCTATTTATAATAAAGTTTTCAACAATAGATCTTACATTATATTTATAGGGAAAAAAATGAAGGGAGACTAGAGTTAATAAAAATCCATCCAACAAAATTCGAGTTATAATTTTTAATTGGAATTAAATATGAATTTTTCTAGTCTCTTTGGTCCATGTCTAGTATAGGTGTGTTAGGATAGACCATACATAAATAAAATAATGGGTTATGGGAACAAATTTATACTTACAAAGCCAAAGGTATTCTATAAAGAATCTTCTTCCACTTCACGAACTCCTACTACCAGGTATTGGCTTTATCTTCTCATGAATGGTGGAATAGGATAAAATATTCTTCCACATTCAAGTCAGTGTTCTAGATAAGAGATTCTAGTCAAAATATGAGTAATGTCATACTGAAGTTAAAACTCAATTAAAATAATATTTATAAATGTATTTTATTAATCATGAGCCCTCACATGGGTGGGCCTCTATTGTGAGTCCATTGACCCATTGGTCTAATGGTCATCTTACCTATGGTGATCTGCAACACTTTTTAGCTAAGTTACCTAATGTGTTGATGTTTTCAGTAGGCAGACATGGGTATTGGTAGACGACAACCAAGCGCGCCTATTAGCAGATGGCACTTAGTCTCTAGTTAATGGGACACAATACTTAATATTGGAACATTAGTGTTCGCTACATAAAATATTGAACTTATTCCTTTGGGGTGTGATCCCTAGTATCCAATATGTAGTTTACCCTTTACAAAGTATTCAGTGTTCAACAAGTGAGCTTTCCTAGCCACCAGGTATCCGATATCGGGTACCCATTATGCAGTGTCCTGTTCATGTTTGGTTAGCCAATTATGTTAAGGTTGTAGTTGATAAGGTCAATGGGTCTTTGGCTACATATAGTACAATCATATATGGTTGTCTAAGACACGAATATTCAAAAACCAATTTGATAAAGGTTTGATGTATTTTATCTTTAAACTTTTGAGTTGGTAGATTCTATTCATTCATGGATAATTCATATGTACAATAGAGTGTATCTTTAGTATTTGCATTTGGTGGGTGATATATTGATTGTGCATATTTGTTAATATTATGTATATTTTTCAGTTTCTTACATATTAGTCAAGTAAAAGTTATAATTATAAAGTACATTCTTAACATAATTGATTATTTTAAATAACTAACTGTTTTTTTTTTACCAAAATATGTTACTTCTAAAAATTAACCAATTACATTTTAAAATAACTAATTATTTCTTCCTAAGAACATGTAATGATTCACAAATAAATAATTATATTTTTTATTTAATTGATTAAATAAGTTAATTTTCATTTATTTTTTACATAAAATAATTGAAGTAATCGATTATTTAGATAATTTTGAGTAACGACTATTTACATAAAAAGTACAAAATGTTAGCAAAATGATGAAGATGAAGTTTTGATGATGTCCAAATCAAGTCAAGAGAAATCAAGATTCAAGATGTTATGAAGACTTGTATTGCTATGGAAAGCTTTTGTAATAATTGTAGTTTAGTGTCTAGGACTTAGATTTTTAGTGGTTTTGATTCCATGTAATTTTATATTATATAATTAATGTCCAGAGTCAAAATCGCACTGTATTAATCGATTAAAACAAGTATTAATCGATTAAAACAGAGGCTGGCCCTGAAAACCCAAGCGCCACTAGAATAATCGATTAAAGTGTATAATAATCGATTAGCTAATCGATTAATCTTGAGAATAATCGATTAACACTGACCGTTGGGGTTTTCAGATTTGAAAAACTAGCCGTTGTACTCATTTTAATCGATTAATACTTATGTTAATCGATTAAATGCGTTAGATGGCCCGTTTTCGAAGAATGGAAGAGTATTTGGCTGAGTCTATAAATTGGCTCTCTGTTTATCTCAAAAATAACTCTTCCCTTGTGCTCTAGTACTCAGAAATCATTGAGACTTGTGTGTTCTTGTTCGGCTTGTGAAACTCGTGTCTGTGGAGCTGGTGAAGTGCTGCTACGGTGACAGAGGAAATAGCCGGTTCATCCTTGGTGTGTCTGAGGAGGTGTTCGGAAGAGGAAGTTCATCCTTCGTGAAGTATTCGGAGGAGGTGTTCATCCTTGGTGTGTCTGAGGAGGTGTTCGGAAGAGGAAGTTCATCCTTCGTGAAGTATTCGGAGGAGGTGTTCATCCTTGGTGTGTCCGAGGAAGTGCGTGGAAGAGAATCATCCTTCGTGAAGCATTCGAAGGAGGTGGTCATCCTTTGTGAAGATTCAAAGGAGGTGTAGGTTCATCTCTTGTGGTTTCAAGAGAGGTGGTATTTCTAAACTCTTACAAATTGTGTTTCTTTGTGATTGTAATTTGTAAGTGTTTTGTGTTAGTGAAAAAGGTTTATCTTGTTTGAGATAAGCGACTGGACGTAGGATCCTAGTGATCTGAACCAGGATAAAATCATCTGTGCAAATTTCTCTCAACCTTACTCTGTCATTTACGTTTAATTATTGGCTTGGTAAGTTTAATTGAGTAGAAATTAAAAGGCACACGTTCGTATTAAAAACCCTCTTGGTTTGTTATTCCACGCTAACAATTCCGCTGCAGCGATTCTAACAATTGGTATCAGAGCTTGCTTTGATAGTCATTCAAATGGCAGGATCACATCAAACCTTTGCAGAGGGTGCATCAATCATTAGACCCCCACTATTCACAGGTGAGAACTATGCATTCTGGAAGGTAAGAATGCAAATATTTATTGAATCTATTGATTGTGAAATTTGGGATGTTATTGCGTCTGGTTCTTCTGTTCCTACTAACAATATACAGGAACCAAAGCCCCGTGGTCAATGGACCATTGAAGAAAAGAAAAGATTTCAGAATGACGTTAAAGCTCGGAATATTATTGCATCAGCATTGACTGTTGATGAGTTCTACAGGGTTTCTGTCTGCAAAACTGCTCAAGAAATGTGGGATGTGCTCAGAGTGACACATGAAGGAACAGATGACGTAAAGAGGGCAAGAAAGAATTCCCTGATTCAAGAGTATGAAATGTTCCGGATGAAGCAAGGAGAAACAATTTCCGACGTTCAAAAACGCTTCACCAACATTGTCAATCATCTCATTGGACTAGGTAAGTCATTTGATACTGATGAATTAAACATTAAAATCTTGAAGTCTTTAGACAGGTCGTGGCAACCTAAGGTGACTGCAATCTCGGAGTCACAAAACCTCAACACCATGACTATGGCGGCATTATTTGGAAAGTTGAGAGAGCATGAACTTGACCTCGGAAGACTAGATGAAGAAGAAGCAAAAGCAAAAACTAAGAAAAAGAGTCTAGCCTTGAAATCTGAGGTGGAAAGGAGCAAGAGCAAAATGGAAGATGAAGATTCAGAAGATGAAGAAAATTTGAGACTCATGATAAAAAGGCTCAACAGGTTCATGAAATCAAAAGACAAAGGAAGATTAAAATTCGAAAAGAAAGAAAATCAAGGATCTTCCTCACACTATAAATGTTATGGTTGCGGAGAAATGGGGCACTTAAAAGCAGACTGCCCAAATCAAAAGAAGAATGAAGAAATAAAGGAAAAGAAAAACTTCAAGAAAAAGAAAGCCTACATCGCATGGGACGATGACAACGAAACAATTTCCGATTTGAGCGAATCTGATGAAGAAGCAAACATCTGTTTAGTGGTAAACGACGACGCTGGAAGCCAAGTAAGTACATCTAGCGATTCTGATAATTATAGTCAAATTAGTGAAGATGAATTGCATGAAACTTATGCTGCTTTAATAGTAGAATCTGAAAAATTAGATAAAGCTCATAAGAAATTGAAAAAGGATTTCAAAAATTTAAAATTAGACTTTGATAATATTTCTGAAGAAAATAAAAATTTAAAATTAAATTTTGAAAATATTTTTGAAGAAAATAAAGATTTGAAAAATAAAGTTTTAATTTTTGAAAAGGGTAAATTTACTAGTAGTGATGAATGTGCTTCTTGTGAAAATTTTAAGAAACTACTAGAACACACAACCTTAGGAGAATGTAGTAAAAATAACGAAAATAAGGTTGTTAAAAATAAGTATGTTCCTAAAATTAAAAATAAACATAATAATAGAACCCGTAGAACATGGGTAGAAAAAGGAACAACTTATAGGAACACAAACTTTGTATCATGCTTTTATTGTATGAAAAAGGGTCATACTTCAAATAAATGTAAAATTAAGCATTATGGTGTTCCAAGTGGTAGATATGTTTGGGTTGTAAAATGATTTTTTTTTTTAAATCTAACCCAAAGGACCCATACAAGTAGTTGGGTACCTATTGTTTAATATTTAGAATTTCTTTAAAACAAAGAAAATTTTATTCCAAGGCCGATGAAACTATTTTTTTTGGATATCTTCTAATATACAAAGCATATATAGTTTTCAATCGGAAAAATTTTTATGTGTGCATGTTGTCTTTGATGAAATTGTAGACCTTGAGGCAAAACCTCTTGAGTCAGTTGAATTACATGCAGGCAATGATGAAAATTTGTAGAAGACAACAAATGAAGCAAAGAATGATGACAATCCTCAAAATGAAGATCTAAACAAAATGTGGAAACAACCTAGAGGATTATCATTACGAAGTTGGAGGCATATCTACAGGGGTAAACATTAGAAGAGATCTAGGAATTTTTTAGAAATATCTTAGAATTGTTTTTTTTTTTTTTTAAAAAAAATTCCTATCTTATATAATTCAATATATGATTAAACAATGTTTTATAAGTTCTTTATCCTAAAAATATTTGCTTTATATATCCTTTTGTGCATGTTTGAATGAATCTTTAAATTTAAAATATTTTTAGCTCATATGCATACTTGCTTTTATTAAGGGGGAGTATTATCTTAGGAGGAGAACATCAAACACAACTTTTTAATTATGATCAAAAAGGGGGAGAAAATGTTTAAAGCTTATTTGCCTATTTGTGCTATTTGTGCTTATTCACTAATGCACTTTTTCTTCCGTAAGTTGTGTTTTATCCAGATTATTACTAAAAGCTTTAAATCAAAGGAGTTTTTGATCATCATCAAAAAGGGGGAGAATGTTAGCAAAATGATGAAGATGAAGTTTTGATGATGTCCAAATCAAGTCAAGAGAAATCAAGATTCAAGATGTTATGAAGACTTGTATTGCTATGGAAAGCTTTTGTAATAATTGTAGTTTAGTGTCTAGGACTTAGATTTTTAGTGGTTTTGATTCCATGTAATTTTATATTATATAATTAATGTCCAGAGTCAAAATCGCACTGTATTAATCGATTAAAACAAGTATTAATCGATTAAAACAGAGGCTGGCCCTGAAAACCCAAGCGCCACTAGAATAATCGATTAAAGTGTATAATAATCGATTAGCTAATCGATTAATCTTGCGAATAATCGATTAACACTGACCGTTGGGGTTTTCAGATTTGAAAAACTAGCCGTTGTACTCATTTTAATCGATTAATACTTATGTTAATCGATTAAATGCGTTAGATGGCCCGTTTTCGAAGAATGGAAGAGTATTTGGCTGAGTCTATAAATTGGCTCTCTGTTTATCTCAAAAATAACTCTTCCCTTGTGCTCTAGTACTCAGAAATCATTGAGACTTGTGTGTTCTTGTTCGGCTTGTGAAACTCGTGTCTGTGGAGCTGGTGAAGTGCTGCTACGGTGACAGAGGAAATAGCCGGTTCATCCTTGGTGTGTCTGAGGAGGTGTTCGGAAGAGGAAGTTCATCCTTCGTGAAGTATTCGGAGGAGGTGTTCATCCTTGGTGTGTCTGAGGAGGTGTTCGGAAGAGGAAGTTCATCCTTCGTGAAGTATTCGGAGGAGGTGTTCATCCTTGGTGTGTCCGAGGAAGTGCGTGGAAGAGAATCATCCTTCGTGAAGCATTCGAAGGAGGTGGTCATCCTTTGTGAAGATTCAAAGGAGGTGTAGGTTCATCTCTTGTGGTTTCAAGAGAGGTGGTATTTCTAAACTCTTACAAATTGTGTTTCTTTGTGATTGTAATTTGTAAGTGTTTTGTGTTAGTGAAAAAGGTTTATCTTGTTTGAGATAAGCGACTGGACGTAGGATCCTAGTGATCTGAACCAGGATAAAATCATCTGTGCAAATTTCTCTCAACCTTACTCTGTCATTTACGTTTAATTATTGGCTTGGTAAGTTTAATTGAGTAGAAATTAAAAGGCACACGTTCGTATTAAAAACCCTCTTGGTTTGTTATTCCACGCTAACAATTCCGCTGCAGCGATTCTAACACAAAACCTAACTTCAACCTTCACAATAATTCTTATTTAACTTGTTTCAATAATCAATTACATCTGTTGGATCTAAATAAGGTGACATTATTTTTATGTAGGCCAATACATTCATTTGCTTCCAATATCTACAATTTATAAGTAGTACATTGTTGTGCATTCTACATACTTTCCTTTCCGTTACTACAAAGGGTTTCATCTTGTCAACCAAAAGGACTATAAAGAACTATGATAAAAAGGAAGAGAACAACTCTTATTATTGTTGTTAGAAGTCGTCCCACCTCTAATTAAGATTGAATTTCTAATCTAGAGATTAAAAAATTATTCATACAAGAATAGAACGATCAAAATGTTTTTGCACTCAAATATCTAAACTTAGTTTCATTTAAGAGTAAAGACTTTACATTTCAATAACTACTAACGGATTAAAGCCTAAAAACTTTTGTCAAGAAGACAAATTTTATCTTGACTGGGTAAGAACTTTATTTGCAAATATTAAGATGATAAAAGGAGCTATACACTTCAAGGTAAAAGGTATAAAACTTATTTTGGTACAATTTTTTTGAAAAATGTATTAGTTTTTGTGATTGTGGGAACGAAGAAAAAAACATGAGTGGAAAATTTGATAAAACATGTGCCTATTTAGGCTTGTTTGAGAGATCTTGTGAGAATTACAATATACAAAAATGGAGGCATGAAGATGGATGAAAGACTTTTAGCCTTTGTAATAGCATAAGCCATTATTCCCTAAGAGAAACCATGCTCAAATGACCATATAAGATACATTGATTTATATATGCCTTAAAGAAGAAAATTCAAACGAATTGGCTTAACATATTGATTGACAACATTACGAAAGCATGAAGGCTTGACTTCTATGTGATTCCATATTGTATATTTTTTTCATGATTCTTACACATAACAAGGTTAATGTAACCAATAAGGTGTCTAGTTCAGTTCAAACAAGATCAACAATAATGTTTTGCACCACAAGGTTTTGATAAAGCAAAGAGATTGAGTTTGTGTTAGAGAATGACCTTCCTGAAGTGGATTTGACAAAACCATTTGTTGAAGATAAATCATTGTCACCATTTGAATAAATATTGGGAAATAAGTTTGCTATAGTTTATAATTGGAAAGTTGTGAGAGAATAAATGGCATGCACCTAAATGAGGAGAAAATATCAAGTTTTTACATGTATTTACACTAGACACACATTGAAGGTAGTTCAAAATTGAAAGATGAGGAGTGATGGAATGGTCCTCATGTTGCTTTGCCAAATAATTGTGCCTTTGGTTTTTTTCTAATTTGATATCATTGTATGTAGTTGTGTTTGTTTGAACCTATTTTAATTAATCAAATTTTTTCATTAATAATTTAAGTCTTTTAATATATTGTTAAACCAAACGATCTTATCAAAACAACTTATTTCAATAATTTAAATATTCATTTTATATCTTCTCTTTTGAGAGTTTTTCTTGTAACCTTTCAATAACTTTATTTTTTGTAGTCATGAATTAAAGCATGATAATACTAATTGACAGTGAGAAGTGACTAAATATTAAATAATATATCTTGTTATTTATTTAAGTAGGAGAAATAAATAGATAAATAAGAATGACTTTGTGTATTTGTTATAAGCTAAAAGTAACATAAAATGTACTTGTAATCAAATTAATTTTAATGGAATTGTTTACTGATTATTAAAGGAAAACTAAACATGTTTTTGATAAAGTTAACTAATATAAAAATCAAGTTTCTCTCTACTTAAGGTATTACAATTTTAAGTTCTTTTCTAAATAATAGACTGTTCCTCTAGAATGTCTATTTATAATATCTTGTAAAAATCTTTCAAAACTTTTTTGAAACTTTTTTTCGACCTCTTTTTTAGAACTAACATATTCTTCCCATGAATTAATTTGTTTTATTGTTTTTTAACTTTTTAATAAGGCTTAATACATCATTTGGTCCTTAGTTTGGGATGTTGTGTTTAAAGTTGTCCTACCTTTTTCAAAAGTTCACTATTGTCTCATATTTAGTTAAAAACGGTTCAAGTTGATCCTTTTGACTTACGGCGTTAAAAAACTAATGATGCAATTGTCTCCGTTGCCAAATGTGAATGATGTGTATAGTTTTTGCAATACGTGATACATTTGATATATTTTAAGGTGTAAACTTTAAAAATAAAATTGAATGACGTGGAAAAGGTTTAAATGAGGGTTAAATGAAATTACAATTAGGTTATAATCCATTCACGATGGGGTTGAATGGATATGCAATTCCTAATCAGACTCTATCCATGAATTTCTCCCTTGATTCCTTTTTCATAACTTTGATAGAGTTGACCACCTTAAGGGTTCTTATCATGGTTCTTGTTCATTCGTTTTCCAATTAACCACAACAAAAGAGAGAAGGAAACCTACTACACCACCTTAAGGGTTCTTATCATGGTTCTTCTTCTTTACATGAGGCCACGACAACACCACCTTCACCCACAGCTGCACTTTCCTCGCCTCGTCGTTAGCGTCAGAGCCAGATGTGATCGTCGGCGTTGCTGCATCTTTTCCAAGCCACGTCTTTGGCCAAGAGATCCACCAACTTTACCACCAACGCTTTTCTTAATTATTGTTCAACATTCTTACTCCTCTTTGAATGAGTTTTTTCAGGTTATAGGTGTTTGAGGTGAAGAAGAAGACAACGATGGGGTGATGGTTGCCGAAATGTTGGGAGAGAGATGGGTTTCTGATTTTTTATGAATTGCAAATTGGAAATTAGGGTTTCTGATTTTGCGCATGATTTTGTGAATTGCAAATTGGGATTCTAATTTTGGAAATTGCAATCGGGGCTTCTGATTTTACACATGATTTTGCACAAACCCTAACCCTTTTCTTTTATCTAATAACTTCAACTTTTAACATTTCAACATACGATATCAAGTCAATTCACTTCACATTGTTACGCAATCAATAAGTGCACAAGTCATTCACATTTGGCCACGGAGGCAATTGCAGCGTTATGTTTTGGCCACAGAGGCAATTGCATCGTTATGTTTTTAATCCTGTAAGCCAAAAGGACAAACTTGAACCATTTTTAATGAAATATGGAACAATAGTGAACTTTCGAAAAAGGTAGGACAACTTTGAACACAACGCCTCAAACTAAGGACCAAATGATGTATTAAGGATTTTAATAATTGCCAAAGTGGGAGAAAGGATGTATATATCCATTGTGTGAATGTGAAAGATGAAATGTGAAAATTTTTATAAAGTCTTGGTTATACAAAAAAAGAAGTAACAAATTTTGCATCATACTCATCATGACTCCTCAGTTGAACTTAAACAAATTTTAAAAATTTCTTTAAAGGCTTAACGAACAATATAATTGGTTATAATATATTCAATTACCATAGCAACGTAAGTTAGAATATCTTTAGAATTAACTCATTACGTGTAATTTAGTTTCAAAATATAAGTTTTCTAATAATTAATTGCTTTTATGTTTCATCCTCAACTAAGAACAAAATAATCAATTAAGTCATTTGGTATTTTGATAAGCACGATTGACCATCTCTTGAAATAATTAATTAAGTTATTGAAGTTGTGTTTTCATATACAACAACAAACATTGATTAAATCATTTTAGAAATTGTTATCTATAAATTATTTTTTATTTTCTCTTGGAAGTAATTATTACACTTGCCCTTGAATAACCTATTTCTTAAAGAAAAGCTCATAAAGGCTTAAAAAAAAGCACGTGATAAAATATTTTTCTAAAAGTTCTCCTTCAAAGCACATTGGTGACTTTGTTGCATCACTAAGATTAGTTCATATATATTTTGAGCGATTGCATCTTTACATGTGAAATCTGGTTGAAGTATGATATCAAATAATGGAATCAATCCCTCTCAAATTGATATTAATATAATTGAATGCAAAATTAAAAAAAAAAATCAAACTAGCCTAAAATTATTCTATTCTCTTGCTTTATCTTCTTGAATATCTTTTTGATATTTTTTAACTCAAATCTTAATTAAAGGATTGAAGAAAAGTTTTAAATATCAATTCAACCTCTTTTGGTTATTGGGCTCCCTTCCTATGTGGAGAATAGACCTAAAAAATTGTAGACCATTATGTCTTACTAGGTTAAATGGAGATGGGTAAGATTAGTAGGGCCCATTAGAGTCATTTGAAGAGAAGCAAAAGCCAAGTAAGAGAAAAAGGAAGAGAGAAAGCCTTTCCCGCATAACCCTAAATCTCCACTGGTGTTTTCGTCGTTGTGAAGTTGTTCACCATTGGGTTAGACTGAATTTTGGACAGTGGGTTCCATAAATATGGTTCTCTATTCCGACTGTTTGCATCATCAATCAAAGGTCTAGCTTGGGAGAAATCAGTCCTACACCAGTAGCCCTGTTTCTGAGAATTTTCATCTTCTTTGTTCTCATTTGTAAGCATTTGTGCTTATTTAAATTGGCTTATTGAAAACACCATTTGGTGTTATTATTGGAGACTCTTTTGTACTCTATTATTGATCATAGTGGATTTTTCTTTGATTTGAACGACTCGTGATTTTTACCTTTGCCTTGAGGGGTTTTCTACATTAAAATTTGTTGGTGTCTCTTTGCGCTTTGGATTATGCTTTTGTTCAATTTGTTTAGTGCTCCTCATAGATTCTCACAAGAAGGGGGATTGAATTTCCGCTGCGTTATTACTCTTTGCTAAGTTGTTATGTTTTTTTGTCCTTTCCCCATTAAAGTGGTATCAAAGCCAGGTTAAGGGACTGTTTAGTTTTGTGAATGATGGAGGCATATACAAAATTGATTCCTTTGAATGAAGAAAATTATCACCTATGGAAAGGCAAGAAGAAGGACTTGCTATTTGTAAAAAATTTGCATCTTCTTGTTTTTGCTTCGAATAAGCCGAAATCCAAGTCAGATGAAGAATGAGATTTTGAACATCAACATGTATGTGGATTTATCAAGCAGTTTGTTGATGATAATGTTTATAATTTTGTTGCTAATGAGACACATGCGAGAAGCTTATGGGATAAGCTTGAGTCCTTGTATGCTTCTAAGTCAAAGACTAATATATTGTACTTGCTGAAAAAATTTGTGGAGTTGAAGTACAAGGAAGGAACTCCTGTTTCAAATCACTTGAGTGAATTTCAAGGACGCTATGATCAATTAGCAGGAGTGGGTATAAAATTTGATGATGATCTATTGGGTTTATTCTTGTTAAACTCTTTACCGGATTCATGGGAGACATTTCGAATTTCCATGATAAGTGCTACCCCTAATGATGATATTTCTTTGCAAATGGAAAAGAGTGGTGCCCTTAATGAGGAGATGAGAAGGAAGACATAGGGTACTTCTGTTGGAACAACCGGTACCGATTTTGTGCAGCGGAAATATTAAAACAGAGCTCGATACAAATTGTTAAAAGCAAGGAGCTTGTTCGGTCACTTAAAAAAATGGTTCCTTTAATTTTCTCTTAAACGTTTTATCAAACTGTTGATGAGTAGAAAATATAAAGAGTGCAAGGAGTAGAAAAATCACACAAATGATTTTTATCCTGGTCCGAATCAAAAGATTTTACGTCCAGTTGTTAACAATAGAGTGATTAAAAATAACAGTAACAAAAAGACCTTCCTTCGACGAACGAACCGGAAGGAAATAACTCTGCCAACTTGAAAAAAGAGAACCGCTCTAACCTTTCACACACAAAGCGCGAGCTTCTCCTGTTCACAAGACTTGACAATAGAAATGAACTGGCATTTGAGAACTTCCTTAGATAGCACTGTATTCTTAGTTATGCTTAGTTGACTCTGGAAGGTTTTGGCAAGAAGATTTATACCCTACTGGTCTGAAAATGAAAAGACGCATTACAACTGCCAGTGATAATCGACTATACTAAGTGATAATCGATTATATTCAAGACTTGGAACAGTTAGGATTTTTAACTCTTCAACTGATTGGTTCCATTTCTTCACCTCCTTCTACCGTTCGGCTCGAGCTCTGAATGCCTTCTGCCGTTCGGTTTTCAACTATGTTTGGCCTGAGCTCTTATCACCTTTTGCCGTTCAGCTTGGTAACTTATATCTTTCCAAACATTCAGTGCTAACTACTCGGTCTCAGTCATTCCTCGCTACCGCTCGGTCCGAACTACTTGGTCTCAGTCAAGTCTAAAACCGTTCGGTGATGCCTTGTTTGATCACTGTTGTCACCTGTTCAATCTGTTGTTCGAAGTCGTTCGATCATTAACTGTTCGGCCTGTATCTTGCAGTGACCGTTCGGTCTTTGACTGATAATGACCATTCGGTCTTGAAGTGTTCTCTCTTTAACTTTTGTAATCGTTCGATATTCAACTGAGTTTAGCCAATGTTCAACTCCGTTCGGCATTGAACTGTAATACACCGTCCGACTTTCAACTATTAGAAACCATTCGGTCGTTATCTGCAATCTTGTTCTTTTTTTTTTCTCACTGATCATCAAGCATATATGCTTTTAAAACGTAATACAGGGGGCTTCATATTTTTCACTTTGTAGCATTATCAAAATCATTATCTTCATGACACCAATGCTCCTCATTGGTAACAACTTCATCTCATTCAGAAGTAATTATTATAGAGAATAGGAGGAGAATCCAGAAGAAAGAACAAAATAGTGGTAGAGATAAAAGCAGGAGAAAATCCAGGTCTCGATACAAGAATGTGGAGTGCCATTATTGTCACAAAATAGGGCATATAAAGAAGAACTATTTTTTGTGGAAGAAAGAGACCAAAGACAAAAAAGGTAAGCAAATAGAAAAAGATATTAATGATGGTGATCGTGTTACTACTACATGTGGTGACCTTGTTTGTCTTCGTGATTATGACACTATTAATCTTGTATCTGATGAGAGCATTGGATAATTAATAGTAGTGCTACACTGCATGTTACATTTAGGAAGGGGTTCTTCACATCTTATACACCTAGTGATTTTGGAGTATTGAAGATTGGTAATGATGGGGTGTCTAAGGTTGATGGTGTTGGTGATGTTCACTTGCAAACCAACATGGGGATGCAGTTGTTGCTTAGAGGAGTTAAACATGCTCCAGATGTTCGCTTTAACTTGATTTATGTGTAGGTACTTGATGGTGGTCGATATGATAACCAATTTGGTTCTAGGAAGTGGAAGCTAACCAAAGGTAACTTGATTGTGGCTAAAGGAGAGAAAAACTCTAAGCTTACTGGACAAAGGCTTTGGCTGTTAAAGATAGTATGAATGTCGTGTATATGGAGTCATCTTTGTGGCACAGAAGACTTGGACATATCAGTGAAAAAGGACTTAACTACTTAGCTTAAAAGGATGTTCTCTTAGGATTGAAGAGTGTAGAGTTGGAGAAATGTTCTCACTGCATGGTTGGTAAGCAAACCAGAGTATCCTTTAAGAAGCATCCTCCCTCAAGGAAGTTAGAGTTGCTTGAGTTGGTGCATTCTGATGTTTATGGCCCATTGAAGGTAAAGTCTTTTAGTAGTGCACTTTACTTTGTTACTTTTATTGATGATTGTTCCAAAAAGCTTTGGGTTTATGCACTACAAATAAAGGACCAAGTGTTGGACAAGTTTAAAGAATTTCATGCTTTGGTTGAGAGATAGTTAGGTAAGAAGTTGAAGCGCATTCATACTGACAATGGTTTTGAATATTGTGGACCATTTGATGCTTATTGTAGATAATATGGTATTGCACATGAGAAGACTCCTCCCAAAACTACTCAGCTGAATGGTTTAGCGGAGAGGATGAACAGGACATTGATTGAAAGAGTTATGTGTATGCTTTTTGAAGCAAAATTTCCTAAGCATTTCTAGGGTGAGGCATTGCTTACAACAATGCATGTTATTAATCTAAGTCCTACAGTTGCTTTGAACTCTGAGGTGGCAGACAAGATTTGGTTTGGAAAAAATGTTACTTATGATCATTTGCGTCTCTTCGATTGTAAATTTGTTCATGTTCCAAAGGATGAAAGATCCAAGTTGGATGTGAAGACAAGGAAATGCATCATCATTGGTTTTGGTCATGATGAATTTGGCTACAAGTTGTATGACCTCGTTGAAAAGAAAGTTGTTAGAAGTCGTGATGTGCAATTCATGGAAGATCAAACCATTGAAGATATTGATAAGGTGGAAAAGTCTACACCTAAGGAAGATGGTAATGTGGCTGATTTTGATCCAATTTGGTTGTCTATTAATGATTTGGATATTGATGTTCATGATGGTGAACAACATGGTGATACTGATAATGAGCATATTAGATATGGATTGGATGTTCCTACTGATGATGTTGATGAAGAGGAACATAATGTGCCACAAGATAAGAGTCTTGGTAATGTACCTGAGCTACCTGAAGCTCAAACCAGAAGATCTGACAGGCCAAAACAACCTTCTAAGAAGTACTCTACCAATGAGTATGTGATCTTGACTGATGAAGGAGAACCTGAATGTTATGAGAAAACCCTTGAAAGTGAAGAAAAATAACAGTGGTTGGATGCAATGCAGGATGAGATGAAATCTCTACAGGATAATCACACTTATGACTTGGTGAAGTTGCCTAAGGGTAAGAGAGCCTTAAAGAATAGGTGGATTTTCAGGGTGAAGCAAGAGAACAATTCTACGTCTACCAGATATAAAGCCAAATTAGGGGTGAAAGGCTTCAGAAAAAGAAAGAGTGTTGACTTCAATGAGATTTTCTCACCTGTGGTGAAGATGACATCCATCAGAACTGTGTTAAGTTTAGCTGTTACTCTAGATTTGGAGGTTGAGCAGATGGATGTGAAGACAACTTTCCTTCATGGTGATTTAGAGGAAGAAATTTACATGAAGCAACCAAATGGTTTTCTTGTTGAAGGCAAGGAAGACTATGTGTGTAGGCTACGAAAAAACCTATATGGTTTAAAGCAGGCTCCAAGACAATGGTATAAGAAGTTTGAGTCTGTTATGTGTGAGCAAGGCTACAAGAAGACTACTTCTGACCATTGTGTTTTTGTCAGGAAATTTTCTGAGAATGATTTCATTATACTGTTGTTATATGTTTTAGGGTTTAGGGTTTGTTAGAAAAGATGTATCCAAAACTGACAAGTTGAAGAAGCAACTAGGCGAGTCATTTGCCATGAAAGACATGGGAGCTGATAAGAAGATTCTTGGTATAAGTATCAGTCGTGATAGAAAAGAGAAGAAACTTTGGCTATCACAGGAGCACTACATTTAGAAGGTGTTGCAAAGATTCCAAATGGAAAATGCTAAAGTTGTAAGTACTCCTTTTGCTATTCATTTTAAGTTGAGTGTTAAACAAAGTCCTTCAAATGAAGCTGAGAAGATAGATATGAGAAAAGTTCCTTATGCTTCTGCGGTGGGTAGTTTGATGTATGCAATGGTATGTACAAGGCCTGATATTGCACACGTTGTTGGTACAGTTAGTAGATTTCTGTCAAATCTAGGTAGAGAGCATTGGAATGTTGTAAAATGGATTTTGAGGTATCTTCGTGGTACTAGTGATTTGAAGCTTTGTTTTGGAGGTGATAAGCCTACTTTGGTGGGTTACTCAGATTCAGATATGGTTGAGACATTGATTCTATAAAGTCCACTTCAAGCTATTTGATTCAGTTTGTAGGGGAGTCTTGGCTTGGCAATCAAAGTTGCAAAAGTGTGTAGCGTTGTCTACTACTTAGGCATAATTTATTGCACTTACTGAAGCATGTAAGGAGCTTTTATGGGTGAAGAAATTCTTGTAGGAGCTTGGTTTTGTGTAAGGTAAATACTAGTTGTATTGTGACAGTCAAAGTGCTATTCATCTTGGTAAGAATCCAACTTTTCATTCTAAATCCAAACATATTGATGTGAGGTATCATTTGATACATGATGTTTTTTATGCTAAGCTGTTGGGATTAGCTAAAGTTCATTCAAATGATAGTGGTGTTGATATGATGACCAAGGCATTGCCAAGAGGAAAATTTGAAGTTTGTTCTGAGATCGCCGGTTTGGCGGATATCTCCACATAGCCGTGAGGGGGAGATTCTGTTAGGTCTTTCGAGGGGGGAGGTTCACTGGGGAGACACAATACCAATGAGATCTGAGCCAAACCATATAAGGGATTAACACCACTCTCTACCCAAAACCTTAAGGCAATGGGTTAATGGGTCTTTCGTCTTTATATAGTGCTCTACTTTCTCATTTCTATCCAATCTGGGCCTTAGACTCACACTTGGATTCCCAACAATCTTCCCTTCAAGGGTAAGCCCCTTCCAACCAACCACAGCCACGAGTATCCCTTTCCAATCGTCGTTCATCTTAACGAAACTCGCTTACGTGAATACCCTTTGCTAGGAAGACTTTCGGTATAGGGATCATTATACTCGTTTGAGCCGATCACCAAGACAAACCATCTGCTCTGATACCACTGTTGGGTCTATCGAGGAGAGGGTTCACCGGAGAGATACAAAGACCAATGAGATATGAGTCTAAACATATACGGGATTGACACCACTCTCTACCCAAAACCTTAAGGCAATGGGTTAATGAGTCTTTCATCTTTATATAGTGCTCTACTTTCTCATTTCAATCCAATTTGGGACTTAGACTCACACTTGGATTCCCAACAGCATAGAACTTAGTTTTCTTTTAATTAACATATATAGACACGTATGAAACAAGCACATGCAACACTATTAGCACAAACATGTTTTTGCCCTCCAACCGTGACTTGTCGAGTCTCACAACGAATTTTAGAGACTTTATGGAGCCTTTGTTAGTCCTGTATTTGTTGAGATCAGAGTGTCTCCTATGATTGTTCCATCCAACCATCATCTTAATATATGTAATATGAACGTTCACTTAGTTACATGATCAATCACTATGTAAATTCGTGAACGAATCACCATCAAGATTGAACGGTTATAAAAATGGATCATTAATCGTAAGTCAGAACAATTAATTTTAATATTAATCAACTTAGAAATAAAATTTGATTAGATACAATTACATAGTAATTAAATCGATATTAATAAAAAATTCATCTTAAAATCTATAAATATATATTTAAAGTAAGGAGATAACTTATATAAATTTATAACACTATTAATACTTGAATTATCAATGTTGAGTTCACTTTGACATTCAAAAGTGTCTTGATATAAATTTATAACACTATTAATACTTGAATTATCAATGTTGAGTTCACTTTGACATTCAAGTGCCTTGATATAAATTTATAACACTATTAATACTTGAATTATCAATGTTGAGTTCACTTTAACATTCAAGTGCCTTCTCGATATATTTTTCAAATGATTTAGATGAACACTTATAAGAGAAATGAAATATCTTACGTAACATTCAACAGTTGACCTCGACCGTACAACTGTATATATATGTATACCAATATATAGTGTCATTCTCTTTCTCTTATCTCATACATATACCACATTACTAATATGATGTAGCAGATGAGATTATACTGATATGCTCGAAAGCAAGGAGCTTGTGGATTTGGTTCGGGGTGCATGAAGAATATCCAAACTTGTTCTGAATTCATTCTGAAGAAAGATTTCATATACTTGGCCTTATGGTCTCTCCTACATACTGCTAAATAATATTCTGATCGATATAATGTACCCATTGTTCATTCATGACACTAGCTGTCAATCACAATCACAATAATTGACAACAACTTATCTTGAATATCTGATACAGCCTTGAACAGGTTGGATTGATTCTTAGGAGGACTATGACTTGACAACTGGGGAGAGCCATCTCAATGGGCTTTACGTAGATGATGTATAAAATCATTGTCAAATCATTCTATCATACTCTTATTCTAAAGATAATGAAAATTCTATATTCAGAATTTTGTAGCAAACTAAATTATGCTTAACAATCAAACAATGCTAGACAATCACAATGAGATGACTTTAGGTCCATAATTTTCACACAAACCCAAACTAAAGAAAAACAATAAAAATTGAAAGAAAAGGCAGAAATTTGCTATGAAGTAACGGAAAATAAAAAACCAGCAGTATTTTTGTTCAAGAAATATAGCCTATAGTAATTAAAATTTCCACCAGTTGAAGTTATGGAATTGCCTTGTTCATTACAGAACGAGAAAATGGGACCTCAAAGGACCACCATGCACCTTTAACTGGTAAACATCAACCACGAACATGTTCAAATCCTTATCAGTAATATCATTGGTTTTTTCCTCAAGTAATGCAAGTTCATGTATTTATAATTCAAGTGCAAGTTCATTGTTCGAGCAAAGAAATGAGGAGGTACTTACTTCACAACACAATATTATTGGCTTTCTTCATTCTGCGTATAAGCTTCTTCTGCATCTGCAACCCTACAACGAGATCAAAGCTGTGTTCAGATTGAAATCTCAGGAAACTATGCGTGAGAAAAAACACAAAAAGAAGGCCAACTGATATATATTTATATATAAAAGTAGACTGATAATGTAAATATAAATAATAAATAAGACGATGTGAGGTGAAGAAAGGTAAGATTTCCACTGAGTTGAAACAGGAAAAATGATGATTGGGATGAGGAGAATTGCTGTAGTTTCGAACGTAGGAAAAATTCTCAGAACCATTGCCTGAATTATGAATCAGAGATGACTAACCTGTTAAGCCATGGAAGTATATATTAGTAAGTGGGATGGTGTTGTTGATTCTGTCCCAGGCATTGCTTTACCTCGAAAGAATATTATAATTGATCTTAATATGCTAAGTTCCTTTTCTTGATGTCAAGATTCCTGTGCCAAAATTGACATTTCTAGTCTCAGTTCCAAGCATATATGAACTTATACACACACTGTGATGCTGGAGACAATCAACTCTCAAAATTATAAAACAAAAGCATAAATAAAGTTCACCATGATTGCTCTAAATTCCATTGTAAAAATGAAGGTAATACACGTTGTCCTGCACCAATCGTTAGTGTAATCCTTCATCCTGAAAAATCTACTATAAACTGTAGAAATTTTCAATTGGCTCGATACAGAAAGCATTTGAGAGAATCCATGTCAAACTTTTAAAAACATCCCTACTTGACGTGAGTTGTCCCTGTCGAACACCCCTCTTAAATGATGTGTCCGTGTATCCGACTCATAGAAAATTGAAATATGTACTGTACATATTTGGTAAAGTATCTAATTTAAAGGATATTTTTTTTAACACAGTTTCAACCTAATATTAATAAAGACAAATACATCAATTTTCCAAAAATTCATAAATTTTTTGAATAAGTTTATATTATGATTCTAAACATAAGTAACAAATCTTATATATCAACATGAATATTTTGATTATATATGTATTATATATAATGTCTTTATTTATTCTCCTGTCATATTTTTATAATGTGAATTTTTTTAAAGCTGCTGGTAATTTGTCTGAATCTTGATTAAAGTGTCTTTTTCAATTATAAAAGAGACGAAATGTATTATAGATTATTTTCGTACGAAATATTTTCCACTAGTGCATTATATTGACAATGTAATGGACTTTAAAATGTTTGATATACCTAAAGAGATTCATTTTATCAAGTAATTCTTCACTAATTTTGTAAGAAGAGTTGAAATATTTAAGATCAATTCACAATACGTGCAATAAAAAATGAAATTGTGATATTGTAAAAATCATGGTCAAGTATAAAGATTTAAAGGGGTTTTGGAGAGATATTTGGTGTTGTTAATGTTGAACTTGAATAGAAGTCTCTTTACCTTTCTTTGAAGTGTTGTTGGAATCCTTTCACAGAAGGTATTTACAGGTTTATTTTGTTCCGATACAACTACTATATAAAAGAAACTTAGAAGAATATTTTTCAAAGAACAAAAGATTTTACTGTGTACATAATCGATTAAGATACTGTATAATCAATAAACTATTCATGATCAATTACACAAATTAGCTTTTCCATATATAAACGTCGGATCATAGGGCGATGATAATGATCGTGTACATAATCGATTAAGGGACGTATTACAAAAAATAAAATTGAAATAAATATTAGAATTAGCTAAGGTAACTCTAAGGATTGCAAAAGATTTTTTCTATTTATTTTCAATGAATTAAAAATTTACAATAACCTGATATTTTTAAAAGTTTTGTTTTTTTTATTATTTAAAATATTTGTGTTAAACTAACTGACTCTAAATGTAAGAAAATATTTAAAATAAAACATTTTGTTTCGGTTTAACAAACACAAATTTTATATTAATTTTATTTCATTAAATAAAAAAGTGATGTCAGTTTAAAGCGTAGGGACAATTGTGTGTATTTTTATTTTTTAAATATATGAAAATATTTGTAATACTTGAGGTTAAAAAGAGGTTTTATTTAGCTATTTCACAGTGACAAATTTTTTTATTGTAATCCAGTTCTAAATTATAATTGTAAGGTTAATTATTTATATGTTAACTCATCATTTTATTTCAGTAGTTATAGTTTCTATCTATAATGATCTTTTTTAAATGAAAATCTATGACAATAAAAATATACGGTGTTATTGAGAGGAGTTAATATTATTAAATATGTTTGGATAATTTTTTAATTTTATATTTTTCCTTTTCAATAAAGCTTATATTTGTAAAATAATTTTTTTATTGAGATTTAAAATAAGGAAAAAAAGTAAAATTTTATTTTAATTATATAATTTGTGTTAAAAACAGTGAAAAGAATGGTGTTACAACGCAATAATAAAAGAATGACTACATTGACAAAATATAAAATGCTACTTTCTGAAAAATAAAGGAATACAGAGAGAACTTTCCGAGAATTGATGATTAGAACAATCATTGTAACAAAATTTTCAGTAACAGAATAAGATTATATTTATATTTAATCTTTATATAGAAAATTTAGTACTTTCAATACTTTATTAAACTTTGGACTTCAGTAATGTATAATATAACTCTCAATGCTCACAAAATATTCTCAATCTGACCAGATATAAAACTTCGTTTAGCAAAGGTAAGACACAGGCTCAGGTTGATCAAAACAATAAGAAAAGTAAGATTTTCCTTACCATTGGCACACTGAGACTTTGCTAAAACCAAAACTTACCTCTAATACATAGAATCACCCGGAAAACCTAAGCTTTCTATCAATCAAAATATATATATATATATATATATATATATATATATATATATATATATATATATATATATATATTATTTTACTTTAAATTGGTTTTGTAGGTTTAACTTAGGTTTAACTTAGGTTTAAAGTTTATTTTTTAAAATAATATTAAAGTTATAAGTTTGAGTCTATTTTAGTGAAATTTTTGTTTTTAAGAGCTATTCTCTTCTAGTTATTGGAATATTTGTTATTTGACCATTATAGATCATTCATTTATATTTAGTTTCACGCTTGAAATGTATATATGTCTGAGAATGTTATATTATATAAGTAAATGTAAATTTGTAATTATGTTTTATGGATTGAGTTCAAGAATTCATGTTACCACTCCAATTTTGTGTTAATCACAAAAAAACGCATGACAGAAAGTAAATATTATATAGATAAAAAAGATTAACAGAAAAATTATACATTGAAGCCAAATTTATTGAAATACGTCTTACATAGTGCAAGTGATGCATGAAAAGGGGAGCATCTACATAAGTAAACATGCAAATCATGTTTGAATATATATATATATATATATATATATATATATATATATATATATATATATATATATATATATATATAAAAGATACGCTGAGGCATGAAACAACATTGTGTCACGATCGAGCTTTCGGTTCTGCTAAGAGCTTAATTACAAATTCTCGGGTAAACAAATTAAACTGAAAATTTGAAAGTACTGAATGCCAAGAGCATATATAGAGACGAAACCTCCCAAGAACTGGCCTTAAAAGTAAGAACTCCTTCAATTTAATTTATATAATATGCCACATTATCCTGCATGGAGATCAAGGAAAGCGTTTAATAAGCAGATACACTTTCAAAAGCATAGAAGAACTTAAGAATATCCAAATAATCAATTAAGTAAAATAAACAATTTACACTGTATATATATAAGTTACCAAATCTTATGAAATATATGAAAACCATCATGCATTTAAAAGAAAAGCAAAAGAAAACTAGAAGGAAAACACAGTTTCCACAACAAGTTCATTGATGAATATCGAAATGCTGCATTAGTTAGAATGATTATCGTCGAGGTGAAAGGTTTGAAAAGGATATGGACTATTACTTTACATGGTACAGCTGAGCTTATCCGATAAGAACTCTACATGGTACAGCTAGCTGTGTAATAGTTCAAGTGTTCAACTAATAATTCAAACACATGACACTATTTTTAAGCAGTGAAGTGTTTGATGAGGTAGACTATAGAGCTAGCTGGTGTTGTGTGTAATTTGTGAAACCTATGAACATGATATGTGTACGTGAAAATGTAATTCATGACTTTAACTCACGACTAGAAAAAAAGGAAGAAAATGGAACAGAGAAAAAGAGAGAAAGTTGGCCCCAACTGAAGCAGAAGCAGGCCAACATGGCAGATATATATAATCCGATTCAGAGAGCACACAAGTGAATGTTAATTACTGTGTCACCAATAATCTGTGACTCACAGCACAAAAAGCTGTCAACAACAGTTTCATATACTTTGATCAGAAAGACAATCTTGAAAACCCTAACTTGCTCTAAGCTGACACTGAGCAGAGGCTACACTTGATTTCTGCATTATTGTTGTCTTAGAGGAAGCATTAAACTAAAGAAGCCCCTCACAAAGTAATTAAAAAGCTCAATAAACTATGTGTGTATGATTTAATTATGATTAAGCTATAAAAAAAATCAACATGTGCAGTAAGTTTTGACAAATTTGAGTAGAATAATCACTTGAAACCAAGAGCTTGTACCTTCAATAGCATTCCATGTTCTATTTTAATATATAAGATACAAACGTGTGTCTATTCAAAATGCCATTGAAATTCCACTTGGAACAAAAGCCGACAAAAACATGTGAGATGACGGGCAGCACAAAGCTTAAGCATTCGCCTAACCAACAAAATATTTGCTCACAAAATACATAACAAGTACTCAATATATTACAAAACTAACTAGCTTTTTGATAAATGGATAAAATTCTCAGTATCAGATAGTAGCCCACATGATCAAATCAAGGTACATATGGTGAAATTAATAATTAAACACAGTGAAGAAAAGATGAGTAAGGGCATATCAGATCAACTCATCTTGTATGGATATTTTAAATATATATTACAATATAAGTGGGACATATTATATAGAATTGAGGATGGTGGAGAAATGTTTATTCTTAGAACAATACATTCAATATTTAATTAGCATTAGCTTTATCCAACATCTATCTGAAAGATTCCATTCAATCATGTCTTTCTTAGAACAAAATTGTAAATTAGAAGAAGACTTGCATTCCAAAAAGTTTCAAATTTGACATGTTTTATTTGAAACCTAGAACCTTAAATAATCATATATGTTAAAAAATGTTTATTGGATGCTTGGTATAACTTGATAAATTACACACACACATATATATATATATATATACACACACACACACACGACACATCTCACTTGATTACTGCATGTGTCAAAAATCTGCTTAATTTTTAAAAGGAAAAATTAATTGGGAGAAAGTAATCATAAAAGTAAGGAAATCAATTGATGTGCCATAAACTTTGTTTTTGTTGGAAAGCCAACATGGTGATTAAATTAATCTTTTGTGGATCTTAATTACATACAGTCGCCTCTAATTTCGCAACCTAATGAACACGGCATTTGAAATACTTTTGTCCGTATAATGTACCAACACTTAAATAGTATATATTGCAAGCCATCTGGTTCGTGAATAAGAAAAACTATGTATATAAAGCATTAGTTTTTTGGTCCCAGATCCATCCATCAGATTAAAAATTCTAATATCAGTATCAAACTACTCAATAAGTTTTACTTCTTTCTAGCTATATCTCTTGACATTCAAACTCGTAGTACTTATTAATAATAACACACATAAGCTATATGGGCACCCCCTAATGCTTCAAAACATTGTAGTATAGTTTAGGTTGAGATATATGTTATTACCATAACTTGACGGTGGCCATGGCTTACGCATCTAACCAACAGCAGATGACAGAAAAAGAAGCATCATCTGGTTGGTGTTATGATGAAGAATTTGGATAGTTTGTGTGAAATTTTAGATTGAAAAAATTGATTGTTGTTATGTAAAAACAGGTACGTTGAAGATTATACTCGAGCAGAGATAAAGTTGATGATAAAATAATATAATTACCAATAGGTGAAACACAGATCTTCCAGAGGAAGAATATTCAAGAGAAATGGATGGAGGAGGTTGATGATTCTTCAAGATTTCCCTTAGGGGTCTTCTTTTTCTTCTTGTAAGGTATACCTCTAGCCTTAGCTTGGCACTCCCTGACCTCCCTAAGGTAGACACGGATGGAGCCACTAGCAAAAGGGTTAGTCTCTGGAGAGCCTCCATTTTCCTCATAGGCTGCTCTAAGCCTGCCTATGAGGGCATCGAGACTCCCCCAAGCTTGTCGGAGAGGACAAGTGCAGGGTGCTGGTGGTTCAGGCTGTCCAAAGAACATGCACCCTTGGAGGTGAACCTTGGTCTTTCCGAACTGGTCGAGATACCTTAAAAAATCAAGGACATGGTTGCAATTGCACTGAGAGAGAGCAACTGGGGGTCTTTGGTTCTTCAAGTATTGTCCAAAAGTGTTCCAGTCCCTTCTCTTCTGAGACTCATAGCGGCTAAGTGTGACTGGACTCTGCTGCTGCAGCTGTTGGTGCTGGTGCTGATGCTGGAGGTGGTAATCTAGAGGGATGATGCTTGATGAACCTTCTGCACTGTGGCTGCCACTGCTGGACATTGTTGAAACTGTGAAATGGTGAAAGGATGAATGAAGAGAGAGAGAAGGAGGGGTTGGAGTTGGGGCTGGTTTTTTCTAAATAAAGCCAGGGAAAGAGGGAGGTGAAAGGTGAAAGTGAAAGGAATAGGAGAGTGGAGGAAGATAGAGTATTGAGATCACGTCACTGGGCTACTGAGAAGACATTTTATGGGCCATCTTGGTTTATTTCTGTTCATCTCTTTTGTCCTCTTGCATATGGGAAAAGTTTGGTATACACCAAACTCTATTCAACATAAATTATTAGACGCTTTAAGTTAAATTATACTCCTAATTAATCCATATCTTATCGATCATCAGCTTTTTAATTGACCGGAAAGAGTTAATGAATCTCAGTTATACATGTGTTAGGTAAAGCTTGCCCAAGACCATACTGGTTTTAGATTAAGTAGTTATAGTTTCAGTTTTAATCCTCAAAAGATGCAATTAGAGAAAAATAAAGGTGTAATTGATGATGTAACAAAAGAAAAGAGAAACTAGAGGAATTATAATGTGTTTATATATCATTTTCTTGTTTCTCTGAAAATAACATTAACTAGAGAGGGGAAGTCTTGATACTATATATCATGATAAAATTGATGAATCTTGTGACCTAAAAGTAATGGCTTCAAATTTTGAAAGTATTTCTTTATTTGGGGAGATAGAAAATTGTGTCTTTATCCTCTTCTGGACCATACAGGGGAAAAACGTTCTTTCTACTGGGTTTCACTTTAATTACATTAGCTTGCATTAACTATGCGTGTTTTCTCTATAAGCATACACAATTATTGTGTTTTGCCCTTATTCATCCCTAAGCCTTATCTCCTTAACCAAGCCCATTATCATTATTGCTCTCATCAAATCATTCCGATATATAGCTATAGAGCCCGCTATTTAACATGTGTTTAAGTACTAATTATACAATTAATTTTGGCTGGAATTGATATTGAAAGAAATTATGTTCAAGTTAACAGTGAAACTCACTATACTTTGTTCTACTCAGTTAAATTAATCCATCTAATAAAGTTGTATTTTAGCTCTAAACCCTAAATCCACCTAAGTTTTATTAAATTTTTAATATCGCTCACATACATGTAACATGTTCATAAACCTATCTGTGAAAAAACTTGATTTTGAATTAGTTCTATGAAAAGAAACAGTGAAAACTTTCATGTTATTTTCTTAATTTAAGAAGAATGTGTCATACATAACTTTCATTCTAACGCGTGTCACCGGTTGCTATATGCTAAAAAGCATCCTTTGCATTAGTTGATATTTCACTGTGATTAACATATTTGAATCTAAATATTGATAATCTAACACATATTTGAAAAATATATTACAATTCTAAATCCTCTAGCGACATCAGTTGTTTCAGGGTATAGAAATATCACAATTGATTTTATCTCCTACCTAAAGTAATTTTAGTAAAGATATACCTGTTTTGTTTTTGAATAAAATTGATTCTACCTTCAAACAACTTGTCTAAAAACATAAAAATACATAAAAAAAAAGTCAAGGTCAATTTATAAAAAGTTTAAACATTTTATAATATAAAAGATTCATAAATTCATTATTTTAATTAGAGATAATATTATTTTATATGGATTTAATTCCAGTTTCATTATTTGCATTGTGTATCTTAAGTTGAATGTCTATAAAATATATATGGTTAGAGATGATAATAATGGGTGTATCATGTAGGATGGTATATATACAAAAGAAATAAAGGAAAAAATAAATATTTTAGCCTGTTAATCTACTTAGTTCCGTTTCACATAATTTGATTCGGCAAGAGCTGGTTAACATAACTTATTATTTCAATTTAACTACTTCTACTTATTTTAAACTTAACAAGAATTTATATGGATCTACTATATCTCACTCGTTGTCACTTGTATATTCCTAGACACATGAATAATCCTTATATTACATGTCGGTTTTGTAGGCTTGCTCATGCTAGTGTTGTAGGATAAAACTAGATTTAAATCCAGCACTTAATACATTACTTATTCCTCAGCATAAAAAAATAATCTAAATTTAAAAAAAGCTACTTTCTAGGATTTGGAAAGTCTTATCCGAAGAAAGAAAAGACTTGAGTAACATATTTCAGGTGAAGATAATTATTAAGACATCTGGGTGGGCATTATCGTTATAATCCGCAACACAACACACGCCATGTTATAAATTAGAAATACAGTATTACGCATGTTGTCTTCCAGAAACAGATTTTATAACCGGTTATTAGGGAGCACCTCTCTGGAACTTTGCATGCATGCCACAAGATACTTGGTCGTACTCTTTTGGAACATGCAAAGTCTTTTTCTCATCAAATATATCTTTTTTTACCCTACAACCTTCAGTTTGTTTTTAATGTCTTCTATTAATACTAGGTACATATTTTCTGTCTGTACATCTTTCCACATCAGGCATGCCCAACAGATTACTTGTCCAAATGCTTCTAATTCACTTCAAGATATTAACTCCACTTTTTAACTTTCTTAACATACTTAGGTTTCTGGATTATGTGATATTCTCCACCTAGTATTCCTATTAATTACAATTGTTTTTTCTTTTCGGTTAATGTTCAAAATTTTCAATATGCTTATATTGTTAATTAATTAAAATAGTCACATCCAATGATACTTTCACAATTTATTGTTTCACCTAAAACAAATCATTATAATTTGATTTAGACCATATATATATATATATATATATTGACAATTAATTACAATTTCTTTTAGACCATATATACATACATACAATTAATTACAATTTGTTTACATGTCTTTTTAATTGATGTTTTTATGTTAGTCTCCTTGATATTTCAATATATTGACATTTTAATATGTGCAAAGTTCATATATTTTAAAATTTGAGGTGAAAACATAGTTTATATCGCATTTATGATAATCATAATAAAAATATTGAGTTACTAAATTAATTACAGTATATATATCTCAAATACAAGTATAATAACATCTTGGAAAATATGAAATCAGAACTCTATTTAGTGCCATGAACACCTCAATAAGTTAATGAAAAAAACTATATTTATAAATTATTCTTAATATTAACTTAAATAACTCTATTAACAAGTCATTATGTATGTCTATGGCTTGATCGGGCCATGAGATTTTGATTAGACTATAAAAGTACGTTCAAGGTTGGAGTAGGAGAAATCTCTTTTTGATTAATCATCTAGCTAATTTATTATTTGTAGCAAATTTCGGAAATTATATTAGATATTAGTTAAGGTAAGTGGGTCAATTTTGGCATTAATCCTATTGTGGTTTATGCGGTGACATATAATAAACAGATATTTCTTTTCTCACTTGCCATGATTTTGTAGGGAAGGAAACTGAGGTGGACATCAAATTTGATGGAGATGACAACCGACCAATGTTGAGAATTGGGCCCCTTGTAGATGCTCTTGTCAAAACTCTAATAAACTAAGATTATATTCATTCAATCGATAATTAGAAATTATCAAACAGTTTGAATTAACTCAAAATATATTAGACTCACCTAGAATTTGAGTTTT
Organism: Vigna umbellata; assembly: GCF_029865625.1. NCBI lineage: Eukaryota > Viridiplantae > Streptophyta > Magnoliopsida > Fabales > Fabaceae > Vigna > Vigna umbellata. The sequence goes on from NC_142170.1 coordinate 22,937,317, forward strand.
TTTCCATCTCTACTATTTCCAAAACGCCTTTCTAGAGCCAAACCCCAGCCCTTTTCACGTCATGCCAAACGTTGAATTTCTCATTCATCAAAATGGGGTCGTCGTATAATTGTAGGGTACCCTAAAATTCGGAATCCTATAGAGTACCACAAGCATATCCATGGAAAAATTCTAGTTCAAAATATTTGTTTCATGACAAATCTTTTCGTCCATTGATGCTTACAACTCAGCCCATTAGAGCATTACATCAAGAGCAATTTAATTAGAGTGTATGTGTTTGCTTATCAAAAAAGGTTTATTTTGTGTTTGATATGATTTTGGACCGTTTCCAATTATAGAAAATTATTTATATAAGTAACTATTACTTATAATTGTTTAGTATTCGCATTAAATACAAAATCTTGAAGAAGGAGAGAATGGTTATGAATCAAGCAATTTGTCAATAGAATTTTCCTAAACAAATGTGATTATTGGGTACCTTAAAATTGAGTTGACATATGAGTTGTTTGTGAAAGCATGGATGATGTTTTTAGATGTATAATTAAAGTGAAACAATAACAATCCATAAATTGTAGCATGTCATGATTGAGAATTAAATAAATTTATTACGTTAATTAAGATTTTTTCTATAAAAAACTATACTTAAATCCTTGCAGTCGGTGTCTCTTTTACGTGTTCTACGGAAAAGACCCTTATTATAGGTAGTGCTAATAATTCGACGAATTATGTTCTTTTTGTTTAAATGGTAATTGGGGAAAAATGTATCCTATATTCTTAGGTATGTAGGCAGAAGAAAGAGAGAGATAAGAAGAATTTAAAAATAAAGTAAAAGAGAAGGAAGAGATAAAAGAAACAACGACTCCTTAAGTCAGGGACTCGATGGATATACATTACAACGACGTGTTTTCAGATTGAGAATCAACAAAATTACTTTGACTTTGGCTAACCTAGTTAGTTTTTTCCCCCTAAAAGTTTATATTTAATTTAATCTCTTTATTTAATTCAAATCAAATTTGTGTTTTATGTTTATCTTTATTATGTAAATTTAAAAAATAAGTATTTTATTATAAAAAGCTTTCAACATTATAAAATATAATATATATATATATATATTATATATATATATATATATATATATATATATATATATATGAAACAATATAAATTAAATTATAGTTTCATAATTTTCAGTATAAAATATAAAGTAAATTAAAAGTATTTTAATAATTTAAAATGAAAATAAATATGGCGCAATAAAACGAATATGAATACACTCATTTAAAATAGGACTTCATAATTGTCCAAAGCAATATAACCGTCATGCAGAAGGCTGTTCATAATTGCCCTGGTTAAAAAAATCATTGCAAATTAATTAAAAATTATTATTAGAAATATAAAATTAACTTTCAAATGTTATATCAATCAAATTCTAATACTATTATAGTTGGTTTAATCAACTCTAACGTAGAGAAAAAAATAATTTTAAAAAATATTAAAAAGTGTAAAATTTTATTGTTTACTATTTAAAATATATTATCCCCATAAACAATACATAGAATCACTACAAGAATACTCATACTAAAAATGGAAGGCCACGAGCCAAAACCAACGCTAATAATAAACTTGTGTTGGTTTAGCGACAACAACATGAGCAATGCTAATATCACAGAAACAAACTCACTTTGCATCAACTAAATGAGAACGAAGAGTTCCTGTGTACTTATCATTGGCTAGACCAACGTAACACATAAAATAATTATCACACATAATCCATGTCCAAGATCTTATAAGTAGTTAGAAATTAAGTTACATGGTCATTACATTCTAAAATACACTTCATTTCTATTTTATTAGAAATCTCAATTATAAACATAGTTGTTGAAAAGAAAAACTTAAAGACTAAAACATTATCCCAAACTTTTCTTGATATTGACCCCTACCTCAAGCGTCATGCATATTTTTCAATACTTGTACCATCATCTGCTCTCATAAAAATCATCATTACAAGTGGAAACGACCACATAAAAAAAGTGAGTTACCGTAAAACAAAAATATTTTATTTTAAAAAGTAAAACTTTTTCAATAATCATTTCTTTTAATAAACCAATAAAAAAAATACAAAATAAATCAATTCTTTATGAAATCAGAATGCACAAACAAATTCAGAGTACATATCATTGCAACACATTGTTCATCTGTTTTTAAAGTTCATCATTCAAAAACACAAAACTTACCTCTACGACAGACCCCTCGATAGTCTCCCTTGTGATAATGGTAGTCTTTGTCATGCAGGGACACCAGCCACCCTCAGGTTAAGCACGCCTTGCTCACGACACTGCAAAACGACTGTAACAAACAGACGTTCCACGACTGATGTGCAATGGAGAAAAGGGAAGAGAAATGTGCGATTGGGGACAAAAAACAATCGAGATTGAGGAATGACAGACTTTAACAACAATTGAGGTTTGGGTAGACCGAATATCAATGGTGGTTGGGGCAGAACAAGAGGTTATGAACCAGGAGGGGGAGATTAGGAAGAAAAGAAGTAGGGGAGATTGGGGATGAAGGGTTTTCGAGAAACTGAAATTGGAGGAGGGAAATCCTAATTTCTAATTTTGTAAACTCCAAACACATACTAACAGTTACAGTCCCTCGATAATGACTCGTGTCCTTTACCGACAGTATTACCGGCAAGTATATCTGCCGGTAAGTTACCAATGTCATTACCGATGACCATAATCCCATGAGGAATATTCTTTACCGAGGGCATTACTAACGAAAATATCCATCGATATGTAATCATTCCATATTTTATCGGTAAATTCGTCGTTAAATGTGTTTTACTGAAGGACCAGTATCCGTTAGTAATAATTTCTCGAAAATTCACGTTTTTACTTTACCAAAAGTGAAATATTCGCCCAACGGGCAACCTCCCCAACTAAAAAATAAATATATCACCCTCACATGGTAGCCTTTTCTTGGCCAAAAGTGGAACACATCGTTCTTTCATGGGAGCCTCCCTGACCAAAATGGAACACATTGTCCCTCAAACAGCAACCTTCTCGTCCAAAAGTTGAACACATTGTTTTCACATACCTGTCACAAATAACAAAAACATACTCACCTTCACAAAACGCATCCTTTGAATGCATGTACCCATACTCATGCAATTTCATAAAATCTCATCTTCATAACTTTAAACAATGCATTGAAAATACTCATCAAACTTCAATACATCATTCTTCTTAAATTCAAAACACATAGAAAATAAGAAAACAAAAACACAAGAACACAAAAATGTAAGTTCCCCTAGTTCTTTTTGTTCAATTCTTCTTCTTTTTTCCTTTTTGAGGCTCAACCTTTATCCTTCTTCCTATATTTGAATCTTACTCTTACTTTTTCTTCAAATCTATTTAGTCGTGTTCTTTCTCACCTAAATGTAACACCAACTCACTTGTTTAATATGTATATTTATGGACTTCACTCTCACATTTAAAACCAGAATACTTTTAATTAATAGATTTTAGGTGATCTAATAACCATAAAATATTAAATATAACTTTTCATACCTTTTTATTTTTGTTTCTTAGATAACCTCTTTAAATCTTTTGTATATAATGAAAAACACATAATAATTAAATTTGATATATTTTTAATAATTTCGTTTAAGAAATAACTCTCGCATATAACTTGTTTATATTATAATTACTACTTTATCTATATATTTTAGGAAACTTATATTATAACTAGTTAGAGTAAACACATGTTCTATTGTGTGTATGCATTTTTTAAATATCTATAAATTATTTAAATTTAAAACATAATAATTGAAAGTGTAAAATTGAAAAAATAAAAGGTGACTATAGTTATAGATACATAGTTATAGATATATAGTTATAAATATAGCTATATATAAAATATTTTAAGTAATATTATGTAAATAATTATTTTAATTATGAATAATTATTTAAATTCAAAAAATTAGTTACTAAAATAATAAAATAATAAATAATTCTTTCATATTGAGTAATCATTTGATATATCTTTTAAATAAAATAAGTGTCTTAAATAAACCATAAATCTTTTTAAATAAATAAAACAAACCACCTTAAAAATATATTTTTTAATTATTATAATTTTCAAGGTTTTATTTTTAAAATGAGTTTAAACTCACGAGTCAAATTGAATCTCCACGAGTTTAAGTGAAGTTAAGTTGAAAAATTATATTTTTAATATAGGTCAAATAAATCTAATTCACTTAAGTAACAAAATAAAAAAATTTAAGTTAGATTGAAGATAGATCGACTTACAACAAGAACACTTTATCATTTTTTATTATAATTATTTATTTTAATTATGTAAATTGACAATTGAATTTTTTTTAAATACTAAAATGGTATTTAATTATGTTCAAATTATTTAATATTAATTTATATTTTTATCAATTAAATAGGTTAACATTTTAATTTTCACTATAAAAATGTTTGGTAAAATAAGTAATTGATTTGATTATACTATTAAAATATAATAGTGAAATCAATTCACTTTTATTTCAATTTAATAAATATATAAAATGTTCAAATGAATCAACTTACCTAAAACACGAAAGATGAAAACCGAAATAGAAAATGTTTTACTTAAAAAAAGTAAATTAAGTTGAATTAATTATTTTTAACTCAATCTATATCAGCCACTCAATCTAATATGATATTCCTTCCTCTTCTCTATCATATAACATGTATGAATTTTATACTCAAAAGTAAGAACGTATTTTAATGGCGCTAATTAGATTTTTCTTACATGATAATAATCGATCAAGAGACAAAAGAATATTATGGAGAATTGTCAAATAAGGCAATTTCTCAAACAATTGGATCGAATAAATGAGTTGAGTCAGTATAAACACTACTTCTCAAATTCTAAAGATATTTTCTCCCTTTTACTGCATAACATTTTGTTTGCAAAACATAACTTCACATCATTCTACTTTCCTAATTTGTTGGAGCAACTTTGGTCCCAAAAGAGTTCATTCACCTACTTCAGCCATAGGAGTCTAACTCTAAAACTCTTATAATGTGTCATAGTATGTTAAGGTGAAAATCATTGTTGTAAGATATATTTTTATCTTAATATCTGTTTTTGTATCTTAAACCCTAATAATTACTCACAATCTTATTTGGAAATTAATGGTCTCACAATTATATATAACATTTAAATTGAAATCCATAAATTTTTAATTGACTACATCTTACCATAAAAATGACACAAATAAAAACTTTATACACAAGACATTAATTAATAAATAAATAATAGCGTATCATAAACGCATATAAAATCTCTAAATACATCATAACACTAACCACTTGTGCATAATAGGCTTTCAAATTCGCACAATAGGCTTCGGTTTATACAAACCCGGAGCCTATCAAAACGCGGTGACATTTTCGTAGTTTTGGTGAACTTATATGCTTCAGTTCATTAGGAACCTAAGCGTAAACCTTATATTACCTCGGTTATAAACCCAACCAATGCCTAAAACCCCATCTGTCCCTCTGCAAAACTGCTTTTTCGCTTGACAACGTTAGTAAAATTATGCTACTGCCTCGGTTTGTCAGAGAACCGAGGCAGAAAGACCCTAGAATCCTCTACATCTCTGCAACTCACTAAGATAACAGTCCTGTCAAGTTATACGACATTGGTTCATTGCAGAACCGAGGCAGTAGGTCCAGTCTAAGACCAAACAGTTCTGATTTTTGAGCGTTCTAATTCGTTTTGTCAACCCTTTATGCCTCGATTTATTGAGACCCGCTGTCAAAAACTCTTTTATGCCTCGATTGGGCTGCGAACTGAGGCGTATAAGTTGAAAATAATTTCTTTTAATGCCATTTTTTTTCTATGAGCATCTTAGGCATCGAGTTGTTAGCCCGTTATATTGATAATTTACAACTTATCTCCTGGATTTCGCATGAAAAGAAAGTACATGATGTTGTCAATGTTGATATCTTGTCCAAAGTAGCCTGGAAATGACATAGATGTTTATCTCAAGCCACTAGTTGAAGACTTGAAGTTGTTGTGGGTTGATGGGATTGAAATATTTGATGCCTTTGCTTATGAAAATTTCATGATGCATGTCATGTTATTTTGCACCATTAATGACTTCCCAACTTACGGTAATTTGTCGGGGTACAACGTGAAGGGTCATAAAGCATGTCCTATATGTGAAGAAAACATTACAGCTCATCAATTAAAACAGGGAAGGAAGACAATGTATATGCGTCATCAGAGATTTTTACAATCTAATCATCCATATCAATGGTTATAAAAAGCATTCAATGGACATAAGCGAAAGACGATGCACCAATTCCATTTACTGGCCTTGAAGTTCTTGAAAAAGTTAATAAAGTGCATCATGTATTTGGGAAAAGATCCAAGAAGTCATCTGTAACGACCCATTGGAAGAAGAAATCAATATTCTTTGATCTTCCATATTGCTCAAAGTTAGATGTTAGACATTGCATAGATGCGATGCATGTAGAGAAGAATGTGTGTGATAGCTTGATTGGTACACTACTCAACATTCAGGGAAAAACAAAAGATGAAGTGAATGCTCGTTTTGATTTGGTTGACATGAAGATCCAAGAAGACTTGGCACCAAGGGAGATTGGTAAACATACTTATTTGCCCCCTGCATGTTACACAATGTACAGACAAGAGAAGATAAATTTTGCCTTTGTTTAAAGAGTATCAAGGTACCACAAGGGTACTCTTCAAATATCAAGAGCTTAGTGTCAACGCAGGACTAAACGCTTGTTGGACTAAAGTCTCACGATTGCCACGTCTTAATGCAACAATGGTTATCGGTGGAAATTCGTGAAATTTTTCCCCAAAAAGTTAGGCAGACCATAACTCGATTATACTCATTTTTCTCGTCAATTTGTAGTAAAGTCATCGATCGTACAAAGTTAGATGAACTTCAAGGCGACATTATTATCATCTTGTGTCAACTAGAAATGTTTTCCCTCCATCTTTTTTAACATCATGGTGCATTTACTTGTTCATTTGGTCAGAGAAATCAAGTTGTGTGGACAAATATACTTAAGATGGATGTATCGTATTAAGCGTTATATGAAGATTTTGAAAGGGTAGGTCAAAATTCAATATCGTCCAGAAGGTTCAATGATTGAAAGGTATATTCTTGAAGAAAGTATCGAGTTTATTCTGATATTTGACTAAAGCAAATCTGATAAGAGTTTCTCGGGCATCATGGTTGAATATATGTTCTACAAGTAAAAGCATTTGAGGTGTGAATGTGGTGACGAAAAGTCGTGAAGAATTGATGCAAGCACATATGTACATATTAAACAAAAATGATGAGGTGATTCCGTTTTTGCAAGCACACAAAGTTGTTGTGAAGGACAAGTATCCAAGACAATCAGAGAAATGACAGTTGATGGAGCATAACAGAACATTCTTGTCCTGGTTCAAATATGAAGTTTTCATCTTATTTATTGTGACAAATATATGACTGAGGCACCACATTCAACAGGGGATGAAACACTAGTAAACAAAAGAGATATTACCACGTCCGTTATACATCGGTTCATCAGTAACCGAAGCATAAAATGGCGTGGTGACATTTTTTGAAATTTCTTGACAGTTTAGGCCTCGTTTGTTTCCGAACCGATGCCATAGAGGGTATATGGCCTTGGTTGTCTACAGAACCGAGGCCAAAAACCACTGCAAGAAATTGACAAACTAGTCAGTTGTCTGATGAAAATTCCTGTGCAGAGCTTTTGGCCTCGGTTGTCTGCATAACCGAGGCCAAAAACCACTGCAAGAAACCGACAAACCAATCAGCTATTTGATGAAAATCCCTATGTAGGGATTTTGCCTCGGTTGTCTGCAGAACCGAAGCCAAAAACCCCTGCAAGACTCCACATCTGCAATCTGTTGTCATAAAGGTGGTAGTCAGACCGTCAGGGATTTGGCCTCAGTTCTCTTGAGAACCGAGGCCATAGAGCCTCATCTGAACAAATTTAAATCTTTAAATAAAATTTAAATTTTAATAGAGGATTTGGCCTCGGTTGTAGCGAGAACCGAGGCAAAAAAGTTGAAAAATATTTTCAAAATTTCCATTTCATATTTATTTTGAATTTTTTTTAAAGAGAATAGGCCTCAATTATGCGGAGAACCGAGGTTGTATCCCCTTTATCGCCTCGGTTTTAGTGGGAACCGAGGTCATATCATTTAGTAGGCTAAAAAAAAGAAAACGCGAAGGAACAGTGTCGTCGTCTTCGCGTAAAACAGTTTCAGCGCATCCTCTCGAGAGCTGCCATTGCCTTCTTCTTCCATCTTCACTCATTTTTCACCATTTAAATTTGGATTTTGTTGTTGCCATGGCCATCGTCAAAGTTTAGGAAGCTTTTTAATCGATCAAAATCGTTCCAAACATCTTTTTTGTTTGGTTTTTACGATTCTCTTCCTTAGAGGTAATTTTTAGTTGGTTTTTGTTATTGCGTTTTGATGTTTGATTTTGTTCGTAAAACTAATATTTTTTTTTGTAGGTTTGAATTTTGCAGAGTTGAATTTTCTACCATTCGCGGGTGATCCTTTGTTATTGGCCTTTTCACACTATCATGTTCTTATATTAATGTTTAAAGTTTACTTTTTAATAGGATCATATAATTTTGTATGAATGTATGATTGAATATGTGATTGGATGATCATATAATATGTGTATAATTTTGTAGGATTGAAAAATTTTGTATGATTGCATAATTTTGTATGATGGTATGATTTTAAAGTTTAACTTTTTAATTTTACGTAATGTTATTTTTAAAATTTTTTATGTTGAGTATGAGATTATGTCAATGCTTATTAATTCTATGATTGTATGATTGAATTGAATTAACCTTAATTTGTTGTTAAATGATCAATACAAAATTATTTTTTGTATTGTAATTTTGTAGAATATTTCAGAATATTTACGTGTGGATCGTGTGGATCGTTGATGACAAATTTATGAACACCGAAAAATGGCACCACAAACTTGTTGAACAATCGGCAAGTGTGACCAAATCGTTTCAAGTAATAAACTCGGTAAGACCAAGTATCGTTCTCCCAAAGGACTCACGACCTAGTTTAGTTATGTGATTCGTTGATTATTTAAGACTTTAAGAACGAAATAAGTGGAGTTTAATATGCAAAACAGAAAATAAACATGTATGCATGAATGTGATCAATGGCTAAAACAAAATACAAACACTTCAATGGAATATATGGATGAGTATGTTGTTGGGGTTATCAATTTCATCTTATCCACTCTCATATACTTTAGGAATTCAACATTCTTTTCATCATTGTTAATGCCACTCTCTAAATTACCTTGCAAGAAGGCCTATCCCTAATTACGAGTTCATACGATTCCTAGCATTCCTAATAATTAGTTCTTTTAGTGCAGGAGCTTAACGACAACCAATATACTATTGGGAGAAATTCCCCGGATCTAGACTTCCCCGTACGTTCCCGTATCGACAAAATCAATAATCATGCATTGAATGAGTTAAACAAAGCAAGCATTGAGCAAAGAGGAAAAACCCTAACTAATGATGAAAGAAAGCATGTATCTCAAATAAGATGTTTAAACACTAATTCCATATATGAGAGTTTCACAAGACTACATTGATTCCCCAACAACAATACAAGGTTTAGTTCACCATATTCATGGTGAAACTAGATGAATAATAATGAAAGAATGAAAGATAAAACCCTAGAAAGGTGAAGAGGTAGCCTGAGCATCCAAGATCCTCCTTCAAAGGGGTCGAAGAGAGAGTGTTTGCTTCGTTTCTGCCAAAGATACAAACCCTAGGACGTCCTAAAGCTTATATACTATTCTAAAATTACAGAAAATTTAGGCCCAAGCCCATAAGTGTGCCGCTCAGTGGTAAAGTACCGCTCAGCGGTAAGTGCGTGAGTTGATTTCTTCCCCTCAGCGGCCATTTTGCCCCTGAACGGATCCCCCGTGAGCTTCTGAGTGCCGCTCAGCGGTAAACTGCCGCTGAGCGGTAGTTGCGGCTTCTCCTTTTGCACTTTTTGATGTCTTTTCTGATTTCATCTCTCTCCTTCTTCACTTCTTTCACCAAATTTACCTTAAAACCTGCACAAAAACACGGAAATCAAGCATGAACCTGTCCAGCTCTCTTATTTCTGAAAATATGAATAAAAGCATGATTTCAAGCTAGTTTCTAAGTGTTAAAGGTTGCTTTTAGTTGATAAGTGTGAAAAGGAGTTATTTTTATACTTATAAATGAGCTCAATCTTGTAATTATTCATGTTGTTCCTCATTGAAAAGTTGTAATAGGTAGTAGATTGTTATGTAAAATATTGTACAGGAAATGGTGTATTATTTAGACTCTGTCAGCCAATTTTCGCAAAGCGAAAGCCAAAATTCGCACTGTCAAAAGAAGAAAATTCGCATAGCGCACCAGTACCTGTGCGCTGAGCGAATAACATCAGTTAAAGTGCATCAGTTAAGAAAATTCGCATAGCGCACCAGTACATGTGCGCTGAGCGAATTAATGAATTTAAGTGGCTTTAAAAGACGTGACAGAGCGACAGAAACAGCTCTTCTGATAGAAGTTCCGGACAGAAGAAAGAAACGAAAAAATCTCAGGAACTTTCGGAGACTACTTCAAGGCATCAAGACACCATTGTTGCAAGGGATTGCTTCAAATGTGTACATTTTAGATGACTAGGAGTGGTTAAATTTCTCTTTCGTTGGGATTGGATGTAATGAACTCACTGTGATGCAATTTTCCTGTTCAATATATCGTTGTTCGTTCATATACTCTTTCTTGAATTTATTATCATTGTATGAAAATATAATGTTATTTGAATGTTTTGATTACTGGAAAATAACTTTGAACATGAACGAACGTAGATAGAGCACTTAAGTGATTTGGGATCTAGGATAGACTCAATAACTTGATCATTCGTAACATCGGACTTAATGCAAATTGTATATTAAATTGACTATGGGATTATCATTTTAATATATTAATTTAGAACTAGTTGCTAAGGAATTAGGACTAGTATGCCTTGATGTGAATGTTTGAATGAAGTAATGAAATATTGAACAGAGTTTTATATTCATATGATTCATGAAACCCAATTCCAACGAAGTTTCTTTTAAATATAAATTTCTTGCACACCAACTGTTTGATAAAATACCAAAAATAGTTTCTTGTGTTGTTTTGTGCATTTTGATGTCTAATTGAGTTATAAAAGGAAGAATTGTCATGTGTTGCACAAGTCCCTTGGGAGACGATACTTTTACTTATTCACTGTATTACTTGGAACGATTTGGTATACTTGCCAAAAAGTTATCATTAATATCAATTTCAAGCATGAAAATAACAGTTTTTCAACTGTTATCAATCGTATGGATCGAAATTAGATTAATTTACCACACATTAATGCTAAGTACGAGAGAGGGGTAGAGGAATTTATACAATTTGTGCAACGTAATGAGGGTAGAAGTGATGATGATGTGAAGTTTAGATGTCCTTGTATGATTTGTTTGAATGGGAGAAAGTTGAATGCAACCCAAATTAGGGAACATCTTGTCTGTGATGGTTTTCTACGATGCTATACAACATGGATATGGCACGGCGAAGAAATACATTTTTCGATTGTCTCCCAAACTAAAAATGTTATTGATTCCTCCATGGAAGTAGATCGACCGGATGTAGAAAAATTAGAGGACATGATCCGCAATGTTGGCACAGCAAATTTTGCCAAAGCTCATGTGTATGAGACGATGTCTACTGATGCGGAAACACCTTTGTATGTCGGTTCAACTAAGTTCACACGGTTGTTAACGGTGTTAAGGCTCATGAATTTGAAGGCGATCAATGGATGGACTGATAAGAGTTTCACAGAATTGTTGATGTTGTTGAATGAAATGCTGCCAGATGAAAATACACTACCCACTCGTAATTAAGATGCGAAGAAATTCTTTGTCCGATGGGTATGGAGTATAAAAGGATACATGCTTGTCCCAATGACTGCATTTTATATAGGAAAGAGTTTGAATTTTTGAAAAAGTGTCCAAAATGTGGGTTATCACGATACAACTCAAAAAACAATAGTGAAGATAATGGTCAGATAGAAAAAAATGGATCTGCTTTGAAAGTAGTTTGATACCTTCCAATTGTGCCCAAACTTAAGCGTTTGTTTGCGAATCCAAAAGATGCTAAAACCCTTAAATGACATGCAGATGAGAGAAAAATTGACGGGCTACTTCGTCATCCAGTTGATTCAAAGCAATAGAAAAATATTGATCAACAATTCCCCCAATTTGGTCAAGAATGTAGAAATCTTAGGCTTGGTTTAGCCACTGATGGAATGAACCCATTTGATAATTTAAGTACCAATCACAGTTGTTGGCCAGTTATTTTGATAATTTATAACTTATCTCCTGCATTGTGCATGAAGAGGAAGTACATGATGTTGTCTGTGATGATATCTGGTCCAAAGCAGCCTGGAAATGACATTGATGTTTATCTAAGCCCATTAGTTGAAGACTTGAAGTTGTTGTGATTTGATGGGGTTGAAATATTTGATGCCTTCGCTTCTAAAACTTTTGTGATGCGTGCAATGTTATTTTGCACCATTAACGACTTCCCAGCTTATGGTAATTTGTCAGGATACAGTGTCAAGGGTCATAAAGCATGTCCTATATGTGAAGAAAACACTGTATCTCAGCAATTGAAACATGGACGGAAGACAGTGTATCTACGTCATTGGAGATTTTTAAAATGTAATCATCCATATCGAAGGTTAAAAAAAAGCATTCAATGGATATCAAGAGAAGGAAGAAGCACCAAATCCACTTACTAGCCTTCAAATCCTTGAAAAAGTTAATAAAATACATCATGTATTTGGGGAAACTTCTAAGAAGTCATCTGTAACGACCCCTTGGAAGAAGAAATCAATATTCTTTGATCTTCCATATTAGTCAAAGTTAGATGTTAGACATTGCATAAATGTGATGCATGTAGAGAAGAATGTGTGTGATAGCTTGATTGATACACTACTCAACATTCAGGGAAAGACAAAAGATGGAAGGAATGCTCGTTTGGATCTGGTTGACATGAAGATCCGAGAAGATTTGGCACTCAGGGAGATTGGTAAACATACTTATTTGCCCCCTGCATGTTACACAATGTCCAGACAAGAGAAGATAAGTTTTTGCCTTTCTTTAAAGAGTATCAAGGTACCACAAGGATACTCTTCAAACATGAAGAGTTTAGTGTCGATGCAGGACTTAAAGCTTATTGGCATGAAGTCTCACGATTGCCACGTCTTAATGCAACAATTGCTACCGGTGGCTATTCGTGGAATTTTGCCCAAAAATGTTAGGCAGACCATAAACAGGTTGTGTTCATTTTTCTCGTCAATTTGTTGTAAAGTCATCGATCCTACAAAGTTAGATGAACTTCAAGGCGAGATGGTTATCATCTTGTGTCAGCTAGAGATGTTTTTCCCTCCATCTTTTTTTGATATCATCGTACATTTACTTGTTCATTTGGTTAGAGAAATAAGTTGTTCGGACCGATATACCTAAGATTGATGTATCCTATTGAGCGTTATATGAAGATTTTGAAAGGGTACCCCGAAGGTTCAATGATTGAAAGGTATATTTCTGAAAAAAAGTGTTGAGTTTTGTTCAGATTACATGACTTGAACAAATCCAATAGGAGTTCCTCGCACATCATGGTTGAATAAATGTTCTACAAGTAAAAGCATCCGAGGTGTGAATGTGGTGACCAAACACCGCGAAGAATTGTTGCAAGCACATCTTTATATATTGAACAACACAGATGATGTGATCCCTTTTTTGGAAGCACACAAAGTCATTGTGAAGAATAAAAATCCAAGACAATCAGAGAAATGGCAATTGATGGAGCATAAGAGAACATTTATGTCTTGGTTTAAATCTGAAGTTGACAAAGAGCCATATTCTTCTTAAACTTTGTTGTGGATTGCAAATGGTTTAATGTTTGATGTCATATGTTGTACAGGTTATGAAATCAATAATTGCACATTCTATACGAAGACTTTAGATGATAAAAACATAGTACAAAATAGTGGAGTTAGTCTAGAAGCTGAGTCGCTCCAATTTTCCACATCAAAAGATCAAAATCATGTACTTGGATCAATGAGATATTATGGTATAATAGAAGAGATATGAGAGGTTCATTACACTAAGTTTTCTGTTCCATTGTTCAAATGTAAGTGGTTTGAAAATAAGAGTGGTGTGAAAATAGATGAATCAGGTATGACACTAGTTGATTTTCGAAAGATGGGTTATCGAGACAAACCGTTTATCATGGTACATCAAGCATCTCAAGTTTTTTATGTCAAAGATCCTGCGTTTGATCATTGGTATGTCGCTCTTCAAGGCAAAAAACAAATTGAAGTTAACGAAGACAATCTGATTAATATTCAAATTGCTGACAACCATTCATTAAAAACAACCACAAATTTGGATGACCACCCTTTACTTGACGATGTACATGCAATTCGGTCAGATCATGATGAGAGGATATACATATGACCAATCCATTTATTTATGTATGAATTTCAAATTTGTGTATAAGTTTTTTATTAATATTACATAAATCTTTTATTAATATTTCATATGACCCCTATTACATGTTTTGTTGAATTATATGATATTACATAAGTCTTTTATTAATATTTCATGTTGTTATTTATTTTGACAGATATATGAATGACTACCCACATTCATTAGGGGATGAGGCTCCCTCATCCAAACCTATTAGAGGAGCCACTAGCTTGGAACAACTGATTGTCAGAAAAAATAGTGGTGAAAGGACACCTGTGGATGTTAATGTGATCACAGGTGTGACATCTGGCCCAAATGCAGATGCCTTCAGATCATACCTTGGAGTACTGGCCTGTGATAGGATTAATATGCTTACTTCAGCTTTTGAACATGTGTCGGAGGTTGATGGAACATTATATGGAATGATCTATTTGTACTGATACAACTTTATTATGTTTATTGTAGACAACATTTGACATTCCAAATGTCACAACACTTAAAAATAAGTGTTTAACATCTATTGCTGAGAAATTTCGGGGTTTTAAGACTAAGTTGATATCAAGATATATATTTGGAGTAAAAAAAAAATGAGTCTCCATGTAAAAAATATAAGGCCATTGATGAGGAGACTTGACGCCTCTTTGTACAGAGTCGGACATCAAAGGAATGGCAGGTTAGTATAGTTGATATTATTCAATTCCTCATTAACAAATATATATCATATGAACTAATTAATTCAATATATGTGACAGACAACAATAAGCAAAGCACAAGGAATAAGTGCTCAAAATAAGAACCCCCACCTATTATCTCGTGGTGGGTATAGGAAGCTTGAGGAGAAAATCCTCAAGAAAAAGGCAAAAGGTAGACCATCATCTGAGGGTGGTAGCCCCTAGCCTCCTTCTCCACCTTCTCGACATGAGAAGTGGAAGTTGGCTCGTTTAAGATCATCAGGGGACTACTCTTCGGAGACTACACGACAAATATCTGAAAGAATTGTAAGTTATCACTATTCCTAAAACAATAACAGTTTCATTATACATACTACATTGAAATTTTTAAAGAAAAATGGTGCTTTTTTATTTTACAGAACTCCTTGGTTGAGCAGAGCTCCCAAGGTCAATTCACTCCAGAGGGTCGCCAGGATATTCTTACCACTTCAATTGGACAACCTGAGCACCTTGGACATGTGCATGCGACTGGTAGTGGAGTAGGCATTCGAGATTATTTTGGGAGTTCTTCGCGTCAGACTTCATATGCATACAGCGAAGAACAAGAACAAAGGCTGACACAAGATATCTCAAAAAAGTTTAGGGCGGAGCTTAGGACGGAGCTTAGGGCAGAGCTTAGGGCGGAGCTTAGGACAAAATTGTATGATGAAGTCACTATAGAAGTGACTGACAGAGTTGTGCGCCAGTTCCAGCAGCAATTTGAGAGTTATGGGATGCGCCCGCAGCCATCTCTAGTACAGGAACCTATTGTGCCTCCTACAGGTAAAATCAATAAAAATTTATGTTCAATAATTTATTATTTTTATAATCTAACCTTTACTCTAACAAGGAGAAGCGGGAAAGGAAGTTGTTCAGCACCAGCCATCCAAGGGGATGACACGGACGATGCTAGTCCATGTCTACTAGTTGGAGCGACGAGGAGTGACGAGGTTAACACAACTTGTACTTAGAAGAAATGTAGGTGAGAGGACACTTTTCATTATTGACGTAGTTACCAGAGGAGCTTGCGACGGGGAAAGAAGAGATTAATATTACACTCGTTCAGTTGTGGATGATGTAAGTTTATGACCACTTATTTATATAAAATTGATTTATCAAGTTACCTATATCAAATCATTTCTTGATTTCAAGTATATGTTCGGTGTAGCTAACAACATGCGGCTTAATGATGTATATGGGTTCATTGACCCCACATGACTCATGAAGGAAATAAATTTGATGACATCCAAGCATACATCACCATTTGTTTTGCAATAGGAAGGAGCTATATTTCATCCCTTATATACTTGGGTAAGTCAACTTTGTTAACTTTAAAGTTTCACTTATGATTTTAGTAGATAAAAATTAAGTTATTACCAATTTGAGGCACCATTTCAACTCTATAATAGTATGTAGATATTAGGATATAGTAAGTTGTTAACTTTATACATTGGATTGATTTATGCTTCTAAGTTCATTTATGATTACATTGAATTGACTTATGCTTCTAAGAAGTTGATTTATGATTACTTTGAATTGATTTATGTTTTAGTATAATTTTTATTGAAAATATATGTTTTTGAATTGTTTTGCGTTGTTAGATATACGCAGGTCTGGTTCTGCAGTTGGGAATGTTGCTGAAACACATCTGTTCTTAAAAAAAAAGGGAAATACGCCTCGGTTGTGACCATAACCGAGGAAGAAAGCACTATATGGCATCGGTTCAGGTCAGAACCGAGGCAGAAAGGTTGACGAAAAACAAAAAAAAGACATTAAAAACACTCTACTGCCTCAGTTCAGGTCCCAACTAAGGTAGTAGCGTCCAACATACTGCCTCGGTTCAGTAGGAACCGAGGCGAAAAGTCTGTCCAAATAAAAAAAGTTAAAAAAGGAAAAACTCTACTGCTTCAGTTCAGAATCGAGGCAACATCTACCTTTTTTGCCTTAGTTTAGAACCGAGACAAAAAGCCTACCCCTTTTTTCCTCGCCTGTATATACCTCGGTTGCAGAATCGTTGCCTATAGGAGAAAATAATCGCTGTTGTTTCCCTTTAGTATACTAGTGAACATAAAATCATTGAGCTGACATTGTACCTAGATGTATATATACATAAATATTGAAAAGTATTTGTTCCAAATGAATTCCACTACCCCCACAAATATGCAAGTTGCTTACATATTTCAACTCTAACATAATCACTATGTCAGAAATGTCTTGCACTGTCATGGAAAATGCGACATAGCCACGAAATGTAATGTAACCAAAATTATGTATTCAAACTTGTGAGAATTGTTTAAGAACTAAAAATTAACAATTTAATTTGACTATTGTACTAAAAGTAGCACTACCTCCTCAATTGATTATATCAAGAACCTCAAACATTACATTATTCAAGAAACATATCATGAATATAGATAATTATTTTCTTCCCTTCTACTAATTAAGATTAAAGTGTATTCCCTCGTAATTTTTAAATTTATCTAGCTAACATTTGTGAATTAGGTGAGTTTTGTATTATTCAATACTATCTTTTTTATGTCATAATAGCATCTCTAAAAATATATTTATATCAAATTTTAATTTCTAATTTTCTCTATCCTACTATTTACACTTTTTATTTGTTTTTTTTCTCTTAAATGTCTATTTTCCTGTAAACATATATATTATCGAAAGTGATATCTTTCTTTAAATGTAAAAAGAACGAGACTTACACTACAGGAATAATATATTATAGAAGCGGTTTTCTTCTGGCGAAATTTAAAACCCATATAACTCTAGGCGGTTTTAGATGAAAACCATTATTTTTATTTTATTTTTAAAATTTTCTTACGGTTATAAAGAAAACCGCAACTAACATTTATTACTTATTTATTTAAATAATAAATATTGCATCCCGTAATCATATATTCATATTTTAAAACTTTGTCTTTTTAACTTATCCCAAATCTCTTAACAAAGCAAAAAAAAAAAACCCTAGCCGCCCTATTTCTTTCTTTTCCTCTATCTTCCAGCTTCTTCTTGCCGTGGTTGTGCGATTGAAGATCCTTGCGGCAACTCTAGCAAGCCAGAGCCCTTGTGGTTTCATTCGTCGAAATGGAGATGATAACGCGTGCCTTCAGGTTGCGCCAATAGATGAAGAGAAGACCACTGTATACTGGCGACGGAAGCGGCGAGGGAGGAAAATAGGACTTGCATTGCGACCAACAAATATTGCCGGACGGGAATAGGTGGCGGTGGCTGACTTTGGCCGGCAGACAATTACTTTCTTTCTCTCTGTTTCTATTTCTATTTTAACCTTTCATCTCACCACCATTATCATTTACTAACCTTTCTCTTTTTCTTTCCTTCTTCTTGATTTTTGTTTTTCAATTTTTCTTTTTTCAGGCTGGGTTCAATGTGTGGAACGAGAGAATGGGTAAAGTGTCGCCAATGACTCTGCTCAGCTTCGCTGCTCCAAGCCTTCAGGTTTGGCTTCTACTTGGGAAAATGTTGCTACACTTGGAAGAAAAGGTGGCAGTGTTGCATGCCAGGAAGAGAGCAAAGGCCCGTGAAGAGAATGTCGATAAGAGTCCTACGATGCTTCCCTATCAATTTGGTTAGTCACGATGTTGGTTTCGTTGAGCCCCAAAACCCCTCACCTCGATTCCCTTTTTGAATCCAAGCTCGAATGTCTTCCCATGGAATTGCTTGTATTTTTCATTGGATTCAATTTTTTGGAGTTGTTAATTGCATGTTTGTTCATGTGTTGAGGGTTTGATTTGAGGAAAATGGATGGGTGTTAGTTTTCCTGGAAGAAAAAAAAGTTTTTATATTTATTTTTAGGATTTAATTAGATTAGGGGCGGTTTATCCATATACCCCAGAAATTTCGGAAAAAAACCCGCAGACAATCACTTCTGACGCTGGATTTCCCAATGGTTCTCTCAACCGCAGGAAATGAATTTTTTGGGAGTTAAAACCTCCGGTATTGACAAAAATAACCCCTAATAATATTCAATTTTTTTTGTAGTGTTAGAGCTTTTTTTTCATTAAAAGAAGTCATAATTTTAATTTTCTTTTTCAAAATTTTCATCTTATTTGAAAACTTCACAAGTGTAGTAGTATTAACAATCTCCCAACTATTCCAACTAAAATTAAAAATTTTTATTACGAAAATGTCATTTAGTAGAATTAGTTTAATGGAAACATAGTCCAAAGAATAATTGACGACGACAAAGTTATAATAGAATCATGATCAAAAGTATTTTTACAATTTACATAAATTCTATGATAATGATTCAAAGTAATTGTCGTATGGTCTTTATATTCTTTCATTGTAGTTCTAACAAACAATTTATTTGTGTTTTCACTTTTTCTTTCTCTCTTTTTTTTTTGTTTCCCTCCACCACTATTTCTACATTCAATTAATCTTGCCTTGTGGCCATTGTGGGAAACCGTTGAAGTGGTATTGAATTCTATTTTGATTATATATTAATTTGTGTTATTGATGAGTTCTTTGAATACATTGGTATTCGTTCAAGAGATGTCTGATTCATAATATATCGTATTATTTTATTAATGGAAAAATTCAAATTTTAGAAATTATGTCACTAAAATTTTAGAAAAATTATGTAAACTCAAAATTATGGTAAAAAGCATATAAATACTTTTTGGATAAAAATTCTATCAACCAACATGAGTTGGAGGTACTATCTCCAAAGCATCCGTTCTCCATGATTAATGATTTAAATAAATGAAGCTGATTTAGGATGTCTTAACCTATATATTACAAAACACCAAAAAATGATATTAGAGTGTACCCACAATAATAACATTACAACCATATCATTATAAATGTTCTTTAACATCCATTTGGAATCATAGAGGTAATTCTATGGTGTAAAGCTTTTGACCTCCAAAGTAAAATAATTGAGGTCAAAGTGTGTGTAGCCCTTCTATTGTTGTCCCTGATCACAGTTTCTTTGACAATTGAATTTCACCTTTGTAATTTCCATTTGATGTGAAATATGTAGGATGGAATTCCTCCCATTGATTGTAGTGTTGGCATCTTATTCAAGTTGGCTAGCTAATAGAGATGATTTTTGTGCCTTTAGTGTCTTCCTTTAGTATTGTATTGCCTTACCTACATCATTATAGTAGAACTTTCCCAATAATTTACATAAACCTCTTCTATATTCTCATACCCTTCCTTACCACTACCACCTTTGTTCCCCCTAAATAATACACATACAATATTATACATCTTTTTCAGCTTAGAGTATATTGTTTAGAGACCAACATTTTTAATACTAATTTAGGGATGTACTTAAATTTCATTCACTATTTCTTTGTGTTGTTATCTTATTGATTGTATACATATAAAAAAAACAAATATCTAAATATGAGAAGTGTTCAATTATTGAATTTGTGTTTTAACCAAACCTATGTTTTAACCTAAGGCAAAAAAAAGGTTTATTCTACATTCACCCTAACATTCTTAAAAATAATTTTGTTTCTCATTTTTTGAATTTCCTAGATAATTGCAACCCACATACATTTTCATATAATATTATCTTTGTTACTAAGCTTTAAGGTACTACATTGTTTTGAAGTGAGTGATTGCATGATTGTGTTGTATTGAGCTTGTCCCTATCCATCGATTACATATTGTTGATAGGGGGAGCAATATGAGTGTTGAACCCACTCCTTGATGTGTTTATTTTTTATGATGACAACAAATTGACTGTAACAACACAGATGTTGTGATGTCATTACAGAAATATGTTTCTATGTGATGAAATTGATATGTGAATTTGGAAATGTTTATTGTTGATAATGCATATGTTGACATGTTGTTGGTAGCTTATGATGTGTTAATATTTTTGTATGCATAGTGTATGTTATGTGTAATGAAAATCACAAGCACAAAAGCATATCTGCATGAGATAATCAATTACAGTTTTGTTGTAATCAATTAAGGTTATCAAACAACTTATGTTTTGAATTGTGGCAAAACAACAAGTTTTGAATCGATTACATTAGTTGTTAAATTGATTAAAACTCGTGACTTTGCATATATCATTTTCAAATGTGCTGTGATGAGTTTTTGAAGAGAAAAAGTTTTCAAATTTTGTTAAAGTGTTAAGCTTAATCGATTACACATTTTATGTAATGAATTAAGTCTGTTATCTTTTGAAAACTGTTTTGAGCTTAGTCATAAGTGCTATAACCATCATATTTTTAAATATGTTTGACTAGCATTAAATGCAAATTGATTACATTAATTGTGCATTCAATTAAGAGCCATGTTAGTTGGAATTCTGTTACACCTAATTTTTATGTAGCCGATTACATTACTAACATAATCAATTACTTTGCGTTTGATATGATGAAAACTATAAATTGACGCATTGCTTGTAATTGAATAAAGACTTTTGATCATTTATACACTTTGATATATGATAGTGTTTATTTAAGAAAGATTTACAGATTACATAGACGCTCCAAGAATCAAGAAGCGAAGAACTTGCAGAAACTTTAAGGATTCTTGAGAGGAAATTTGAGAGCTTGACTGACTGATCTTATTCGCACTGCTAAGGTGTATTTGCTGTGATAAAAAAGGTTTCTTCATTTGTTGATTGTGTTGTGTCCCTGGTCGTGCGCGACAGGAAGAAGAGTGAGGAGCTCTTGGACTTTGAGAGGGATTTCTCAAAGGGTTTCTGTAGCAAGAACGTGTGGTTCTGTGTGTGCAGTTGTTTTCTTTTCTATATTTGATTGTGAGTGGGAAATGTGTTTACATTGTGAGGGTGTGTTCACTGTAAAACCTTTGGTGTAATTCTCAAATCATTATAGTGAAATATCCTTCAATATAAGGTTGATTGGAAGGGTGACTGAATGTAGGCATTGAGGTCGAACCAGGATTAAACATTGTGTTTGTTCTTCTTTCCCTATCTCTTTTACTTTAAAATGCATACGTATTTACTTACATTGTAAGAAAGCTTCAAGATCATTCTATTTTTGCAAAAAGATTTTAAAAGTGTTCATTTTTATAACTCACCAATTCACCCTCCCACCTCTCTCTTGGTGTTGAGAAACAAGCCTCTTTATTTCTAACACATATATTCCATACTCTAGTTACAACCATACAATTGAAAAGTAGATGACTCATAGTTTCATCCTCCTCCCCACACATCACATAATCATTGTTGACTACTAGGATTCTTCTATTCATTAAGTTCTTTTTAGTTGATATTCTATTCAAAATTAACCTTCAAGCTATATATTGAGTTGATGGCACAACCTTAAATTTCAAAAGAAATCTAAAGATCGCAATATCTACCACTTATCGATTACTTTGTGGCCTTTCATATGCTGATCTGATTGTGCTCTTCTTCACCACACCACTTTCATTCATTCTCTATATTCATATTTATAGACTTTAGTTCTAACTCTACCATTTGGATTGATAATTCTGGCTTTTTCCACATGCCCTTTTCTATTCCACACACCATTCCCATTCATTACCATTCCACCATCCTAACTCCCTCACTATAGCCCATTTATTATGTGTATTTAGATATATCCTAGGGAATCTAATCATGAGAGGAAATTCTCCTAGCCACCTATCTTTCTAAAATCTTATCTTAATACATATCCCTAATTTCTACTTCACATTCACACCAAACCAATTCCTGTTTGCCCAATTTCCACGCACTTCCCTTAAATCCCTCCACCACCTTGATTTATGTCTAGGGTTATCATTATCATTCAAGTTTCTCCATAACCCATATTTGGATTGTACAACTTCTTTCCAATAATTTATATATGATTCCCAACCCCATTTTCACTTAGCTAATAAAGTAGTATTGAACAACTTAATGTCCCTCTATGCACCTTATATTTTCCCATGCTATCTTCCTACCCACTCCCTTCCATCCCTCAAGATATACCTTTGCAACTTTCTAATGGCGATACATATCTTAACTGACACTTTGAAGAATTAAAAGTAAAACAAAGGGATGACTGCAAAAATAGATTTAATTAGACATGTTCTACTAGCAAAAGATAGGATTTTATCATTCCACCAAGTGAGTTTTTTCTTAATCTCATTTACTTGGAAAATTAAGATCAATTTTGTTTGCTATAACAACACATTCTTCATAAACTTGAAAAAGATCAATAATTTGTAGAGGACATGTTATAGTTTTTTTTCCCTTGAGGATTGTTAATCCTCCATACTCAAACAACCATAATAGTAATGCCAAAGTAAAGAAAGATTTTTCCTTTGGTCATTAAATAGGATTAGAAACTTTCAATCTTTAAAAAAAATATTTAGTTTGGAGTCTTTAGATAAACCTTGACTTAAACAACAAACACTAACAAGGTCTGGAAACCTTGACTTAAACAAAAGATCTTAGTAAGGTGTGGGAACCTTGACTTAAACAAGAGATCCACCCTAATAAGGTGTAGAAACCTTGACTTAAACAAGAGACCTTAACAAAGGGTGGATACATTCATAAGTTGTGGGAACCTTGACTTACATACGAGACCTTAGCAGGGTGTTGAAACCTGGACTTAAACAAAAGACCCTAGCAATGTGTGGAAACCTTGACTTACACAAGAGACCTTTGAAAGGATATAGTTTAGAAATTGGGTTGGGGGCCAATGTGGAAACTAAGCTTAGGGGCTAGTGTGGAAATTAGGCTTGGGGCTAATGTGGAAATTAGGCTTGGGGTCATTGTGGAAAATGGGCTTGGGGGATAGTGTGAAAACTAGGCTTAGGGGACAGTTGGAAAACTAGGCTTGGATGTTGGTGCCATGCAAATATTGGGCTTATATGTTTGTGTAAAACAAATATTGGGCTTATATGTTGGTGCCAAGTAGATATTGGGCTTAAATATTGGTATTAGGCAGATATTGGGTTTGATGTTAGTTCCAGGTAGATATTGGGCTTATATGTTGGTGTTAGGGAGAATTAGCCTGAAATGTTGGTTCCACACAAATACTAGGCTAAAATGTTGGTGTCAATCAAATATTGGGCTTGGTAGGAAGGATTCTAGAAATTTAAGTTGACCTAAGTGTAAGTCACTCGCCTATATAGGAAGCTAATGTAATGGGTGCATGTATGTATTGCATGAAATACCTTTAATATAGTTTTTTTTTTATTTTTAATTCTCTTTTTTTGCATTATTTGAAAACCTTCCAAGTAATTTAAAAAATTGAATTGGTTACCATTTCATCATTATTATGAACTCTTGGAATCATTCAACTTTGACACTTTTTCTTGTTTTACATTTTTGAAGTCAACTCTTTAGTCTAATCAGTTTCTTGAGAAACCCTTATTTTGTATCATTTCTTTTGAAGTATTGTTTGAACAACATGCATGAAATTACAAAGGGTCTTTGAAAGGTAAAGAAGAGTAACAAGGATTGATTAATGAGTTTTCATAATTTGAAAGTTAGGGCACAAAATATGTTTAAGCTTGCCCCAATTATTGATTGTATGGAGAAAATGGTGGGGACTTTAGAAGTTGGCCCAATTTGAGGATTGAGATTGCCTTAGAGTGAAAAATGTATTTGATTTGCCCCCAATAATTGACGACCTGAAAAAATTGCACCAATTTGGGGATCTAGATTGGCACACAAAATTGAATTTAGCTTGTCCCACTTATTAATGACATGAAACAATTGAAATGATGGACAATTCACAAGTTGTTCCTAGTGTGACCTTGCCAGCCAACTCGAGATATTTCCTTATTTTTGGGATGGATAAACGACTAATGAAGCAACTGTCTCATTTTAAGTTTTAAAGTGAGGAAGGTGGATCATGTTAGGAGAAAGGTTGGCCAAGGTTTAGGTTCAACTAGGAGAGAAATGGTTAGGCACAAAGATGGAGTTCCATGGAGAATGACTTGAAAGAATGAAAGGGATTCCCCTTATTTGATTGATTGGTTAACCTTTGTAATTTTGGAGCTTTTGGAACATGTTAATAAAAAAAAATTGTTGTTAGCAAAATAGATGGTGTTTTGATTATGATAAAAACCAGAATGACTTTGACAACAAGTCCAAGAATTCAGTAAGAAAAAGATAGTGGAAGACTTGTAATTTATGTATAAAGCTTTTGTAATAAGTTTAGATCTAATATGTAGGACTTAGCTTAAGAGTAGAAAATGTGTTCCGTAAAATCACTGTAGTGAAACATTGTAGCATTATTCACATGAATAGTAATACTATTCACGTGAATAGTAATATTATTAACGTGAATAGTGACGCTCAACGGCAAGGGTATCGAGCTCAAAGCGAACATTGAAGAAACTAATCGTTGGAAAAACTAGCCGTTTACAGTCGTTGGAAAACTAGCCGTTTATAAGTGTTGGAGAAACTAACCGTTTATAGCCGTTGGAGAAACTAGCCGTTAAGTTTGTCTTTTAGTGAATGGAAGTGTCTTTGGCTTAAGTCTATAAATATACTCTCATTTCTTACTCAATCAACATATCCAGAACTCAGAAATTATTGTCAACTCTTTGAGAAAGCTAGAGATCTTGTGAAACTCTCTGGAGGCTTGGAAAACTTGGTATTGGTGGAGCTATTGAAGTGTTGTTGCTGTTGCTGAGGAAAAAACCTATCATCCTTTGTTTGTCAGAGAAGGTGTTCAAAGATAACAGTCATCATTTGTTGGCCAGAGGAGGTGTTTTGAGGTAGCTGTCATCCTCTGTATGTTGGAGGAGGTGTTCATCCTTTGTGAAGATTCAGAGGAAGTGTTCATCCCTTGTGGTGTTAGGGGAAGTGGGGTTCATCTCTTGGTGTGTTCAAGAGAGGTGTTTTTTAAACCTTTAAACTTGTATCTGTGTGATTGTATGTTTATTGGTTTTGTGATAGTGAATCGTTAAATTGTGTTTAAGATTAGCAACTGGATGTAGGATTGGTAAGATCCAAACCAGTATAAAATTACTTGTGCAAATCTCTCTTTCCCTACACTCTTTATTGTTGTTATTATTATTTGTTAAGTAAGAGAGAAGAAAAATAGTTTGAAAAGCACAAGAAATCAATTCACCCCTTCATATTGGTTAATGTCCAATTTCCATGCAAACCCATTCCACTGCAGCCGTTCTGACAATTGGTATGAGAGCTTGCTTTGATAGTCATTCAAATGGCGGGACAATATCAAACTTTTGTAAAGGGTGTTTCTATTAACAGACCACCACTACTCACAGGTGAAAATATGCATTTTGGAAAGTTAGAATGCAAATATTTATTGAGTCTGTTGATGACGATATTTGGGAAGCTGTTGTGTCTGGTCCTTTTGTTCCTACTAACAATATGCAGCAACCAAAGCCTCGTGATCAATGGACTGTTGAAGATAAGAAAAGGGTTCAAAATGATATAAGAGCTCGTAATTTCATTTCATCTGCTTTGACTGTTGATGTGTTTTACCGGATATCTATTTGTAAGACTGCTCAAAAAATGTGGGAAGTGCTGAGAGTAACCCACGAAGGTACAAATGACTTAAAGAGAGCTAGAAAGAATACCTTAATCCAGGAATACAAAATGATCAGGATGAAGCAAGGAGAAACAATATCAAATGTTCAAAAATGCTTCACCAACATCGTAATCCATCTCATTGGACTAGGTAAGTCTTTTGAAGTTGATGAGCTTAACATAAAAATTTTGAAATCTTTAGACAGGTCCTGGCAACCAAAAGTGTAGCAATGTTTGAGTCACAAAATCTTAACACAATAACCATGGCAGCATTATTTGGAAAGTTGAGAGAGCATGAACTTGACCTTGGAAGACTAGATGAAGAAGAAGCGAAAATTAAGAAAAATACTCTAGCCTTCAAATCAAAAGTAGAAAAGAGAAAGAGCAAAATGGAAGATGAAGACTCCGAAGAAGAAGAAAATTTAAGTCTATTAATCAAAAGGCTCAACAGGATCATGAAATCAAAAGACAAAGGGAGATTCAAAAACGAAAAGAAAGAAAATCAAGGATCTTCTTCAAATTATAGATGCTACGGTTGCGGAGAAAAAGGACACTTAAAAGCTGACTGCCTAAATCAAAAGAAGGGTGAAGAAAAAAAATTCTTCAAAAAAAAGAAAGCCTACAACGAAACAATTTCTGACTTGAGCGATTCTGATGAAGAAGCAAACATCTGTCTAATGGCGGATGACGACACTACTGGAAACCAAGTAAGTACATTTAGCGATTTAGACAATTCTAGTCAATATGATAGTGAAGATGAATTGCATGATACTTATGCTGCTTTATTAGTAGAATTTGAAAAATTAGATATTGCTCATAAAAAGTTGAAAAAGGATTATAAACAATTAAAATCAAAATTTGAAAATATGCTTGAAGAAAATGAAAATTTGAAAAATAAAATTTCATATTTAGAGAAAGAAAAATTTGTTAGCAGTGATGAATGTGCATCTTGCATTAATTCGAAGAAACTACTAGAAACAACCAAAGGAAATTTAGTAAAAGCTCTATAGAAAAGAATATGGTTGCTAAAAATAGGTATGTTCCTAATATTCCGTGAATGTCTTCTTTGTTTCTAACATCCACTTCTTAGATTAATTAGATGAAGCAAGTGGATGCGTGTAGTAGGCTATATGCACAAAGTAGAGTAGATATGCATGCAACAAATGTGTTTTTTCTCTTATAACTTTTTTTGTTTTTTAACGTTGAGCATTTAATGACATTTAATGCTTGTTCAGAACAACAAAGTGTTTTTTATATTTTCTATTGTTCGAGTAGTATTTTATCTTTTAAGGTTTTTTACTAAGATACCAAGCATTAATGAGACTTCATCGTTGGACAAAATGAATGGTTTAACTCATGATATCGACTAGTTTATTGTAAACACTTAAATATTATGCTTTCTCCAACTAGAGCATTTAACGAGTTGTCTTTCACAAGTTTTTGGGATATTAATTGACACTTTCAAATGGCTTACCAAAAACGTTGTCTCGACAGTTTTACATTCTTATCTATTTGAGAGTTTTGACCAATTACCATTTGGTATAGTATAGCTTCTACATTTAGCAAGACTCCCATTAACGCTTTAACTAGGGAATTGTTTAGTGTTGCATCTAGGTTAAGCCTAAGTGTTTTTCTAAGACTTTCCTAGGTTACTAGATTTTCAAAGTATTTAACTTATCACCAATGTTTCAAATATTCCTATATTCTTGTGATAACTTATTCATATGCTCATTTCATTTAATATTGTTTTGTTAAACTTTAAAACATGTGAAAGTGTTTAGACATTTTAGTCTTATAGACAATTTTGTCTGAACAGTCATGTTGCTGATCGAGGTGGGAGAGCCATCATTGAGAAGATGAGTTCAAGATATGAGCTTCAATGAGGAGGAGCTTCGAGTTGATTTGAGACCTTGTAGGAACGAAGGGAAGTGACAACCGTGCGGTCTGAAGCGTGCATGATGGTCACGCAATAGTACAACACCAAGGTTCGACTAAGGGGTTTTATTGAAAGAGACTTGATATGGCGAAAGACCTGCGAAACATGGAAAAAGCCAACGCATGGGAAGCTAGCAAGTAATTGGAAGGATTGTTTAGAGTAGTGGAATACTTGAATAACGGAGCCTATGACCTATGTCACCCAGACGGGAAAGTAGTGTCGCCTATGTCACTTGGACGGGAAAGTGGTGCCCAAATGGTATATGTCTCACTTGAAATTTTATTTTAGTTAATTAATTGTAACAGTTTTAAGTCAATTAATACAATGAGGTGTTCCTAGAAAAACTCCAAAAAATTTGCATGAGTAGATGCTTTTGTATGCACATATGAGGTTGGTGAACGACGAGTTCATCTGTGAACCATTGCCAACCTCTCAGAGTCGATGAACGTTAAGTTCATCCATGAACCGATTTATGCTTAACGTAAGAGGTTGGTGAACGACTTTGATAATGGGTCGATGTCAACTGTCTTGAACACCAAACTCTAGATAAAAAGTCTAAAGAATCTCCAAATTGTCTTGCAATACAAGTCTTCACTTTAATACTCCTTTATAACGTATTGGGGGGTGTTAATTCTCAACAGTGCAATAAATGCGATTAGCTACCTCCTTACCTTAAACCTAGATTTCTAGGTTTCAGACTGAACTTTTAATTAACATTGATCTAATCACAACCCAAGAGTTTATATACATACTTTACCTATAACCATATTACCTATAAACATATTTAATTTATAAGTTTGATCAATATCAAGGGAATTACTGATCGATCAATGATTTTTTATTAATGATTGTTTGACTTTCGGAATCTGAGTATGGAGAAATTAACTACCCAATCAACTAAAGACGGTCATATGATACACACTTTATTATTCATCAAGTGAAATATGATCAATGTCTTTAAATTCTTCTTTAACACATAATGAAATTGAATTTTGGTACTGAATATCAAAGTATCTTTCTTTAGTTTTGACATCATATATGCACGTCTTGTTGACAAATGTCATGACACAAGAAAGTAGTATGTGATTGATTGTTGAATCTTTATTTGAACGTTTTGAATTCAGCACAAAGAGCTTAAAGTTTTTGTTTCCTTGTTGTTGCAGATCTTAATATTTTTTATTTGTTCAATTTAAATATTCTTAAATATTTCTTTGTTGATATTGATTTTCAAGATAGACAACCAATCAATTACATGAAATAAATAGTTTTTTTAAAGCTTTGTAATTTAGTGTATCCTATTCACTAGTGCAGTTAAGAGAAACGACAACGATTATTTTCGCTCATAGACAACAGTTCCGCAACCGAGGTATATACTGGTGAGGTAAAAAGTTTACCATTTTTTGCCTCGGTTTTGAACCGAGGCATAAAGATGTATGCTTTTGCTTTGGTTAAAATACAACCGAGGCAGTAGAGGGTGTTTCTTTTTTACTTTTTTTGTTCTGCTAGACTTTTGGCCTCGGTTTATTGTTGAACCAAGGTAGTAAAAGGGTTTATTTTTTTTTCCTCTAATTATATGCCTCGGTCTTATGCCTCTGCTCAAGCTCCTTGACAAAGTTAATAGCACCTCCAATTATAGAAGCTTGATCAACCTTCAATGGCCAACCAGACCAAACAACAAGAGACAATATCTTGAGAACATGAAAAAATGTACAATCCGACACTTACATGTATTTTTGGTTCTTGAAACTCATAAACCTTTTTTTTATTAAACCAAACAAATTCTGAGATTGCTTATAATGCTACAAGAAGAAAAGCCGCACAACTTGCAGAAACCATCACATACAAAGATCTAACACCCTGCAAATGCATAATTTCTCCATCATCACCATCACTTTCTACAAATTATAGGTAAAAATTCATGAATAATACAAAGTGTAATAGCAAGCATACCTTGAAGGAAAGAAAGGAGGAGGTTGATGATGAAGTGAGTCCTTTGAAACCTATATCATAAGCAATGCTACCATCTGGTTTGAACAATCCAAAGTTTCTCTCAGATGTTGGACCAGGCTTCAAATTCTCGTTAAACAAAGCAAAAATATAAGCTCTCACAACCATCTTAGGCCTATAAGGGGTACCCAAGGAGAGGTGGGAATCGGTGGTAGTTGAACTTGGCAGAGGTGGAAATCAATGACAGAAAGAACAGGGGCGTGGTACACGAGAGTCTTCTTCATCCCCATAGTGCGGTCGCCATGGGCCACAAGGCGGTCCTTTCCAGTGGTTTTCCAGTAGCCCTTCTCGGTGGCGCGGTTGCTCTTGGATCCATTTCCATACTTGTGGTCCATCACGCTGAAGAAGTACCATTCTAAGTCCTTCATCTTCAGCTTCGACAGAGTTGAAAAGCAAAAATAAGTTAAAAAACACTTTGAATCCTTGGAACCAAACCCTATTGCTAATAATTCGACACCACAAAAAAGGGAAAAATGCTAACGGGGAAGGTCCCAAGGCTCGAGCTTGTAGACATATACCACTGCGATGTGGTCGTATCGGGAGAGGTTTTCGGTGATCTTGCGCTTCAGGTTCAGGTAGAACATCACCAGCTCTTCGTCGGTGCAGTGGAATCAGAAGCCGAGACCCACAGGTGCCATGGATTGGATTCAAGAGAGATGAATCGTTGAGAGAGAAAAAGAGTGAAAGAAAATTGGGGATTAGAGCTTTCCGGTGATCTTGCGCTTCAGGTTCAGGTAGAACACCACCAGCTCTTCGTCGGTGCGGTGGAATCGAAAACCGGGACCCATAGGTGCCATGGATTGGATTCAAAAGAGATGAATCGCTGAGAGAGAAAAAGAGTGAAAGAAAATTGGGGATTAGGGCTTTCGTTTATGATTGATGAAGAGGGAGACGGTGGCAGTGAGAATAGTATGTGGCGACGATGTCGACAAACGGCGGAGACGGCGATGGCGTTGGACGACGACGCTGGAGGCAGTGAAGGTGAGAAGAGAGGACGTTCAGTCGTGAGAGGGAGAAGTGGAACAGTGGATTCGCAAAAAAGAAGCAATGAAGCAATGATGAAGCAGCAACGCGAAGAAGAAGAACCGAAGAAGCAATGAACGCAAGGAAGCTTAAAGTGAAAGAAGAAGCAATGAACACAAAGAAGAATGAAGAAGCAGTGAACACAACCAATGAACAGCGCGAAGAGAAAGAAGAAGAAGCAGCAGCAGTGCGAGAAGAAATGAACAAACTCTGAGAATTTTGAAGCTCTAAAGCACCGGTTATGAACGAAACGATGCTTAAATGAAAAATCTGAAGCTTATATGCTTCGGTTAGAAAGGAATCGAAGCCGATGATTGTTTTGGCACCGGGTCTAAGTTCACCGAGGTGGCAGCTCAGGCTTTATGCCTCGGTTCTGCGGGAAACCGAGGTAGTATCACCTTTTCATAAAGTTGTCAGCCAAAAAGCCTGAGTTAGTATCACTTTTCCATAAAGTTGACACCTTTTAGGCACCTGTTCTGCTTGCAACCGAGGTTGTATCTCTGTTTTGCATCGGTTCTGCATGCAACCGAGGCCTATAAGGTCCGATTTATTACAAAACTGTCACCGCCTTGTGATAGACAGCGGTTTGGTGTAAAATGAGATATATTGTGCGAATTTAAAAGAAAAAATTGTACTAGTGATTTCTTTTATTGTTATGTTATCATTGCATATTCTTAAGCTCGCCAAAAATACATTTACACGTCAATACCCTTTCAACCTTGGAAAATTCGGCAACAATGATCAACACAAGAAATGTTGTCAGGAGAAAAAAAAATCCTTCACTTGCCATTTAGAGTTATAAAAGTCCAAACAAAAGATATCTATAATAACACATTTTTATATACACACATCTATAACTTTTTGGTTTAGTGGTTGCCCATTTTATTTGTCTTATTTTAAATTTTTAGTTCATTTTCTATCATTACTGGAAAATTAGATTAATTAGTAATATTTTATTTTAATTTTTTATTTTTAACTCATCTTACTTATACTCATTATTTCATTCATAGCCTTTTTTATAGATATGATTTTTTTTCTATAATTATCATTAGCTATCGAGAAATTAGTGTCTAATTTATTTTTTTAGAACCATGGTAACTAAAATTTTTGTAGTTAATATTCAAAACTAATTTAAATTCTAATTCACAAAATAATTATAATGTTTTATTCATAATAGAGAATATTTTAGATATTAATAATTTTTTTTTATAAATTGATATCTAAATCAATGAATTTAGTAATTAATTATTTTTTATCTCTAAAATTGATTATTATTTAATGGTTTTCTCTATAATATATATTTTTTATCATATCATATCATATTCTTTTTAGCATGTTAAGTATGGAATATTAATTTCTTTTTCTATAAATCACAAGTAAACTTAAAAATGTATTATGATATTCGCATGACTAAACACAGTAAAAGTAGCTGGGAACGAAGTGTGAATAAGTAAACATTCGTAGGAAAAGGGTTACATAATTTCACTCTTAGCCTCTTGGGAGTCAAGGTCTTGAAATTGGTTGTATTCAATTATGACAATTACTTTTAAGGTCAATTATAGCATACAAGATCATCAGCTCCGATTTTTTAAATTTCTTTTTTCAGAGCAATAATAGCTGAAATCGTGTCTAGAAAAACGTAATTAGGCCCAGATGATTTGAAGGAAAAATTAGTGTAAGACTGTATGATATTATTTTGTTGTCACTCGTATTCTATTTGATAAAATAATAAAACGAGGAAATGTAAAGTATGTTTACAAAATACACTTTTTAATATTACAAATAATTTTTTTTTAATATTACAAATATATAGAATTTTTTAAATTATAATAATTATTAAAAGATATGGATAAAGATAAACTCCAAATGTAATTTAATAGAAAAATTGATTCAATATTTTATTATTATTATTATTATTATTATTATTATTATTATTATATATATATATATATATATATATATATATATATATTATGTTTTAGGGTTTAGAAGTCTAAAAAGGTATTGGATGCTTAACAAATATTTTTTATTTTAATTTAAAAATATAAATGAAATGTAGAAAATAATATTTAAAATAAAGCTATATATTAAATACATTGATTAATTTTGAAAAAAAAAAACTATAATTCGCCCCGGGGTTAGATTTCTCATTAAGTAAACCAAACTCATTTTCTGATCTACTCTATTATTTTACTATTAATGTGTCATGTCACCTGGACTCAGAGGTCGATCAAATCTCTTCACGCATGACTTAAGTTGATAAGGTATTTAAATTTGCTTTATTATTTTGACTTATGGCAACATTATTAACGTATTTAGGTATTAGCTACTAAAAATAATTAGATTACGTTAATAAGATTATTCATGTGTTAAACATTAAAGAATTTAATAAAAAAAATCCTTTAAATTTAGGATAAATTAATTATTAAGTGTTTTTAATTAATGGAATTTGAGATAAAGACTAAAATTAGTTGTAAATTATGGAAAGTAGAGAAGAAATTTAAAGAATATGTGAATATTGAAATATGATAAAGTGATTTTGTTTTTGGGTGGTAGTTTTGGTTTGTTAATTATGTATATGAAACAAGTGTGGGCTAAATGATGCCAAAGTTGAATTAAAGATGAGTTGTTTTTGTTTACTTAGGGTTCTTAGATAATCATTGATGTTGTTCTACATGCATGCACTTAGCACTCGTGCTCTTCTTCAACTTTGCTTACAATAATGGCTTGCTCAAAGATTTATGACACCCAACGTGTATCTTGTCGGTCTACCTTTTAGCCAAATTATGCCTTCAAATAATGGCCCTCCACCTCTATTCTCTACCAAAAACTACTTTAACTGTCTTGGGTGAATGTGGTCACATCCATTCAACATATCCCAAAAAATAAACTCTTCATTCTCAATGGATCACAATCGTTGTCATTCTATAATGGTTAAGGTGGGAAGTTTAAAGCTTTTGTTTGGTGCATGGGATGAGAAGTGGAATGTGCCATATTGGAACAACTTTTGTATCTCAGAATAATTAAGGAAGCTAGGTGTTCATTCCTAAGAAAATGTCTTCCCTGGGAGGATATGCAGCTTTAAATCCTACGTTCACATTTAAGTTCAAACCTAATAAATGTTGGGAATCAAAGTGTGAGTCTAAGTCCTACGTTGGATAGAAATGAGAAAGTAGAGTGGTTTATAAGTGGGAAGACCCATTAACCCATTGCCTTAAGGTTTTGGATAAAGAGTAGTGTCAATCTCTTATAAGGTTGGACACACATCTCATTGCTCATTGACTCCCCGGTCAAAAACCTCCCCCTTGATACTCTCCTATAAATAAAATATAACAATCAGATGAATAATAATTGTATTTTAGTTTACTCTATTTTGTTTTGGTTTTTTTATTTCTATTTTTTGGTTTAGTAGTTCGCCATAGACCCGATAATCCACATGGTATATTAGGCATATGAAAACCTCCCAACCTTATATTTATATTTGTGGTCTAGATTGACTAGAACCACTTAAGTTCTAAACTATTTCCTACTTTAGATTTTATTAACTCGTTAATGTATAATAAAAAACTTGAAAAAAAAATTCATTTAAAATTTTTTCTTAAGAATATAAAAATTCTTTCTAGAAAAAGTTTTAACATTAAAAATTCATACTAGGACCCATTTGGGCCTAACCCAACTTAGTTGAATATAAGTTCACTTCGATTTAGATGAATGTGGACTTGCCTTGACTTGAGTGAATATAGGATTATCTTGATTCGGTTCAACATGTGTTTGGAAAACTCTTCTCAACCAGCTTGACCTAATCTTGATCGAGTTGGGACATGGCCTAGCCCAACTCAACCTGGGTTAGCCTTAACTTCAATGACCGTGGACTCATTCCAACTCGACTAAATATATTTTACCTTGACTTTAGTCGACTTGGCCTAGATCAACTTGACTCAAATAGTCCAAATCCACTTGGCTTGACCTGGATCTCGGTCGATTTAGCTCAACCTAGGTTCGAACCAAATCAGCTTGACTTGAACTCGAGTCAGTTTAGATCGATTTAGACTTAGTTTGAGTTAGTTTGATTTTGACCTAGACTAACTTGGCCTGACCCTGCCTAAGGTTGGCCCAATTCTATCTTACTTGGCTCTAGCTTAATCTACCACTTCATAACTTGAAAATAATCTCTTAGAATGTAGTATTGCCCATGTAAAACGAAACAAAAAGCATCCACAAGATAGACTATAAAAGGTTATCATTATTGATATTTTTGAATTTTAAACAATTATTTTATATTTAAAAGTAATTTTTTTGAATCTGGCTATATTGAAATACTTTATCCAAACAATAACATTAAAATTCACTAAATTTGAATTTCTTCATTTAAAAAAATATTTAAAATGTGAAACAATTTAAAATGAGATCAATTAAAATTTAATGTATTTGAATTTCTTAGAAATTATTTCCTATTCAAACACAATATGTAATTCAAATACAATATATAACTTAAATACAATACATATTTGAATACATATTGTAATAAACTTAATAATTTCTTATTTAAAGAACAAAGACATATTCTCTTGGTCATTACTGCAAGATCTCTTATTTTGGTTGTCATCGTCAATTTCTTTCACCTGATACTCCATTTAGGAGTATAGATATTAAACCATCCTTCACATTTCTCTACTCTTGATATTTGGAAATAGGGTTGCACAGTTAACAATTTATGTTGATTAAAAGAACAATAAGATATTCCTGAATATGATAGTATATATATAATTGGAAGAAACAAAGTATATTAAAGAGGTTGCTATATTGATGTTATGCACATATAGAGAAATGTGTACATGAACGTGTTTAACATAGTGTGGATATCAAAGGAAAAACTAAGGATACAAACAAGACTTATTAGATGTTGTAAAAATATTCTATCGAAAAGATCTAAGTTCCACAACTCTAAATGTTGAACACCTAAGAGTTCTGGAAGAAAATATACATGTGTTATTGAGTAAATTAGAGAAAATATTCCCACCAAGATTTTTTTTTATTCCATGGAACATCTTCTAATTCATCTACCTTATGAGGCAAAAATTTGGTTGTCGAATCCAATATCGTTTGATATATCCATTTTAGAGGTATGAAATTATTAATCATTATTACACCATTTGTTGTTTATTTATTCAATATTTAAAATGAAACATGTTTATATTTTTTTCTTAGGTTCTTACACTCCCTAAAAGGAAAAGTAAAAACTAAAGCTAAGGGGAAGGGCTCTATTTATGAATCTTACTTGGTTGAGGAAACTTCTATATTTATCTCATTTTATTATCATAATCATTTTGACACACTAAGGACTATGATCCTCACAAACTTGAAGTAGGAGAAGATTCTTCATGTATTCCTTCTATTTTAATTACCCAAGAATAACAATTGAAAAATCCATGACGTATTATATGAACTAGATGTTGCCCAATTATATGTTCTTCAAAATTGTGAAGAGATCCAACCATATATTAAGTAAGATGATTTTTACTCCTTTTGCATGCATGTTAATTATGTTAATTTGTTTGGTTTGAGTAATTGGTTTGTACTTTGCAATATTTATTTTGAATATTTAAGAGACATTAGTCTTACAGCTTCTAAAGCTCAAATTGATCGTCATCCTATTTTACTACATCGTTCTAATAATATGTAGGTTTTTCATTTGCCAATTATACAAATTTTACTCTCAGATTGATAGTGTATAATGTATAATCTTTTATTTAGGTTATCGGTCTAGAAAATAATATTCAAGATCCATTACTGGTTAATTTTCCATGCGGTCGTAAGAGAAAAGTTGAATCATTGTGTATCTATGTTATCAATGGTATAAAATTCACACTATTCTTTGAAGTGAAAGAATTAATTCCTCTAACTATGGTGTTTATATGTACTAGGAAGCAATGGTTAACTAAAGGTATATTTCTATGAAATATTGTCTAATGTTATTCAATTGGAGTATACTAGGTTGCCATTGATTTATTTATTCTCTTTCAATGTTAATTGTTTAACAATACTCCTAATATAGGAACCAAAACAGTTAATAAGTATGGAATTGTCTAAGTAAAACAATTACAGAGATGTAATAAAGCATATGATCCATTTATTTTTGCACAACAAGCAGAGGAAATTTGTTACAACAAATATCTAGAGGGGTGCCAAGGTTTGTTGGGTGTAATTAAGACAAAAGCTTGTAGTAGAATCATTGATTATACAGTAAGTTAGATTCACCATGAGAGTCTATACCAAGATTATAAGCTTCTACAACTTCAAGTAATGCTACATGTTGATCCAGTCTTCATTCATGATTCTTTTATAACTTCGACTTCAAGTGAAGGCATGAATTCCTATAACTATGGTGTTTATATGTACTAGGAATCAATGGTTAATTAGGGCTAGTTTTATAAGGAATATTGTGTAATGTTATTCAATTGGAGTATACTAGGTTGCCATTTATTTATTTAGTTATCTTTTAATACGAATGGTTTGATAATACTCCTAATATAGGAACCAAAATAGACAATAAGTATGGAATTGTCCAAGTAAATCAATCATGAACATATAATAAAGCATATGATCCATTTATTTTTGCACAATAAGGAGAACAAATTTATTACAACAAATATCGTGAAGGACGCCAAGGTTGGTTGGGTGTAATTAAGACAAAATCTCATCGTAGAATCATTGGTAATATAGTAAGTCAAGTTGACCATGCGAGTTTATACCAAGATGATGAGCTTCTACAACTTCAAGTAATGCTACTTGTTCATTTAGACTTCTTTCATGATTCTCTCGTAAATGTTTATGGTGAGGAACAAAAAATACATAATTAAGCGAGCAACTGAAGACTAAGGATGATGAAGAATACAACTCCGAGGATAAAAGTAGACAACATCGAAGACGATGAGGAGGATGACTCCAAGAAGACGATAAAGACGATGACGAGGATGATGTGGACGATGATGATGAAGACAATAATAATGATGATGATAATGATAAAGAAGATGCTCGTAAGGAGGAAAATGGGGAAGAAAAGGATTTGGGAACACATTATCTTATTCGCACTTCATAAATTGCTTAGGAGGAGGAAACATCTAGTGATTTTGAATTAGAGAAAAACGGGAAACTCCGAAAGGTTCTTACAGAACTCGATCTAGAGTGTCAAGCATGTTGTCGCAAAAATATGAAGTCAGAATTCAAGTTTTGTTTACTATTAAAGATGCGGGCTCACGAGGATGTAAATAAGTGCGATGAGTTAAGCTGCCTACGAGATCATGTTGTTCGCAAGAAGAAGGAGACGACGAAGCAACTGGAAGAAACACTAAAGGAATGTTAAGTGCTACGATCAAAGTTTGGAAATTCGAGCCATATGCTCATCATCGACATGGAGAACATCTCGAAAAATGGTAAAGATGAAGATGAAGATGTAAAGAGGAACCCGGTACTGAGAAGTCGGCCACGGTTAATAAGAAGTTGACAAAGGTTAGGAGAAGTCAACCAAGGTGAAAAATAAGTCGACCCATGAAGAAAGTGAAGAAACCAACGGTTAATGAAAGGAACAAGCTTGATGTGGGATCATACACATGGAAAAGTTGGATGAGGGGAGAAGAATGAAATACAAAAGAAGCATTTAAGTTTAGGGGAGTTTTGTTTAGGTAAACTTAGATGTAATAGAATTAAATGAGTTGTTCATTTATTTAGGAGTTTTGTTATTTTTGGAATGCAAGGATCAATAATTTAATATATTGATTATTGGACAATAATAGGTAATAGTTGTGTCTTAATGGTAGAGTTTATGGCTTGGAGACGAAAAGCCAAGATGTAAGTCTATAAATTATAAGTTTCTAATTGACACATAAGGTAGCGAAACAAGTAACAAGAAAGTGAAAAGTTTTTCACATAAAGGTTTAGTTTTCCTAACATAATGCAAATCCCAATGAGTTTTCCTTCTTTTTTTTCTTCCTTCCCCGCACTAATTAATATTACCTCTTAAACTCAATTTCTACCTCTACCAAGACTTTCACTTTCTTATGCATTAATGTTTATATTTATACTATTATGCTTACAATAATGTTTTAATACATAGTTTTGGGCACTTAAATTACATAATTTAATGTATGAAAATGTAGCTTATGTACCCTTTGAGTGCTTATTAGTTATCCATTTCCACACTTTTACTTATAGTACAAAATGTTATCCATTTCCACACTTTTACTTATAGTACAAAATGTTAGGGAAAAATATTATGACTTTGATAAACTAAGAAGGGTGGATGAATTCATTTTAAAATCCTTTATCTTAAATAACATTTTTCTTTAAAAATATTTTCAACTTGAAAAAAAAAATATAATCATCTTGAGAATTTTATTAATTATAATAATAAGAAACAATGTGAAACGAGAAATAAAGAAAGATAAAGAACATTCAAGAATTTATATTAGTTCAGATTCAATCAATACCACATTCAATTCTCATTTTTTCTCACTTTAAAACTTGACTCCACTATCAACAAAAATAGACCCAATGAAGATGATACCACAACCAAGAGCATATCAAACCTTTATCTACTCTTGAATCACTTCGAGCAGATATATCTTTTATAAACTTTGATTCCAAGTCAACACTATAATTTTTGGTCTATAAAATGCTTAAATTGGTCACTGAAGGTCTTTGTGACCAAAATGGCAAAAAAAAAATTTGGTAAGGAAAACCCTAATCATAAAGTTCTTAGTTCAACTTTTAATTCAGCTATTAAATGGTACCAAAATTTTGGTCTGGTCACTAAAAAATTGCTCACATCCAACAAATAGAGGCCAATTTTGCGATTGAATCATGTTGGTAAAAATGGTCGCTAATTCAATCACTGAACAATCATAAAAAATATTGGTGACTAATCATCGCTAAAACTTGGTCATGTCAAAGCATTGGAGTCCAGTTTTGCAATCGAATTGTGTTGATAAATATGGTCCCTTATTGATAAATAAAAATTGGTCACATAAAAGCATTGGAGTCCAATTTTACGACCAAATTATATTGATAATATGGTCACTTATTTTTTCGCTATGATTAATATGTATAGCAACCAATCTTTTGGTCGCTAATATGTATGAATTCAATTTAGTTAAAATTGTTTTTGGTGACTAAATTCGTGGTAAAAATATGAACATTTATTGGCAAATTTATTTCAGTCACTAAATAATAAATTTGAAAATTTGTAATGACAAAAAATTTGTGGCTAATTTAATGTACAATATTTTTACCTGCTTATAAAAAATTTCTGTAAAATGCCTAAAAATGTTAAAAATTGAATGATGATAAATAATTGTGAACTTCGATATACAATGCATTAAGTAGCAGTATCAAAATTAAAAGTATACATATTACATTATGTAACATAAAACCAAAATGAAAATAGTTTTAAATGAATACACAAACTTTAGAGCCATCTTAATTAACCCAAATAATGGTCTTCTGATCTATTGTCACTAGTATGGTTTATAACATCATCTCAATTGTTAGGAGGATCAAAAGTCCTTGCAAAAGATTCTTCAATTCGATGTGCTCTAAAATAAATTTCATCTGCTCATCTTTTTGGTGTGCGTTGCCCATGAAGCTTTATCTTTCTTCAAATGTTTTCTCCTCGGCAACCTTTTCCAAAAGTTCAACATTTAACTTTTGAATAGTTTCACGCATTTCTTATATTTGATGAACCATTGTAGATTATCTTGTACTAGAATGAACACATGTAGAAATGGTAAATCATTTTCTCAATGCACCAAGTTGATACACATTACCTTTTTCTTTTTCACCTCCAACAACACTAAAGTATATTTCATCATTATCACTTGAGGCAACATGAGAGTTTTGTGAAGATGAGTCTTCAAGCATGTAATGTTGGGCTTTTTCTCGGCGTTGTTTGTATTTCTCCTGAAAATGAGATCAAATGTGATTATTATGAAAAAAAACATATAACAAGAGTTAAATTATAACTTAAAGTTTAGACAGGCTACAAGTTCATGGGTCTTATCATTAACCTATCCTCCAGTCTTTTTAATTTCTTTGTTCTCTCTACAACCTCCCAAACAATTGGTGTTTGTTCAAGCTCTTTAGTCTAAATATATTTAAACACAAGACAAAACTAAATACCTAAGTCTAATATATTGTATTTAAATTAAATATATAGAAAATGTAAAGATATAATAAGATTACCATTTTCTCAAATTGAGTGTAGTAGATATAGAACCACCATAGTAGGTTGTGGCTCCCTTCTCAACATCCCGATTTTTCTTACTAATGATACTTTTGTTTTATAATTCTATAGAACTCTAATGTAGGTCCAAGTTTGTTTGAACAGTTAGTGGAATCCAAGTTCTCCTATCATGACTAGTCCTAATTTTGTTCATAACATTTTTCAAAATATGAGAGTCTTTTGTATAAAAAATGAATCTTATGACTTTCTCTTATTATGGATCCCACCTATACTCTTTTTTCATGAAAAATTAGTTAGAAAGCCATCATAGTAGAAT
The DNA here is from genome assembly GCF_029865625.1 of Vigna umbellata. Lineage (NCBI taxonomy): Eukaryota > Viridiplantae > Streptophyta > Magnoliopsida > Fabales > Fabaceae > Vigna > Vigna umbellata. Next base: position 22,979,633 of record NC_142170.1, read on the forward strand.
AATAAAATAACACTTTAAATGTATTCATAATGGAAATTACGTTAAACGCTCTGAATTATTTATCTCGAAGTTGAATTCAAATCTTCTTCAAATTGGAACTAGGTTCACCAAATTGTTGATTGATGATGTGTGATATTATAATAAAAGCATATATATAAATAATGACATATTTTTAAGAATAACAACTTAATTAACTTTTACTTACTCTTCTTTTTTAGCATGAAGTCAAGACCTTTAATCAATGACATTGCTAGACTTGCTAGACTTATACTCAAGTGAAAGTGACCCCTACATCGGTTTAGGTTGATTCATAATGGGGTCTGTGAAAAAGGCATTAAAATATGATTCTACAAAATGTCACCATGTTGCTTTTGAAGTGTAGGAAAGTAAGGGTCCCTTAGGTATAGGACATGTAGATTCCATGGTTGTTGGTTGAACAAAAGAACCAGGAATGTTGGTAGTGAGTAAAGCTCTCTCACCAACACAAACACCTCGACCACCACGATTAAGTGGTCTACAACCACCACCTCTACCTCTTGGTATCATCTACATGTTAAATTCATTGCATATATAACATGTGACAAAGTAATCAAATTGGAATAACCAATTATCAATAAACAAATAAGATAATTATGATAAAAAAGGTCAAACTTGATTTTGTTTTTACACCCAAATATATTAGTTATCTTACCTCTCATTCAACATAATTATTACCTTAGGCTCCACCAGACTAACCTTATGATCGATTAAGTCAACCTCATCTATGACTAAGCTCTCCATTTTTTTTATCTAAGATCTCCACACCTTCTGCCAAGCTTTCTAAGCTATTCAGACATCTCATCCAACTGATCGAGTTGGTTTCACGCTCTACCAAGCTACTCTGTCTCCACACTAAGATATTCGAGTTTCCCACCTACTCTATTGGGTATCTTGGCTCTCCACTTGCTCCACCAATCTCTCTAATGAACTCTCCACTTATCTCTTTACCAAGCTTTCTACGTGCTCCTCCGAGCTTTCTACATTTTCCTTTTATCTCTCCAAAGAGCTCTCTAGCAAACTCTTCATTGAGCTCTCTATCGAGTTCTCCACGGAGCTCTTCGTTGACCTCCCTACATGCTTCTCCAAGCTAGGTGAGTTGTCTAAGCACCTCCTCGGGGTTCTCAAGCTTTCCATAAATTCTTTCAAGATTTCATTAAACCTCTTTGGGATACTTATTGTCTAGCCAACAAATCCAAGATACTCGGTTGCCTTACTCGTCTATTTGTTCGAGTTCACCGTACTACTCAAAAATCTTGTAGATTTCTTCTTGCTCTTTGAGCTTTTCATATGCTTCTTTGAGCTCTCTATGTATAATTTCGGCCTATCCAAATGCATCGTTGATCTATCGGAGTGTCTTGTCATCCTATCTATGCTACTCGACTATCTTTTTGAGTTCTCTTTGCTACTCGGTAGTCTTGTCGAGTTCTTCATATGTTTCACCATATTGTTTGGGTTATCTACATATCTTACCAACCTCTCCAAACTTCTCAACTGTGTAGTCGACCTCTCCTTGATACTTAGTAAACTTGTCGAGTTATGGTCGTCCCCTAAGCTACGTGTTATCAACAATAATCCTGCTTCTTCTACAACTTCTTCTACGAGGTTAATTGTCTCTTCCTTTCGAATATTAGATCGACACTCTATTGCAAAATGTCTGACCTTACCACAATTGTAACATCTAACCGATCTACAATCATTTGCATAGTGGTCGTGCTTACCACATTGTCATATTCCACCATGATCTTGGTCTTGAGTGTTCCAAGATTATCCTTTCATGTCAATCTTTCATTTAAGTGCTTGATCAAACAGCTCTCACTTCTTTCTTCTTTGTTGCTTGTGCAACTCTAGGAACCTGACAAGCTTTTCAACAGATTGACAAATCCTTGGATTCTTCGATGGCATCAACTATATTCTCCAAGTCTTCTTTCAATGACCTTAAGATCTTCTCCACAACTTGGTTGGCTGGCAACACCTCTTCGTTTCTGCTAAGTTTATTTGTCATGGTGTCCACCCGAGTTATGTACTTGGCTACTCGTTCTCTCTCCTCCATTCTCAAGCTTTCAAACTCGTCTTTGAGTGTTTGAAGCCAGAAAGGTTTTACTCGGTCAGCCCCTTTATATGTCTTCTCAAGTATCTCCACACTTCTTTTGAAGACATTGTGTTTGCTATCTTCTTAAAGCTAGACTCATCCACAACTTGATACAACATGTACAAAATTGTTTTGTCCTTTACTTGCATTTTTCTCAACACAAGAACCTAGACAATCGTTTGTTCTTCATTATTTGTTGACTCTTGAAAAACTCATTTCCCATACGTCTTGGGAACTAAGAAGATCCTTCATGTATAGACTTTAGTTATCATACTTGACTTTCTTTGTCAATTGAGGCAAGGACACATTGTTTGAGAGGCTAGTCATCTCATTCTTTCTTCCTTTTTTAAAATACTCAAACACTAAGCTTTCTCTAGGTCCTCAAATACTTAAGCTTTCTCTAGATATTCTTTCACTCAAACACTCAAGAAAACTTGCTCGTTTTCCATTCAGACACTTAGGCTCTTAAGCTCCAATGGCAATTTTCTAGCAAAATTAAACCTTCATGTGAAAAAATGTTCACTTTGTTGTTTTGCAACATTGTCTCTCAACTAGACACTTACAATTTATAGACTTACATATTGACTTTTTTTCTCCAAACCATAAATTCTACCATTAAAACACAATTATGACTTATAATTGTCTAATAACTACTACATTAAACTACTAACGTTTACACTCTAAAACAAACAAAAGTATTAAACAAATAATACATTTAAGTTTACCCTAACACATAATACAGAGTAGGTGTAAAGTGTTTATGTGTTTATGTTATGTCTTTGCAGTAGTGGGAAAGGAGGATATGAAGTTGGAATCAAGGGAAATTGAGTTTCCATGTTCAAGCTAATCAATTTTTTTATCAAAAATATTAATTGTTAATATATGTTAGTATAAGATATATATAAGTGGAAGACTAACATGTTGGCTAATGTGACACGTATTCATTACAAACACTATAAGAAAATTGATATTACTGATAAGCAAAATTCATTGGTAATGAATAAAATATGTCGATAAATTAAAATTATCGACGGTTTACCGATGGTTAAAAAGTTGTCAATAAAAGTATCATTAGTAAAATTTACTGACAGAAGTTTTGATCTGTCGGTATTTATTACTTTGTTCATCTTCTTTCTTTTCCATCCTTCTTCTTCTTTTATTTTTCTATTTTTGTGAGTTTTACCACCAACAAAGCACTCATAGCCCCTCAATAACCACTAGTTCAACAAATCTAACCAATTTATTTAGGTTAATGAAAATCATTGAGAATCATGATTCAAAAAGAACGAAAATCATATGAAAGAAAGGTGTTCTTAGATTTGTTTTTGCGAAGAAAATGAATCCACCACACCAATCTGTGTTCGCATTCTCATATTCGAGAAAGGAAAAGAGAGGAAAGAAAGGCGCCAATGACGTTCCCAATCACTAAAGAAGCGGTGTGAGCAAGGACTCGTTGGAGAGGTTGAAACACAAACATATTAGAGAATGGAAAGGAGAAGATTCTCGTCAATGGTGTTGGTGGCCTGCCTAATCACTGGCATGTTGAGCATGGTTGATGACGAAGGACAACGACAAAGGACAACAATAGTGTTAGATTTTCACGTTCTATATTCGCATTTTGTTTTCGCATTCTATTTTCGCATTCTGTTTTCGCGATGTTTATTAACCAAAAATAAAAACATATTGACAGTAAATGTGAAATTTTGGTGACAATTTTGTCACTCTTCTTATCAATAGATTTATAAAATCGATAATCAAGATTTCATTTATCGACATATTTTTTCGTCAGTAATTACTAATAGATTTTTTATCGTCGATAAAATATGTATTATTAACGGATTTACCAACAAATTTTTCTATCAATAGAATTCATTGATAATTAAAATTTTAAAATCTATAATAAAATATGTTGTAATTCAAATTTATCGATGAATTTATTTCTATTGATAAATTTTCGTAATTAACTTGATGAATTTTTATAGTGAAACTAACGTGAAAATAATTCTAGAATTAAAACTAAAAGAACAAATATTGATGGCTTGTGCAGGGGTTGTATATCTTAAATGTTTTTGGAGGACACTATCTTCCAATGTATTGCTAGTTAGATAAAAATCTATGGACGACCCATTTTGTTAATGTAGGGTTGAATTCCAATGTACAATTTGAACTAAATTATGTTTTATTATATTTATGTAATATTTTTGTTGATAAAAAAATAATTAAAGACGTGGCAATATGTACTTGACAATATTTTATGATGAAATAGTATTTGTAAAAAAGAAAACGTAATGCTTTTTTCAGGTTTTGATCCTTTTAACTTGGTGATTTCGTCACTTTATGTGTCGATGAGCTTTTGTGTGAGATAGTTGGTTGAATGTTCAGTAAGAAAAGTATCTATAATACAACTAATCACCACTCCTAAACAATCGAGTACTTCTATTCTTTTTTTTCAATCAGCAACTCTTAATACCTAAACATGAAAAGATGCTGTTGTTCGTAAAAAAATATTATATATATATATATATATATATATATATATATATATATATATATATATATATATATATTAATTAGACCACTACATATTTTTATTAGATCATGACTTTTTAGGTGAAAATTTTACTGTGTTTCGTATTATGTTGGCTGCAACGTAATTCTTGAGGAAATTTCAAAATATAAAATCGTCCACTAATTGTGCATCCTGTAGCTTAAGTATAACATTAAATAAACGTGAGAAGTTATTGTATAATCCAAAATTATTATGATCTTGACTAATTTCCGTACCACATATAGTTGAACTTTATTAAAGTTTAACGACGTCACATATACTTCATTCACTCCAAAAGTTTAGTCTTTTCAATTTTTAAAACCAATAATCTGTTTTCCATTTTTTTTATGTTTTTTTAATCATGCCACTATAATTGAGAGTGATTAACACAGTACCACTTATACTTAAAAAACCACAAAATGATTAAAAAAGTTAAGGACAAACTATTAAATATTTATTATAATTAAATACTTTGTAATTGATTAAATTTAAAAGACTGATTTTTTTAAAGGAATAATGATAAATTTTTATAAATTTACATTCATTTAGCACATATTTTAAGAATAAAATAATTATAAAAACTAAATTTATATTTGAGAAAAATAAAAAATAAAGAAAAATAATATTAAATGGATGTTAAAATTTTGTACTTAAAGTAATTCTTTTATTCTAAAATGAAAGATTTAGTGATTATATGTAAGTTATGTGAGATCTTATAAACTTCTTTCTTATTTGGATACATACAATAATAAAGATTGAAAAAGATAAATATATAAATTCAATAACTTTTTATATGCCATATTATTATAACTATTTTCTGTAATTAAAAGTATGATTACTTACATTAAAACTGACTAGAAATGTATAAAATTTGTGTCGAGTACAAACAAAATCTCATATCGAATAAAAGAAGGGTTGAATATGAGTTTATATACACATAAGATATTTTCATTGGTAAAAGGCCTTTTGGAGTGGTACCAAAACCAAATAAGGACTTCGTCCAAAGCGGATAATATCTAACTAGTATGAAGATACGTGTATATTCAACCTCTTAACATTCTGAATAGTAATCTCTCATGATATCCAAACCATGCAATAATTTCTTGCTAAAAACACTATTTACTGTAAAAAGGTGTTATTAGAGTGAATTTTATTCTTCCTTGAATTGTTGCATAAACCACTCATGTGAGTCTCATTGTATGAAGTCTCATCATGATCAGTTTGGTTATTATACACCATAAAGGATGAGAATGGACAGCAAATTGATTCGTTCATTTCCTGTTAATTCTCACTACTCTTTATCTCAAACTGTAGCTCTTTGCCGCCACACTGTTGCATCACACTAATCTTTCTTCACCCTTTTTCTCCAAACCCTAAAGTTATATAACCTTTCTTTGTTAGGGTGAATTGCACATAAATCTCACCCTATTGGTGCTTTCACCCTTCTCTAAGTTGTTCTTCTTTCAAATCAAAGTCCAGTCCATAAAGTTTTCTGTATTCCTTTCCGTTTCTTTCCTCTCAAGTTTTAGGGCAAAGTGCTTCTCTTTCTTTTTCATTAGGGTATCAGCTTGTTGCAAGTTTAGGTTGAAAACAAAGTTTTTCTGTGCACTTTGGACAAATATATCGTATGATATGCATAAAAATGGCAGCAACTTTTGATTTTTGTTCTCCATAAGGTTTTATGATATTTAATGATCACTGTTATTGTCTTGCAATTTCTTGATATATACCTTTACGAGTTATAATTTTTAGGTCGCTCTCACAGTTCAAATCGTTTAAAGCAGTCATCTTTTAGAAAATTAATAGTGTCTATCATTCACCTATTAATTTCATCTAAACTTTATGATAATTTAACTTTGAACGAATATCTGATAGTATAACATTGTTTTAAATGCGTGCCGAGTAAGCTAATTTATTATAAAGCAGAATTAAGTACCATCATTAACGAATACTATTTAAGATATTTTCCCATAAAGTAATATTAAAAATTAAACAACTTATTAGGAAAAAGACTCGGAAGGAAAATGTAAGCATTATAGACCTGTCAAAAGAATTAGACAACAAAAACGTCAATAATGAAGGCTACCCTGTGATGATTCAAAATTTGGTTTTGAATATCTTAGAAAATAACTTGCTATATATTCTTATTTTAATTAATTGTATACCAAAGCTCCTCATCACATGTTATAATGTGGAAAATATGGGTAAGAAACTTCTAGGTATTATTTTACTAAAAAAAAATATATATTTAGATATACTTAATAAAACTCAGATTATATATAAACTTGTTTAAGATCAAGAAAATTAGTCCTTAATATTTGTGTTGTGCATTAATTGTGTAACCTATCCCTTTGACTATGATATATGAAATTTTTGATATTTACTTTTTTTCTTTCATAAATATTTGGTAAGATAAATAAATGAAAGAAATGGTAGAGAGCATTATATAGCATTAGTTGTCTTACATTAACAGAGGTGTTGAGCATTTGTTAAATGATGAGAGAGTTGTTTGCTGTTAGGTGACAAAGAAACGTGGAGAAATATAATGATAGCTTATCTAAAGATTCTCGACATACAAGCATGATTAATTCTCTTTATAGTAAGAGCAGAAAGTTATAGAGATTTTGCAATTTGCTCTTCTTTCTCAGCTCCCCACACACTTTTTTTAATCAGTAAAAAAGAATTTATTTCAAAAGGAGAGTACTAGAAAGTGCTCGTAAACAAATGGTAGCAATTGCATCAAAAAGCATCAAACTTCATCACTTCCCTCACACCACAAGTTTCTCCCTTGAACGTGGATGACTTTGTCATTTTCCTCACCAACAAAACCTCCCTCCATTACATCCAACGGAACTTTCAATGTTACTGTTTATTCTCCCGTCTTCTTTTTTTCATTATCACTCCCAAACTATTGTTAACTCTTAAGCTTTACAACCCCCTCTCTCCAGCTGTTAACCTAATTGTACATAGGTAAGGCAATATAGATTTTTTTATTAACAAAGTAATATATAATAAAATATTTTAAATAAAATACTTGAGATACACGTAATTGCTTCGGTTTAAGGGATCGAGGTTAATTTTACTTCTTCAAACGATTTCCAAACTTCAAACTCAGGTCAAAGTTATTCTTTCCTTCCACAGTGGTTATCGTTTGGTCAAATCAGAATACTATCTACATACAACACTCCAATGCATAAGTTAGTGTATGCTTGATAATGAAAATAATAAATGTGCATTAAATCTAACCTACTACAAACCTGTATTTAGAGATTTCGGAGTAAATTTCTGATTAATGATAACCTAATTACGATCAAAATCATGGTCTAACTTATATATTATTGTAATTACCTTTAATGTTAATTTCTACTTTTTAGGCCGATCTTTGACTTCTTGACCGACCGTAATCACAACATACATTAGTGGACAGTTCAATTCTTATGCTGACTTCATATTATACAATAATATATATATATATATATATATATATATATATATATATATAAATAAATAAATAAATAGATACACATATATTAATCTCTCACTCCACGATAGGTAATAAGACCCCTGATAGGTCTATCCTTTGAACCCTTCTTCCTTTAATGTTGTTTTGATACTGGGATGTGCCTGTTTAGTGAAGTATTAGTTATCCCTCTTGTTTTGTGTGTCCAGCTATTTCACACCTATGCTTTAACTCTCTGAGTCAACCCTTCCTCACCCATAATTTTGTTACCTTGAATTGATATCATGTTATAATTTCTTTGTGATTGACTTGTGTGATCTATGATTTTTCTTCTTGCATTTGCACTTTATAAACCAACAAAGCCTCCAAATATTGAAATTTTGACTTTCCCTTTCTTTCCATATGCTACACTATGTAATATATTGGACTAAAATACCAATATGAATAACTAATATTGGAATATTTATTTTTAATCCACCCTCATACTTTCATTTGTTCGACGATAAAAACCTCTTCTGCATCAATCTTTCTATTTTGATAAATCATAAAATTTTTCTATTTTTATAGAGTCCAAATTATTGTTAACCACACCCTTTTAGATTATGTTTCCTTCTTTATTAATAAACTTGTCATTAATTTCATTCTAAAATCTTAAAACAATAAATTTATAATTTTTTTCTTTAATATATTGTTTACCTCAGTCATTTCCACTCAACATGAAAATTATGAATTAACACATTATATCTCCTTTTCAACATACAAATCTAAAAAGCACACTCAAACTTCCCATAAGATCAATCACAAATTGATATGCATCTTATCACCTCTATACGTGCCCAAAACATTAAAAAAATCTATTTACATGATTGTATATCATATGTATAACAAAAAAATTGTATGGGAACATAGATACGTATAAAAATGTATTGGTGTAGGGCTATAAAATGATATATAGGATTCTCTTGGGTGTGAGAAATATCTGGATTCATCATTCTGTGTATTTGTTACATAAAATAGAGATGAAGTGATAAAAATGAGAAGACAGTTTAAAGAGAGAAGGATGATATATGTAAATTTTGTTATCGTGGCTAAGTAAAGAGACAAGAGCAAGGTTGTCGTTTTGAATTCCTCGGTTTCCACAGAAACATGGTGGTGGTGCATGTTGTACTGTGAGAATATTTTGGGTTGGCTGGTAGCTCCTAAACTGGTCTAAAGATACTGAACCCCACAAATCTCTTTTCCCATTTTGTTAGACAGTGAAGGGGAAGATACTTAGCCCCAACAACAGCATCCCCACACTTCACACACCCGTTTTTGATCTTTTGTGTGAACATGATTAGACTGAAAATCGGGTTCTTGTTGCCATGCCACTATTTGTCTCTCAGATGCTTCATCAATATGAGGCCACTGCTCCTCCTGGCCCTTCTGCTCCTTTCTTCTTTAATTACCTTTAGCCCTAAGCTACAACTCACTTTTGTACTCTCTTTTCTATTTTCTTCTATCATCCACCAAATATTATCTTTTCTTCCATCAATGATATTATATTTTCATTCTAATTTATCTTATACTCTTTATTCATCAAAAATCTCACGTTTAATTCTTATAGCGTATGACCGTTTGGTTAAGTAGAACAAGACGATTCTACATGTCAGGAATTCAGTCAGTTTGAAAACGTGAACAGAACAGTTTCACTGGTTAAATCTTAAACATGGTTTAAGATTAAGCATGATAATATTAAACCAAAATATGATCATTATATCTTGGACCGTAATTAGATCGGAATTAATCTGTAACTACTATGTAAATAAAGGTTTGAGATATTGTGGTAAATTGATTACATTTAATATGCATGTATTGTTAGATTACTGAATTTATATTTGTTTTCACATCAGAATATCTCTTACATATAACTTCCAAGTTTCCCTACACGGTAACAAGAATGAATTAAGACTAACGGTGTGACCTATACTAAGAATTGGACGAACAAAGTTAGGAAAATTATTAACCTCAACCCCAATCGAAAAAATTCTTATTATATGTAAAATTTCTTGAAACAATTGTTATAATCGTATTAATAGTGAAACTAGTATCTGATTAGAGATACATAATCTCTCATGTGAGATCAGAGTTATAGTATTGCGTGTGAGGTAGTACATGATAAGAGTAAAAGATAGATATGTGTGTGGAATACATTGATTAATGAGTTTTTATATGCTTACTAATTGACCATCTATATGTATAAAAAGTGTTTAAGAGTTTATGTTAATAAGGGTATGCAATGAAAACAAAAACTAATTAAATATTGAATTCAACGTCTGAAATGAAGATTGAAATTGAAAAAGGAGAGTGGTTAATAATTACGAATTGTTCAACGCCCTAAATTTCAAGTTTAAGTCAGAAACCAATAAATTATAGGGATATTTATTTGATAAATTGCGATAATAACTATGCATTTTACTTTGATTGATGAACCTGATGAGATGTCATCCATGTATAAAATGGATTAAAGCATTGGTTGAAGATTAAAACCGGATTTAGAACGTAAGCCACATATTTTTACCATTACATATCCAACCAAATATACTTTTAACATTTATCCTTTATCTAAAGTTATCAAAATTTATTCTTCTTGTATTGTCCGACCAAGTTTCTCTTTCTCCCACACATTTATTCCACCACCATTATCTTATTCGTGAATAAATTATATGGAACAATTATATCTTGTTTAATCATAAATAATACACTAGTTGAAAATAAGCATATAGTAAATTGTAATTTAAGTTTAATTATAGTTTTAATCCTTAAATTTTGTAAAATTCTCAATTCTATTTTTTTAAACACCTTTTATCCTTCAATTTCTAATTATCTATATTTTACTTTTCTATTTTAGAAACATTCATGATTACATTTAGTGTTTAGTAATTAAGGGTGTTAGGCTTAATAACTTCAAAATTAAAATAAGAGACATTTCATTCATTAAAATACAAAAATAAAATGAAACAATTAAACACAATTACTAAGGTATATATATATATATATATATATATATATATATATATATATATATATATATATATATATATATTAGATTATTTTTTCTAATAATATGCCTATGAAGTTGCTACCATTTTTTATAATGTAGTATTATGTGTTTTACCACAATTTCACTATGTAACTTCAAACTAATAAAAAACAAGATTTTCTTTTACTTAAAGTCCCTAACTCTATTTCCCAACAGTGAATCACATTTTGAATTCTTATTTTTTTAACAGAATAATTACATCTTTGGACCAAAATTATTCAACTTATATATAATTGCACTTCCACATGATAACAAATAACACCCCCTTTATTTGTAATACTTTATTTCATCTTTATATTACTACTAATGTCCTCCTTAAATGAGGCATTAATTTAACAAAATTATGTTAGGATTTGATCATTTGATAAAATCACTCTCACCTAAGACACATTTCTTCTCTACTTTACCCTTTTGTCTTAATTATGATTTATAAATTATTAAACCAAATACGCTTAATCATTTAATATTAATTGTAAAAGTAAAAAAATAAATAAAAAAATAATTATGAGTAAAAACAAAATAATAGATTTAAAATCACATCCTAGTCCGATTTTTATAAAATAGATGAACAAAAATTAGCATTTATAACTTCAAATATGATGTTTTTGGGGAAAGAAAATGAAGTTTTATAAAGGGGCATTGGTGTTACCTTGTAGGGTCTACTAAGAATATATTCGTATCCTGGATTTGGACCCATAATGATAAGGCAGCAACATATTCGTAGGACAGAACCCTATATGTACATACATAGTACTTATTTCATTTCATGGATAAAATTTTAAAAAATTATATTTTATATTCGAAGAAATTCTTGTACTGAAGGCAATGTTTGGTCCAAATCAAACTCCTATTTATAAGAAAACTATCTTCATAAAAAACTCTTTCAAACTTTCAATTAATTACTTCCGAGAATCCAATAAATAATTACGCATCACATAATTATGATTTTATGACGTACACACATATACATACATATATATATATATATATATGTATATATATATATATATGTATATATATATATATATATATGTATATATATATATGTATATATATATATATATGTATATATATATATATGTATATATATATATATATGTATATATATATAAAGCTTTTAATGAATAAAATAATTAATAATATTATATGTGGTTCGTATGAAAATTTACTATAGGATACCTAACCCTCCAACGGTCAACCAATAACAACCACTGAAGGTTACTATAATGACGTTCGATCACACAGCTTGGTCGATCACTTGATAACCGACCGTAATAGCTTACGACAGCCACATAAGCGATGTCGCGACATGAGACATACGTCCGACACGTCATCCACTTAGGTCGACACGAATGATGATCGACATACAGAATGTGACACCGTGATCTAGCAGTTAAGCAGTTACACACCTTGACTGAATAACGCCGCGAATCACGACCATATATCGTGGAAATAATTGACTCAGTGTCAGCGCACAATTCGACGGTTACAACTTCCACTTCAGTAACTGACCGGATTTTCAGGTAAACGGTTTATTATGTTAATTTAAATATACGAAGCACACCAGAAAAAAGGTACGTTTTTCCCCTAAGAGAAAATTGATTGAGATTTTCATATTTCGAACAACACCCCTGTTGACTTGAGCGTCGGAGTGCCTTTGCAGGTACCCAGCCCTCTTTGCTTACGAAGATTAGAGGAGAGAGAGAGAAATACAACACAGTGAAGCCAGCACCAGAGAGAAAGGGAGCAAGGTTGTTAGGTTCGTATCTTGGTCTCCACATCCCTACTGAAACATTTTGGCGCCCACCGTGGGGCCCGAGATTACTATCCCAACAACGACCACCAGAACAATGGAAAATTCCGATACGCACGATTTGATCAGGCAATTGCAAGCGCAACTTGAGGCACAGGCACAAACCATGCAGGAGATTCAGCGTAAACACGCAGAGGAGATGGCGGCACTGCGAGCACAGATCCCAACGCCAGAGTTATCTGCTTCCAACAGACAGGAAGATAACGATGCCAGCCATCATGGGGAAGCCTCCGAACGGGCCGGTGGAGGAAGGAGGGGGCCTACTCCTATGCGCCTCACTAACCTGCTTCCATTCACAGAAGTCATCATGCAAGCAAGCATGCCGGACAAGCCTCCTCCAACTCTGGAACGCTACAATGGCTCTGAAGATCCTGATGACCATCTACGCAATTTTATAGATGCCATGGCATTCTATACCGATAGCGATCCGGTGATATGCAGAGCTTTCTCCTTATCCCTCAAGGGGGAAGCTCTGGAATGGTTCCATAAACTTCCCCGATATTCCATAGATTGCTTCGCAACCGTCGAATCTTTATTCCGGAAATAGTACGCGGCCAATAAAAAACCGGCGATGACTGCTACTGAGCTTGTCCATACCAGACAGGAGAAGGATGAGACATTGAAAGCTTTCATGCAGCGGTACATCGAGACAGCCCGGCGGGTGCCGGACATAACTCCTACTTTCATCATCAGCAATCTGTCGTCCTGCTTAAAGCCGGGGCAATTTTCGGAACAATTATATGCTGACCCTCCAGCATCCATGGAAGAATTACAATCTACTGTGGCAAAATTCATCCGCATTGAAGACCACCGTAACGCCAGAAAGAAGCACCACCAAGATGCCCCCAATCAGGAGACAAGAAAACCAGCGAAACGACCCCCCAACGACTACAGGCCAGACCGAGTACCTCGGAAGGAGTCGGGGTGGACATCTAAATATGATCGTTACACGGCCCTCAACGCACCAAGGGCGAGGGTACTGGAAGAGGCCTTACACGCCGAACTTCTCACCGTGCGGCGAAAAGTCACTCCCAAGAATGCGGATAACAGCAAAACCTGCCGGTTCCACATGAACCATGGGCACGACACGGAAGAGTGCAACATGGTAAAAGACGAGTTAGAACGACTCATTCGGGCAGGTTATCTCTAGAACTATGTCAAGGAGAGAGTTTCCACTAGAGCAACAACTCCTCGCCGAAGAGACCCTCCTAGGCGAAGTCCCCAGCGATCACCCCCCAGGGACGATCGACACCGCAGGCGGTCGCGCAGTCTGCCTCGACGCATAGAGAGAGAACGCTCAGTCCGAGGCCGCATCGACACCATATCTGGTGGTTTCGCTGGGGGAGGCGTGTCGGCTTCGGCGAGGAAGCGACATTTGAGACAATTGAAGTCGGTCCATATGGTCGAGCGGCAGGCTCGGTCGATCCCCGACATTACGTTCACGAACGCTGACTTCCATGCACCCGACCCCAACCATGACGATCCTATGGTCATCACGGCTAACATAGCTCGTTATGATGTCAGCAAAGTCCTCGTCGATCAAGGAAGTTCAGTCAATATCTTGTACTGGTCCACCTTTCAGAAAATGGACCTATCCGAGGATCTCATCGCCCCGTTTAACGAGCAGATTGTCGGATTCTCAGGGGAAAGAGTAGACACCAGGGGATACCTTGACCTACGGACTCGGCTCGGAACAAGTCGAGAAGCTCCTGAGCTTCGGGTCCGATTTCTTTTGGTCGAGGCAAACACGTCATACAATGCTCTGCTAGGACGACCTTGCCTGAATGCGTTCGGGGCAATAGTATCTACTCCCCACCTCGCCATGAAGTTCCCGACAGATCATGGTACTATTTGTACCGTCAGAGCCGATCAGCAAACAGCCCGACAATGTTATGTCGCCGGGCTAAAAGTCACCCCTTTTGTTCCATCCAAAAGGGCAAGAGGAGTCGAGGCAGCAGCAGTTGACTTAGACCCCCGGACCAATGTAGACGAACGTCTTCATCCGCAAGGCGAAGTCAAACTCCTATCCCTGACGAGTGACGCATCTAAAACCACCAGCATTGGCGGAGACCTTCCCTTGGGCGAGGAACACGCCCTAGGTCATATACTGCGAACCAATGCAGACTTATTCGCATGGACAGCCGCTGACATGCCAGGAATCCATCCAGGGGTTATGGCTCACAGGTTGTCAATCTTCCGGGAGGCACGACCAGTCGCCCAGAAGAAGCGAAGGTTCGGAGAGGAAAAGCGTCAAGCCATCCAGGTTGAAGTCGACAAGTTGATGAACGCCCGATTCATCAGGGAGTTAACGTACACTACGTGGCTGTCAAACGTAGTTATGGTCAAGAAGTCGAACGGTCAATGGCGGATGTGTGTCGATTTCACTGACCTCAACAAGGCATGCCCTAAAGACTCGTATCCCCTGCCCAGCATCGATCGCCTCGTAGATGGAGCTTCGGGTCATGTCGTATTAAGTTTTCTAGACGCTTACTCGGGGTACAACCAGATCCCTATGTATCACCCCGATCAAAGCAAAACAGCCTTCATCACAGAACGCGCCAATTACTGCTACGAAGTCATGCCGTTTGGATTGAAAAATGCCGGGGCCACTTATCAACGCCTCATGGATAAAGTCTTCCATCATCAGATAGGACGTTGTATGGACGTGTATGTTGACGACATGGTCATTCGCAGCAATTCTGTGGAACAGCACCTGCAGGATTTGAAGGAGGTCTTCGGCCAACTCCGACGGTACAGCATGCGCCTCAATCCTTCCAAATGTACTTTCGGCGTCCCCGCCGGAAAGTTCTTAGGATTCATGCTCACACGTCGAGGCATCGAAGCCAACCCCGACAAGTGCAGGGCGGTACTAGACATGTCTTCTCCAAAGACCCTGAGGGAGGTACAACGTCTAGTGGGTCGCCTCACCGCCCTATCCAGATTTATTCCAAAGCTGGCTGAACACATCAAACCCATCCTTAGGAATTTGAAAAAGGGTTCCCCGCAACACTGGGACGATGATTGTGAGACTGCATTCAACACCGTCAAACACATCTTAACCAGTCCTCCCGTTATGGCTCGGCCGGACGAGGGATCCGACTTGCAGCTGTATATCTCAGCTTCCCAGCATGCCGTTAGTGCAGCCTTGGTACAGGAAGCACCCTCCCTCAAGTTAATATATTTTACCAGTCGTACATTGCAAGGGGCAGAGGAGCGATATTCTCGAATTGAGAAGTTCGCATTGGCCCTTCTCACCGCCTCTAGACGACTTCGCCCGTACTTCCAGAGCCATCAGGTGGTAGTCCGCACAGATCACCCCATAGCCAAGATCCTCCGCAAACCAGATTTGGCAGGAAGAATGGTCGCCTGGTCAGTCGAACTATCTGAGTTCGGACTTCGTTACGAGCCACGTGGGTCTATCAAGGGCCAACATTTGGCAGATTTCGCATCTGAGCTCATACCTACCCAAGAAGACTCAACGACAACGTGGCTACTCAGCGTCGACGGCTCTTCCGACAAAAAGGGGGGAGGTGCCGGCATCGTCCTAGAAGGGCCTGATGGTTCAGTTATAGAACAAGCCATCATATTCAACTTTCCAGTTAGCAACAACCAGGCCGAGTACGAAGCCCTGATCGCCGGATTATCCCTGGCCAGAGAGTTCTCGGTCGAGCATTTAGAGTGTCGAATGGACTCGAAGTTGGTCGTCAGGCATGTGAATGGAGTCTATCAAGTTAAGGACAATCAGCTGTTACGTTACTTCCACACGGTTCAGACCTTACTCCGAGATTTTGCCGACATTAATATCCTCCATATACCCCGGGAGCAAAACGCAAGAGCAGACCTTTTGTCTAAATTAACTCATTGTAAAGAGCGAGCACAGTTATCCTCAGTCATTCGGATGACACTCGACCGTCCTGTGGTGGAAGCTTTCGTCACCAATGTGTCACCACCTATGACAGACTGGCGACAGAACATCAAACATCTCATGGAGCGGCAGGAGAAAGGAGATAACATCACCGTGGCTGATTCCAAACGCATTGCGCGTTTTTTGTGTATAGGTGACGACCTATATCGTCGCGGCCACAGCACTCCTCTGCTGAAATGCATCTCAGAAGAGGAGGCGGACTATGTACTGCGTGAATTGCACACCGGAATATGTGGCTTCCACTCTGGCAAACGCACCCTGAGAGCACGCGTACTCCGTGCATGGTACTACTGGCCTACGCTCGACCACGATTGTGAGGCTTTCGTCAAGAAGTGTTTCTCCTGTCAAGCACATGGTCACGACATACGTGCACCTCCCGAAGATTTGCATAATATTGTTTCTCCTTGGCCATTCGCCCAATGGGGTCTCGACATAGTGGGACCTCTGCCGATCGCCAAAGCGCAAAACAAGTTCCTCTTAGTGGCGGTCGATTATTTCACAAAATGGATAGAAGCTGAGCCACTATCTGTCATCAGCGCCCAACGAGTGCAGAAATTCATTTGGCGTCTCATCTGTCGGTTCGGTCTCCCTCAGAAGATCATCACCGACAATGGTCGCCAATTCATCGAACGCAAGTTGGAGGATTTCCTTAGCAATTTAGGCATTAAGCATGTCACCTCATCAGTCGAGCATCCTCAAACAAACGGCCAAGCCGAGGCCGCAAACAAGGCAGTTCTGACAGAGCTAAAAAAGCGACTCGGTGACGCCAAGAGTTTATGGGTGGAGGAGCTACCAGAAGTCCTTTGGGCATACAGATGCACTCCCCATGGATCTACCGGGGACACGCCCTTCAACTTAACCTACGGCACTGATGCCATGCTCCCAGTTGAGGTAGGCGAGCCCTCATTGAGACGCCAAATCACTGATATGTCGCATAATGAAGAGCAGTTACGGACGAATCTCGACGTCCTTCCTGAACGTCGAGAGGTTGCCACCATCCGCGCTGAGGCCCGGAAGCGCATGCTCTCTCGACGATACAATACCAAGGTCAAGCCCAGAGCCTTCAAAAGTGGCGATTTGGTGTGGCGAAAGCGGGGAGAGGCTCGGAAGAATCGAGCCCATGGCAAGCTTGCAGCTAACTGGGAAGGACCCTTTCGGGTCGCAGAGAACATGTTGAACGGCGCATATCGCCTCCAGCTTCTTGATGGACGACCAGTCCCCAATACCTGGAACGCCACCCACCTCAAACATTACTTTAGTTAATGTCTTGTTCATTCTATTTATAACACTATCGAATTCAGTTATCGAATAAAGATTACATTTCATCATGTTATTGTTTAGATTCATTTATCACTGTGCTAATGTCGAGTCCCAGGCTTGTCGTACCGGACCCTTCTACACACAAAGGGCTTAAGAGCACACTCACTGGTAGATGTTCACCCTTGAACACCCAGTCCGTTCGGGATACACTCCCATTGGTCGATGTTCACCCTTGAACACCCAATATGCTTGGGATACACTCCCTCGGGTAGATGTTCACCCTCGAACACCCCATATTTTCCTCACTCGACTATCGCACTCGACTGTCCCACGACACGTTACCAGTGTACTCGACACTCACACTTAACGATCACTACAAATAAGTGGCCGAATCACCTGAGTTAAAAAACAAACTGCAATATCGCCAAACATGCAAAACGCCTTCTATTTCAACGTCAAGCATTCATGTATTATCAAATTTCAAGATCATAGTCATCAACAAAATATCCAAGTATGTATGTACAAATCCTTACTACATCCTAATCTATTACAATTTTAGATGTATCGCCTTCAACAGCTTCAGCACTCTCCTTGGCGGGCTCGTTCACCTCCGTTGCTCTTTCGGGCTCGTTGTTGGTGACCACCTCTTCATCCTCTTCCCCCTCGAGGACAGCGTCCTCCGGAATTTCTTTCAAGGGCTTCAGGTGACCTTCATGCACATCCTTACGGACATCAAATTCAGCTCCCTTGGTCGATATCTGAAGCAAGTGCCCGACTTGCCTCAGAGCCTTCCTGAAGCCCTTCTTATGTTCATCCATGACCGCATCCTTCAGCTCCTCGATCAACTCCTTATGCTCAAAGATTTCTACCTTCAGCGCATTTCTCTCTCGGGCCACTATCAGCATCGAGTTCTTCGCTTGATCCAGATCCCTCGCCATCTGATCGCGTTCTTGTTGGAGGACCACCCCAGCTTCCCGAGTCTTATTCCACCGTGCCTCACCCTCCTTCAACAGTTCTTCAGCACGCTTCTGCCTGGCCTCACAGCCAGCATGGACCTCGGCAAGCTCTTTCAGTTGGGCACGCACCTTTTCTAACTCAGACCGCATCTGACCCCTATCCGAAGCATACGCCAGATGCCAAGCCAGCGCTTGTGCTCGTGTATTCATCTCCAGCAAGCTGTCAGCAATTTGTTGCTCGCTCATATTCTCGATCACCTTCTTCTCTGAAGCATCCAGGTTGAGGTCCACTCTATGACCCGGCATGAAGGCGCGATCCCATATGCCCAGCGGAAGGGGACGTTCAGTGTCTTCAACCACCTCCTTACTTTTCTTTGACGCCTCTCGGTTGGGGTCGACTGTCTTGGCCTTCCTTTTGCGCACAAGGGGCACCTCAACTTGTGTTGTCTCCCCAACCGACGCCACTACGACGGGAGGTGGATCAGCTGGTGGCACCTGGGAGCGTTGTTGCTCAACGGACGACCCCGGACGATTACCTTCATCCCTCTCGCTATCAATGGTCTGAAACCAATTGCGACCACTACCTTTCCTCCCCATTATCTCTGCAAACACAAACATCCATCCACACTGGTCAGCAACAACATAACAATTTACAAAAGTAGTAGGTAAAGACACATACCAAACACCCTCGCCCCCGCGTCATCGAACTCGAGGCAATCTATAATCTGACGTGAAGAGAAGGGGCGTGGCAACGAGGTCAACACACTCAAAGCCTCCAACTCTTCAATCGTCATCTTATCCTCCGGCCACGAGGTAAATTTCAGAGGCTCCTGTGTCCAATATAAGGGAAATCTGGGATTCCCCTCACCATCAAAAAAGAACCGTCGACCAGCATCGGTGATCGACACCTTAAAAAATTTTTCCTTAAAACCCCTATACGATTGCAGGTAAAGCTCTAACATTGCGTTACCTGGTTCTGAAATCAGTGACACCCACCCCTTCGTCGCAAGCGGGCGACATCTAAAGAAGTACAAAAACAAGCCTACAGTAGGCCTAATTCCTAACACCCCACACAACACCCCGAAGGCCTGTACATATCCCCAACTATTGGGATGCAGTTGGCTAGGTGCAACATTCAAGGTTCGCAAAACATCCATTTGGAAAGTGGTGAACGGCAATCTTACATACAAATCGTAGAATAACGCAGCATAACAGTAAAAGAATTCATCAGCAGCATTCTCCCTCCCATGACAAACCCTCTCATCCTCCCGACACGCTACCAGTTTCACACAAGTCTGATACCCTAGGGTCCTCAACACACAACTATTCTCAATCCAATCCATAAGGATAGCCCTACTCCTAAATTGACTCCTCAGTTCCTTTACCTCACGCGCCGCCCAGGCGTATTCATCTCCGCTAATCAGAGATATCATGCGTCCCCCTGGACCCTCACCACATACGTTTCCATATACAAAGGCTCTCTCCCCATACGGTACTGTGGTAATTGCGGCACATTCCACCGTAGATGACGGCCCCGACGTTTCGCCCCCAATATCCTGCCCCCTCCCTTCCATGATCAACAGTAAGTACACTAAGACGAAAGAGATTTTAGGGTTACCTGGTTGATTCTCGTAGTAACGCAGGCAATGAGACTGACGGAAGAAGAAGCACTCTCGCTAGCAGTACACGCTCTCAATGTCTGATTTTCCGCAAAAGTGACACTAAACCCCTTCTGAATCGTGCTGAAGAAGCCAAAACTGTTTAATCGTCAGGCGCCGTAGGATTCTTTTTGATCTAACGGCTACTAATTCGCGTCTCCTCACTTCCCTAAAGGAGCGGGAAAACCCTAAAATTCGTAACGCCATGCCCAGCTGTCATCCACGTTTTATCCACGTCTCCTCGTTTTCTCCACGACTCCTCGTCTACTCCACGTCTCCTCGTTTTCTCCACGACTCCTCATCTACTCCACTTCCCCTCGATTCTTCAAACAATACTCAAAGTCCTTCGTAACTTTGTCACCCATTTACTCGGACTTGGGGGGCATGTACTATAGGATACCTAACCCTCCAATGGTCAACCAATAACAACCACTGAAGGTTACTATAATGACGTTCGACCACACAGCTTGGTCGATCACTTGATAACCGACCGTAATAGCTTACGACAGCCACATAAGCGATGTCGCGACATGAGACATACGTCCGACACGTCATCCACTTAGGTCGACACGAATGATGATCGACATACAGAGGCTCGACAGCCGCATAAGCGATGTCGCGACATGAGACATACGTCCGACACGTCATCCACTTAGGTCGACACGAATGATGATCGACATACAGAATGTGACACCGTGATCTAGCAGTTAAGCAGTTACACACCTTGATTGAATAACGCCGCGAATCACGACCATATATCGTGGAAATAATTGACTCAGTGTCAGCGCACAATTCGACGGTTACAACTTCCACTTCAGTAACTGACCGGATTTTCAGGTAAACGGTTTATTATGTTAATTTAAATATACGAAGCACACCAGAAAAAATGTACGTTTTTCCCCTAAGAGAAAATTGATTGAGATTTTCATATTTCGAACAACACCCCTGTTGACTTGAGCGTCGGAGTGCCTTTGCAGGTACCCAGCCCTCTTTGCTTACGAAGATTAGAGGAGAGAGAGAGAAATACAACACAGTGAAGCCAGCACCAGAGAGAAAGGGAGCAAGGTTGTTAGGTTCGTATCTTGGTCTCCACATCCCTACTGAAACATGTATATATATATATGTATATATATATATATATATGTATATATATATATGTATATATATATATATATATGTATATATATATATATGTATATATATATATATGTATATATATATATATGTATATATATATATATATATGTATATATATATATATATATATATGTATATATATATATATATATATGTATATATATATATATATGTATATATATATATAAAGCTTTTAATGAATAAAATAATTAATAATATTATATGTGGTTCGTATGAAAATTTACTAACACCATCTCCAATAGAATTTATTAAACACTTTTTGTGATTCTTGTAAATTTTTATTCCTATCATATTATTTTGAAAAAGGCCATATTTAATTTTCTTTCAACAATAAAAAAATTCAAAACCCTCACACTTTATATTTTGTGTTAATTATTTCAAATGATGTTTATTTGGTTATTCTCTAAACTCGATTCAAGATGTTTTTTTATCATGAAGGAGCGGTTCTTAAAAAATTATTTGAAGTTAAAGAAACTAAAAGTATCTCCGATTAAAAAAATACTTGCAAAAGTTATTAATAAACAAAAACATTATTTAATATATGTTACGAGAGTCAATTTAAAATCAGATCGTAATATTTAAAATAATATATTTTTGTGTATTAAGATTTATATTGTTATTATTAATTTTAGCACAATTAAGATTAAAATTAACATCACGAGTTTGATTTGCAGTAGTAATCTAAATATGATAAAATGAGTCTTGAAGAGTTGAATTCATGTAATTATATAAATAGTTTATTTCATATAATAAAGAATTAATTTCCTATGGAATGATGTAATAAATTGTGGTTTAAATGATGTAATTAATGGGTGTGAGCAATGGGACTAATAGAACAGCAAGAAACTGTAGGTGGAATTAAGTGGCAAGCAAGATGTACTGTATGCAGACATAAGACAGTAGAATCATGAAGAAGTGAATGGAATAAATTAATAAAATAAGCACAAAGCGATGAAAAGATGAACTTTAGAGATCATTTACATGCATGAAATGCAACCATTATTAATTGCTCTATTTTGTCGCCATCTCAACATTTCTCCCGCCTTTTTCATCTCCATTCAGACGCAGCTTAACATGGGCAGTTCCTTCCCGCACCCTCTCAATTTCAGCTTGCACTCGTAAAGCATGTGAAATGTCAAAACTAACCTCATGGAATTTTTAAATCTAAACCAATAATGTCCACAAATAGATAAGAAAAACAGGATCGATTTATTGAATTTTATCTCGTATAATGTTAGTTTGTTTGGTGTCATATATAGAATAATAACTTATTTATGTATCTATTACAAATAGACTCAAATTCCATAATGCATAAATAGAGAGAGCATAAAATACATCTAAAAAAAATAGACAATATATCACCAAAATCTGAATCCAAATGGTATAAAAAATTAACATTTTTTTGAAGTTAAAATTTTATGAGTTTATAAGATTTATATTCATATTTGAATTCTTAACAAATATAAGTGCTTATTTTGATACTTAATTTTCTCATATTATGTTATGTGAAACTTATATTCATTGTTATAAATTTAGAAATTTTGATTGAAAACTAAATGAAACCTAATCATATATGATTTGTTGTATTTGGAATGGAGTTAAAATTATATTTAGTTTAACTTCCCTATAAATAGTTTTATACAAAAATAAAAAAATAACTATTTATATGATAAAATTAGTTTACACATAAATTAATTTATTTTATATAAGTAATTTCTTTAAATTTTTATTTTTAATTTGCATGTAAGGTAATTTTTAACTTAGATTGGTTTATTTGATTTTATTTTAAATATATATCGAGAAATTTGTTTAGTATTACATGAAAAAGAGAATCTTCTATCTACTTTCTTTAAATGCTTCTGGGACTTTCCCTTCCCACTTAAAATTTTAGCTTGTGCATTGTTGTCGAATAAAATAAAGATATAAAAATAAACCAATGGCAGATAAATATTTTGGTAGACAAACATCTATCTTTTGCCTGTTTTGTTTCAAAAGGAGGAATCAACAAGACAACTTATGTGGCCATATACCTGGAATGTCTATAGATGGTAGGAATCACTTTCTACAACACTAACACTAAAAAAATTGGCTAAGTGCATTGTATGATTTAGCATAATATATGGACATTATAGTTATATTAGAATAATAGAGTTTCCAAAGTAATACCAATCACGTCATGGATTCAATAAAATCTAAGTCATGAACATCATTAATAGTCAATAGACAGCAATTGTCTGAAAGCATTGTTATAAGTTTTTCACCTATCTTCTTTCGAAATATTTGGATAAGCGTATGTTGTTATTATCATAAATTGTTTTAATCGAAAAAAGAAGTGATATTATCATTGATTGTTAATTGAGTTTAGTGTGAGAAATTTAAGTATGAATAAAAGTGTGATGAAATAAAAGAAATATTATATTTGTAGAAAATAAATAATATTAATATTTGGCTTATTTATTTTATAAGAGGTATTTTTAAAATATAAATATGGTTAGTGTATTTTTATTAAGATCTTTTTTCATCTTATTTTTCTATTATGATTTTAGTAACTATAATCTCATCAAGTTTATTATCAATGTTACAAAATAGATTAATGAAATTCAATTAACATATTATATTACATGATTTATTTGAACTTAGATATTCATGTCCACACATCAATATCCTTTTTAAACACCTTTAGAATTATTACGAGATGTCTCAAACTATGATGGTTGGAAACATCATAAAATGTCTTTATTAGATGACAAAATCTAATCATATTGATGGTTAGATATATCATGTAATACCATCATTGTTGTCAAAGTTTATCCTAAAGAGGATAAGGAGTATTATACTTAATCTTTGAAAGTGATCTCTTCTACTAATAACTCTTCTACTAATGCCTTTGAAATAATTTCTTGCCTCTAAGATATGGAGAAGTAAAGTGTTGGAGTTTGAGAGTTAGAAGATAAAAGTTTTGAATTTCAAAGGATGGGGAAAGATGTTAAGTTCAGAAGTCAAAATAAGGAGAGATATCGATGCGCACTGGTGTAACAAGATTGGAGAAGTCAACATGGTTCTACATATTAGCAATGTAAGAGGCATAAAGAGGGTAACTAGTGGCAAGTTTGAAGTTTAAAACTAACAATGGTATAAGAAATTTTGAAGTGAACACTAGGGATCAATCTTTAAAAAAGGAAACTAAGGGAAGAAAAGCTTGACGAGCAATCAGGCATGGTAGAGTTTTCTAAGTTAGAGAAAATAGTCTTTAATGAGAAATAAGTACCATAAAGGTTTAATTAGATGTAGTAGTTTGATTATATCTAGTGACTTTTTGAGTTTCATCTAGAAGAAGTAGATGTTGGATCCTAGCTTGCAAAAGATAGTGAGGTTGATTGGCATAGAAAAGGCTAGGGGTTTGTGGGTCAGATGGTGTGTTGAGGTTCAAAGACAATGTGTGCATGTTAGATAAAGCAGAGTTAAAGAGGTTAATTCATGAAGAGGGTTTTAAAGTTAAGTTGGTGGTTTTGCTACAATTATGGTCAAATGAAGATTTCTCAGATGTGTGATACGTATCATGGTGATCAAAGGATCCAAATCCAAAGTCTATATGAATTCGTTCCTTTTCATGTTGGAGCATAATCTCTAGGGTGGCTTGGTCAGCTTTCAACCTCGTTCTAGTGGAATTTAGTCTTCAAGAGATGTTCTTTGTTTCAAAAAGGTAAGTTGGTAGTTGTGCATTAAGTATTTATTACGCTATAAGATGAGAGTAAGTGTTATGTGAATAGAGATGTCTAAGAAATACAAGTGAAGAAGAGAACATAAGGATATTTGTTGTGTAAGAGTTTATATGTGTGTTTTGAAGCAGGCACTAGAATTCCCACCTAGGAGCACTGATGTTCACTATTGCATTAACGTCTGAAGAAGAAAAAATATATATAGTTCTTAAGTGGATCCTACTAAATGTTTGACGTAAAAGAAGCAGGTGGAGGAGTTATTAAATGATTGGTGGTTTAGACTCATTGCAATCACTAGAATAAAAACAAGTTTGACGAATCTTGGAAGAGAAGCACAAGGCATGTTGAACCATTCAAGTGTAAGTCTTGACTTAGGTAAGAGTGACTTTTGGGACTATAATGTTTCTAAGGATTAGATACAATGTTGATGAAAGACATGTTTTTGTTGTTCATAAGAGCATTTAGACGTTCCTGGTGCGTTTGGAACTATTTTAGGCCTTCTAGAACAATTTCATCATAAGTTAGGTAAGGAAAGCTAACTACCACTTTTTTATGTTGTTAATACTTTGATGCATTATGATGCATGTTTGATTTGGTTTGGAATTGAGATTTTGGTATGTGGAATGTAAGACTTGGGAAATCAATAGGCATAAGTTAATTATTTGGAATAGGTTTGGTAATAAAATAGGTTATATTTTTTATATATACATAATTGGTACGTGGTTTATTAAATATGTTGATAGGGGGAGCTATGTAGCTAAACACATATCTCACATATGAGTTTTTTATGATGACAAAAGAAATATTTTATAGTTTCTTGCAAAACAAAATGGCAAAATTGTTGCTTGATTATATCTGTGTATGTGCTTGAACTATTTGTGATATGTGTATTCATTGTTTACAAGTGAATCATTGATTGTAACACTTTGCACATTGCATATCTGCATGAATTAATCGATTACATTGTTTGCATAATTTGTTAAATTCATCATATGATTAATAGAGGCAAAACACCAAGTTTTAACCGATTAAATTATGTGGATAATCGATTAAAACTTGTGGTTATGCCAGCACATGTTTTTTGAGTGCATTGATATATTCTATGTGGAAAAAGTTTTCAAAATTCTTAAGTATGGAACTTAACCGATTACGTTAATTTCCTAATCGGTTAAAATGTGTTTTATATGAAAACCTTTTTCATGAAAAGCCATAACTGTCATATAGGTTATATTTTTAAATGTTTTAGCTTGTATGATTTACTTAATCGATTACATGCACTTTTAATCTGTGAAAATCTGTTCAAAATGTATAAGTTTTAAAGCTTAAGGAAAATCTTAACCAATTACATTAATTGGGTAATCGATGAAAATGCGTCAGACTTGAGAAATCTATAAATAGAGGCATTGCTCTTTGTATTCAACAACTTTTATGATTCATGTTAAAATAGAATGACTCAATTTCTCACACCAAGAGGGGGGGGGGGGGTGAATTGGTGAAGTGTAGAAAACAAAAGCTTTTAAAATCTTTTCTATAAAAAATGATGTCTTTATACTTTTCTTGAATAGCAAGGTAAAAAGATTTTTAATGCAGCGGAAACTTAATCGAATAAATACAGAAAGTAATCGATTGAATAAAAGAGAGTAGGGATAAGAAAATTCAAACACTGTGTTTTTATACTGGTTCGGCCAACCTGCCTACATCTAGTGTCCTTCCAACTACGGGAAGCAAATGCACTATAATGATCAAGGTTTTTACAACAAGGTTTCTACAGAAGACCTCACGTCAAAAATGTAAAACACCTCTCTAACCCTCTAATCAAAATATAGGCAATACACAACAAGACCAGCAACAAGAATCCCCTCTCATGTCGTTTAACCACTTTGAGGAACCCTCAAAGTCAAGAGCACACACGTCCTTCTTCATGTAGTCACAACAGGGAACTCAAACCAATCTTCAAGAGATTGCATAATCTGATCATGTAGTAACACCTAAATGTGCAGATTGATCAGTCTTTGAAACACATCAGCTTTGCTCTTCAAGAAATCACAAGTTGTTGATCACCACGATCAATCTTGTTTCTTGGAGCTTTTCCTCTCTTTCTGTAAGATCATAGCTTTCTGTAAAGGATATGAAATTGTTAGAATCACAAAAGTTCTTACAAAAATCAAATCTGCATCAATTTATAGTATAACACATATCATACGCATTTTAATCGATTGAGCTACTAACGTAATTGAATATAACAATAAGTTATAATAGATTTAGCACCAGTCAAACAAATAATTGAGTGTACAATTAATGCAATCAACTATCATTTAATGCTTGGTCAACATATTTAAAATATGACCGTTATGTTAGTTGTTACAAGCATTTAATAGATTTTCAAAACATTAACTAACTTATTATGATATAGAGAGCATGCATTCGATTAAGTGAAATCTTTTTGCACAGTTTTGAAAACTTTACTCTTTGAAAAATCTCACAGCACACTTCAAAAGAGTTTGTGCAAACACACGAGTTTTAATCGATTCACCCCATAATGTAATCGACTTAAAACTGTTGTTTTGTCACACATTTAAAGTTCAACCATAGTGCTTTTGATTTTCCTTTTCCAAAAACATATGTCATGCATACACATATAAAATCACATATTTAACACAATGATATGCAATGAACAACACAAACATGTTCTGAAATATGCTTGAACATATTTAACACATTAAAGAAAAGCATATAACATGTAACACATAATACACATGTGTTGTCATCATTAAAAACTCAAATATCATTGAGATTGTGGGTTAAGCTAAACTTGTGCTCCCCCTATCAACAATCTCAACAATTCATAGCTTTCATATTTGATTTGTTTGTTGAGATTTTAATTGCAGGAGCATTATGAAATTATCCAAGACTCAAGATTGCTACATTTGGAAGAAATTCTCAAAGATTCTTGATAGATTGTTATGCTGTCACAAGTTGATCATATATGCATTTCAAGGTGTACTTCTAGAGATTAGATTCATATATAATCAAGGCTTATGATTTTTTCCTGTTGTTGAGGCCATGAAGAGAACTTGGTGGAGTTCTAGGACTTAGAGTTGTGAGTACTATAAGTGTGATAGAAAGTGGGTGATCTTTATGGGTTACTATAATTGATTTGGAGTTAGGAAGAAGAGTACATTGAAAGGATTGTTCTTTGTATGTCTTGCTTGTAACAACTCAATCAATATAGTGGAATCCCTTCATCTAAGATTGATTGAAGGAAGACTAGACATAGGTAGTGGGCTGAACCAGTATAAACAATAGTGTGAATCTCTCTTTCCTTACACTTTTACATTGTCTTTGTTCTTGATTAATTGCATTCCAAGAAAATATCAAAAATTCCAAAAAGGTTTTTAAAGAACAATATTTTATAAGGAAAACCAATTCACCCCCTCCTTTTGGTTGAGCTTATTAACCTAACTATTTTTACAAAATAGAAGTTGGTTGCAGAAAAATTAATGTGTATATTATCTTATAAATGTTTATTTATGATATGTGTAGTAAAGTAGGGTTTAAATACCTATAATTTGATGATATAATCAATAGAAATGAAATGGCATAGTGGTAAGCGGCTTGTAAGTTATGAGTAATGTGTAGGGTATTCGGTTCAAATCATGCAGAGACTAAAAGAGTGTTTTTGTTTTTATTTGGCTGTCTTTTAATTTATTTATTTATTTATTTTCTTTTGTATTGGGCCAAGAAACCCATGAGAGATAAGAAAACATAGTTAGCCTTTCTTGTTCCCCATCAGCGATTTTCATTCTTCTTTTTTTCTTTTGTTTTTCTTCTTTGAACCAATTAACCTATGACAAGGGTGTCAAGGTACGACAAGTTCGTTACAAGACAAGCTCATCCAGGTAGAAAACCAGGAAAGACTATCAAGGTATTACGAGACAAGCTCGTCTAGAAGAAACCTTGATCTTGGTTTTGAAGTTTAACTAAATAACATAACAAAAGAAGTCTTTGTGTATGAAAAGCTAACTCCAACTAGAAAAACACTTAGGACAGGAAATCCATCCTTAGAACACTCTGATAGGAAACCGTAAAACTCTAGAACTAACCTTAGGATAGGAAACCATAAAACTATTGAACCAAGCTTAGGATAGAAAACACCAGGCTAGAAAAACCTCAAGATAAGATAGAACAATAAACAAACATCTCAACCCATAAGAGAAAACAAACCCTCTAGTTAGACACTAGAACAGAAAAACCTTAGAATAAAAGTAAATCAATCTGAAGAAACTTGAAGACTTAGGTCAAAATAAGAAGAACACATAGCCAAAAGATAATGAAATCACAACTTCACAAAAGTAGGATAAGAAAAATATGAGAAGGAAAGATTAAAACAACAAAGAAACTTAGGACAAAACACTGAAAGAAAACTTAAATGCTAAAACAATAAGGTCATAAATGCTAAGACTAGAACCTGGACCCCAAACATAGAAATCATAAGAAAACACTTAGGTCCTAAATAGAAAAACACTTAGGCTAGAACAACCAGGTGCTTGACTAGACGATGTCTTGTTTAAAGGTGTTTGATAGAGAACTAAGCTAAACATTCAATGTTTAAAATACCTGAAGAAGTTATTTGGCTTCTCTAGAAAATGAAACAAGTAAAGACGATGTCTACGACTAAAACAATTAAAAAACAAAATTGTTAAAAGACATAAGAAAGTCTGAGGAAGTTAAATGTTATCTGTCTACAAAGAGACAAATGAAAAAGAAGTGTTTAGTTGAATCTAGATGATACCATGAGTGAAATAGACACGTCATCTTATGATGAAATATATATACATTTGGTATCTTTAAATCAAAAGAGCTTAATTGTAAAATTCTACCTAATGATAGGAAATCAAAAGATAATTTGTTATTTTGAACAAACATTGAATGATCTTAAATGCTCAACATTCAAAAACTACAAAAGTGATATTTGACCAACTGATTACACAACAAGTCCAAATAGAAGTAGGTAAAAGGGAAGACATTCATGAAATTTTTTTCTCATAGAAAAAGATAACATAAAATCACATCTAAAAGAAACACCAAAGAAGCAAAACATTAAAATACTCTCAAACAATAGATGAAAATTAAAAGATAAATAGAACTGCCATATATGTTTTTACCTTATGCAGGACAATCACTACGAACGTTCATTTTATAGATATCAAAATGAACGTTGGAGAAAATGCAAAGAGGAGGATCGATCAAACTATCAACAATTGTGCCAAATTTCAAGTCTAAATCACTTTTGATAAGAGCTCTTAAGAGGACATCTACTCTGATGAAAGTCATCATCCTATGCCTAACACCTACACACAAATAGCCAGAAAGGGACAAATCTCGAGACAAGCTTCGTCAATGGTCATAATGTCCAATTCAAAAAGACAAAGCATCGTCCTAACGACTATAATCACAAGGTGTATAAATAGAAGAATAATATAAAGAAGAAAATATATGAAGAAGAAGAGAGGAAATATGAAGATATGAAGATATCTCATTATCCACTGAGCGAGGAAATCTCTATGAGTGATTAAAGCTAAATCACTCCTATAAAAGAAGAGGAGAAAGAGAAGAGCTCAAGCAAAGAAGATTACTCTCAAGCTTCATAAACATATCCACCTGAAGAAAGAGTGAAAGAGTGAAATGTGTGAAAGTCTCTCAAGTTTCATTGTAATACCTACTTGTGCATAACATAAGAAGAAAACAAAGAATGAGAGAAGGAGAAAAGTAAAACATCTCCCTTATGCTTCATTGTATTATATGATTACTTTTTTAAGGAGAGAAAAAGAGAGATGAGTGAAACACCTATGAGTGTTTAGATTGCATTGTATTGTAATCAAATCCTCTCATAGAGAGATATAGTCGGAACAACTTATAAGCAATCTATGATTGCAATTATGAAGAGAATCAAAATAGTTACTACTTGACTCTTTAAAGTTAAGGAAATCTAGATGAGATTGTCTAGTACCAAGAGTGACATTAATACTCAACTGATCTAGGGTAACTAAATGTTATTCGTTGATCAGGGATACCGGGAGTGGTGAATAATACTACACAACCAGGAGTGGGTGAAACCCAAAGGAAATCTCGGCACAGTAGCTAAGTACAAGAGTGGTGCTAATACTTAAAGGAAATCTCGGCAGGTAGCTAAGTACCAAGACTGGTGTTAATACTCAAGGAAATCTCGGTAGGTAGCTGAGTATCAAGAGGGATGCAAATACTAGCTAATTTAGGGTAACTAGAGGTTATTTGCTGATCAAGGATACCAGGAGTGCTGAAGAATACTACAAAACCAGAAGTGGTGTAGAATACTACATAACCAGAAGTGTGGGGAACTAAACTAAACGAGTTTCAAAGGAATTGAGAGTGTTTAAGGATACTAGGAGTGTTGAGTAATACTACATAACCAAAAGTGAGTTAAACTCAATTATACTTCATTAAATATTTAATGGAACCCTCTAAGTTAATTTTAGAGGATAACTACATGTAGCCTTACTAGGTGAGCTAGTATAAAACATCTTGTGCATTTTCATCTATTGATAGAAAATGTAGCTGTTAAGTTCTTTAAGCTCACTCCCGCATAATGTGCTTTACATCTATCTACTGTTCACTCTTCAACCTAGATGTGTTAAGTTGGTTAAGTAAACGATCTAACTAAGATAGCATTTATTAACCAAATAAAAGTATCCTATAATACAACGTACATCATAATCAGGTCGTAGGTTGCAAAAAAGTTTGAAAACATTATTCAACCCCCCCCCCCTTTGTGTTTTCCTGCAAGTTCAAGGGGGAGGGGGATGTGGTGACGTGAGGGAGAAAGAACAAGTGGCGCGAGAATGAGGGAGATAGGGTAAGCGGGTGGCTCAAGGCTAACCATTAGGGTTTAGAGTGTTTCATTTGGGGGTTTTGGAGGAGTTTAATTAAAGGACGAGAGAGATGAGTGTAGGGTACCAAATGAGTTGTCATAAGAAACCTGAATGAGAGAGACAGAGAGTCGCGATTGAAGAACGATTAGTAGATGAGGAGAGCATAGGGGAGTGAAAGGTGGTGGCAAGAGAACGAAACCAGGTATGGGGAAGCTTACCTAGTCTAAATTCATGTTTATAATGTGTATTCTGTTATGCAACATAATATGAGTTTATCTCGAATATATGGGTGCTACTTTGGTGCTCGATTATTTTGTGTTGTTTGCGTGTTTTAAACGTTTAAATATCAAATTATGAATGTTGTAAATGTTTATGGAATGTAGTTAAGAGTTTAAGTCAGTAAGTGCAGTTGGGGACTTTGCCGATTGTGTAGTGGTCGTAGAGCCTATATTCTTGTGGTTCAAATATTTTATAATGTCTAGTATAGTGGTTACTAACTAATATAGGTTCTACGATAGTTTCAAATGATAGAGTGTATGTTTTAGTTCCTTAGATGTTATAATCATTGTTAAGTAATTTTTGAGTTACTATAAGGTATGTCTTTAGTGGTTAGTTATTGTCATGTCTCTCTTGTAATGTTCCAATTGTTGTAGAGTGCACTTT
The DNA here is from genome assembly GCF_029865625.1 of Vigna umbellata. Lineage (NCBI taxonomy): Eukaryota > Viridiplantae > Streptophyta > Magnoliopsida > Fabales > Fabaceae > Vigna > Vigna umbellata. Next base: position 23,012,911 of record NC_142170.1, read on the forward strand.
TCTTTGAGATAGTCTCTATAGAAAGTGTTATCCTTGTGTTAAAGTAATTTCCACTTATTCGATTCATGTGGTGACTAATTCATGTGATTGGTGTGTGTTACAAGTGCCTACGAATTTTTTTTCATATGCCTTAGTAGTTAAAGTAGATGCCAAGAATTCTCAAGCAGTTGGATTCTCATGGATTATTGGTAAGAAGGATGTTTCTTTGGTCTCAATGAGTTCTCAACGGAATAATCAATTATCTTAAGTGATAATCAATTATCTACGGGTTTGGTCTAGAGTAGTCCTACTAGAATAATCGATTATCGTTAGTGATGATCGATTATCTTAGTGTCTTTGTTATGAGTTATGACGAGAGATGGATGAGAATGTCGGTGTGTCAGAGTACAAGATGAGATGTTTCGAGAGGAAACTAAGATGGTTGATGTGGTTGGGTGATGGATGACTCTTAATTGATGGTGAAGCATGTTGGGGAGGTTGTGATGTACCCAAGTTATGTGGTTGACCAATGAGTATGAGAGGTGAAGGACATGTCTACTTGTTGTACCTAATAAATCCTTATACTATCTGTCGTGTGATACGGGATAACGACTCTCTTTAGCCTTGTATACAACTTAAGCAAGATTGTTCAAAAAACCTACACTACTTGCCCCTTAATATAAGGCCTAAAAAGAAATCTTACACCACTTGACATTTAATACAAGGTCTAAATACTCCTAACATAGTAGAAATTCTCTATGATGGCCTAAGAGAAAGAGCTTTGCTTCACATTGCATAAATGATATAGCTCTTCTTGAATGTGCTTAGGCCATGGCTAGGGGATGGGTCAGCATTTCCTCCTTCTTCAAAAGGATTTGACCTCAAATCTTCATGTTGTCATGTGAACATCATTTCTCCTTTTGGAGATAATTGTCTTTCCTCCCCCGGGATCAAGTGAACTTATACAAAAAACAAGAGACAAAGTAAGTGTCATTAGAACAATCATCCAAAGCCTGTAGCTCCCAAGGATCATACACCTTTGATCAAATAAATGATCAAGGCATTGGAGTTTAGGATCATTTCGTTTTGTGCTCTTGATTGCCTTGTGTTGAATGCACGTGATTTTGGAGTGACTTCCCTTTTCAACACAAGATCTTATTTGGTCTTGTCTTTCCATCCTTCTTGAGGAAGATGATAAGAAGACCTCTTTTGTTTTTTCACACAAGCCTTTGGCCTTTAACATAATAACTCTTTTTTTTAGGGCACTCTTTAGACTTATGTTACTTTCCTTGAAATTTAGAACATTGATTGTTAGAAGTGTCTTTATTTTTCTTTTTATCTTTTTCTTTTTCTATTTTTTTTCTTATTTGTTCTTGATCCTCTTCCATTTGAGAAAATGTGAGAGGATGAAATACAAACTTTCTTTTATTATGAGTTATGGTTATTTTGTTGGTGTTGCCATTATATATGTATCCTTTGTCAAATAACCAGGCCTTCGTAAAAAAATATGGAAAACATCCACATGTCCTATGTCATATAGCACATTATCCTCATAATTACCTATAGATAGCTTAACCATGACTTGTTGATTAACTACCATTTTCTCATTGTCAACATCCAATTTCGTCCGGGTATGTAAATAAATAAAAATAAAGAATAAAATAATAATAATTAATGGTGGATAAAAAAAGGAAAAAAGAAAATAATAAAAATGCAGGACACATCACTAGAAAATATTTTTGAAATATTAGTTTGATATGATAATAATTTGAATCAATATTATGACAATAATTATCAATAGTAATTAAAATAGTATATTAATATAATTTGTTGCGTTAGTTGCTTTTCAAGTGAAAAATATGATTTTAAAAATGGACAAATTTTCTGACAATAATAATAATCAACGTTTTGAATATTATTTGATTTCTTTTTCTTGGAACCAAGACATTTTCTTTCCCAATTTTGTTCATTGTCAATTAATTTACAATTATGTCAAGATTACCATAATATTATAATATGTGTATATAAATACACACCCTATCATAGAAAAAGGAAAAAGAAAAAGAAAGACAGGCATGCAAAAATAATGAAATAGAAAGAGAGAAATAGAGTATAAAGGAAAATAGGTTCTCAAAGATAAGGGATCTGTCAACGGTAACTACCAAAGAAGAAGTAGAGGAGTACCGAAAGCTAAAAAGGTATGTCACCTCTACACCCTTCTTTTTCTCTTTTTATTGTGCTTTGAAGTTTTTTCTAAAAGGTATTATTTTTTTTACTACACACAAATAATGTTTTGTAAAATAATAAAATAAAGGGTATGCGTCGGCCTATGCTCGATTTCTTTCTTTTTCCTACCATAGTTACAAAAAATACAAAAATATTTAAAACCAAAAAATGTCAATTTTGTTAAACTAAACCTTTTTTTAAAGAACTATGTGATCCTTGATTGTCCATTATAAATGGGTATACGTAGGAGTAAGGTGTCGGGTTCATAAAACAAAAAATATTTTTTTGTTTCTTAAGAATTTCTTTATATTTTTATTTTTGGGGAAAATTAAATATTTTGGAAAACCATGTAAACTTTATACATTTAATTAAAGGTACTGTCTTTGGGAAGGCGCGGTAGGGTGCTAACACCTTCCTTACGCGTAACCGATTCCCGAACCTAAAATCTAATTTTCGTAGACCATGTCTTATTTTATGGTTTTCCATAGTTTTTCCATAATAAATTATGGTGGCGACTCCCAAAATCTTTTCTTAAACTCGTTTGTTTTTTGGTTCGCGTCCCATCGCGATCCCAGTTGCGATACTCATCATCATTAATCCATTGAAGTTGGTAAGGTTGAGGATGGGGTAAGATAGTTAGTGCTCATTTCTCCACTAACCTAGTGCTACAACAATTGCAACACGATCCACTATACACAATAAAAGGCCTTTTATTGTCTAAAACTTTGCATCTTATGTGAAAGATGTTCTCTTTTTATGTTAGTTCTTGATAACTAGGTTGATTGTGTAAAGCTCTTCTTATCATAAGAAGTTGTCCTTCACAAGGATGGACATCTTCTTTCTTGATTGTGCCCATCTCCTCACTCTCACTATCACTATCCTTATCTTAGTTACTATATACATCATTACCCCTTAAGATCGTGATCCTTTATGTGGGGCATTATGATTAAATGTGACCTCTACCAAGACATTTGAACCATTTTACTTCACTAATGTGAGTGTGAGATGATGTTCCCACCCTTGGTCTTTCTTTTCCTTTCTCTTCTCTCTTCTTTTTCCCTTTCCCTAGATTCCTAGAGGGTTCCTCTTCTATCTCTTATGTGCCCTCCCTCTTGTAGTCTTTCTTAGTATTAGGGTTAGAGTGAAGAACTTTCAAACCTTTTCTCGAGAGTTGTTGCTCTACCTTTATGCAAATTTGTACCAAGTCATTTAGATCTTGGTAAGGCAAAAATTCTACTCTATCTCTAATTTAAAGATTAAGGCCACTAAGAAACCTAAAGATGGTTGTCTCTTCCCCCACTCTAATTCCCACCCTCATCATATAAAGTTCCATTTTTTTTTCTGTACTCCTCTACACTTATGTCCCTTTGTTAAAGCCTTTGGAGTTTGTCATTTAGCTCCCTATGATAGTTGGAAAGTATGTGTCTTCTTCTTACGACACTTTTCAAGTCATTTCAATATTCGACTTGAGGGGAGTTGGAGAGTGTTCTTTATCTCACTATGGAAGTCCACCAATACATGGGATTTGCTTGCAAGCTTAGGGTGACTGAGACAACTTTACTTTCTTCTATTATTGGCACTCAAAAAGTTGTTTTACTTTCATCTCTCAATCTATGCATGTCTCAGCATCTTCTTTCCCATGGAAATAAGGAAGGTATACCCTAATCTCTCTTACTGGTTGTTCATGCTCCCTTTTATACCTTCTAGGTGGAGGAGGTTGGTAGAATTGGGTCGCAATCCTACTATATTCCTCAAAATGTGTGATTTGTATGAAAGTTTTTGAACTCCTTCTAGTTTGGACTTGAAAATGAGATAATAAAGAACAACACATGGACAACAAATAAAAGAAATAAGATAGGTAAGACTAAGAAACTTATGTTTTGTAGAACCAAATCTCTTGATACCAAATGATAGGATCCTCTTTAAGCTAGGTTGGGCCAAAGCATGAAGATGAGACCATAAAGGTGAGATTGGCGCAAATGCAAGAGCTGGTTGGAGAGAATTCTCTTGAGAGGTTAGGCCAACTCTAGAGAAGGGTGCTTAAAGGAGACCACATGTGATGCTCTAGCCTTGACTTGAGAGATATATGATTGAATAAATAATTTGGCAGCATAATATTATAATTCTCAAGTGGGTTTACAAGGTTATATATGAAGGTGTCTCCAGTGTAGACCAAAACCCTAAAACACTATCTTGCACAAAGCCCTAAAAATCCTATCTTGGTTAAGGAGAGCTTGACATGCAGCAGTCTAAGTTCTAGAAAAATTCTCCACTCGTAGAGTGCCATGTGGAAAGTCGCTTTAGCAAAAGTTCTCTAATAGGAAAATGAAACATGGTCACTACCTTTGTAAGAAAAGTTCTTCACTAAGAGCTTGTCATGTGAAAACCACTTTAGCTAAAGTTTTCCACTAGGAAAATGACACATGACCATTAACATTATAAGAAAACTCTCCACTAAGAGCTTGCCATGTGGAAAGTCACTTTAACAAAAGTTCTCCACTAGGAAAATGACATATGACCACTAACATTGTAAGAAAACTCTCCACTAAGAGCTTGTCATGTTAAAAGTCAGTTTAGCAAAAGTTCCCAACTAAAATGACATATGGTCACTACCTTTGTACGAAAACTTTTCACTAAGAGCTTGCCATATTGCCACCATGTCTCATGTGGGACATCCTCCACTAAACTAGGGTTACAAAATTAATCACCCAAGATTAGCTTAAGCTAGGCACAACTATTACCCTACAACTTAAGCAAGATTGTTCAAAAATCCTATACTAGTTGGCCTTTAATACAATGCCTAACAAGAAATCCTACACTACTTGACCCTTAATACAAGGTCTAAATACTCCTAATATACTAGAGGTGCTCCATAATGACCTAAGAAAAAGAGTTTTGCTTCACCTTGCGTCAGATGATTCTAGCTCTTCACACTACCAATTTTAAAACACAATTTTTTAGACTCTAATAATCTTAATTCAATTTTAATTATTTTTGATAAATTTTAATAATTATTTTGTCATTGTATAATTTTTAATAACTACTTTTTTAAATTTAAATAATTATTTATAATAAAAAATTATAAAAAAGATTTACTTTTATAATAATTTTTGGTAAAATTATTTTATAATTATATTAATTTTTGTTAGAATAAAAGAATTGCCACATGTGCGTAGTACATGTGTTTTCATTATTATATACTACTGAAAACACATGCGCTATGTGTTTGTATGATCGCCTTTTCTTATGATTAAAACAATAATAAAATCCTTAATATTATAATTATTAAATTAAATTTAAATAATTTTTATAATCAAATTTAGAATTGTCTGGCTTAGTCATTTTAACTTAATTCTTTTTAGTTTATTTGATGTTTCAAACATGTTGTTTAATTAATATTGAAATGAAAATATTTTAAACAGTATAAATAACTGAAATGCTATCATGAAACACGTTTAAAATGTCAAATAAACCTATTAAAATTTAGTTAAAATGTCAAAATCTAAATATTTTTATAGTTAGGAGACTGAATTAGGGTAAAGTTTTAATAAAGATTAATTCTAATTTTTACTAAAATTTAAGAGACTAAAAACATATTTAACTCTTATTTTTGTATAGATAAATTTTTATTATAGCTTTAAAAAAATTAAATTTTAGAAAAAAAATAGATTTATTTGATGTTTCAAACATGTTTAATTAATATTGAAATGAAAATATTTTAAACAATATAAATAACTGAAATGCTATCATGAAACGCGTTTAAAATGTCAATTAAACCTATCAAAATTTAGTTAAAAAGTCTAAATCTACATATTTTTATAGTTAGGAGACTGAATTAGGCCAAAGTTTTAAAAAAGATTAATTCTAATTTGTACTAAAATTTAAGAGACTAAAAACATATTTAACGCTTATTTTTGTATAGATAAATTTTTATTATAGCTTTAAAAAAATTAAATTTTAGAAAAAAACCTGTTAAATTGAAAAGAAAGCTGGTTAAACTAAAAGGAAAACAGTCACATAAAAGATAAAATTGGTAATATAATTATTTTTATTTAAAAAAATATTTAAAGGGTAAAATTGAAAACCAGTATATCAAAATAAGGAATCTCTTTATGTAATATTTGTAAAACAATGTGCTACTATGGTTTATTTATGATAATAAAAATTAATAAAATTATTATTATATTGATTATTATAATTATGATATTAAATATAAATATTTTTTTAATTTTATTACAAATAATTTTCAATTATTTTATAATTATTTTTATGATTAAAAATGTTGTTAAATTTAAAAACTTAAATTAAGAAAATAGTTAAATTTAAAGAAACGATAAAATTGATAAAATAATTATTTTATTTAAAAAAATTATTTAAAGGATAAATTTGAAAAAGAAATATTGCGAACAACGGAAAATTGTTATTCATATATTTATACATAATTATAAATTATAATTGTAAATTTTGTGACACATTAACTTATTTAATTTTTATTAATTAAATAATATTTTGTTTCAAAATGAACTGTTAGATTAAAATCTACTTTCACAAAAACTTTCCTTCTCTCTATATATAATCTAATTTCGTTGTGGAACTTTTACCAAATTTTAATATCTTTAATTATATGTTTCAAAATCACTACTAGATTGAAATTTCCTTTTACATAAATTATTTGTAAAATTTTTCTTATATTAACATACATTTATTATTTTTATTTACATAAACAAATGTATTTAAACACTAATATATATATATATATGTATGTATGTACACACATTGTACAATTGTAACCATTGTCTCCCTTATCATCAGTCTCATTGCTTTCACCATCACCACGGCTACAGAGAAAGAGGAAAAACATTGTACTGAGAGAAAAAGAGACAAATGTCAAAGAAAATAAAATAAAACTCGTTCCATAAAGCTCTTTTGGAATGTATTTAATGTGCTTGAACCCATTGCATATATTCTCAAAAAACTCTTTTCAAAATTTAGTTCATGCAGAGATTTCTGAAAAATTCATTGCAGAAGTCATTATATACATTTCAAAAAATATGTTCTGTATATTTTATTTTGAAAAACTTGTTCTAGAATGTATTTCATATGTTCCAGAAATGTCATTCCTAAAATTTTGTTTCAGAATGTTTTTGAAGCATAGAATTTGAAGATCACTTTTATGAAAATAAAATGGTCATTTTGAAAGGTGGTGCTCAAAGAAATTGTGACGTACTGGAAGTAAAAGCTGTTGAGAAAATATTAAGAAAACATGACTACGCCCAATACCTACTGGACAATTCTTTCTACACCTTTTTTCTTCCAGTACCCCCATAAATTATCATATCCTCATTTTACCCTTATTAAAAATGTATTAAAAGCCTTAAAACTCTAATTTCACATTTTCTTATTCCTTCATCGGAATCACTTGCACCTTTCTCGTGGGTGTAGCATTTAGAAGTTTTAAGTTACAAATTACATAATTCGAAATATATTATTAGATTTGGACACGTGTTTCAATTAAAGATTCTGGAACATCTTATAAACATACATTTTGGATTGAACAATTTGGAATATACTTTTGGATCCATTGAGCAAGAAGAGGAGACATCAACAATGGCAAAAGAACAACCTTTGAGAAGGACTCTTCGTAATTATTCTATGCCAAATCCTAACAATTATCAAGGGAGCATTGTGAGACCTCCTATTCAAGCCAACAATTTTGAAATCAAGCCTGCATTGTTACAAGTCATCCAACAAAATCAATTTGGAGGTGCAGTTTCAGAAGATCCTAATTCTCACTTGGAGAATTTTTTTATACGTTGAAGATTAATGGAGTTTCAGATGATGCAATTCGCTTGAGACTTTTCCCCTTTTCACTACGGGATAAAGCTAAAAGTTGGCTTCAATCATAACCTCAAGGGAGTATTTCGACATGGGAGGATATGGCTACCAAATTTGTAACCAAATACTTCCCTCCGTCCAAGTAAGCTAAAATGAGAAGTGAGATCACTACCTTTATGCAGCAAGAAACTGAATCCTTATATGAGGCATGGGAAAGATACAAAGAACTAATGAGGAAGTGTCCACATCATGCTCTACCAGGATGGTTGCAAGTGCAGATTTTCTATAATGGTCTTTCACCCTCTTTTAAAGCAATTTTGGATGCAGCAAGTGGAGGATCATTTTATCTAAAAACTCTAGAGGAAGCTTTGGAGACTCTTGAGCTAATGGCAAACAACACAGTGAGTATGCAGTTTGATTGCCAAAATAGAAAAGCTGGAGTGTTGGAAGTTAATATTTTGGATGCTATCCTAGCCCAAAACAAGCTGGATTTGACTCAGAAGCTGGGAAATATGCAAGCAAATAATGTTAATACAATAACTCCAGTATGTGATTTTTGTAGAGGAATGCATCAGAATGGTGAATGTCAGGCCACTCAACAAGAGGCACATGTGAATGCAGTGGGACAACAACAAAATCAGTTTTCTACCAACCTTAATGCAAATTGGAGACACCAACCAACTAGACCTTGGAGTAACCCAATCCAATTTAATCAATCACAACCTCCATATCAATATCAAGCACAACCTAGCAATCAAGGAAACAAGATGTTTATGTTGGAAAACGCATTAGAGAAGATAACTATGCAAACTTCTACCTTTGTGGAGCAGACTTCTAATTTCATGAATGAGACAAGGACTAACTTCAAGAACCATGAAGCTTCAATAAGAAATTTGGAGAACCAAATTGGTCAACTTTCAAGACAACTCTTAGAGAGATCTCCTGGAACATTCCCTAGTGACACCATACCAAACCCAAGGGAACAATGTAAGGCAATTCAATTGAGGAGTGGAAGAGTGTTAGAGAATGAAAAAAGGAGTGAGAGGGAGAGAGAGAAAAAGAAAATAGTTGATGAAACAGTAGAAGAAAGAGAAGAAAATGAAGTTGAGAAAAAATGTGAGGAGAAGAATGTGGGAGAAAAGAATCAAGAGAGTGGAAGTAAAATGCGTGAGTATGTTCCTACAATTCCATTCCCTCAAAGGTTGAAAAAGCAAGAACAAGCGAAGCAATTTGCAAGATTTCTTGATGTCTTTAAGAAGCTCCACATTAATATTCCATTTGCTGAAGCATTGGAGCAAATGCCAAGTTATGCTAAATTCATGAAAGACTTGTTGTCAAAGAAAAGGAAGCTTCAAGAAGATGAAACAATTATGCTCACAGAGGAGTGCAATGCAATAATTCAACAAAAATTACCTCCCAAGTTGAAGGATCCAGGAAGCTTTGTCATTCCATGTGAGATTGGAAATATAACGGGGGGTAAGGCATTGTGTGACCTTGGAGCAAGTATCAATTTGATGTCCTTTTCCATTTTTAAAAGGCTGGGTATTGGAGAAGTGAAGCCTACTATGATAACTTTACAATTGGCAGATCGTTCAATCACTTATCCTTATGGAATTGTAGAAGATGTCTTAGTGAAGGTGGATAAATTTATCTTTCCAGCTAATTTTGTGGTTCTTGACATGGAGGAAGATGCTAAAGTCCCACTTATATTAGGAAGACCATTTTTAGCCACAGGAAGAGCATTGATAGATGTAGAACAAGGTGAATTGATATTAAGAGTAGGAGATGAAAAAGTCACATTCTTTATAAATGAAGCAGTGAAACATAAATTCGACAAAGAGGATTGTTTCAAGGCTGAAATAATTGAGTCTCTTGTGTTAGAGGAGGTATATTACCATGTAAGGAAGAATCCATTTGAGAGAGCTCTACTGCCAAGAATGGAAGCAAAAGAGTTGAGTACAAAAGTTAATGATGAAGAGGTAGTGAAGTGTGTGCATCAATTAGAAGTTCTCAAGCCATTAGTCAGTTCCACAAGAGGGATAGAAGACCTACACAAGAGTGAGAGCAGAGAAAAAGATACATCTAAGATAGAATTGAAACAACTTCCCTCTCACCTCAAATACAGGTTCTTAGACGAGCAGAAGCTTAACCCCATAATTGTGAGCAGTGAACTTACTACTAAGGAAGATGAACTTTTAAGGGTGTTGAGAGAGTATAAATTTGCCATAGGGTGGAAAATTGAGGATTTGCAAGGTATTAGTCCTACTAGGGATAAAATTTATTTGGAAGACGACTTTAAACTTATGTGTCAACCACAAAGAAGGCTCAACCTCATTATGAAGGAAGTGGTAAGGAAAGAGGTAATTAAACTATTAGATGCGGGCATTATCTATCCAATTTCTGATAGTGAATGGGTGAGTTTCGTTCATGTTGTACCCAAGAAAGGAGCACATTCGCATCACCCCATGGAAATGACCATCACTAGTTCTATGTTTTAAAAAGAGAGAGAGAGAGAAGAAGAAGACCCTCCTCTCAAATTCCTCTTGTTTCTATACCCTCCTTTGTTGACACACTTGCTTGTCTCCAGCATTACATTATTGAACTCCAAACTCAACAACTCCAAAATTATCAAGAGTTCATACATTATCGGGAAACTCAACTTCTCCATAAAAAAAATGTGGAACAACTCTTGCAAGAAGTTTTCACCATGCTTCGCTCTCATCATCAGTAATCTTGTGAGTTGTAACCCCTATACTTTTTACTTTCTATACATTGGGGACCATGTAAATATTTAAGCTTGGGGTGTTCTTGTGCATGACATCTTACATCATTGTTACATTTGCATATTACATCTCATGTTTAAATGGAAATGTATCATCTTAACTCTGAGCCTATATTTGTACAATGGCATGTTCTAAGCACACTGTGATTATATATTTCTGATTGCTTGTTGGGAAACTTCACACACTACACAATGAGACTTGGCACTATGACACTTAAGGAAGATAATTTTTGAAATGTACAAGATAGAAAATATTTTTTGTTAGGTTTCTATGGTGACACTCACTACACTTGGTTATTGGAGAATTGGCTGTAAAAAAAAACAAAAAAAAAACAAATATTGAGTGAATAAATTGATACCCCTTTGAGACTATATGTTACTGGGGAAGAGACACTCCTTTGAGACTGAGTGTGGCAAGTAAAAGAAAAAAATTGAGTGAAAGATCCATGCTTAGTTGGCAGGTAAGTGTCTTCTAAGTGAGGAACCTAATAGAAAATATTTTTCAAAAGAAACTAAAATGCCAAATATTATCTACCTCGGGGTCTAGTGTCATACCTCAACTACGTAATTGCACTTAGGGACCCAATAAGCTAGTCATCATTCTAAAAACATTGTGAAGTGTGTGCTTGAGGAATATCATTGTTTGAACTCAACTTGAGATGAGAGGGTATATTTCCATTTAAATTCATTAATCATTCTGTGTGCATTATCAATCTGTGTAGTCAAATTCTCTTTGCTTGAGGACAAGCAAATGTCTAAGCTTGGGGTATTTTGATGAGTAAATAAAATGTAATTGCATTCATATCTTAGTTTAGGCCATTTGCATACATAATTGCATTAATTGAATGATTTGGTCATGCATTATTCTTGTTTCGGATCATATAATGGTTGTTACCAATAAGGAGTATTGGTAAATCTTGAAGAAAATTGTTTTGATGATGCTGCAAGAAGTTTTAGTTGAAGAAGATATTAGAATTATTTAAAACCAATTTGTATAAATTAAATATAGTAGGAAAGTCTTGTAACTTTGAAAAACTTGCATTTTTTTATTGCCATAATTGATTATGGAATGTCAATAATCGATTATCACATTTTTTGAAAACCTGTAACGGACTTGAATAATCGATTATCACTTACAATAATTGATTATTCGTGGCAGTTGAGACTTAACCTTAGATATTCAGAACAGCTAGCTATATATTGGGTTTCTGTGAAGATCACTAGCAACGTTATTGAACAGAAGCTCTTGCAGAATACTGTTTGTCAGAGGAAGTTCTCAGAAGCTATAGTTCAAGTTCCCTTGCTTGGTCTCGTGAACAGGAGAGGCTCGCGTGTCGTGTGTCGATAGTCGGAGCAAGCTCTCTTCGAGTAAGCAAGGTGCTCTGCCTGGTCTCGTGAATAGGAGAAGGTCGCGTTTCGTTTGTCGATAGTCGGAGCGGTTCTCTTCGAGTTGGCAGAGTGTTCTTCTTCCAGTTCGTTCGTTGAAGGAAGGTTTATTTATCTGCTTTATTCATTATTTGTTGTAATCTGTGAAACATCTTTTTAGTGGAATTGTTAATCACTTTTTATAGTGATTAACGACTGGATGTAGATTCTGTTGAATCGAACTAGTATAAAAATTACTCGTGTGATTTTCTATTCCCTACACTCTTTATCTTTTACGCATATCAACTGTTCGATAAATTTTCTGAAAGAAAATTGATTTTCTAAAAACGAACAAATTTATTTTAAAAAAGGTGACCGAACACGCTTTCTGCTACTCCAGTTTTATTCCGCTGCGTTACACTCTGTCTGGTACCAACCTTCAATTGGTATCAGAGCTTGCTTTGATAGTTTTTCAAAATTTGCGAAAATGGCCGGTCACAACCAACATCTTGTATATGTCGACGGTGCTTCTATTAACAGACCACCACTTTTTACTGGTGATAACTATGCGTTCTGGAAAGTCCAAATGGAAATTTTTATGGGGTCTATTGACAGAGGCATCTGGGAAGCTGTACAAAATGGTCCTTATATTCCTAAAAACAGAGTTGAAGGTGTAGAAGTAGAAAAGCCATTTTTTGAATGGACTAATGAAGAAAATAGACGAGCTCAGTTTGATATTAAAGCTAGTAATATTATTTCATCTGTTGTTGTCCTTGATGAATTTTATAGAATTTCTGTGTGTAAGACAGCACAGGAAATGTGGGAAGTTCTCAGAGTCACACATGAAGGAACAGAGGATGTGAAACGTGCAAGGAAGAACACTCTCATTCAGGAGTATGAGATGTTCAGAATGCAACCTGGAGAAACAATTTTTGATGTCCAGAAGCGTTTCACTCACATAGTGAACCACTTGACAGGGTTGGGTAAGACTTTTGATACTGATGAATTGAATGTAAAAATTTTGAAATCATTGGACAGGTCGTGGCAACCAAAGGTGACTGCCATCTCTGAGTCTCAAAATCTCACTCAAATGTCAATGCCAATTTTGTTTGGGAAACTCCGGTGAGCATGAACTTGAGTTGAGAAGATTAACGGCTGAAGAAGATCAAGGCAAAAGAAAGACACTAGCCTTCAAGTCCGAAATCTCCAAAGGAAAGAAATCTAAAAGGATTGAAGATGATGATTCTGATGATGAGGAGAACATGAGCCTCATGATAAAGAAATTTGCCAAGTTTATGAAGGCAAAAGGTAAGGACAAATTTCGTAAAGAAAGGAGAGAAAATCAAGAATCTCCTTCAAGTGTTAAATGCTATGGATGTGGAGAAAAAGGGCACATGAAAACTGAATGTCCAAAGAACAAGAAAAGTGAAGAAAAGAAAGAAAGGAAATTCCCAAAGAAGAAGAAAGCTTACATAGCTTGGGAAGACAATGCATCTAGCTCAACAAGCTCAAGTGATTCAGATGAAGAAGCCAATATTTGTCTAATGGCTGACTCAGAAGATACTGGAAGCCAAATAAGTGATTCCAGCTTTGAATCTAGTGAATTAGACATGCAAAAGGCCTTCTGTGAATTGTTGATTGAATCTGAAAAACTTGATGCTGCACATAAAAAACTTAAGAAAGAGTACAATGAATTAAAATTGAATTATGAAAAGTTGCTTGATGATGAAGTTGTCTTAAGAAATAAAGTTAGTTCTTTACAAACAAAATTATTTGATGCAAATGCTACTGTTGAACCTGTTGAATGCTTGTCTTGTAAGAATCATATGTTTGATATTGATATACTTGAAAACTTACTTGCAAAGGAAACCAAGAATAATTCACATGCTAAGATAAACCTTAAGAAAAGCAATGTTGAAAATAGAAATATGCATCAAATAAATAAGTCCAAAGTAAGAAGAAATCGTAGAGTTTGGGTTGAAAAAGGGACTTTTGTTAAAAACAAAGTAAGCAATGCTTGTTGTTTTTACTGTATGAAGCATGGACACACATCAAACAAATTGTTAAACTGCTTTTCGTCGCACAAAAACAGAACAAACTAAGTTTCCCCACTAATGAAGTATAGGGGCAACCTAGGTATCAATCCAAAGACTCGGCTAAAATTAAGCCTAAAGCGTAGAGTTAAATCTTGTATTTTATTTACTAACTACTAACTCACAGGTGGGGAAACGGAATTAAAATAAAGAAAATTTAAAAGAAAACAGTAAAGAAACTAAAACTGTTTTAAAAAGAAAAGAAGAAAAATAAAATGTAAGAAAATAAAACCTAAACTAAACTATAGAATCTAAGTATAACAGAACAGAACCTAAACTAAAATGAGAACTGAATGCAATTAAAACTAACCTGTGAATGCTAACAGTTAACAGCACAAGGAAAATCAAACTAAAACTAAAACAGCGCAATAAAAACAAATCTAAAACTGAACCTAATCTATATATCATCAAATAGAAAATAAGAGCAGAAATCAGAATTGAAACAAAACAAGAACAATATAACAACACTGAAATTGAATTTAATCTGACAATTATGAAGCTTAACATCTCTCAAGAAGACCTCTTGATAATTCATGCTCACTATGGAGTCATATTACATCCAAAACAGATGTAGAAATGTGGATGTTTTCCTTCACAAATCTCAAATAAAAATTCAATTCAGATCTAAAATCACATACAAAAATAATAGAAGAACAAGAATAAAAACACAGAACTGAATGAATTTTTTATTTACTGGACTCATCTTTGGCTCGAGAAGACATCTCGAAAGTGAATGCTCAAAATAGAGTCATTTGATTCCAAAAGGAAATACAGAATGCAAAGAATCACAGTCCAATTCGTTTATTCATTGAAACAACACAAGAAACACACAAGCACGAAACATAACAGAATATCAAAATACTGGACATATGAAACATCAAGAACAAACTGTATTATTAACGAGAGAAGAAATTTACAAACATTGTACCGAATACAAGCTCAATCAGAATCACCGTGGTTGTCACCACCGTGATATGCGCTCTAAAAGCAAGGAGAACGGGATCCTACTTTATAGAAAATGGAAAAGAACCCTAATCTACAGAGCTTAGAACTATGAACAGAAAACTGTATCTCAAAGTGTGCAATTGTATCGCTTACAAGGTGAAAAACCCCTTTATATAGGGTTGGAGAATGAAAAGAAAAAAAACAAAGGAAAAATGAAAAAGGGAACCTTCTCGACGACGCTTCCTGTTCTTGATCCAGCGGCCACTCTTTATTCTCTTCGAGCTTGTGTTTCCAGCCATTCGATCCTCTATAATGGGCAGCTCTGGTCAGCTTTCTTTCTCCACGGTCAACTCCAGTCATCTTCTCCGGGCAAGTGATTTGCTCCTCTCTTCAACTCTCTTCACTCATTCTCTCTAAGCCCTAGCTCACGGTGTTTGTTTCTTCAAATGCTCCAGCTTGTTTTTCCATTTCCCAAATGAAGCACGAGTGCAAGTTACCCCCTAGGAAGCTGCTGCCAAGACGCATCAATACGGCGTCGTTCCACTTAAGTTGCAGCTTGTCCTCTTCAACCCAATCCTGCCAGCAGCCACTTTCAAATTGAATCATCTACATTGTCGTGGCCCAATTTCTTTCCAATCATTCCAAGGCTGCAGACCAATTTCCATTCCACACCTCTCAATCAACTTCTATTATGGCCCAAATGTTAGCCTAATCTGTAAAAAAATATCAAACAGCAATTAAGAAAAAGAAGAGAAATTAAGCAATTAAAACAAAACATTTTAAAATTCAGAAAAATACTAATTTCCTAATTATTAACAAAAGCTAAAAAATACACCTAAAAATCTCTTTTTAACTAAAATTTTATAAAACTAAAGAATTAAGAAAAAAATATAAAACTAATCTAATTCTAAGAAATTAAAAACAAAAATGCACTAACAAAATCTTCTAAACACAGAAAATAATGCAAATTTGGAGAGTTATCACACCCCCACACTTAGACAACTGCCCTCCTGGGCAGGGACAAACAAGAAAAACAAGGAAAAGAAAGACTCAACCTACAAATGAAAAGACTAAACACATAACTAGGAACACTGAATTCTATCACAATTAAACTCAACTCTGCTATTTACACAGCTACTAGCTATTTTTCTCTAATCAGAACTGCACAATCAGAATCAATAACTCTAAATCTAAGTTTCAGTAACTCTAACAAGTAAACAACAATTAGATTCAATCAAAACAAACAGAAATATACAATTCAGAGAAGTAGCAGCCCAAGTTCAACCTCACAGGATAAAGTGTTTCTCTTAAAGCACTCAAGTGTTTAGGTCAGCCTGTGTTTCACTCCACATAACATGATAGACCACAATTCACAACTTTGGAAAAATTCTAATTGACACTGCTTGAATCAAGATAACTCTAGATCACTAGGACTTTCATGGCTTGTAATGTAATGGAGGATGGAAAGGCTAGATGTATGGGAAATAAAAGCAGAAACTGGAATGGATAAGAGAAATGTGAAAGAGGACAAATAGAACTCACTGCAGGTATTGCATTCTTTTCTTGGCCATAATCTCTTTTTTTTTTCTCAGGTCTTTTTCTCAATCAATTTTCTCTTTTTCTCTTTTCCAGACCTTTTTCTTCTATTTTTCAGATCAAATTTTTTTCTTTTTAGAGCTCTTTTCTTTTCAATCTCACCTCTGACCTTACTCTTTTCTGCTTTCTGAGTTCTAAATTCTCCTTACTTCTCACACATCTCTCAAGGTTGTTTATTGATGGGGGAAATGGTTTATAATGGATGGAAAGCAAAGAAAAAGGCTAAGGCTCAAATGAGGGTACAATGGAAAGAAATGTGAATGGGAAGAAAAAAGAAGGCCTAGATCATTTCTTAAGTTCTACCAAGATCAAGCACATCAAAGAGAATTAATACAAAATCAGAATTATGACTATACATGCATGCATTCACACTAGAAAGAAAAAATTGGCCCAAAACTCTCCAGGGTTAAAGATTTGTCGAAAATGGAATTGCTACTCTCTATCATGCAAAAACTGATTATTTAGTCTGAACTAACTGCAAAAACTACTGCTAGAGCTACATCTACTCAAATCTAGAGCTAAAGACACTATTGGCAATCTATCTTAAAGAAATAAAGCTAAGAAGTGAGTGAAATCAGCAAAAAGTTAAGTAAAATGTGAAATAGAATCTAGAAAGACATGCACAACATTACCTAAAGCTATTTACAACCTAGACAAAGTAAAACTAAACAGAATGCAACCAGAAAGAATCTCAACTAAAGCTCTACAAAGTAAAACAGCAAAAGAGACATCTAAAGCAGAATGATATTAAGCTAACAAATCCTAATTACAAGCCTGGAAAGAAAACAGCAAAAGAAGAAAGAAAGAACTCTAAACATAACCTAAACCAACTCCCATCTAAAACGCTTCTAGAACAGAAAGACAGTAAAAGGAAAAAACAATCAAAGAGTTAACTCTGAACCTTGCTAAACTAAAACAGACTCGAATTTAAAAGAGAAAAAAAACTAAGAAAATCATAACAGTAACAATGAATGGAAGAGATCCTAGAAAATTACTGAAAACCAGAACAGGACTCAGAAATTAAAATCTCAGAACAGAACCTATAAGGTAAAATAAAACTGAAACAAATGCTAAAACAGAAATTAAAGAGTATCTAATTCGTGAAATAGAAGGCAAGAATATAAGCAGAGAAAGGAAATTCTAATATGAATTCTAATTACAGAAACTATAAGCAAAAATAAAGTCTAATCCTACAGCCTAAAACATATTCTAAAAGCATAAAAAACTAAGTATTGACAAACTAAATTCAGAAAATTTTACAAACAGTAGCAGAAAGAAAATAGAAACTAATTATGAAAAGAAAATCCTAATTGAAAACTTGAAACAAAGCATGAAACTAATCAAGAGCTTAAAACAGAACAAGTAACTACAAAGGAGGAGAAAATAATAGAAATAAGCAAAGAAAAAGGGACCTAAAAGAAGTTCTAAAACAGATAAAAAAAACAGTAAAAGAACCTAAGCTAAAACAACATAAACCAGAAAATGAATGAACTGTAAAAACCTAAAGAACTATTAACAACAAAGCTAAAAACTAAACTAAAACAGATCAGTAAGAAAAATAGGTATTTATAGACTAAAACAAGAATGGGAAACTACTCTAGGTATTTAAAACTAAACCAGACCTAAACTAAGGAAAAACAGCTAAGAAAAAAATTACCCCTATTTTACTCAAAAACAGATGCTAACAAAGCTATATACATCAAAAAAAAAAAAATTTAAACCAACCTATACCTTCCCACCCCCACACTTAAGAGGCACATTGCCCTCAATGTGTGAATGAGTAAGGTTTTCTAATCAGCAAAAACATAGCAGATATGCACAAAACAGATACTAATGGAGATATGCAAAAATTAAAGGCACAACTGGAACAAAGAATGTACAAAGCAGAACCAAAAGAAACATATTATTCAATGTATGTGACAGTAATAGAAACTGAAACTGAAAAATAAGAAAGAAAGCTTATTCGTTGAAGCTTTATGTGTTGCTTGGTGCTTCCTTTGGGTTCACCACTGGCTGAGCAGGAATGCCTCCAACCTTCTGATTCACCAATTCATTTACAGCATGAGCCAACTGCCCAATCTGCATCTTTATATCCTGAATGGTTGCCTCCAGAGTAGGGTCCATCCTAGGCTGCATTTGTGACTGGTTCTGCCTATACTGCTGGTTTTGCCCTCCATAGTATGATGCAGTCTGCCTATTCTGCTGTGCATACTGATTCATGCTCTGCATCAGCCCATTTGACTGCTGTCCACTCTGCTGATTGTACGGAGGTGCTTCGTATCTCGGGTTCATCATGTTCCTCCATCCTGAATTCTGTGAATTAGGAGCTTGGTTGTAATGTGGTGGCTGATTCTGGGTTTGCCATGGCTGTTGATTCGGCCTGAAGTTTCCTTGCTGATATTGGAATGCAGCTGCCACTGATTCAGCTCCAGTGGTGTTTTGAAGTTGATAACACTGATCTGTGAAGTGTTGATCTGATGCACACAGACCACAGTGCTTCCTTACTGTATTCACTTGGCCTCCTAAAGCCATCTGCCTCATCAGCTCAATTAGCTCCAAAATTTTGTTCCCCATCAGCAGGTTGTTCTCAGTAAACATGTTGGTTCTCACTGAATCTGAGATTGCATTCAGTTGCATCTCATGAACTCCTTTACTACTGCTACCTCTGGTGTAAGTCTGCTGGTAATTCTCAGCCATGTTTTCAATGAGGTTTCTTGCTGCAGATGGTGTCTTATCCATGAGAGTGCCTCCACTTGCTGCATCAATCATGTTCCTTTCTTGAGGCAGCAACCCTTCATAAAAGTATTGCAGCAGCAGCTGTTCATTGATCTGATGGTTGGGACAAGTGGAGCACAACCTCTTGAATCGTTCCCAGTATTCAAACAGATTCTCCCCAGACAGTTGTCTAATTCCACTTATTTCTTTTCTCACAGCTGCTGTCCTGGAGGCAGGGAAGAACCTTTCCAGAAATTTTCTTTTCATTTCTCCCCAGCTAACTATGGGTACATTCTGAGAGAACAGCCACTCTTTGGCAGCATCTTGCAGTGAAAAGGGAAATGCTTTCATCTTAACAATCTCCTCGGGCACATCCAGTGGTTTCATAGTTGAACAGACCACTGTGAACTCCATAATATGCTTGTGAGGGTCCTCCCCTGCTGACCCATGGAACCTTGGCAGAAGCTGAATGAATCCAGATCTAAGATCAAAGTTGGGAGCCCCCTGCACATACGGCACTTGGATGCATAGGGGCTGGAATCCAATTTCCTGATTGGCCAGCTCCTTTAATGTTTTCTCTCTCTGCTCAGCAGTCATGTCTTCAGTCTCAGATGTATCTGATAAACACTCAAATGAAGTTGGAAATGATCCAGTAGCCTCAGATTCAAGCTGATTCCTCTCCCTTTTTACTCCTTTTCTATTCCTACCAATTTCTGGATCCAGGGTCAGCAAAGGGCTGTGATTAGCCCTGGTCATACACTTTCAACTCTCACAGCAAGATGAACACCTGGTAGTTTGCAGATTCAGAGAAAAAATAAAATAGTTGTCATTATACGCACTTCTAATTCAACCTAAACCTCCTCAACAGATGTATTGACTAAGCATCCAGCAACACAAACACAGTACACCAACAACTTTTCAAATTAAAGGCCAAAAGCATCACAGAATCAGGACAAATATGCAAACAGATAGCACATGAATATATACAAGTCAGAACTACTAACGAGCACAAAAAAAAAAATAAAAATAAAAGAATAAAAAAAAACACTACGAAAACAGAATATAAAATCTACAGTATGAAAATCAACACAGTACTAACGAAAATAAAAAACAAAAGCAGAAAAGGATGAAATAAAGTTTATTCAAAGTAAATTTTCTATAACTGGATCATTAAACTGCAATGTACTTTTCTCATTTTCTAAAGGCTGCTTCTCCTGGAAGATTTTTAATTGATGACCATTGACCGTGAATGACTTATTAGCCTCTGGTTTCCTAATCTCCACTGCCCCATTTGGGAATACTTGGACTATTATATATGGACCTTCCCATTTTGATCTAAGCTTGCCAGCAATCAGCTTCATCTTGGAGTTGTACAGAAGCACTTTCTGCCCAATGCTGAACTCTTTCCTTGATATATTCATATCATGAAATTTCTTCACTTTCTCTTTATAAAACCTTGAGTTCTCATAAGCCTCCAGCCTAATTTCATCCAGCTCTTGTAGCTGCAATTTCCTCTGCTTCCCAGCTTCATTATACTCCAAATTACACCTCTTAACAGCCCAAAATGCCTTGTGTTCAATCTCTACTGGTAAATGGCATGATTTGCCAAATACTATCCTGAAAGGTGACATCCCAAGGGGTGTACGGTATGCTGTCCTTTGTGCCCACAGTGCTTCATCTAGCAACTCGCTCCAATTCTTCCTATTTGGCTGTACCAGCTTTTGGAGCAGCTTCTTTACTTCTCTGTTAAATACCTCTGCCTGCCCATTTGTTTGTGGGTGGTAAGGTGTAGACACCTTATGGTTAACTCCATATCTGCTCAGAAGTGTTGCTATAAGCTGATTGCAGAAGTGTGTACCTTGATCACTAATTATTGCCTTTGGAACCCCAAACCTGCAGAAAATGTTAGTCTTCAAGAACTTTGAGACTGTTCTAGCATCATTAGACTTGGTTGCTTTTGCCTCTACCCACCTAGACACATAATCTACAGCCAACAGAATGTAAGAATGCCCAAATGAGCTTGGCAGGGGTCCCATAAAATCAATGCCCCAAACATCAAAGATTTCACAAAACAATATATTCTGCAGAGGCATCTCATTTCTCCTAGTTATATTCCCCCCAGCCTTTTGACAAACCTCACAACTCTTCACAAAATTATAGGCATCCTTGAAAAGAGTGGGCCAAAAGAATCCACTATCTAACACTCTTCTAGCTGTCCTGGTTGGGCCAGAGTGACCTCCTACCAATGTATCATGACAGCCATGCAGGACTCCATGTATTTCAGTATCAGGCACACACTTCCTAATGATTTTATCACTACAAAACCTCCACAAATAAGGGTCATCCCACACATAATACTTTGCATCAGATTTCAATTTATCAATATAATGCCTAGATGCATGAACAGGTAAAACAGCAGCAGCTAAATAATTAACCAATTCAGCATACCAAGGAGGTTGAGTCAGAGCAGAAAATACAAACTCATCTGGAAACTTTTCATTTAGTGGAATTTCTTCCTCCTTTCCTGCTATTCTGCTCAAGTGATCAGCCACTTGATTTAAGGCTCCACTTCTGTCTTTAATTTCTATATCAAATTCCTGCATCAGAAGCAGCCACCTCATTAGCCTGGGTTTTGAATCAGCTTTCTTCATTAAAAATCTCAAGGCTGAGTGGTCTGTGTGAACCACAGTTTTTGATCCCAGCAAATATGGCCTATACTTCTCCAAAGCAAAAATGACTGCCAGCAACTCCTTTTCTGTGGTGGTATAATTTTTCTGGGCAGCATCAAGGGTCCTAGACGCATAAGCAATGACATGAGGGATCTTTTCTTTTTTCTGGGATAGCATAGCTCCCAGTGCAAAGTCTGAAGCATCACACATCAATTCAAAAGGTAATTCCCAGTTTGGAGGTTGAAGAATTGGTGCAGTGGTGAGTTTCCTTTTTAGCTCATCAAAGGCTCCCTTGCAAGCCTCATCAAATTCAAAGATTGAATCCTTTTGAAGGAGTCTAGACAGTGGCAAGGCTATGTTGCTGAAATTCTGAATGAATCGCCTATAAAAGCCTGCATGTCCTAGGAAAGAACGCACTTCCTTCACAGTGGAAGGGTAAGGTAGGGCAGAAATCACATCTATCTTAGATTTATCTACTTGGAAGCCCTTTTCAGAAATAACATGTCCTAGCACTACCCCTTCATTGACCATAAAGTGGCATTTTTCAAAGTTTAAGACTAAATCAGTTTCAATGCATTTTTTTCAAAACTTTTTCTAAATTGCCTAGGCATTCCTCAAATGAATCTCCAAACACAGTGAAGTCATCCATAAAAACCTCCATGCAACTTTCTATTAATTTTGAAAAAATACTCAACATGCATCTTTGGAAAGTTGCAGGAGCATTACATAGTCCAAATGGCATCCTAGTGTAAGCATAAGTGCCAAATGGACATGTAAATGTGGTTTTATGTTGATCTTCAGGGTGTATATGAATCTGCATGTACCCAGAAAAGCCATCTAGAAAACAGTAAAAAGGTTTACCTGCCAACCTCTCAATGACTTGGTCTATGAAGGGAAGAGGGAAGTGATCTTTCCTTGTGGCTTGATTTAGCTTCCTGTAATCAATACAGACCCTCCACTTATTTGCAACTCTGGTAGGCACAAATTCTCCCTCTTGATTCTTTACAATTGTCACTCCAGATTTCTTTGGCACCACTTGAACTGGTGATACCCAAGTACTGTCTGAAATGGGGAAAATCATCCCTGCTTTTAAGAGCTTGCTCACTTCCTCCTTCACCACATCTTGAATAGTTGGATTCAACCTCCTTTGAGGCTGCCTAACAGGAACTGCATCACTATCCAGCAATATTCTATGCATACAGAGGGCAGGACTGATCCCTGATATATCTTCCAAAGTCCACCCAAGAGCCTTCTTGTGCTGTCTCAAGACTTGTAGCAACTGCTCTTCCTGTTCAGGGTTCAAACTTGCTGAAATGATCACTGGAAATTTGTTTCCAGTTTCAAGATAAGCATATTTTAAGTGCAGAGGCAGCAGCTTTAATTCAGATTTTTGCTGCTGCTCTGGAGTTTCTTGTGCAGGTTCTTCACCAAGTTCAAAAACGCCTTCTTCTAGTGCTTGCACGTCCATATTTTCAAGGAATTTATCTTCACACTCAATGCAGAATTCTGAATGCAATTCTCCCTCTGCCATGTTCAAATCAGATTGCACCTGAAGCTCCAAATTATTACAACAAATTTCTGAATAACTGAACACATCTGAATGGTTTTCCAGAGGATGACTCATGGCTTCAAAAATGTTGAATCTGACCTGGGTGTCTCCAAACTCCATGGTTAAATTTCCTTCATGCACATTGATAATGGTTTTTGCTGTCATCAAAAATGGTCTTCCCAAAATCAATGTAGGACTCTGCCTTGAATTCTCACCCTCCATTTCTAGAACATAGAAATCTGTTGGGAACATTAACTGGTTTACCCTTACTAGCACATCTTCCACAATGCCCAAAGGTTTTGCAGTGGTTCTATTGGCTAGTTGGATAATAACAGATGTAGGCTTTAAATTCCTTAACTGCAGAGCCCTGTAAACAGAACTGGGCATGACATTTATGGATGCTCCCAAGTCCACTAAAGCATTTGCAATGGGAATTTCTCCAATGGTGCATGGGATGGTAAAATGCCCTGGATCACTATGTTTAGGAGGCAGCTCCAACTTGGAAACAGTAGAAATATTTTTGATTTGTGGCCTCCTCAATCCTCTTTTATAGGTGCACACTTCTTTAAGGAACTTGGCATATTTAGGCACCTGTTTAATTGCTTCCAGCAGAGGCATATTAATTTCTATCTTCTGAAAAATCTTCAATAACTCAGCATCAGTTTCCAATTTCTTTTCTGCAGGTGCAGATTTGACAGGGAAAGGTGGTTCAATTATGATTTCTGGTTGCTGCTCATTCTCAGCAATTTTTTCTTTATCCACTGAAGCATGCAACTCCTTTCCACTTCTTAACATGACTACATTGGTACTGGCAGTCCTTTTCACTTGCACCTTTGGTTGATGAGCTGGTTGCATCTTTCCAAGTTCAGATGTTCCTCTCAAATGGGGAGGAATATACTTGGTGGCTGCAGGTGTAATTTCCACTGATACACTGCTCTCTTCAACATCTTTTATACAACCAGTTATCTTTTCATTCTCCCAAGAATTTTGTTGAGATCCCTTCAGATTCACTGTGCCCCAGTTCTCTTTTAAATTATTGGCTGCTGAATCACAGGTTGCATTTAAAGTGTTATCAGACCAGCCTAACATTCCTGACGTTGTCATCTTATTCTCTGAAGGTTGCTGATTCAGCAACTTCACTTTTTCCACCAGCTGGGACATTACTTGAGTCAATTCCCTTAAGTCTTTGGATTCTGCCCCAATTACCGGTACAGTAACAGCAGCTGTATTGTACAAATATCCTTGATAAGAGCACTCAGCCATTTTACTCAACAGCTGTCTTGCTTCAGCTGGAGTTCTATTCATTAAGGATCCTCCAGCAGCCACATCAACAAACATTCTCTCTCTTTGCAGCAGACCTTCATAGAAGTATGTTAGGAGTAGAGAATCCTGCAGCTGATGATTTGGGCACATGAGGCATAACTTATTGAATCTGTCCCAGAAATCAGCCAAACTTTCATTCTGCCCTTGCTCAATGGTGCAGATCTGCCTCCTAAAATATGATACTCTTGATGCTGGAAAAAATCTATTCAAGAATCTACACTGCATCTCTTCCCAACTTCTAAAAGGCTGCTGCTGGTAGATTATCCAATACCTAGCAGTGTCTTGCAGGGATAAGGGAAAAGCCTTCATCATAACTAGTTCTTCAGCAGCTCCAGACGGCTTCATAGAAGAACACACCAGAATAAATTCTCTGATATGTTGGTGAGGGTCCTCATGCTCCCATCCATGGAAGGTGGGCAACAACCTTACGAAACCAGGTTTAAGTTCAATTCCAGATGCATTCTGTTCCAGGGGTAAATGGGTGCACACCGGCTGGTGACCCACTTCTTGGTTGGCCAGTTCTCTCATGGACTTCTCCAGAGGAAAAGCCATACTAAACAGCTCAGTTACAACACTCTCACGCTACTAAAACTACCCCAAGCTAATCTCACTAATTCTCCAAAGTTTGGCAGAACACACTCAGCCTAAACCTTCTCATCAGAGGTTCCAATCAAGCACTCAAAAACAACAAAAATAATCACCAAGACAGCTATCAAAATCAAAGTCCAAAACAGCAACAACTAAAAAAAATCAAAAATCCAAGTTCACACTACTGCAGTTTTAAAAATAGAACCTAAACATACTAAAAAGAATTTTGCAAAAAGAAGAAATAGATCCTAAGCTAGAAAGGACAAATATGAACACAAGAAAGAATTGCAAAGAAACAGAAAAAACTAGACAAGACTAACCTGCACTCTAAAACTTAACTCGCCGAGTCCCCGGCAACGGCGCCATTTGTTAAACTGCTTTTCGTCGCACAAAAACAGAACAAACTAAGTTTCCCCACTAATGAAGTATAGGGGCAACCTAGGTATCAATCCAAAGACTCGGCTAAAATTAAGCCTAAAGCGTAGAGTTAAATCTTGTATTTTATTTACTAACTACTAACTCACAGGTGGGGAAACGGAATTAAAATAAAGAAAATTT
This sequence comes from Vigna umbellata, assembly GCF_029865625.1. Taxonomy (NCBI): domain Eukaryota; kingdom Viridiplantae; phylum Streptophyta; class Magnoliopsida; order Fabales; family Fabaceae; genus Vigna; species Vigna umbellata. Next base: position 23,039,134 of record NC_142170.1, read on the forward strand.
AAAAGAAAACAGTAAAGAAACTAAAACTGTTTTAAAAAGAAAAGAAGAAAAATAAAATGTAAGAAAATAAAACCTAAACTAAACTATAGAATCTAAGTATAACAGAACAGAACCTAAACTAAAATGAGAACTGAATGCAATTAAAACTAACCTGTGAATGCTAACAGTTAACAGCACAAGGAAAATCAAACTAAAACTAAAACAGCGCAATAAAAACAAATCTAAAACTGAATCTAATCTATATATCATCAAATAGAAAATAAGAGCAGAAATCAGAATTGAAACAAAACAAGAACAATATAACAACACTGAAATTGAATTTAATCTGACAATTATGAAGCTTAACATCTCTCAAGAAGACCTCTTGATAATTCATGCTCACTATGGAGTCATATTACATCCAAAACAGATGTAGAAATGTGGATGTTTTCCTTCACAAATCTCAAATAAAAATTCAATTCAGATCTGAAATCACATACAAAAATAATAGAAGAACAAGAATAAAAACACAGAACTGAATGAATTTTTTATTTACTGGACTCATCTTTGGCTCGAGAAGACATCTCGAAAGTGAATGCTCAAAATAGAGTCATTTGATTCCAAAAGGAAATACAGAATGCAAAGAATCACAGTCCAATTCGTTTATTCATTGAAACAACACAAGAAACACACAAGCACGAAACATAACAGAATATCAAAATACTGGACATATGAAACATCAAGAACAAACTGTATTATTAACGAGAGAAGAAATTTACAAACATTGTACCGAATACAAGCTCAATCAGAATCACCGCGGTTGTCACCACCGTGATATGCGCTCTAAAAGCAAGGAGAACGGGATCCTACTTTATAGAAAATGGAAAAGAACCCTAATCTACAGAGCTTAGAACTATGAACAAAAAACTGTATCTCAAAGTGTGCAATTGTATCGCTTACAAGGTGAAAAACCCCTTTATATAGGGTTGGAGAATGAAAAGAAAAAAAACAAAGGAAAAATGAAAAAGGGAACCTTCTCGACGACGCTTCCTGTTCTTGATCCAGCGGCCACTCTTTATTCTCTTCGAGCTTGTGTTTCCAGCCATTCGATCCTCTATAATGGGCAGCTCTGGTCAGCTTTCTTTCTCCACGGTCAACTCCAGTCATCTTCTCCGGGCAAGTGATTTGCTCCTCTCTTCAACTCTCTTCACTCATTCTCTCTAAGCCCTAGCTCACGGTGTTTGTTTCTTCAAATGCTCCAGCTTGTTTTTCCATTTCCCAAATGAAGCACGAGTGCAAGTTACCCCCTAGGAAGCTGCTGCCAAGACGCATCAATACGGCGTCGTTCCACTTAAGTTGCAGCTTGTCCTCTTCAACCCAATCCTGCCAGCAGCCACTTTCAAATTGAATCATCTACATTGTCGTGGCCCAATTTCTTTCCAATCATTCCAAGGCTGCAGACCAATTTCCATTCCACACCTCTCAATCAACTTCTATTATGGCCCAAATGTTAGCCTAATCTGTAAAAAAAATATCAAACAGCAATTAAGAAAAAGAAGAGAAATTAAGCAATTAAAACAAAACATTTTAAAATTCAGAAAAATACTAATTTCCTAATTATTAACAAAAGCTAAAAAATACACCTAAAAATCTCTTTTTAACTAAAATTTTATAAAACTAAAGAATTAAGAAAAAAATATAAAACTAATCTAATTCTAAGAAATTAAAAACAAAAATGCACTAACAAAATCTTCTAAACACAGAAAATAATGCAAATTTGGAGAGTTATCACAAATGCAACATTAAACATTTGGGTGTTCCAAATGGTAAATATGCATGGGTTAAAGTTGTAAAATGATTTATACTTGCATGAACTAACCTCAAGGACCCATAATTAGATTGGGGACCTAAAACTCTTGCTAATTTGTTTTGTAGGAATCTACTAAGTCAAAGAAGTCATTGTGGTATCTTGACAGTGGATGTTCAAGACACATGACCGGTGACAAGAAAAGATTCATCTCTTTTGAGAAGAAAAGGCAAGGATTTGTGACTTATGGGGATAACAACAAAGGTAGAATCAAGGGTACCGGAGACATTGGAGGAGGAAATACATTGACTATAAGAGATGTGCTATATGTTGAAGGCCTCAAGCATAACCTCTTAAGCATAAGTCAATTATGTGACAAAGGTCTCAAGGTAACTTTTGAAAGTGATAAATGCACTGTTTACTTTAAAGACTCTACTGATATTGCTTTGCAAGGTGTTAGGCATAACAATATTTATTTGATTGATATTGAAAGTGCATCTAATCATAGTATAACATGCTTAATTGCTAAAGAAGAAAATCCTTGGCTATTGCATAAAAGAGCTGGACATATTCATATGCAACATTTAAATAAATTGATCTCAAAAGATCTTGTGATTGGTTTGCCTAAACTGAAATTTGAGAAAGACAAATTATGCACTGCATGTCAAAAAGGTAAACAAACCAAATCTTCATTTTCATCCAAAAGCATGATTTCAACATCAAAACCTTTAGAACTTTTGCATATGGACTTATTTGGTCCATCTAGAATTAAAAGTTTTGGTGGAAATTACTATGCTCTTGTAATTGTTGATGATTACACAAGATTCACTTGGACCTTCTTTTTAAATTTGAAAAGTGAAGCTTTCAAAGCCTTTAAATCTTTTGCTAAACGTATTCAAAATGTAAAGGACTTGAAAATCAAAACATTGAGAAGTGATCATGGTGGAGAATTTGAAAATGAATCTTTTGATAAATTTTGTGAAGAATATGGCATAGCACATAACTTTTCTGCACCTAGAACTCCCCAACAAAATGGTGTTATTGAAAGGAAAAATAGATCATTAGAAGAATTAGCTAGAACCCTTATGAATGAATCTAATGTGCCAAAATATTTTTGGGCTGATGCAGTTAGTACTGCTTGTTATGTGTTAAACAAGATGCTTATTAGGCTAATTCTGAAATTAACTCCATATGAACTGTTGAATGGTAGAAAACCAAATGTATCTCACTTGAAAATATTTGGGTGCAAATGCTTTGTCTTGAATAATGGAAAAGATAATCTAGGTAAATTTAATGCAAAATCTGATGAATCAATTTTCCTAGGATATTCTTTGACCAGTAAAGCATATAGAGTATTTAATAGAAGAACTTTGACAATTGAAGAATCAATGCATGTTGTCTTTGATGAGATTGTGGACCTTGAGGAAAACCCTCTTGAGTCAAACAAACCTATTGCAGGTGATGAGGATTATTTGAAGGAAGCTCTTGAAGAGATGTATCTAAATGAGAACTATCCTCCAGAACTTCAAGAAACACCTCAAGCTGTTGATTCTAAAAGCTATCAACAACCAAGAGGACTTTCCTTGGACAACATCATTGGAGACATTTCAAAAGGAGTAACTACTAGACATAATCTTAATAATTTTTGTCTAACTGTAGCTTTTGTGTCTCAGATAGAACCCAAGAATATAAAGGAAGCTCTTCAAGATGATAAGTGGTGCGTTGCTATGCAAGAAGAGCTAAACCAATTTGAAAGGAATGAAGTCTGGGAACTTATTCCAAAGCAAGATGATTATCAAGTCATAGGAACCAAATGGGTATTCAGGAACAAGCTTGATGAGGATGGAAACATCACAAAGAACAAAGCAAGGCTAGTTGCAAAGGGCTACTGTCAAGAGGAAGGTATAGACTATGATGAAACATATGCACTAGTGGCCAGGTTAGAAGCAATTAGATTGTTGCTTGCATATGCATCTTTGATGAAATTTAAACTATATCAAATGGATGTGAAAAGTGCGTTTTTAAATGGTTTCATAAAAGAAGAGGTATATGTTAGTCAACCTCCTGGTTTTGAGGATTTCAAATTTCCTGATCATGTTTATAAGTTGAAAAAGGCCTTGTATGGTCTTAAACAGGCACCTAGGTCTTGGTATGAAAGACTTAGTACCTTCTTACTTGATAATAATTTTTCTAGAGGTAAGGTTGATTCAACCTTATTTATAAAGAAAGTAGGAAAATACATCTTGATTGTACAAGTTTATGTAGATGATATTATCTTTGGGTCAACTGATGACTCCTTATGTGAAGAATTTGCAAAAATAATGCAAGGTGAGTTTGAGATGTCTATGATGGGTGAGCTGAATTTCTTTTTAGGACTACAGATAAAACAGATGAATGGATGTACTCTTATTTCCCAAACAAAATATTGTAGAGAAATTCTTAAGAAATTTGGTATGGATATGTGTAAAGAAGCTAGTACACCTATGGGTACTTCATGCTATTTAGATAAGGATGAATCTGGAAAAGGAGTAAATGAAACTATGTTTAGAGGCATGATAGGATCTTTATTGTACTTAACTGCTAGTAGACCAAATATTATGCAAAGTGTATCTGTGTGTGCTAGGTACCAAGCAAATCCTAAAGAATCTCATTTGACTGCTGTCAAGAGAATCTTAAAATACCTTAAGGGAACCACTTCTTTTGGACTTTGGTATCCATCTGATGCTTCACTTAGTTTAATAGGTTATTCTGATGCAGACTATGGTGGTTGTAAATTTGATAGGAAAAGTACTAGTGGTACTTGTCATTTTCTGGGCTGTTCTTTAGTATCCTGGAATTCAAAGAAACAAGCGTGTGTAGCCTTGTCTACCACTGAAGCTGAATATATTGCTGTTGGAAATTGTTGTGCCCAAATTTTGTGGATGAAACAACAACTGGAAGACTTTGATATCTTCCTTGATAATATTCCTTTAAAATGTGATAATACTAGTGCTATAAATTTAACTAAGAATCCTATAATGCACTCAAGGACTAAGCACATTGAGATTAGACATCATTTCTTGAGAGACCATATTCAAAAGGGGGATTGCCAAATTGAATATGTTGATACCTTACATCAATTAGCTGATATTTTCACGAAGGCGCTACCTAAGGATAGATTTTTTGAGCTTAGAAGAGAGTTAGGAGTATTAGACATGTCTTAGGATAACCGCTTATGAAAATTTTCACATTTTCGTAAAATTGACGCTTCATAATCGATTATCACAAGGAAATAATCGATTATTCAAATTTAAAACTCAAATCTGGGAAATTTTGAACGAATAATCGATTATCATCAAGCATAATCGATTATCACGCTGACAGTTTCAAAAATAAAGCCGTTGGAGCATCCAATAACGGCTATAAACGGCCATAAACGGCTAGTTGTTCCATTCTTCTTATAAATAGCCTCCTATAATCGATTATTAGACACTTCTTTGCACCCAGAAACTGCTGAAATCAAATCTTGAGCTCAAAACCTCTCAATTTTTATTCACTTTCTCAAAATCTCACTACCTCAAACTTTCTCCATGACGGATTCAAGAAGACATCGCCGCAGAGCTGCTGGAGCATCTTCTTCCTCTCAACCACGTCTTGCAACCATTGATGGGTGGATTTCAGATCCAGGAAAACATGCGGACTATGTTAATTCTTGGCAAGAAAGAAGAATCATGGCGGTAAAGTATATTCGCCTTGATTTTTTCCGTTTCTATGGATTTCAATTTCCAGATCTTTTTGCTGTTCAAGGACTCACGAATCTGGTGGAGCAAAAAGGTTGCATTTATCCCGATCTCATAAGAGTTTTCTACTTCAACTTGAGATATCGAGATGGGATTATATCCACTAAAGTAAAGGGTGTCCGCATAATTTTAGATGATGATGTGTGGACCAACGTTGCTCAACTTACCATCTGGGATTATGCTGTAAAAGTTCATCTAGGACTTCAAGATTTCAATAGGTTGATGGCTTTGCAATCCTTCTTGCGTCACCCTGAACAGCAAACTAATCGAAGGCAATTGCTTGTTGGAGGTTTCAAGGTTGAAGAAAGGATGATTCACTACTTGATTGTTTGGATACTATGTCCTAGAGCAACCAATCATGCTCAATGCTCTGAGCAGGATCTACTTCTTCTATATGGGATCCTAAATCACATACACATCGATTGGCCTACTCTCATTGCTGACACAATGGTAAAAGCTAAGAAATCTCATTCTTATCAATTTCCCTATGCTCTTCTTATTTCTAGGATTTTGGAGTACAAAGGTGTAAATGTTGAAGGAGAACTTGTCCAAGCCATTCAAGCTGTTGGCTCGGAAATTGGAGATACTACCTTTCGTCAGATGGGATTCATTACTAGAGGACGAGTTCTCATTCACAAAGATGATGACCATCCTGATGAAGATGAAGATGATGACATCGATACTCATATGGCAGAACCAGTTAGTGCTGCTGCTCCTTCTGATGCTGGTCCATCTACCATGCCCTCATCCTCCTCACTCTCCATGGAAGAACATTTTGCTAGATTATCTAAGCAATTAGAGGATATGAGTCTAGCACAAAGAACACATTTTGAGAAGATTTATGAGTGGCAACAATCTATTGATGAGTACATGGTTGATCAATTTCTTGATCTTGATGTTCGCCTATCTAACATCGAGAATCATCTCAACCTTCAACCTCCAGAAAGATCTCCTAGTCCTGAGTTTTAGATATAGGTTCTATGTTAAGCATGTTTTGTTGTTTGCTTGCTATTTCATCTATGTTATAATTCTGTCTTTTATGTTTCTTCTTGTAATGTAATCTTTCTTTTCAATAAATAAAATGATCTCTTGATTATATGCATACTTTGTTTAATTGAGGGGGAGATCGTTTTTAGGGGGAGTTTTTTACATCAAATCTTTTTGCTTATGATCAAAAAGGGGGAGAAGAATATATAAGGGGATAAATATACATTAATACAGGTATTGCTAACTCTGTTGTTGTCTGTTAGCTTGTATGTTTTGCAGGTAAGCCAAAATTGCTTTTAAAATTGAAATTTTTTATCATCATCAAAAAGGGGGAGATTGTTACCAATAAGGAGTATTGGTAAATCTTGAAGAAAATTGTTTTGATGATGCTGCAAGAAGTTTTAGTTGAAGAAGATATTAGAATTATTTAAAAGCAATTTGTATAAATTAAATATAGTAGGAAAGTCTTGTAACTTTGTAAAACTTGCATTTTTTTATGGCCATAATCGATTATGGAATGTCAATAATCGATTATCACAAGTCATCCAGGAATAATCGATTATCACCTCATATAATCGATTATCACATTTTTTGAAAACCTGTAACGAACTTGAATAATCGATTATCACTTACAATAATTGATTATTCGTGGCAGTTGAGACTTAACCTTAGATATTCAGAACAACTAGCTATATATTGGGTTTCTGTGAAGATCACTAGCAACGTTGTTGAACAGAAGCCCTTGCAGAATACTGTTTGTCAGAGGAAGTTCTCAGAAGCTATAGTTCAAGTTCCCTTGCTTGGTCTCATGAACAGGAGAGGCTCGCGTGTCGTGTGTCGATAGTCGGAGCAAGCTCTCTTCGAGTTAGCAAGGTGCTCTGCTTGGTCTCGTGAATAGGAGAAGCTCGCGTTTCGTTTGTCGATAGTCGGAGCGGTTCTCTTCGAGTTGGCAGAGTGTTCTTCTTCCGGTTCGTTCGTCGAAGGAAGGTTTATTTATCTGCTTTATTCACTATTTGTTGTAATCTGTGAAACATCTTTTTAGTGGAATTGTTAATCACTTTTTATAGTGATTAACGATTGGATGTAGATTCTGTTGAATCGAACCAGTATAAAAATTACTCGTGTGATTTTCTATTCCCTACACTCTTTATCTTTTACGCATATCAACTGTTCGATAAATTTTCTGAAAGAAAATTGATTTTCTAAAAACGAACAAATTTATTTTAAAAAGGGTGACCGAACACGCTTTCTGCTACTCCAGTTTTATTCCACTGCGTTACATTCTGTCTGGTACCAACCTTCAATGGTATTTTGTGTTTTTCTTGTAGATTGGTGATTCTAAGTGCCAAAATCACAATTTGGGAAGAATTGATGTATAAGATGAAGAGATGAAACTAGAGAGTTCCACAACCTAGCTGTGGACAGTTCCACGACCTGTGGATTTTGCTCGAGAGAATAAAAGACAAAACAGAGTGTTTCACAAGTGAGTTGTGGTTTGTACCACAATTTGTGGATTTACTTCAGAAAATGCAGAATTGAAACCAAAGAAGAGCACAAGCACATTGTGGATTTTTCCATGAGTTGTGGAATTTTTCAGTGTAGTTACTAACCTCTTTTATGACGTGGATTTAAAGCGATTTAAATTAAATAGAAATTAAGGACAATTACTTAGAAAGAGTAACAACTCTCTTAAAAAGAGTAATAAGGGGGATTAAATAGGAGAGAGAAAGATAATTGAAGAGGGAGAGAAAAGAGGTGGAACGTACCAGGAGGAAGAAACGTTGACACCACGGCTTCAACACTTCTTCTTCTTCTGGTTTGCTTTTGAAATTTTACATGATGCATAACTAAATTTCCTTTTGTTAGAGGATTGATGTAGTACTTTGGATTATAATTTCTGAACCTTTTCAATTGATGTTTTGTTAATTTTAATTGTATCAGTGTTCTGTTTATGTTCTAATGTCTATTCTATGAACAGTTTCACAATTGGGAAATTGGGGATTATTTGCGATTATAAATAAAACAGATTAGATGTTGTCACAATTGGGAAATTGGGCACAACTAATTAGTTTGCAATTGAGATAATATTGTTCTTCATGATTTTATTGAATTTTGTAACTGACCTAAGGGATTGGGGGTTCAAATTCAATAGATAAGTTTATCTATCTAAGGAATTAGGGGTAAACAAGCTCTTAATAAACTCAAGTGGATAATTATAATTCACACATCAGTTGGAAAGGGTAGGAATTTATATGAAAATGTATGGGAAATCAATTCTCTAACATTGTTTATATTATTTGAATTCTAATCACTTGTTCATGTTCATCATTTAACTTGATATTTTTGTTGCTCAAAATTACGTAAATTAGTAATCTAGTACTCAACTCATTCAATCCTAGAGGATGATATTTTATTACTACAATAACGATTGGTACACTTGCCAAACGTTCATCACAAAACCCTAAAAAGCTCAACTTTGTCAACTAGGGTAACAAGGCTAAAATCTTGCCCACAAAGACGACAACATGTAGCCACTACTATGGGAAAATCCTCTCCATTAGTAGAAGGACACTTGACCACTTATAGGAGGAAGTCCTATCCATGAGGAGGAGTACACTTGGCCACTACTCTCCAAAAAAAGGAAAGTCAACCACATCCTTGCCTTGCTTTCCAAGGTGGTTTAGGTGGATGTTAACCAAGGTCAACCACAAGAGGTGCCACTTATGGGTTAACTCAGGGAGTTAACTTATGTTTGCCAAAACCCTACACTACTTGGTTCATGATACAAGGCTCAAAAAGTAAATCATATTCTCCTTTAATACAAGGTCTAGATTTGCTTCATGATGGCCCAAGTAAATAAGAGTTTAGCTTCTCCTTGCATAGATGATTCTAACTCCTTTTGGATTTACTTGGCCATGCTTTTTAATATTGGACCCTTGGCTAGGGGTTTGTCATCAGTTCTAATGTTCATATCGCACCTCAATTCATCACTCAAACAACTCCTTTATAAGATAATTTAGTCCTAGTTCAAATAAGCTTGAATACAACCTATCCTAGAAACTGATAAGTGCCTAATACTAGTTTTGCAATTATCTTGCTTTGATTTTGTATAAAATGTTTGATAACCACCCCAATTTCATTTGTTTAGTAGGAGTATAAGAATTCAAAGAGTCAAAACTGTATTTTGAAGAAAATAAGAAAACTTCAAACTCTTTTTAAGAAATTTGCACAACATGGATGCATTGCCATTTTGAGGGCTTAAGCCACAAAGAAAACCCAACAAAGAAGGTTTCCTTAAGCCCTAACCTAAGGCTTAAGCCATGGAGAATCCTTCATCATGAAGTAACGTTAGGAAGCTTCTGCCAAACAACTCACTGCTTAAAGTCATTAAGAAAACCCACCAAGAAAGGAAACCTCACAACTAGAGCCATGGACCTCTGCTAGAGCCATGTTGTTGTCAGAGTTTATAAATATCAAAATTTTGGACAGATTTAGGGAGACTTTTAAGACTTCAATTTTAGACACTTTGGAGATCACTTTTAGAGAGAGACTTTAGAGAGTCTTCTCACTCATATTCTCTGTAATCAATATAACATCTTTAGAGAATTAGAAGATGAATTCTCTTCATTGCTTGTACTTCTTTTTATCCTTCATGAGGAACTAAATCTCCCATGTGTTGGAGTGAGATGTAAACAAATTTGAACTCTCATGTCTTTGGTAATACCTTTCATTTATGTATGTTTTCTTTTGATCTAATTTTTTTTAATGGATTTATGTTTAGCGTTGGATGAATTGATCACTCGTCTTATCTCACTAACTTAAGATTAAGTGGGAACTGGTCTTAAGTTGTGGTCCAATAAGTTATCTTGTGGGCTTCTAGATTCTAGGAATAGATCTAGGGTGTGCAAATAGAGATAAAGGCTTGATCTTAATACAGGTAAAACGTTCAAGCAATCATTGAGGAGTCATACTGAAGGGTAGTCATCCTAGGCTTTAAGTGCTAGGAATGGGTCTAGAGTTACACCTAAGAGAAGTCTCAGGACTTGATCATTTGAAGCTTCATATTTGGAGGTAGATCTGATGCAAGAGAGGGAAAATCTATGAAGTCGATCTTCAACATGATTCAGCAATTTAAAAGTCATTCATTTAGTAATTTCAACTGATTTTCAACTGATTTTACAACATTTTCACCAATACCAATTTGTTTTCTACAGATCAACTAATTTACAAAGGATCAAAATAGTTAAAACATTGTGTTTTCTACCAAATCCTTTGGGTACGATACTTGTTTTCTACAACAACCCAATATACTTGCTGGTATATTTTGGGTTACAAACTGCATGCAAATAGAAACCTATAAAACATATGACAATAGACATTTCATGCCAAATGTACTGAAAATTAACGCACATAAAAATATATTGCATAACTAATCATAATATAGGACACCAAAACACACACTAAACAAATTCAACACACATGTTAAATTGTGAACACATTGACATGCATAAACAGATTCATCACACAATAATGAAAAACAAAATGCACTAATACCATAAGTTCAATTCAATTTGAACAAGAATGTGAATGATAGATTACATGAGAACACCCCAATTCTACTGAATCAAATTAAACAAACATTGAAATGCACAATATCAAATAAGCATTCTTAAACAACCCAGGCTCTAGGTACCAAATAATAAGAATGGGGTTTTCATACCCAATTTGCAATTTTTTGAATTTGGGAAAATATGCTTGAATAGATTGGTGCATTGGAAGGAAAAGAGAAGATTAAACCAATTAAACCAACTTATAATCGAAAACATAGATTAGAATTAGGAAAAATGAAAGAACCAAAAATGTTAGTGAGTTATGAATTGAGTGGGTGAATTGAAAGGAAGAATGAAATGAGCGAAGGAAGCCACACCACTTAGGGACAACACCAAGATGAGTGATGGGGAGTCACCACTTAACTTGAACACTTAAGATAAGACCATAGGTTAGATTTGACACACTCAAGTTTGAAAAGAAATTTTCATTTCAATATCATCAAATTTGTCTAACAAACAAAGTCAACCCCTATTTTACAATGGAGACTCAATTGTCCTAAAATTAGGTACAACTAAATAAGGTTTATCCCTAAATTACAAGACTTCATTAAAGAAAATGAAAAATAAAATGTGTGGGACTTGTAGGATGTGTATGCTCTCACTAGGAGCCATTCCTACTAATTGGACACCATCTCCTTTTTAGCTTTTGGTTGATTTTCAAAATTAAACTCTAACTAGATCATAGGTCCAAAAATTACGCTCTTGTAGTTAAATTAAACATTATGAGATTAGTTTCCAACGAAAAAGAATCAATGAATTTGGAGTTATGTAAAGAATGTTATGACTAAAATAATAAGCAAAGGCTAGTGTTGTTGAGTTCCGCCCGACATTGGGCGAGACTATTGTCGTTGGGCGCCAATTGCCCCTATAGCTATGGCACTGGGTGCTAGTTGCCATGTGAATTATGGCATTGGTTGCTATCTTCTGGCATTAGGTGATGCTTGCTAACAGCCTTTGATGCTTGTTGCATTGATTACCACTCCTTTTCATGCATCTCCTTTCATGGTTAGGCTCTCAAAATATGTAGTGACAATTCACTAAGTATAAAAAGAGAACAGTTAAGGGAGATGGATGTATTGAAGCAAGATAATGCGAAGCTAAAAAGGAAGGTGGAAGGAGGTCAGAAAGGAAAGGAAAAACAACTCCCTAAAAACAATGCATCAATGTAAAAAATTACATCCCTTCCTGGACATTACTAAGATCAAGGAGGGAAGTAGTAATAACAAGACTTACAAGAGTAAAAGTGCGACGAATACATCTCTCATTGTGGGAGGAAGTCATAGACATCCCTTTGTGGTTATCTTCATTATCAGGAACCTTGATCCCGAGGTAGCTATATATCATACAGTTACCACACTAAGGCTAGGATATTTTGCAGAGGATATGTGTATATTGAAAAGTGGTGGTGAGAATGAAAACGGTAGTTCGAATTCAAAAACGAATAATCATAACAATATTTAAAGAATCATTTAATTAAAACAACTAAAAGACGATAACAAGAAGTCATGTAAAAAATATAATTCATATATTTAAAAATTTTGAAAACTAAAGATTTTAAAATTTTAAACATGCAAAAAGTTGGAGGACGACAAAAAATAAAGGCAGCATACCTTTTTTTCTAAAAAATATGCTTTAGAACACACCAATTTTTTATATTCATTTAATATATTTTTTTAAATATAAAAAATTATTTTTATAATTATTTTATTTTTATAATATATATCAAATAAAAATAAATATCAATATATATGTTTTTTAAATATAATTATTTTTTTAACTGTCAATTACATAAAGGTCAACGTTTCAACAATAACACGCAACACACACAACACACATTTATGTACGCTGCACAATCTGCACTATTTCATCATCACAATATCTTTGCAACTCAAATTTGTGAAAGTAGTGGTCAGAATTTGCTATTTTATATTATTTTCCAATTTGGAGTTTGAAAATAAAGTTCTTTACAATGTATGTAATGTATGTATCTGATGTATCAATTTTTAGGGACATGACATTGACCATTGACCACATTTGTATCTTCTGAAACCATAAGCGTCTTTCATTGTCACAAAATATATATAATCCAAATTTGTTAAACAAACTAATCAGGATTTATTATTTTTATATTGTTTTCTTATTTAACAAACTGCGTAATTAACAAGCTAAATATAACCGCTAAACTCAATATCAATCTTGTTAAAATATATTTAAATTTCTTAAAATCTTTAATTTTTTTATTTGGTTTAATGTTTCAATAGATCTTTATTTTCGTTCAGAATCTCAAATAGGTCTCCTACTTATTTGGGGTCTCAATTAGGTCTTTATTTTTGTAAAATTGAAACAAATAGAGACCTTTCGTCGCGTTAAGTGGCATGCTGAGGGTATTGTTTAATCTGACGTGTCATTAAAAACGTGTGTGAAGTGTATTTTGTATTAAAAATTGGAGTGTAAAGAGGGGAAATCAAATTAAATTAAGGGCAAAGTGGGAAAAACAAATAAAATTAAGTTTAACACTTATTGACAAATCAAAATAAGATTGAGGAAAATCAATTGGGACTTCGTATTAGGGTTTGTGGGAGATTGGTGCACATTGGGGAAAATCTCAATTTACATCTTTTCTTATCTCATTCATGTTCTAACTAGGAGATTGATGCAGATTTTTGTTACATTGAAGAGATTGATGGTGCAAGCAAGGACTATTGCGACGAGGAATCGATTGCACAATATCCATGTTCTTCCAGCAGAGGGTACCACAGTCGTTGTCTGATCAAATTGTCGTGGAACTTCCACTAAGGACTAGCAGGAGAGGCCAACAACTTCGATCGATTGGGCGCTCCGGAAACAGTGTCGAACGATGTTGTAGTGTCTTTCAAGACAGCATTGTGGTACTGGATGCAACACGTGCAGCCTGTCATAAACTAGGGGTTCGGTGCAACCATCAAAGCCATCAATGGTCAACTTGAGTGTGATGGTGCCAACCCCTCTATTGTTCAGGCTCGCGTTAATTACTACACAGAATACTGCAAACAACTGGGTGTAGACACTGTTGATAATCTTACTTGCTAAATAAAAGATATCCGCATCGAGAAATGAAACGACAACGTAATTATTATTCAGAGCATCGAGAAAAATGGAGAGGGTAACGTCGAGGGAAAAAATACACATAAAAATACAAATGATGGAAAAAATACAAACATGTTTTTAATGACACGTCAAATTAAACAATACCGTGAGCATGTCACGTAAGGCCATCTTAAATGCCGTTTCTCCAATTTGACGAAAGACCTCTATTTGTTTCAATTTTACAAAAATAAGGACCCAATTGAGACACCAAACAAGTAGGAAATCTATTTGAGATTCTAGACGAAAATAGGAATCTAACGAAACATTAAACATTTTTATTTTCAAACTTTAATTAAAATTTACACTATATTATTCAAGAAAAATCTATTTAAAAAGTGTTTCCTACAGTATAAAAAAGCAATGTCAGATTTTTGTAAAAGTTTAAAAAATTCTCATTCAGTTTGAAATTTGCACCACACACAAAAAATGAAACAATTTCAATTTTAATTTTTTTTAATTAAAATTCATATTGTCAATGTAATTTTTAAATTTGAAATATACGGTAATAAAGTTTGAATTTAAAATCACAAATATAAAATACATGATAACAAAATTGGAATTTAAAATTTAAAATTACAAAAAATTTTAAAATTCAAATTAAAAAGATGTAAAAATTGAAATCTTTCTAATACACTTTTTTTTAATGTGTCAAAGCAACTTTCACAACATAAATTTCAAGAAAAATTCGCATTTAAGATAGAAACAAAAAATAAGAAAACTCAAAAGTTAAAAAGATTTGATTATTCATAACAATTTTGTACTGCGGAGTTAACCGTAGGGTCCAATTGGTGAAGAATATACAATACACCGGTCGATTTGATAATATATAAAGAGGGTTCAACTTTAAAAAATAAATAAGATTAATATAATTAATTTAAATTAAAACACGATTATTATCATTTAGACTATAATTAGATTTAGACTATAATTAGATTTAAAATTAATTTCAAAATGTATAAATAGGTAGTGAGGTAAGTTATTTACATTTATTACGTATTTATTATTGAATTTTCTGAATATTTATTGACTTTGACATCAGAGTACCTCTTACAACTAATCCCAAATACGAGGAGACGAAATGAATGATGATGATGAGTGATAACACATATAAATAGTTGAACCTACAAAACTCGAAAAACTTATAACAGATTTCATAAAACAAAACAAATTTAATAATAAATTATAATACATAATAACATTTAATAATAATATAATAACTTAATAATACTAAAGTGATAATCATAAAAATTAAAATATGTCATAAAACAATAAATAAATAATTGAAAAATGAATCATTAATAAACTAAAAGAAAACTAAATAAAAGAATATTGAGAATGTTCTTCGTATGTCAAATTTAAATAATAATTTAAAAATAACTTCATAAACACTTATTAAAAAAGTTAAAGTTATAAATTCTTTAAAATTAAAAAGTACTATGACTAAAGTGTTCACTTTCAACTTTGTTATTATTCCCAAATTTAAAATTTGCATTTCAAATTCAAAATAAAAAGACTGTAAAATAAAGTGTAACATCACATTTTAATAAGATAATACTACTCACGTAAACAGTTGACCTAAAATAAACTCACATTCTATTCTAACTTTTGTTGTATCGTCATCCAATACCTGATCCATATAAACATCATTCTCTACTCACACCATTCAAGTAATCATTGCAAAGGAAAACACAAACACACAAAACAGAAAATAAAGAAGGATAAGTTAATGTACCAAAATCAATCATATTACAATTTTATAGAAGTAAGCACATAACAAAGGTAAATCATTCAACCCTAAGACGTACAATAATTCATTCTAGACTTGACCATCCAGATATGTATGTATTGATGTTAGACTCTTGGGTGTCCTACGTCACACATCTCTAGTTGAGATTGGATGGTATTAGAGTGTCAGGATAACTCCCATTTTGGAATCCTATATCAATACATACAATATTGAACACCACTATCTAATCTCGCCACTAGATTCTTGGAATTACACCAAACACATATAAAATGCGCATAACCAATAACAACTTATCATCATTACAATATCATACATGAATAAACATCATACATACTCTCAATCATGTTGTCAGTCCATGAAGCATCACAACTTATATAATAAGCATGCATAAAGTTTATAACAAACCATTCAAGCCAGCAAAACCATAAAAAATCACATAGAGTTGCACTGGCACTTAGGTTCTTAATGTGAAAGCCCTCGCAAAACTCAATGCCAAAGCTCTCAAAAGTTTTCTCATCCAACGAGACTCACCTCTTGGCTAGTGAACTATGAAGAAAAAATGGTCCAAACCTGTAGGGAAAAGTGACGTTCAACGGTACAAAGCCATCACTCAACGCCAAATATTCACATATCTAATTGTTGAGCAGCATAAACCTGAAATGGTCCTTGACTTTTATTGTTAAGCTTGCGCTCAACACCACATTAGTGTCGCTCAGTGCTACACCAAAAAATTAGAAACTTAACACTGCGAATTGTGGAACTAGGGACCTATTCAGATGACCAAATTGGTATTCCTAACTCAATATATAGTTCTAAAATAGGTTTAGGTGTCAAAATGAATACTAATTTACTTAAGTGGCCAGATTCTCAATTCTTCAACTCAACCCCAATTTCCACCAAAGTAAGCACACACCCAACAAAAAACACATAACTCCTATAACACACCCAATTCAAGATGTCACGGGTTGTGATAAACCGAAATATTGTAACTTTCTAATAGTGTGGAAACTAGTATTAAAAAAACACTTTATTATTTAAACATGCGAAAATAAGACAAAGTCATAAATGTCTAAAATATTATCCATTTACATACTTCTGAAAAGTTATAAAGAAGTAACAACTTAATTGAAAAAAAAATATCTCAAGTTGTCCCCATCCTCTCTCGTTTTTCTTCAGCATCAGGAATATCTGCAACAACCTTTCCTCCCATATAACCAAACGTCATACGATCATCGCACTAACACAAACAGGTATGGGATAAGCTACCAATAAAACAAACCATGACAATATAAAATATCATTAACAAATACCAATATATAACATCAATAAACAACCCCATCTTATTCACTATCAATACAATGATTGATTGACTCCATCATCAATGCAAATCAACAAAAATCTTTTTATCCTCGATTCCATCACGAACATCACTCACCTAGACCAACAATTTATCTCTTCATTTGCAACTATGCGAACTACACCACTATCATAGCCCAATTACTAACAACTTAGCATTCCTTAGAGCATCATTGTCATCACGATTATCACTGCTTGTACCTTCATCATGAATATATCTATCATGAACTCTACCATAAGCATCACCATACCATGATCTCCATCTTGAAAGAATTAGTCACACTCATGTACTCTACTAATGAATCATTATTTTGTCCTATTCACTTAGCTTTTCGTACTGAATTTAATTAGGGAATTGTGCTTAATTGTCCATTATTCTCTCAATTTTGCTATTTGGACTTAATTTTACTAATAATTCTTATTTTAATTCATTTGAATTATCTGAGCTTAATTATTTTCATTATTATTTTCAGGACAATTTTGGAATTATATTTTGGGAGTTAAAGAGATATGCCACATCATTTGTATTGTAATTTTCGTTATTGTATTTCATTGTAATTTGAATTTATATTCCATTTCAGTGTAATTTGCCAGTAAGTGCAGTTACTGACTACTAAGGCATATGAATTTGTATACCATTTCAGTGTAATTTGGGGTAGAATTAGGATTTGGACCCATTTTGGGTCAAATTGTAAATTAGACCCATTCCGAGGGCATTTTCGTAATAAGGGGTCTTTAAAAGCCAAATCTGATTTCGAAGGGGGATCATTCCTGGCTAAACGAAATTTCTCTCCTTCCACTCTTTTCTAAAAACGTAGAACAACTTCTATGTTTAGTTCTCTACGTTTTTTGTCCTCTCCTCTGAGGTTTTGTTTTCGTTTTCCCCTTTCTTGTGATTGTAATTTCAGACTTGAATTGTTATTAAGAAACTATTGTTGTATTCTTCTCTATTATGCAATTTGATTTCCAAATCTGTTCTATTTTCGTTGTCTAATTATGTTTTGTAATTTGGATTTTGTTTTCCATTTCAATTTCATTTTCATTTTAGTTTTATAGTTTCAATTCCTATTTCGATTGTCTTTGCGTTTTGATTTGGTTCAACAAATTCATTGTAATTTCAGTTCACTGTTGTTTGGATTCATCTTTGTTTGATTCTCTATATATGCACATTCATTTTCCAATTTCATGCCAATTTTGTTTCACTATTTGTCTATTATTCAGATCTGAATTCTGTTTTCTAGATCTATTCTAGATTTGTTTACCAAATTCGTTTTGAATTTGTTTTAATCTTGTTTTGATGTTTGTAATTCAATTTCTTGTGTTTAAATTTGTTATAATGGAAGCTTAAATATATTGGGTTTGTAACTGAAACGATTGTAATGTTTCCTTGAGATTATTGGAGCTTAATTGTGATTCTATTTGGTTTTGCCCTGCATACTATGAATTCTTTTTTGTCTGGTTCATTTTGGTTGATGCTTGGTGGACTGAATTGTGTGCGTTTAATCTTCGCTTAGTTGGTTGATATATGATGCGTAGCATTGAATGAATATGTGTGCATTTTCTTAATTCGCAGTCAAGAAAATAATTTTAATCTTCGCTTAGTTGATTGATTCATGTTGGATTGAGGGTGATAGGTCTTTAGGAAACGACCTAGGAGTCACTTCCTAGTATATTGCACTTAATTGCACAGATTTATTTGTCGGGTACGACCTCAATCACCTACCTCACCCACCTATAAACTCTCCTCTATAGGCCACCTATAGCCTATCCTACAGACCTGCTCGAGTCGTCTTGCCATCCCAGCTAAAGACATGTTTCCCTGCCACACAAGGACTAAGCGAGACATCATTCCCCCATACAAAGAATGTTCAGTACTTGAACATTCCTCTGTTTTCGCGGGTAATATTTATGCCTAGCTTAAGCTAATCTTGGATGATTAGTTTTGTAACCCTAGCTTTGTGGAGAGGGTCCCACATGAGATATTGTGGCCACATGGCAAACTCTTGGTAAAGAGTTTTCTTACAAAGGTAGTGATCATGTGTCATTTTCTTAGTGGAGAACTTTGGCTAAAGTGGTTTTCCACATGGCAAGCTCTTAGAGAGTTTTCTTACAAAGGTAATGGCCATATGTCATTTTCCTAGTGGAGAACTTTTACTAAAGTGGCTTTCCATATGACAAGCTCTTAGTGGAGAATATTTCTTTCAAAGGTAATGACCATGTTTCATTTTTATAGTTGGGAACTTTTGCTAAAGTGGCTTTCTACATGGCACTCTAGGAGTGGACAATTTTTCTAAAAGTTAAAGTCCCTATGGAAAGCCACTCTAGCAAAAGATATGATTTTTAAGATTTTGTGCAAGATAACATTTTAGGGTTTGGGTCTACTTTGGAGACACCTTCATCTATAAATAGAGGTGTCTCTCCCCTTATAAACTCATTTTGAGAATTATATTGTTATGTTGCCAAAATATTTGTGCAACCATATCTTGTTTATAGTTGGTCAAACCTCTACAGAGAACCATCAAACACCTCCGTCCCACAACAAACATTCTTAAACTTAGAGCATCCTCTCCATCCACCCCTTCCTTCCATGCCAACCTCACCTTCATGGTCTCATCTTCATGCTTTGGCCCAAGCTAGCTTGAGAAGTACCCTATCAGTACTTTATGTATGTGTTTGGCATAATTCCATGGATCTCATGGGGAGATTCTATTGTGGCATTGCATTAACGTATGTATTTATATATGGATTCAACATTAAAAGCTAACCTTTCACTTTAATAACCATCAAATCTCAAGTAAAGAAGGGTGAGATATATGACGAGAGGAGCAGGAGATCCTAGTCTAAGGACTTTACCTTAGCCAAATATTTTAATGGACTAACCTTATGTGTTGTAAAGTGAAACTCATTGGCAATGGCTCAATAGGGAAATAGAGGTCACCACAAGTGCATAACTCATTAGAGTCTGATATCAATACATGTATCTGGATCATTGAGTCTAATATGAGTCTTTATATGTGATATGATTATTTCTATGAATGAGTTATGTGTGGTAACATCTTTAGACCTATTTTATGAATGCTCTTTTTGCACATTAACTTACCTTTTTCTTTTGTGTTGTTTTGTCCTTATTTGTAATGATCACTTTAATCGTGTGATCAAATAATGTTGTAACGGTGGATGTAATTCAAGATTATGGTGGTGCTACAATATAAATCTAGGGCGGTCTTGTTTTGTATAAGTTTCTTGATTTTGAAAAACTTTATTATACTTTTAATTAGTGTTATTTTATCTCTTAGTTGTATAGAATCGTTGTGTAAATATTTAAATATATATATATATATATATATATATATATATATATATATATATATATTGATATTATAGTTATACTTTGGACAACTCTAGTAGCAGTATATATCTGAGTTATTTGTTCTTAAATATTGATTATGTGATGTTTCTTTTAGTAATTGTATTTTATTAAACGGGATGTCACAATTTTGGGCGTGCTTAATTTCTATTGGGGACATCTATGTCAAGAGTTGGGCAAGATCAGAGGAAGAAACCTTACTCCAAACCTTAGTCTCATGGGTTAAAAAGGATTTATTCCCAATAGCAGTTTGAGTAGGGCAAGGTTTAGTGTGATCTTTGTGGAGGACCACATTAAAAGAGAATTTGATCTCAATTAGTGAGTTATAAGATGTGTAATCCTTTTGGTTTAGAGGGATACTTTATTAAGGGTTATCCTTCTGGTAAAAGATTTATATATGAATGTCTACAGTCGTGTTAGTAGAAGAAGAGGAGTGGCAGACCCCAAGCTACAAAGAGGGTGTATGTTATATCTGGAGTAGAGACAGCTAGATCAGGTAACCTTATCGTTGAAAGTTTTTATAACTGGTAGGAATCTATGTGTTTTGTATGATTCTGGAGTGACACACTCCTTTATGTCAGAAGTTTGTAGTGTGATCTTGTAGTATTTACTTCAACCTTCAGTTTGGTTAAGAGGTTTGTGTGGTGTGATAGATGTTCAGTGGTAGTAAAGGGGCATAAGTTTAAGCTTAACCTTATATGCCTACCTCTAAAAGATTTGGATGTGATCTTAGGAGTGGTTGGTTGTCTACCAATCACATTCTTATTAATTGTAGTAAGTAGTTCTTTCCTAGCTCTAATGAGTTAGAGTTGTTGTCATCTCATTAGGTGTTGCAAAAAGACAGAGAAGGGTTTTAGTGTTTTACCTTCTTTGTTGAGATTGTTGGTAGGGGGAACACAGGTTTACCTTAACCCATAATCTCAGTAATATATGAGTTTTTGATGTTGACAACACATAATTAATAACACATGTATATTTTGTGTTACATGTTCTATGTTTACATGTCATATGTTTTTCTTTAATGAGTTAAATTTGTTAAAGCATATATGAGAACATGTTTGAGCTATGTTTGTGTTGTTCATTGCATATCATTATGTGAAATGTGTGATTTTATATGTGTATGCATGACATATGTTTTCGGGAAAAGAAAAATCACAAGCACTGTGGTTGAACTTTAAATGTGTGGCAAAACAACAGTTTTAAGTCGATTAAGTTAGTTGATGTTTTGAAAATCTGTTAAATGTTGGTAACAACTAACATAACGGTCATAATTTTAAATATGTTGACCAAGCATTAAATGATAGTTGATTGCATTAATTGTACATTAATTATTTGTTTGATTGCTGCTAATTCTATTATAACTGATTGTTATATTCGATCCCGTTAGTAGCTCAATCGATTAAAATGCGTCTCATATGTGTTATACTATAAATTAATGCATATTTGAATTCTGTAAGAACTTTTGGTGATTCTAACAATTTCATATCATTTAAAAAAAGTTGTGCTCTTCTAGAAAGAGAGGAAAAGCTCCAAGAAACAAGATTAACCGTGGTGATCAACAAGTTGTGATTTCTTGAAGAGCAAGACTGTTGTGTTTAAAAGAATGATCAAATCTGCCCACTTGGGTGTTACTGCGTGATCAGATTCTATAATCTCGTGAAGATTGGTTTGAGTTCCCTATTGTGACTAAGGAAGAAGAACGTGTGTGTTCTTGACGTTGAGGGTGCCTCAAAGGGGTTAGAAGGCAGAAGAGGGGATTCTTGTTGCTGGTCTTGTTGTTGATTGCCTATATTAGATTAGAGGGTTAGAGAGGTGTTTTATATTTTTGACGTGAGGTCTCTATAAAAACCTTGTTGTAAAAACCTTGATCTTTATAGTGCATTGGCTTCTCGTGGTTGGAAGGACACTAGATGTAGGCTTGGCCGAACTAGTATAAAAACTCAATGTTTGAATATTCTGTACTTATAATTTAAAAGATGATGGATTTGTGAAGTCAGACTCCAACACGGTTTTAATACTATAATCACTCATTTGCTAGCTTAAACTGATTTCTAGATTAACGTGACAACACTCTCATGCTTTTTACATAACACTACAAAAAAATGTTATTTAGTGGAGGTTTATTTTCCATTTAGTGGAGGTTTATTTTCCATTTTGCGTAGGTTTTTACCTTCACCTAATTAATTTTCGATGGTTTTTCAAAACCCCACAGTTAGAGTCGTAGCTATTAATTTGCGAAAGACCCCTCGTATCATACTTATATTGTGGAGTTTTTTTTTGTGGAGGGTTTTAACCTCTTCTATTAGTTACTATTATTTTGTAGAGGTTTGAAACCTCCTTTATTTTCAATTATTTTACTGTAAAGATTACCCCTATTTTCCTCATTGTTTTTGGTTTATACCCTATTCAATTTGACAATTATAATTTAGAGGTTTTAAGCTGCCTCGTTTGTATTATTTTACTTTATAAGTTTACTATTTTATTTTGTTTGTGTTACATGACAATGTCACCATTGAAATAGTTATATTTTTTTCAATAATATTTATTTGCAACAAGATTTAAATACGGTAATGGAGACAAAAAACATGACAAACTTGTTTTACCAAAGCGTTCAAATATATATATATATATATATATATATATATATATATATATATATATATATATCATTAAATCATTTCATTCTCAAAAACACCAGAGTGCATAAAAGTAAGTTAAAATGAAACATAATTAGGACTTAATTCATAATTACTCAAAATACATAGACTAAATATAGTTTCATCCTAAAAAACATCATAATACATGCCAAATTCTTAGGGAAAGGATGCTAAGAGCGAAAACTTTTGCATGAGAGGGTCAAAATATTGCTTACCTCCATCGCATCAGTACCCTTATCCAAAAAATCAATCTTTATCAAAACAACGAATGTCCTTTCCCATGAAAATTTAAACTACTTCCATATTAGCAAGCAATGTCAAACCACACAGTAAACCTAGGAACCAATAAACAATAAAAACTTGTAGTGGAAGCGGTAGAAACGACGTAGTGAAATATTTCAGAAACGCACGAATGGACAAACATAATAACTATTGGAAAGAGCAAGAAAAACCAGAGTGTTCAAACTCACAATGCAGTGACAAGATTTGGAAATTTCATATGGATGAAGGGAGGGGGAAATTTGGGAAGGATTTAGGAGGGGGAAATTGGCACGACGAATGGAGGAATGAAGAAATGGACAGTCTGCAAACCCAAATGCACTAATAAGAAGATTGGAAAATTCGGGAGGGAAGAAGGGAAGAAAGGAAGGAGAAATTGGAGTGTAAAATTTTGGGAGGCAATAAATGTAAAAAATGGTGGAATGAAAGTTAAAAATGTATTACAAAATGTATTACAATTTAGGTAGGTTTTAAACATCTTCAAAGAAGAATTAAAACCTCCTGCATTATTGTCATTTAAACAATCTATTCTAAATTATGTTAATTTGGGGTATTCTTATAACTTCCACAAAATAACCTCCATTATATAACATTTTTTGTAGTGTAAAAACAATCTAATGTAAGATCAAACTAATCATAATATTGTTATTTCCGCTAAATTCTTGTGGATGAAAACTTGTTTACTACATCAACCTAGTATACTTGTTGGTAGATCCTTAGCCTTGCAATAACCATAAATCTAATGCGTACTTACAGTTTTGACTTTATTGCCTCTTTAAGTACAAGCTTATTTGGATTTACCAATAAATTAAGAACCTCTGAGTGACTTTATTTGGAGACTCTTATAAACGACTCTCATTTGCTTGTTCAAATGGATCATGTCGACTAAGAGCATTATTCATCATCTCTTGCATATACATAAATTGATCCATCCCAAATCCATCTACAGAAGTTCTTGAACTACTATGGCAATTTTCTCATGCAGTCATATCAACAAAGGGAGTTCTTCACCATGAAATGTACAAATCTTTTAATTTGACATGAATCATTTTAGGTATTAGTGAACTTTAACCTCCTCATCTTTCAAAAGTATAGTACATTTGCATTTGATGCATGAGCATCTAATCCCTCCATAGTATAAAATTTATATCGAAAATTAAGGCATACTAAGGAATAAATGAGAGAACAGCTCCCTCATAACATATCCAAATTTCTAGGTAGAGTCACCTGTTTTCACATCTCAAACCACCTTAACTAGACTGATGGGTTTTTCCTCTTAGATAAGCTCTCCACTAAGTTGACCACCTGCATGTCGACCGAATGGTTTAGTTGAAGTAAGGAGCTGAATGGTGACGTTTAAAGAGGTCATAACGCTGAATGAAGAACCGAACGGTGACGTTAATACCGAACAGGAAAGAAATGATCGAAAAATTTGTTACTGCATATGAAATAAAGAGTATAGATAATAGATGAGAGGTTCGAAGAAGAGTATCAAATATTTTAGGTTTAGGTAAAGACTGGATTTCTTGGTCATTGGAGAAAATGAAACTTCCTAGAGATCGTTTACTAACATTCTCTTCTTTAATTACGCTAACGATAATACTCCATTTCTGAATCCTAAATAATCCAATATACACATCCGTATTGATTTCAAGTGTCTGGATCATCCTATCTGTCTGGCCGTTGTCTTGGGATGGCAAGCTGAATAAATCTTCAATTGGTTGTCCAATTCTCTCTACAATGGTTGCCGAAATTGAGAGGTGAAGTGAGGATCCCTGTCTGAATTGCTACAACATGACACTCCTAGCAACCGAACCACGTCCTTGCTGTAGAGTGGAACCAATCTTTGACATTTACTTCTCAACTGATGAGCATAACGTAAACACTCTCGGTCAAACTGTCCTTACAGACTTAATAACATTATGGCTTTATGACTGAACGGTAAAGGTAATTGGCTAAGTTCTTGGTAATTTTATCCTATTGTCGTTCGATCTCTAAATCTCTACTTTCACCTTTGACGTGATAACCAAGAACACATAAACCGAACAACGTCTGCTTTCATATCAGACCACAAAATGATTTTCTTGAGATCCTAATACATTTCAGTCATGCCTTAATTCATACTGAAATGATTATGATGTCCTTCCTCAAGAATCAATTTCTTACTTTCCTATTATCAAGAACACAAGTCCTTTGGTTGAATCTTCAGAATACTAAACGTTCATAGCACAAATTTTTCCTTTGATCGCTACCGATTGGCTCTCTGAATTTCTACTACTCCGCCTTTGCTGACTGCTTAACTCAGATCTTGCCGAACGGTTCACTTTCTACCTCCAATTGATGCATCTAATACCGTTCGGTTTTTAACCTCACATGTAATCTTAAGTACCTTACACTCTCAAATAAACCCGACTCTCGGATTATCATTACCTACACATGCCCTAGAATTTGCACTTCAATCATTCGGAATTCAGAATTGAACAACTTCAGCATGCAACTCCTTTTCTTTATCATACCGAACCCTACTCTTAGACGTTCCTCAAGCATCATTCGGATTCATTCTTCTTCTTTGTCAGCAAAATAGATGTACTCTCTGATAAATGATTGATTCGGATAACTGATTCTTGAGTTCCATCCACTTTGTTGAAACTACTCTGTAAGAAGTGACTAATACTAATCCAACACCTGACATTAGTGCAAAAGAGACTCAACTTCATTCTGAGTAGATAACAAGGGCACTTCTTCAAGAGAACTAAACATCCCCAAACGTTCCTCAATACCATTCGGATACCCCTCTTAATACCGAACGATTTACATCAATAGATACCAAGCGGTATACACACTATTCACTTGGAGTAACTTCCAAATTAGTCAATTCCAAAAATCACACTCTCACTATCCTACTAATAAGCATCTATCTCACATGTTTAGATGTCCAAACTAAACCAATTGTTGGTGTTTACACCACCAGATCAAACAACGCCCTTCTCACAAACACATAAAACAACACTCAATTTTAATGAAAAGCAACAATCACTATTACATGTACCGATCGCTTCTACACCGAACAAAATATAAACTCATATTGTAGCCTAAGGTCTGGTACCTCTGCTCGGCTGAATCCTTCGTACTGAATGGATTTTGAGTAAATGCTCTCCTATCCAAAGGACAATATTCCCCCAAATGACCTTTTCTCTTGCACCTATAACTTCTCTTGTTTCCCCTTAATTGAGGACAAACTAACTTCAAATGAGGCCCTCCACAATTATAGGAACTTATTGGCCTTTGCTGCCCAGATTGACCACAAGCACCGGATGACTTTGTAGAAGAACCTTTGGATCCATAGGAAAATAAGAAGGCCGAGAATAAGGAGTTCTTCTGGAACCAGTACTAATTCTAGATACGTTCGGT
Source organism: Vigna umbellata (assembly GCF_029865625.1). NCBI lineage: Eukaryota > Viridiplantae > Streptophyta > Magnoliopsida > Fabales > Fabaceae > Vigna > Vigna umbellata. The sequence continues at coordinate 23,066,239 of NC_142170.1, forward strand.
CCATCCATCCTCTTTTGCTGATTTTGCTGACTTTCTACTTCCTTCTTCGCCTTTTCAAAAACTCTCACTCTCTCAATCAAAACTTGTAACTCCTGAATGCACAAACACTTCATCCAATATTTATTATCGCCCCTCAATCCGTTCTCAAACATTCTACACTACCATTCTTCATTTGTTTCCAATGTATAAAACCTTAGAAGATATTTAAACCGATCGGCATACTCAGAAACAGTCATACTCCCTTGAACCAATTCCAGAAACTTCACTTCCTTTGCAAACCGAACGCTGTTAGGAAAGTACTCAGCGTAAAACTTTTGCTTGAATACTTCCAAGGAAATAAGTGTATCGTTTCCTTCCAACAACATCCTCATGTTACTCCACCAATGACTTTCTTCCCAGTTAGCAAATACTCTGAATAATTCAACCTGCTCTCATTCGGACACTTCTTAGCATTGAAAATCCTCTCCATGTCTTTGAACCACTGGTCGGCCTCATCTGGACTGTACTTCCCACTGAACTTAGCCGGATGATGTTCTAGGAAACTCTCTAAGCTCAATTCTTGTTGATGAAGAGTAGAAAAGTAGACGACCCAGTTGTAGTCCTATCCTTCAACATCAAATCCGTATACTGCTGTTGAGACGCCTCTATTGAAATCCGAGCGGTCTCCAAATGCTGAAGAGCCACCGTATTCTGCTGAACTAATGCGACAATCTATTGTTGCATTTCCGTGATTATTGATTCCATCAATGTCGTGGAGTTAAGTGCATCCATATCTGCAAGTGAGGGAGGAGGAGACCTAGATGCCATCTTCCAATTATACAGGAAGAAAGAACCATCGGTCTAACTCAAGGGAATAAGGACACTATCTAAATCGAACGCTGACTACAACCAAAAGCCAAATCAGCATAGCCAAGTAAATAACGAAAACAAACAATACATGATCGAATGCTAAAACGTTCGGTCACAAGAAGGTCAATATAAGACCAGATGGTCACTATGAAACCGAACGGTTGAATACATTAATTAGAAGGGTCTAAATTCCAATCAGAATTGAGAAAAGAAAATCATCTCCGGTAAAAGTCATGAGTATGCACCCTCATTACTTCTATCAAGACATTTTCTGTTCTCAAAACTTCCATTTATAACAAAAATTTGATCATCTAAACTTGAAGGAAATGGTATAACATACTGTTTAGGACAACTTTCCACAGGAAGTCACGACAAACCCACAACTGAGAGGTCGTTTTAGGAACTAACTGCTCTGATACCATTAATGTAACATCCCAAAAATATAGCTCCAAACTATATTCAAGAGTGCTTACATTTACAATAAAATAAAACAGTTACAGGAAATAAAGTTTAACTTACAGTTGTCGTAAAATAACCATAAATTAAAAACTTTACAGAAACGTACACTGATACAACCCAAAAGAGCATATCGATCGGTCATACAAGAAGTGTATTAACCGAACGATCCTATACTAAATACCAAAACAAAGTCAAGACCGAACGGTCTTACTCTTAGCAGAGACCATCCTCTTCTGCCAGCGCCTGCTCCAGAGAAACTTCTACACCTTCTGCTCACACCCACAGGGTGATCATTGCAAAGACAAGGACGACCGAACAGACAACATGACAAGACAGGAAAACAAGGGTAAGCTAGTGTAATTTAATTAACTATGTAAACATACATTTCATACGAACACATAAAACAATCATACTTATACAGAAATCACACCAACATATTATAACCAACCACTTTCACTTTGACTGTCCAGACTGTATGAATTATGTAGCTACGAAGTTCTTGCACTCGTGGAAAGGTAATCTGGAAAACCATCAGAATTACCATAGCTGGAAACCCAAGCCGTCACACGAGATTAGCGCTTCATCCCTTACTGTAGCTGGAACAGACAGGAAACATGACAAGACAGAAAAACATGACAACCGAACAAACAACATGACAAGACAGGAAAACAAGGGTAAGCTAATGTAATTTAATTAACTATGTAAACATACATTTCATATGAACACATAAAACAATCATACTTATACATAAATCACACCAACATATTATAACCGACCACTTTCACTTTGACTGTCCAGACTGTATGAATTATGTAGCTACGACGTTCTTGCGCTCGTGGAAAGGTAATCTGGAAAACCATCAGAATTACCATAGTTGGAAACCCAAGCCGCCATACGAGGTTAGCCCTTCATCCCTCATTGTAGCTGGAAACCCAAGTCTACACATGAGTTTAGTCCGATAGGTAAGGTTCCAGCTATGAGACTAAACTCATGTGTAGACTTGGGTTTTTAGCTACAGTGAGGGATGAAGGGCTAACCTCGTGTGGCAGCTTAGGTTTCCAGCTATACGCAACCATGCCTCCTTTTATTCTCACCACATTCGCCACCATTCTCTACTTGAGACTCGGTGACCATTAGAATGTCAGGATGAACGACAACTTAGTCTGCCATATTCATACTTTACAATTCCATAACCATTTCTGAGATATTCCTCCTTGGAACACTCGTTCATATCCATTTTATACAATCACATCATACTGTAATGTCATCATACTTCTTCACATCCATACTATTCCATTCATATCACATTTTAAATAACTTCAAACCGAACAATAAAACAAACATCACCCTTGAGCACAACCGAACAGAAATATCAACACTTATTATGAACAAAATCGGACGGTAGAACACCCCCATATGCGAACATGACCAAACGGGATATTGATCCATAAGGTGAACATGACCGAACGATCATGTAAAGAGTGAAACTCAAGCATGAGTCGAACGTTATTAGCTTGATCCGAGTACTATTGAATTAGACCGAACACTTATTGATTAATGTCGACCACTAGTAGACCATACCGAACACTATTATCATAGACTAATCACTATAGGCTTAGGCCGAACACTTAGGGCTTATGCCGAACGTTATAACCAGGCTAAACACTTTAGTTGAACCAAAAACTTATTGTGAGACAAAACATTTTCTCATTACTCAAAGACTATAACTGAACTGTATTTACTAGACAGAATCCAAAGAATTGACTGAATACTATAGAACATCTATAATTGGACATGATCAAATACTAAAGCTTGTAATCAAAATCTAAGAGCTTAAACCGAATACTACGAGCTTAGACTGAACACTCTTAGTTTCAATTTCAATTACATAATTTTGGTAATATGACGACATTGAGTGCTTAGTGCATCACCGAACATTACTGAGACCGAGTGCTAGCATCTGGCCGAACACTACCAAGACAGTTCAAGACCGAGCGGTCAATAACAGTTATAGCCTATGACAGACTGAACGCTATTTATAAAAAAAAGTTATGTCTAGACTGAATGCTAAAATTGAAAATCAACACTAAATCGAATGATCATTAACTGAGAATCCACAATAGCATAACTCAGTTAAGACCGAGTACTAGAGAAAAGTCGAACGGTCAATTAAAGACCTTCAGCAAACTACATAATTCTGCAGAATAGCTACAAAATTGAGATCGACACCAAACCTTACCAAATTCACTCAGCCACTGCACCATAATCATATAGATACACAATCATTATAAACACATCATCAATTTTACATTCAGACAGCTTTATCCCAATCAATTTCATGCACATGCATATTTATCAAACAACATCTTCATACATCAAAACCATGTAATTAAATTATCTAGCTTCCGTTACCTCTTAATCGGACCGAACAACTTCAACAACTGCAGACTTGATCACCACCAGAAATTCTTATGAACTCCTACAGTTCACCGATTGGTGAGAAAAGACCACCCAATGGACCAAAAATGGAGTTAGAATAGGGAAAAGAATGTTGAAGAACACATGCAACCAGTAGGCTATCGTGCATGTGACAGAAAACAACCATTCTAAGAAGAGAATGAACTTACCAAATTTAAGCTTGATTTTGATCGGTGGAAGACAATGATATTGACTCCTAGATTGCTTAAACAGTGGCTGGTTGAAGAAAAGAGTGAAAAAGGATGAAGAATTTTTAGAGAGAATGAGGAGAAAAGGTAGAGGCTTGAGTTTTAGAGAGATGCAGATTTATGAGAAAATGAGATGAGCTGGTTTTGGAAATTCTATAAAATGTTCACTGTCTTGTTTTTGAGAAATTTGTTCCTCCCTTCCAAGTGTCAATTTTCAGGGTTTGACATTTTGATATGTTTTAATGATAATAATAAAAAATAATAATGATAATATTAAAACTAATGATAACGATAAAAATAATAATAATAATAATAATAAATCATATTTGTAAAAATTAATATATGTAACCGAATTTCAAAATTCGGTTAAATAATCTTTTTAAAATTTGTTTTTTAATTTAAAATTTTAAAATATTTATTTTAATATATTATTTTAATATAATTTAAAATATATCAATATTTTAATATTTTAAAATATAATTTATTAAATTAAAAAAGTAAAATACATTTAAAAAATTAAAAACAAAAAAATTCAAAAAATAAAAATAAAAAACAAAGTGTCGGATTTAAAAGGTACTACAAGATTTCAAAAAGAATAATAAAATGATTATCACATTTGCACATTTGAAAAATAATTCTTATCAGATTTTGAAGTTTGAAAGAACTGAATATTAGATTTTTAAATTTGGTGAGTTTTTAATTGGATTTCAAATACAATTAGTTTTTTAATCAGATTTTAAAATTTAGTGATTATTTTAATCAGAGTTTTGAAATTTAATGATTTTCTTTAACTAAATTTTAAAATTTAAATAAATTATGGGATTGAATTTCAAAATCTAGTAACTTGTCGAATTTTAAAATCTAATGAGTTTTTTAATCGAATTTCAAAATTTATGAAATTGTTATCCGTATTTTTAAATTTGATGAATTTCTAAATCAGATTTTGAAATTAAGTAATTTCTTAAATCAAATTATCTAGTTAAGTGAAAGGAGGTGTGATGGTAGGTTTAGATTAAGAAAAGTTGGTTGATAGGTACGTGAGGTAATTATAAGAGAGAGAAAAAAGTTATCCTGTGTTTAAATATTAAGAAAAAGTTTAGAAGTGTAAAGAAAAAGTTTGGAGATGGTGGACGAAGTTCCCTAAATACAATTCTAAAAATCATAACCATAGTAGGCTATAACTTAGTCATGCATTAAACAATTAATTAAGTCGTTCATATTTAATAACTCCCAAAGTGAATAATAACATGCTTGCAATATTCTAAGAATATTTTGTTATATCTTTTATGATATTAATAGTATTGACTAAATGATAAGAAGTGATTATTTATTATTGTATCTAAAAGCATATAAGTTATCATTATATATGCACCTATAAATATATTATAATACATAGAGTGTACCCTCGTCTCATAATTACTTTATTCATATATACTTTTTTTTATTGATTAGAGCATTAAAATTTCTACAAATAGACTTCTATATGTTTTTTTGTGACAGTTTAGAGCTGATTACAAGTCTAACCCATGTAAAAACAATACAATCAAATTCGATAAAAACAACATTTGATAACAACTTTTAAAATTCCTGTAAGGCAATATAAGGAAATAAATTTAATTCAATTAAGCTATTGTACTTGAATATCTGTAACTAAATACTTAATACAACAAATAATGCTTTTAGCATAAAAGTATAAATTTCGTTAAAAAAAACTGTATTTATTATCCATAGCTTTACTAGTGGATGTTGTTCAATCCAAACAAAGTTCTCCATGTTAATTGAGTTTCGTTCCACTACCACGTCATTATTATTCTAAACAGTAAATACTATTCCTTTAAAGACAATTTGTGATTTTCTTTTAATGATCACTTATAAAATTACTTTGAATCGAAATTTTAATCCTCCTTTTCGAAAGAGTTTTAATTTATTTTTGAAGTATATATATATATATATATATATATATATATATATATATATATATATATATATATATATATATATATATATATATATATATATATATAAAAGCCTAACAAGTCATAATCGTAACTTACTCTGGAATATATTTGAGAATCTCTGAAGAGAACATACCCATGAATATTATTTTTAAGATCTACACGTAACTTGGTGATAGCATTGTTCTCTTCAAGGGCAATTTCCTGTTTCAGGACAATTTTATATTTCTAGTTCTTTCTAAATCCAAGTTTAAAATAATCAATGATTTGGGCACAATTAATTAACGTCTTGAATTTAAAATTTAATTATTTATGACACTACTTTAATTTAATCATTTATAAAAACAATCATTAGTCAGAACTCCATGAAGTCTTAAAATATTGATGAGTTATATTAAAAAAAATATAAAAGGTTGAAATTTGTAAAAGTCTAGTAAGGGAGAAACATGTTAGAGAAAATGACAGTTTCGCTTTTTGTAGTCACTATGCACGAAACATGGAACTATACACAGAATTTGGTCACGCATATGTGGTTACGTTTTGAGGCATCCTTAAATGTTTTTTGCACTCTTTTTTTGAACTTTCTTTCTCTTTAATCTTTTCTTACTTTATTTGGTTTGTTTACTTTTTTTGTAACCCTAAACAGAATAAACATAAATAACATTGCGTCATAAGGTCAGGGTTCTGGTTTAGATGGAAATTTTCATGTTGAATAATTGATCATAGATATTTAAGATTCAGTTTTACAATGTGTGAAGGTAGCAAATTCAGAGGTATTGAGGAATAGGATTGGATTTCACATTTTAGACTTGTTCAAAATAGTTTTGGTTGGATCGACTAATGCATTCTTCTATTGAATTTGAATTAAGCTAATTTCCAATACTAGATTATTGATAATGAATATTTATAAAATAAAAGTTATTTTAAAAATTTTAATTTTTTTTTCTTTGTCATTTTATTTGGATATGACTTTCAAATAGTTAAATTGTATATGCATTTTGATTGAAAAAATACTTTTAAATAAATTAAAATAAAACTTAACTTGGTAAAACGTTTTAGAAGTTAAAGGATATATTATATTAATCGATTGGATTGGATTTATGAATTTTAACATTAAAATCCAAGGCATAACTCAACTAACAAAGAGTTTATTTAAATTTGGTTGATGTTGGTCTAACAATAAAAAACAAATCAATATAAAATGTTTGAATTATATTGAGTAATTTGTGTAAGGATTGAATTACATTTGTTTTGGAATATTGAGGTATAAAATGAAATTTAAATATTTTATTAGTTAAGTTAAAAGTATATAAATGAAAATTTTAACTATTCAAAATTTCTTTTATAAAAATCATGATTCTCTAAAATAATTTGTTCTATCCTTTTGTTAGTTTTCTAACAAAATATGTTTATCTTTTATAAGATTCGATTCATTACTAATAATGCTAATAGAGAAGAGAACATAACTTACAATTTCTCTTGAATTAGTTTCATGTTGAATGATTTGTATGTTTATAAGTATGATTTTGCATGTATAGTTTTAAGGAAAAAAAAAATCTTTATTAGTCTATGATTACTGTACCTTTTGATGACCATATTTTTTTAATAAAGAGGTCTGAATTTCCTCTATTCAATCAAAACTATTTGGAAACTTGGTATAATAATTAAGAAAACAATTAAAGAGTAGAAATGAGTTTAAAAATGAACTCGATTATGTTATTAATTAAAATAAAATTATAAATAGGTTTTTACTTTAATCGATTTTCATTTTATAAAAATCATCATCTCTCTAAAGCTTTTTACGTTCTTTTTACCTTTTTTAACTTTCGGACTACAACTCATTTTTTTAAAGAACAACAAGTGGAATCACAATAGAGAATTCTATATATATTTGTCCGATCAAAGTTTAAAATAGAGTATATTCACTTTTTGCTCTATTTTTTATTTAGTTTAGCATTTTGAGGCACAATCGATTCTAGAATCCATGCATGTGATTCAAAATATTTAAAAATGAATCTCTATTTAATTGTGATTGTTATGATATGCTTAGATATATTTAGCCTATGTAGGTTGGTATAGCATCCAGTGAGAACTAGAGCTTTAAGAACAAACTTGAGTCAAACATTTTTCTTCAAAAGGTAAGGGAAGCTAGTTTAATTATACATATTTATTTTTGTTTATTGATTGTGATAAGGATTTTAAATTGTTGCTAATTTTATGATGGTATTTTTTTTATTGAAATGATAATATTGGGTGTTTTATTTGAAATAAAACTGGTTATCTGTGGAACTGATTAGATATTGTAGGTAAACGAAAATTTGAACACAAAGAACTTCAATTGTCCATGGTGCTAGATGCTAGTTATGGATTGTTAGGAAGAACTAGAATTAAAAATCAAGATAGCACTAGGGATCTAGGGCGTTGGGCGCCACCTAGATATTGTTTGGCACTCCAAAGTAGGTGTTAGGTGTCAACCAAGCCTTTTTAGGTGACATCTATAATTAATTTCCAAGGAACTCTAGGGGCTTAGAGCATAGGGAGTCAGGTGACTACTATTGAGCACTAAGTAGGGTGTTGAGTGTTGGACCCTTTTCATTGCGATCAAACTAGAACCTAAATTCCAATTAATCTTTATCACCTTCGTTGGACAACAATAGGATAGCATTGGGAAGTGGGGTGTTATGTTTTGGTTGTGTTTATCTTAGCGATAGTTGTTCAAGAGTTCAAAGTTGTTCTTCCTTTAGATGATTTAAGGGTTGTGAGCTAGTTATCATTATTTTCCGTATATAAGTGTCTAAGTTTAGATTCTATATGTGGTCTATGAAATTAAAATAATTGAGAAATAGTAATCTTGATAGAGTGATGAAGGTGCATACTCATGGCTAGATCAATGATAATTTCCTTCTTAATTCTAAAAGTTTGGGAAAATAAATGTTAGACAAAGCGTAGTTGGTAAAGAATATCTTGTATATTCAGTAGAAGTTTGAAAGAGTATGTGTAGATCAAGTGGATTTATTAGATTAAATGTTGTAGTTTGACTTTAGATGCCAACATTGTTTCTAGATAAGTTTCACGTCTTTGGTTGTGTAAAGTGTTCAATAGTAGTATAGGAGTGTAGATTAAGAATGGATATGTGACATTAAGAATGGATTGACTCTTTGCCAATAACATTCTCATACCTTGTGGTCAATGAGCACTTGTGTTTCCAAACTCAAAAGGGTCGAAGTTGGTGGTTGTGCATTAGGTAATTATGGTTACTTACTAATTTCGGCAATGACTACTATTGATAGGGGGAGCCTAGACTCCACATATATTGTTTTTGAAGATGAATGGTTTAAAAGGATTACAAAAGGATTTTAATCATCCTTGAACAACAAAATGGCATAACAATTATTTAAATCATTAACATGTTAGTGCTAGATGTATTGATAAATGAAATAAGCCTAAACAGATTTAAAGTATAGGTTTCTGGTAGAAATAATTGATTACATTAGTGATATAATCTATTAGATTAAGCCAAAACTTAGAATGCAAAATAGGAAAAAATGCTCGGTTATAACAATTACATTAGTTACATAATCGATTAAAATAGAGAGAATATTTGTTACATAGTGGCAATATAATTGATTATATATGTTACATAATCGATTAAAACAAAAAGAAAGGTTTAATCCATTATACAAATAACCTAATTTGTTAGCTTAGTTGAAAGAGGCAGTTATAAGCATAAATGTCAAATTAATCAATTACATAAGTACCTTAATTGATTAAAACAAAAGCAAAAGTTTAATAGATTACGCTATTAGTATAATCAATTAAACTACGACAAGATTTGGTTTTTCTAATAAACCATACTTGAGACCTTACTGTTTAATGTTTTAATTGGCATATACTAACATTCACTCTGAGTTTTTATTTTATCAAGAAGCATTCTTGAAGGATTTGAAGCTTTATTGGTGATCAGTAAATCAAGAATTCATTGAAGATTCATTGGACCTTAATTGTTTTGATTATTTTGCAGTATATGAGTGTTATACAATCAGGTTCTTATACCTTGTATTTGATTTAGCACCTGTGCTGAGTATGCTAGGTTAGAGAGTGAGTATTTCCTCTCCTGTATTGCTAGAGATTAAGTGTATCATCTCTTTTTTTTGTTTGAGAATGAGAGAAACCTCTCTTGTATTTGTTGTTTCATATTTGAATGGTGTGAGGATAGAAGTTGAGAGCATCATTGTATTCTTGTACTCAAATCTTGATTAGTGGATTGCCTCCCCATCTAAGGTTGTTGAGGAAAGATTGGATGTAGGCTTGACAAAAGGTGAACCAATATAAATCTTTGTATGATTTGATCTTTCTTTGTTTGGTTGATTCAAATATTTTTGTTTATTGATTTCAAGATTTAAAGATCTTCAAAGATTTCAAAAAGATTTTAAAATCCAATTCACCTCCCTCTTGGCAAAAGGTGAACCAATATAAATCTTTGTATGATTTGATCTTTCTTTGTTTGGTTGATTCAAATATTTTTGTTTATTGATTTCAAGATTTAAAGATCTTCAAAGATTTCAAAAAGATTTTAAAATCCAATTCACCTCCCTCTTGGCTTGAGATATAAGGGCTACATTTCTAACAATTGTCACTAGAGTTTGGGTGATCAAAATTTAATCGATTAAACAGATCTAATGACCAATATATCTCAAACCTTTGGAGAAGATACATCGACAAATAGGCCACCTTTAATTTCTAGTAAAAACTATCATTTTTGAAAAATTAGAATGAAGATTTTCTTGGAATCAGTTGACAAAAGTGTGTGGGATGTTGTGATAAATTAGAATGAAGATTTTCTTGGAATCAGAAGAAGAATCAGAAGAAGAAGAAGAAGAAGAATCAGAAGAAGAAGAAGAAGAAGAATCAGAAGAAGAATCAGAAGAAGAATCAGAAGAAGAATCAGAAGAAGAAGAAGAAGAATAAGAAGAAGAAGAAGAAGAAGAAGAAGAATAAGAAGAAGAATAAGAAGAAGAAGAAGAAGAATAAGAAGAAGAAGAAGAAGAAGAAGAAGAAGAAGAAGAAGAAGAAGAAGAAGAAGAAGAAGAAGAAGAAGAAGAAGAAGAAGAAGAAGAAGAAGAAGAAGAAGAAGAAGAAGAAGAAGAAGAAGAAGAAGAAGAAGAAGAAGAAGAAGAAGAAGAAGAAGAAGAAGAAGAAGAAGAAGAAGAAGAAGAAGAAGAAGAAGAAGAAGAAGAAGAAGAAGAAGAAGAAGAAGAAGAAGAAGAAGAAGAAGAAGAAGAAGAAGAAGAAGAAGAAGAAGAAGAAGAAGAAGAAGAAGAAGAAGAAGAAGAAGAAGAAGAAGAAGAAGAAGAAGAAGAAGAAGAAGAAGAAGAAGAAGAAGAAGAAGAAGAAGAAGAAGAAGAAGAAGAAGAAGAAGAAGAAGAAGAAGAAGAAGAAGAAGAAGAAGAAGAAGAAGAAGAAGAAGAAGAAGAAGAAGAAGAAGAAGAAGAAGAAGAAGAAGAAGAAGAAGAAGAAGAAGAAGAAGAAGAAGAAGAAGAAGAAGAAGAAGAAGAAGAAGAAGAAGAAGAAGAAGAAGAAGAAGAAGAAGAAGAAGAAGAAGAAGAAGAAGAAGAAGAAGAAGAAGAAGAAGAAGAAGAAGAAGAAGAAGAAGAAGAAGAAGAAGAAGAAGAAGAAGAAGAGATCAAGTAGAAGAAGAAGAAGAAGAAGAAGAGATCAAGTAGAAGAAGAAGAAGAAGAAGAAGAAGAAGAAGAAGAAGAAGAAGAAGAAGAGATCAAGTAGAAGAAGAAGAAGAAGAAGAAGAAGAAGAAGAAGAAGAAGAAGAAGAAGAAGAAGAAGAAGAAGAAGAAGAAGAAGAAGAAGAAGAAGAAGAGATCAAGTAGAAGAAGAAGAAGAAGAAGAAGAAGAAGAAGAAGAAGAAGAAGAAGAAGAAGAAGAAGAAGAGATCAAGTAGAAGAAGAAGAAGAAGAAGAAGAAGAAGAAGAAGAAGAAGAAGAAGAAGAAGAAGAAGAAGAGATCAAGTAGAAGAAGAAGAAGAAGAGATCAAGTAGAAGAAGAAGAAGAAGAGATCAAGTAGAAGAAGAAGAAGAAGAAGAAGAGATCAAGTAGAAGAAGAAGAAGAAGAAGAGATCAAGTAGAAGAAGAAGAGATCAAGTAGAAGAACAAGTAAAAGAAGAAGAGATCAAGTAGAAGAAGAAGAGATCAAGTAGAAGAAGAAGAGATCAAGTAGAAGAAGAAGAAGAAGAAGAAGAAGAAGAAGAAGAGATCAAGTAGAAGAAGAAGAAGAAGAAGAAGAAGAAGAAGAAGAAGAAGAAGAAGAAGAAGAAGAAGAAGAAGAAGAAGAAGAAGAGATCAAGTAGTAGAAGAAGAAGAAGAGATCAAGTAGAAGAAGAGAAAAATCTATTACTGCACCAACTTGCTTTGAATGTGGCAAGGTTAGACACATCAAGCTAGAATGTCTAGAGATTAAAATGAAGCAAAGCTGGAAGAGAAGAACGAATCAGAGAGTAGAAACCATAAGAAGTAAAAGGCCTATATAGCTTGGGAAGAAAATTATTCAAGCTCCTCAAGTGAATCTGATGAAAGCATTGAAGAGGAGACAAATCTATGCTTGATGGCTGGCTCAATAACTTCAGAACGTAGTGTAAGGCGTTCAGAAAAGGAATTAAATATAGGTATTATCAATTGCTTGATGAGTTCCAAGAATTACATGAGGAAGCTAGAAAATTGTAATATGTAGACAATAAGCTTAAAGGTGAAAATTAGTGTCTAGAGAGTAGATTAGAAAGCTTAGATAAGGAGAATAAAAATCTGAAAACTAAACTGAAAGGTTTGAAAAATCCACCTAAACAAAACATAGAAGAGAGTAAAGTGAGTACTCAAGAGTGTGAAAATTGTCCAAGATAGTTGGAAAGAATTAATTACCTTATGAGCATTTTATCTAAGTTTACACTAGGTAGTTCAAACCTTGCTGCTCTACTTCGATCACAAAGAAGTGTTCTAAACAAGCAAGGAATAGGCTACACTAGTCAAAGTAGTAAAATGAAGACTACAAAGTTTATTGACATTAGTAAACCTTCATCATTAGCATGTTTTTAATGCAATCACATTGGTCATGCATCAAAGTCTTGTTACTATAGAAATGTTGGAGTACCTAAGGGAAAGTTTAAATGAATTCCTAGGATATCACCAATACCTCCTAACATAAAAGGACCTAAATTAACTGGTACTTGCATCCAAAATTTTCAATTATTTTGCAAGAAATTGAGAGAAATTGAAAAAGACTATGCTCAAGGTAATGCACAAAACTGAAGCATATATCACAATTTAAAGTGATCCTGACATCTTGATAGACATCAAAAGTGGTAACAAGTTTTAACATTGGTAAAATATGCATATTTTCCATTCTACATAAGCATGTTGCTTGGTATGATGTGTGTTATGTGTTAGATACTAGTAGGATGTATAAAAACCTTAAGAATGACAAATTTTTCATGATTTAGTGGATTAGATAAAGATCCTAATCGATTAGGTGCTTCTCTTTGTTTTGCTGAAAATAGGGGCTTGTCACTGATTTAATCGATTACATTAAAAATGTAATCGATTAAAATAGCTCTTGAAAGGGCTTTTCTGTGATTTAAATAGGTTTCCCACTCCTTTTAATCAATTAGACTGAACCTTAATCAATTAAAATGTTCTTTCTAGTCTCACTTTTAGAAACCTCATATTCAAACTCATCTTCTGGCCAAATCTGAATGTATGATTGAATTGATTTATGAGTAGCAATTGAGTTTACTTCAGATTACTGAAATCTGAATATGCATGAATCAAGCTCTATAGATTACCAAGTTGATTTCATTATGGTACCTTGATGTGATATTTGGTGTAGTGAAAGTGATAATGACTTTATGATATTTATTATTTGATATCTTCAAATTGATACTTCATTCTTGATTTAAAGAATAAACTGATGAAAACCATTCTACTATTGAATACTGGGATCATATAGTATGGTGAACATAATTTTGTAGGTTTAAATCCAAGTAACAAAGACTATGTTATCAATATGCTTTGTTTATACACTGATGTAGGTTTTTAATCAATTAAACAGGTAGTATAAATCGATTAGATGGGCAAATCTGGTTAAATGTGCATTTAATGAGTATATCTTATCTGATGTATGAGTGTGAATGGTCATATGATATTTGTTTTAAATACAATTCACATTATATGCATCATCCCATTCAAATTAACATTGAAATCCATTGTGCATAAAGATATGTGCATCATTTTGATTCAACTCAAGCACTTTTAATTCTACTGCATAACTCTGCTGATATGAATCATATTTTGCTGCATAATATCTAATATTCGTGCTATAATACTTTGTGCTTAAATTTGAAAATCATACTTGGTTTGAGTGTTGAAAAGTATACTTGATATACGTATGATTTAAAATCTTTAGTAGCTCAATCTTTGCAATATGATATATGTTTAAGCAATTATGCTCTAATATAGGAATAAAATGACATTTCATCACTAAAAAGTGTATTGACTATCTGGTTTAGATAATTTAACTGTCATTTTCTATCAATTGATATATCTAGAACATTAAAATGCATAGCTGGACTTAATTTTGTGAGACATATATTTGTTGCTTGCATTGAAAAATCATTCCATACTTATCTGGTTGTATTTACCTTGGGAAAGTTATTGTGTGGAACTAATCTTAATCTTTGCATTATTCATACATTGCTCACAACATTCCTTAATGCACCTATTGTTTTTTAGAGGGGGAGCATCAAATATGTTTAACTGATTCATGACTCTATTGATGCATTCCATGTACTGCACATATGAATTCCATTATACTTAATTGTTATGCAATTTTTTCTTTTGCTAATGCCCAAAGGGAGAGAGTTAATGGAAGATCTTGGTCATTATCCAAAAAAAGGGAGATTGTTGATAAGGGAAGCCTAAACTCCACAAATATTGGTTTTTGATGATGAATGGTTTAAAATCATTAAAAAATTATTTTAATCATCCTTGCACAACAAAATGACATATCAAGTGTTTAAATCAATAACATGTTAATGTTAGATGTATTGACAAATGACATAAGCCTAAAAAGATTGAAAATATAGGTTTCTGATGGAAATAATCAATTACAATAGTGATGTAATCCATTAGATTGATCGAAAACACTTGGAATGCAAAACAGGACAAAATGTTATGTTATAATTGATTACATTAGTCCCATAATCAATTAAAACATAGATAAAGGCATAATTTGTTATATAGATAACATAATCTATTAAGAAAGGTAAATGGATGAGAAACAAGGCATAGTGGCAATATAATCGAATATATAATTTACGTAATCGATTAAAATAGAAAGAAAGGTCTAATCCATTATACAGATAACCTAATCTGTCAGGTTAGTTGAAAGAAGTAGTTATAAGCATATTTGTCAAAATAGTTGATTACATAAGTACCTTAATTGATTAAAATAGAAACAAAAGCTTAATAGATTACGCTATTAACATAATGGATTAAACTGCAAAAAAATTGGATTTTTCTATATAAACCAAACTTGAGAAACAAAAGCTTAATAGATTACGCTATTAACATTCTCTCTGAGTTTTTAGTACAGGTTTTCTAAAGAAGCATTCTTGGAGGATTTCAAGTTGTATTTGTGATCAAGCAATCAAGAATTCACTGAAGATTCATTTGACTTCAATTGTTTTGATTATTTTGAACTATATGAGTGTTATACAATCACGTTCTTGTACTTTGTATTTGATTTAGCACTTGTGCTAGGTATGCCAGATTAAAGAGTGAGTGTTTCCTCTCTTGTATTGTTAAAGATTGAGTGTATCATCTCTTTTGTTGGTTGAGAGTGAGAGAATCCTCTGTTGTATTTGAGTGGTGTGAGGATAGCAATTGAGAGCATCATTGTATTCTTGTACTCAAATCTTGATTAGTGGACTGCCCTTTGAGAGAATCATATTTTTTTGTTTAAATTAAATGGAGAAATTACAAAAGTATACATTAGGATTATAGAATCAGATAGTTATTCATTTTGGTGTATTTTTACAGGAAAAAAGGAAGATTAGAGATTGTTTGAGCCATTCTACCAAGAATAGCTTGATGTGTGAGTACATGTAATTGCATTCATGTCTTAGTTTAGGTCATTTGCATGCATAATTGCATTCATTGAAGGATTTAGTCATGGATTATCTCTGTTTCGGATCATACATTGGCATTTTGTGTTTTTATTGTAGATTGATGATTCTAAGTGCCAAAATCACAATTTGGGAAGAATTGATGTACAAGATACCAAGATGAATCCAGAGAGTTCAACAACCAAGCTGTGAACAGTCTCACAACCTGTGGAGTTACATGTGGATGTTGCTTCTAAATGGAGTTGCAAAACAGAAAGTTCAACAACTGTGCTGTGAAAGTTCCCACAACCTGTGGAGTAATCTGTGGATTCACGTAAGAAAACAGAATTAAAGCAGAGAAGAACACAGGCAGAGTGGGGAGTTTTCCATGGGCTGTGAAAGTTTCCAGGAGCAGTTATTGAGCAGTTATTGATCTCTTTTATGACTGATTTTAAAAGATTAAATTAAAGGAAAATTGGAGGAAGTTAGGGAAAAGGAAAATCACTCTCCTAAAAAGGAGGAATTTGTGGAAATGATGGGGGAGGAATGAAAACACGTGGAAGGGGGAGACAAAACGGGGATTCACAGACAACAAACGGGGGCTTCTTCTTCGTCTTCTTCTTGGAGCTTTTGGCTGCAACTTTTTGCGGAACTTTTTGCTTTTTGATTTTTCTTTTTCCATTATGCAGAACTAAATTTCCTTTTGTTAGTGGATTGATGTAGTGCTTTGGATTATATTTTCTGAACCTTTTTCAATTGATGTTAAGTTCCTTTTAATTATCCCAGTGTTCTATTTATGTTTTAATGTCTATTATATGAGCAGTTTCACAGTTGGGAGATGGGGAATTGCTTGCGTTTATAAATAGAACAGATTAGATGCTGTCACAATTGGGAAATTGGGCAGGACTAGTTAGTTTGAATTGAGATATGATTGTTCTTCATGATCTTGTTGAATTTGTAATTGGCCTAAGGGATTGGGGATTCAAATTCAAGGGATACGTTTGCCTACTAAGGGATTAGGGGTAAACAAGCTATAAATAAACTCAAGTGGATAATTATAATTTACACATCGATTGAAAAGGGGAGGAAATTATATGAAAAGGTATGAAATCAATTCTCTAACATTGTTTATACTATTTGAATTTCCATCACTTGTTTATGTTCATCATTCTACTTGACAATCTTTGTTGCTCAAAATTAAGTAAATTAGTAAATTAGTACTCAACTCATTCAATCCTTGAGGACGATATTTTGTTACTACAATTACGATTGGTACACTTGCCAAACGTACATCATAGCTCACCCGACAAGTCACCTCAACTCGCGCAGCGTTGGCCATACCAGAAGAGCTTGCAGCTCAGTGAGCTTAGTTGCCTAGCTGGCATAATAGGTACCACTCGCCTAATGAGTGATGATTCTCACCCAGCGAAAATGCACTCTATGGGATTGTATTTAACGTGTCGAAAGTGAGAGAAAATAGGCATTTTTGCACTTGGAAAGGAGGTAGAGGTCAAGAACGAGGGTTGAGGCACTTATAGGGTTCAAGGCTTCATCTTTTATCATCATTTTCATCACCCAATCCATCTTTGTGTTGTAGAATGTATAGGAGTAGCTAAAATCGATTTCATTGGGGTTGGATATAATGTACCTAAACTCTATGTAACTCTTTCCATGCAATAGAATCTCTTTTTGTATTCATCCGTTCTATCTTTTGCTTTTACTTGCATTGTGGAATATATTTTCTCTTTTGTTAGTATTTAATCATTGAAAATTTTTTTGGAGCCTAGACCGAAAAAGAACAACCAAGAGGCTTGGTTCTAGACATAAACTAAGGCTCTTGGTTATTCTTAACATATTTTCTTAATGCAAATCTTGTGCTTGAACATCTAAGGGATTAGTATTTCTTAAATGAAGATTTAGAGCTTGCTTTTAAGGAATTAGAACTAGTTTTGAATGTATGAAGATGTTAATACCATATTGTGTAGTTGAGTAATTAGAGTTTGGGTCATGTAATCCAACTTCAATGAGTCTTTACCCATATTCCTTTATAATCGTTATTTTAGTTATTTTTTTATGTTAAAATAGTCTTGAAAAAATTATCAATTATAGTCATTGCCTAAATTTATAAGTAATCACAATTACCTAAACAATTGCAGACCTTCGGGAGACGATATTTGGACTTACAATCTATATTACTTCCACAATTTGGTACGCTTTCTAGAGAGTTAACATTCATCACATTTGGAGTGAGTTGAAAAAAAAGGGACAAAATGTTGTGTGACCTTGACTCACCTAGGAACTATTATACATCATAAAGGGCTTTAAACATCCACTCACTAGCGAGTCAAAGCTTAAGGGATAGCTTGGTAAAAGAAGCTCTTATGGGCTTTGTCACTGCGTGAGTGGAATGGTTACTAGGCAAAATCATTTTGAAAAATGTAGTAGTTCAAGCTTGTTTGTGGTCATTAGGTTTGGGTTCGATTCGTTGGGAAAAAACAGTTTTGGAAAATTCCAGAGAGATAGAGGACACTTGGTCATTGAGCAAGCCTAGCCTCGTTAGGCAAATTTAAAGAAAACCAGTGGGTGAAACTTTGACGTTGCACTTGGTGAAGTTAAATGGTAGCTAGACGGGTGTGTCTAGTAGAAACCAAGAGTCGGTGAAACTCAACTAGACAGTGTATTGGGAAGATACTTGAAGTGTCTAGGGATACCAAGAGTGGTGAAGAATATTGTGCAACCAGGAGTGGGTGAAACTCAGTACTAGTCAAAGTAATAGTAGTTACTTGGAATTACTAGGTATATCCAGAGTGGTGAGAATACTCAGTTGTAATCTTGTTGAAGATTATAATGGAATCCTCTAAGTTGTTAAAGGAGACTAGAAGTAGCTCGATAGAGCGAACCAACATAAAAAAACTATATGTTTATTGTTTTATTCTCTCTAAACGTTCCTCTTACAAGTCCTACAATGGCATGTTATTTTAATCGATATAAAAGCTCTTATTAAAGAGCTAGATTTATTTAAACACTGTAGCAAACATTTTCAAATGATTGAAAAGCATTTGCTAAAAAGAACTCATTGTTTAAACTATCTTTAAGGTTGAGCATTTATCAACTTACGTATACTTTTCAATCCTCGACAAAACTATTACATTATCCCTTTCGCAAAAGTTTTCCTACAACATTATTCAACACCCCCCCCCCCCCCTTTAGTGTTTTCCTAAGTACTTCATATTCTTAACATTTAGAAAACATTAGGATATTTGATTAGATTTAAACTTAAGTTAGTTTTCTCTCAATTTAAGTTGATGAAATAAGATGAATGATAAAGTCATCAATCAATAAATACAAATCAAATCACTAATGCGTAAAATAAACACGTAACAAATATTGAATAAATAACAATGTAGAGAAATGGTGAAGTTAAATTCAATCCTAATAAGAGAGAGTCTAGTTGTTGTCCTCCTCTCATGGTTCTCCTAAGATCTATTACAAAAAGTTTCTAAAATTGTTAAAGCTAAAATTGAATACCATCATACAAATAACATAATAAGGTAGTGATTTTATAGAAATTAAAGTGCAGTTCCAACTCCAAGAGTGGTGGTCAGCCTTTGATGTTTCCTTCTTGTGAGGGTTTTCTCTTAGCTTAAGCCTTTAAAGAATAGAGGAACTTTCCTTCTTTGGAGAGTTTTCTTTGAAGCTTAGTTGCCACGTCTAGTGCTTGAAGTTTCTTTACAGTGAAGGCTTCGTCTTTGAGGCTTAGCTTCAGTATCAAAGCTCATCCTCATGGTTTATATTTGAATCTTTGCTAAACCACCTTTTGGTGCTTAACGTCAACTTTAGGGCTCAATGCAATATTATTGAATTCCTTGAAATTTCCTACAAAATTACCACAAAAACCTTAGTTTTTGAATTCACTTACTTCTTTATTCCTAATTTTGTAATTCTAAGTAAAAGAGGTTTGTTTCACAAACAAATGTATCAACTTCATGCATGATAAGTGTCAAAAGTATATGCAAAATCAAGTAAACTAACCACTTATGAAAGGGACAATTCCTTGAGCGAGTTAGAGTTAAAGGAATAACACATCTTAGTGTTGTAGGGCTTCATGAGCATGCGACTCAATACATATGTTTATTCTAGAATTTTAGTCTAGAGTATAACCATGTTTTAATTAGTTTGATATTAAGATTGAATTGTATGATTATATATGTGAATTCTTGTATTAGTAGGTTTCTTAAGCACATGTGTTATTAAAATTTCACTAGCTTATCTTTTGCTTTGTATGGTGTTGTCATATCCACTTGTAGTGATCGTATGTTATATATGAGTAAAGAATGGTGCAGGTGCTCAAGATGGTTAGTAGTGAAGTTGTTATAGGTCTGATGTAGAAGTTTACACATATAAACATATATGTATATATTACTTTTGTAATATGTAGTTCTTTCGAGGTGACATATTTATACTCCATTGTTGATATAGGGAGCTAAACCTACCCTTTATATCTATATTTTTTAAGATGAACAAAAGAATGGTTTTAAAGTTTTTTGCACAACAAATGGCATAACAATTGTCTTATTTGTATCTTGTTTGTGCTTGATATGAGAATTCATTTATATTAAATGAATCAGGCTTTAAACAGATTGAATGTATCATTTCTGGATGAAATAATCGATTTAACAAAGTGTATAATCTGTTAGATTTCTCCAGATATCATTGTATGCTTAACAGGGGCAAACTGCTCTATAGTAATCGATTACATAAGTTGTATAATCGATTAAAACAGAAAGTTATGCCACTATATTTTTCATTAGTGAGTTGATCTATTTAAAATGGAAATTGGATTGAAAATTTGCTTAAGTATAGCATTAATCAATTACATAAGTTATATAATCGGTTAAATCAAGTTCCTTTGTTTAAATCCATTTCATTTAGTAGCCTTAACTGTCATAATGGTCAAATGAATTTATAATTGGCTAGTATGATTATATAATCGATTACATGCTTGGTATAATCTGTTTAAACATAAGCAAACTTGTTAAAACTGAAGGAAAAACTTAACAGATTACATAAATTCCTTAATCGATTATATTGCGTCAGGATTCAAAAAATCCTATATATATACGACTTAAACTCTGTTTCAAAATAGAACAATTACTATTACTTTCATAACTAATTGTTTCATTAAGTTTTGATTACAGGAGCGTCTAAGAAGTCATCTTGAAGAATCAAGGCATTATTGGTTGTTAACCCATAAAGATTCATTCAAGAAAGTGAGCTATAACAATTCTGATTTGATCTACACTACTAGAGTGTGACTGGAAGATTAGATACATACAATTTGAGTATTGTGTACCTGTGCGGGTGTGCCAAGGGAGAGAGTTGTGATTGTTCTCTGTGAGATTTATGATTGTTCTCAGGGTGTTGAGAGAATTATGATTGTTCTCTGTATTGTAAGAGAGTGAGGGTATTCACCTCTTGTTTGCTAAAGTGATTTTGAGTGTGGAGAGAAGTACATTGAGAGGGGTATCTCTGTATTCTTGTAAACTATATCATTATAGTGGAATCCCTTCAACTAAGATTGTTGAAGGAAGACTAGATGTAGGCATGGCTGAACCAGTATAAATTGCTTGTGTTAATCTTTTTCTACCTTTTTCTCTTTTATTGTTGCTTCATCACTTCTTGTTTATTGATTTCAAGAAAATCAAAGATTTTACAAAGCTTTTGAAAAGATCAAAATTTTAAAGCAAAATCTAATTCACCTCTCCCCCTCTTGGCTTGAGAGATAAGGCATCTCTTTACTAACATCCATGACCCAATTTATCTTTAGACATTAAAAGAATGTACATGTACCATATGATTGTGTGTATGTGTTTCTTAATGGTCAATTATGAAACAAATTGATTAGTAGTATGAGTTTGTTAATTGAGTCATTATATATCTTGTTTTAACACTATAAAAAAAAAATTATATTGTGAGAGTTTTAATGTGGAGATTGTTTAAAACTATCACTTTTTACAATATAATTCGACAATTGGAGAATTTCCACATTTCACATGTAAACTATGGCGTTTCTAATTATCATTTTTTGTACTACCATATTTTTCATGTACAATATAAGATATTTAAACTTCATTTTTAATAAATCTCTATATTTTACTTCGATTTCCATCTCTGCTACAATCCTATCCAGGAAAGGGTGCGATCATTTCTTAATTTGAATCCTTAAAATATACAACAAAAATAAATCAGAGAGGAATGAGGAATAAAACAGATATGAGGACGCGACAATCTAGCATATTGATAAGTCAAATAAAGATTTGCCACAAAGAGGTTAATGTTTTATGAGAGTAAGAATTATAATCTAAGAACCAACAAAATCATCTCTCAAAAAATGCAAATACATATAATATGACTCAAAAATTTTTACATCAACTTTTGGTACCTCTATATATAAGCAGATAAGTTTAAGAAAATCTAAAATAAAGCCCAAAACACATAAAAATAACAGAAAAAGAATATTACAGATACAAACTTTCGCCTAACAAAACTCCTCGTCCAACAAAATCAAATTGACTCGTCGAGCAAATTTAACATTCTTTAAAATTAAAATAAAATTACAATTTATTTAATTTCTTAATATTTACAATTTCGTTCTAATAGACCTAATATGAAAATTTCTTACACTTTAAAATCTGATATTCTTCCATGAAATCTAAATTTTTTATTAAATTTTACATATAGGTGGAGATGTTGGAGAGGTGTTGTATCTATCTGTGTTCACTTGAGTGCCTTATGTGTATTGTCGTTTTTTTCAGATGTTGGACGTGTGATTATTGTTTTGAAATTCAAAGTATATTTTGTTTTTTCTTTATCTGAAGAATTAATTTTTGAAAATAGATTCTGATGTCATGTTAGTATACTTCGGATTAGTTAATTTCGAGGTTTTGGTTCAATATAATATATACACTATAGTCCAACCTTATTTTCATTGAAGTATGAATCAATTGGGTGTGTCATTTTGAGAGAGTTCCAATCTTGGATATACACGTAGATGCAGCTTCTGTCTATTTAATCAAGTGAGGTTGGTTGTATGTTTTTTTAGATTGTTTACCTTCTTGAAGGTTGTTGGGCTTCTATTTTGAAGTTTTGTTCTTGGGTTTCCCAAGTAGTCGGTTCAATTATGAACAATAGGTTGCAAATGTGGTGATGTTTCTATAATGTTTATTTATTCTCTAAGTGTTTTGTCTATGTACATGATCTACGATTACTCTAATTTTGTGATAGTTTAACCTTAGATCTAATGAAATATACAAATTATTTTCTCAATTGATTTATCATATCATTTATCATTGGGATGTAATATTTATTTTTATGATAAACTTACACAAGAGTTGCGAGCACCTGAATCAAGATTTGATTATTTATTTAATACATTTAGGATCAAATGCTTTTTTTTATATAATATAGAGTGTTGTTGGATTAGTTGTTAAGAAAGGTTTAACCTTTGTGTCAAGTTATAAACTTATAAGAGATGGACTATAATAGGTAATATTTAAGTATTAAATAAATGTTCATCAATGAAATATTCTTTAATGCTCAAGTTAGAATAAAATTAAAATAATAATATTACGAAATAAAAAGAATATTAAAAGAGATTATGTACTCCCTTTAATAAAAATGTGTATTAAATCTTTTATACCCTCCGTAAATCATGGTGAATAATAGAAGTTTTGTAATCAATTACATTTGTTAATGCTTAATCCTTTAAGTAAAATATTATAAATAACTAAGTTATTATCAATAAAAAAAATAAAATAATATATATATATATATATATATATATATATATATATATATTTAAAACCAAAAAGACATTTAATTTTTTTCTTTATATTTAGAATATATAATAGTAGTATGCCTGAAATTAATAAACATTTACATTAGATACACTATAAACTTTTCTTTTGAAAGATGGATCAAAATAAAAGATTAGCATAGCTAAAAAAGTTACACATTTATAGTGATAGAAGTAGTCTAAAAATGACGAGATGCCTAAATTAAGATGCAAAAAGCATAAAAGGTGGAGAATTTGATTCCTAAACCACTTGCACCAATTGATTAAGGAAGGGCATTTCATTATACAAATTGATCCTTATAACTTTTTAAAAGACTTCTCCATCGTATGGTGATTATCGAGTATAGACCAAGAATAAGTAACATGAAGATTATGCCAAAAGTAGTGTTCAAATAGTTTTAGCTTGTGAAACTCATTTGACACATAACCTTTCTTAGTATAAGGCAAAAGATTCATAAGTACTATTTGAGGGCCACGGCATAAAACTTTTTCATAAATTTCTTTTATAAAAGAAAACCCATATGTTATATAATAGAATGCCTTATAGTGCACTGAAAATATCCACAAATTTTTATGTCAATGGAATAATGTGTTAGTACATTAAGTGGCGATATGTTTATATTGATTAATAGTTTTTTTTTATGTTAAATAAATACTATGCCAATAGAGGAAAACTTAATATATATTTGTTTGCAAATAGTTTTCTTTTTCTGATATGAAAAATGATCGATGAAGATAAATAGATTTACTAAAATAGAACTAATATGAAAAAATAGGCTCTCTCTTTTTTTCTCTCTTTCTTTATCTTTCATATATATTTATTTTAGAATTATGTGTTGTTCAATTGTAATTTTGATCTTTGTAGTTTAAAAAATATATAATTTTAATCTTTTAATTTTTAATTATATGTAAATTTTTATGTCATTTTGGCTTTTTAATTTTTAATTATTCATAATTTTGTTTAATTTTCAGTTTAGTCGTATACATTTTTAAACTCTGGACATGACTGAGGTTGACGAAACACATGATTCTTATGATTGATTTTTACCAGAATAAATAGGACCTAGCAACTTGAAACTTGCAAATCTAATTTGACAGTAATTCACTATATTTTAAAAATAAAAGTTGAAACGAACAAAATCACCTTAGAAAATTCAAAAACTAAAATTTAAATAACTAAAAGTTAACAAGCTAAAATTGAAAAAAAAAATTAGGGACCAAATTTATAAACTTTGTAAAATATAAGATGTAAAATTACAGTTAAGTGTATTTTATAGTGCTAACTAGCAAAGTTAAACCAAACTCACGCTTATTGAGAATGAATTCAAGTTTCAAATTTAAATTTAATATATTTTGTAGAATGAGCTGAATATATATTTTGAATTGTATCAACCCGATATGATTGTACAAGATTTTTTAAATGCAGTTTATTGGAGAAAACAAAGCAAACAATTGTGGGATAGACACAAACTTTTACTTAATAAAAAAAATTTATAACATGATATTACATAATAATATTAAAATATATTTTAATGCAAGTATTACATTTATTTATTTTATAATTTAGTTATATACAATGCTAATATTAATATATTATACTAAAACATTAAATTAACCTGACTTTATCTTATTTATTTTTGTGTATTAATAGGAAAGAATTCATGTTGAAATAAATAATTGGATCAAATTTTCACATTTAATAAAGACAAAGTGTCCCCTGCTCGCCCCAAAAATCTTATAAAAGGGGGAAGGAGATAAATAGAAAAAAAAAAAAACTCTTTAAGAAAGTTGTTTTACTTATATGGAATAAAATTTTGCATATTCCAATTAACCTTTTACGGCTACATGAAAATCATTTCGATAAATAAGAAAACGAAATTCATTTTAATCATTTTGCACAAAAGTGTTTTTGTATTGACTAAAAAAAATTATATTGACTAAAAATATTTTTTTACATGAATTTATGAACTAAAATAAAAACAAAAAATATAAAAAGTATTCAATTTTTATATTGATTCGAAATGTTGGATGTGACTAGAAATAAGGCCAAAATATATATGAATGAGGTACAAACCTCACCTTACAAGCTGATTTTGTGGGATTGAGTTAGGCTTTAAACCCACTCCTAACATGGTATCAGAGCCAGGTTAGAGTTTATCCTAACGAGTTCTAAGTGGACATTCTATTCTTCTATTCCGCCCGCTATCGGGCCATTATCGGATCACCCAATTTATACTATCATGCACGAGATGTCTATACCTCGGCGTGAAGGGCGTGTGTTGAAAGTCTCACATCGACGATAAAGTTAAAATACAATATATAAGTGAGGTGCAAACCTCACCTTAGAGGCCGAAGTCCACTCCTAACACAAAAATCGATATAGAAAGTTTGGTAGAATAAAAAAATTGTATATTATTTCAATATTTTATATTAATTGGAATATATAATATTAATTGGAGTGTTAACCAGTATAAAAATCGATTATTTTTTATATCAGTTAAAGTTTTCAATCGATATAAAATAGAGTAAATAATCTTATTTAGAGATTGGTATGGCGTAAATAAATAAAAAAGAAAAAGTAGTGGTGCCAAAATTTATTGTAAAAATGTGTTTATTAATAATCTAATTTGACATATGCTCTAATAGTTTAATTGTGTTTTTGATTCCTTTAGTTAGATTACATCGATTCGTTAATTCTTTTTTAGATAATTAAGTTCTTCTATTTTAAAATGGTTAGGCAAACTTCAGTTTTCTTTAAAATTCTCATTTTCCTGAAAATCATCGTAAATTCAATCAAATATATGTATTCAACCTCATTCTCCCTAAACTCCCTATCCAAACCATCAAATTTTACTATTAGAATTTTTTCTTCTTGAAACCATGATTGCACTCTATAAAATCTTTCAAATTTACCAAACTTACAGTCATGTTTTTACTTGTGATATTTTAAAACTACTTCATATTAAAATTCATTATGATTAAACAAACTTCTTATAAACAAATTAGGAAAAAAAAAAATAAAATATTTTATTCAAAAGCTAAACTTACTTTTTGTATAAATTAATTGATATATATATTCCATCCTATGACTTACTAAATTTTTTTTTAACTTGCAGACAAAGTAATGTTAACCCTTAAAGAAACTCATTTCACGTTTCTTTTTATTTTTCTCCTTTGTTATTTTTTATATAGAAAATACGTACATATTTAAAATTTGAGAAATTCAAATAAAAATAATGAAAAGATCATAATTTAAAAAAAAATTGAAGTAATCACAATAATTATCATATATAATTGAAACTAAGAGGGAAAAATATTAATTAAGTATAATTTAATGAGTGGTTGCTGGTGCTGGATGCCTTGAAGATGTTAAGTAGTGGTATCTGACTAGTCTCAGAAATTGGCATATTCGATGTATCTTCTAATTCTATTACGATCAACGGCAAAAAGACATATTGATGTTGAAAAAAATACTTAAAAACTCCCATAATTATACATCAAACTATAGAGGTAGTGAATTGGGAACTCATAATTTTTTATTTATTTTTTATTTTATTTTTGGTGAACCCCTTGTTAGCAAATTTATTCCCCTCTACCTTTTTTTTCTTTTTTTAAAGATTTGGCTAGAATTTTTATATTTAATACAATTTAAACTGTGTTGAACAATAACCATTTAATAAAGTTATTGTAAATTATTTAAACTGCATGAAGAATTTGTGTAGAATCTAGAAGTACATGATAAAATAAAATACTTAAAAAGTTGTCTGGTTAATAAAAAACTTATAAATCGAGTATAAGTTACGAAATTCACTGAAAATAAATTAAATTAAAAACAACCAAGCCACTTTTACAAAATTTCATCTCAATTTAATTCACAGATATTATTTAATGAAGAGTAGTTTAATATATAAAGATGGGTACGATTTGCAAGAATAAAATCATTACAGTGTATATTATTTTATTTCTTAACGAGTTATAAGGCGAAATATATATTAAACTCGTTTATTAGGATAATTTTAGGCGTGCTGAAACATAGGAAATAAAATTGGAATTCCATTGTGTTTCTTTTTTAAAAAACCACAGATATTTTACAAAAAATACATTTTAAAATACTTGAACAAGGTAGTTTGTAGATCTAGCATATATAAGCTGAATAAAAGAATTTATTTTATGAAGATGTATAGCGTTATTAAGAGTTTATTAATACTATTTTCAGTATTATTGATCCCCTTTAATATATGGGATTATAGATAAAAGTGATAAGAGATACATTGAATTGAATTATATGAAGTTTTAATATTTTAATGGTTAAGTTAAGAAAAATTAAAAATAAGTTAACTAAGTTTCATGTTATAAAACAAATATTAAGCTAAACTATTTTTTTTAAGTTGTAAGTTCATTATTCATCTTTTTAAAAATTTCGAGATTATTATAATAAAGCTAGTAGAGAAGAGAATGATAGCTATCAGTCAAATTTTTGTTTGAAAGTTTCTCTTTATTTGTTTTTCTTTCAATTATTTGCATATATGAGTATTTTGCTTAGGGATATAAGTTAGCAGGTTTGTTTTTATAGATAAAGATAAATATACGTTAATTTCGGATGTAATAGTATCTTTATTGTAGTTTTAAGAGCAAGCACTAGTGAAAGGGTTTTGTATTGGTTATTTTGAAAATTATATTTAATTTTTTAATCGAATATATTTAGACGAAGTAAAAATGGTAGGATTTTAGGTTTGGATTCACAACCGAATCTATTCTTTATTTTATATTTTGGTTTTATTTGAATCGAAATATATTTTTATATTTTTAAAAAAATTATTTTTTATTTTCTTTTCATTCTCACATATTTTTTATTCTAGTATACCGCAAAATTACCGTGTCTCTAACTAATAAATAGTCCCTATCATCTTTTTCACCACCACATTAAATAAAATACATTGAAAAATTCTTGCATCAGGAAGAAAAGATTACGAAACAGAAAAAAAATTTGCAAGACAAGAGAACGAATCTGTAGTTGCTTTCAAAATGAGAAGGAAAGGGATGTTCGTAGTGGTGCCACGACAACATACTTTGTGTTGACTACAAGGAAGGGAAAGGAGGAGAGTAGAGGAGTGACAGTGAGAGCGGTGGCTTGGTTCGCATTCAACGACTAGTGTTGGAAGTCTGACATCGACTACAGATAAAACCAATTTATTATATATAAGTAGGTGCAAACCTTACCCTACAAGTCGATTTTGTGGAGTTGAGTTAGGTTTAAAGTTCATTTTTAACATGCTATCACTTGCTTGATAACCCTGAACAAGTTCCTCAATAAATAAGATTGTTCTTGTATCTTTTCAAGTTTCCCTTGTTAGTTTATCCTGGTATCAAAGTCTGGTCAGAGACTATCCTAACAAGATTTGTATTTGTTGGACATATTGTTCCACTTATTATCGGGACGCTATGGAACCATCCATTAATATTTAGTTTCACGCTCAAGATGTATACAGCGTGAAGGAGTGTGTTGAAAGCCTATAATTGTACAAATATTTTCCAAAATGACTAGTGACATTTTTAAAATATTTGCAAATTATAGACTTCAGTTCTTTAAATAACTGAAACATATACTAGTATAGGGTTTAGTTATTTTAGAATCAAAGTTTATACTTGTGTAAAAAAATTTCAAAAATGTTATGATTATTTGAAAGAGTTCATTTTTCTCAAAACTAAAGCATATTACAAATTTCAAAAACCATTTTGCACGAATTTGAACTTATTGTGAAATAAAAAAAACGGTTGGAGTTTATTGGAATAACTAGATTTCTAGGTGAAGGATACTATCTTGTTAACTATATTAATTCAGTTAAAATTTGCTGTTTTATATTCATAAATGTATCATCCTATAGTAGGTATTCTTTTTAGAATGGTTTAGAAAGATTTAGAAATGTTGAGTAATTATTGTTATATTATTGTTTTGATGGAAAAGGTTACATGTTAAAATAGGTATTGGATGCGCTAAGATTATCCTTTAGTTGCGTTACTAAATTTGAAGAAGATTAATTGAATTTTAAGTTGAAGATTTTTGTGATACGTGATTGTGCGTAAATTCAATAAAATATTGAGCTTTTATTTGACGAGTTTTTACACTTTGAAATTCAACCTTTGACTCAACTGTGAATAATGTGAAACTATGAAATATATTGAAGTTAAGATGAATTAGAATTTGTTCTTGAAATCATGTCTTTTATATTATTGTATGACAATACGAGTGTAAAATGGTTAAATTCAAACACAGAGAAAATAGTTTAATGTGATTTTTAAATATGACATTTAATTATTTTAAGTTTAATTATTCTTTGGTGTTTAATTTGGTTAGAAAGTTTTAAATTGGTATTGGTTTAATTTTTTGTTTTAATTGCATTGCTACTTTTGAAAATGTATCTCAATTAGATCTTTTTTAAAAAAATTTAACGGTCTTAATTACATATCGAGTGATTCTTCCTACACTTCATCTATCTCGTCCTACACCTCCAATTTTTATTTAATTTTCATCTTTGTCCTTCTTGTAATTCCAACGTCACTTTCTGCACTTCCAATGCCGGTTGAATGTCACTGTATTTCGAATTGCGGTTCTTTTTATTTTCATTTTTCCTGGTAATCAATATGTGTTGTTGTTGGTGGCAATGTTTATGCAGTGTTCCCAAATATGCACCATTTTGTATGTTGTTAGTTTCCTCTTGTGGGATTGTGATATAATAATATAAAGCAATGTTTTTGGTGAATGTGCAAGAGCAAAATTGTATATGTATAGAGTAGAATTATGTTGCCTGGTATTGAAACTTGAACTATCTTTTGACACTCAGTTTGCATTAAAACAGAGATTTAAAGTTATCCGCCTAGGTTTATGACGTTGGACAACTTAATAAAAAAAAATTGTTGTTCAAGAGCAAGGCTCACAAAGCTCATTTGGGCCTGGAGGTGCAACAGCCTGTTATCATGAATCAAAGGTTGTCGTTGTTATGTGAAACCAGCCTCACGCGGTGCCCTCCTGTCTAGGAACCAAGAAACCCATGCCTTTGCAAAAGACCCATGGCTCAACTCTCGGCTTAGAGTGGGCAAGCTAGCAAGTTGCAACTTCCAAGTGCGGCAGACACTCAACCGCAATTCCAAGTGCGACAAGTTCTCCGCCGCGCTTCAAACACCGGCAGCCACTCAACTGTCATTCCAAGTGCGCTAAGCTCTCTGTCGCGCTTCCAACGCCAGTAGCCACTCAAGCATAAATCATGAACAGCGAGAAACATTCAACCAACGCACATCACAGATCCAACCGCACAATCATACCATTTTCATACACAACACATTTTGTGGAGGGAGAAGAGAGGGTGAAGGAGAAAACTGAGAATGAAGTGCGGCAAAGAACTATGAATGGCAATGAGAGAGGAGCACATGGGGTGTAGGGGTTTTGGGTCTTTTAATGGATGCACATGGTCAAGATTCTTCTGTGTACTTTGCACTTCTCACAGGGGCAAACATGAAAATTAAAAAAAAATCTGGAGGTGTAGGAAGATAGAGGTGAGGTGCAGGGAGAAGCACTCTTGCATACCGCATGTCAATCTATGATTTTTTTTTAAATGTTTTTAACTTTTTTTGTTGTCCATGTGTGAGGTCCCTAATGTGACATGTAGCACTCTCAGTTTCTCATGACAATGTTATCTATCAATGTAAGTGTCATGGTCTTAATTTCAATTTAATCTATATATATGTCTCTTTGATTCAATTTAATTTCAATCATTTTCAAAATAGAGCAATATTGTCTCTCTCCAAATAGAGACCATATTTATTATTTTTATAAATGTCACACTGATATTTTATTTATTAAAAATTACTTTTTAACCTATTACATTATTGTATATTATTAATCCATGTTTTGTTAATAATGATTTTTGTAATAAATTTTGATATAAATATTAGTATAACATTTATACAAATAATAAATTTGGTCTCAATAAATAGAAAACCAAATTTATTATTTGTATAAATGTTATTAATTAATTTATTCTTATAAAAACAACATGGATTAATAATATATTAGTTTTAAATACTTACTTTTTAAAAAAAAACATAGATTAATAATGTACGTAATATATTAAAAGGTGATTTTTAACGAAAATATTAATATAATATTTATAGAAATAATAAATTTGGTCTCAATTAGAGAGGGACATATTGTTTCATTGTAAAAAAAATTGGAACTAAATTGAATCAAAGTGACATATATAAAAACTAAATTGAAATAAAGACAATGACACTTCACAATGGCATGTCGTTAATGTCATTAATAATTTTTTTAAAGGACCTAATTGAGACATTTTATTAAAAGTTGGGACATAATTGAAACAAAAAATTAAATGAGTACCAACTTGATTGTATAGTTAGATAATCCATAAGTAATAGAACTCTAAGGAGAAGCTTTGAGTTAGAGAGTTTTTTTCACTTCAAGTAAGGGAAACTAGTAATAGTTATTACTTCTTGTACATGTTGAATTTTATGTTTATATTTGGTAGAATTACATAATGATAGGGTAGACTTAGCTCAATATGTGTAGAATCAACTAAGGAAATCATGTGATGGAATCTATGATGAAATAAAGTGTGTGTGCTTCATTGTTATTTGAAATTATGGAATGATTAAGTGTGACTATTTGAGTTTGAGAAATTGACTTTTAATGGTGCATTTCAAAACTAATTTGGTATTAATTCAAATTTATAAAAGCGATAAAGCTACTAATTAATGTCAATTAACCAAACTAAGATGCCCATTCTCACTTGTATTCTGGTATGGCATGGGGTGATGAGTTTTTATTGTTAAGTGCCACCTTGAAATATGAAGTCAGAGAGCTCCAAGTGTACATAGTGTCAAGCTACTTGGATATCATTGGGTGCTAATTGATTTTAAATCCCAAGGAGCTCTAGAGATGATTGGTAGGGTCACTAGTGCAAAAACAATGTATAACGTCATGCATTCAACGTCCAACCAATGAATAGCCAACGTTAATAATGGACGTTGGTATTTTTCAAAATAAATGCAATTGTAGAATGTCGAAGCCATTCAACTTGATGTTCTATGGTGGTAATTATTTAAATCAGCGCGTCATTCTCTTTCTTCTTTCTTTTAAACCACCAATAGTACGTCGAATCCTGTAGGGGTTCAAGGTAATATTTGTCAGTCAAAAGTCAAAGAGTCACCCTTTTTAATTCTTTTTTCTTTTTAATTCTATAAGTCATTCATTCATTTTATCTTAGTGCGCGAGACCCTCTTCTCTTCTCAAACTTTTCTAGAACGAAGTTTGACGACCATCACATGTAATCTTTATTTCATTTGATACAAATGCATGTTAATTAACTACTTTATGTATAATTTTCGTTTGTTTTGACCAATTATTTTCGTGTTCTTGTCCTTCATAGGCGCATTCTGCTTTCTCTCTCACTAGTGGAAACACTTTATTTCGACGAACCCACCTTTTGAAGGTTAATTTTCGTTTTCGTTTTCGTTTTGAAGAACTTATTTGTTGAACTTATTTGTTGTTGTTTTTTGTTGAACTTGTTTGTTGTTGTTATTTGGTTGAACTTGTTTGTTGTTGTTGTTGTTTGCTTGAACTTGTTTGTTGTTTATTATTCTTGTTTGTTGTTGACACTATACTACACGTTCATAGCTCATGCTTTATAAAATACCAAAAACTGAAATTTGGTTGTTTTTCTACTTTTCAGATCTCGTAAAGTTGTAAAAAAGGATAACAATTAATCAAAAAAAATAAAAAAATTGCTTAACACGAATATTAACAAAATTCGATGTCAATTTGATTAACGTCAAATTTTTTAAATTTGACGTCAATTAATGTCTCCAGATATGACGTCGACCTCGAATTCGATGTGAAAGGCCAAAAAATAATGACGTTATACGATACTTTTGTACTAGTGGGTATTACTTAGATGCCATTGGACATTAAT
Source organism: Vigna umbellata (assembly GCF_029865625.1). NCBI lineage: Eukaryota > Viridiplantae > Streptophyta > Magnoliopsida > Fabales > Fabaceae > Vigna > Vigna umbellata. The sequence continues at coordinate 23,100,173 of NC_142170.1, forward strand.
TGAAATTTAAATTCCAAAGAGCTTCAATAGCATGAGGTGTTGTGATGACTTAGGTCCAACTAGTGGACCTATTACTAGGTGCATGGCTAGGAAGATACAAGCATTTGGCTTCCAGGGTAACCTACCAAGCTCCAAGACCAACTGGTCGAGCTCTCATCATAATCGACCTACTGAGTTCTTCCTTCGAATCGGGTTGTCAAGCTCTAATCATGATTGGGATGTCGAGTTCTTCGTTCTAGTTGAGCTACTGAGCTCACTACAAAGGCTAAACTTATGAGCTTTTCTTCCTAGAGACCAGTCTTCTCGCAAAAGCATATTTTTCATGTTTTGTACGTGTAGTAAATGTGATACACATTGAGTGTATTTTGTACATGTAGTGAATGTGATACACATGGAATGCCACTTGTAATTAGATCATCATGGCATTTGATTAGGACGTTAGTTGATCATAGCATGAGCTTGAGAACTTTATAAATTAAGTGTTCAACCTTTGCGAAAGGAACTTTTGAATGCATAGAGCAATTACTGTGTAAAGCACTCCATAATTCCTTTTCTTCGAGAGTCACCAGCTAGAGAAGTCTTATTCTCCTCTAGCCCCCTTCTCTAGTTTGATTCTACCTTCCTCGGTGTTTGTTGCCTTCCATAAAGCACTCTCCTTCACATTACTAAACCATATGTTCACAACTTCAATTCCCTGCATCCAGAATTCATGAGTTTCATGGGAAGTCATGTGTCATCAAGTGGTATTCAGAGCTCAGAATCAGATCATGCTTCTTGAGATAAGTCTATTTTTCTTCAATTTTCGCATTTTTATGTGTTTCTCCTTTATTTGTCTTGATTTTGTATGTTTCAATATGATGCGTCTGTTTTGAAAACAAAATTATAGAGGTTCAAATTCATTGTTCCTCCTTGAATCCCTATGTTTGAATATATTTGTACATTTTTGTTGGTCTTGAGAAAGTTTTAAGTCTTATTCATTTTATTCAGTGATTTCTTTACTTTGAGTTTTTAAAACTTTTAATCTTGTTTATGTTGTATTAGTCATGTTAATTGCTTAGATTGTCAATAATCTCCAAAGTTTACCAATTAAAGTCAATTTCTAATTGGGTTAAGAGTTATATCTGCACTGTATTAATTTTGCACAATTAGTGATGAATCAATATTTTCCACTATCCACTTAGCTTCTTGCACTAGATTTAATTAGGGAATTGTGATTAAATGTCCAATATTTCCTCAGTTTTGATATTTGGGCTTATTTGACCAGTAATTCTTATTTTAATTAATTTGAATTATCTCAAACTAATTATTTACATTATTAATTGCAAGGAATTGTTTGGAATATTATTTTGGGACTTCAAGAGGGCAAGAACATCAACAACCACTCTCCACATAGGCGTTTTAGATTTAAATCATTTGTAAATTCGTTTTTAGTGTATTTTTGGATAGATTTGGACCATTGGCCATTTCGGGTCAAAATTGTAAAAGCCCAATTTGTGGGCTGACTTTAGGACTAGGGTTTTAGGACCCAAAGGGGGCAAAACGTGACACTTCTTCTTCATTCTCGTTTTCCAGCGTTTTAGGCTCTTGGACAACTCTCCCGTTTTGGGATTTTAATTTCGATTCTGCAATTTAAATTCCATTCTCATTCTCGTATTGCAGTTTCGTTTTAGGGTTTTTCATTTCATTTTGGATTCGTTTGAGTTCGTTTCCATTTCGTTTTGATTCTGTTTGATTTTGTTTTCTAGTTTGCTTCCTTTGTGAATTGCGTTTTTCATTTCTGAATTGAAAGTTTGTTTCATTTTGTTTCGTTTCTGCATTGGTGTTGCTCAAATGTTTCAATTTTTGCTTCATTATTTCAAGGTCATATTAATGATAGCTTGAATTTGTGTGGGTTTGTAATTGAGATATTGCATTGCTTACTTGAGATTTCTAGACTTTGAAATGTAATCTGTTGTCTTACCTTGCATTATATTAAGTTTGTCTTATGCTTGCAATTAGGTATACGCTTAGTTGCCTCATTGCTGATTAACCTTTGCTTAGTTGATTAATATGTGTGGTGCATAATGAATTGAACAGGTGTGTTGCATTCACTTACTTTGCAATTTTAAAGACCGAATTAACCTTCCCTTAGTTGGTTAATTTGTGTCAGATTAGGGGTAAGAGGAGCGTTTGATTTGTTGTTAATCAAAGATAGGAAGCATTGCAATTGATCCAAATGTCAACCTGTTGTTAAATCTGTGTTTAAATTGTGTGTTAATCAGTTCATTTCATTTCACAAAACCACATTGAAAACCCCCCACCTTGTGTTTGACCTATTGTCTTAACCACATTTAGTCCTTGAGAAACGACCTAGGAGTCACTTCCTGGAATTATACTGCACTTAATTGCATATTAATTTTGTCAACACCCAATTTCGTTTGGGTAAGTAAATAAATAAAAAATAAAGAATAAAAGAATAATAGTTAATGTGGGTAAAAAGGATAAAATAATAACTATAATATCAGACACAATATTTTTGAAATGTTAGTTTAATATGGTAATAATTTGAATAAATATTATGGTAATAATTATAAGCAATAATTAACATAATATATTGATATAATTGGCTGCATGTTTCTTTTTAAAGAGAAAAGTATGATTTTAATGGACAAAATTTGCTGACAATAATTATAATCAATGTCAATATTATTTGATTTCTTTTTATTGGAACCAAGACATTTTCTTTCCCTATTTTGTTCGTTGCCAATTAATTCACAATTAAGAGCAATATTACCATGTGTGTATACAAATACGCAACCTGTCATAAAAAAAGAAAAAGATGGAGAGAGACACTCTGAAATAGTAGAGATAGAAAAAGTACGGGAGAGTATAGAGAAAAGTAAGTTCGCACGCTAAAGGGACTCTACCAACAGAAACTATCAAGGAAGAATTAGAGGAGTATTAAAAGCTGAAAAGGTATGTCATCTTTGTACCCTTCTTTTTCTCTTTTCGTTGAAGGTCTTTCTAAAGGTATTATTTTTTTTTACTACACACTAATAATGCTTTTCATAAAAAAAGAATATCTTCTCTCGTTTCTTTTGGTATTGGTTATATCTCTCACATCACGTGATATTTATTTATTTTATTTAAAAATAAATAATAAATAAACAACTTCAAAATAAATAAAAAATATTTATTATCACATAGTTTCCTATAAAAAAATAATAATAAGTTATAAAATAAATTTTATAAGTACTCGTCGGCCTATGGCCGCTTTCATTCCTTTTTTTTCCCACCATTTTCAAAATAAAAGAATTTCTTCAAAAAAAAAATGTCAATCCTAATCGAATTCACTTTGTCCAACCTCGACACATGATTAATGAGATAGGCAAAAGTCAATGTCCTATTGTACCAATTAACCAAATTAACTACTATGTTTTAGGGACCCATCACACTTTGGAGATTAACATGCATTTAGTAACAAAATCAAAACGTCCTTCCCATTTAGCATTTTCTTCATTTTCAATTCACTCTTTTTCTTCTTCCTTTTCCTATAGCCCAATTCAGGAACTCCTCGCTTAACGCTTCATGACATTATCAGGACGACAATGGTAGAAGCTGCAATCTCCACGCCCAAAAAACTCGCGCCTCTTTACACCTCATCGTCGTCCTCCTCATCTCCTCGGTCGTCGTTGCCATTCACGCCCAAACGATCATAGTCAGTGGAACGAAGACGACCCGACACTGGTGGCACCACCCGCACGACGTCGTCGTCGTCTGGCAAAATGCTTCCAACTTCTACGATAACAAGAAGCCTATCCGTGTCGTTTCAGGGGGACTCGTTCTGGATCACCGTCAACAAAGCCAAACCGACAACAAACGTCGTTTCCCCTCCTAAACTCGTCGCGCCTAGAAAATCGTCGTTGGACGGTGCATCGTCTCCGCGAGGAGTTATAAATAGCAGGGGCCAGGTTTCTTTTATTGCTTCACCGAACAAGGTTTCTAATGCATTGCCAGCCTCTTCTTCTTCTTCCAGAGGTGTGAGCCCCCTAAGGCTCGAAAACGGAGCGTCCTATAACGAGCCTTTTGTTTTGAGTTTTGTCGTTGATGTTAAGAGACTGAGGATGGGAGAGAACCAAATTGTGGAGGCGCATTCGTTGAGGCTTCTCCATAACCACAAATGAAACCCGAAAACAACAACGATTTTGTGGAGAGTGACGAACCCTAAAACTCAAATTCCCCTAATTTCAGTTCAATTTCGCAACTGCAGAGAGAATGGAACTTTCAGTAGAAAGTAGAATCCCAACTTTACCCTTTCTTGAATTATATTTCCACTTTGTTTACTTAATTTTTTAATTCAAAATTTAAAAAAATAAAATTGACTCACGTTTTTAATGACACGTATGTTAAAATTAGACTGTCAGCATGCCAGGTGACACAATCCTTAACGACATTGAATCAATTTGACGGAAAGTCCCTATTTGATTCAATTTTACAAAAATAAGGACCTAATTGAGACGCAAAAAAAGAAAGGGTCCTATTTGAGATTCTAGACTAAAATAGGGACTTATTGAGACATTAAACCTATATATATATATATATATATATATATATATATATGTGTGTGTGTGTGTGTGTGTGTGTGTGTGTGTGTGTGTGTGTGTGTTAAACTCAGATTTCAACTAAAAACTCATAAATATAACTCGAACTCTTCTAATTTATTCTTCTATCTCTTTCTTCATTGGCACTGAATCGGACGATATTCCTTCATCTGCTCCCGTATAACGAATTATACGATTATCGCACAAACACAAACAAGTAGGGGTGAGCTAACATGAAACAAATCATTTATAAAACATGCATAATTACATTGATACACTTAACAAACGTCATATAATAATTATGTCAGACATCCTCATACCATCATCCAACAATCACACCATAGACATTCATCCCATCATACTGCAATCCCTAATAGACACTCATCCCTTCATACCACACTCACTCATAGATACTCATCCCCTCGTACCACAATCCCCAATAGACACTCATCCGGATGCTACGTTGATAAGCGGTCACAGGAGGTTACGCACTTGTGATGACTCTACTTCTTCTTACAAATACACTTTTAAATTACTCCATACCATCCACAGGGTTAGTCCTCAACACTATGTCCAAAACCGGTACATAAACCAGGACCTCTTGTGTTATCGGAGAAGAATCAAATGTTTGACGAATCAAACTCACCATAAACACCAATACATATGACTAGTGACAACTTACTGGATTTGACCAGGCTGCTCTATGATCAGGAATGTACCAACTTCAGTTTTTAAGATTCCTCTATCCTACCATCACAAATAAAACCTTAATATAAACGTTCTGGGGAACTAAGAAGTTGAATCTGGCATAGCCGGTTAGACATCTTCTTATCCTTTCTATAAAGATGTATCCATCACATATTTTATATCAATTGAGTATATTGCATAATAGTTTAACAGTACTTAATCTGTTCAATAGGATTTAAGTTAAAAACCTATCGAGTAGACTTCCAGGAAAGAGAGGTGTGTCACAACAGACAACTTAAGTACCAAGTCTTTCCTTAGCCAAAGTGTTCCTCAACTAGTTTTTAACAAATTTCTTATTTACATATTCAAAACAACAACATATAATATTAACACAGAAATTCAATATAGATAGATATACAACAAGCACATATGTTTTTCATTAACAGTATTCACACAGAATTTCAAGATTATAGGCCAAGATTATGGTACTATTTGGTGTTTTATTATTATTAAATCAACCACAGAAAGAGTTTGGCTTTGCACCCCCGAAAGTTGTTTTGTCCTTATATATATATATATATATATATATATATATATATATATATATATATATATATATTTTACTAGGTTTGAACCCTGTCCGTAGTGTTACAAGGTGTTTACCATTAGAGTTATTGTAAATTTTTGCTTAACTTATCACATCTTATTTTTTATATAAGCTTATTAGTTATATTTTCCATTCATAAACAAATTTATTACTACAAGAAAATACTACTATATATTAAAATGGATAATTTTAATGGACTTTACATTTTACCAGGTACGCTTCGAGTTAATCTTTTTACTTCTCTTTGGACCCAAACAAAATTAATGTCTTTATCTTTATTTAGAATTTACTATGATAACATCAAAACTCTAAGGTTCATGTTATCTAGCAAAATCTAAATAAAGAGGGGAAGCTGTCAACACCCAATTTCGTCCGGGTAAGTAAATAACTAACAAATAAAGAATAAAAGAATAATAGTTAATGGTGGGTAAAAAGGATAAAATAATAACTATAATATCATACACAATATTTTTGAAATGTTAGTTTAATATGGTAATAATTTAAATAAATATTATGCTAATAATTATAAGCAATAATTAAAATAATATATTGATATAATTGGCTGCATGTTTCTTTTTAAAGAGAAAAGTATGATTTTAATGGACAAAATTTGCTGACAATAATTATAATCAATGTCAATATTATTTGATTTCTTTTTTATTGGAACCAAGACATTTTCTTTCCCTATTGTTTTCCGTTGCCAATTAACTCCCAATTAAGAGCAATATTACCATGTGTGTATATAAATATGCACCATGTCATAAAAAAAAGAAAAGGATGGAGAGAGACACTATGAAATAGTAGAGATAAAAAAAGTACGGGAGAGTATAGAGAAAAGTAAGTTCTCACGCTAAAGGGACTCTACCAACAGAAACTATCAAGGAAGAATTAGGGGAGTATTGAAAGCTGAAAAGGTATGTCATCTCTGTACCCTTCTTTTTCTCTTTTCGTTGAAGGTCTTTCTAAAGGTATTTTTTTTACTACACACCAATAATGTTTTTCATCAAAACAAAATATCTTCTCTCGTTTCTTTTGGTATTGGTTATATCTCTCGCATCACGTGATATTTATTTATTTTATTTAAAAATAAATAATAAATAAACAACTTCAAAATAAATAAAAAATATTTCTTATCACGTATTTTCCTATAAAAAAATAATAATAAGTCATAAAATAAATTTTATAAGTACTCGTCGGCCTATGGCCGCTTTCATTCCTTTTTTTCCCACCATTTTCAAAATAAAAGAATTTCTTAAAAAAAAACAACAATGTCAATCCTAATCGAGTTCACTTTTCAATAATCCATAATAATTTTCACACAAACTCACAAACTTTTTTCCTAGATAAAGAACTACGTGATCCCTGATTGTCCATCATAAATGGATATACGTAGGAGCAAGGTCAATCCTTGTCGGGTTCAAAAAACAAAAAAATATTTTTTGTTTCTTTATATTTTTTTATTAGGGAAAATTAAACATTTTGAAAAATCATGTCAACTTTATACATTTAATTAAAGGTACTGCCTTCGGGTAGGCGCGATAGGGTGCTAACACCGTCTTATGCGTAACCGATTCCCGAACCCAAAATCTAGTTTTCACAGACCACGTCTTATTTTATGGTTTTCCATAGTTTTTCCATAATAAATTATGGTAGCGACTCCCAAAATCTTTGCCCAAACTCGTCTGCTTTTCGGCTCGCCGTCCCGTCGCGATCTCGGTTGCGACAAATTTGATTTGGGTATGGCCTCAATCATTGAGCTATGAAATTCCTCTGAATGAGCTCGGTGGAAGTTTCTCAAGTGCAACACTGATTTACACAAGTACATTGAATTGGTTTCTTCTTTGAGTGTAAATTTTTGTCATGTTTACTCATACTTGAGTATCAAGTTCTGAATTCTAATTTTTTTGTTGTGTGCGTTGTTGTAATTTGCAATCTAATTCTTGTTTTACAATTTTTGAGGCATTTCAAATTTATAACAGTTTGACATTGCATAATAAGAGAACCACATTCTGATATCTGATATAATAATTGAAAATATCAATTTAGAAAAAAATATCACAAGAGTAAAAAGAGCTCAAAGGAAAATCATAAGGTCTGGATAATAAGCTATCATATTCAACAAAGCTCAAATGCCAAGAACTAAAACTAGTGGTTGATATGTTTGACAATAAGTATAGTCTTAATCAATCTGTGAAAACATTAATATATTTTGAACTCGGTAAATGAGCATATTCAATATTCAACCTCAATTTTAGTCTTTTTGTTGACTTTAAATTTCATCTAGAGCTTTTCCATAGGTTCAATAGTTGAGTGCTTACTTTATTCAATAACTTTATTTTTTGTTTGTCATTTCTTTGCTTTCTTTCGTCCTATCTCATTAATCTCTACTTTAGTTTATCTATTATTTTTAATTACACGTTTATTGCTTAATTTCTTTGTATATCCTAGTTTTGGGTGATTTTGTAAGTGCAAAACAATCCCTAGAAGGTGAACCATAACTAGTGGTAGAATCTTAGACGGTGGAGGCTTCAAAGAATATCTAAACAAGGGGTCTTTATGATAGCTAAACATTGTCAGAACAATCGGTACCGTTATAGAGTCGCGCAGCGGAATAAAATATTTGAAAAGCGTGTTACGGTCACAAATCAAGTTTTGATGGTCCGTTTTAGAAAAACAATTTTCTTAGAGAAAATTTATTAAACAGTTGATGTGCATAAAACAATAAAGAGAGTAGGGAGTAGAAAAATTGATACACTGGATTTTTATCCTGGTTTGATTCAAAAGAATCTATGTCCAGTTGTTAATCACTATAAAAAGTGATTAACGTTTTCACTAAAATCAGTTTCACAAATTACAGTAAGAGTGAATAAAAAACAGAGAGATAAAACCTTCCTTCGACGAACGAACCAGAAGATGACCACCTTGCCAACTCGAAGAGAACCGCTCCGACTATCGACACACGAAACGCGAGCTTCTCCTATTCACGAGACCAGGCAAAGCACTTGAACTAGCTTTTTAGAACTTCCTCAGACACATTGTATTCTCAAAAAGCTCAGAGTTCTCTTCTTAGAGTTTTGGAAGAACCTTATATAGCCAATTATTCTGAATTCGCAGAGATGAATTATAACTGCCACAGATAATTGATTATTGTTAGTGATAATCGATTATTTGAGTCCGTTACAGGGTTTTTCAAAAGTGATAATCGATTATCCTGAGGAATAATCGATTATTCCAGAGACTTTGGCAGTTCTCATCAGAACCAGTGATAATCGATTATTTGGAGTAATAATCGATTATTCCAGACCAACAAGGTTTCAAGAAAAGCTCAGCATAATCGATTATAGCTTCTAATAATCGATTAAATGCGTAACAGTTCTAGAAGTACAAGTTTTTCTAAGTATTACATGTTTAAAGCCTTTCCTAATACATTTATAATCTACAAAGTGCTTTTAAAACAATTATAACAGTCTATCTTCTTGCAGCATCATCAAAATCATTTATCTTCAAATTTACCAATGCTCCTCATTGGTAACAAACACATTAATGGAGAAACAATTGAGAGCAAACATGAGAGTTGTAGAGACTTTTACTTTTCTGATAGTTGTCATTCTAATAGTTTTCATTTGTTTCACTTTAAAGGCCATTAAACCTAGTGTCTTGGAAGAACCTTTGGTGTTCTTCAATCTCCTGGAAATTTTTTTCTTTTGTAATAAAATTAGTGTAGTTGGTGAGTGTGTCTTGTAAGCTAAACCTAACAAGCCTCACCATAGGATTTCGCTTAGTTTCTTTTTGTTTAACACGATAAGAGTAGCTCAAGCAAAGAAACTAAATTCTAGGCCTTGCTACATTAAAGTTCGTTTAATGTTTAGTAGTCTTAAGGTAATCTGTTTGCTTGTTCTGTCAATCTTGTAAATTCAAGAGCATATCCTCTTGTGAAAATTGGTAGAGTAAGTAGTAAAAACAACTATGTCTAGGTAAGACTTGGTACTTAAGCAATCTTTGACTAACCTTTCTTACCTGGGAGTAATTTTGTGAAAACCTCTTAATCCTTTTCATTTTAGGAAAACTTTTGAAATTAAAAGATGTCTATACATTCGTCTCACCATGGAGGGAGTGAATATGAGGAATCCATTACCTTAAAATAAATTTCCAAAGAACTTAGAGAACATAATCTATGGCGACAAAAGTAAATGAAAATTAGGAGAAGAGACAAAATTGATAAAGAACTTCATATTGCACCTATGGCGAATGACATTAGGCTTCTAAAAGAAGAATAAATACAAAAAAAGAAAAATCAAGAATTCAGAGTGGGGAATCCACTTATGATTAAGAGGGTATAAAAAAAAGAAAAATCAAGAATTTAGAGTAGGGAATCCACTTATGATTAAGAGGGTATAAGACTATGGGGGAATTTTCAACAGTCTTTTGCATCTAGGAGACAGAAAAGAACATACCCCTAGGGAAACTAAAGTTTCCTTGCCTTGACGAAATTGATTACCTTGACCCATAAAATTACTTGGACGAAATTGATTACCTTGACCATAAAATTGACTTTCTCTTTGGTAACTTCTGGCATAGCACATTAACCATTAATATGATCTCCATCACACAACTCACAAAGTTGTTGTTGAACTTGTGAAATATTCTGCAACTCCTTTGGCAATTGAGAGATTTTCATCATCAGAGTCTCGGTTGTTGAGTCATAATCTTATTCTTGCCAACAGAGCATCTTGAGATTTTAATTGTAGAACTCCTTTCTGTTGAAGTTGGGTTCTTTCAATGTGCATCTCATTATCATTTGAAGTCATATTTTCAATCAAATCATAGGCTTCCTCTGGAGTCTTGCACTTGATATTACCTCCAGCTGAGGCATCTAACATCAATTTAGTTTGTGAGCTTATATCTCCAAGGAATAGAATGACTATTGTAGGATCATCAAAGCCATGAGTGGGCGTTTTTCTCAACAAGCCTTTAAATCGGTCCCATGCTTGACCTAATGTTTCATCCATGCCCTGCCTGAAAGAAGAAATTTCCTGCTTACCTTTGTTCACCTTTGACTGTGGGAAATATTTGTTCAGAAACTTTGCAATCACGGCTTGCCACTTAGTAAAGTTGTTCTCTGAAAAAGAGTTCAACCACATTTTACCATTGCCTCCCAAATAGAAAGGAAACAAGCTTAATCTAATAGCTTCATCTAGCACGTCATTGATCTTCACAATATTGCATATCTTATTGAATCTGGTTAAATGCTCATATGGATTTTCATGAGATAATCCATTGAATTAGTTGCTCTTCTCCAATTGAATCAAAGTAGGCTTCATCTCCATATTTGCAGCATTAACCATCGGCCTTGCAATGCTATTAAAATGATGAGGGCCAATGACTGTTGCATAATCTGCCAGGGTACGTCTACAATTCTGATCAGCCATATTTTTTGTTCCCTGGTCAGATCTTTGAGGGGAAGTCTATAAAAGAGTCTTAGGAGAAGGGAAAAGTTATACCTTTTCTTCTACTATTGTCCAAACCTGCAAGAAGAGCTTCAGAAACTTTTGTGTTTCTCGTCCGAATTGTACCCTGCATACACTACAGAACAAAACACTAATTAGCACTAATAGATAAAAAAGAAAATTAAAAATAAAATAAAAATTAAAGATAAAAAGATAAAATTAAAGATAAAGTCTAATCGATTAAGAATCGCACAAAAGTATAGTTTAAACCACGAGTCCCTGGCAACAGCGCCAAAAACTTGTTAAGATGTCGGCAAGTGTACCGAATCGTATCACGTAATAATAAATGGTAAGACCAAGTATCGTTTTCCAAGAGACTCACGACAGTAGACAATCATGTAATTACTTAACTAATTAAGACTTTGAAAAACAACTTTAAGGTTTTGAATGCAAAACAAGAAAGTAAATATAAATGAAAATTGATCAATTGAGACTAAACACTAGAATGAATGGATGAAGTTTGTTGAAAATAGAATGACTTGATTTCTCACACCAAGAGGGGGGTGAATTGGTGAAATGTAAAAACAAAGTTTTCTTTAAATCTTTTTTGCAAAGTGGATGCCTTTAAAAGCTTTCTTGAAACACAAGAAAAAAGATTTTTTTATGTATCGAAAATGTAATCGATTTAATGTAGTATGCAGTCGACTGAATAAAGAGTTCAGGGATAGAAAGATCAAACACTGAGTTTTTAAACTAGTTCGGCCAAGCCTACATCTAGTGTCCTTCCAACCACAGGAAGCCAATGCACTATAATGATCAAGGTTTTTACAACAAGGTTTTTATAGCGACCTCATGTCAAAAATATAAAACACCTCTCTAACCCTCTAATCAAAATATAGGCATATACGAAACAGACTAGCAGCAAGAATCCCCTCTCCTGCAGTCCAACCCTTTGAGCCACCCTCAAAGTCAAGAACGCAGCACACTCTTCTTCCTATAATCACAACAGGGAAACCTCAAACCAATCTTTAAAAAATTGCAGTCTCTGATCTTTCAATAGCACCCAAATGTGTAGATTATGATCAGCCTTTGTAAGTGCAGATAACTTACTCTTCAAGAATCCATAAGTAGATGATCAACATGGTCACTTCTTGTTTCTTGGAGCTTTTTTCCTTTCTCTATAAGAATGCACTCTCTGCAAAATATCACAAAACTGTTAGAATTACAAATGTTTTTACAAAGATCAAGTTTGCGTCAATTTATAGATTTTCACAATTCAGACGCATTTTAATCGACTTAGCTACTAATGCAGTCGAATGTAACAGTTCAGTCAAAGTAGTTAGCAGCAATTAATGCAGTTAATTGAATGTGCAATTAATGCAATCAAATAATTATAAATGTTTGGTCAACAAATATAAAAATATAGTCGTTGTAACATTGAACAAAAGCATTAACAGAATTTCAAAACTGTAACAGACTTAGTCGAATGCAAGTTGCATATAACTGACTTATGTACCACAGTTAAACAAAGTTTTGAAAAACTTCTTCTTTGAAAATCTTCACAGCACACTTTTAACAAGATTGTACAAAGCCACGAGTTTTAGTCGATTCACCCCATAATGAAGTCGACTTAAAAATGTAGTTTTGCCACACAGTAAAAAGTTCAACATAAGTGCTAGTGGTTTTCTTTCTATGAAACATCATACATGCATTCACCAATAAAATCAATTATATAGCACAATGAAATGCAATGTATCAACATAATCATGTTCTCAATGCTTTAAACAAATTTATACATTGATTAAAACAAGTAGCATGTAAACAATAGAACATGTAACACATAAACATCACGTGTTTTATTAATTATGTTGTCATCATCAAAAACCAGAAACATTGAGATTGTAGGTTCAAATAAACCAGTGCTCTTCCTATCAACAATCTCAACAAAGTTGAAAATATGAGATGAATATGTTGTTGGGGTTTAGATTTCACCTAGTTTATTCTCATGCATATAAGAATTCATCTTCTTCATTCAATTGTTAATGTCACTTTCTAAATTACTTAAAACCCGATCCCTCGACGAAGAAAGCCTATCCTTAATTATTAGACCACAATCCCTTGCATCCCTAATAATTTATTTTGCATTACGATTAGAAGCTTAAGATGACCAAACCTCCTATCCCCATCCCTGGGCAATATTGCTTTTGGGAGTAATTCTCCATATCTAGGTTTCCCTGTATGTGTCCATATCACGAAAATCAATAATCATGTTATGAATGAGTTAAACATAACAAGCATAGAGCAAAGAAGAATAACCCTAACAATTGATGAGAGAAGCATAAATAAATAAGAATAAATTCAAATACATGAGAGTTTAGAGGTTACATCTTCCCCAACAACAAATAAGGTTTAGTTCTCCATTATCATGGAGAAACTAGATGAACAATGGAATAGAAGAGATAGAAAAACCCTAGAAACTGAAGAGGAGAGCTCTCACATCTCCAAATCTGCCTCCAAGGGGCAAAAAGTGTGTTTCTGTGCTCAAGCCATCAAGAGATACCAACCTTAGGTCGTGTAAGTCCATAAATAGGGTTGAATTGGATCATGGGCGAACATCGTTGGCGCTCAGCACCCTAAGTGGGAGCAAGCAGGCGAAATTGCGAGAAAACTGGCGCTCAGCGCCCCTAAGAGGCGTCCAGGCGGTATCCGACAAAAAAGCTGACACTCAGCGCCCATAATGGGGCGCCCTACATCACCTCCTGTTCTGATGTTTTTATTGTCCCTCTTGAATTCCAACTCCTTAATACTTTTGCTCTTCTTCTAAATCATACCAATAACCCTAGAAAATCAAAGGAATTTAGTGATAAAATCATCAAGTATACCCTTTACTCACTTATTCACAAAATTAAACTAAAAACATGAGTTCAAGCAAACTTCTAAGTCCAAAAAGGATTGATTTAATATCAAAATTGCATCACAGATAACGGTATATTCAACCGTTATCAAGTAGTTCTTAGGTTCTTAGTAATTTTTCTTTATAGTAGTTTGTTCTTTTTGAAAAACTCATGTCATTTATAGTTCGGTGTGTGTATACATATATAATGATTATTATTTTGGATGATTGTATTTAGAGCTGTCAAAAAACGGGTAACCCAGCTCGACCCGACCCGACCCACCACGGGTTGGCTATTTAGTGAGCCAACCCAACCCGCTCATTTATTAGTGAGCCGAAAAAATTTGAACCCGAACCGACCCACCACGGGTTGGTGGGTTAAACGGGTTGGCTCATTGGTTCACTTAATTAACTTTTTTTTCACCCTCTTCTTCTGAGATTCTTATAACACGTTACTTTGATCGATCAAATTGAAACAATAATAATTGGACCAATTGATATAAAAGAAAATGAAACAAAAGAAATATATTGTTATATATATTCTAAGCTATCAAGCATAAAATTTTGTCAATTTAGTTTAATGAGACATACACAACCGTTTGACCAAGAAACTACATATAGTCGTTAACAAAAAATATATAGCACAAGATAAAATTGTCATGCTTGTAGATAAGTCTAAAAACAAGATAAAACAAATGATATATTCTTGAATTATCCAATCTATAATATTATCTATCTATTAAATTGGAGTCCTGAATGGATAAATCCACAGTATTATGCTCTCTTGAAACATTTTCTTATTTATCTCCATCTATAATATTATCCAATCTATAATCTTAGGGTTTTATTTGCAGAGGAGAACTTTTGGAAAGACAACAACGCGAAATGCTCTATTGCTAAGTAAAGATTGTGCATTTTGAATAATTAATTTGATTTCAATAAAAAACAATAGGATTTGAATAATTACTTTAATTAATTTGATTTAATTAAAAAAATAGGTGGATTGGTGAGCCAACCCGACCCACCACGGGTTCAACCCATGTGAGCCAAGTTCTTAGTGAGCCGGGTCAAAATTGACTCGTGTAAAAAATTTTGCACTTTTTTCAACCCAATCCGGCTCAAACCCATTTTGACGGCACTAATTGTATTGATATTATATATGTAGAGTATGACAGTCTGATATCCATTATCGGACCGTAATTAGGCCTATGCTAATGGTAAGCCCATCTCGAAACCTATAAATACAAGTTTGAGGTAAAGAGGTTGGTGATTGCATTTATTGTGAATTTAAGACTTCACTATGCTAACCAAACTGTTCTATTACTGACTTGAATGTCGAAATACTTTTGACAAATATCCATCTACACGGCTTGGGTCGTAGTACCTTTGGGTATTTACCCACACAACTTAGTCAAAGAATAGAACGGGTTAAAAACAACACAACTTGGACTTTATAAAAAATTTTGGAGTTAAGTATAACGTGGAGTGTTTGATTGTAATCCCATTCGAAACAATATATTTTTTTAATTTTAAATTAATTTAAAAATTACAATTTATTTTTTAATTATCTTTTTGTGGCATGTTATGTAATTATTGTATTCCTCATATATTAAGATTAGATTAATTTTTTTAATATTAAATTATCACTTATTTATATATTTAGGAACAGAATAAGTTATTATTTTATTTTAAGATTTTTTTTTTGTTTTTTATTTTTGTTTAAGAAATGTAATTTATTTATTTATATTCTTTTTTTATGTCATGTTTATGTTGCACTATCTATGTTAAACACGTGTCAGGTAAGCATGTATTGTACTGACACAGACTGAATCTTTAGGGAGAAAGGACCTAAAATGACAAACAAGAAAAGGAAAAAAAAGAAAGCTCTGCAATTAGATAGTCACACATCAATGCACTGAAGTATTTTCCACAAATCAATATTTAACTTCAACCACAGATTCTTATTCATTATAGTTGATTTTCATCTTATTTGTTTAATTTATAGTTGAATATTTAGTTTTAAAATAAAGTTTTTTATTTTACTTTTTTTTATATTGTTCTGTCTAAATTTATTTTTACATGTCTATTAATTCTTGTCAATTAAATTTACTACCTAGCATATTTATTTAGGTAAAAACAAATTTAATTAATTAAAAGGTAGGGAATAGAGCAAAAATATAGAAAAAATAAAAATTCTATTTTCCAAATAACAAAATTAAATAAATTTATTTTAAATAAATGAACCAAAATTAGATAAAAAGAAATAAATTATATTTAAAAAAGCATATTGATAATAATATTGCCTTATAACTTTAGTTATTCACAGTAAATTTAAATTATACTTTTTGAATTCAAATTTTGTATTATAATATATCTATATATTTAAAATATTTATGTATTATAAATCATAGTTATGTAAAAACAAATTTTATTACATTGGAGCGGAATTCAGGACCTAAATTTCCACCGTCTCTCCAAATTTAGTCAAATTATCCCAATTTTTGAAAAAAAATTTCTTACGTAGTCATTTTAAATTCAAATTTTAGATTTGAATATTTTCAATAAAAACATACAAGATAAATAGATGAAAATTTGATTGATTGTTTTTTTCATGAAATTTAGAGATACAGTAGATAGAGTTGAGGATAAAATTTGTAGATTTGAGCATAAAATTTGTGATGTAAAAGTTTGTTAGAGATTTGATGTTTATAATAAATTAAAAAAAATAATAGATAGAAAAATAATATTATTAAATTGTTTTTATGTTAAAAGTAATATAAAATTAATATTTGGATGAGTTAGAATTATTTTATAAATTCTTTAATAAATAAAATTTAAAAAATATTAAAATAAATAAAAAATATAATATATTTAGTATAAAAAATAACAAAGTTAAAAGATATAACATTTCATGCTCCAAGAGAATTGATTCTCCCAAACATATGTAAAACTATGAAATCAGTTTTAAAACTCTAGAGGACCGATTCCACCTCCTTTACACAATATTAGAATTAGTTCCAACACAACATAGAATCGATTCTAATGCTTTAACATAGTTATATATCTTGGTTCCATGGAACTTCTTGATCATATAAAACGTGATATTAAAACGAAAATATTTTTAAAACAACTTTAATCACTCTCAAATTTTCACATATATAACGAAATGAGATTATGTCCAAATATCGCGAAACGAACACGATATCTACCCACGCTTTCTAATATCCTTACACAGGAAATCACTAAAAAAACAGAGCATAGAATTAAGATTCCAATGTAGTTCATAAATTTATTTATCGAAAATAAGATATTGATATTCTATAATTACGTTTAATATGACAGTTTTGCATTGACTAATAAAAACTAAGAAGACATTAAATTATATTTTTTAAAATTAATTTGACATTTAAGTTAAAGTTTAAACAATAATTTTTCATTAAGTTATATTTACTAATGAAATTGATCTCAGACTATAAATGGTAACGTTAAAGCTTTGTTTGATAAAGTTAATTGAAGAGGTAACTGAAAAACAATTATAGTCATTATTGAATTAAAATTAATATTAAATAATTATATATTTTAACAATTTTAAATTATGTTTTTTTTCGTTTTCAACTTTAATAATATAACATCTTAAGTTGAATTTTAAATAAATATTCTTCTGAAATATAATTAAATAATTCAAACAATAAAAAATTAAGTGAAAAATTAAATCAATATTTAAACAAGATATAACACTAAAATAAAAATCTGAAAATCACAATTATGGATTTGAACATTAGAATTTTTATTTATTTTAAGGTATAAGATGTAAAACGTACAAATTTTAAAAGATCGATATAATTAGTTTATTGAAACAAGAAAAAAAACGCTTCATGATTTTATATATTTTTAAGAAAGTAAAAAAGTAATAATAATGATTAAATAAGAAAAAAACAATTTACAGTAAATTGTGCTGCTATACAATATGGATGGTTTATAATATATTACTGTGTTAAAGTATGTGTGATTAGTTACCTTTTACTATTTGAATATTTTTTTTATTTTTCCATTTAAAATATAATTAAAAAAAGGGTTAAATATGTTTTTAGTTCCTAAACTATTGGCCGTTTCTGGTTTTCGTCCCTCTTTCAAACTAAGGTACAATTTGATCCTCATTCTTTTCGAAATTTTTAAACCGTGTTTAGTTTTCGAGGACTAAAACGAACGTTTCGAAAAGAATGAAGATCAAATTGTACCTTACTTCTTGAAAGAGGGATGAAAACCAGAAACGACCAATAGTTTAGGGACTAAACACATATTTAACCCTTAAAAAAATAAAAATATGAAAGATTTATACAAAGAATGAGAATTATTTTACATATACTAATAGCCTTTATATAATATTAATAATAATGGTTATAAAAAATAAATTATTATATAACTATCCTTTATAATATTCAGATAATTTATTTTTTATTTTTTAATTTCAAAACATTTTATACACTTTTTAATTTTAAAACGCATTTAAAAATTAAAAAATATAAAATATGCATCATAATGAATTTTCTTTATTACAGATACGAAAATTGGCATAAATAAATTATAAATAATTATTACTTGATAATAAGGAAATATAATTTTATCACAATTTCATCACTAATTTTATCTATAATATAAAAAACTCTTAATTTAAAAGAAAAAGAAAAAGCTCTCCTGGTAACAATTTTTCTCTATAAATTCAAGGTCCTCTACTCCTAAAACCATGCCCCCCCTCTCTCTCTGTGTTGTGGCTTTGTTGAAGTTCTACACTTTCTTTCTGAATCTTTTCGTGCAGAGATCATAGGAGGAAGAACTATTAGCTTTGATCCTACGAGATCTCTCTTAGTCTCTTTACCCTTTGTTGCTTTAATTCTCTGCTTTTGATCTTGAGGCCACCACATTGCATAACTCTCGTGAAGCACCTTTTCGTTTCCAGAATATTGCATCACTCTCGTAAAACGCTTTTCACTCAGAGTGAAAAGCAAAGCCACTGAAATTGTGTGTTCTGTTGTGTTGTTTGATACAGATATATATATATTTATATATAGCTATATATACAGAGAGGATGGCCACAAGGAAACTTGAGAAGATGGCTTCAATTGATGCTCAGTTGCGGTTGCTGGCACCAAGTAAGGTTTCTGATGATGACAAGCTTGTTGAGTACGATGCTTTGTTGCTGGACCGCTTCCTTGACATTCTTCAGGATTTGCATGGCAGTGATATTAGAGAAACTGTAAGTTTCATGCCTTCCCTCCCACCACACTACACTTTTTCAGGTTTAGTTTTGTGGGGGTTATGACAAGACCTTATTTTTTGCTCGATAGTCATGGATTTGTGATACCCCATTTCAATTTTTGTGAGATGGTAGACGTAAAGATGGTAGTTTTTCTTCATTTTGATAGATTTCTGAAACCCTGTTTGATGTTTGTGAAATGGTAAGGTTTTTGGTGTTGGAACATTGTAATTTGGTGAGATTCTCTACAGATGATTTTTTCAACTGCGTCATTTGAAATAAAGTTTACGAATTAACATATAAATAATTTACAAAATCAGTATTCCCCTTTGGATTTAAAGCTGCTTGCCCCTGCAGTTACTTTTGAACTGCCAGTGATTCTCTTGATCCGGGGTATGTATGCCCTGTGGAATGGGTGGTTTGAACTGTGTTTGGTGGGTTTATGAATTCTGAATTGTTTGTTCTGTGTTTCTTGTCATTATGGTCCTTAAAATTTTTAGTGAAATGCCGATTCAAGAGTTGGTAAATAAAACCAATTGTACGTGGATATTGGCTTTGCCTGCAGAAAGTCTGGCTTGTGTTTTTTGTTCTTCACTGCCCAATCGACTATGTGGCTTATTGGTTTTGGTAATTTGATGTTGTCTAGGTTCAAGATTGTTATGAACTGTCTGCTGAGTATGAAAGGCAGAATAACCCTCAGAAGTTGGAGGAACTTGGGAACATGCTAACTGGTCTTGACGCTGGGGATTCTATTGTGATTTCTAAGTCGTTTGCTCATATGCTTAATTTGGCCAACTTGGCTGAAGAAGTTCAAATTGCCTACCGTAGAAGGATTAAGTTATTGAAGAAGGGTGATTTTGCTGACGAGAATTCTGCTATCACGGAGTCAGATATTGAAGAGACCTTCAAGAGGCTTGTGAATCAACTGAAGAAGACCCCTCAAGAAATCTTTGATGCTTTGAAGAGCCAAACTGTAGATTTGGTCCTAACTGCTCATCCTACTCAGTCTGTTCGTAGATCTTTGTTGCAAAAGCATGGCAGGTTTGTCCATTACTTATTTCAATCATGATTTTTGTAATGTAGGTCGGAGGAGGAGTGATGGTGGTCCATTTGTTAGTCATTTATTAATTTATTGCGCTGCAAACACAGTGACATGTAATCCTTGACAAGGAAATCCTCAGTTCGGCTGTTTTTATAACTAAAACTTTAATCTTTCACTTGACAATAATTGCCTTCTTTTATTTCAGGATTAGGGATTGTTTGACACAATTGTATGCTAAAGACATAACACCAGATGATAAGCAGGAGCTTGATGAGGCTTTACAAAGAGAGGTACCAAACTGCTGATTGTTCTTGATTTTATATATTTGGTGATGACATTAATTTCAGCCACATGGTTGGTTCTTAGTTTTTTGCAACTTTACCTATATGGTTATTTTATGTGAACATCATAATTGAGATTGATATTTTCATTGTGTTTAGAGATGATAACCTTTTTATTTTATTTTATTTGGTTCAGCTAAAACAATCAGGGGTAGGTGTGTTATATGTCTATTTTTGTGGGCAGCATTGCATAAAAGCGATGATAGTATGATCTTCTTGCATGAAGATATAATGGGTGGATTTATGTCTTCCATATCCAAAATTAAAACCTTTTGGTTTACCTTAGGCATTTGGAATCTTATGTATGGGTTGCCAATTGGATAGGTTTTATGTAATTATACTTATGATGGATCTAATCTAGCTTCAATTTGTGCAATGTCAGATCAAAATTACTTATTTTAAATATTTTTAATTAGATTTTAATTACAAATATTTTAAATATGTTGTTGGTTAGCTGAAAAGCTCTAGTTTTAAGGATTTGATTATTCCCTTTTAATTTCCTGTTCGCTTAGTTGTCAATTATATTTGAGTTCTATTGACAGATTTCTATAAGAAGAGGAATGCTTTTTTTATTGTGGTTTCAAATTGGTGACTAAAATTGCATTTGACCATATGCCAATCCTTTTGGTATGACTAAGGCTCTAATGATGTTTCTCTCATGCAGATTCAAGCTGCATTTCGTACAGATGAAATTCGCAGGACCCCTCCTACACCTCAAGATGAGATGAGAGCAGGAATGAGCTACTTTCACGAGACCCTCTGGAAAGGCATACCAAAATTTCTGCGCCGCATTGACACAGCTCTGAAGAACATTGGCATAAATGAACGTGTTCCACATAATGCCCCTGTTATTCAATTCTCTTCTTGGATGGGAGGAGATCGTGATGGTATCTTTCTTTTCTTTCTAAGCAGTTAATGAGCGGAAATATTCCTTTTTATGCTGTATTATTTGTTAAATTCGTGATATTTTAGGCCGAAGTATGTATTTAGTATAGATTCAAAATACTTATACGTCATGTTTCTTATTCAGTTTTATGTCTAGTTAAGCTATCAACTTCAGTGTCGAATAGTACCAGAGACGTGTCATGTATTCTATTAATGACCATCTTACTATTTGTCTAATGTGTGCTGTAGGTAATCCCCGGGTAACTCCAGAAGTTACAAGGGATGTGTGTTTGCTAGCTAGAATGATGGCTGCTAATTTATACTTCTCTCAGATTGAGGATCTCATGTTTGAGGTATCAAATATTCTGGTCATTACAGACAACTTATTTTATTCTAGCATCAAGGTTAGTGTTTTAACATCTTGTTTCTTGTTTGGTCCTGGCAGTTGTCAATGTGGCGCTGCAATGATGAGCTACGTCTTCGTTCTGATGAACTCCTTACCTCCTTAAGGAGAGATGCAAAACATTATATTGGTATGTACTATGCAGCAATGATAACATTTTGATCTGAATTATACTGTATAAACTATTATTCTGTTCTTTATTGGGGTCTATGACATTGATAAGAAAATTTCATTTTCATCCCTAAACTAATTTGGTAGTTGTCAGAATTGTCGATTCATTTAGAATTGGACCTTTTGATAAGTAAATTGTATTGAATATTGATAAATTATTTATTGCTCCAGAGTTTTGGAAACAGATTCCTCCAAGTGAGCCATATCGTGTTATTCTCAGTGATGTTAGGGATAAATTATATAATACACGGGAACGTGCTCGGCAGTTGTTAGCCAATGGAAGTTCTGAAATCCCTGAGGAGACTACCTTCACAAATGTCGAACAGGTATCATCTTGAAATAGTCTGATAAACTTTAAGATACAAATAATTGAACTTCTACACCTGTAAGGAAAGTGCTTTGAAGTGACTCATAATTGCTTCCATCTGTCTTAGATTATGTTCCATTTTTAGCACTCTGAATTTCTTGCCATTTTCTCAAGACATAAACATGAATAGTTCATTTTTTGATGTTTATGTTAGTAGCAGTGCTGAATTTCCCATCCTTGTAAATTGTTTGACTTCTTGATCAAGGGAACACTGACATATATTAGGTTTGGTTGCTTTTAGTTTTCTCTGGAGCGTTTTGGTTGACCCTCTAAAAGTTTGAAGAGGATGATTTTCAAAACCACTTGGAGAATTGTGTATTTCTAATAATTGTAGTAAATATGTATTAAGTTGGCAACGTTTCTTCTCTCAACTCTATTTTCTTACCAATTTGATTCGAACAGCATCAAGTCCACAACTCTTAAAATGCAAAATTGCAGTTTTCAGAATAATTTTGATAAGTAATTTAACCGTGTTATATTAAAGCTATATAACCTTCAATTTTTTCTTGTAGTTCCTGGAGCCTCTTGAACTGTGTTATAGATCGCTGTGTGCATGTGGTGACCAACCAATAGCGGATGGAAGCCTTCTTGATTTCTTGCGCCAAGTTTCCACATTTGGGCTTTCACTTGTAAGACTTGATATCCGTCAAGAATCGGATCGGCACACTGATGTTATGGATGCTATTACAAAGCACTTGGAGATTGGATCTTATCGAGAATGGTCCGAGGAACGCCGGCAGGAATGGTTGCTATCTGAGCTCAGTGGAAAGCGCCCTCTCTTTGGCCCCGATCTTCCTAAAACAGATGAAATTGCTGATGTATTGGAAACCTTCCATGTCATTGCTGAACTTCCTTCAGACAGCTTTGGTGCTTATATCATCTCAATGGCAACAGCTCCATCTGATGTGCTTGCTGTAGAACTTTTACAACGTGAATGTCATGTGAAGCAACCATTAAGGGTTGTGCCATTGTTTGAAAAACTTGCTGATCTTGAGGCTGCTCCTGCTGCAGTAGCCCGCTTATTCTCTATAGATTGGTACAGAAACCGTATCAATGGGAAACAAGAAGTTATGATAGGGTACTCAGACTCAGGAAAAGATGCTGGCCGTCTCTCTGCAGCATGGGCACTGTACAAGGCTCAAGAGGAACTCATAAAGGTTGCAAAAGACTTAGGTGTTAAGCTTACAATGTTCCATGGCAGAGGAGGGACTGTGGGAAGAGGAGGAGGTCCCACTCATCTTGCTATATTATCTCAGCCACCAGATACTATTCATGGCTCACTTCGGGTAACAGTGCAGGGTGAAGTTATTGAACAGTCATTTGGAGAGGAGCACTTGTGCTTCAGAACACTTCAGCGTTTCACTGCTGCTACACTTGAGCATGGAATGCACCCTCCTGTGGCACCAAAACCAGAATGGCGTGCCCTAATGGATGAGATGGCAGTCATTGCTACTGAGGAGTATCGCTCCGTTGTTTTCCAGGAACCCCGTTTCGTTGAGTACTTCCGATGTGTAAGTTTTGTTCAATATTGAAGTTCCATATTTTGCAAAAATGACAACCTAATTGGTATGACTAACCAACACTGCATTAATATTGTTTCTCAACAAGAAGAAATTCATGTAAAATTCTCAATTTTAATATTTCGTCAATGACATTTATGTCTGCTGCTATCATTTATTTTCGTTCTAGAATCCTGCAAATATAGTATTATCAGTTACAAAATCTTGATTTAATTGGAATACAATTATATATCTGATGATTTAAGAAACATTTGCTCTTTCCTTTGGAGTCACAACAATTTTTCTTGCAAACTGCAGGCAACACCCGAGTTGGAGTATGGAAGAATGAACATTGGCAGTCGTCCATCAAAAAGAAAGCCAAGCGGAGGAATTGAATCACTCCGTGCAATCCCTTGGATCTTTGCTTGGACTCAGACAAGGTTCCATCTGCCTGTATGGCTTGGCTTCGGGGCAGCATTTAGGCATGTAATTAAGAAGGATCCAAAGAATCTGCAAATGCTTCAAGATATGTATAATCAATGGCCTTTCTTCAGGGTCAGCCTTGACTTAGTTGAGATGGTGTTTGCCAAGGGAGACCCAGGAATTGCAGCCCTTTATGATAAACTCCTAGTGACAGAAGAACTGTGGCCATTTGGTGAGCGATTAAGGTCCATGTATGAAGAAACCAAGAGCCTTCTCCTTCAGGTAATTTATTGTTACTGCTATAGACTTCATATATATATACATTATGATTCTGCATTTATGATGGTACCATCTTGTTTGTAGGTTGCTGGGCACAGAGATATCCTTGAAGGAGACCCCTACTTGAAGCAAAGACTTCGTCTTCGTGATTCATACACCACAACCCTTAATGTCCTGCAAGCCTACACATTGAAGCGAATCCGTGATCCTGACTACCATGTGAACTTGAAGCCACACTTGTCCAAAGACTACATGGAATCAAGCAACCCAGCTGCTGAGCTTGTGAAACTCAACCCTACTAGTGAATATGCTCCCGGTCTGGAAGATACCCTTATTTTAACAATGAAGGGTATAGCTGCTGGCATGCAGAACACAGGTTAAGCTATGTGGCTTTGTTACCTTTTCTTTGCAAGTGTCTTTGTGGCTTTGGATACATACTTTTTAACCAAAGTTGTTGGCTACAAGAGTGAACTAGCTCTAAATAACAGTTAATCTATCTTTTTATCATGCAATAAAACGGACCTTGATTTTAACTGCATTCTCTTCTCTTTGGGATTAGTATCTTATTAAAATTTCAAAATGATGGGGGCTACAAGGCACCCTCTGTGTTCGACGCTCTAAAATTCGGTTACATGTGGAACAAACGAACAAATCTATCAGATGTTCACCATAAAGGGAGCATGTGTCAGTGTGTGGTCCAAAAGTGACCAACTTCGTGAATGTCAATACCCATTTGAATCTGTGCCAATGTTTTGAACCTTTTAGCACTAGTGTACTATTTTCTTTGCACCTCTCTACGGTCATATTTTAATTTAGCTCTTATTTTTCTTCTAAGGTAGTGTGATACATAATCTAGTTAAAAGCAGGACTGAAAAGGGTCATTTTACAACTTAACTATCTCTATTATGATTTTACGAATTTTATTATTCAAAAATTTTCGTTTGCAATTGGTGTATTGTATGGATATGTTAAATCTGTAATAAAATGTAGGCATTTTCTTAAAATATATTGTTTTACAACCCATTAAAACTCGATAGTAGATTAAGCGAAAAAAGATGGTGTTAAAAATTTTAAAATAATAGAAGTTGACTGGTAGAGTGTAATGAAATAAGAAAATATTGTACTTTATAGTTGGTATATTTGTGAAGAGAAGAGACCACGAAGTTAATTAGTTTCATGGGAAAGATGGAAAAAAAGAAGAGACAACTGAACAAAATGTTTTATTCCAATACGTTACACAGTCATTTTTCCATTGGTCTATAAAATAATGCTGAAACCCGCAAACATGATCAGACTAAACTTTTGGCAGTGTAGTATTTGATTTTTCTAAGACATCTCTTAGTAGAAATTAGGGTAGATAATTCCTAAGCTAGCCACCGTCTAAACTTTTGGTAGTGGAGAGTGATGCACCATTTATTGATTACGTTTTAATTATTGTTCAATTTTGATAAAAATTAAAAGGCTTAATATCCTATTTTGTCCCCAGTTTCGCTCGAAAATGTCAAATTAGTCCATCCTTTAAAAAATGCGTCAATTACGTCCTCACTTAATAAAATTTGCATCAATGAGATCCCTTCCGTTAAATCCGTACAAACGGCGTTAATTATCTAAGTAGAAAAAAGAGAAAAATAATTAACGCCGTTTGTACGGATTTAACGGGAGGGATTTCATTTTTTAAAGGATGGACTAATTTGACATTTTCGAACGAAACTAGGGACAAAATAGGGTATTAAGCCAAATTAAAACAAGCAACTCACTGGCCAAAACTACTTTATCTTAACATGTGGACTTAAGTATATTTAACCATGTTAGATAGAAATTGACTTTAATGCTAAAAATGACCAATGTAAGTGCTTAATAAGTCTACAGAAACGTGTTCTTTATTAACCATTTACACAAAAAAAGAAATAATCAATTTTCTTATAATAGAAGTGGCATGGATTGAATACATCCAATCTAGATCCAAATAACTAAATCACATTTTTGAATCAAATATATTTTTGTTAAAAAACCAACTTGAATCTTTTTTTCTAAATCTAGGTCCAAATATTTGGATCAAGTTCTAAATCCAAATTCAAATATTTGGATCAAGTTTTAAATCAAAAATCTATTTTTTAAAATAATAATTTTAGTTGAATTTTATAAAATTTGTGTTGTTAGACCAACCCAACCTGTTTCAAATCTTGGATCGTTCCAATTAGTCTTTGATTATTTGTTCCGATTAATCCATATCGACCCTCGTTTTAAGTTAGAGCATTTCACCTTCTAACCTAAGTTAGTTTGTCTCAATCTTTGGTCTAAGTCAACTCATCTCGATTACATGTTCATGTTGGTTAGTTTCAATCTTTGATCCATGGTGACACGTCTTAATAGTAAATGTCGGTGAGTCCCAACCTTTTCCAGGTCAACTTATCTCAATGTTTGGTTCAGTCTTTCTCAACCTTCGACCTAGGCTAGTCAATCTCAATTTCGTTCTAGGCAGACCCTTCTCCATATTGGGTTTAGATTGAATTATTTTAAATTTTAGTTTGAAAATATAGACTTTCCATATTTAAAAATGAATATTAAAATAATGGATATCTAATAAATTATTATAAACTATAAATCAAATTAAAATTAGATTTAATAAAATGGATCTTGAATTAGATCTTTAATAAAATGAATTGATTCCAAACAAAAATAAATCAGTTTGACATAAATGGATTTTTTTGTCCACCCCTACTCATACACCATGCAACTCTAATCTTATTGAATCTCATTTGTTCCAATAGAAAATCGTACTTAATTTAAACTAGCTTTCATAAATACTCTGTTGGAAATTGTCTAATATGATGTTATAATGAACCATCAATGATGATAGTGGATAAAAGTTATATATATATATATATATATATATATATATATATATATATATATATATATATATATATATATATATATTAAAAATGTGAGAAACATTTTACCTTGTTTTGGTTAAATCATAATAACTGTCAAAAAGTAACATTTTATAGGTTTGTTATACTTTTAGCTTTGTTCTTTTTCACATTCCTTTATATAGTTTGCTTTTATGATTTTTCATGTTAAAAATCTTAACTATACTACATTATTACAGTTGCGTTAATGTATTTCAATACTAGATATTTTATCAATTTCCCAGTTAAGACAATCATTAATACATGCTCATAGGATGATCCTCTTTTATTTAGAAAAAAAAAACTACTCCACATTTTAAAGTGAAAATAACATATTCCTATATCGAGCTCTTATGCAAGTTACCAATGCCCATGTATTCAACATTTCTTTAAGGAGAAAATTCCCCCATTTTTATATTTTGTTAGGATTGTAAAACAGACTAGAGAAGGGGCAAAAATATATAAAATATGAAAATATAGAATGTTTTGTTAGAATGAGAAAAAGACCGTGGAATGTAAAGAGAAATGAATAAAAAACATATAGTTAATTTAATTTATGTGTTAGAAAAAGAATTGAGTAATATAATAAATTACTAAAATACTATTTCAAAAAATTTAATAAGAATGAATATGAATTCAAATTGGAAGATAATTATTATGAAGTAATTGTTTTATAAAATTAGAAATAATATTAAAAGTTATTTACAATTTGAAATTTAACATAGTTAAATAATTAATTTCAATCATGTAAAAAAAAAGTTCCACGATTTTTTAAAAGTTAAAATATAATGAAAATTAAAAGTTATTTACAATTTGAAATTTGACATAGATAAATAATTAATTTCAATCATGTAAAACTTCTTTCCCACATACACAATGAATCTTTTAAAACAAAAACTTTTAAAAGGTAAAGATATTTTTTAAATGTAAGATTTCTAAAACATAAAGGTTTTTCGGTTTTTAGAATATGAAAGGATTGGTTAATTAAAAAATAAAAGTTTTTTGGCTTTTAAAATATAAAAGGATTGGTTAATGATAAATTTTTTTAATATAAAATTTATCTTTTCTCTATATATGAAATAATTTTCATGAAGAAAATCACATATAATTTTCATAATAGGTTTTTAGTTTTTGTCTATATATGTGCAACCTAATTTTATCATAGAATAATTTCGTATATTAATTTTAATAAAATCTCCATATAATAACAGTTATGTCCAACAATTCATGTGGTTCCATGTCATGACAACTATATATTATGTCTGTATTTGTATAGTCTACATACCATACACGTAGTCTTTGGGAATACAGAGGAAGCACTAATATATATGTTCTCAGTTCTTAAACTGAATAGTGGATCCAAATATTTAGGTAATTGAAGTGAAAAAGAAGAAAAATGAAGGAAATGAGGGAAATGGAATAGTTGAATGAAAATAATAACGTGGATACCACACGTTTTAGTTTTTTATGTGAAAAATAGACATATATACACACAATATATATATATATATATATATATATATATATATATATGGCTTAATACTAATTTTGGTCCTAATTTTTGTCAATTTTATTCGAAATGGTCTTAATTTTTTTTCTTCTGTTCAGTGTTTTCTTAAAGAATGTAATTTATGTTCAATTTAGTCCTTTTTGCAGACGACGTTTAAATTGTTAACGGTGCACTGTCCAACTGTACAATAAGTGAATGTCATGTCATTTAACTGTTGACCTGCCTTGACTGAAACATGACACAGCCAATGAGGGACTGCCACGTGGCAGCCCCTTCCCCACCCAAAAAATGAGGGTTTTTGAATGCAAGGGGGAAAGGCCTCCTTATGCCTATTGACCATAGTGGGTCTGTCGAAGTTTCACAGAAACGAGAGCGAACTCCTTTCTCGCGGCGCGGTGAGGATTGCAGCAGCAACGCCACCGTGAAGGTTCAATCTCTGACGTAGTCGCGATGCGAGAAGTCCATCGTTCTCAAGCGGTTTCGCGACAATAGGACTCGCGATTGAGGGTTTCGATTTGGGGGTTTTTGTTGTGTTATATGCTTTTTGTAAATTGGAATATATGATTTTTGTTTCAAAATTGATTTGGGGAATTCTTGGTTCTTCTCTGTTTTGTGAGTGGTTAGGGAGTCTGTTCTTCCCTATAGGTCTGAGTTTTGGGTTTTGCAAAGTGAGGGATGATGGTTCAGATTGGGAATGTTAGGGTTTCTGAACTTGGAATATTCTTTTGGAGTATGTATCTTATTTGTTCTTTGGAAGGATGTTGGTTCTGGTGATCACGATTAGGGGTGGTCCTTTCTTGATCTTTTTCCATGAATTTGTTTTTTCGTTTTGGGTTCATTTGATTCGCGATAATGGGTTTCGTGGTGGTTGTTGTTGGATGCATGGGTGACGCCAATGAATGTGCTAGTAGGTGGCCATGGGTGGTTGCTGGACAGAGAAGATGATGAAGGTGCGAAGATGGTGGCTGGTCGTGACCGTGCAGCGGCGGTTAGAGTTAGGTGGTGTTTAAAGTTTCTGTGCAGGAGAAATTAAGGTTTCTGGAGGTAGGAGATGATGATGACGTGTCAAGGGTGATGTGTCATTGATTGCACAACTGGACAGTGCGCTGTTAACGATTTAAACGTCATCTGCAAAAAGAACTAAATTGAACATAAATTACATTCTTTAGGACAACATTGAACAAAAAAAAAATTAGGACAATTTCGAATAAAACTTAAAAAAATTAAGACCAAAATTGATATTAAACCTCTCCTTTATATATATATATATATATATATATATATATATATATATATATATATATATATATATATATATATATATATATATATATATATATATATATATATATATATATAACATAATAATTGGAGATAATAAATTATGTTATACTTTGTTATGATTTTTATCCTTTTTTAAAAATGTCATAATAATGATGGGAACACATAATAAATTAGATTACGAAATCTATTTTTTCAAATATATTTTATAAAAAAATTAGCAACAATAAATAAATATCATAATAAAATACTTTCTCATAATTTTTATTCTACCAAACAATCTTTATTTTTTCCTTTATTTCTCATTTATTTATTTTTTCATCTTTTCTTTTTCACTCGTTTATTTCATATTGTATATATTTATATATTTGATATCTTAATTGTAATATTCTATTTTTAATAGTTTTAAGATTACTATTAAAAACATTACATATTCAATACGGTTAACATAAAGCATATAAAATATCTTTATAATTATCTAATTATGATCATAACATCAAATTTTATATACAATGATACTCTAACATTAATCGTTTCTATAAAGGTTAAATGTTTATCTTGAGTTTTACAAAACAACAATTATACATATAAACTACTCATAATGCCTAT
Organism: Vigna umbellata; assembly: GCF_029865625.1. Taxonomy (NCBI): domain Eukaryota; kingdom Viridiplantae; phylum Streptophyta; class Magnoliopsida; order Fabales; family Fabaceae; genus Vigna; species Vigna umbellata. Next base: position 23,131,363 of record NC_142170.1, read on the forward strand.
CTATACATGTACCATAGCCTCCAACACCTCTTTAACAAAAATATTTTCACCATTTAGGTAATCATTGCAAAAAAGAAAATAAACAAACCAACCAACATAAATAGAAGGAAAGCTAGTTTACCAAAGAACATACATATAACTAAAACATAAATTTTGAACACATAAATCAAATAATCCTTAGCATATCAGAATACATTCTAGATTTGACTATTCAGATACATGTATTGATATCAGACTCTGGCAAGTTCTGTACTTATAGTGATGAAACAACTTGCCCATCTAAGCTACTACACAAGGTTAGTCGACAATCTATAGCCAAGGAAAAACCATAAACTAGGACCTCATGCTACTCCTTACAACATAACTCACATTTCTCTACTTGAGATTTGATGGTTATTAGAGTGTGAAGATAACTCTCAAAACATAATCCCTACATCAACACAATGAATGCATCATAAAATCTCACCACGAGATCCACGAAATTATGCCAAACACATATACCATGCCAACAACAAACTCATTATCATTACTAGATCATACTTGAATAAATGCCATACATACTCATGCTCATATTACAATCCATGAAACATCATAAATTTCATAGTAAATACATATAGAATCCAAAAAAATCAATCAGATCAACAAACTAGAGAAAATCACAAAGAACTACATTGACACTTAGACTAACGCTTGGTGCAAAAGCTCTCGCAAAAGAGAGTGTTCAATGTTAATTTCGGGTGCTCAAGCCAAGAGACATAAATCAGTTCCAGGCCTATAGTGGTCATTGTTACTCAGCATGTCCTATTCACTGTTCAATGTCAAACCATTCGCAATTTGGTTTGTTCAATGATGAAACATGTACTCAATGCCATATAAAAAAATATAGTAGTCCAATTTTTATTTTATACAGTCCAATTTGATATGATGCACTTAAAGCTTATTTAAATAGCCAATTTAGTATCCAACCTCTTAGTTAGGTCTAAAAACAAGTTTCAATTCGACTAGGATATCAATTTGCCCAAATGACTATAGACTTAGTGTATCAAATTAACACCAAACCAAATCTAAAACAACACACACCATTAGATTTCTCAAACAAATTTTACAATCAGATTTTATAACAAATTTCATAATACAATTTCTCTCATTCAAGACATTATTTTCCTTCAACCAAAACCAAATTACAATCAATAATTAGCTAATTGATATTAAAATATGTAATTAACTAATTGATATTAAAATATATTAATTAATTTTCCTTACTTGACAAAACACCAAATTGCTCGAGAAAGTCTAAAATAGCTCCACAAGTACAAGAAGTCTTATCTACTCCTACGAATCACATAAACACAATCAAAGTATGCTATTGAAACCATTGATGAACAAAGAGACTTATAGAAGACTCAAACGTCATATACATCTACAGCATACTCATGCAAAAGAAAACAAAACATACCAAAAAGAAGAAAAAAAAACCAAACCAATTTACTCTATTTGATAGGTCAAAATTGAAAAATTTGCCGCTAGTTCCTCAATAAGACGAACTAAATTTAAAATCTTATATTTTCTATACATTTAAAATCTCAACTATCAATTAAACACTTGAAATGTGGTTTGAAATATCATGAAAGCATACAGATTGTCTTTACACAATAATTTCTTAAAATGAACATTATATGAATTACCAATTGATAACACATAAGTATGTTTCTAACACAAAAAGAACATTTATACGTTAATTTACTGAAAAAACAATTTTGATACTTTTTTTCCATGTTTTACCTTAAAGTCTTTATAGAGAAACTGGTCTACACAAAGGTGTCACTAATTAAAATACTGATTGACACATTAAAGGTAATAATTATCTACAAGTCAAAACTGATTTAGACTTCAATTAATTTAAGTTTTAATTTTCATATTTTAAACAAATTAGTTTAAGATGATAAGTTTATAAACTCAATGAACTGAGATAGTGTTAAAACACTCAGCTGATATGAGAAAAATGAAATCAAAAAGTTCTTGCTGTGGGAGAAAAGACTTAAGACATAAAGCATATGGGATAGTAGACTAAATATATAAGTATCAATAATCCAAATATGGAAAAGCATAAACAAATACAATTTATAGGCTCCAAATGTGGGAGAAACCCCATATACAATGACAATGCATTCTTCAGGTCTTTCTTGTAGCTACAGTAATTGCCTCCTCTATAGCTTGAGCAAAAGTAGCAATCTTGTATGTGAAAAAGCCTACGAGCATTGGTATCAATTCTAAGTGCATATATCCAAATTCTGGAACCAGAATACTGCAATCAGGAGAAACTAAGATAAGTAGGTTCACAAATAAATACCAATGTACATTCACCTCGTTCTTCAAAAAGTAACAAGTGGAATTTGGATTCTCTAATGAATTTTTTTCTTTTGTCCTTTGCCCTTAAAATACATTGGTTTACACTGACTTTTATGTTTTAAAATATATTAAAAATCTTTTTAATATACCAAAAGTAGTGGATTTTGAAGACACATAAGAGGATAACACAAAAATAACTAAGCAGAAAAACTGGACTCAAAGAAGTGCCACAAGACCTACAAACCATTGACAAAAATGACATCCAATCAAATACATAATCCAAACATCAATCTATTTGGATATCATGTCTAGGTAATAACATATATAAGGCAGTCAAAATGCCTTGCAAATGATACTTTCAAGGTTATGATTGCCTATTATTCAAAAGTTTTCGTAGGAAGAAGGAAAACAAGAAAAGAAAGATTAAGGCAAAAGTAAGTTCAACCAAATGAAAGAAAAAACAAAATCATGACAAGAGCCGTACCTGGAAAAACTAAAAACTTGATCAGGAATATTTGTTTGCGAATCAAATTGATTTAATGGACAACATAATAAATAATAAATGTTGAAATTACAAATGAGAAGAGGACTTACGCATTCCAGCGGTTATAGACCATGACTAGAACAACAGGAACCAGCAATCTTGGCTGCCCAATTGCTCCCCTGCAAGTAACAGCCAATAAGCCTATGCTGTTTATAACAAAAAAACAAGGTGAAAAACAAACTGACCTCCACAATTTTCACATTAAAAATGAGCAACAAATTGTTTGAATCTAATTCGGACCAAGTTGACTTACTTTGTTGAAGAGAAAATGTGAAAGACATCTAATAGGACTTTTTTATAGGGATGAACAGTACAATACAAGAGTCAAGTTTATCCAGTAAAGAAACTAAATTCTGAATAGTAAATCTATCATCTATATAGATTACTTGACAACAGCCTTTGCACCATCAGTTTTTAGCGAGTCCACACTACTTCCCAGCATGCGAATGTACACCAAAGAACCAAGAAAACCAGCTCCAAAACTGAATGCATGAAAGAAAAATATTAAACAAATGAGTAAACCTTTACATCTTTCTCTCTGATGTTAACCAGTATTATCATTTAACTAATACATTCCCATTCAATTCCTCATTCTGTTCAAATGCAGGGAATACAAATATCTTAACATTTATTTCCTTCCATAACGTTTCTATTAAAAGAAAAATCTTTGTTTCTCTATCCCACCTAAATTCTCAAAACACATTACTATAAGCTTCTTAAAAAGTTCAGAAAGGAGAAATGTTTTAAATATGAAGTGAATTAACTAATAAATGTTTGAATCCTCATTAGGTAAACTAATCTAGAACAACACCATATCCCATGTCAATAAGTTTTTAGTTTATATAATCCTTTTCGTATGTTTACTGGATGGTGGTTTTATATTGAACTGATTTTTAGCTCTCAATTGAACCATATTAGCTAGCATCTACAAAAGATAGGATAGATTGAGGAAGGTCATGAATTCAGGATAACTAAATCAGTAGGAGCATGAAGAATTCAAGTACCTAGCTGCAATCTCAGGAGTGTAAGAAACGTATGCTGAAACCAGACCAACACCACCAATACCCAAGGTAAGGACTTGCAACTTCTTCTTTAACTGAAAAACAAAAACTATGTTTAAGAACAAAATTAACAAAAACTTGATATTTGGTGAATGCCAAAACAATAGAGGGTACTATTCATATGACCTCTAACAAAAAAGGAAAAATTATCCAGACAATAATGCTTCATACCTTATCATACTGCTCTTGAGCTTGAGCAGCCAATACTTTAGGATCTTCCCGAGACTGCTTTATTTCGCGGAACATCACATCCTATAGCAGTACAGCAACTCTAAATCAGACCTTTGAATAGTAAAATTCAAGTTCTAAACATACTAATGGTACATAGGTTGTCAAGGTTTGTTTTGAGTCAAAAATATATCATTGGTTGAGTGCAATGTCTTACCGCAGTAAATATTGATTTCTCCAAGGTTATATAAGTTAGAAATATATGCAGTTAGTAAGTGCAATGATAGATCTTAATGTAGAGAGTTAAGATGAAATAGAAAAGCATTACTTACACTTCCCCCAGTTGCAGCCTTGGTAGCTCTATTCCATTTTTCTTGCTCCCGGCGTGTTGGTGCTGCTCTATATTTTACCCTGTTATTTCTAGTCTCCTGATCATCATTTCAGTTAAAGTTAAATGAAATGAATCATGTAGAGAAACATTACAAGGTATGTACCCAATTTACCCCAAAACATAACCCACTAGTGCTGGAGATATGCCACAAGTCATCAATCCACAATGACATAATAATCAGGGGAAAATGAAGGGAAGAGACAAATCTCTCACATCAGTTTCTGCCTCAGCTTGCTTGTGTGCATTATGATTTAAAGGAGCTGTAAGTTCTTTACTCAAATCAACTTCCAAACTGCAGTTCATGATTAAAATAACATTATAGATAAAAAATAAACAAAAGAAAGAGAATAATTCAACCAGATTTGCAGACTTTAATTTAAATATTGTAGAAAGAGACCTGTCCAGGCTCATGACTCTATTTAAGCTTAGAAACCCTGAAGGCTCTTCCTGTTGACAGGAATTTAATTGATGTCAGAACAAATTCATAGCAACAAACAAATTTAAATAATCTTGAATCATTCACCAACATTTCTTGAGTCACCACCAACAAAAACTAAGGCCTTCTCCCACTAGGTGGGATCAGCTACCTACGTCAACAAAATGACTGTTGTATTCATCAAAAGTAAAGTCTGAATTATTCCATGTTTCAGGAATGATAAGTATATATACGTCAACGTCAACACTTGATAAGTATATATACTGTTAGTAAATCTACACATTCGCCTACGCACAGAAATAAAGCGGATCTGTTTTAGGAAATACAGGGGCCTGTAATGTTAGTTCAAGTGTTGACGGGGATATGGATTGATTACACGAGTAAAGATATTTACACAAAGTCAAACAAATCAATATTAGGTAATTGATTGAGATTATTTCATCTGTTTCTTAGTTCATTATTTCAAACGCACAAAAAGGCCAAAAGAAAAAGCAATCACCATAACCACAAGGACAGTGCTCCCACAAACAGCTGTTCAACATCAATCCAAGTTTCCAACAAAAACAGCACCAATACACAACATCAGAATTTTAAAAACCACCAACCCAGATGGACATTGGGTGAGTGAGAGAACAAATTGACCCGAAGTTCAGACCTTTGCAGGAGGGGGTGGAGCTTGAGGATCTTGAATCAACTTTTTGAAGCGACCCACAAATTCTTTGTTCCACATATAGTCATCAGAGGCCAAAGGGTCTTCATCATCGCCACCCCAGTACTTGCGGAGCTTGGTGGTTGTGGGAGGACCACCGTACTCCCCAGGAGCCATCCCAGTGGACCATTTCACGGGCTTCTTCTTGGGAAGGATAACTTTGGTCTGCTTTGGGTCTCTCAAGGGCGCGGAGCTTGGAGACTCTGGAGAAGTGGGTGTGGCTGCACAGCGCACACAAACGTGGCTCACAAGTGCCATTTTTCGTGTTATGGCAATGAAGGGCCGGACAGATACAAAGAAATGATGTCGTCAATTGTGTGTGTGTCTGTCATGTTTACACATACTAGTTGGTTGCCAAACAATGCTTGCAAAATATCTATATCTTTTTTTTAAAATGTTTTTTTTTTAAATGGAATAGAATTATCATTTAAGATTATTACTCCTCTTTTAATATTTTTTAAGATAATAATATAGTGGTAAAAATCTCTTCCCCAATAAATATATCTGAATAGTAATCATAATAATAAAAGAGTATTTGATAGATAATAAAAATTATTATCCAAAATTGATAATTACTCCTTCCCATTTCTAATAAAATAATATTATCGTAGTTAATGGAGAAAGATATTTTCTTGCCTACATTTATATTTTGGATAAACATAGAAAATCAAAACTTAAAAGAAAAAAGAGAGAGGTGAGAGTAAGAATTAAATAAAGGCTTAATTAATGATCTAGTTTATCCACGTATAATAAATTCTCAATTTACAATCTTGTGGTTCACTTTTAATTTACTTCTTAATATTTATTAAATAGATGTTAAACATGGATATATTATTTATTTACTTTTTTTTAAATTGTTTAAGATGATCTTACGTTGACATGTCATATCATTTTACTTCGGGTTGCAGTTTTTATTTCATAAATATCTAATCAATAGATAAATATCATAAAAAAAAAGATAGATTTGAAATTTATGAAGTAAAAGAGGAAAGTTAAATGTTTTGTTCTTTTAGGTTGTTATTTTGAGTGGATTTGAGGGAATCGATTTGAGAGGATTTGAGGGAATTTTTTTTTTGTTGTTTTTTTGAGCGAATTTGGAGGTAAATGAGAGTGAATTTGAAAATAAAATTTGTGAGAATTAGAATAAAATTGTATTGACGTGACAAATTAAAAAAAATTATTTTCAAATTCACTCTCATTTATCTCCAAATTTGCTCAAAAAAACGATAAAAAAAATTATCTTTAAATCCTCTCAAATCCCCTTAAATCCACTCAAAAGAACAAGGCCTTAGAGTGATTTGGGAGAGATGATTTAGGGAAGATGATTTGAATGGATTAGAGTAGATTTAAAGGTAATGTTTTTGTTGTTTTTTTTAGTAAATTTGTGGATAATTGAGAATGGATTTGGAAGTAAAGTTTATGAGAATTAGTGTAGGATTTGATTGATGTGAGAGATTTAAAAAATTTATATAATTGGTAGAAATTAAAGATTACCAAAATGTCCCTAGTAATATAAAATGTTATTTGTTAATGTTATATTTAATTGTAAAAATGTTTATAAAGAGTAAAAAATTAAAAATAATAATTAAAATTAATTTTTTAAAAGTAGAAAAATTATAATTTAGTAAAATGAATTTATTAAAAAATTATAATTTTTAGAAGTAAAATTAATTTAGTAAAAACATTATAATGCTTAGAAGTAATTTGAATATAACATCTATTAGAACATCAATTTTCAATTTTTGGAACTGCTTATCAATTATAATAATAAGTTTTAATTATATAAAAAAGTATTTGAATGAATTGATTTCATCATTTGATTATTGTGGTATAAATTACAAAATTGATAACCTAATTGGAAAGAGTAAATGTCAGAACTATTAAAACGCACCCAAAACCCCTATGTTAGAACCATTAAAAACGCACCCAAAACCCTCTACGCGGGCGCTAGGTGTCAAGCAAAGAGGATCCAAAAATCAGATAGTGGAATGCAAGTGTCAGCAGATGAGCGGATGTTCGTTTAAGCAAAACTGAGTTTTTAGAAAATCACGTCCCACTCTCTCTACATGCACCCTCCTTCTCCAAACTATGATATTCTCATTTTCTCCTCTTCTCTCTCTCTAAGAAATCTCACCTTTTATCTTCTCCGATCACCATTCAGGCACCATAGAAGCGTTTTCGGCGTCCTAAGCTTCATTCTGAACCGAACAGTTTCGCGTTCTGACCTAGTAATTCTTCTTCTCCTTTAGTCGTTCGTTCCCTAGCACATGCAAACCAACTTATGGTTGCATGAGTTCATAGTTCCTTCTGAACTAGTTGGTCGGTTGTTTGTTTTAGTTTGAAGAGTTGATTGAACGTTGAGGATAGAAGGATTTTAGTCAGGCAAACCGCATTCTATCTCTAGTACGATCGTTCACGCTTAAAGATAAGGGAAACTTATTTTATTTAATTTGTATGATTATGTGATGTATGCGCGTTCGTTGGAATGAATGAATGAATATGTTGTATGCTGGTTGATATGTTTGAATTATATGAAGTATCAAAAATTGGTTATGCTATGAATGTGTAAAGTTATGAAGTTACACGTTAAGAAATGAATTTGATTATATATGAATTCTGAATATGAAATTCCCCTAAGATATTGTATGTTCGTTACTGAACAGTCTTCGATCGTTCGGTTTTCTGAGTGAACTTGGTTAGAATTGGATTCTTTCATTTGGGAAGAATCCTAGTAGTGTACGAGCGTTGCATTTCGAAACACTGTGCTTGAGCGTTCGGTCAAGCATAATTCTTTCTTAATATCCTGTTATGAACTTAAGTATGTATATATATATATGTGAAACGTATATTTTAGTTATTCCTAAATTCTAATCCAATAGTATCTTAGTATATTTATCAAGCCTCTTTTATATAAGTTTAGTAGCACCTGGTCTTATACCAAGTGTTCATCCTAAGCAAGTGTTTGGTCTTACACCAAGCACTCGTTCTATCTCCTTAAACTAAATGTTCTAATATGAGCGTTCGTTCAAGTCACTAGGGTTCATTCATTATAGTGTTCAGTCTTTAACTGACATTCGTATTTCTTGATACTAAATCTAAATAATCTAAGTTCTTATAAACGCTCGGTTTATTCATGGGAATTCCTCTACATATTATTCTTTGAATCTCTCGGAGTGACTGTGTCCATTGGCTTCGGCCTGGAGCTTTAGTGTTGAGTATGGTCTTTTAGATGTTCGGTTAAAGCTCTTAAGAGTCAGTTCATCTAATTGACTCATTTTGTAAGTTACGTTCGTTCTATTTGTTGTTAGTGATATTAGATTGTACTTGGTTTCTTTTTCAAACCAATAGTCAACCTCTGGGTCTAAATTCATTCTGGAACTGGAGACCTCTCAGTCTTGTTACAATTGTTTAGTCTCGTTCTGAGTCAGGGTTGAACGTTCGGTAAATTGTATCCGAACGGATCTTTGTGTGAAATGTTTAAGTGAGATGATTATTAAAGAAAGATGAAGAAAATGAGATATGGAAAGGTTGTGAATTGTGGACGAGCGTTCCGAGGAGGAACAACTCATGTATGAATATTGGAATTGTAAAGTATGACTGTGGGCATGCTAAGCTGGCTGTTCATCCTGATATTCCGTGGGTACTCATCTTCACGTAGAGGAGGGTAGGTCATATGTGGGAACGACAAGAGGTCCTAGTCCTTAGGGGTACTTTGGACAGATAGGGTTAACCTCGGGTGGCAGCTGATGAGAGTATTCCAGTTACTACATCACCCGGGTGCACGAACGTCTGTAGCTACGCAGATTTCATACAGTCTGGACAGTCAGTCTAGTAATAGGCTTTGTATGATACATATGTTGAATTTATCTTGTGTGTTTGATTATTTGAAATGTATGTTTATGCATGAATTAAATTATATAAGCTTACCCTGTATTTCCTATATTGTCTTGTTTTGTACGTCCGTCTTGTCGTTGCAATGATCATCCGTTGTGGATGTGAGCAGAAGGGGTCGAGTTGTTGGAAGATGCACTGGAAGAAGAAAATTTGGTTGAAGTTGAAGTTAAGGCCGAACAGTAGGACGTTCGGTCAGTAGTCTAGTTTTGTAGTGAGGTAGTCGTTCGATCACCTTCTCTTTTGATTTTATTTGACCGTTCGATATAAACTTTTGTAAATCGTTCGGTTAGGTTTGCTTATCATGTACAATTTTAGTTGTAACTTTTTTGTAAGGCCGTTCGGCCAGAACCGTACGTTTTTTTTAGTGTAAGACTAACTGAAATATTATTAAATGTAATTATTCTATCATATAGTTTATTGCTGTATTTTTGGGATGTTATAGTAAAGGGGACAAACTCTACCAATTTAGCTCTAACAATTAACCTAAATAAAGGAAAAATAGATATACAACAATTTGCTAATATAGACTAATTATTATAATTTAAAACTAATTATTATAATTGATACTACTAAATCTATAATTGGATTTATTCCTACCACACCCACAATGTTGTTTATTTATGCCTGCAACAGTATACAAAATTGTTAACATGCAAAAAACCACTATGAAACTGGGTTAGCTAAACACAATTACCCTTCCACAACGTTGGCTACCTTCACAAGTGCAGCACAGAGGTCTAGTAAGACCAACACATTCCTACAACAACTTAACCTATCTCCATGCAACTTCACCAAACTCCACCACCTTCACGTACGTCCACAACGTTGACAACTCCTTCACCTACAAGAAAAACACAACAAAAGGTTACGGTGTTGTTCCATACTCGTGTTGCTTCAACGAATGTTGCATCGTTCCCTTCCTCACGCACTACTTCTACACAGTCTACATCCTCCGGTCCTTGGTGCACCTCCTCATCTCGCCCTCATGCATCCACTACTCCATAATCCTCTTCAACTCGTCCTCCTTATTCATGCCCACAACTTCGACCGCTAACCATTAATATTCAATCACACCACCGACGATGGCAAGCAGGGAACAACGATGAAGGTTGCTGGAACCGCGACTTCAACGCTTCAAACAAAACACAAAAACCAACCCTATAACCGAATAAATTTCTGCCTAACCGAAACCAAATAAAGCTTTTCTCTGTGTTCTGCATAACCCAATACGCCAAACCAGTAATCGGATACACCTTTGCCATTCCAACTTCTACACCAACCCTTCACGCCGAACTTCTCCATCTTCAGCGCCTCTTCCTCATTCAACCTCTCCTTCCCCATCTTCAACTCATCTTCATTATCAACAATGGCAGCCAATCTCTGCATTGCTAGGCTGCCACACTTACATACTTGGGCTGTCAAAGTGAAGCCTATGTGAATTAGTGAATGCAAAACCCAGCAAACCCGGTCAGCCATGCTCACACTGTTTATGCATTATTATTTATTATCCATTGGAATCGAATATGCACTTCATAAATCCAATATATTTGTTTTTAGTATATGGTATAATGAAATGTTTTAAGAGCATAAAAGCCTTTTCCCATTAATTCATCGCAAATCTTCTCAATTATGCGAGTGATTCAAAAACCCCTATCCTGCAAATCGTCTCATTTCGCTCCTCACAAATCGACTGAAGCAAACACGGCTGAAATGTGCTTTCGTCGCTCGCAAATCTGCATGAACAGTAAAATTGGTTCATGTGAACATAACGAAAATCTTCTTTTCTATAAAGCCGTAATAACTTAAATTTCATAAAATACTTCCCAACTAATAAGTATGTGACTTCTAATTGCCCTTATAAGTCCACATAAAACCAATTTAGAGAAAAAAAATTACGAGTTAAAAAATGAAAAACTAAAAACAAAACTAATAACGGTCATCCAAATTTCTAAGAATTTTGGGTCAACAGAATTCCTTCACCAAATATCATAATACTCCACAACTTCCACTAGTCAAATTTCTTTACATTATCTTTTCTCACAATTTAATATTATGAATATACATAAATTCACATGCTCATGTTCATATTACAAATGGTTTATGGTTTAGCATATATTAACAATTTTCACCAAAACACAAAGCAAATGGTGTTGACAAATCAAATGAACCATCAACACAAAAGGTCAAAACACTGCATTACTGCATACAACTACACAATTCAACAGATTTTCTCTTTCTCTTGAAAATTTATTTTCAACAATCAACCAACTTTCCGACCAATAAAATCTAACACAAATTAAGAAAGAAAAGCACAATATCAATGAGACTAATAAAAATGAAAAGAAATAAAAGACAATAACTGAATCGAGGTTAGAGTTCAAGAACAAGAATTTATACGATGTACGCAAGTGGAAGTAGAATTACATGAACAACAAAAGGCACAGTGAACATGTTCCATTCAGTTACAGGTTGAAATTTGAACACAACACGATATCTATCAAAGATTGATTGGCTTTACGCGAATCCAGTGGCCGTTGAGCCACTCCTGATGAACCCTAATTGCGGAGGACGGGTACACGATCTCCTCGCGAGTGGTGGAGAAATAAACATAGTAGTGGTGGTCGTCGACCTTGCCGGAGATCTCGCCCACCCACCAGCCGTCATTGTCAAAGGCGTCGACGCGCTGGCAGAGCGGAAAGGAGGAGGCGGCAACGAGGCGCGGAGGCTTGGGGCGAAGCTCTTTGGGGAAGATAGTCTCGGTGAGGGGCTGGGACCCGTCGTCCTCCAGCAGCGTGTCGTAGCGTACGACGTAGAGGCCGTTGTCGAGGCGCGACACGACGGTGGCGAGGTAGTAGGAGCCGAGGAAGCCCTCCTCGTTGCTGCACACCTCCACCTTGTCGCCGTTGCGGAAATTCACCTTCTTCTGCGGTGGTCGCATCGGAGAAGAAAAGGGTTCTTGAACACTGTTGTGAGAGTACAGAGAAAGTGATGTTTGATTCTGTTGATGGGGTATTACGTTATCTCTCTTCTTTTATTGTTGTTCTTGGGATGTGTGTGTTTGTTTTTTATTTTCTATATTGATTCGATGTGTAAATTGTGCGTGTAAAGTTCAATGGGTTTATTATTGGTAAAAATTTATAATCATTCATATATGCGTTGATTGCTGTCTAATTTTGATTTATTTTTTTGCAATGTTAGTTAATAAGATAAGATTTTATTAATAAGATCCTTGATTTTGTTAATAAGATCCTTGATTTCAGATAATATTTTATCGCGTATCCTGGTAACATTTTTTATAATATTTCATTTATTGTTTTTGAATATGGGCCAATTGAGTTTTTACTTTTAAAACACATCATTTATTATTAGTAATATATTTTTATTTTATTTTTTATTTCGAAAGTTAATCTGCTTTTCAACTTCTTCGTGGATTAAAGTTTGAATATTTCAGGTAATATTTTAACGCGTATCTCGGGTAAGATTTTTTTTATATATTTCATTTATTGTTTTGGGGATATGGGCAGACTGAGTTTTTACCTTAAAACACATAAAAGTTGGTGATTGAATACAAATAGATTGTAAAAATCTGTCTTTGAAAATTTGTGGAGTTTGTTGGTTGAAATCTGTGATTTTTTATTCAGGGGGAAAATATGTGCTAACCGTTGGATACATAAAAAATAAAAATAATAAAATACAAGAAAAATGTAATTTTTTTTATAACTAGAAATACTCTTTAATGATTATATATAGAATAATGATATTCTAAATTATGGAAATCTTATATATATATTATATTTATTTTATCTTTTATCTTTAATTAATTTATTATTATTATTTATTTGTATTTTGAGTTTAATCTATATATATTTTTAATATAAATAAAGTATTTTAAGTGTATATTTGATATAAGAAATATTCATTTTACAGATGATTTTTTACTATATTCAATATATATATATATATATAACTACATACTTTATTTAATTATTTTGTTTAATTATTTTTTAATATTTTAACATTTTAATCACAACATACTATATATTTCACATATAAAGAAAATAAATAAAAATAATTATCCATTCACTTAAAATAAGTGCACGCTACTTTTTTATAGTATACTTATAATTTTTTATTTTCTGATGAAATTTTCAAATTTATATTAATTTTCAATACTTTTTTATTCAAATTATAAATTGAAAATTGAATATAAAAGATAATACTACCTACGTTTAAATAGATATAAAAAATTAAAATTAATATAAATATGAAATTTTAACTTACTAAAATAAAATGATATAACTAAAAAACGTACAAAAAGGAAAAATTGAGTCACATTCGTTCGCTAGTATCAATACGATATTATTCTTGATTTCAACCTTAAAATTGTTATATACAAGAATAATACTTTAACTCTCATTTTTTACAACATTTTAACTTGTCCACGTGTTAGTATGGAATTGGTCCAGTTGGCCAATTTAAAAAAATTAGTGAAAATAGTTACATTAGAGATTTCAAGGATTTTGTTGTTCACGGTTTCTGCTTTTTGGATTCAAAAATTTCATTTCTCAGGTTGTGCGACATAAGGTGTTTTGGGACGTCGTTCATCAAAATAAAAAATTGTCATTTATCGAACATGCATGAGTCGTTGTTTACTGAACTTGTATATGTTGTCATTCGGGTTGAACCTATCGTTATTTGGAATCTTTGTTGAATGTCCAAATCATCATTGTCGTGAGTTTTATAAGTTCCCATGTTTCGTTTCGATTTTTCTTTGTTATTGTTCGATTATTTTTACTTGTTTTAAATTTTTTTATCATTTTGGGGTTGTTTTATTTTTTGGGTATAAAGTTTCAATTTTTTTACATGCAAAATCATTTTGGGGTTTGGGGTTGTTGCTCGATTATTTTGATATATTTTTTGTACAATGTTTCCTTTGATAACAATGAATTCCATTGGACAACAAGGTCAAAACAATGTAAATAAATGTGTCCTATTAAAAATGTATTACTTTCTTTGAATAATGTTTTTTAATGATTCATTTTGTTAAAAAATTTTGGTAGTTTCGTTTGCGTCCCATGGTGTGACACCAAAGTTATAGTTGAGATAAATGGTGTATGAAGGGACAATGATCGTACGTGTATCGACGAGACTTCGTTCAAATGGTGTCTTTATATGTAGAGGTCGATTGACATATGCACATCATTATTGAAGGAAATGGTCACCGGGTGGGTTGGGCGTAACAAATTCTTTCTTTTGAAGCAGAAAATGGTACCATTCACTGTGGCTGATGATTGCATGGGTTTAGGATTGAGTGTGAGGGGTTTAGATGTTAATTTTGATGATAATGTTTGCGGTGATGTTGGTGAACAGTTTAGTTTTAAGTCATTAACTCTAAAAGACGTTGTAAATAGGATAAAACTCATAATAGAAAATAATGATAACGATGTTGATTGTGTATGTCGTTTGTATATTTTAGTTTGTTTTATTGTATTTTAGTTTGTTTTATTGTGTTTTACTTTCCTAGGAAATCTATGGCACTTAGTAACATGCCATGTACAATATTATATGATATTGATAGGTTATATGATTATGATTGGACAAGTGTTGTTCACACTATTTTGGCAAAGAGTTTAAGTAAGGGCTCAATGAAATGATCATATGAGAGTGTCAAATATTGGACTCTCTAGGCCTTAGTGGCAATGTTGCAGTGTTGCAAGTAAGAGTATTATGGTATTAGTTTTGTGTGTTGAAATTGTAAGATTCAGTGTTGATGTTGGTTTATATTGTTTTTGTAGATTTGGACCATTCAACATCTGCATTTAGTGGTTCCTGATCATGACATTGTGTTCCCTAGAATACTAAATTGGCATTCATTGAAGTTGAGGTCAAAGAAAATAGAGTTCTTGTTTTAGAAAAAGGATGTAAGTTAATCAATATCGGTGTATACATTAACTTGATATGTTTTAGATCATTTTGTTATTGGAATCACTACTTATTTTTTGATATTGATAGATATGTTGGGAGTGGTTCCTTCGTGAGGAGGACTGTGTGATGGAAGCAACTCCACACTTCAAGTGAGAGCTCCTCCAAACTCAGAATCGTGGTAGTGGAATGAGTTGAAGACAAAGACATGGATGCACACCAGGTGTTCGATGAATAGTTCAGTGGAGGTTTGGAGAGTGTGTGAGGTTTCTCAAGCTCAGAAAGCCTTCCAAAAAGGAAGGAAGCTAAATGAGGGAGTACAGAATAAGCACAAGATCGTTTGAACTCTGAAGATAAGTCTAGAGTAAACTCAACAACATTTCTTTATCATTTCAAAGTTGAAAGTTATATGGAGATGCATCTCTCTTTTATAGGTGAAGAGAGAGCTCTAAATCTGAAATGCAAAGTTTCTACAATTACAAAAGAAGAGTACTAGGAACGCTACTCAAGCTTGGAGCGCAAGGTTTTCTCCATCCATTTTAAAAACATTAAAAATGTGCATGAAGAAGAAAGTTGGTCCGCGACCGCTAGGCGGCAATGGTGAGTGCCGCTGAGTGCTGGCGAATCCGGAAGGCACTTTGGCTAGCTTTTCCCAATCCGGAAGCTGTTGTCTTCAATCCGGAGAGCACTTAAATTTCACCCTTCTTTGCCTCCTTTGCTCTCTTTAGCTTGGAAAGCCTCCTAGGATGCATAGGCATGGTTTCCAACCTTTATTGGTGACCTACAAAACAATATAAATGCATTTAGTAAAGAGAAGAAGGATTAATAATGGATTCTCCATAGGAGTAATGTAGAAAGTGGTCCTTCTTCTACTTGAATCTTTTTAGCCATGGCTCTTGTAAGAGGTCCTATATGCATCTTGGATGGTCCTCCATCAGTCCCTTCCTCTTGAAAACGATCTATCCTTAGATCTGCTTGTACCTGTTGGGCATCTCCTCTGAAAGGAATTAAGTCGCAGATGTTAAAAGTAGGATTGACACCATAACTTTCAGGAAGGTCTAACATGTATGCATTGTCATTTATTTTCTTGACCACCTTGAAAGGACCATCAACTCTTGGACTAAGTTTGGACTTGTGTTGAGATGGAAATCTATCCTTTCTCAAATGAAGTCAAACTAGGTCACCTTCCTTAAGAATTACTTGTTTTCTCCCTTTGTTGTGGTACTTGGTATATTTTTGAGTTTGTTTTTCAATATGGATTTTAACCTTTTCATGTAATTTCTTGATGAACTCTATACTTTAGAAACTCCTTCTTTATGAAGAAAAGAAGATGATTCTGGAAGAGGTAGTAGATCAAGAGGTGTGAGAGGGTTAAAACCACAGACAACCTCAAAAGGAGAAAGATTAGTAGTCTTGTGGACTACTTTATTGTTAACACTCTGGCAAGTGTACCAAATCATATCAAATAATAATAAATGGTAAGATCAAGTATCGTTTTCCAAGAGACTCACGGCCTCCGCATCCAAAATCCGCCTCCGAGGGATGAAAGAAGATTTTCTACGCCTCTTTCTGTCTAAAGATGTGAACCCTAGGTGACTAAAACCTTAAATAGTTCATTAAAAATACAAAAAATAGGCCCAAACCCATGTCGTCAGCGCTCAGCGCCCCAAAAGGGCATTTAGCGGTAGCAGAGGCACTCAAATTACGCTCAATGGTGCCGCTCAGGCGTGAAACAGTGGCTGCAGCGCTCAAAGTGGCGCTCAACGGTGGCGCTCAAGCGGGAAACAGTGGCTTGCACCCTTAAACTAGCGCTCAATGCCCCAAAATGTCGCTCAACGGTAGCTACGACACTCCTTTGTGCTACTTTTCCCGCCTTTCTTGACTCCAACTCCTTGCTACTTCAACTTTCTGCATCCAATTCATCATAACTCCTGTCAAAATAAGGAAAACCAATAATACTACCTTCAATTATCTTATTCTCACAACTTAAGCAAAAAACATGATTTCAAGCCAGTTTCTAAATCATAAAGGGTGTTTTCAATATCAAAATTAAGTATAAAAATAACGGTTTTTCAACCGTTATCACAACTCCAAACTTAGAACTTTGCTTGTTCTCAAGCAAATAAGATATAACTTAGTCTTCCACCAATCAATACAATGGTTCAACACATTCAAAACTTCTTTCTTCCAAAACAAGTAATTACTCAAATCAGCTCATCAAACAAAATTCAATCAAGATGTACACATGCCTTGATTAAAGTCACTCATCATGGTGTTCACATAATCACATAATATCCAACAGATGCTATACTCATGAATGATCAAGTAACTAAGCAAAGATGTAATCATGTACTCATGGAACAATTCCTCACCAAACAAAGTGTTTTACTCGATCACACAGGTGTATATAGAGGTCACTCCTTCACTCTACTTATTCCAATGTCACATAGAACAAAATTGTCTTTCATTTACCACAATCAAACATGCTCAGTAATAAGTATCATCACAAGGACTTTCCATGGATTGTAACGTGGATGGGCTAAGAATAAAAATTGGTTTTTCAAGATCACAAAATCCTTGAGTTAAGAGAGTTTTTCATACATTTATCATTCAAATATAATCTCTCTTTAAAAACAAAACAATCTCACTCATTCCCAACTTTTCTCCTTTTTTCATTGAGCTTTTCTTTCTTTGAATTCTATTGTCTTTTCTCTTTTTCATACTTGCTCAATATTTAGCTCAATGCTTTTCATTACTCTCTTTTTCAATTTTCCCATTCAACCCCAAACTTGAACCTTTATCAGTACCATACCATGATTTTCAACTTAACTCAAGGTAAAGATTTTCACAAAGGATCTGTTTAAGGCTTAAGGTTCAAAAAGGGTAGAACACTTTGTGCTATCTTTCATTTGGGTTAAAATCATACATTGGCTAAGAAAAGGGTAATAAAAAATGGCCTTGATCATATGACACAAGCAAATAAGTATTTCAATGATAGAAACCTAGTCAAAATCATTCATGTTTTCAAAGGAATAACAATCATTTACACAAATACTCTAGAGTTCAAAACCTTACACATGAGCTAATTCAATGTTCCACATACCAAATACACATCCTGCTTAGCATCATAATCACAATCATAATATCATGCATCTGTTCACATAGTTTGTGAACAACCACCTATATATCAGCATCTTGTGCAACATCTCAACATCAATCAATATCAAAGCATCATCAAGCAATACTCATCACATGCAAATCAATATCAAACCATTGCATCATATATAAGTCTCAAACTGAGTACATCACACATATTCTAAAAATAGAAGCAAATTAAAGTTCACAAAACAAATATAAGAAAAATCCTATTTTAAAGCAAATAACATTCATCAGTAAATGCTATCATCATCCTCTGCTATCATGTGAGTCATCCTCTTCCTCCTCATCTTCCTCTTCTTCATCACCATCATCATCATCATCATCATCATCATCATCATCATCATCATCATCAACTTCATCATCTTCATCATCATCATCATCATCATCATCATCATCCATAACTGAAGCTTCAGCTCCTCCAACTCCACTAGCCTGTGCCTGCTCCTCTGGCCATCCCACCGCAGTGTTAAACTCATCCATCGCCCATTGCCTTCACGGGGTGTATCATACAACCCTATAATCATCTCTACAGTGGTCACTTGCCCTTTATGCAATGTCTGCATCCTAGACTCCATTAGGGACATGTACATATCCCTCATCTGAAAAGGCTTTGCATCCTGATGTTGTACATGTGTTGGTGGTGGTGCCCTCCTATGAACTCTAGGAGGATGTGGTGGTGGCACTGGCTGGGCCGCCTCATCCATCATGCAATACTGGGTATAATAAGAAGAATCAATCTCCTTCCTTGGTCGCTCCATCGGCGATGTGGAAGTGTTCACCCTAGCTAACTCACATAGATGTGTGATCAAAGAATGATGCCCCAAAAGTCCTTTTTTATTCACAAAACTAGCACAAGATTGAATCTCATTTTCTATGACCTGGCCAATATCAACATTCAACCCTTTAAGCACACAATACAGGAAGATGGCCATATTGACAGTGATATCAGACACATGAGAACACGGTTGAATGTTGGCATGAGTGAATGCCATCCAGTACTTGGCCAGAGAAGTCAAATGGGATCTCTTAATGTGAATGGGCGCATCATTCCTATTCCTTTGGAAATGTCCTCCAGGTACACACAATGTACTCTCAACATCATCAAAATCTACCCCTTCCTCCATACTCAGTGCAAACTGACACTATTCACTAGTCCACTCAGTATGCAGAAACTTGTTAATGATATCAGGATCATACCGAATGATCTTTCCTCTCACATAACTCTAATACTTCTCTGTATGAGTGTTGTGAAATGGTCTTGCATTGGTGTAGAATTCCTTGACAACTGCTATGTTTGCTGGAGTAGGGTAAGCAACTACTTTCTCCATTCTCTTCTTTCTAATTCCTCTCCAAACCCTAGGGCCAAGGCTGGAATCCACCCCACTTTTCGCTCCATCAAAAGCCTTCGATCTTGAACTATTTGAAAGTGTCGCTCATGCTTACGAGAAAGGAATTTGTTTGAATAGAAATGTTTCGGCTCCTTTCTCTTGTTTCCCATGGCCTTGCATCAAAAACAATTCACAGAAACCACAAGAAGCATTATCAAGCATTAGTATCAAAACCAATTCAAAACCACTTTTCTTATCACCGCTGAGGGCAAAATAGGGCCCTCAACGTCACCTACAACATCAAACATCCAACCAGTCAACAACAAATGGCCAACAACCATAAAAATCCAATCTGCAGGGCTTGCACTGAGCGTCCCTCAACGCCAAACAGTCCAAATTTCAAAATAGCTCTAGTTGGCCTTAAACACTATGCCCATACATTTTTCACAATTCCAATCATCAATGAAGCATTTTAATCAGTCCAAACAGTGACTATTTCAACCAATCATGCATAGATATCAAAATTCCTCATGAATCATGCTTAGACCACAACATTCATTCAAAATCATGCTTTCAAATGCCCTAAAAATGGAAAATGCATGTACTTACTTGGTTGGAGATGCTCAATGAGTGAAGAATGCCAAATGAAATTGGAGAGACTAAACCCTAAAAGCAATGCTCTCAACAAACCCCAAACTTGGATGGAAAAGTGATGCAAAATGGATGGAGAAAGGGTTTTATGAAAGGGGATGAAGGAGAAAATGGAGAGAAAACCTTTGGAAAGTGCTTTGAAGTGGCTAGAAAGAGTGAAGAGTGAATGGGGGCGGCTAGGGCGAGACCTAGGGTAAGGAAAATGTCTAATGGGCCAACTTACGCTAAGCTCAAATTTTAACCTAGAAACCCAATCTGCAGAAGTCGCGCTCATCGCTCCAAAATGGCGCTGAGCGGTAAATGTGACTTATTCTTTCCCATTTTCTTGCTTGCCCTAAGGTATTAAACCAATATTTGCTCAGCCTCAACTCTCAATTTTTCAACTTTCATGTTTTTTCCACTCACTTCACATACTCTCACTCAATTAATGCATTTAATCTCTCACACCACTCAAACATTCAACAAGTAACAACCTATAATGCAACTAGAACATAAATAAATTAAAACAAACAAAATAATTCAAAGAACTAGGTTGCCTCCCAGGTAGCGCTTGTTTAACGTCACGAGCCTAACCCAGAATCCTCCATCATCCTTCAGTAGACGCATATCTTTCTCACCAACACCCATCAATAGGTGTGTACAAGCATAGTGATGGCATACTGCCTCATGATGTTGCCTCAATATCTTCTTGTATTTCTTTTACATTTTAATGTACATGCATTCCATTTCTCTTGGAGTATGGGTTACTATAAATACCTGTTTCCACCATTATATCAGGGACTTTTGATGATAATGAATTGTGATTTCTGTAGAGAAAATCCAGACACAATTCTACCTTGAAAGTCAAGCTAGAGAGTCTCAATGAACCGCCTCTAGCCACCTTCCAAGCACCTTCCTCATTCTATCATTTCTCCACGTCAACCATTGTGCTTCTCTCTCATCCTCCACGCTGACGTCCACTGCCACATCTCGTGCACGCGTCATCTCCTCCTTACATCACCGCTCCAACAATCGCGACTTCCATTCTTCCTTCACGATCCCATCCACATATTAGAGCATCTCATTCTCGCTCTCGAGAATTCCTCGTCTCCAACCACAGATCCGCACTCCATACGTATCTTCGAAGGTATTCTCTCTTCGTTCATCTCACTACCTCATCTTCTTCTATGGTTTCCACTCACTTCCACCATTTTACACCGATTGAAACTTTAGCCACCATTTGAACCTTTTTCACCTTTCAATCTCCATTTATCACCGTTTAATCGGTCCAAATCGAGTCTCTCCCCACACCTAGGGTTTCATTCGTGCTTCTAGGGTTTCCCCGATTAAACCCTAGATCCTAGGGTTCTTTATGTTTGCCCTTAGTTTTTCCTTCAATCTCGCTTTTCCTTTCCATTCTGCTGCGTCTTCACTCGTCGGAGAAGCTTCGAGGATCCAAATCGCACTTCTGTTGCCTCCGTTGGTCTGAACTCCTCCGGTGCTTCCATCACATAGTATCCTTCAGTAGATACTCTATCACCTAGAATCCACCAGTAGACGTTATCTTTCTCACAAACACCCATCAATAGGTGTGTATAGGCATAGTATCCTCCAATAGATACTTTGTCACCTAGCATCCATTAGTAGATGCTAGGCTATAGCAGTTTCATAACAAAATAAAACAATGTTCCAAAGTTTTAAATTACATCACCAAAATAAACAATAACTCAAGGAAATTAATGTTTTTAAACCACTAGGGTGCCTCCTAGTAAGCGTTCTTTTAACGTCATTAGCTTGACCCAATAAAGCTCAAGTTCCATCTTTAATGTTGGTGTTCTTCTTGCTTTCAGCACACCAACTCATCAATTGCTTTTGATCCACCTTGTTGACTCGTCTTGAATATGGACCTTCAATCTCTGTCACTCCATTCTCTTTAAAATCTTTCACAACTCACAACTTGTTCTTGAATCTTACAGGTGTGCCAAGTTTGAATTGTGCATCCACCAAGTCATCATGAATCATCCTTCCTTTGTCATCTTTTTCTTCTTTCCTAACCTATGACAAGAAACAATTTTTACCTTTGATGCTCGACCTGACAACTTTTGGGCTAGTCACTGGTGCATCCTTACATGCAGCTTTATGATTAGTCTCCTTTTCTTGAATTTGCTGTTCAGCTTTGAAGAAATTAAAGATCATCCTTTCTACTTGGTCTTGAAGAACTATCATCCCATCATCAACATTGATGATTACCTTTGCCGTTTTCATAAACGACCTTCCAAGAATAATTGGGATCTTCTCATCTTCCTCCATCTCCATTACCACAACATCTTTCGCTAAACTATATGGTTTCTTGGAAGACCCATCCGCCATAAGCAAAGTCACCTTTGTTGGCTTGACTTCAAGATCACCAATCCTTTTGAGCAGAGATAAAAGCATCAAATTAATGCTTGACCCTAAATCAATTAGGGCTTTCCTTATATTCACCTTCCCAATAACGCAAGGAATAATAAAACTTCATGGATCTTTCACTTTTGGAGGAAGTGGTTTCTCTAAACTAACACTACAATCTCCCTTTTCATCCATAGTCTCCTCACCTAAATATCTCTTTTTTGTGACAAATTGCTTCATGTGCTTAGCATAAGCAAAAAATTGCTGTAGTGCTTCGGTCAAAGGTATAGTAATCTCCAATTGTTTGAAGATATCCTTAAAACGCTCATATTGTCTTTCTTTATCTATTTTTTCACACCCCTTAGGATAAGGAAGAATCTTTTCATTTTTTTCAAAATTTTTCTCTCCCCTCTTCTTTTCTTTCTCTTTTCTCTCAATCTCACCTATTCTCTCTTCTTTTTCTTCTCTCTTTTCTAACTCAACTCTTTCTTTTTTTCTCTTCTCTTTCTTCTCTCTTTTCTAACTCAACTTTCTATTTTCTCTCTTCCTCTCTCTCATAATCTATTCTCACAATAACTTTACACTCTTCTTTAGGGTTAACCTCAATGTTAGCCCCAAATTGCTTTTCCGCTTTGTCTTCCATCTTCTTGGCCAGTTGGCCGACCTACATCTCCAAATTTCTTATAGCAGCTTCAGTGCTCTTGTGATTGGAGATAGTTACTTGCATAAATTATTGAAGAGTGTCTTCTAACTTTGTTGCTCTCTCATTTAGCGTAGATACTTATTGCCATAGTGATGGTTGCTGCTGTGGTCTATTAAATTGTCTTACTTGTCCAACTTGTACATTTTGACCTTGACCCATGCTTGGGTGAGGTTGCCACCCTTGGTTGATGTTTCCTTGGCAGTATTGGAATTGATTGCCCATATAATTGACATCTTCTTGGGCCTCCATTGGAAAAGCACATTGACCATTGATATGATCACGACTACATAATTCACAGAGTTGTTGTTGAACCTGTGATATGTTCTTCAGCTACTTTGGCAACTTGGTGAGTGTCTTTGTCAAATTCTTCAACTGTCGAGTTATAATTTTATCTTTTGCAAGCAAGGCATCTTGTGATTGTAACTGTAGAACTCCTTTCTGTTGAGGTGGAGCTCCTCTTTCACTATGCATCTCATTATATATAGTAGCCATCTCGTTATCCAAGGAAAAGAATGACTATTGTTGCTTCATGAAAACCATGAGTGGGCGTCTTTCTTAGAAAACTCTTGTATCTATCCCACGTTTGACCTAACGTCTCCTCCATGCCTTGCTTGAAAGAAGAAATTTCTTGCTTACCCTTGTTGATTTTTGACTGTGGGAAGTACTTGTTCAGAAACTTTGCCACCACGACTTCCCATTCAGTAAAGCTATCCTCCGGGAAAGAATTCAATCATAGCTTAGCATTGTCTTCCAATGAAAAAGGAAACAAAGTAAGCTTTATAGCGTCATCTGACACACCATTGATCTTCATAGTTTTGCAAATCTCGTTAAATGTGGCTAGATGCTCATATGAACTTTCATGAGACAGTCCATTGAATTGGTTGCTCTTCACCAATTGTATCAACGCCGACTTTACCTCCATATTGGTAGCATTTACCCTTTGCATTGCTATACTGTTAAAGTGATGAGGGCCAATAATAGTGGTATAATCCGCCAAAGTGCGGTTGTCATTATTTTCTCCAACCATCTCTTTAGTAATTTGGTCAGATTCTTGTGGTGAGGTTTGTAAAAGTATCTCCGGAGAAGGAAATAATTCTCTAGATGTTCGAATTCTCCTTCTCCGTCTACTCTCGTTCAATCCTTCAAGAAGAGGTTCCGAAGTTTTCTTGCTTCTAGTTCAAATTGTATCCTGCATACACGAGAAAACAAAACCCTAAAAAACACTTGTTAGCATAAAGCAAAAAGAAAATAAAAAATCAAGTCAAAGCTAATCAATAATCACACAAATAGAACAGTTAAACCACGAGTCCCTGGAACGGCGCCAAAAACTTGTTAACACTCTGGCAAGTATACCGAATTGTATCAATTAATAATAAATGATAAGACCAAGTATTGTTTCCCAAGAGACTCACGACCTAGACAGTTATGTGATTTCTTGATTAAATAAGACTTGAAATAAATTCTTTTAGGTTTAGAATGCAAATACTAAAAAGTAAATATGAATGCAAGTGTTGATCAATTGACTTGAAGAATGCACAGGTGATTGGTGTATAAAATATGGAATGATTATGTTGTTGGAGTTTCCGACTTATCCTATCCACTCTCATGTATTTATGAATCCATCTTCTTCATTAATGTTAATGTCACTTTCTAATTTACCTAAAACCTGATGTCTTGGTGATGAAAGCCTACTCTTAATTACTACATCACAATGTCTTGTATCCCTAGCAATTAATCATGCATTACATTCGTACAGAAGGTTAAAGGCAACCAACCCTCTTATCCCTATGTCCAGGTAATATTACTTTTGAGAGAATTTCCACAGTTCTAGATTTATCTATATGTGTCCATATCGATAACATCAATAATCATGCAATTGAATGAGTTAAACAAAGCATGCATAGAGCGTAGAGGAAAAACCCTAACAATTAATGAAGTAAAACATTTATAATGTAAACCAATTCAATACATGAGAGTTTTAAAGGATTACATCATTTCTCCAACAACAATGGAGGTTTAGTTCACCATAGTCATGGTGAAACTAGATGAAAATATGAAAAAGAATGAAAGATAAAACCCTAAAAGTTGAAGATCAGAACTTTCGCATCCAAAATCCGCCTCTAAGGGATGAAAGGAGTGTTTTTGTCTAAAGATGTGAACCCTAGGTTGACTAAAACCTTAAATAGTTCATTAAAAATACAGAAAACAGGCCCAAATCCATGTCGTCAACGCAAAGCGCCCCAAAAGGGCACTCAGCGGTAGCTTCAGAACTCAAATGACGCTCAACAGTGGCGCTCAGGCGTGAAACAGTGGCTGCAACACTCAAAGTGGCACTCAGCGGTGGCGCTCAAGCGGGAAATAGTGGCTTGCACCTCTAAACTGGTGCTCACCGCCCCAAAATGCCGCTCAGCGGTAGCTGCGATACTCCTTTGTGCTACTTTTCTTGCCTTTCTTGACTCCAACTCCATACTACTTCAACTTTATGCATCTAATTCATCTTAATTCGTGTCAAAACAAGGAAAACCAAGCATAAAATCAATAATACTACCTTCGACACTCTTATTCTCACAACTTAAGCAAAAAACATGATTTCAAGCTAGTTTCTAAATCATAAAGGGTGTTTTGAATATCAAAATTAAGTACAAAAATAACGGTTTTTCAACCGTTATCATTTATCATTCAAATGTGCACTTAGAATTGCTTGAAGAGCATTTTCCCAAGCCACTTAAGTTGCAAATGTAAAAAAAAAACAAGTAAACTTCAAATGTTCCGTGATACAATGCTATAAAAACTCTTGAAATTGTGCTTAAAATGATACAAAATGGTAAGCTAGAAAATTTGGACTGTGTGTAGCTCCAAACTGTTTGCCAAAAGTTGGTGCAAAGGTGATGAAATGCTGCTGAATGTAGAAGCAAGAATGTAGCTTTAAGAGTAACTTCCTTGGCCAATTCTACAATCTCTCAACTTCATAGGATGATACCCTCTTGGAAAAAGGTTTATGCACCTTGGAAACCTCACCAATACGCCACAACACCAAAGCAAACACCAAACCAGTCAACAAAAACCAGTTGCTGATCCAGAATTGCAAATTTCATGAAACAAATTTTGTGGCACAATTTAGAAGCTAACAAGTTGAATTCAATTGAGTTTAAGCATTGAATCAAAGGAGGGACACAAAAGGAACCTTGGAAAGACACTATAACAGATTAAACAAGCAAGAAAACTCAAAAACAAAGATCAAAATCAAGTGCATTAAACTGCTTGATGAAAGTCCCCAATGAAGTGCAGATTTTTGGAATTTTGGAGTTTTGGGGTTCAAAACTGGATTGCTTGGTTTTTCTTGATTTTTATGATTGTATTACAGTGCATTGATCATGTAATTATATTTGGAAACACTAAACCAGCTTTTGCAAATATAGAAATGAAGATTACAGGTTTGAAATTGTCAAACAACACTTAAATTGCACCAGAAAATGACTTTGAAAATGATGGTTTCTACCCCAAAAATGCTTGGAAGTGTTTCAACCGCTCAAGTGATGGTTCAAGCAAGTTTATATCATCAATTTGAAGGTGTGCAAACACTTTGTTGAGATTGTTGATAGGAAGAACATTGGTTTAGTTGAACCTACAATCTCAGAGCTTCTGGTTTTTTATGATGACAACATAATTAATAACACATGTGATGTTTATGTGTTACATGTTCTATTGCTTATATGCTACATGTTTTAATCATTCTATAAATTTGTTTAAGGCATTGATAATATGATTGTGTTGATACATTGCATTTCACGGTGTGTTATATAATTGATTTTATTGGTGAATGCATGTTTGATGTTTGATTGAAAGAAAACCACAATCACTTATGTTGAACTTTTAATTTTGTGGCAAAACAACAGTTTTAAGTTGATTTCATTATGGGGTGAGTCGATTAAAACTCATGGCTTTGAACAAACCATTTTTAAGATGTGCTGTGAGATTTTCAAAGTGAAAGTTTTTTTTTTCAAAACTTTGGTTAATTGTGTTATATAGTCAATTATATACAACTTGCATTCGACTAAATCTGTTACAGTTTTGAAATTCTGTTAATCCTTGTGTTAAATGTTATAACGACTATATTTTTAAATATGTTGACCAAGCATTTATTATGAGTCGATTGCATTAATTGCACATTCAATTAATTGCATTAATTTCTTCTAACTGCTTTGACTGAATTGTAACATTCGACTACATTAGTGACTAAGTCGATTAAAATGCGTCTGAATTGTGTTTATCTATAAATTAACGTGAACTTGATCTCTGTGAGAACTTTAGTGATTCTAACTGTTTTGTGATATTTTGCAGAAAGTGCATTCTTACAAAAAAAGGGAAAGAGCTCCAAGAAACAAGAAGTGACCGTGGTGATCATCTACTTGTGGATTCTTGAAGAGCAAGTTAACTGCACTAAATAAGGTTGATCAAAATCTGCACATTGGGTGTAATAGAAAGATCAGAGTCTACAATCTTGTGAAGATTGGTTTGAGGTTTCCTTGTTGTAATTACAGGAAGAAGAGCGTGCTGCGTTCTTGACTTTGAGGGTGGCTCAAAAGGTTGGACTGCAGGAGATGAGATTCTTGCTGCTAGTCTATTTTGTATATGCCTATATTTTGATTAAAGGGTTAGAGAGGAGTTTTATATTTTTTACGTGAGGTCGCTATAAAAACCTTGTTGTAAAAACCTTGATCATTATAGTGCATTGGCTTCTTGTGGTTGGAAGGACACTAGATGTAGGCTTGGCCGAACCAGTATAAAAACTCAGTGTTTGATCTTTCTATCCCTGAACTTTTTATTCAGTCGAATGCATACTGCATTGAATCGATTATATTTTCGCTGCATAAACAAATATTTTTCCTTGCGTTTCAAGAAAGCTTTTTAAAGGCATCTTCTTTGTGAAAAAGATTTAAAGAAAACATTATTTTTATATTTCACAATTCACCCCCCTATGTGTGAGAAATTAAGCCATTCTATTTCCAACACACTTAAACAGCCAAGAAATAGATTGTATCATGAAATCACTAGTTCACTTCCAAATTTAAGAAAAAATTGATGGTTTAGGTAGTGATTTTGCACATTGGCTCAAATTTGACCAAAGAACAGTGCACACAAGTTTCAAATAGTAAAATACACTTGCTCAAATATTAAGAAAGCCGCAACCCCCCAAATCTTCTCTCAAATGGGTTAGGATCAGGATTAAGGTGAGTTTAGCCCACTACAAAACTTTAATTAACTTTTAGAAACAATATCATTTATATATACATATAAAATTATATATTTTATTAGATAGTTTAATATGTTGTAATTTTATTATATTTAAATCAATATTTTTATATCTTACTTATTATTATGTTATTAAATAAAATATATAATAACATTTCATACGTTTCATCTTCATCATTTTGCTAACATTAGGATCAATAACAGTTCCTTATTTATGCGTAACAGAGAATGAGCATATTGATCAATAAGTGTTGTGTAGTTGAAGTAGAGAGTGCATGAACTGCTTATTTTACAGATGACCAAGATAATAGATACAAGCAAAAAACCACGAGAACTGAAAAATGCCACTCTTGTAAGGTTGACATCCTAATTTCTGATCACTACTTCCTCGTAAAATAGGTTCTAAAACCTTCATGAGCCTGAATATCTGCTAAAATAATTATGCAGCTATGTGGGCAATCTAAGCATCAACAAAAGCAAAGGCTTCATTACTTCTCTTCTCTTCAAGCAATTCAGCATTATGCAATATTTGAGTGGTAGGCTGAGCCTAGGCTTCATACCCAATCATTGTGTGAGGATTATGCAAATCTTGTAGTTGAAATATTAGACACAACACTAAAATGTTCTTTTGTTCAGAACAATGTTGAAAAGTCTAATTAAAAGTCATTATAGCTAGAAAACATCATCACAACAATGACACTTA
Source organism: Vigna umbellata (assembly GCF_029865625.1). Classification (NCBI taxonomy): domain Eukaryota; kingdom Viridiplantae; phylum Streptophyta; class Magnoliopsida; order Fabales; family Fabaceae; genus Vigna; species Vigna umbellata. The sequence goes on from NC_142170.1 coordinate 23,161,001, forward strand.
ATCATCATAGCTACAAAACATCATCACATTAATTGAAGATAGTCAAATACAATAATATTAAAATTACAATTATATTAACCACGTTACATTATGGATTTGTCATCCATATTGAAATTACAATAATATTAACCACACAAATAAAACAAACCACCCTTATCAACAACTTTATCCATTTTTCCACAACCTTAAGAGATTTTTGCAAATCAATCAGCAAATTCGTTACACCTCCCATTTCTTCTGTCTTTGACAAACACTCGTGCTTTTCTTCCCACTTCAGATTCATATAGCTTTTTTCAATACCATCATCACAACACCATTTGAAGAAATTGCAACCACCATTTTCATGTCCGTTCTGCCAGAAAAGAAAACTCAATCACAACGACTTTCTAGTAACACAAACAACTACTCATCCACGTTCTTATACCTTGTACTTAGGACACCCCAAAAATTGTTTGCCTCTGTTCTTAGCAGTTCGAGCTGTTCTTTCTCTCCACACAAACAAAGGGGTGACACACCATGAAAAACGACATTGGGGTTTCCATTCCGCCACCCATTGCATGTCGAAGAAGAAGTTGAATGTGAATTATGCATTTCATTATCCATTACGCTTCCACTCGAACAACAAAGATTTTGTGGAGGAGTGACGAGTCCTAAAATTCAACTTCCCCCAATTTCATTTCGATTTCGATTTTGCAGTTGCAGAGAGAATAAGGCTTTCAGCATAAAGTAGAATACGATTTCCCAACTTTGCCCTCTCTTTAATTATATTTCCACTCTGTTTACTTAATTTTTTAATTCAAAATTTAAAAAAAATAGAATTGACACACGTTTTTAATGACACATATATTAAAACTACATGGGTTAAATATGTTTTTGGTCCCTTAACTTTCATTGAAAATTGGAATTAGTCCCTCTTTGAAACTTTAGACCAATTTAGTCCCCAAACTTTAGAAATGTATGAATTTAGTCCTTTTAACAAAATTTTGTTAACTTTATTTGATGTTTCAAACACGTTTCTCAGTTAACAATAAAGCAAAAATGTGTCAAATGGTGTAAACAACTGAAATGATATCAGGAAACACACTTGAAACATCAAATAAACCTAACAAAATTTAATTAAAAGGACTAAATTCACACATTTAGAAAGTCTAGGGACTAAATTAGGCCAAAGTTTTGAGGAGGGACTAATTACAATTTTCACTGAAAGTTAAGGGATCAAAAACATATTTAACCCGAACTACATTGTCAGCATGCCACGTGATGCACTCCATAACGTCGTTTAATGAATTTGACAGAAAATCTTTATTTGCATCAATTTTACCAAAATAAGGATCCAATTGAGACTCCAAAATAGCAGGAGACCTATTTGATATTCTGGACGGAAATAGAGACCTAATGAGACATTAAACCTTACAAATTTAAGGCGTTTCAATAAGCTAGCACCGATAATTTATTTAAAAAAAATAAACAAATAACTTCACTATGATTATTCATAATAACAGTTGGAATTTTTTAAATAAAAGAAAGATTAAAACATAGTTGCGGGTTATTATTGAAACTGTCAAAATTTTTCGGAGGTTTTTTCAGTCGCAGGAAAACCTCTCCTATAATTTTTACCTTGTTTTGGTTAAATCATGATAACAGTCTTTTTCACATTCCTCTCTATAGTTTGCTTTTATGTTTTTTCATGTTAAGAATCTTAACTGCATTACATTATTATAATTGCATTTTTCAATACTAGATATATTGTCAATTCTCCGGTTAAGACAATAATTAATACATGCTCATAGCATGCCGATCCTTTTTTTATTTTTTTAAAAGAAAACTACTCCACATTTTAAAGTGAAAAGGACATATGTATTCAACACTTTTTTAAAGATAAACTTCCCTCATTTTTATATTTTGTTCGGATTGTAAAAAGGACTAGAAGGAGAAAAATATATAAAATATGAAAATAAGGAATGTTTCTTGTCAAGAGAATTGAATAAAAAACTTATAGTTAATTTAATTTATGTGTTAGAAAAAGAATTGAATAATATAATAAATTACTAAAATACTATTTCAAAAAATTTAATATGAATGAATATGAATTCAAATTGGAAGATAATTAGTTACGAAGTAATTGTTTTATAAAAATAGAAATAATATTAAAACTCCATCCATAACAGACAAACATAGATCAGAAAGAGAATTTTAGGTTGGAGATTTGGTTTTTTTCAAACTCCATCCATATAGACAAATTTCTGTGGCATTTAGAATAAATGCAAAGCTGGCTCCTAAATACTATGGACCTTATTCTGTCCTTGAAAAGATTGGTATTGTGGCTTATAAGGTGCAATTACCAGCTAACTCGTTGATACATAATGTCTTTTATGTCTCATAATTGAAGAAATCGGTAGGGGAGGCAAACAATTAAACAGACTGCCCATCAACAGAAAAAGAAGCAGTCATCAAGGAACCTGAAACTATCATTGACAGAGCTACTGTGAAGAGAGGTAACAAGGTTGTCACCAAAGTACTGATTAAGTGGAAGCATCAACTGCCTGAGGATGCAACGTCGGAATTCTATTATGACTTGAAGAAGAAGTTCCCAAACTTCAGAGGACAAGGACTTCCTTAAGGGGAAGGGATTATTGATAGTTCTGTTAGTTTTACAGAGTTAGTTAATTCTGTTAGTTTTACAGAGTTAGTTAATTCTGTTAGTCTTATTCATATATAAACAGATTGTATAATGTAATACAAATTTAATGCATTCAATCAAAAGTCTTAAAATCTTCCCATTCAATATCTTCTTGTTCGGATTCCATTCTCATCGTTGGATTCCCTACATTCTTGGTTCTTATTCGAGATCATTAATCTTCCTAGAAGAACCACACCATAGAACAGATTAAGAAAGCAAAAAAATCAAAATGCAGGTTGAAATGACTCTAACTCGAAACTGTTTGATAAAAACCAAAGGTGTTTGATGAAATGACTCAAAGAAAACCAGTTTTGGTGTTTTTGGTTTTTTATTGGGCTGCACGGTTCAGAATCCTTTCTAACACTTTGCTTGACTTCTTTTAATCATTTAGTTATATTTTACGTCACTGAACCAGGTCTTGCTGCAAGCCAAATTGAATTTTAAAGCAACTTCATCAAAACAGCACATAAATTTTCAACTCTGCACCAAAAATTGACTCAAGATTGATGGTTTCAAAAGTGAATTCGTGCACAAGTGATTCTGACACTTTGGTAAAACTTTCAACAGCTTTAATTCATCAATTTAAACTTGTTTTAACTCTAATTGGATTCAAAACCAAACTGTATAACAGATTCACCCTTCTACTTCCCAATTTCACTCAAAATGGAGGTTTGAACATAGTATTTTGCACACAAATGAATCTGACTTCAATTGAAATGTTGTAACAGTTTTAAAACAACAAAAATGACTTGTTTCAACTGACAAATAACACAGAATCAGCACGAAAATGACACCTAATAACCCAAATTGTGCAAATTTTGCATCAACTAAACCACCAAAATAAAGTCTGGATGAATCAAAGGACCAGGCACTATTAAAAATGACCCCAAAGAGTGTGAATGCACATAACTAAGCTAGAATTGGAAGGCTTAGCATGACCAAACTCGAATTAGACCAAACAAAGAGCTTTAGCACGGTGAAAAGCTAGAATTTCAACCAAATCAGCCGGTGCTTCTGGTTTTTAAGGAAACCAAGCTATGCTAAATGCATTTCATTGCTTTTTATGGTCTGCCATACCTTTAGCCACCTTCAAAAACATCAACCAAAAAACATCAACCTTAAAAAACTAAAACTAAAAGATAATACTGAAAAAACATAATATTATCTTTTAGTTTTAGTAAGCATGACTGAAGCCTGATGGCCTTCCCTTTTCGGTGTAGCTAGCCTTATTTTATTATATCTTAATTCAATTATACTACATGCACGTTAGATGGCCAGATATTAGTCCTTATATAAAATAGAATCGAGTTGATGTCTCATGCTGTTCTTGTCTTTATCTCAGCTTCACCATTCAGAAAAAGTAGATGGTGTGCCGTATGGAGTTTCAAATTCCAAGGCGTTGATGTTTGCTTTGCTGTTTTAGTTTAGTTGTAATTAGAATTCTTAGTTTCAAGAGTATAATTCTGCATTAATAGTCTTGTTCTGTTTTTAGTTCCTTTGGTAAGTTTAGCATAGTTGTTTAGTTTAGCATAGGTAAATTTTGATTTTGTATTTCTCTTAACTTGCATTTTGTGGTTTTAGGTATAATAAGAATTTTGTAATTATAATGGTAGTTCTGAGGGAGGAGAGAAATCAGAAAGTAAGAGAGAATTTAATGTATGTAGTACAATTGAAAAGAAAATAGAAAAGAGAAGAAAGACGAGAGCATAAAGAAACGAAGTCTTATTCATATGATAGTATTATAATATACTATGTTACATGGGTTGAAGCTCAACTTCAACGGCTGGAACCACTGGAGCCACGGGAACCACAGCGACTAGTGAGTGTCTTGTACGTAGATACGTACAAATACGCTTACAGAGTAGTGTCATGGCAGCTACTAAAATGAACAGAATCATTATTAACGCAGCGTACCACCAGTGCTTTAAGTGCACTTCATATATGGGAGATTGTTCACCTTGCATCTCGTGATCAGAGCAGGGGACAAAGAAGAAGAACTGCAACTGGAAATCGGAGGAATGGATACTTTAGTTGATTATGTCCAGCAATTTATAGTGCAATTGCATGCAAGTGCAGCAAAAAATTTTAGACAGTTATAAGTAATCTGCAAAAGAAATTTTTAGTGACAATGCGGTGAAATATTTGTATTATCATGAAAATGCAAGTACAGATTCATAAAACTTTTGGATTACATGCAGATTTACAGTACTGGCATTAATTCTTATCTTTGTCTCAGTTATCTAATATCAATAACATTCTTCTTTGGAGGAAAATTCAAGAAACTATAAATTACGTGCACGTTACCAGGTGTGACTAGTGCAACTTCTAGTGAAATCTGAGTCTTTTTCTTGTGATTGCTGCTTTTTACCATTCATAACGTTTATTCTTCTTTGTATGGCATTCTCTTCCATAGCTAAGTGCATCTACATCCATTTCCATGTTGTTTTGTTCATTTTTAGTTTACTCTGTTCTGTTTTCAGCTTTGGTGCTCACTGTTTTCCTTTTATTTCGAGTTTTCATTCATTGTTTCTGTGTCTTCAGTGTTCTCTCATGTTTATTTTAGCATTTTAATAGTTGAATCTTCTTGATTTTAGTCATTTTAGTTTTAAAATCAATTTCAGTTTGTCTTTAGTCATGTGCTCTTAATTGATGCAGTTTTTCCACTGTTTTCATTTCAGTTAATCTGCTTTTGTTTTGATTTTCGGGTTTTAATTGAGTTCAGATGCAAGTGTAGCTATATATCACCTAATTTGAGGCAATGAGAACCTATTCTAGCCTTGGTGATATGAGAAAAGGCACTAGAAATCTGTTTCAGATTCTAACTCTGCATGAATTTTCAATTCTGGTTTAAGCTTTTTGAATCTGTTTTCAGTTGTGTAATTTTATTCTGGTGCTTTGTACAACACTCTTTGGTGTTTTTGAAGGTTGCTATAGGTATGTCAAACCATAACAAGCAATGAAATTCATCTAGCATAGCTTGGTTGCCTTAAAAACCAGAAGCACTTGCTGTTTTGGCTTAAAATCTTGCTTTTCACTGTGCAAAAGTTCTTAGAACTTCAAGTTTGAGTTCTGAATCTGATAGCTGCTGTTTTCCATATTGTTCTAGTGTATTTACACTCCTTATTGTCATTTCTATTGCTGTCCTAGCTTTTGAATCTGTTAAACTTGATTTTGGTGGTGTAGTTGATGCAAAATCTGCATAATTTGAGTCATTACAGGTCAATTTTCGTTCTGCTATGATTCTGAGATGTTTGACAGTTTTGGGAAGTATAAAGGCGATTTTGAGCAGCAGTTTGGTATTGTGTAAATTCTGAGTTTGAACATGTCTAAATCCATCAAACAAAGTTTTTAAACTGTTCAGATTAACTCCAGAGCCACTGTTGTGTAATTTTGAGTCTCAATCCACCAATTTTGGGTAATTTTTCTGGTGCAAAGTTGAAAGTTCAAGTCTGTTTTCAAAATTGTGCATTGTAATTGGTTTGGATTGTAGCAAAAGCTAGGTTCTGTATAATTCACGAATTGGCCAAAATTAACACCCAAACAGGTTTGAATTGGCCAAAATTAGTTTGATGCATACATATAAAGTGTAAAAGTAGCCACAATTATGATCTGATAAAGGATACAAATCACACTTCCTATAGGGATATTTGACATTTAAAGTACTGCCCCTGTACCCATTCTAACATATTTTAAATGACTTTAAATTGATAATGAATGACCTAACAAGTATAGGTTTCTGTGTTTGGGCAAGTTGAGGTTGTTGATTGCTTATGAGTTGCTTATGACAACCTAGAACCTAATTGTCCCTCCTAGAATACACTAAAAGTCCTAAGAATGCAAAGTGTATTAAAGTACTAATTAAAAGAGTAAACTAACTATGTAGACAAGTTTAAAACATAAAACAAAGTTAGAATTTTGGTGACAATTCAAAAATACAAATAAAATAAAAATTTGACCACTGGGCACCTAAAATACAGTAGAATAGGGTAAATGTGTTAAGCATGAAGATGTTCAATCTGTAAAAGATACCTAAAACTATCTACACAAGTTGTAATGGACTAAAAATGACAAGGAGAAGAGTGTAGAAGTGATTCCTAAGACAATTTCTAAAAATCACTACTTCAACCTCAAAAAATGTGTACTACAATTGCAAACTGCACTAAACTAGGAAAAGAAACTAGAAAGAAACTCTCCTAACAAGTTTAGAATGGTAAAACCTAGCTAATTAAGAACTCACTACAAAAAGTACCTAAAACTCAAATTATTACAACCTAGAATCTAAAAGTAGTACCTAGAATACACTAAAAGTGCTAACAATGCAAAGTGTATTAAAGTACTACTCAAAACAGTAAACTAACTATCTACACAACTTTGAAAAGATAAAAGAAAGATAAAAATGAAGTCTCAATTAAAAAATAACAACAAAAGCAAAATTGGACTACTTAAAACCTAAAAAAGTGTACTAAATAGGTGAGAAATTGGGAATTAATCTAAACTAACCTAAGAGTGTCTATTATACACGTCCTAACAACTGTAAAGTAGTGAAATGATGCTAGGAAAGTGGTCAAAAGCAAAGAATTCCCTAAACCTCAAATTTGGTGTTGTGGTTGATCAACATTTTCAAAAATTGAGTCATTACAGGTCCTTTTTCGTTCTGCTGTCATTCTGTGATGTTTGGAAGTTTAAACAAGTCCAAATTGATGTATTAAAGTTGTTAGAAGCATTGATATGAAGTTAGAATGACCTGTATGCAATTTAGTATATCAAACCATCATATTTGAGCCATTTTTGGAACTTGCAAAGTGAATCTGAGTTGCAGTTCTGTTTTATGCCTAATTAGAGTTAAAACAAGTGTATTTTGATGAGTTAAAACTGTTAAAATGATTAGCAAAGTGTCAGAATGGCTTAGGCACAAAATCAATTCCAAAACCACCAATTTTGAGTCAATTTTGGGAAGTAGAAAGGTGATTTTGAGTAGCAGTTTGGTTTTGAGTTAAATTTGAGTTTTAACAAGTTTCAATTCACCAAACAAAGTTGTTGAAGTGGTGAAAAGCAAAGAATAACCTAAAACTCAAAGTTTGAGTATTTAGATTATAAAAAGTGTACTTATAAGGTGAGAAATTGTCAATTCACCTAATATAGACTCATTTTAAGTAATGTCAACATCCTAACAAGTCTAAAGTAGTGAAATGAACCTAGGAAAGAATTAGGTAAAACTCAAAGTTTGAGTTGTTAGAACCTAAAAAAGTGGTTCCAAGTTGGTGAAATGCGGCTGAAAATCAAGCCAAATTGCTGCTTTTAGAGCTACTTCTTCGTCCAATTCAGCAACCCTTCCATTACCTAGTATGCTACCCCCTTGGAGCAAGAATTTTGGACCTTGGAAGCCTCACCAAAACGTCACAACACCCTACCACACACTAAACCAGTCACAGCAAAAATCTGCACTGCACCGATTTTAATTTCAGGTAACAGACTTTATGGCACAATTTGGAGGCCAAACAAGTGGATTTCAAATGATTTTAAGCCTTGAATCAATAGAGGGACACAAAAGGAACCTAGGAGAAGCACTAGATCAGATTAATCACGCAAGAAAAATAAAAAACGAAGAGCCAAAAGTAGTGCAGTAAGGTGTTTGATAAAAATGCAACTGTTTGATGAAAGTCTCCAAAGAAGTGCAGATTTTGTGATTTTAACTTTTTTGGGGTTCAAAACTGGATTGCTTGGTTTTCAAATGATTTTTATGATTGGATTATACTTTTTTGATCATATAATTCCATTTTCAAACATGTAACCAGCTCTTGCCAACCCAGAATTGAAATTTAAAGAATGTACAAAATCAAACAACACTAAAAATGAAAACTGCACCAGAAAAATGGCTTTAAAAGTGTGCTTTGAAACCCAAAAATGAGTGGCAGTGTTTCTAAAGCTCAAGTGATGATTCAAGCAACTTTATATCATCAATTTAAAGGTGTTTAAACATTGAAACAACAAGGAATCACACTACACTCAAAAATCACTAATTCACTTCCAAATTTAAGCAAAATTGATGGTTTAGGAAGTGATTTTGCATGTAGGCTCAAATTTGACGAAATGAACCGTGCACACAGGTTTGAAATGGTAAAATAAACTTGTTCAAACATTCACAATGGACAGAAAAAACCAGATGCTTCAAATCACACCTGTTATAGCCAATTATGTAGCATTTTTAAACCAAAATTAGCACTAGAATTGAAAACTGATACTTAAAAATATAAAGCACTGAATTCGAGGTCAGGCTGCCTCCTCAGAAAAGGCAAGGTAAGAAATGAAATACTTTTTTCGTTTCCCTCTCCAATGCACAGTACAAACATATAAGCTGATGACTCAAAATATTCTCTCGGACAGGTGGCACGCAGGCCAAATAACATAATAACAAATCCTAACCAACTCTTTCTAGAACTATGGAAAACCAACAGTATTGGACAAAAAGGTCAAACAGACGTAATCCACTAATGATGAATGAAATCATCCCAACCCAACGGTTTCTTAGACACCCTCTTGGGCCTAGAATCAGCTCCCTTACCAACTTGTGTATCAATACCTTCCCCTTCGACAAGGTCCTTGTCCTCAAGGTCATAAATCAGTTTGAGTTCGTCCCACTTCTCCCAAGAAGTATCATCCGGAGACAGCCCGTGCCATTGAACCAAGGCCATACGCGTAGGGGTGCCATCTATGGGCACTGTTTTCAAATCCAGAACTGCTAGAGGGGTGATCAAGGGACTGCTATCCACTGAGTCAGGCGGAAGGAGGTCAAACTGAGTAGGAATTGGCCCTTCATGACGTTTCAGCATTGAATAGTGAAAAACGTTGTGTATTTTGGATGATGAAGGGAGCTCTAGTCTGTAAGCCACAGGTCCGATGCGTTCAATAACATTATAAGGACCATAGAAGCGCTTGGCTAGCTTATGATACTTGTGACCAGAAATGGAAACCTGCTTATATGGCTGAAGTTTCAAATAAACCCATGTCTTTTCTTCAAAAACCACTTCCCTACGTTTCGAATCTGCTTGTTTCTTCATGCGACTTTGTGCCTTAAGCAAATTGCGACGTAAAAGGGACAAAATCTCTTCCCGAGAAGAAAGGACAACATCACAACCAGCATTTGATGAAGTACCTTCTATGTATGATGGCAAGGATGGGGGTGGCTTTCCATAGACCACTTCAAACGGAGTCACTCCTGACCCAAAATGCCAAGAAGTGTTGTAATGATACTCTGCCCATGGAAGATACTTGAACCAAAGACTTGGCTTTTGATGAACAAAGGCACGTAGATATTGCTCAATAGTAGGATTCATAACCTCAGTTTGCCCATCCGTTTGAGGATGATATGAGGAACTCATCCGAAGGAGCGTTCCACTGAACTTGAATAAATCAGACCAAAACCGGCTAATGAAAACCGGGTCTCTATCAGAAACGATGCTCTTTGGCAACCCATGATGTTTACACACCATAGAGACAAACAACTCTGCCACCTTGTAAGCTGTAAAGCCCGAATTAAGTGCCCCCAAATGGACTGCCTTCGAAAATCGGTCTACTACTACCAATAACATCGTGTAACCGTTAGATGGCGGAAGTCCGGTCACAAAATCTAGTGAGATATCCTCCCACACTCCGGAAGAAATAGGCAAAGGATGCAAGAGTCCCCCAGGTCTTGCTGTGCTATACTTGGTCTGCTGGCAAGCGACGCACTGAGAAACAAACGCCTTAGTGTCCTTAGCCATGGATCCCCAAAAAAAATTAGCACTGATCCTCTTCAAAGTTTTGCTGACCCCCGCATGACCCCCAACAGGAGTCTCATGGAATTCTCGTAACAGTAAGGGAATAAATTTGGACTGATTGCTGATCCAAATCTTTCCACGATACAGAAGCAAATCGCCATTCCAACGAAAAAGAGGATAAGAGGAGGGATTCGACAGTACTTTATCCCTCATAAGAATGAATTCAGAGTCCAATAATTGTGATTCCTTCAACTCATTTAAGAACACAAACTGTGGGGTAGAGAGCATATGTAACTCACCCTGAAGTGGACAATCGGATCGCGAAAGTGCATCCGCCACCACGTTCAATCTCCCCGGTTTGTACTGAATCTCGTAGTCATAACCCAGCAACTTTACAAGATAGTGTTGTTGTTCCGGGGTCTGAATGACTTGCGTCAAGAGCTCTTTCAAACTCCTCTGATCAGTTTGAATGATGAAAAAGTGTCCCAACAAATACTGTCGCCATCGTTTCACTGCACTAGTGATGGCGTGGAGCTCTCGGACGTACGCGGAGGACTTAGACAATCGAGGACAGAAGACCTTGCTAAAGTAAGCAATTGGTCGATTGTCTTGAGTCAAAACTGCACCCATGGCTGTCCCTGATGCATCTGTTTGGACATAAAAAGTCTTATCAAAATCCGGCAAAGCTAAGACTGTGATGCTGGTCATGGCAGATTTCAAGAGTCGAAAGCCTTCTGAGCATGGGTAGACCACTGAAATTTGCCCTTTTTAAGTAGATCAGTCAGAGGTTGGGCTATGGCTGCATAATGATGAACGAATTTCCGGTAAAAACCGGTCAAACCCAAAAACCCATGTAGCCCTTTGGTGCAGGTAGGAACTGGCCATTTAACCATAGCCTCAATTTTTCCAGGATCGGGAGACACTCCCCCATTAGAAACTATATGCCCCAAGTATGCAATCTGTGTCTGAAAGAAGGAACACTTGTGAGGTTGCAAGAAGAAACTATTACTTGCAAAAATCTCGAATACTTGGCGCAGATGAGTCAAGTGTTGATCAAAGTCAGCACTGAATACCAAAATATCATCAAAGAAGACAATAACTGTCCTACGCAATAGAGGCCTGAAAATATCATTCATGGTAGATTGGAATGTTGCCGTGCCCAATCCGAATGGCATTACACAATATTCGTAATGTCCATCGTGAGTCCGGAAGGCTGTCTTGGGAATATCATAGGGTTGAAGGCGGATTTGATGGAAACCTGAAGTCAAATCCAATTTCGAAAAGCATCGAGCAGAACCCAATTCATCCAACAACTCCTCTACCGTAGGAAGTGGGAAACGGTCCTTGACCGTAATGGCATTCAAAGCGCGGTAATCCACACACATACGCCAAGATCCATCTTTCTTCTTCAGAAGGAGAACCGGAGAAGAAAATGGACTTGAACTTGGCTGAATCCAACCAGAGGCAATCATTTTGGAAACCTGTCTTTCAATCTCAAATTTCTGAAAATGCGGATATTTGTAAGGCCGAACATTGACTGGTTGTGAATTAGGGAGCAACGGAATTGCATGATCAGTATTTCGGGGTGGAGGTAGAGAAGAAGGTTCAGAGAAAAGTGATGTGAAGGAAGAAAGTAAATCACGTACTTTAGGATTAGGATGATCTGGAAGTGTGTTTGGAGTAGAAGAAGGCCTTACCACCAATGAGAAAAACTGGGCTGTTGGATCTGCTCGAGCAACCCGTTTGAGTTGATGTAGGGAAAGAGAGGTGGGCTGCGGTCCAGAATCTCCCTTAAGCTCAATAATGGATTGGTTGAATACAAACTTCATAGTGAGTGCTTGATAGTCCATTAAGATGGGCCCTAATTGCTTTAACCATTGGGCCCTAAGAACCACATCGGATCCGCCCATATCATGCACGTAAAGAGCAATGTGGAACGAATGCCCTTGGATCAATAACTCCACTGAAGGACAAACTTGTGTACACGCCAGTTCTTCCCCACTCCCAACCAAGACCTTAAGGGGGGCAGTAGGGGATTGGGCCAAGCCCAAACGAGTAGCTACTTCTTTTTGGATGAAATTGTGTGTGCTACCCCCGTCTACCAACACACGGATCGGGTGATGTGCAATGTGGCCCGTTAATCGGAGTGTCTCTGGAGCTCCAGTACCCGATAAAGCATGTAAACTAATTTGGGCTGGAGGGTCCAACAAGTCCACAGGTGATCCCGATCTGAAAACGGTGGATCCGGAAGGGAGCCACTGACTGGGTCATCTTCCTCAGAAATAAAAAGGAAGAAACGAGCTGGGCACCGATGCGACCGTGAATACTTCTGATCGCAATTAAAGCACAACCCCTTCTCGCGGCGTTCTTCCATATCAGCTTCAGTTAATTGGCGGTAACGAGTCTTGGGGGTAGGAGTAGGCAACAAGGGAGGAAAAGCTCTTGGAGGTTGTTGCGGTGGAGCGACGGTAACGGTGCGGGTCAATGGGGGAGAGGACCAAGAGTTGAGTGGCCTAGGTCACTGCACCCTGGAGATATCCAACAACTTCTCCTCTTGTAACCGGGCCAAGCCCACCGCCGTGGACAACGATTGAGGCTGTTGTGCCACCACCTCACGCCGGATCTCTGGCTTAAGACCGGAGAGGAAGCAACTCAGAAGGAAAGGCGGCGACAAACCCGTGACGCGATTCGCGGTGGCTTCGAACTCAGTGAGGTAAGAAGAAACAGAGGAAGTTTGGGACATCTTAAAGAGCTTACCTCTAGGATCTTCAAACGCAGTGGGGGCGAATCTGGCTTCCAAAGCTTGTAAGAGGTGAGGCCATGAGAGGATCTGACCATTCCGATACATCCACTGGAACCAAGCTAAGGCAACACCATCAAGGTAGAAGGAAGTCACGGTAATGCGTTCTTCTTCTGGAGTATTGTGATACTCAAAGAATTGAGAGATCTTGAATATCCACCCCACTGGATCTGTACCATCGAAGTGGGGAACATCTAGTTTCAAGAAGTGGCGCTGAGAAGAGGTATTATCGGAAGAGTGAGGATGGCGAGGGGAAGAAGGAGGAGTGGTATGCTGAGTTTCCAAAAGAGAGAGTCGATTATGCATATCGGTCATTTGAGTAGAAAAAAGTGACATCTGAGAAAGCAATTCATCGATTTTGTTAGAAAGGAGCGTGGAACGGGTACCCTCAGCCACAGAGAAAAAAACAATGAAAGCACCAAATGATACTTAAAAATATAAAGCACTGAATTCGAGGTCAGGCTGCCTCCTCAGAAAAGGCAAGGTAAGAAATGAAATACTTTTTTCGTTTCCCTCTCCAATGCACAGTACAAACATATAAGCTGATGACTCAAAATATTCTCTCGGACAGGTGGCACGCAGGCCAAATAACATAATAACAAATCCTAACCAACTCTTTCTAGAACTATGGAAAACCAACAATATTGGACAAAAAGGTCAAACAGACGTAATCCACTAATGATGAATGAAATCATCCCAACCCAACGGTTTCTTAGACACCCTCTTGGGCCTAGAATCAGCTCCCTTACCAACTTGTGTATCAAAAACACACACTAGAATCAAACTGTACAGCATAAACAAAGCTAAAGGAAGTCCTAATTCACTAGATCTAGGAACAAAATCTTAGCTAGGAGATGTTAAATGGCCTAAGACACAACAAAATTTTGATGTAGTTTTGGTGACATTTTCATACATATTTGGCTATAGTAAGTATGATTTGTTGAATCTTGTTGTGTTTGTGCATATACAATGTTTGAGCAAGTTTATTTTGCCATTTTAAAGTTGTGTGCACTTTTGAAATGATCATTTTTATGCCTATATGTAGAATCATGTCTTAAACCATCAAAATTGGCTTTAAAATGGAAGTGAACCAGTGAATTCACATTGCAATTTGTTTTCAAACTGTTTCAGTGTTTAAATATATTTAAAATGATGATAAAAATTTGTTTGATGCATCAATTGAGCTGTTGAATCACTTCCAATCAATATTGGGTTTAAAACCACCAAATTAGAAGCATTTTCTTGGTGCAGTGTTCAAATCAAGTTCTGTTTGAAAATTTGTTTGCTCCAATTTTTGATTCTAGGTTGGCATGTGCAGGTTTCTGTTTCCTAATGCAAAGTCCAGTGGTACATGACAGGACAAGGTTCAGAACGCCCTTCGGTAATTACCGAAGGCTTTTGCCCTTCGGTAATTACCGAAGGCTTTTTCCCTTCGGTAATTACCGAAGGCTTTCGGCCCTTGGTAATTACCGAAGGCTTTCGGCCCTCGGTAATTACCAAAGGCTTTTGGCCCTTGGTAATTACCGAAGGCTTTCGGCCCTCGGTAATTACCGAAGGCTTTTGGCCCTTGGTAATTACTGAAGGGCGGAAGCCCTCGGTAAATGTTAGCGACAAGGGATTTACCGAGGGCTCTTTGGCCGTCGATAAGCCATCTGTAATTACCTTTTACCGACGGTTTTGGGCTGTTTCCGAGGGCTTCTAGCTTTCGGTAATGCCCTTCTTTTTTGTAGTGGAATGCTCTTCATGGACTGAGTGTGCCTAAATTTTGCAAGTTGCTCGGTTCAAATGCCAGACGTCTGCAACCTATGAATTAAAAGAGGAGTTGAAGATAGGTAGCTGTTAGGGAATCTTATTAATTTGAATTCTGATTACCTTATGAGTTGTAACATAATTTTCTCGAAGACTCTATTTATGAGTTGTTCTGATCATGAGTTGTAAAATAATTTTCTGTTACATGCAGTAAATGGTTGGTGCCGTAGAATTGAATTTAGAAAAAAAAATCATTCTAGTGCCTCGGTTCAAATCCAAACCGAAGCATAAGACCCAATCACGAAAAAAAAGTAAAAAAATAAATACCCTATACTGCCTCGGTTGTATTTTAACCGAGGCAAAAACATACACTTTTTTGTCTCAGTTCTGAACCGAGGCAAAAAGTGGTAGACTTTTTACCCCGCCTGTATATGCCTCGGTTGCAGAATCGGTGTCTATAAGCGAAAATAACCGCTGTCTTTTCCCTTAACTGTACGAATGAAGGGATTGAATTCTAGAGCTGCACGATTGATGAGTCGTTATTTCTTGAATTATATTTAGTTTATTGCACTTAAATAAACCAGGGAATTGTGTTTAATTGTTTGTTATTTCCCCGTTTTCCGAATTCCGCTTAATTTGGTCAGAAATTTGTAATTGTGCTAATTTGGATTTTCTGAGCTGATTAAGTGCATTTTTGAAATGCAGGAAAATTTCGGAAATACATTTTGGGACATCAGGAAGAATGCCAAATAAATTCAAGACTCTCCAGAAAGACATTTTTGAATTAATTAAATTGTAATTCAGTAGTTTAGAATTTCTGTATCAACTCTTACATTTTGGGTCAATTTTTGGTAAACTAATTTAGACCCAAAAATTAGAAGTTAGTGACTTGGACCCTAGGATTTTAGTGTGTGGACCCTACCCTAAAAAAGGGACACACGGCCTTAAGACAAGAGAGCCCAGCCGCCACTTGAAAAACACGCTCCCACACTCTCTCGGTTTTGAGCTTTTGGAACGGGTTACTCCTTTGTTTTGGGGGCTCTCGGTTTTGAAAAAATGAGGAGAATGGAACGTGGTCTTTGAACGAATGGAATGAAGAGCTTAATTTTATTTTTCTTGGCTGAATCTTAATGGAATATTTTCATTATTTGATTGCATTGTTGATTGATGCTCTAAATGATTGGGGAAGTGGAACGTTGTTGAGAGAAACACATCCAGCATAGAATGGGAGTGTTGTTTCACGGCATGGGAGAATGAAGTGGCAAGTAGCAGTGGTGTGCATAAGATGTGCACGGTTTCTTCCATTTTGAAAATCACGCGTGTTGAGCTGTGCACGGGAAGTGGATGCAGAGGCGTGTTGCGCTGGAACGTGTTGGAAGCAGCTCGGTCACGACTAGAATAGGAGCAGGCACGCGCAAGGTGTCACGGCCTGGAGGTGTGCACGGGAACGTAGAGTAATGTGTGTGCGTGTTGGAGCATGGTGTGCGGACAGGGGAAAGGCATTTCTTTTCCTTTGTCCAGGCGTACGTTGATTCACGTGGAGCAGGAAGGCACACGGAAGCAGCTCACGGGTTGGTGATTTTTGGATGCAGAGGCAGAATGAAATGGAGATTGAGAGGAGAAGCGGTGTGCACGTGGACGTGTGAGGGGAATAGATGAAGAGAAGATTAGGTGGGAGTTTTAGGTGATGGGACGGGCAGCAGCTGATCCATCAAAGTGGTGACAAGGTGATTAGATGGGAGTAGTGTAATGTGCATGGTGATTGAGAAATGAAGAATAGATGGGGTGTTGTCACGGTAGTAGGGTCACGGCTGGAAGAAAAGAGAATAGTTTTTCTTGTTTGAGATTGAAGAAGTGATTAGATGTGGTAGGTGTACGGTGGTAAGCTTGAGAAAGGGAATTTTTATTCAATTGCTTTGAAGTAGAAGGGAGCACTTGGACGAGAATAACAGGGGTGCACGGAAGTGGATTCCCTTTTTTTTTTTTTTTTTCTTAGCATACATCCCAATTGAAGCGTGATTGACTTTTGGTGCATTCCAATTACCAACTTCCGCATTTTTTTATTTTGCTTAATTATGTGCGTATGAGTTGGCGCCTACTTGCGTTTATGGAATCGTCAGTTTGATACCTTTCGGTTTGTTGCATGTTTAATTTGTTCTAAGCAATTTTCATTTTAATGTTTTTAGTCATATTAGGTTGTGTTTGATTTTAAATTTTAATTTTTCCGTACCAAAAACAAAGCAACCTTTTGAAACCCCCCCACTACGTGTTGATCTGAGACTGAACCCAAATTGGTCCTTGTGAGACGACCTAGGAGTCACTTCCTAGTACTATACTGCATTCTTTTATGCACAACTTTTGTGGGAGGTGCGACCCTCTCATCAACGATGATTAATTTTGAAGAAGTGTGCACACGGTGTCCAGCAGGTTTTGAAGAAGTGTGCACACGGTGAGACAGGTTTTGCACTACAATAGAGGAGATGACAGATTCTCAAGACTGGATATATGATCTGATCCAGAGTCTTCCCAAATTCCATGGGTTGGCACATGAAGATCCATACAGGCACCTCAAGGAGTTTTGTTTAGTGTGTTTGTCGATGAGGCCTCCTAGTGTTTCAAAGGAGACAGTGTTGATGAAAGTGTTTCCAATGTCCCTTCAAGGTGCAGCAAGAGACTGGTTCCTATACCAGTATCCTTTTGATAGTTGGCAGGAAACACAACAGAGATTCCTCAACAAGTTCTTTCCAGCAGCAAAGGTAATCAGCATTAGGAGGGAGATCACTACCATTGAGCAATTTCAGGAAGAAAGCCTGGCAGATTATTGGGAGAGGTTTAATAGGCTCTGCACAGCCTGTCCAAACCACCAAATTTCAGAGCATTTGCTCTTGATTTACTTTTATGAAGGGCTCCTGGACAATGAAAGGATATTAGTGGATGTAGCTGCTGGTGGATCTTTGATGGACAGAACTCCAACAGAGGCAAAGAAGTTGCTCTGCAAGCTGGCGGGTCAAAATCCAAGTGAGGTAGTAAAGGAAAAACCTGAGCAGGTTTACTGTAAACTTGAAATCCCTACTCATGTATCTGAGGTTCAAGTAAATTTTAATGCTTTTCAATTGGCAAAACTTGAACCATTTAAGCCTGTTCTGGATTCTAATATTGATACACATGTGCACACTCATGTTGTGGATTCATTATTCCCTGTAGAGCACATTGACATACCTGATGTTCACTATCCTTGCACTGACCTTGATTTAAATGATAGCCTTGAGGATGCAGTTGATGACTTGGAGATTGGTAAGAAAATTTTCAATGAGCAAAAACAGGTTTATTCTGAACTTGAGATTCCAAACACTTTACCTGATTTGCTTATGCATTCAAATGCCTGTGATTTGATGCACACTGATTCTATAGGATTCATGACTGATACTGATACAGATTTGATTGACCATTCTAAAATTTTTGATTCAGTATCAGCCATTGAACCCATTGGTCTAAGGGTTGTTTTGAATGGACATGATTGCCGTGATGAAATTTTGAATGATAATAGCCTTGAACTGACCTTTGATTCTGTTGATGATGCATATATCAATACTGATTTTGAGGTGGAAACTGTGCAATCTGATAACTCTATAGAGTTAGGACTGAACTTTGATCTGACACAGTTCTCTGAGAACTTTGAATGTGATTGTGAATCTGGTTCTTGCCCGATTTGTATTGAAATTGATTATGTGCTACAGACAGATTCTAAGCGTATAACATATGCTATTAATTGTGAGTTTGATGACCATGCTGCAGAATTAAATGAGAATGCAGGTGCTGACATTAAGGAAATCATGATTAATGAAGGAGAGTGTACTGCTACTTCTTTGACTGAGCCAGAGATCTCCATTCCGGTGTCACACACTGAACAACTGCCAGTGGAAGGAAAGCTACTGATGGAACAGTTTGCTGGGAAAAGAAAGAAGAAACATCTCGTTGTGGATGATATGGCAGTATTGATGAAGTTGTTCCTCCTCAAAACTTGTTTGCTGAATCCTGTGGTGGAAGACATCTCCCTGATAGTCCAAAATTGGCAATTGCCACCATGACCAGGGGAGTTTTCTTTCTCTCTTCTCCCCCTTTCCCTACTTTTATTGCACTTGTCCATGATCTGTTGACTGTTTTGATTTTTGATCTTATGCTTATGACACATTGAGGACACTGTGTAGTTTAAGTGTGGTCTATTGGGGGAGATTCTGATTTTTCTTTGTTAATTTTTGTTTTCCGTGTTAAATTTTTTTTTTCTTTTCTAGGTAGTTTTTGTTGTGTCTTGTGTACAGTTTTGCATGCTTTTCGTGAATTCTGGATTGTGGTCAGGTTGTCAGTTTTCCTTCACTTCATTGATACTCTGATTGGTTGGAAATCCTTGCTTTTCTCTGCTTGGAAGATGATTATGATTTTTGAGAGTTGAATTGATTGTGACAGAATTACCCTGTGTGAGATTTAAGCCACTTTATGTTCTTTCTTGTGTGTGATATGTCTCTTGATTGCTTGCGCATATGCCTTGGCTTGACTCTTGTTGATAACTCTTGATTGATATGCATGTTTGGAAGTGATAAAGGCAGTTTTGTTTTTGAGCCTCTCTAGCCAAATAAGCTTACCTTGCTCTGATTCTTTGAAAACCCTTTTTGAGCCTATACTTTCCCCATTTCTTTGTTTTGAATGCTCATACACTAGCCTAAGTGAAAAACCATGAGTACCTTAACCTTAGGGAATTTTGGAGCTTTGGAAGTGTTTTGGGAACAAGTGTGGTCTCTTGAGGGTTTCTGATGAGTTGGCTAGTTGGTTCCTCTTCTTGTTTTGTTTTTGTAAATATATGTGTATCTTGTCTTTTACAGTTTTGTTTTGAAAAGAGAGAAAAGAAAAGAGACAGGATGGAAAAAAAAAAGAGAGCAGAAAAATGAGAAAAATAAAAAAAAAAAGTTTGTGAATAATGGAGTCAAGAAGAGGATTGAATTAGAGGTTGTGGGTGTGTTTGAATGTGTTTACACTTGTTCCCCATTGCTCCTCTGTTCCTTATGGTTTGTAGCTTCTTATCCAGATATATCCTCCCTTGTCCTTGGCCCCATTACAACCATGAAAAGACCTTTTGATTTGAACATGCGTATATGCTTGAGTGTTGATATTAGAGGCTTGCCAAGTCTATTTGTGATTGCTTTCTTGAGTGCATTGAGTGACATTGATTTACCTTAAACACTTGAGAGAAACACTGATTGTGTGCATCTGTGAGGCTCTGTTGCTTTTGATTCATCTCTTGAACTGATTGACTGCTTTCCTTGTACTGAATTGTTTGGATGATTCTTTGAGTATCTGCTTTCGTTGACTCTGTGTTGGATTCTGCCTATACCTTTTACTGTCCAGATTTCGTGAGAATTGTGCAACTGTGGTTCTGTTTTGGAGTCTTTGTTGTCTGTCTGTCGAGTCTGTGTCAACTCCCTGATGTTTGAGTAGTTCCCTGGTTTTCGTTTTGGTTTTGCCCAGGAGTGCAAAAGACTAAGTGTGGTCTATTTTGATGAGTCGTTATTTCTTGAATTATATTTAGTTTATTACACTTAAATAAACCAGGGAATTGTGTTTAATTGTTTGTTATTTCCCCGTTTTCCGAATTCCGCTTAATTTGGTCAGAAATTTGTAATTGTGTTAATTTGGATTTTCTGAGCTGATTAAGTGCATTTTTGAAATGTAGGAAAATTTCGGAAATACATTTTGGGACATCAGGAAGAATGCCAAATAAATTCAAGACTCTCCAGACAGACATTTTTGAATTAATTAAATTGTAATTCAGTAGTTTAGAATTTCTGTATCAACTCTTACATTTTGGGTCAATTTTTGGTAAACTAATTTAGACCCAAAAATTAGAAGTTAGTGACTTGGACCCTAGGATTTTAGTGTGTGGACCCTACCCTAAAAAAGGGACACACGGCCTTAAGACAAGAGAGCCCAGCCGCCACTTGAAAAACACGCTCCCACACTCTCTCGGTTTTGAGCTTTTGGCACGGGTTACTCCTTTGTTTTGGGGGCTCTCGGTTTTGAAAAAATGAGGAGAATGGAACGTGGTCTTTGAACGAATGGAATGAAGAGCTTAATTTTATTTTTCTTGGCTGAATCTTAATGGAATATTTTCATTATTTGATTGCATTGTTGATTGATGCTCTAAATGATTGGGGAAGTGGAACGTTGTTGAGAGAAACACATCCAGCATAGAATGGGAGTGTTGTTTCACGGCATGGGAGAATGAAGTGGCAAGTAGCAGTGGTGTGCATAAGATGTGCACGGTTTCTTCCATTTTGAAAATCACGCGTGTTGAGCTGTGCACGGGAAGTGGATGCAGAGGCATGTTGCGCTGGAACGTGTTGGAAGCAGCTCGGTCACGACTAGAATAGGAGCAGGCACGCGCAAGGTGTCACGGCCTGGAGGTGTGCACGGGAACGTAGAGCAATGTGTGTGCGTGTTGGAGCATGGTGTGCGGACAGGGGAAAGGCATTTCTTTTCCTTTGTCCAGGCGTACGTTGATTCACGTGGAGCAGGAAGGCACACGGAAGCAGCTCACGGGTTGGTGATTTTTGGATGCAGAGGCAGAATGAAATGGAGATTGAGAGGAGAAGCGGTGTGCACGTGGACGTGTGAGGGGAATAGATGAAGAGAAGATTAGGTGGGAGTTTTAGGTGATGGGACGGGCAGCAGCTGATCCAGCAAAGTGGTGACAAGGTGATTAGATGGGAGTAGTGTAATGTGCATGGTGATTGAGAAATGAAGAATAGATGGGGTGTTGTCACGGTAGTAGGGTCACGGCTGGAAGAAAAGAGAATAGTTTTTCTTGTTTGAGATTGAAGAAGTGATTAGATGTGGTAGGTGTACGGTGGTAAGCTTGAGAAAGGGAATTTTTATTCAATTGCTTTGAAGTAGAAGGGAGCACTTGGACGAGAATAACAGGGGTGCACGGAAGTGGATTCCCTTTTTTTTTTTTTTTTTCTTAGCATACATCCCAATTGAAGCGTGATTGACTTTTGGTGCATTCCAATTACCAACTTCCGCATTTTTTTATTTTGCTTAATTATGTGCGTATGAGTTGGCGCCTACTTGCGTTTATGGAATCGTCAGTTTGATACCTTTCGGTTTGTTGCATGTTTAATTTGTTCTAAGCAATTTTCATTTTAATGTTTTTAGTCATATTAGGTTGTGTTTGATTTTAAATTTTAATTTTTCCGTACCAAAAACAAAGCAACCTTTTGAAACCCCCCCACTACGTGTTGATCTGAGACTGAACCCAAATTGGTCCTTGTGAGACGACCTAGGAGTCACTTCCTAGTACTATACTGCATTCTTTTATGCACAACTTTTGTGGGAGGTGCGACCCTCTCATCAACGATGATTAATTTTGAAGAAGTGTGCACACGGTGTCCAGCAGGTTACGTCCACTAGGGGTTAGCATCCATAGGTTTTATTTTCTTTTTATTTCTTTTGCCTTAGAATATTTTATATTATATTATATGTTGAAATGTCTTTCTTATTTTTAATGTGTGGGACAGATGACAACATTTTTAACTTAAGCGTGGCATTTTTTTTATATAGTTTGAATTGTGTTTGAATATTTATCTGTTGCATTGTTCACTTTAATGTTTTCATACACTTTAATGCTTTCAATTATGTTCGATTGTGTTTAATTTCCAATTTAATTTAATCATTTTCATTCACAAAACCTTTCACAAAACCCCTCACTACGTGTCTGACCTAATTCTCGAACCACATTTGGTCCTTAAGAGACGACCTAGGAGTCACTTCCTAGCACTATATTGCATTCTTTAATGCACATCAAATTTGATGGGCCGCGACAGCCCGCATCATCCACATTTTCCACATGGAACGCATGGAACACATTCTGCACATTTCAATTAGCTGCTGCACATTGTAAAGTCCCTGTTCTCAAGCTTCTCTTCCTATAAAAAGAGAGCTAAATCCCTTGTAAAAGACAACATGAATTGATGTAAGGAAATGCATCCAATTTCCAGCTTTTACTCTCAAGTTCACCTCTGTGCTTTGTTATCTAGCACCTCCTCTAGCTCCTTTCCCTTTTGGAAAGTCTATTGAGTTAGAAACCTACCAAAACACTCATCCAAACACCTCCAGACAATTTCACAAACACCTTGAGTGCATTCGTACATCCATTGTTATCTTCCATCCGCTGTCATTCTCTGCGTGTTGAAGCCTCCTTCTACACATCATGGAGCTGCTTCCATCAATGCTTCAATACACGGTTGATAAAAACACCATATGGCAAAATATGTCCATAACTACTTGCAATTTCAATCATGTGCCCACTCATGATAGCAACCCAGTTGGTTGGTATCCAGGTTTTTATGGCATGAACTAAAAATAAATCTGCAGTAGTTAGACGATCACATAAACATCTTTCAGGTAGTATTACCGAAGTAAGTACAAAAGCACACATTTTTTCTTCCATTTTCAAACCATCAAGTAGATATGACTTGTATACCTTTAGCCTTGTTGGACTTCTTAGATATTCCTTATAAATTTTCTTTTTGTTGGTCCATTGGTTGAGTTCGGAATTTCTTTCATGAGACATGAAGCCTTCTGCTTTGAGACCAGTAAAAGATAGCCATATCTCGTCATCAATTTTAATATCGACACCTTTCACTCGAGAGCATATAACACCATCGACAACCTTCAGATTGTGGTAGAAGACCTGTGCCAGGTCAGGATATGATGGAAGACCATCTAAGACACACATTGGACCTCTTACTAGAGCCATGGCAAAGAGGATTCAAGAGGAAGAAGGATCACCTACCATTTTGCTTTTATGGAAGGTAATTTACATTGATTCTTTTTCCCATAACTAAAAGCACATTTTTCCTTGCTTTGTAGGATTAATAAAAAGCAGCTGCCAATATAAAGACTTGGGGGAAAAGCTTGCTGCCCAAGCTATCAAACAAAGGTGTTTTACATGTGTGCTGCTGGCCAAAACCACCAAAATAGAATTTGGCGCTTTCCATTTTCAAACTTGCTACCCAAGAATTCACATGAGCTGTGTGAGCTGCTGCCCAAACCAAAATTGGCGCCATTCATTTCAGTTTAATTGTCATTTCATTTTGAATTTCATTTCAGATCTGAGGCTCTTATTTCTCTATAAATAAGAGACCTCTTTCACCATGTAAAGGACTTTTGAGCTTAGTAAATTGTTGCTGAAATTAACTTCCAGCCCTATTGCTCTTGAGTCATTTATTCTCTCTACTTTCTCTTCCCTTTCCTCTAGCTTCCTTCCATTGTAGGAAGGCCTTTTGAGCTGTGAGGTTCCTACACATACTCATTCCACTCAAACACACCAACCATCAATCAATCTCATTCAATTTCCGCTGCATCCACACTGCTGATTTCAATCCGCTGCACCAATACTGTTCTCGGCAAGGTCCAGGTCATTCTAAGCATGGCTAAGCTTCCATCAAGTGGTATCATGAGCTTAGGTCGTCCACGTACCAAGAGCTAAGCTATTTCATCTATTTTTATTCCAATTCTGTTTCTGTTTTTGCATTCTACCCAGTTCTTGTTCCAGCACTGTTTCCATTTTATTTTGGTTCTGTTCTTCTTAATTTGGTGTGTTTAATCATTGTTCGGTGTGCTTCCATTCTGTTATCATGTTTATCCTTTATTTTAAATGGTGAATTTTCTTTGTTTGAGTCATTTCCAACTTTAATTTTCAATTTCAGTGTTGTCTTGGTCATGTGCAAGTGAATATTGCAGTTTTAATTTCTGTCACTGCTTTGGTATTCTTTTCTGCTGGTTTAATTCGTTTTGCTTGAGTTCAAGTGCTAGATAAGCTATATATCAACCAATAAAGGCAATGAGAATTTGTTCTAGCCTTGGGGATACAAGCTAAAGCACTAGAAATCCATTTTGATTTCAAATCTGTGGTGAACTCTGCTGCAAAATTTCAATTCTGTTTTTAAATCATGAATCTGTTTTCCAGTTGATTTCTTTTTATTCTAGTGCTTTATACAAATTTGGTTGATGATATTGAATGATGCTAAAAGTGTAGCAGACCATTACAAGCAATGAAATGCAATTTGCATAGCTTGGTTGCTCATAATTAATAGCATTCCACTGTTTCAGCTTTTAATCCAAGCTTTTCACCGTGCTAAGTTTCTTTGAATTGTCTAATCTGAATTTGGTCATGCTAAGCACATTAAATCTAGTTTAGATCTGTGTTTTTACACTTCTTAGAGTCATTTCCTTTGCTGTCCAGTTTTTGAATCCATGAAAAACTAAAAGTGGTTGGTTAATTGATGGTTTTTGCTGCATAATCTGGCCATAGCAAGGGTGATTTTCGAATCCTGCTGTTTCTGTGCTTTTGGAAAGCTTGAGAAAGTCTAAATGGATGTTTGAAAGTTGTTAATACTACTCATTTGGTCAAAAATGAATTTATATGCAGATTGGATATTTAAACCATCATTTTTGAGTTAAAAATGGAAGTGGAGCAGTGATTCTGAATATTAATCATTATTTCAGTTGTTTAAGAGTTTAAACATGTTTAATATCACCAAGAAAAGTTGTTTGAACATTCATCAAAGTTTTTGAATCACTGCCACTCATTTTGGGTTCCAAAACCACCATTTTAGTTCATTTTTCTGGTGCAGTTTCTGTTTTTTTTTCAGCAACTGTTTTGGTAATTTTAGTGTAAAATTCATTGCTGGATTGTGAAAAAGCTGGTTCAATGTTTAAAAATGAAAATACATGATCAAAAGAAGAAGTATCAAGTGTTAAAATGCTGTTAGAACCAACCAATCCAGATTACAGGCCCTGAAAAAAAAATCAAAAACACAAAATCTGAAATTCATTGAGGCATTTTATCAAACACTACTGAAAATTATCAAACAGTTTGCATTTGGAATAATTTCTGAACTGTGCTTGTGTTTTTCTTGCTTTCTTCATCCATTCTAGTGCCTTTGATAAGTTCCTTTTGTGTACATTTCATTGGTGTGCTATTCTAAATTGTTGTGTCTATTTTTTGGCATCCTAAGTTTCAAAATAGCAGCATAGTTTGGTGCAAACAGCAGCATAGTTTGGTGCAATTTTTTTAAACTGATTGGTGTGATTTTGCTGAGTTTTAGAGTGTATGTGCAAGCTGTTTGGGGCATCCAACACCAGAATCCTTCTCCTACATTGGTAGCCTCCTAGGAAGTGGTTTGAGAATTGAAAGTGGAGCAAGAAGGAAGACTCAACAGCAGCTAAACAACACTATCCAGCAAGCTGTAAATTTTGTTACAGCAGCAACTTGCATCTCCAATTCAATTAGCTTTATGCAGCAGCAAGAAGACAAAGTTTTCATTAAATTCTTGGCCTCATTTCAAGTCTATATCACGGAATTTGCTGTTTGAAAAGTGTATTTCGGTTTACTTTTGCTGTTTTGAGTTAAGTGACTTGGGAAAATGCTCTTGAAGCAATTCCAAGTTCACAATTGAACATTGTAATAGTCCAATTTCGTTTTCTTTAGTGTGGAAGTGTGTCAAGGGGCTCCAAGTGTCACTTGCACTTTCACTCAGGGCCGTCTAGCATTTACATTCTTGCATCTTTATTGTTTTCATTACTTTGCTGCTTAATTTTTTTGTCTCCGTGATATATAGGATTGCGTAGCATTTAGACAACCTTTCTTTGGTTATAGGTTCATTTCATAACATTTGAAAAGAATTTGAAGAATTTCTAATTAGAAACTTAGGTAAAAGATAACTCTAAGGAAACTCTGGCTAAGAAGAACTTGGTTTTTAAGCTTGTCCATTAGTGACTCACCTCTTCTTCCTTGGGGCTACTTAGAAACATCTTTCACCTTTAGAATCTCTTTAGAAATTTTTCACCAAAAACAAAGAAAAATTGTGAACATCTTTTCATTCATTACTTGTCAAATATTTTGAAAACCTTGTGAAAACCTTTTTCATTTGACAAGAATGAGTCAATCAAGTGTGCAAGGTAGCTGATGACAAATTTATGAACACCGAAAAACGGCGCCACAAACTTGTTGAACAATCGGGAAGTGTGACCGAATCGTATCAAGTAATAAACTCGGTAAGACCAAGTATCGTTTTCCCAAAGGACTCACGGCCTAGTTTAGTTATGTGATTTGTTGATTATTTAAGACTTAAGAACGAAATAAGTGAAGTTTAATATGCAAAACAGAAAATAAACATGTATGCATGAATTTGATCAATGGCAAAAACAAAATACAAACACTTCAATGGAATATATGGATGAGTATGTTGTTGGGGTTATCAATTTCATCTTATCCACTCTCATATACTTTAGGAATTCAACATTCTTTTCATCATTGTTAATGCCACTCTCTAAATTACCTTGCAAGAAGGCCTATCCCCAATTACGAGTTCATACGATTCCTAGCATTCCTAATAATTAGTTCTTTTAGTGCAGGAGCTTAACGGCAACCAATATACTATTGGGAGAAATTCCCCGGATCTAGACTTCCCCGTACGTTCCCGTATCGACAAAATCAATAATCATGCATTGAATGAGTTAAACAAAGCAAGCATTGAGCAAAGAGGAAAAACCCTAACTAATGATGAAAGAAAGCATAGGTCTTAAATATAAGATGTAAAAACAAATTCCATATATGAGAGTTTCACAAGACTACATTGATTCCCCAACAACAATACAAGGTTTAGTTCACCATATTCATGGTGAAACTAGATGAATAATAATGAAAGAATGAAAGATAAAACCCTAGAAAGGTGAAGAGGTAGCCTGAGCATCCAAGATCCTCCTTCAAAGGGGTGGAAGAGAGAGTGTTTGCTTCGTTTCTGCCAAAGATACAAACCCTAGGACGTCCTAAAGCTTATATACTATTCTAAAATTACAGAAAATTTAGGCCCAAGCCCATAAGTGTGCCGCTCAGCGGTAAGTGCGTGAGTTGGTTTCTTCCCCTCAGCGGCCATTTTGCCCCTCAGCGGATCCCCCGTGAGCTTCTGAGTGCCGCTCAGCGGTAAACTGCCGCTGAGCGGCAGTTGCGGCTTCTCCTTTTGCACTTTTTGATGTCTTTTCTGATTTCATCTCTCTCCTTCTTCACTTCTTTCACCAAATTCACCTTAAAACCTGCACAAAAACACTGAAATCAAGCATAAACCTGTCCAGCTCTCTTATTTCTGAAAATATGAATAAAAGCATGATTTCAAGCTAGTTTCTAAGTGTTAAAGATTGCTTTTAGTATCAATTTCAAGCATGAAAATAACAGTTTTTCAACTGTTATCAGTAGCATCAATCCCAATAGTGAGAGTTCTTTAAGGGAGGAATTTCAACAAAAATTTGAACAAAGGGATAGAGAGATTAGTGAGCTCAAAGACATGATTAGTCAACTTTTGAATAATCAAGACAAAAGAAAAGAGAGATCTTCCCATAGGAGAAGAGAAGAATCATCATCTTCTCCTAGTGAGCTTGAGCAATATAGTAGTCATCACAATGATGACCACTACCAAATGCTTCCTAGAAGACATAATAGAGTAAGAGAACACCATCCAAGAGAGCCCAAAATTGATCTACCTTCTTTTCATGGAAATGATGATGTGGAAGAATATCTAGAGTGGGAAATGAAAGTTGAGCAATTGTTTGAGTGCCACCAAATAGATGATGAAAGGAGAGTCACCATGGCTTCTCTAAGCTTTCAAGGCTATGCCTTAATTTGGTGGACAACCTTGGTCAAGGATTATAGGCTAAGACACTTACCTCCCATCAGATATTGGAATGAGTTAAGAACTGCCTTGAGAAGAAGGCATGTACCAACCTATTATGATAGGGAATTAATGGATAAGCTCCACAAACTCCAACAAAGGAACATGAGTGTTGAGGAATATAGACAGAAAATGGAGTTACTCAGTTTAAGAGCTGGGATAAGAGAAGAACCTAGGATAACAATTGCTAGGTTTCAAAGTGGACTCAACTATGACATAAGATAGGGTTGAACTTATACCCTACAATGATCTCAATGAGTTAGTCCAACCTTGTGCGAGGGTAGAGCAACAACTCAAGAGGAAAAGCTCCACCAAGAAAGATTACCCTCATAGTTCTAACCATAAGAAAGAGTATAAGAGGGAGGGTAGTCTAACCAAGCCAAGATATGAAGAAGTTAGAGAGAGAGGAAAAGAAAAAGTCAAAGAACCTTCAAGAGATCATAAGAGTAAGGAGACTAAGTGCTTTAGATGTGGGGGAAAAGGGCACTATGCATCTGAGTGCCGCAATAGAAGGTCAACTTACATCCTTGAGCATGAGAGTGAAAGTGAGGGTTCTTCATATAGTGAGTCTGAAACATCCACTTCTGAAGAAGAAGAAGCTTTACCTTGTGATGGTGACTTACTTATGGTAAGGAGACTCCTGGAAAGTAAACATGTAGAATTAGAACAATCACAAAGAGAGAACCTATTCCACACAAGATGAAAGTTTTGGAAAAGACATGTTCAATGATTGTGGATAGTGGTTCCTGTTGTAACTGTTGTAGTTCTAGAATGGTAGAGAAGCTTGGCTTAACCATTACTCCTCATCCTAAACCTTACAAACTTCAATGGATCAAAGAGGATGATGGAATAGTAGTTAAAGAACAAGTAAGAGTACCCATTTCCATTGGCAAATATGAAGATCAAATTGTTTGTGATATAGTACCAATGGAAGCTGGGCACATATTACTTGGAAGACCTTGGCAATATGATAAGCAAGCTTTACATGATGGAGTCACCAATAAAATCACCATTCAACACAAGGGAAAGAAAATTATCTTGTGTCCTCTTACATCTTCACAAGTAAGAAAGGATCAAATAATTCTTAAAAAGAAGTTGGATGGACAAAAGAAAAGTAGGAAAGAAGGAAAGGAGAAAACCCTAAACCATGCCTCAAATAAGGAAGTTGTCCAAACTTTGAATATTTCTAAAATCTTTTTCTTGGACAACCTCATTTTCTTCTCTATTGCAAAGAGGCACTTGTTTCAATAAATCATGAACTTGGTTCTCTACCAAAGGGGTTGCAAAAACTTTTAAAAGAATTTGATGATGTATTTCCTAAAGAGGTACCAAGTGGATTACCACCTTTAAGAGGAATAGAACATCAAATAGATTTAGTGCCTGGGGCCAGCCTTCCTAATAGGCCAGTCTATAGGACCAATCCCATGGAAACAAAAGAAATAGAGAAACAAGTCAATGAATTGTTGAATAAAGGGTGGATCCAAAAGAGTTTAAGTCCTTGTGTTGTGCCTATGTTGTTGGTTCCTAAGAAGGATGGATCTTGGAGGATGTGTACAGATTGTAGGGCCATCAACAATATAACTGTCAAATATAGTCACCCCATTCCTAGATTAGATGACATGTTGGATGAATTACATGGAGCAAACATTTTTACCAAAATTGATCTCAAAAGCAGATATCATCAAATAAGAATTCAAGAGGGAGATGAATGGAAAACTGCTTTTAAGACCAAGTTTGGTTTGTATGAATGGTTAGTCATGCCTTTTGGCTTGACCAATGCTCCAAGTGCATTCATGAGGTTAATGAACCATGTTCTTAGAGAATGCATAGGGAGGTTTGTAGTGGTCTACTTTGATGATATCCTGATCTATAGTCAAGGCCTTCAAGAACATCTTAACCATGTCAGAAAAGTCTTGCTTCTTCTTAGAGAATATCATCTCTTTGCCAACTTTGACAAATGTACATTTTGTCAAGAAAGTGTGATTTTCCTTGGATTCAAAGTTGGAAAAGAAGGTGTGCATGTTGATCCAAAGAAGATCAAGGCTATACAAGAATGGCCAACTCCCAAAAATGTAGGAGAGGTGAGAAGTTTTCATGGATTAGCAAGTTTTTATAGAAGATTTGTGAAAGACTTCTCCACCATATCCGCTCCTTTAAATGAGCTAGTCAAGAAAGACAAACCTTTTCTTTGGGGTGATAAGCAAGAGTTGTCTTTTGAGACTTTGAAGCACAAGTTAACACATGCACCTATTCTAGTTTTGCCTGATTTTTCCAAAGCCTTTGAACTAGAATGTGATGCATCTGGGGTAGGTATAGGAGTTGTTCTAATACAAGGAGGACACCCCATACCTTATTTTAGTGAAAAACTTAGAGGGGCAACTTTGAACTATACTACCTATGACAAAGAATTGTATGCCCTCATTAGAGCTTTAAAAACTTGGGAGCATTACTTGGTAACTAGAGAATTCATAATACATACTGATCATGAATCTCTCAAGTACATTAAAGGGCAAGCAAAGCTAAATAAAAGGCATGCAAAGTGGGTGGAATATATTGAGCAATTTCCCTATGTCATCAAACACAAAAAGGGGAGTACTAATGTTGTTGCGGATGCTTTATCTAGAAGACATGCATTGTTAATAACCCTACGATCTCAAATATTAGGATTTGATGACATAAAAGATTTATATGAAAATGATGAAACATTTGCATCTACTTATTCATCATGTCTTAAGAAGCCTTTTGATGGATTCTATCTTTCTGAAGGGTATCTTTTTAATAAAGGAAAACTTTGTATACCCCAAGGATCCATTAGAAAACTTCTTATCAAAGAGAGTCATGGAGGAGGTCTCATGGGTCATCATGGAGTTGATAAAACTCTAAATATTTTGAAAAGTAAATTTTATTGGCCACACATGAGAATAGATGTTCAAAGGCATTGATCTAAATGTATAACTTGTTTACAAGCTAAGTCCAAAATTATGCCTCATGGACTCTAAACACCTCTTCCTATAGCTAATTCCCCTTGGGAAGACCTTAGCATGGACTTTGTCTTAGGATTACCAAGAACTCAAAGGGGGTATGATTCTATATTTGTGGTAGTAGATCGTTTTAGTAAAATGACTCATTTTATACCTTGCCACAAAGTAGATGATGCTAGCTATATCTCTAGACTCTTCTTTAAAGAAATAGTGAGATTGCATGGCTTACCCAAAAGTATAGTGTCTGATAGAGATGCGAAATTTCTAAGCCATTTTTGGAAAACTTTATGGGAAAAGCTTGGAACTAAACTTCTATTTTCTACTACATGTCACCCACAAACTCATGGGCAAACTGAAGTAGTAAATAGATCTTTATCTACACTATTAAGGGTAATATTAAGAGGTAATAACAAATCTTGGGATGAACATCTACCTCACATTGAATTTTCTTATAATAGAGTAGTCCACAAAACTACTAATCTTTCTCCTTTTGAGGTTGTTTATGGCTTTAACCCTATCACACCTGTTGATTTACTACCTCTTCCAGAATCATCTTCTTTTTTTCATAAAGAAGGTAATTCTAAAGCAGAGTTCATCAAGAAGTTACATGAGAAGGTCAAAATCCAAATTGAAAAACAAACTCAAAAATATGCAGAATACAACAACAAAGGGAGAAAGAAAATAATTTTTGAAGAAGGAGACCTAGTTTGGCTTCATTTGAGAAAGGAAAGATTTCCCTCTCAAAGGAAATCCAAACTTAGTCCAAGAGGAGATGGTCCATTCAAGGTGGTCAAAAGAATAAATGATAATGCATACATCTTAGATCTCCCTGAAAGTTATGGTGTCAGTCATACTTTTAACATCTGCGATTTAATTCCTTTCACAGGGAATGATCAACAGGGTGAATCAGATCTGAGGACAGATCCATTTCAAGAGGGAGGGTCTGATGGAAGACCATCTAAGACGCACATTGGACCTCTTACTAGAGCCATGGCAAAGAGGATTCAAGAGGAAGAAGGATCACCTACCATTTTGCTTTTATGGAAGGTAATTTACATTGATTCTTTTTCCCATAATTAAAAGCACATTTTTACTTGCTTTGTAGGATTAATAAAAAGCAACTGCCAATATAAAGACTTGGGGGAAAAGCTTGTTGCCCAAGCTATCAAATAAAGGTGTTTTACATGTGTGCTTGATGAGTCGTTATTTCTTGAATTATATTTAGTTTATTGCACTTAAATAAACCAGGGAATTGTGTTTAATTGTTTGTTATTTCCCCGTTTTCCGAATTCCGCTTAATTTGGTCAGAAATTTGTAATTGTGCTAATTTGGATTTTCTGAGCTGATTAAGTGCATTTTTGAAATGCAGGAAAATTTCGGAAATACATTTTGGGACATCAGGAAGAATGCCAAATAAATTCAAGACTCTCCAGACAGACATTTTTGAATTAATTGAATTGTAATTCAGTAGTTTAAAATTTCTGTATCAACTCTTACATTTTGGGTCAATTTTTGGTAAACTAATTTAGACCCAAAAATTAGAAGTTAGTGACTTGGACCCTAGGATTTTAGTGTGTGGACCCTACCCTAAAAAAGGGACACACGGCCTTAAGACAAGAGAGCCCAGCCGCCACTTGAAAAACACGCTCCCACACTCTCTCGGTTTTGAGCTTTTGGCACGGGTTACTCCTTTGTTTTGGGGGCTCTCGGTTTTGAAAAAATGAGGAGAATGGAACGTGGTCTTTGAACGAATGGAATGAAGAGCTTAATTTTATTTTTCTTGGCTGAATCTTAATGGAATATTTTCATTATCTAATTGCATTGTTGATTGATGCTCTAAATGATTGGGGAAGTGGAACGTTGTTGAGAGAAACACATCCAGCATAGAATGGGAGTGTTGTTTCACGACATGGGAGAATGAAGTGGCAAGTAGCAGTGGTGTGCATAAGATGTGCACGGTTTCTTCCATTTTGAAAATCACGCGTGTTGAGCTGTGCACGGGAAGTGGATGCAGAGGCGTGTTGCGCTGGAACGTGTTGGAAGCAGCTCGGTCACGACTAGAATAGGAGCAGGCACGCGCAAGGTGTCACGGCCTGGAGGTGTGCACGGGAACGTAGAGCAATGTGTGTGCGTGTTGGAGCATGGTGTGCGGACAGGGGAAAGGCATTTCTTTTCCATTGTCCAGGCGTACGTTGATTCACGTGGAGCAGGAAGGCACACGGAAGCAGCTCACGGGTTGGTGATTTTTGGATGCAGAGGCAGAATGAAATGGAGATTGAGAGGAGAAGTGGTGTGCACGTGGACGTGTGAGGGGAATAGATGAAGAGAAGATTAGGTGGGAGTTTTAGGTGATGGGACGGGCAGCAGCTGATCCAGCAAAGTGGTGACAAGGTGATTAGATGGGAGTAGTGTAATGTGCATGGTGATTGAGAAATGAAGAATAGATGGGGTGTTGTCACGGTAGTAGGGTCACGGCTGGAAGAAAAGAGAATAGTTTTTCTTGTTTGAGATTGAAGAAGTGATTAGATGTGGTAGGTGTACGGTGGTAAGCTTGAGAAAGGGAATTTTTATTCAATTGCTTTGAAGTAGAAGGGAGCACTTGGACGAGAATAACAGGGGTGCACGGAAGTTGATTCCCTTTTTTTTTTCTTAGCATACATCCCAATTGAAGCGTGATTGACTTTTGGTGCATTCCAATTACCAACTTCCGCATTTTTTTATTTTGCTTAATTATGTGCGTATGAGTTGGCGCCTACTTGCGTTTATGGAATCGTCAGTTTGATACCTTTCGGTTTGTTGCATGTTTAATTTGTTCTAAGCAATTTTCATTTTAATGTTTTTTGTCATATTAGGTTGTGTTTGATTTTAAATTTTAATTTTTTCGTACCAAAAACAAAGCAACCTTTTGAAACCCCCCCACTACGTGTTGATCTGAGACTGAACCCAAATTGGTCCTTGTGAGACGACCTAGGAGTCACTTCCTAGTTTATACTGCATTCTTTTATGCACAACTTTTATGGGAGGTGCGACCCTCTCATCAGTGCTGCTGGCCAAAACCACCAAAATAGAATTTGGCGCTTTCCATTTTCAAACTTGCTGCCCAATAATTCACATGAGCTGTGTGAGCTGCTGCCCAAACCAAAATTGGCACCATTCATTTCAGTTTAATTGTCATTTCATTTTGAATTTCATTTCAGATATGAGGCTCTTATTTCCCTATAAATAAGAGACCTCTTTCACCATGTAAAGGACTTTTGAGCTTAGTAAATTGCTGCTGAAATTAACTTCCAGCCCTATTGCTCTTGAGTCATTTATTCTCTCTACTTTCTCTTCCCTTTCCTCTAGCTTCCTTCCATTGTAGGAAGGCCTTCTGAGCTGTGAGGTTCCTACACATACTCATTCCACTCAAACACACCAACCATCAATCAATCTCATTCAATTTCCGCTGCATCCACACTGTTGATTTCAATCCGCTGCACCAATACTGTTCTCGGCAAGGTCCATGTCATTCTAAGCATGGCTAAGCTTCCATCAGGATAGTAATCATCGGTCATTTCTACAAATTTTAGAAGACCAACATCTACAAGCCATTCTTGAAAGATAAACCCCTCCCTTCTGAATAATTCCACATCCAATAACTTGTGAGGGACCACCTTGAAGAGTTTTCTAAAACATCCAAATTTGTATCGTTCTTCGTCATCACTGATCCACCCATTTGGACTAGCATTTCTTAGAAGGTGTGGAGCCTTCTTTCCACGCCGTGAAGATGCAGAAGCATCTAAGAACAGGATATAGACATTTACAGGAAGGGTTTAAGAATTTTGTTTCTGACAATGATACATGATAGATTTAATCAAACTATATGAAAGTTTATTTGCCTGCAGAAGTATTCATTTTTAAATCTTGAAGTTTATTAACTTTTAATTCCCTGTTAAAAAAACTACATAACTGTTAAAAAACATAGGAATTCAATAAAAAAACCAGAAAAAAAATGGAGAATGTTTTTGAAATTCATAACTGTTAACATTTTCCTTAAGATTTTACATGAACAAGAAACTACATTAAAAAAACAAAGGAATTAAATAAAAAAACAGAAAAACAATGGAGAATGTTTTTGAAATTCATAAGTGTTAACATTTTCCTCAAGATTTCCACCGTGCCTTAATCATTAACAAAGAAATGTCTTCGTTTAGTAGAGGAACTGATGACCATCCTAAGGAAAAAGTTAACATGAATTTGGTTATGGAAGCTTTGTAGTGCAGGTTTTCAAAGGGTAGTTCCAAAGGATCCAAAACTGTATTTAAAGAAAATGCTGGGAGCCACTAAATCTCCCAACTACTCCAATGCCCATCAAGTCAATCCTTATATGTTCAGAGAATAAAACGTCGAACCCTGTAGAATTTCGTCGTTGCTGAAATTATTTTATTGGCATATATAAGATTGAAAATTATATTGTCTGAGTTCTGCATAATAAAACGTCGAACCTTTTAGAAATTCGTCGCTCATCAAGTCCATCCTTATATTGTCAGAGTTCAACTTCAACCGCATAATAAAACGTCGAACCCTTTATAAATTCGTCGTTGCTAAAATTATTTTATTGGGATATATAAGATTGAAAACTTTAGTTGGGTCTGAAACTCATAAGATTTGATGCACAACTTTATAAATACTAGATTCGAAAACACACTCAATGTTTTCTAAACTGAAGAGTTACAAACCCTAGAAATGTGAAAGACGTTCTAGAATCTCCTCTGAAATGGCTTCTTCATCATCATCAAGAAGAAAATGAAAGGTTGCCCGGATTGCAAGGAATGCTAATTCTACAGTTGGATTAGTGATGAAGACTTTCGACGAAAGCTTTTTAGTGTAAGGAAGATTAAAACAGTGGTTTCTCATAGATATCTGAAACTTGTGACCGTGTTCTACTCCAACTTAAAGATGAGTGATGAAACATTTTGTAACAAAGTCAAGGGGGTTGATATGAAGTTGATCAAAGAGGTTTGGATTGGGACTGTCGTTTATCAACCGATCAGCAAAGAAGGCTTTCTCTTTCAAATTTGGATTGGTCATCAAGGACTTATTGGATTCACCAAGATAAAAAATGATGATCATCAACAAGTCTATCCCATATCTGATTCTTGGAGTGCAAACAAAACAGATTGGACAAAAACTGAAGAAGATGAGTGGGCTAGATGGTTATGCGGTGAAAATAGATTGTATATCAGAATCGCTCAAAAAGATTCTTGGGGCTCAAGTAAATTGAAAGCTGACTGCAACAAAAAAAATATGGATTTTTGTTCTTTTATTTTAATTTTGTAATCAGTGACTTCTTAAGCCATCTTTTGTTTTGCTGGTTGTAATCATCTTTTGTATGTCAACATCGCTAAAAAGATTCTTGGGGCTCAAGTGAATTGAAAGTTGACGCAATCATTGACAAAAGATTCTAAGGATTGAAAATCACCGACAAAATGGAAAGGATGGTGATGTGAACAACCAAAAAGGGATCAACAATAATTCTGCAACAGAAGAATATGGATTTTTGTTGTTTGATTTTAATTTTCTAATCAATGGCTTCTTAAGCCATCTTTTGTTTTGCTGGTTGTAATCATCTTTTGAATATTAATAAAATTCTCTTTTGGCAATAACATTAGTGAATGGTGATTGAATTGTTTAAATTGATTAAATCACTTGTATGATTGTAACTGAAATTTTTAAAGTTACATCATTACATTGTATATACAATTGCACTCTTTTTGTTTTTTTATTCTTTTAGAACACCAATAGTACGTCGATTAGTAAAGCTACCCGACATAAGATTAATAGAAAAGTTATGACACGAAGAGGTTAATGTCATTCTTCAGACTTCGACGTATTATTGTCAGCCAGATTACTTCCTTATTTCTTTTTCGTTTAAACCAACAATAAACGTCCAATTTCTTGGGCATGTGACGTATTATTCGTTAACCAAACCCAAAGATCGCTCCCTTTTTTTAATTTCCTTTTTAAATTCAAATAAAACGTCCAACTTTATATGGGAAAACACAGTTGGTTGGGCTTGATAAATGTTGTGTTAGAAACAAAGAGATCCACGTCATATACTGACACCACTCGACGTCCAGGTATATAGGAAAAGACTATTGATAGGGCATGATAAATGCTACATTAAAACAAAGAGATACACGTCCATTATTGACACCACTTGACGTCCACGTTGTTTGGGAAATACATAGGGACGTCAATTATTTGAAGAATTTATAAAAGAAATCCATTATTACGTAGGTTATAAATGGAAACGAAACAAAGGAAAAACATAATAACACTAAACATACGAAACAAAATGAAAATCAAACCACGAAAAGATCCACAACATTGTTAAAATGTAGAAGGATTTTTGTGAATGGAGGTTGTAGCGTTTTGAAAGGGTGCAAAATCCAAATCTTTCAACCTTTTTCTTTGTTAAAATGAAGAAGGATTTTTTTGAATAGTCTATTTTAAATTCATAAGTGTTAACATTTTCCTCTGGTTTGCTACTATGCCCTCATCGTTAACAAAGAAATTTCTTCGTTTAGTAGAGGAATTAATAACAAGCCAAAGGAAAAAGTTAACATGAATTTGTTTTTGGTAGTTCTGTAGTTCAGTAAAGGAGGAGTAGCGTTTTGAAAGGATGCGAAATTCAAATCTATCAACCTTTTCGTTTGGTTTTCTATACTCCTTCAAGCTTTTTTGTGTCCTTGAAGGAGATAACAAAAAACACAAAGAAAAAAATATTAATAGATGGAGTTCATAGCAGAAATTTTATAAATGGATGTCTACAGGTTATCTAAGTCTCCGAGACTGTATTTATAGACATCCTTTGTAGGGCATGTCTTTTAAATGTTTTGAAGGAGTTAATGAATTTTATGAATGTTGTAGCGTTTCGAAAGGCCTTGGAGTTGTTACAAGTTAACACAAAGAAACCATGGAGTTGTTAAAAGAAATTTTATAAATGGATGTCTACATAAATAATTACTGTTAGGAAAGGCCTGATATGGGCCTGATATGGGCTTCAATAATTGCTGCTAGAAATGAAGCGGTTGACATCAATTTCTTCAAACTTCCAAAGTGTCTTTTTGGGTTAATTCTTTTTTCTTTTAATCCAACAATAAAGGTCAGATTCCTTGGGCAAATGACATATTTATTGTTATCTGAAGGCAAAGGTCGCTCTATTTTTTCTGTTTCCTTTTTATTCGTTGGTTTAAAAGAAAAACAAATTATTTCTCGAAAAAACGTCGAATTGGTGAAAGAGTTCGACATTCTTTGGTTGGTTTAAAAGAAAAAAGAAAAAAAAGAAAAAAGAGAGGGAATGAGGTTATTGTTAACGTCAGATTCCTTGGGCAAATGACATATTATTTGTTATCCGAAGGCAAAGGTCACTCTATTTTTTCTTTTTCCTTTTTATTCGTTGGTTTAAAAGAAAAACAAATTAATTCTGAAAAAAAAAACGTCGAATTGGTGAAAGAGTTCGACATTCTTTGGATGGTTTAAAAGATAAAAGAAAAAAGGAAAAAAAAGAGGGATTGAGGTTATTGTTAACGTTGTCTGTTCTGTTATGTGGCTTGATATGTGGCTTCCTTCGCTTAATAAAACGTCGAAGCCAGGAGTACAATGATATTTTTTCATTTGGTTTAGAAGAAAAAATTAAAAACATAATTTCTTGAAAATACAATGTCGAACGCGAAGAATAATTGGACGTTATATGGTTAGTTTAAAAGAAAAGGAAAAAATAATAAAAAAGGAACAAAATAACAAAACGTCTAAGCTAGTATAAAACTGACATTTTATGGGTTGATTTAAATAAAAAATAAACAAATAACTGTTAGCTGTAATATGCAATGTCCTTCTGTTGTTACGGTAGATGTCATACTAATTAAATCAATATTTAGTATTTATTTATTTTGTATTGGACGTCGACAGCTTCCTTAATGACATTATGTGATTACGTCAATCACGTCCAACCCCAACTTCTTCGACGTTCTATATTACTACTGGAAGCAAACCACTATTTCATTATTTTTTTATTTTAAATTGAACGTTAGATGTTTCTTAAGTTGTCTTTATATGATTCTAAGGTCATTGTTTTTCGTCGATGTTGGCCATATTTGACGTTAATACATTTTAGATTGCGTCGATATGTTTCTTGTTTGACGTTAATACTTTTTAGACGACACACTATTTTAGTAAATGACGTGGAGCGAATCAATTTATTTATGAAAATGCCACCGGTCATTTTTAATGCTGCATATTTAGTTCTACGACGTTGAACATGTGACGTTATACGTTGTTTTTGCACTAGTGAAAGAACCTAAACCCCTAAAAGGGGGGCTAGAAACGCACCAATGCTATAAAACCTAATAGAGAAAAAGAAAATTATAGGGAGAGGGGTTCCCAAATCTGATTTGGGGTTTTTAAAAGGAGACCAAAAATAGAGCCAAAAGTCAAATATGGTCCAAAACTAAAATAATTAAAATTACAAAATGAAATTAAATGATGTTGCAGCCATCTTGAAGTCCTAATCATAATTCCAAAATTGTCCTGCAATTAGTAATGAGAATAATTAGATTCAGATAATTCAAATTAATTAAAAATATGAATTATTGATCAAATTGAGCCCAATTAGTGAAAATGAGACAATAATGGAGAATTAAACACAATTCACTAATATAATTTGGTGTGAAAAAGTAAGTGAATAGTTTAAAATAATGATTCATCACCTATCCTCAAATATTTCTTTGAATGTTAATGGTAATGTTAATCTAAAAGTGTATATTATAATTTTAATGTATAATATTAATGGACTCACTTGTACAACATTGTTTGAATGTAAAAATGTTAATTACAATGTTAATACAACCCTAAGTTATGATCACTAAAACATACAACAACGAAAAAAATAAACCTGCAATGACCAAAGTTCAAATAAGTGGGGACGTAGATTAGTGGTTTTGCACAGAGACGTAGACTGACTTGTGCAAAACTGTTCAAAACATCAAAATTTGATTACAATTTCCATACACCCGTTAAACAGGGTTGGTATATCATGACCAAAGCAACCACCCTAAGTCACAAAATTACATTAAAAAACAAAAAATAAACCTGCAATATTTGTTGGGGACCAGAATTCAAATAAGTGGGGACTTATATGTTAGTGGTTTTGCGTAGGACGATAGAGTGACTTGTGCAAAAATGTTCAAAACTTAAAAAATTGATTACAATGTCCATACACCCTTAAGTTAAACAAGGTTGGTATATCATGACCAAAACAACCAACTTAAGTCATAAAATTACATTAAAAAATAAAAAATAAACTTGTAGAATTCGTTGGGGAACAGAGTTCAAATAAGTGGGGACTTATGTTAGTGGTTTTGCATCGGAAGGTAGATTAACTTGTACAAAAATGTTCAATACTTAAAAAATTGATTACAATGTCCATACACCCTTAAGATAAACAAGGTTGATATATCATGACTAAAACAACCACCCTAAGTCACAAAATTACATTAAAAATAAAAAATACATAAGTAGTTTCATTGGGACCAGAGTTAAAATAAGTGGGGACTTAGGTTAGAGGTTTTGCATAAAAAGGTAGAACTAACTTGTGCAAAAATGTTCAAAAAAAATAAACCTAAAATATTCGT
The DNA here is from genome assembly GCF_029865625.1 of Vigna umbellata. Lineage (NCBI taxonomy): Eukaryota > Viridiplantae > Streptophyta > Magnoliopsida > Fabales > Fabaceae > Vigna > Vigna umbellata. Next base: position 23,202,423 of record NC_142170.1, read on the forward strand.
TGGGGGCTAAAGTTCAAATAATTAGAAACTTATGTTAGTGGTTTTGCATAGGAAGGTAGACTGACTTGTGCAAATACATTAGACAAGCATATTCCTCAACTAACCAACTACTCGCTGCACCTTTAACAAAAACACTTCCTATGAATTTCTCACAACATTTATATCAATCCAGTTCAACAACCTTGGGGGATTTTGTTACCCAATTGTTGTACCTTGAGTTTGATGTTACAAAATGATGACAAAACCATACCTGCAAATTATAAAAAAAAAACACATCAAAACTAATAAAAAAAACAAAACACATAATTGCGTTTCAATAACAAATAGATACAGAGCATGTACCTGTAAAAGGTAAGTGATGGAAGCAGCTCCTCTCTTCAAGATTGAGCATCTCCATGAACCAGAAGTAGGCAGCATAATGGTTTGATGAAGGAAAACGGAAGTGCACACCAGGTGTTCGATGGAAGGTTTGGTGCGTGTTTGGTGTGTGTTTGAAGCCTCACATGCTCAGAAGGCCTTCTAAGAGGGAAGGAAGTTGGAGGAGAGGGTGTTGAATGAAGCACAATAAGGTTAACTCGAAGTATAGAGTCTGGAGAAATCTCAACAGCACTTCAATATATATTTCAAGTTACTTTTACAAGAAGAAGAAGCTCTCTTTTATGGAATAAGAGAAGCCTCTAAAACGTAAAAAGGAAGTTGCCAATGTGCTGATGAAAGTGACTAGCATGGTTTGTGTTTTCCAGGTGAAACACATTTGAAACGTGCTCAAGTGAAGAAGCTTCATAGTTTGTTGTTTTGCACGTGTAAAATGTGGAAAATATGCTTCAAAAGAAAGTGGCAACGCTGGTTTGCTTGGCTGGCCGTATGCTGTATATCAGCTTTGGTTTTCCAATCCAGAAAGCACTTCCTTTCTTTATCTCCTTTGCTTCCCTTAGCTCACCAAGCTTTTTTGGTTGATTGGCTATGGTTTTCCACTCTTATTAGTGACCTACAAAACACGATAAATGTATTTAGTTAAAGAGAACATTCTAAGACTTAGAAAGAAAAGATTAAGTCCTTTATTCAACTTCCCTTTCTTGGTCTTAGATTGAAGTTGATACTTCTTTGGATGGTAAGTCCCTAAAGGGTTGCCATCAGTAAGCACATCCAACAACATGAAAGTAGGTTGTGCCTCTTTCATTCTTCATTGCTCTTAAAGTAGTACACATACTTCCCATCAAGTACTAAAAAACTAAACTACCTAGTTGTACTTACTCACACACTCCAACTACTCAACAATGTCAAACTAAACTATTCCACTATGATTAGGAAGAAAAAACTCTAATATCACTACCAATATGTACAAGTTGTATAAATGTTCTAAAGGAAAATTTTCATGTTCCTCCAACAAGAATTCATATACCATCTTAACATCAAATTTTCCATTAGATAAGTAGTTCCTACACACTATGAACACCAACTTTATTTGAATCTATTATTTCTCCAACCACAGGCAACCCTAACCCTAAACATACATCGAATTCATCATATTCAACAATTTTGTCCTTAAAACGAAACCCACTCCTGTTATCAAACCCATATCTCACACAATCCCCTTAAAATCCAAGTTAATGAAAGTTTGGTGAATGATGAACGGTGAATGATGGTCTCAGGTTCGGTGAATGACGATTGGAGGTTCGATGAACGGCGTCGCACATCCCTCTCTCTCGCACTGCCCCCTTTCTCGCAATGAAGAATGAAATTTTGAATCCAAGCACCACAAACCGCGAAAACCAAAATCCCTAAAACCCCAAATCCTCTATTTCCATGTCATTTTTTTAAATTTTGGCCATTTAGACCAATCACTGCCTGACACGTGAAGGAGTTAAAAAGTTATCAAAAATGGAAGTCAAAATATCTTTATTCTTATCATATACTATGTTATATGGGTTGAAGCTCAACTTCAACTTCTAGAACCATTAGAATCACAACGATTAAGTGTCTTGTACGTAGATACGTACAAATACAGATACATAGTAGATGTGTCATGAGAACTACTAAAATGATCAGAGCCGTGAAAAATGGAGCGTACCACCAATGTTTTAAGTGCACTTCATATATGACAAATTGTTGTAGGTCAATAGATCATATTAGAAAAAACATTCACAAGTTAATATGTTTAGATAATAATAATAATGATAATAATAATTTTAAAAAAATTAGTGTTGACATCACCTTTCATCTCATGATCAGAGGAGGGAACAAAGAAGAAGAACTGCAACTGGAAATCAGTGGATACTTTAGTTGATTATATCCAACAATTTATAGTGTAATTGCATGCAAGTGCAGCCAAAAATATTTGGAAGATAACACAACATAATATTTTGGATTATGGCTAATAATATAATATGCTTTGTGAAGAATAATTCAATAGAGATTTTGGATTGTGTACATCTTAATAATTTGCAAACTATTAAGAAGATAACTGTTGATGGATTGACAAGTGTACCAAATCGCATAAGTAATATAAAATGGTAAGACCAAGTATCGTATCCCTGAAGACTCTCGGCACTAAACAGTTGTGATAACTCAATTAATTAAGACTTAAATAAAATGAGATTGTTGATTTCAATTGCAAAGACATAAAGTTAAATATGAATGCAAATTGATCAATAATAGAGTAACACAAAGATGAACGGAGGTTGTTTATAAAATGAGATGATTATGTTGTTAGGGTTTCATTTCACCAAGTTTACTCTCATGTATATAAGAATTCTTCCTTTTACATTAATATTAACCTCACTCACTAAATTACTTAAAACCCAATCCCTCGGCGTAATTGTCGCAACCGGAATCGCGACGGAACGACGATCCAAAAAAGGAAACGAGTTTTGAAAAAGAGATTTGGAGTCGTCACCATAGTTTATTATGGAAAACTACGGAAAAACCATAAAATGATAAGGCATGGTCTACAAGAACCAGACTCTGGGTTCGAGAGTCGGTTACGCGTAGGGAAGGTATTAGCACCCTACAGCGCCTGCCCGAAGGCAGTACCTTTAACTAAATACGCAAATGTGATGTGGTTTTCAAAATGTTTAACTATCCCCTAAAATAAGACTCTAAAGAAACAAAATATATTTTTTAGTTTTTTGGGCCCGACAAGGATTGACCTTGCTCCTACGTATTCTCATTCAGAATGAGAAATCAGGGTTACGTAGTTCTTTTTGAAACTGTTTGAGAAGTTTGTGTGGAAAGTGTTTGAAAATTTTGTTTGGAAATGATTTTGGATTTTTGGGAAGTGAACCTGACAAGGACTAGCCTTGCTCCTACGTATCTCCAATCTTGATGGAGAATCAAGGATCACGTAGTTCTGGGTTAAAGGTTGATTGTTGTTTGAAGATGTGAATGTTTTATATTTTGGTATTTTTATGTGAGAAGGAGAAAAGTTTTTAGCACAAGGACGATGCGAACGATCACACATGTGCCTAAACCTTTAAAATATTTTATTATTATTTGAGAAGAGAAGAAGAAAAGGTTTCAACACAAGGACGATGCGTGCGATCACACATGTGCCTAAACCTTTTAAAATATTTTTGTTATTATTTGAGAAAAGAAGAAGAAAAGGTTTTAGCACAAGGACGATGCGTGCGATCACACATGTGCCTAAACCTTTTAAAATATTTTTATTATTATTTGAGAAAAGAAGAAGAAAAGGTTTTAGCACAAGGACGATGCGTGCGATCACACATGTGCCTAAACCTTTTAAAATATTTTTATTATTATTTGAGAAAAGAAGAAGAAAAGGTTTTAGCACAAGAACGATGCGTGCGATCGCACATGTGCCTAAACCTTTAAATGTATTTCTGTAAATTCTTTTATTTAGGCTATAGATATTGTATTATTAAACATATATTTTAGGATAAGTAGATATCTAGAATAAATAGATAAAATAAAAATAAAATAAAATAAGACAAAAAAATACAATGAAAATAAAATAAATAAATTAAAAATAAAATAAAATAAAAAAACAAATGAAATAAGATAAACAAAATAAATGAAATAAAAAGAGAAATAAAAAAACAAATAAGTAAATAAAGCAAATAATGGGGGGCCCAAATGAGAAAGGGAGTGCCGAACGGCCCGACGAACGGACGTTGGTAAAGGATTCAGAATGACGAGCGTTCGTTAGGGGAGGTGACGAACGTACGATGAGAATGAGGCGGAATAACGAGCGTTCATTGGGGGAGATAACGAACGTTCAAAAATGTGGCTGAAAGACGAGCGCTCGTTGGGGAGATGACGTGCGGACGTTGAGAAATGTTGCTGAATGACGAGCGCTCGTTGGGTGAGATGACGTACGGACGTTGAGAAATGGAGGCTGAATGACGAGCGCTCGTTGGGGAGATGACGAGCGGACACTGGGAAAGAAAGATGAATGACGAGCGCTCGTTGGGGAGATGACGAGCGGACACTGGGAAAGAAGGCTGAATGACGAGCGTTCGTTGGGGAGGTGACGAGCGGACACTCAAAAGTGTTGCTGAATGACGAGCGCTCGTTGGGTGAGATGACGTACGGACGTTGAGAAATGGAGGTTGAGTGACGAGCGCTCGTTGGGGAGATGACGAGCGGACACTGGGAAAGAAGGCTGAATGACGAGCGTTCGTTGGGGAGGTGACGAGCGGACACTCAAAAGTGTTGCTGAATGACGAGCGCTCGTTGGGTGAGATGACGTACGGACGTTGAGAAATGGAGGTTGAGTGACGAGCGGACACTGGGAAAGAAGGCTAAATGACGAGCGTTCGTTATTGTAGCTGGTCACCAAACGGTCCGTCCAAGAAGTGGCCAGACGGACGTTTGGAGAGGAGGCCGGTGACGAATGTTCAAAAGAGGCTTAATAACGTGCGTTTATTTCTGGGCTCGGCCCAGCACCGGCCCGGGGTGGCTTTTCTGACCTAGAATCCCCCAGGGGTTCAACATTTGCAACTCAATCCACCATTCACAATCAGCACATGAGAAACCCAGGGTCTCTTTCTCTGATCGGACTAGCCCAGGGCTGGGATTGCCTCCCTTGAACACCTGCGCCACTACTTCTTCCAACCAGCCACCGCGCCACCACCTTCCACCCGTCTCGGCGTCGGCGACGACCCCAAGCGCCACCGGAACCACGGCCGGCCACGGCGTTCTCTCCCCTTCTCTCTCTCGCACTAGCCTAGGGTTGAGGCTTTTCCACCTTGGGCACCGCCTGCCGCTGCTTCTCTTCCGCCGTCGTCATGAGCCGCCGCCACAGAAACGCCCCCCTAAGCCCTAAAATCGCGTCGTCCGCCTTCATCGCAAGCGCCACCAAGACCGCCAACCCCCGTGACCGTCGCGACAACGCCCTCGTCTCCTCCATCATCGCGCCACAGAGTTCCCCTCAACAGCCCAGGCCGTGGGAACTCAACGCCGTCACGCCATCAACAGCGACCAAGCCTTGCTTCCCCACCTCCGTCGCATTCATTCGAAACCCATGCTCTCCAGCCCTCGATTTATACATTCTTGTATGATAGCAGAAAGGCAGAAAACAAAAGGAGAGAACAGGTAGGGGATTTGTGAGTTGATTTTTCTATGCTTTGGATTGATGTAGGTGAAAAATGATGTTGGATTCAGATGAAGAGCATAGGCGTCTTGCTAGGCAGAGAGTATGAAACGGCAGGAGAATGAGTCTTGGTTCTTAGTAATTGTTTTTATTTCTGTGGCGCTGTTTTGCGCAGATTGAGGACGGAGGTGGGATGCATGAGTTAGGACGGGGTATATGCGAGAAGGCGAATGGCTGCCCAAGCCGAGAGAGGCAAGACGAATGCTATGGCGATGGCGCCTTGAGCAAAAAAGGAAACAATGCTTCTCTGGATTTGACCATCATGATTTTTTATGGATAAGTGTTAAGAAGATGAAAAGGGACGTTGAGTGTTATGAAAGACCAGAACTCAGGAGAAAAGGAATTTCAGTGAAGCCTTGTGGTGTAAGGCGCGTTCATGTGCTCATGGAAAGGGAATGGAGATACGTTGGTAATAGAAACATTAAGCAGTCAATGTAACAAGAAGAAAAAATGCAAGCATATTGAGTATGTGAACATTAACATAGAGTCATCGCAGCAAGCCAAGGATTATCATTAGGATCAAACTAGGATGGAGAACTGAGGTGGACGACTTACCTGAGTGCTGAAGTTTTTTCTCGGTGATAATCTCTTTCTCTTCTCTCGGTGCAGGTCTAAACCTCCCAGGAAGCTGGCTTCTCCTGGTCCTCGATCCTTGATACAGTGAGGGGAGTTTTTTTTCGCTTTCAGAGAGGGTCCGTCTTTGTTATGCTCGCCTCCTCCAAAAAAATGAGTCCCCTCCCCCTTTTTTGTGTATTCCCTTCACTTTCTCTTCTCCATTGCTTTTTGCGAATTGCCAATCCCTCTGCTGTGTTGTGCCTCTGCTGTGCCTCCTGCCAAACCAAATCAAGCCTCTGCTCTCCCCCAAAACTTGCCTTGTCCTTGCCTGCCCCAAAACCAATTTGTCTCCTCGCAGCAGAAAACCGTTTTCCTCCACTATGTCCCCTCCTTTTTGCCAATTTGTCCTTTTCTCACTTTTTGATTCATTTTTTTTATTTTAATTTAATTTAATTTTAAAACCTTTTAACTAATAATAATTTTTTAATTATAAACAAAATGAAAAGATAAAAATTTAATTAAAATTAAAATAAATCAAAAAATAAGAAATAAAAATAAAAAATAAGAATTAAAATTAAAACGAAGAATAAAAATAAATAAATAAATAAATAAAAGAAAAGAAAAGAAAAGAAAAAAAAAAGTAAAATAAATAAAAAGAGATAGAATAAAATCAAAATAAGCAATAAAGAAAAAGGGTAATAAAAACAATAAGATAAAATAAATAGAACTAAAAAAGGAAATAGGTAAATGAATAATAAAAATGCTATAAAATAATCCTGACGAAATTGGGTATTGACAGTAATAAACCTGCCTTAATTCCTAGTTAGTGCAATTCCTAGCGTTCCTAGAAAATTAAGTCTGAAGATCAAGAGCTTAAGATGACCAAGTACTCATACCCTAAACCCTGAGAAATATTACCCTTGAGAGAATTCAACAAGAACCTGAATTGTAAGGAACCTCCCGGTACTCATGCAATTCATAAATCATGCTACTAAATGAGTTAAATAGAGCACGCATTGAAACAGATGAATTCCCTAATAATTAATGAAAGAACATATAAATTAACAATCAATTCAAATACATGAGATTTCACAAGGTTACATCATTCCCCAACAACAAATAGAGTTTAGTTCCCCATAGACATGGAGAAACTATATGAATAATGGAAAAGCATGAGATAGTGAAACCCTAAGAGTAGAAGAGGAAGCTCCCGACTCCAGATTCGTCTTTAGAGAGTAGAAAAGTGTGCTGTTGTGTTGCTCCAGCCAAAGATACAAAACCTAGAGCGCTTGGGTCCTTTAAATAAAGTTGGAAAAGAGTAGAAATAGGACCCGGTCCAAAAGAGTCGAAACAGAGCAAAAATTGGGTCGGTCCTCATGTAGGGCTTGAGCCTTCAATTGGTCGCACAGGCTTCAGGGGCCACCGCTCGGGCGGCCTAAGAGGGCGCCCAGGCGATGGATGTCGATTTTCCGAGGCTCAAGCCTCGAACAGGGCACCCAAGCTTCGTGCGGTTCCTCCTTTTAGTGTTTTTTCAAGCCTTTCTGAGCTCTAATTCCTTAGCACTTCATCTCTATTTTCCGCATTCACTCATTACCTATCAAAACAAGGGATATTAGTCATAAAATCATCAAATTCAACCTCAACTCTCTTATTCACACAACTTAATGAAAAAGCATGAGTCCAAGCAAGTTTCTAAGTGAAAAATGGTGTATTTAGTCTCAAAATTACATCACAAATAACAGTATTTTCAACCGTTAACAATAATAAAACGTAAAATTTTGGACAATTATAAGTAATTTGTGAAAGAATATTTTAGTGAAAATGCGGTGAGATATGTCTATTATCATGAAAATGCAAGAAGTACTGAGTTTTATATAGATTCATAAAACTTTTGGATTACATGCAAATTTACATAACTGGCATTAATTCTTATGTTTTTGTTAGTTATCTATTATCACTAATATTCTTCTTTCACTAGTGCTCAAAATGTGTATAACGTCACCCATTTAACATCTAATGTAAGAAAATCTGACTTCACAAATAACTGGTGGCAAAATTGTAATTAAATCGCCATTATAGAAGTCGGCCAAAGAGGGCCTTGACGTTAAATTAGCCTTAGACGTCAGCTACATGGGGTTCAAACGTGGTATGACCTTTGTAAACACAAAAAAGCCATTATTCTATTAGAATTAGACGTCGTTTGGCATCGGGGTCTAATTCAAATATGACGTCAGCCTCCTCACCCATATACGTCATAAAGGTCCGAAAATGCCTAAATTTAAGCGCCAAAATTAATTTTTTTAATACCTTAGACGATGGCTAGGAGTAGGGCCGACATCTTAAAGCAATATGATGTCGGATAGGAGGACAACTACCGTCTTATGTCCTGTTCTTTCACCCACCCTTGAGCACGAGCAGTAGTTACGCGAGCACTGCTCATCTTCTTCCGTCGCGTTTCTCTCTTCCGTCATTTATATACTTGTATGGTTTTCGCCCATTTGCACTGTTTAAAATCATTTTTACTTCAATTACATTACGTTTTGATGAATTATCTTACATTTGAAACGATTAAAATGTTATTTCGTGGGCTTTCGGTGCAGTTCTTGGGCGCGTTCTTGGGCGACAATTTTCAGACGTTATTGTGCCTATTTTTGTCCTCAGGTGTAGCCTACTGTTTGACCCTCGACAAGTGTAACCGAATCGTATCAAGTAATAAAACTGGTAAGACCAAGTATCGTTCTCCCAAAGGACTCACGGCCTAGACAATTATGTTATTTGTTGATTATCTAAGACTTGTGACCAAATTCTTGTAGGTTTAAATGCAAAATACTGAAAAGTAAATATGAATGCATGTATTAATCAATGGGCAAGAAGAAACAGAACACGTGGTTTGAAATATATGAATGAATATGTTGTTGGGGTTTATTAATTTCATCCTATCCACTCTCATGTATTCAAGAATTCATCTTTCTTCATTAATTGTTAATGTCACTTTCTAAATTACCTTAAAACCGATGTCTCGGCGAAGAAAGCCTAATCATAATCACTAGTTTACAATGTCTTGTCTCCCTAACAATTACTCATGCATTATAAAGCACATAAGCTTAAAGGTAACCAACCATCATACTCTTATGTCTAGGTTTATACTACTATTCGGAGAGATTCCCCATATCTAGATTTCCCCGTATGTGTCCATATCGACAAAATCAATAATCATGACATCGAATGAGTTAAACAATGCATGCTTAGAGCAAAGAGGAAAAACCCTAACAAGTAATGAAAGAAAGCATGTATCTTTAAAAGATGTTGAAGAACAAATTCAATACATGAGAGTTTCAAAGGATTACATTGATTCCCCAAAAACAATAAAGGTTTAGTTCACCATATTCATGGTGAAACTAGATGAAATATAATGAAATAGTGAAAGATAAAACCCTAGAAAGGTGAGAAAGGAGCTGTAGCGTCCAAAATCCTCCTCCAAGGGGTGAAAGAGTGTGTTTCTGCTTCGTCCCCGCCAAAGATCCCTGACCTAGGTTAACGAAAACCTTATATAGTATTCTAAAAATTACAAAAAAGTAAGCCCAAGCCCACAAGAATGCCGCTTAGCGGTAAATACTGCTTAGCGGTAAATACCTCTCAGCGGTAAGTGCCTGACTTCTATTCTGCCCCTTAGTTGTAGTTTTTCCCCTCAACGGTGACTACGAGTCTTCAAAGTGCCGCTCAACGGTAAATAGCGCTGAGTTTGCAGCTTCTTCCTTTTATGCACTTTTTCTTCCTTTTCTGAATCCAACTTCTAGCTCCTTCAATTCTTTCACTCAATTCATCTTAAAACCTACAAAAAACAAGGAAATCAAGCATAAAACCTGTCCAACGCTCTTATTTCCAAAACTTCAACAAAAACATAATTCCAAGCTAGTTTCTAAGTCATAAAGGTTGTCTTTAAGGTCAAATTTAAGTATAAAAATAATAGTTTTTCAACTGTTATCACCTACAAAATGCTTTCACTTCACTCCATTTTCAACCTCTTGAAGAAGGTTAATTTTTTGGTCAGTTATTGGTTATTAGTTTGTGTATATGTGATTGGGTTTTGGTTTTTGGTTATTAGTTATTAGATATATGAATTTTCTTTTTGAAATGTTATTGGTTGTTGGAGATATGATTATTTGAGATGTTATTTTTAGTCTAATTTGCATGATTAATTAAGTTTTTTGTTTTCTTATGACTGTCATCCTATGTAAACTTTTTAGATTGAATTTTTGCAATATATTGTTGATTAAATTTTTAATATATTTGTAAATCATTAGGTGAAACTTAGTTTTCGTTTGACATTTAACACAAACAATTAATCTTTTAATTGTTTGTATTAAATTTTGAATTGTCCGGTCGGATAGTTTGGGAAAATTAGTTTTCATAGTTTGCTATAACATGTACGTTGGAATTTATAGATAAGTTTGATAAAATTTCGGTTCAGATTATTCTCCAGATGCATATTTGAGTGTGGTCATTGATAATGGTTGATTTCACCGTTATTTGTGATTCAATTTTGATATGAAATGAGCCCTTTTCGAGTTAGAAACTTTCTTGAACTCTTGTTTTTAGTTAAGTTGTGAATAAAGAGAGTTGAGGTTAGAACTTATGATTTTTATCACTAAATTCCTTTGATTTTGTATGAAATTGGAATGATGTGAAAGAGTAGTTAAAGTACCAAGGAGTTGGAATCCCGAAAGGACAGAAAAAGCACCAGAAAAGAAGGCTACAAAAGATCGCAGGACGCCTGGTTCCCCCATTCTAGGGCCCTCACGCAGGATGTCTCGTATGGGCGCCTGGCTGCCTTTTTCTAGAGCCCTCAATGCAGGATATTGCCCTTTTCTGGAGCCCTCAGTGCAGGATGTTTTGTAGCAATGCCTGAGCGCCTTTCTCGAGGCACTGAGTGCCATCTTCCTTATGTCGCACACCACCTAGTTGCGTTTTTCAGGGCCCTCACCGCCACTCCTCTCATACTAGCGCCTGACTACCCTAAGTAGGGGCGTTGAGCGCCAGCGTGTTGGGCTTAGACTCATTTTTCAACTCTATTTAAGGATTTGTTTGTCCTAGGGTTTGTATCTTTGGGCAGTAGAGACGAGAAACACACTTTTTCACTCTTTGGAGGCAGAATTGGATGCGGGAGTTCTCCTCTTTAGTTTCTAGGGTTTTTCTATCACTTTCATTCCATTGTACACCTAGTTTCTCCATGATTATGGAGAACTAAACTCATTTGTTGTTGGGGGAAGATGTAACCTCTAAACTCTCATATATTTGAATTTGTTCTTAATTATTATATGCTTCTTTCATTAATTGTTAGGGATTTTCTCCTTTGTTCTATGCTTGTTATGTTTTTATCATTAATGGCATGATTTTATGGTCTTCTTTGTTATTGGGAAATACCTAGAAACCACAATCTGGAGAATTTCTTCCAAAAGCAATATTTCCTAGGGATCGGGATACGAGGTTTGGTTGTCTTAAGCTTCTGTTCGTAATGCAAAATTAATTATTAGGGATGCAAGGGATTGTGGTCTAATTAAGGATATGCTTTCTTCGCCGAGAGATCAGGTTTTAAGTAATTTAGATAGTGACATTAAGAATTAAATGAAGAAGATGAACTCTTAAATGCATGAGAGTAAGGATGGTGAAATCTAAACCCTAACAACATACTCATCTTATATTATCAAAATCATCCATTCACTTTTGTGTTTTGCCCCAATTGATCCAATTATTGCATTCATATTTACTTTTTCTGCATTTTGCATTTTAAACCAATGAAATTGTTCTTAAGTCTTAATTAGTTAAGGTATTACATGACTGTCTATTGTCGTGAGTCTTCTGGGGTACGATACTTGGTCTTACCAATTTATATTACTTGATACGATTCGGTACACTTGCCGATGTGTTAACAAGATTTTGGGGCCGTTGCCGGGGACTTGTGGTTTAAACTATACTTTTGTGTGATTCTTAACAGATTAGAATTTATTTATTTTTAGTTTTTTAATTTTTATTTCTATCTGTTGGTGTTAATTGGGTGCTCTAGTGTTTTGTTCTCTAGTGTATCTAGGGTACAATTCGGACTAGAAGCACGAAAATTTCTGAACCTCTTCTTACAGGTATGGACAATAATAGAAGAAAAAGGAGGAACATGACCTCCAAAGAACTTTTCCAATTCTTCTGAGACTCTTCAACAGCCTCCACCTCAAAGATTTGACCAGGAAACAGAAAATATGGCTGCAGAGCATAATGGTAGACGTGCCCTCGCAGATTATGCAACAGTTATTGGCCCTCATCATTTTAATAGTATTGCATGGTTGAGGGTTCATGCTCCAAATATGGAGATGAAGCCTACTTTGATTCAATCGGTGAAGAACAACTAATTCAATGGATCATTACATGAAAATGTTGTTAGGGTTAGATTTCACCAAGTTTTACTATCATGTATATAGGAATTCTTCTTCTTTCGTTAAAGTTAACGTCACTCACTAAATCTCTTAAAACCCGATCCCTCGGTGAAGAAAGCGTATCCTTAATTACTTGTTCATACGGTTCCTAGCTTTCCTAATGATTAATTCTGAAGATCAAGAGCTTAAGACGACAAAGACTCACACCCTCATCCTTGAGAAATACTACTCTTGGGAATAATTCTACAAGAACCTGAATTGTAAGGAACCTTCCGGCACTCATGTAATTCATACATCACGCTATGAATGAGTTAAACAAAGCATGCATTAATCACAGAAAAATTACCCTAAAAATTAATGAAAGAAGCATAAATTATTAAGAATCAATTCAAATACCTGAGAGTTCACAAGGTTACATCATCCCCTAAGAAATAGAAGTTAGTTCCCCATTGTCATGGAGAAACTAGATGTACAATGGTGAAGAATGAGATAGAAAAACCCTAAAAGTTGAAGATGGAGGCTCCCACATCCAAATCCGCCTTCAGAGAGTGGAAGAGTATGTTGATGTGCCTCCTCTGCCAAAGATACAAAACCTAGGGCGTCTAGGTCCTTTAAATAGAGTGGAATCAAAACAAAAGCGAAGCTCAGGCCCATCTCGCTGGCGCACAGTGCCCCACTTAGAGTGCCCGAGCGTGCTGCGATACTAAAGCTGGCGCTCAGCTTCACTCGGAGGGCAAGCAGGCGTGTTTCTTCAGGAAAAGTGGCGCTCAGCGCCCCAAAAAGGGCGCCCAGGCGGTGTGCGGTAGTCTTTAGTGCTGAGGACTCCAAAAAGGGCGCTTAAGCTACGAGCCTTCCTACTTTTTGGTGCTTTTTCAGCTCTTTCTGAGCTTCATCTCTTTGGCACTTCAACTTTGCTTCCATATTAGCTCATTTCCTACCAAAACAAGGGAATTTAGTCATATAATCATCAAGTTCAACCTCAACTCTCTTATTCGCAAAACTAAAGCAAAAACATGAGTTCAAGCAAGTTTCTAAGTAGAAAAGGGTACATTTCGTATCAAAATCACATCACAGATAATGGTATTTTCAATCGTTATCACAACCCCAAACTTAGAACTTTGCTTGTCCTCAAGTAAAACAAAATATAACTTAGTTTTTCTCAACAATTACTACAGTGGCTCAACATATTTCAAAACTTTTTCTTCAAGGACAAGTAATCACTTTTATCAACTCATCATAAAGATGTCAGTCAAGATGTACAGATGCCTTAATTCAATCAAACTCAATGTGATGCTCATATACTTCAACAGATGCTATCCTTAAGAATGATCAATCAACCAAGCAAAGATGAAATCATGCATTCAAAGAACTACTCCTCACCAAGGAAAGTGTTTCACTCAAGCACTCAAAAGTGTATCACTCAAGCACTCAAAAGTGTTTCACTTAAACTCAAAGGTGTATAGTGAGGTGTTGGTGTCTCTTTCACTCTACTATCACAATGTCACACAAATTAACTTTCCCTTTATTTTAACCACAATCAATCATACTCACAAGTAAGTTTTCATCACAAGGTCTTTTCTCGGCTTGTAGCTTGGCTGGGCTAAGAAGAAAATTGGTTTTTCTGCACAACAAAATCCATGAGTTAAGAGAGTCATTTATTATTTCATCATTCAAATACAACCTCTCTTTCCCATAACCATCCACACTTATTCCCAACTTTCCATTGCAATGAGCTTTTCTTTTCTTTATTTTCATTTTTCCTTTCTTTTTCTTTTGCTTTTCATTTGCTCATTGCTTAGCTCAATGCTTTTTCTTTTGATTTCTTTTATCAAATTTCCCAGCAACCCTAAACATGAAACTTTATCAATACCTCACAAATGTTCTCCACTTAACTCTAGGTAAAGATTTTCAAACAAGGTTTTCAAAACATGCTTAAGGCTCAAGGTTCAAAGGTTAGAACAAGTTCTTCTCTTTTCATTGGGCTAGAATCCTGTGTAGGCTAAAAAGAAAGGATGACAAAAGATGGCCTTGATCATATGAAACCTACAAGCAAGTAGGTCAATCATAGAAAATTTAGGCAAAATCATTCATGCTTTCAAAGTAATAGCATTTATTCACAAAAACCCTGAAGCCCAAACCTCACACAGGTTAACTCCCAAGTTCCAGAATTTAGATAAACATCCTGCTCAGTATCTTAATCACATTTTATCTCAAGCATCTATTTCATACAAATTGTCAGCCATCACCTATATATAAGCACGTCATGCATCACCTCAACATCAATCAATATAATAGAGCATCATAAAGCAATACTTATCACACAACAGATCATAATCAAGCCGTTATAGCACAGTTAATTCAAGCCAAGTACATCAACCTATACTACAATCAAAACAAAGCAATAAAAACATAAGCAAAAACTACTTCAATAATGAAAACAATAAAAACAAAAGACATAAAAATAAAAGAAATCATGTTCTAGAGGAAAAATAGCATCCATCAGTAGGCACTATCATCTGAATCTTCCAGCATCCATCTATACATGCTATTATTCCTCATTCTTACCATAGTAGCATCCATCAGTAGATGTTATCATTTGTCATCCTCATCATAACATCATCCATCAGTAAATGTTGCTATCTGAGTCCTCCTAGCATCCATCAGTAGATGTTGTCATCAATGCCATAAAAAGCAGCATATAACCTAAAAAAAACTCAAACACACAAAGAAAAATCAAATTCAAACCACACAAATACTCAATAAAAAAAATCAAAAACAGGGTTGCCTCCTAGTAAGCTTCTTTAACATGATTAGCTAGACCCCATCAAGCTCTTGTCACATCTTTAATCTTTGTGTTTTCCTGTCTTTCTCCACACCAACTTATCTTCAGCAGCTTCCTGTTCACCTTCTTAACTCTTCTTGAAATTGGAGATTCAATCTCTATCAGTCCATCAACTTCAAGTTATTTCACCACATATAATTTATTGTTGAATCTCACTGGTATTCCTGGCTTGAATTCTTCATGTTTTTCCAAGGAGTCTTGATGAACACTCTTTCCTTGGTTGTCTTTTTCTTCTTCCTTTACTTGTGACAGAAAACAGTTTGTGCCTTTCTTGCTTGGCTTAATAGCTTTTGTACTAGTCTCTGGTGCATCTTCATATACAGCTTTGAGCCTAGTCTTCTCCACCTGGATCTATGATTGCAACAACTGCTTTTGTACTAGTCAAAAATTTTGCAACCACTGTCATCAGAGCCAAATTTTCTGTGATTGAACTACTTGCTTGCAGGTTTCATATAAATTTATTGTGTTAAATCTTCCGTAAGTATAGTTACTGTTTTCACAATGTTATTTTATTGTAAACACTTATGAAAATATTATTTTAATATTATAAAAATTAAAAAAAATATAAAGTAAAAAAATGATGAAAAAATAAGAAGTTAAGTAATGGTATAAGTACTCGTGCGATCGTCCGCATCAGCCTAGTACTTAATATCTTCATTTCTAAAATTTAAATAATGGTATAAGTACTTGTGCGATCGTCCGCATCATCCTAGTACTTAATATCTTCAATCTAAAAGATTTAAATAATGGTATGAGCACTCGTGCGATCATCCGCATCAGCCTAGCACTCAATACTCTCAAGTCTTCCAAAATAAGTAAATAATGGTATTAGCACTCGTGTGATCGTTCGCATCGTCCTAGTGCTTAATACTATTCTTTCTCTTGTAAAAATAATTAAAAATATTTAAATATCATTCCAAAGGTACAAGTACTCGTGTGACCGTCCGCGTCGGCCTAGTACTCATTACCTTCTTTTTCTCAAAAATATTAAAAATATAAAATCTTCAAAAATTAAAAACATCTGGCTTTTTCAAACAACAAACGGTCTTTCAAGCCAGAACTACGTGATCCTTGATTCTCCATCAAAGGTGGAGATACGTAGGAGCAAGGCTAGCCCTTGTCAGGTTCACTTCCCAAAATTATCCATAATAATAATTTCCAAACAAAATTCTCAAACAACTCTCCAAACAAACTTTCCAAATAGTTTCCAAAAGAACTACGTAACCCGGATTTCTCATTTTAATGAGAATACGTAGGAGCAAGGTCAATCCTTGTCGGGCCCAAAAAACAAAACAATATATTTTGTTTCTTTAGGAGATAGTTAAACATTTTGAAAACCACATCATATTCGCGCATTTAGTTAAAGGTACTGCCTTAGGGCAGGCGTTGTAGGGTGCTAACACCTTCCCTACACGTAACCGACTCCCGAATCCAGAATCTGGTTTTCGTGGACTGTGTCTTATCATTTTATGGTTTTTCTGTAGTTTTCCATAATAAACTATGGTGGCGACTCCAAATATCTTTTTCAAAACCCGTTCTTTTTTTGGATCGTCGTCCCGTCGTGATTCCGGTTGTGACACTAGGGAGCAACGATTCATGGAGCAGCTACAAGAACAAACAAAAATATAAAGAGCGCTTGAAGAAAAGTTCCATTCCATGACCCAAAACACCATGGGATTGCCCACTAAAGCTTCAACAACACCTCGGGTGAGCACAACAGGATCATGCTCTACTGTAGACCCTACTGACTATAGTGGACATTATGAGTTGTTGGTTGATGGGGATCTCCCACACATAGTGGTTGTCAAACGAGTACTTGTTGGAGGGCAGACTATTTATGCTGGTCCCTTATTACCCCACCACGTGCGTGTGACAATTGATAAAGTTCATGATCCCCACACTTAAGTGCCTATACCGACTTTAGAAATTCAATTTGTGGGGAAATTTTGATAAGAGTTGAAAATATTGTTATTTGTGATGACATTTTGATACCAAATGCACCCTTTTCTACTTAGAAACTTGCTTGGAATCATTTTTTCTGCTAAGTTGTGTGAATAAGAGAGTTGAGGTTGAATTTAATGGTTTTATGACTAATTCTCCTTGTTTTGGTTGAAAATGAGATAATGAGATAATATGGAAAGCAGGGATGAAGTGCTAAGAAGATGGAGCTTAGAAAGGCCTGGAAAAGCACCAGAAGGGAGGGATACTCGAACCTTGGGTGCGCTTTTAGGAGGCTTGAACGCATAAAAGTGTCGCTCACAGCCCGTGCACCCTTTTTAGGCGCTTGAGCACCAACAACACGAAACTTGGGCGTCATCTTTGAAGGCTTGGGCGCAGAAGACCACTGCTCACCACTCGGGCGCCATAAGTGGGGCGGTTGAGCGCCACTGACACGGGCTTGGGCTTTGTTTTTGTTCTGTCTTCGCTCTATTTAAAGGAATCAGGCATCCTAGGTTGTGTATCTCTGGCTGGAGTAGCACAATAGCACATTCTTCCACTCTCTGACGACGGATTTGGATGTGAAAGCTTCCATACTCTACTTTTAGGGTTTTTCTATCTCATGCTTTTCCATTATTCATCTAGTTTCATCATGTCTATCGTGAACTAAACTCTATTTGTTGTTGGGGGATGATGTAACCTTGTGAACTCTCATGTATTTGAATTGATTCTCAATAACATATGCTTTTTCATTAATTGTTAGAGTAATTCATCTGTTCTTATTACATGTGTTGTTTAATTCATTCATAGCATGATGTATGAATTGCATGAGTGCCGGGAGGTTCTTTACAATTCAAGTTCTTGTTGAATTCTCCCAAGAGTAATATTTCTTAAGGATGAAGGTATGAGTCTTGGTCGTCTAAAGCTCTTGATCTTCACATTTAATTGCTACGAATGGTAGGAATGAACTGGTGATTAAGGTCAGACTTATTTCGCCAAGGGATCGGGTTTAAGTGATTTAATGAGTGACATTAACATTAATGCAAAAAGAATAACTCTTACATACACGAGAGGGAACTTGGTGAAATATAACCTGAATAACATACTCATCTCATATTAAACAAAATTTGTTTATCACTAAGCTCTTTTGTTATTGATCAAATTGCATTCATATTTAATTTTTTGCCTTTGCATCTTAAACCAATGATCTCGTTTTCTTTAAGTCTTACTTAATTGAGTTATCATACCACTGTTTAGTGCCGAGAGTCCTTTGGGATACGATACTTGGCCTTACCATTTTATATTACTTGTGCGATTTGGTACATTTTCCAATCCATCAACAAGTTTTTGGCACCGTTGCCGGCGACTCACGGTTTAAACTATTCTATTTGTTTGATTCTTGATTAACTTTGACTTTACTTTTATTTTTACTTTATTTATTATTTTTATCTTATTTTTAATTTTTTTTAGAGTAATTTACTCTGTTTTTGTGCTCATAGTGTTTTCTAGGGTTTTGTGTTTGGTTTATGCAGCATGCAATTCGGACAAGAAGTTAACTATATGGACACTCAATTCCACCAAGGTAATTTCAACTACTGGTGAAAACCTCACTTAAACATCGGTCAAAGTAAATTTGGGCAAGCTGCCGAACAATTTGATAGGCTGCCACAACAACAATGGCAGCAACAATCCTCTCTCTAAAAAAGAATGGCTAAGATGGATGACACCCTCCAACAGTTAATGAAGATGTCTGATTCACATTATAAAAGCACTCAAGCAGTATTCAAAAGGATAGAGTGCCAGCTTTGTCACATAATTCAGAAGCTGGATGATCTTGGGAGTAACATGAAAGTTAACCTTAGGGAGGAATGTCAAGTCATTATCACTAGAAGTGACAAAGTTTTAGATGAGAGAAAAGTAGAGAGAAAAGAAGAAAGGTTGAGCGCAAATGTGAAGATGTAAAGGAAGAGGAAGAAAAAGAAGAGAGAAAAAGTGAGGTTGAGAGGAAAGAAAAGGGGAAGAATGTGGAAGAAGATAGAAAAGAAACATAAGAGGTTGACAAAGAAAAGAAAAAAATTGAGAAAAATCTTTTATGCCCTAAGGAGTGTTCCAAGGAGGAAAAAGAGAGGAAAGAAAAGAAAAATAGAGAGAAGTAGGATGAGAGAAAAAAGAAAGAATCATATGAAAAACCCCTTCCTCACCCAAAGAAGTATCATAGGAAGGAGAAGCAAAAACAGTTTGAGCGTTTCATGGAAATCTTCAAGAAATTGGAGATTAAAATTCCTATGATCGGGACACTGTAACAGGATCCTGGTTATATTACATTGCTGAAAAAATTCAACAAAAAGAAAAAAATATCCAGAAAAGGGAACAATTGATGCTCAAGGCAATTGTAGTGGGTCAAGCTAGTGAGGTTAAAGAAGTGCTTGCTGGGAGGCAACCCAGTTTCTGATTTTGTTTTTATTATTTTGTGGTGTGGATTTGATTTTGTTTTGAAGTAATGACAGCATCTCATGATGGATGCTGGACAACATCTACTGAGGGATGCTAAGAGGATTCAGATAATAGCATCTACTGATGGATGCTGCTACAATGAATGATAGCCCATTTTTCTGAACTTTTCTTCTTAGTTGATTTAACTGTGTGGTTTTTTATTTGATTTTTTTCTTTGTGTGTTTGATTTTTTTTAAGGTTAAATGCTGCTTATGATGGTAGTAATGAAAGCATCTACTGATGGATGCATCTACAACATCTACTGATGGATGTTGCTATGATGAGGATGATGAATGACAACATCAACTGACGGATGCTGTTATGGAAGAGGACGGTGACTAGACATCTACTGATGGATGTTAGGTGATTAGGCATCTACTGATGGATGCCGATGAAGATGAGAAAGATTGGTGTCTACTGAGGGAACCAATGAAGATAAAATATATGAGCATCTATTGATGGATGTTATGGGATTAGACATCTACTGATGAATGTTATTGACAGCATCTACTAATGGATGCTATGATCATAAAGATGATGTCAAGCTAGTGGTATTAAAGAAGCACTTACTGGGAGGCAACCCAACTTTTTAAACCTTTCTTTTTAATCAATTGTTTTGTTATTGTACTTTGCTTAAATGAACCACGCTACTCTAATTCAACTATGTTGTGTTTTGTGATGAGTATTATTTTGTGATATTCTAGTGCATTGATTGATGTTGAGATGATGCATGATGTGTTGATATACAGGTGATGACTCACATTGTATGAAACAGGTGCTTGAGGTAAAACTTGATTGAGATACTGAGCAGGGTGTTTTTCTGAATTCTAGGACTTGAGATTTTACCTGTGTTAGTTTTGGGCTTCAGAGTTGTTGTGAATAATTGCTATTACTTTGGAAGCATGAATGATTTTGCCCAAATTTTCTGTGATTGAACTACTTGCTTGCAGGTTTCACATGATCAAGGTCATCTTTTGTTATCCCTTATTCTTTTAGCCTTCACATCATTTTGTCCATTGAAAAGAAAATAATTTGTTTTAATCTTTGAACCTTGAGCCTTATGAATGTTTTGAAAATCCTTTGGGAAAATCTTTACCTTGAGTTAAGTTGAGAACATTTGTGAGGTGTAGATATAGGTTAAAGTTTGGGGTTACTAGGAAAATTGAAAAGAAAAAGCATTAAACCAAGCAGTGAGTACTTGAAAAGGAAAAGCAAAAAAAAAGAAAAATGAAAAGAAAACAAAAGAAAAGCTCAACGCAAGGGAAAGTTGGGAAAAAGAAAGAGAGTTTGTGCTTGAATGATGAAATCATAAATGTCTCTCTTAACTCAAGGATTTTGCTGAGCAGTAAAACCAATTTCCTTCTTAACCCAGTCATGTTACAAACCATAAAAAGCCCTTGTGATGAGAACTTGCTTGCGAGTTTTTTTTTTTATTGTGGTTAAATGAAAGACAAAGTTAATTTGTGTGACATTGTGATAGCAAAGTGAAAAAGTCATCAACAACTCACTATACACTTTTGAGTGCTTGAGTGAAACACTTTCCTTGGTGAGGAGTAGTTCTTTGAATTTCTGATTACATCTTTGCTTGGTTCATTCATCATTCTTAAGGATAGCATCTGTTGAGCATCACATTGATTTTGATTGAATTAAGGCATCGTTCATCTTGACTGACATCTATATGTTGAGTGACAAAAGTAATCTCTTGTCCTGGAAGAAAAAGTTTTTGAAAAATGTTGAGTCATTGTAGTTCTAAAAAGCTTAGTTACAATCTGCTTTGCTTGAAGACAAGCAAAGTTCTAAGTTTGGGGTTGTGATAATAATTGAAAATATTGTTATTTGTGATGAAATTTGGATACCAATGATAAACAAAATTTTTGATCCCCGGCAACGGCGCCAAAAACTTGTTAACACTTCGGCAAGTGTACCGAATCGTATTAAGTAATAGTAAATGGTAAGACCAAGTATCGTCTTCTAAGAGACTCAAAGCCTAAACAGTTATGTGATTTCTTGATTAAATTAGACTTGTATACAAAATCATCGTGTTTAGATTACGGAAAATAAACATGAATGCAAGTGTTGATCAATTGGATTGAAAGAGCAAAAGTGATTGATGTAAAATATATAATGATGATGTTGTTGGGGTTTACGACTTATCCTATCCACTCTCATGTATTTATGAATTCATCTTCTTCATTAATGTTAATGCCACTTTCTAATTTACCTTAAACCCGATGTCTCGGTGAAGAAAGTCTAATCCTAATTACTAGTTCACAATGTCTTGTCTCCTTAACAATTAATAATGCAATAATAATGCATTACATTCGCACAGAAGCTTAAACGCAACTGATCCTCCTATTCCTATGTCTAGGTAATATTGCTTCCGGGAGAATTTCACCAATTCTAGATTTACCTATGTGTGTCCATATTCAGAACATCAATGATCATACAATTGAATAAATTAAACAAAGCATGCATAGAGTATACAGGAAAAACCCTAACAATTTATCAAGTAAAGCATATAAAATCAAGAATCAATTCAATACATGAGAGTTTCAAAGGATTACATCGTTTCCCCAACAACAATTGAGGTTTAGTTCATCATAGACATGGTGAAACTAGATGAAACTAATGAAAAGAATGAAAGGTAGAACACTAAAAGTTGAAGATCGGAGCTTTCGCATCCAAAATCCGCCTCCAAGGGGTGAAAGAAGTGTAATTTCGCCTCTTTCTGTCCAAAGATACCAACCCTAGGCCGACTAAACCCTTATATAATTTATTAAAAATACAGAAAATTGGCCCAAGCACAAATTAACAGCGTTCAGCGGTGAAATGGTGCTGAGCGATGAGTGCGGCACTCAGAATCAGCCCTCAATGATGACGCTTAAGAGCGAGACAGTGTACTCAACAAGGAAGCTTGGCGCTCAGCGGTGAAATGACGCTGAGCAGTGACTGCGATACTTCAATTATGCACTTTTTCTTTCTTTCCTAAGTCCAACTCCTTGCTACTTCAACTTCTTTCATCCAATTCTTCTAAATTCCTACCAAAACAAGGAAAACCAAGCATAAAACCCATCCAACTCTCTTATTTCACAACTTAAGCAAAAGCATGATTTCAAGCTAGATTCTAAGTCATAAAGGGTGTTTTTGATGTCAAAATTAAGTATAAAAATAACATTTTTTCAACTGTTATCACAACCCTAAACTTAGAACTTAGCTTGTCCTCAAGCAAACAAGATGTAACTCAGTCTTCCACCAATCAATACAATGGTTCAACACATTCAAAAACTCTTCCTTTCAACACAAGTAATTACTCAAATCAGCTCATCAAATAGAATTCAGTCAAGATGCACACATGCCTTGATTCACACTTACTTATCATGGTATTCACATAATCACATACTCTCCAACATATGTTATTCTCATGAATAATCAATTAACTAAGCATAGATGTAATCAAGTGCTCATGGAATCATTCATCACCAAATAAAGTGTTTCACTCAATCACACAAGTGTATATAGAGGTCACTCATTCACTCTACTATCACAATATCACATGAATCAACTTTGCCTTTCATTTAACCACAATCAAATATACTCACAAGCAAGCATCATCACAAGGACTTTGCTATGGCTTATAATGTGGCTGGGCTAAAAAGAAAATTGGTTTTTCTAGATCACAAAATCTTTGAATTAAGAAATTCCTTCACAATCATTCTTACTTCTTCCCAACTTTCCCTTGCATTGAGCTTTTCTTTTTCTTTCTTTTCTTTCCTTTTTCTTTTGCTTTTACATTTTCTCAACACTTAGCTCAATGCTTATTTATTTTCCCTTTTCAAATTTCCCAACAACCCCAAACTTGAACCTTTCTCAATAATACAAATATTCTCAACTTAACTCAAGGTAAAGATTTTCACAAAGGGTTTTCAAATCTTGTTTAAAGCTAAAGGTTCAAAGGATAGAACACATTGTGCTCTCTTTTATTGGGCTAAAATCATGCATTGGCTAAAAAGGGATAACAACAGATGGTCTTGATCATATGACACATGCAAGCAAGTGATTCAATCACAAAAACCTAGGCAGTATTCATGCTTCCAAAGTAATAGCGATCATTCACAAAACTCTGGAGTTCAAAACCTCACACAAGTTAATTTATTTCCCACATACACCACATACACATCCTGCTTAGCATCATAATCACAATCATAACATCATGCATTTGTTCACAAGTTTGTGAACAATCACCTATATATCATGCATTATGTGCAACATCTCAACAGCAATCAATATCCAAGCATCATCAAGCAATACTCAACATGCACAAGTCAATATCAAACCATCACATCAGATAAATTTTCAGACTGAGTACGTCATAAAACAAGTAAAGTGTGCTTCAAAGTAAAGAAGAGCCATGGCTGAATGTGTTGCACATGGAAAGTGTGGAAAACATGCTTCATGGCTGGTGCAACATACATTCCTACTTGCTTCCTTTGTTTCCTCTTTGCTTGGCAACTCTCCTAGGAACTTTCCAACCTTTATTGTCCTACAAACAATGTAAATGTTAAAGAGAACATCCTAAGACTTGGAAAGAAAAGATTAAGTCCTTTATTCAACTTCCCTTTCTTGGTCTTAGAGTAAAGTTGATACTTCTTTGGATGGGAAGTCCCTAAAGGGGTTGCCATCACAATTCCCCTAACCGCTTCCACGATCGAGCAATGTTCAATTTCACGCAAGGCTGTTAGCGAAGGCGGAGTTGGGAGCAACGGTGGTGGAGAGGATGTTGAAGCTGGTGGAGGACGCAACGTGCGTGACGGGATGCTGAACAAGGTTCTGAAGGTGTGTGGCGACAGAATTAGGTTTAATTATTTTGTTAGAAGTCATAATAAAAATTAGGTTTAATTATTTAATACTTGAAATAAAATAAATTACACAACCACGTGCCATGTCATTAAAATTTGCTTCGTCAGCATGCCACGACTCAATAAATTTAACGTCGTCGATTGAAATTAACAGCAAGGTTCCAATTGACTCAATTTTACAGAAACAAGGACCTAATTGAGATAAAAGTAAATACGAGGACCTATTTGAGATAACCTCGCACAAATAGGGATGTCCAAAAGGATTAAACCTTTTTTTTAGTGATTATTTGTGTGGTATGGATTTGATTTTGCTTTCCAGGAATGACATCATCTACTGATGGATCCTGGACATCATCTAGTGAGGGATGCTAAGAGGATTCAGATAACAGCATTTACTGATGGATGCTACTACGATGAATGATAACCAATTTTTCTGAACTTTTCTTTTTAGTTGATTTAATTTTGTGGTTTTGATTTGATTTTTTTTCTTTGTGTGTTTGAATTTTTTTTTTAGGTTAAATGCTGCTTTTGATGGTAGTAATGATAGCATCTACTGATGGATGTTTCTAGAACATCTACTGATGGATGTTGCTATGATGAGGATGATGAATGACAACATCTATTGATGGATGTTATTATGGAAGAGGACGGTGACTAGACATCTACTGATGGATGTTAGGTGATTAGGCATCTACTGATGGATGCCGATGAAGATGAGAAAGATTGGTGTCTATTGAGGGAACCAATGAAGATAAGAAATAAGAGCATCTATTGATGGATGTTATGGGATTAGACATCTACCAATGGATGTTATTGACAACATCTACTGATGGAGGCTATGATGATGAAGATGGTGTCAAGCTAGTGACGTTAAAGAAGCGCTCATTGGGAGGAAACCCAGCTTTCTAAACCTTTCTTTTTAATCAATTATTTTGTTATTGTACTTTGCTTGAATGAACCACGCTGCTTTGATTCAACTGTGTTGTGTTTTGTGATGAGTATTGCTTTGTGATATTCTAGTGTATTGATTGATTTTGAGATGATGCATGATGTGCTGATATACAAGTGATGGCTCACAATGTATGAAACAGATGCTTGAGGTAAAACCTGATTGAGATATTGAGCAGGCTGTCTTTCTGAATTCTGGGACTTGTGAGTTTACCTGTGTGAGTTTTGGGCTTTAGAGTTTTTTTGTGAATATTACTTTGGAAGCATGAATCATTTTGCCTAAATTTTTGTGATTGAACTACTTGCCTGTAGGTTTCATATGATCAAGGTCATCTTTTATTATCCCTTATTCTTTTAGCCCTCCTATGATTTTTTTCCGCTAAAAAGAGAATAAATTGTTCTAACCTTTGAACCTTGAGCCTTATGCATGTTTTGAAAATTCTTTGTGAAAATATTTACCTTGAGTTAAGCTGAGAACATTTGTGAGGTATTGATAAAGGTTCAAGTTTGGGGTTGCTTGAAAGATTGAGAAAGGAAAAGAAAAAGCATTGAGCTATGTAGTGAATACATGAAAAACAAAAGCAAAAGAAAAAGAAAAGAAAAGAAAAGAAAAGCTCAATGCAAAGGAAGGCTGGGAAAAGGAAAAAGGGTTTATTCTTGAAAGATGAAATCATAAATGTATCTCTCTTAGCTCAAGGATTTTGCTGACAAAAAAACCAATTTCCTTCCTAGCCCAGCCATAAAAAGCCCTTGTGATGAGAACTTGCTTATGAGTTTGTTTGATTGTGGTTAAATGAAAGGCGAAGTTAGTTTGTGTGACATTGTGATACCAGAGTGAAAAAGACATCAACACCTCAATATACAACTTTGAGTTGAGTGATACACTTTTGAGTGCTTGAGTGATACACTTTTGAGTGCTTGAGTGAAACACTTTCCTTGGTGAGTAGTTCTGTGAATTTCTGATTACATCTTTGCTTGGTTGATTGATCATTTTTAAGGATAACATTTGTTGAAGTATATGAGTATCACATTGATTTTGATTGGAATAAGGCATCTATACATCTTGACTGACATTTGTATGCTGAGTTGATAAAAGTGATCTCTTGTCCTGGAAGAAATTTTTTTTTTAAAATGTTGAATCATTGTAATGATTGTTTTGAAAAGCTGAGTTACATTTTGTTTTGCTTGAGGACAAGCAAGGTTCTAAATTTGGGGTTGTGATAACGGTTGAAAATATCGTTATCTACGATGTAATTTTGAAACTAAATGCACCCTTTTCTACTTAGAAACTTGGTTGATATCATGTTTTTGCTTTAGTTTTGTGAATGAGAGTTGACGTTATACTTAATGATTTTATTATTAAATTTCCTTGATTTTGTAGGCTATTGGAATGATTTGAAAGAAGAATTAAAGTACCAAATAGTTGGAATGCAGAAAAGTCAACCATAATGCATAAAACTCAACCATAGTGCAGAATTTTCGTCCAGCACTACGCCCGGGCGCCCTTCTAGGGTCGCTTGAGCGCCAGACAGTGTCGAACACCGCCTGAGCACCCCATTTAGGGCGCTTGAGCGCCAGTTCGTGGGCTTGGATCTGTTTTCTGTTATTTTTATGTTCTATTTAAGGACTTGCACATCCTAGGTTTTGTATCTTTTGATGGCTTAAGCACAAAAACACATTTTTCACACCTTGGGGGTAGATTTGAGGATGATGACAACTCTCCTCTTCTCTTTCTAGGGTTTTTTTATCTCTTTCATTCTTTCATTTCATTGTAATACTATTTATTGTTGGGGGATGATGTAACCTTGTGAACTCTCATGTATTTGAATTTATTCTTAACAATATATGTTTTTTTCATTAATTGTTAGAGTGATTCATCTATTACAACGCTTGCTTTGTTTAACTCGTTCATTAGCATGATTTATGAATTGCATGAATGTTGGGAGGTTCCTTACAATTCAGGTTCTTCCAAGAGTAATATTTCTCAAGGATGAGGGTATGATTCTTGGTCGTCTTAAAGCTTTTGATCTTCACATTTAATTACTAGGAATGCTAGGAATTGCATGAACTGGTGATTAAGGACAGGCTTATTTCGCCGAGGGATCAAGTTTAAGTAATTTAATGAGTGACGTTGACATTAATGAAAGAAGAAGAATTCTTATATACATGAGAGTAAATTAGATGAAATCTAAACCCCAACAACATATTCATCTCATATTATCAACTTCATCCATTCATTCTTGTGTTTAGCCTCAATTGATCAAATTGCATTCATGTTTATTTTATTGCATTTGCATTCAAAAACCCCAAAAATATGTTCTTTAGAGCCTTAATTAGTTGAGTAATCACATAACTATTTAGTGTCGTGAGTCTCTTGGAATACGATACTTAGTCTTACCATTTTATATTACTTGTTCGATTTGGTACAATTGACGACCATCAACAGTGGACTTGGGACCCATGTCCATCCTTTTAGGAAGAATTTTATTGTTGTTGAACATTAATTAGCTTAAGTTTAAGTTTTGGATTGTTTTTTAGATTGTTTAGTTCTATAACCACTTGAAACACATAAAATATATTATTTTGTGATGTGCTGGAAATATTTTCTGTTTTTCAAGTGTGATTTTATTGTAAAAACAAATTTATTTTAAAAAAATAATTTGGACGTCGGTTAATGCACTATCCAACGTCAATTGACGTGTGTTAGTACACTGTCTGACATCAAATTTCTTCCGATGGCTTCCTTGTATTTTCTCGCTCAGCGCGAGGTAAAGGCTCACTCAGCGCAATTGGGCGTCGGATGTGGGGGTGCTTCAACGTCAATTTCAACATCTGTGGGTGTGATCCGATGTCTAATTGACGTCTCCCAATATGACGTCAAGACGTGGTCAGACTTTAAAGGCCCAAAATACAGACGTTAAAAGCCTTTCTTATAGTGGTGTTTGAAGGAAAATGCAAGAAACTATAAATTACGTGCATGTTACCAAGTGTGACTAGTACAACTTCTAGTGAAATCAGAGTCTTTTTCTTGTGATTCTTGCTTTTAATCATTCATAATGTTTATTCATCTTTGTATGGCATTCATGTTTATGGCTCTCTATATCATGAATGAATATTAAATTAATATTTACATGAATATTCACAAGGACATAATTAACATTTTTTGTCATCTCGAATTTGAGGCAAAGCCAAACATCACAAAATGGAGGTTTAGTCTCATCAAGCACTATGATTTGATAGAGGAGCTATGGGAGCTGATTATGCGATAGGATAGAAGACCATAGATGTACAGAGAATCACTTTGAGTTTAATGGAACCACATACAACTAATTATACTCACATGTGCAAGAAGAAGGCTTATTTGACTCTAAAATAAAAGACATACTTTATACATAAATCTAATTGGATAGAGTAGTAGGATTCTCTATTGTAAGTCTAGTAGTGTTCTTTGCTTGAAGAATAGATGAAAAACGGGATATAAATTCTAGTTATATGTCAGAGAAGAATTAAAAACAAGGTTTTAAAAACTAATAAGGTTTTAAAAAATAAAAATTGATAAACAAAAAATATATTTATAATTAAATTTTTTATTAATAAAATAATCAAATATGATTTCAAACTATTTTTGGAAAATTTCACACCAAGGAATGTGTTAATTGCCAACTATAAGATATGAGATATATGAAATAACATTTTTCTCATGCTATTTTAGTTTATTACCAAATAATTAAACATGTTTATTACAATTTGTTATTTTTTTTGTCTTTTTCCTTCCTGAACAGTTTTGCATAGTTTGTTGTTTACACTATCTAGTTTGTTGCAGATGGATGATTTTCTTCATCCTTACATACACAACCTTTGCCTTTCCTGTATATCATGGAATCAATGAAACATTTATTCTGAGATAGTATCAAAACTCTTTCAGATGTTCTAGTGGCCAAGAGCCTATCATACAAATTTGTTCATTTTTTATTCTACTACATTGGCTAATATGTTTACTAAGGCTCTTTATCCCAAAGCTTTCACACAATACATATCCAAACTGGGACTATTCAATGTTCATAGTCCTGCTAGAGGCCTCTTTGAACAGTTTTGCACAGTTTGTTATTACACGTGTCTAGTTTGTTACATATGGATGGTTTTCTTCATCAAACAAAAAATATATTTATAATTAAATTTTTTTATTAATAAAATAATCAAATATGATTTCAAACTATTTTTGGAAAATTTCACACCAAGGAATGTGTTAATTGCCAACTATAAGATATGAGATATATGAAATAACATTTTTCTCATGCTATTTTAGTTTATTACCAAATAATTAAACATGTTTATTACAGTTTGTTATTTTTTTGTCTTTTTCCTTCCTGAACAGTTTTGCATAGTTTGTTGTTTACACTATCTAGTTTGTTGCAGATGGATGATTTTCTTCATCCTTACATACACAACCTTTGCCTTTCCTGTATATCATGGAATCAATGAAACATTTATTCTGAGATAGTATCAAAACTCTTTCAGATGTTCTAGTGGCCAAGAGCCTATCATACAAATTTGTTCATTTTTTCTTCTACTACATTGGCTAATATGTTTACTAAGGCTCTTTATCCCAAAGCTTTCACACAATGCATATCCAAACTTGGACTATTCAATGTTCATAGTCCTGCTAGAGGCCTCTTTGAACAGTTTTGCACAGTTTGTTATTACACGTGTCTAGTTTGTTACATATGGATGGTTTTCTTCATCAAACAAAAAATATATCTATAATTAAATTTTTTTATTAATAAAATAATCAAATATGATTTCAAACTAGTTTTGGAAAATTTCACACCAAGGAATGTGTTAATTGCCAACTGTAAAATATGAGATATATGAAATAACATTTTTCTCATGCTATTTTAGTTTATTACCAAATAATTAAACATGTTTATTATAGTTTGTTATTTTTTTGTCTTTTTCCTTTCTGAACAGTTTTGCATAGTTTGTTGTTTACACTATCTAGTTTGTTGCAGATGGATGATTTTCTTCATCCTTACATACACAACCTTTGTCTTTCCTGTATATCATGGAATCAATGAAACATTTATTCTGAGTAGTATCAAAACTCTTTCAGATGTTCTAGTGGCCAAAAGCCTATCATACAAATTTGTTCATTTTTTCTTCTACTACATTGGCTAATATGTTTACTAAGGCTCTTTATCCCAAAGCTTTCACACAATGCATATCCAAACTTGGACTATTCAATGTTCATAGTCCTGCTAGAGGCCTCTTTGAACAGTTTTGCACAGTTTGTTATTACACGTGTCTAGTTTGTTACATATGGATGATTTTCTTCATCCTTACATACACAAAATTTTCCTTTCTTGTAATCATTATCATGGAAGCAATAAACTTTTATTATGAGACAGTTCACCATTTTGTTTATTTTATTTCCAATTCAGTTCATCATTTTCTTGATTATAATGATTCTACATTAAATTTATATATATATATATATATATATATATATATATATATATATATATATATATATATATATTTATTGAAAAGAAAATGGAAAAGAAAATAAAAACGAGAGCATAAGGAAATAAAGTTTTATTTATATGATAGTATTATAATATACTATTTTATATTGGTTGAAGTTGAACTTCAATTGCTGGAACCACTGGAACCACAGCGACTGAGTGTTCTATATGTAGATAGTACAAATACAGGTACAGAGTATGTGTCATGACAGCTACTAAAAGGAGCATAACCATGAATAATGAACAATGGAGCGTACCACCAGTGTTTTAAGTGCACTTCATATATGGCAGATGGCTCCCAGTCATTAAATCCTGTTAGCAAAAACATTCACAAGTTACTATGTTTAGATAATAATAACAGTAGTAATAATAATAATTTAAAAGAAATAAATGTTGACATAGTGATCAGTGCAGGGACAAAGAAGAACTGCAATTGGAAATAAAGAAGAGTGGATACTTGATTAACTCCAGCAATTTATAGTGTAATTGCTTGCAAGAAACTATAATTTACGTGCACTTTACTAGATGTTATATATATCGATTAGTGTTATATATCTGATATAGCTAATATTTTTCTTTGGAAGAAAATGCAAAAAACTATAAAGTACGTGCATGTTACCAGGTGTGACTACTTCTAGTGAAATTTAAGACTTTTTCTTGTGATTGCTGTTTTTTACCACCCATAATGTTTATTCTTCTTTGTATGACCTTCGTGTTTGTGCCTCTCTTTATTTGAATATGATACATAATAAATACTCATTTAACTGATGTGGCATTCCTATTTATATTTGTACACGTAATAAAGCACAAATTTATAAAAAATTCAGTTTTCCATGTCACTTGTCAAATTTGACATTTTAGACCGGATTAGTAATTTTTAATTCATCTCATGCATTGTATCATGTTTAATCCTTCTAAATCAGTTTCATATTGAATTTGCATTTTGTCGCAATGTCTCTATATGCATTTTGTCACTCTGGGTTTAGTCTCATGCATTATGTTCACTCCATCCCCCAATATTTGAATAATTTTCACGGCCAACTAAGACATAGCTACTTGAATTCCTGATTTCCTTGGATTGATGTCCATTGCTACATTAGGAGATTTGTGAAATTTGGTTTGAATCTTATGCGACTAGAGGTTGAACATATGACGCAATACCTTATGAGGAACACAGTAAGCACTGCCAACATGTTCCGGAGGCTTATACCAGACAAAACAAACATAAATATTTTAATAATATTGTAGCTATAGTCATGTTCCAAAATGGGTAAGTTTAAATTTGTTTGTGTACACAATATAACAACGGCAATCAAAAGAGAATCATCATTGCTCAACAGTATCAAGGACAATCAGAAAAGGAGGACATTGACAGTACATGTTTTAATTAAAGTTTGATGTCATACCTTAATTTGGTAGGTTTTTAATCTTAGTAAGTGATGCCATTCAGCTTCGAATTTCAGTCTAGTTGAGTTGAAGTTAATCATTAATAAAGAGTGAACAAGACCTGGTAGAACAATCAAGAAAGCACCTGCACCTGGCTCTAGCGTCTTGGTTCATCTTAACCTGACGGAATGACCATTTTGGAATTCAATGGGACAGATTATGAAGAACTGACCGGAGATACCCGGAAATTCTTACTTGATACCTAGGTGACTTGTAGACATAGCTAGTCTAGTTTGGACAGTTTGCGTGCATTGGTTACTTGTTGCTGCCTGTTATTGCAACTGGTTTTAGGTAGTTTTTCCAGTTCTTAATTTTAGACTTGGCCTAACCTATATAACGGCTTGAATAACCATTTAAAACTTGTTCACAATATAGTACGTTAGCTTAGTAGTTTAGAAATCAGAATTCTTTTCTCTATAGCTCTGCACGGTTTCATTCATTCCAATCCAAACAGTTCTAGTTTTAGGTTTTAGGTCTTTCTCTGGATTTCTCTGCAAGTTTCATTCACGCATGGACTGATTCTCGGATGATCAAGCTTTTGCGACATCTTTTATGATTCTGGTATGAATTAGCTTGCATTTTTCTTCTCTGTTTTATTCTCGTATATTGCTAATAGTATACTGAAGTCAACTTGCTTTTCCTGATTTTTGCTTTTGCTGATTTTTGCTTCTGAATCTGTTTTTCATTCAAACATTTAGTCTCTAATCTTTTTTCATGTTACGGGTAAAACTGAAATATGAAATCACAACTGGAATTGGCATTGGAATTGAGTCACGGATGCAGAAACAGAAGTAAAGCCATCCACATTTTGAATTAAGAAACAGAAATAAGAAACCAGGAACAATGCTGAAAATGAGAAATGTATTGACCAACTGAAAAACCTAACAAAACTGAATTACCTATGACTATTATCATGCAAGAAATCTAAAAAGAAATGGAAATTGATCCAATTGTGCAGCATAGAGCCGTTTCTAAATCCAAGTCAGCAATAAGAAATGGCCTGTACTTGTCATACACTTGAGCCAGAAAATACATAATAAAACTGATAAAGCAACATATTTACAGATTTCAAAGAATTTTTTTATTCCGAAAAATGCAAGAAAACAACAGAATGAAAAAAAAAAATGAATGCAAGGCTAATTTTACAAACTAGACCTAAGTCACCAAGTCCTCGGCAAGGACTCCATTTGTTAAACAACCTCTAGTCGGGTTAAAGGCTAACAAACCACAATTCCTAGAATAGGGAACCCTGGGTATCGAATCCATCACTTGGTTCGTATTAAGCTCTGTATTAGATACTTAACCTTGCTAACAAAATGCAAGGGGAAAAAAATAATATGAATGAATGAATCTATGTAAAACCTAAATGCATGGCATATGAAGGTGAAATGCTATGAATGACGCAGCATCGTGAAAGAATGTGATAGGACCATGAGGGCCTATGTTAGGAGAAAGGGAATAAGAACAAGAACATAGGTTGTTAGGAGGTTTGGGGTTGTTAGGCCCTTGGGGAATGACTATATATAAGGGGGAGGTGTCTTGTGGAAGACAGTACTTTTAATTGAGAGAGTAGAGACAGGAGTTGTTACATCTTGTGTTAAGAGAAGCTTTGTCCCTTGTCTGTTTTCAAACCGTCTTGCTGTTTTGGAATAATAATACCATTTTTCAAGTGTGAATGTGTTTACCTGTTGCGTTCTGGATCCAAACCAGAACAATCTGGGTTCTTATGACCAAGAAACCTAACAAAATGCCTAGTTTTAAAATGGATGCCAACTACTAATTGGTAGGATGCTATGCATGTAATGAGCCTAAATTAGTTCGCTAAAGAAGAAACAAAATATAATGCTCAATTATAGAGAACAAATGCAAAAAATCTAAAAGCTATGTTTGAAAACCTATGAATGGTAGAAGCTCACGTGACAACACATAAGCTGACAATGAAACCAGATTTTTAAACATTGAAAGTGATTGTACTAGGCTGTCAATTATGCAAACATGAGCGATACAATAAAGAACGAATCTAATAGTATGAAATAGATAGGGAAGATACATATTATGTAAGAACTCCAAGTGGTTATCAACAGTAGGCATGAAGGCTAGAAATTTAAAGATAAATGAAATGCAGAGCAACAACTTAAAGACAGGAATTTAATGCAGAAGCTATGGAATGGAAAACCCCAGTTGGATATCTGCTACTATGCACGACTCTGAAACAGGAATTCAATATGCTATGAAATGCAAGGAAATTAAAGAGAACCAACAACTGAGAACCAATTCCAAAGAATTTAACAATCACAATTAAAGAGATATACTTATAACAATATGCTGAGTTTCTACAAAGGGGAGTTCTTGAGGTCGCTTTGTTCTCACAAGAACCTTCAACGCTCTTCTCTATACTGCAAATCCAAGCCACTTCGAACAACATTGGAACGAACAATTCTTACTGCACTTCGAACCCTCTAGAACACATTGGTTCCACTCTGCACTACTATCTACTCCGTTTCTACTCGGAATAGGAAGAAAGAAGAGAAATTATTTGTGCGATTCTCTGCCTTTATCAGAACTGACAGAAAAGGAAAAAAAATAAAAAACTGGATTCTTTGTCTTCTCTCCCTACTGTGATCTCTACTTTATACAAAAGAGAAAAGAAAACCAAACTCTAATGTCAAACGCAACTCTGCAGACCATGGTTCAGCTCTTAGAACTCGCGTGCCCTGGTTCCAGCACCACTCAAATCCTTCAAGCCTTGGTTCGAGTCTCTGATACAACTTAAAAAAATAGGGAAGAAACCTGATCTCCTTTTTTCTTCACTGCTTTGCGTTTTGATTAGGGCAATCCAGCCCTTAATTGACCAGGGTCATTCTTCCAAACAATCAGAACATTAAGGATGTGTTCGTTTGCAGAGAATTCAGAGTTTATGTGAATTTGCCCTGTAAATTAAACTCGTGTTAGATTTGCTAATTTAAAAGCGAGTGAATGAGGGATGTTAATTTTTTTGCATCTTCTCTAATATGCTGAGATTTGGAGGAAATGAAAGGACTAATATGCTGAGATTTAGAGGAAATGAAAGGAAAATTTCTCTTTTCTTTCGAGGAAGCTTATTTCTCTGTTTTCGAGGAGCCTGTCAGCATTTTGGATTACTTACTTCAACCATTGCGGTGGAATAACTCCTTCTCTGGACTGTAATGTATTTATTTTTTCTTCTTTTTCTCGATCAATCATTAAAATAAAATTTGTAACATAAGAGGGTTTGATATATTCTAAGTCTTTGGTCAGTTTTAAAACTTTTTCATTATCTTCAGAAAAAATTCTCAACAATGAAAAATATAACTTATTAAAAATTAAAAATTAAATTAAACATATAAAAGTAAAAAGACAACTGATCCATGCATCATAAATATTTTATTTACCAAAATCAGAGACACAGAGCGACAAAAATACTTTTATTTAAATTTTATTAAATTGAAGTAAAATACAAGGGCAGTTAATGCTCACAAATTTGTTTTGAAATTAAGTAAATTCAATTTCAACTTATCAAATATAGTTGATATATGATAAAAAAAATAGTTTCAGTTGTTCCTGCAACAAATTGTGCTATAACCAGACAAATTAACTCTGAAAATTTGTTTTAACGTAGATATAACATTAAACATAATTTAATATAAATGTATAATTTACCATAAAAGTCTTTCTACTACTGTTAAATGTTCCTTTGTAGTCAAATTTAATAAAATTTGTTAATGTTTAATGAATTTCAATCAATTTAACATTATCATTTCAAAAAATACTTATAAACGGAAGTCTGAACAGGAGCTTCAATAAAACCATAGGATACAAGGAAAGGATATATAATTTTGATGGGTGCAATAAAAAAAGCAGTAAATGAATTTAATAATAGTCTTAATATATATAAAATAAAATAGTTTTGTTTGGTGAATTTGAAATTTAGAAGAAAAGGAAATTAGAAAAAAAAGATGATAATATGCAAATGAATACACAGATGTATTAATTATTGTGAAGGAAAAGAAAGAGTTTCCAATATTGCATTAACATATTTAGTAGAGTACAAAGTGCAGACAATGTATTATGAGTAATCAGAGCAATGTAGCACACAAGAAGTAGGAGTGATTCTCCATGCACCTCACGGTCTTCCTCCTGCACCTCCAAAACATATTTTAATTCCAATGATACCCTTCACAGAGAAACCGCATTTTGAACTGCGGCAACTTCCTCCTGCACCTCCAAAACATATTTTAATTCCAATGATACCCTTCACAGAGAAACCGCAGTTCGATCTGCGGAAAGCACAAACCCACTAGCGCAGTTCAAAATGCGTAAAGCACGGAGATCCCACCGCATTTCGATCTGCGGCTGAGACAAACCGCACTTCGAAGTGCGTTAGATTTTTAGGGTTTAGTTTTTTAATTTTTTTATTAGGTTAGTATATATTTATTTTATTAGGTTTTATTTTTATTAGGTTAGTATAATAAATTTAATTTTTTATGTTAGTTGTTAAATAAAATGTTTTGTTTTAATATATTTTGAATTATTTTATTTGTTTGTTAAATTTTGTTGAATTTGTTATTTTTCAACATATTATTATTTTCTTAATATATTATTTATTATGTATTTAATTGTATTTAAGTTTTTTAATTTTTTATGAAATTAAAATAATTATTAAATTGTTTATTGAATTAAATAATAATTATTATATGTAATGTTAAATATTATTTTGAATTTAAAGTGCAACAATCACTACCAAAATAATGTATTTTAAGGGAGGTTTATTTTTGGCGGTTTTGAAAACCTCCTTCTGCAATTCCTAATTCTCTCGTCCTCTTAGCCTCATCTAAATTCTCTTTTCCATCGTCCTATCCTCTTTCCAAAACCCTAGAAATTGGGAAACCTCATTCCATTCAAATTTAGTGGTTATAATATCATGTAAATCGTTATGGTTAAATTGATTGATTTTTGTGTTATATTGAGCATGTTGTGATGTATGATCTTGGTTGGAATGCATATATGTTTTAGAGTTCTTGTTTTTCTTTCTATGTTAGGTATGTTAGGTACTGGGAACGTAAGCTCGTATTGAATCGCAATTTCTATAATCCTGATTCAAGAGAAAGACATCAGGAAGTCCAGTTTTGAAAAACATTGATTTTAGAGCAGAGCCAACAGAGAGAGAATTAGAAGCGTGAAACAGAAATATAAGTTCAAGAAGTTTGATATTTTGGTACAAAATTTAGAAGCATACACGATTAAAGGTCATTTTTCAAAATGAATAGATTAAATACTATCTAGAAACAGAACAAGCATCTTCTTGTTATAATGCACAAAATAACTTAGATTCTTAGGGAATGCTTCCTTATTTTCATATTTGAATTCAATTACTTATTCCAGTGTGGACCTTACATAGAGATCTGTATCTTAGTAGTTTTTGTTTTATAGACCGGAGATTCACGTCTTGAGGTTCGTGAGCGTGTGTAATATATCAGAGATCAACTTTTAGAGCTTCACGAGGTAAGTATTTTCTACTGTAATTTGCTACTGTAATTATTTGGATGGATGATTTTTATTCTTTTTCACACTTGCAGATCAATAAATAGTTTAACACTTGTACTGAAAAATTTGATTTAATTCCCGTTCAATCTGGAAAGTAAAAAAAATGTTAGCCATATTGTAAAAAAGATACAGAAGAGGAATGAATGTCATTGTCAAATGAAATAGGTTATTGTGGTTTTGATGTATTATAGCTTACTTCAGGCAGTATGTCTATTTCATGTGTATCTTGAAATGTATGTTTTACATCCTATTTGAAATTAAATATGATTTGATAATTTCTTTTTATTGGAAGGCATATTGTTTTCCTATTTGATATTATGTATTATCATCAATTCCCACGTATCTCAGACGTTTGGGTTCTGGTGTCGTATTTTGTTCTGATCTAATATTAAAATGCATGCAGCTTCTTTTCTTTTTGGGGGAAAATTGGCCAGACTTCTAAGCGCCACATGTCTAGGGAGAAGACAGATATAATTTTAGCATTTCTTAATTGAGAAAGAGGTCACTTCTACTTTGGTAATGGACTCCTTGCATAGTGGATTGAAGGCTCTTGAAGGCCAGACTAAAAACCAAAAAGCTAAAGTGAAATGACTGGATGCTGAAGAAATACCAGCACCAATTGTTCATGTTGAGAAAGACATGTTTGTACTGGTGGATTATGTTTTACTGCTACTTGAAAGGGCTGCAATAGAACCATTGCCTCCTAAAGATGAAAAGTGCCCTCAAAACCGGACAAAGGTAAGATGTAGAATTATGTTTGTAATAGTGACCGTGGAATTTTGTGTTGATGCCTGATCTGATAACTGGTGACATGGTTGAGCACTGATCTCTATGAAATGTGATGGTATTGGGCTGAGGTTTTTAGAAGATGTAGTTGACAAATAAGAGCATAACAGAATATGTTTGAATGGGGTCTAGACTAGGGAGAAAAGAAAACTGAAACTCTGCTATTATATTCTGAATAGCATTATATTTAGGATTGATTTTCGCTCAAGTACTACTACTACATCAGCTGGTCATCTGAACTATTAACCTTTAGAGTTATTTGATTTATGCTTTTATGCTTCAATGTTTTTTTCTTGTTTCTTATTTTGTGTGTATTTTATTCTGTCATTTTAGAATGATTACACGTGTTTTAGAATTGCTTTGAAAATTTATAATTGAATAATAACAATTTTGCAATAATTTTTTTTTTCAAAAAATGTCTCATTGTAAACATATATTGGTAATCATCATGTATTAAATTACTTTAATTTAAAAATTTAATGAGATTTAATAATAAGGGCCCTGCTTGTTTAAACTTTAAAAAGTGAGTTATTATGATTGTTTATTTTTTTAATTTAGCTTGTAGACATGTGTTACACGTCTTGCATGAGTAACTTGGGGATTTTAAGGGCAGTGAAATATATGAATATGGCGCTTTTGGCTTTTCAGTTTTGGCTAAAGGTATGAAATACTCTAATATAATTGATATTTGCATATGTTATTGTTTTTAATTTGTCTAATAATTTTTTTAAAATATTATTAACTAATTATTGTTTTATATTGTAGGTATTTGAAAAAGGAAGCATATCAAATGATGGAAAAAAGGAAGCATATCAAATGATGGATAAAATGAAGAAGTACCAAATGATGAAAATAATGAAGAAACTATAATTATTATTCATAACATGTTAATTTTAATTTTTAAGAAACATTAATTGTATTTCTAATGTTTACAATTTATATAATAATATTTTTGTTTATATTTAATGTTTACATTTAATTTTTGGTTTCATATTATTTAATTTTGGTTTATTAATGATAATCAAGTAATTTGAATAATAAAAAAAATTAAATTATTTACATTTTCAGCGGTTTTGAAAAACCCTCAAA
This sequence comes from Vigna umbellata, assembly GCF_029865625.1. Lineage (NCBI taxonomy): Eukaryota > Viridiplantae > Streptophyta > Magnoliopsida > Fabales > Fabaceae > Vigna > Vigna umbellata. The sequence continues at coordinate 23,242,499 of NC_142170.1, forward strand.
AGTACTGGCGGTTTTCATAAATCCTCACAAATTACCGGCGGTTTTGCTTAACCCCGGTTATTTCCGGCGGTTTTAGTAAAACCTCCACTACTACCGGCGGTTTTAGTAAAACCCCCATTACTACCGGCGGTTTTAGTAAAACCCCCACTACTACCGGCGGTTTTAGTAAAACCCCCACTACTACCGGCGGTTTTTCAAAACCCCCGCTAATTGCGGCGGTTTTTTAAAAAACCGCCGGTAATTACTTAACGACGCAGGTTTTCCCAACGGTTTTCCTAACCACGGGTAACATATTTTCCGGGGGTTAAAACCGCCGGAAACGAGAAAAATAACCCCCGGTAAAAATCTATTTTTTTGTAGTGAATTAATTCAAACGCACTTCGAAGTGCGGTTAGGAAACAATTAATTAAAATAGGAAACGCACTTCGAAGTGCGGTTAGGAAACAATTAAATAGATAGGAAACGCACTTCGAAGTGCGGTTAGGAAAGAAACAATTAACAATTAAATAGATAGGAAATGCACTTCGAAGTGCGATTAGGAAAGAAACAATTAATTAAAATAGGAAACGCACTTCGAAGTGCGGTTAGGAAAAAATTAATTAAAACGCACTTCGAAGTGCGGTATTAATTTTTGACTTTTTGTTAATAAAGGGTAAAGAAGTAAAATTGGGGGTGCAGGATGAAGGCAGTGAGGTGTAGGAAGAATCACTCAAGAAGTAGATAGCGCGTAGGGACCGAAGTTCAAGAATCAAAGGTCTCTACGACACATTTCATATTTTTTCTGAAACGAAATAAAACAAACTTGAAAGAGTCTCATCGAGTCTTCACTTTTGTCGACTCATTCATCTTTTTCTTTTTCGTCTTCCTTTTGTTTTTCTCTCATTTCAGCCATGGATTCCAATCATTCCATATCCCCGAGACAGCAAGAGAATCAGAAACCATGGCAGGGACTGCAATCTCCCAAAGCCGTCGTCAGATCGGGAGCCCGTACCCGACAACGAAGATAAAAAGTTGGTCCGGAAAGAAAAAAAAAGCTAGTCAGGAGAGGGAAAAAAATTGAAGAGCATACGTGAGAGAAAATAAAAAGTACGGCGGATCAGCATGAAATTAATGTTCTTACTTTTTCAACTTTTTATTCATACAATTTTGATAAGATAAGAATTTAATGTCTTCATTTTTAAAATTGAGTACAAAACAAAAATTCACTTCTTAACATCCGAACGAAATAAGTATTTAAGGCTTTTTTTCAACTAATAAGATAAGTGTCCCTTTATTTTTTGGATTACGTATACTACTCATAATTCAATCTTATAACATTATCTTTATGCATCTTATATAACCTTTATTTAAAAATATCTTGTTTATTTTTATTTAAATTATTATAATAAAATTAACCAAATATAATAGGCTCAATATTCTTGATGGTCTCTATTTTCGTCAAGTGCGTTCGAATTGGTTCCTGTTTTTATTTTTTGTTCATTGTTATCCTAATGAATGTAAAATCTGTTCAATTTGGTTCTTTTTACAAACGTCGTTTAAATCGTTAACGGCAGACAGTAGAGGTGTGCACAACAATGTTGAGATGACATTTAATTACCCACGTGGATACCTTCAGGCACACTAAGGTGTAGTGGATTCTGAAAGAAATTCCATTTATTTAATGAAACCCAATTTTGATGAGGGTGGAGAGTGAAATTAGGGTTAGGGTTTTTTACTTTACTTCAGTGAAAGCGAAAGTGAGGTTCGAGTTTAACCATTATTCTTCCCAATCTTGGTAGTTGATGCACTACAAGAAAAAGGCCATTTACATACCAATTATTACATACGGATCTAAATCAGTATATAATAAAACTATTACATACGGATATTATGTACGAATGTTAAAAAATAATAAAAAATTAAAAATTTAACCCTAAGTGAAAACCTAATAGCCTGAGAATTAATTGAAAAGTTCTCGAGCCATTCCCAGCTTTCCCTCTCATCTCTTTTGCTCTGAGCTTTCTCTCTCATCTCTTTCGCTCTGAGCTTTCCCTCTCTTCTCTTTCCCTTTCGATCACAAACCATCGTCACGTGTTTTTCGTTAATGAGGTTTCGAGAAAGGGAATGGGATCGCGGTGCCGTTGAGGGCCCTCGTGCTCCGGTCTAACCGAGGGTTTGGATCGACGGCCGTTGCATAGTGCTACTACAAGGATGACGAGAAGAGGAGTGTGCGACACACGGCATGCTTGACACACAGGGTTGCAAGCCGAAGCGTGGAGTGTAATGGGTGATGATAGGGAAGCCTGGAGCTGGGAGGAACCTCTTAGCGTAGAGGCTCTCGAAGGTTCTAGAAGTTCCTCACATTTCCATGGCTATGCTCTTCAGCCAGAACCTCAACCCTTGCTCCTACCTCTATCACCAACGAGCAAATGCCTTAGATCATGGAAAACTTGTCCCAGAGGAAAATACTCTCTTATGACCATCACGCTTCGTTCTTTTTGCACTCACGGTCACGCTAACAAAGTTCCTTCATCTAGTAAGTAATCCCTTTCTTCTTTGATTCATAAATCCCTAAAATTGCAAAACTCGAAAACCCTAATTTGTTTCTTCTTTCTTCCTATTGCACGTAACGATATGTGGTGTAGTTCGGAAGACGTTGTTCCATTGTTACCAGATATCGATTGAGGCGAGGGTGTTGCATTTTGAAAACATTCGAAGTGGTAGTAAGGTATGTTTCGGTGATATTTGTTTTCTCACGAGGTTTTTGTTATGTTGTTTTGTTCATCATTCTCTCTGACCTGGTTTGGACATGTTCTTAGGTCTTAATGGATTAATTAGTGGGCATTCAGGAGCCTAACTTTGTGCAATTGACCAAGTCGATGGATTCATCCTTATTTGCAAACACGATATGCAGGTAAGGAGTTTTATGTGGAGTTAACATGTTCAGTGGCTAGCCTTATTTGTGGTATTTATTGGCACTTCAGGTTTTTACTGTTATATTGGTAACTATTTCCTAATGAGTTGACCATTGTTGTTACAAGTAAAAGTATACCATGCTTGGAAGTGAAACCCACCTGTTGTTAGCATTCCATGAGAAAGAAAGTAGAGATTTGTGTTTTTCATGAATGAGAAATTAATGAAGAAACAAAAGAAAACTTTATCCTAGAAGCTAATTTGGCAAAGTAACCTTTCATTACTAGTATTCATACTCTTTTTTGTACCCTGCTGTATTTTACTAATAAGACAAGAAATTTACCATAGTGATTCATAAGTTAATTTGTATCTATGAGATTTTGAATCCTAATTTTGGAGATTTTAATGATTTGATGATCTCAATTCCTACTAATGGACATGACAATTGGTTTGCTTATGTGATTTCATAATCGACCAAGGTGCAGGGTATGCTTAGATATGCATAAACAAGTTCAATTTTCTTCAATGTGACATATGATTACAGGCTATATACAGGGAGAATATCAAATAAAAGTAACTAAAAGTGCCCTGGCCTTGTTGCTAACCAGCAGGTACAATGAATTGGGAAAAATACATGTCCATGGCCAAATCTGCATGTATTGGTTAGGGATCACTTGTAACACAAATCTTCATGAACTAGTTGAAAATTAAAGTACCAAAGCTTATCAACTTTAAGCTGACTGTTAACTTTTCTTCCAGGATATTACTTCTAGCTCTTTTGATTGCAAAATTGGCTTTCTTATGGAAATCTCATCTATTAGAGAATTACCTGATATGGTAAGAATTATGAATAACTCATGTAAATAATGATATTTGAATATGAGAATAACTTTTCTTTTGTTGTTTATCTGTCTTTATGGGCCATTGTTAGCCTAATTATTTTGACACATGTTCTTTTGTTTCTTTTGGAGGTTGATAAAAAGATGATTGTAAAAAAGAGGAAAAATTATGCTATTTTTACGAACTAGAAAAATAATGAATTAAACCTACAATATTAAAATAAAAATAATGAAGTTGTATTTTATTAATTTTTTTCTTGTTCATCCTTTTTGCTAATGCTACTAAAAGTTTAATGAATAGACAAAGAAAATTAAGATAATGGGAGTGAATATAAGGTACCACCGTCTCCATTCCAACTTCAATAGGATTCTGGGCCAAAATTTGAAAAAAATCATGTATTATTATTTATAAAAGTAATAAAAGTATTTCATGATGGAATAGTTGCATTTCTCTTTCTTTTTAGATAAAATGTTTGATTATACATTTTAATTCTTTTCTCCTTTAACAATGTGTTATTAATATGTTAAAAGTTATAGATTTCATTTGCAATTAAATGACTTTATTACTTTTTTTCCAATATTGGTTTGACTGTAATTATTGTTTTTTAATTAAAGACTACTCGCTGTTAACTTTTCAATTGGAATAAAGTTTCATTCAAAGTTGCCACTTTCACAGATACTTGTTTTCTCAGCAGGAACGAACCCAAGGGTGTTTGTGGTGTATTGCCATGTTCTTGCAACCATTGTAATTGCTCTAATAACTTATTTGTCACAGTATTCATCATGACCTCTCACTCCCATTTCTACTACCCTTCAATCTCAGCTCATGTCTTCACTTTCTTTTTCCTTTCACAGCAGAAATTCTTGCTCCTATTACTTTGATATTTTAATTTGATATTTTTGTAGGAATTTATTTAATTTAATATTTTTATGGGAATTAAAGTTGGCAACGCTATTGTCAAGCAGTTGGTGAGTACTTTTTTGTGAGTTTCCACTCAATATATATTTGTAGATAGCTATGCTTACAAATGTTACTACTGTGAACTGTAGGATGATCTCAGTTGCCAATGTTGTTCCATTATGGTGTGTTTCAATATTTCTTTTGTTGTTTCATCTGTACCTAATTTCATTATTAGAGATGTGCTAGTCCAACTATATGTGCTTCGATATATCTGGAGATTCTCTTGGTATCAGGGGTAGGTATCCAATTGAACATGGTTTTTGGTTTGTGAAATTTTATCGATTTGCATTTTCACTCTTTGGACCTAAATGAGTTTGATCTTGTTCTGTAGGTGAAACCTGATGACATATGTTCCCAAGTTGGTTTATGTTCCGCCAAAAGGATTCAATCTAAGAGGTCAGAAATGTCTATGGATCTTTTATATAGATGTCTCTACTTTCTGCTTCCCTTGCAAGTCTATTATAGTTATGTCATTTCTTATCCCCTCCCTTTGTTTTCAGATTCCATCAAGCTTGAAGAAGGTCTTCCACCCAATAATTTTTTGTGCAACATTTGCAGAGCTAGCAACAATTGTTTCAGAGTTTCTTTATGAGTAGAGCTTGATTATATTTTAGGTTTAAATTATAGTTTAGTTAATATTCAATTCTATATTGTACAAGGGCTGGTTTGTTTTGAATTCTATTTATAAAGTCTTTTAATAAAATTTTTATGTTTTAATTATTTGTTTTAAGCATAATTATATATTATAAATTCTTTACATTTGTTAAAAGTTGAAACTAATAGCAATAACCTTATATAATATTATATTTGTAAGTTTTTTTTGTTTATTTTAAAGCTTTCTGTTTTTTATAAATATTTTTTTTTCTCTATTTTATGTTACATACGGATTTATCCGTATGTAAAAGAAAATTATTTTTTTGATATATTATATACGGATATTATATACGGATATATCCGTATATAAGTTACATACGGATATATCCGTATATAAATTACATACGGTTTTGTCCGTATATAAGTTACATACGGATATATCCGTATATAATTTATATACGGATAAATCCGTATATAATTTAGCTACGATAGTTTTATATACAGATTTTTATCTGTATGTAAGCCGTATGTAATCAAGTGTTATATACGGATTTTGGGTGTTATATACGGATTTTGATGGTATGTAATTTAATTTTTTCTTGTAGTGATGAGCCATGTCTCGTTCCCAATCTTCTTCTTCTTGTTGCAATAGCTTCGGGCACCGAAGTTGTAATTCCTCACATGGTGGTGGTTCAATGGGCGTAGGGATAGTAGTAAAAGTGGCTAGAACTTCAAAAAATCCTGGAAGAAATTTTTGGGGTTGTCGTAACTACAAGGTGATGTGAATAAAAACATTTGTAATTAAAGTCTATTTTTTTTGTGTTTGTAATTAACAATGTGTTTAACGAATAACAAAGTGCACCTGGTAATGTGATGTCTTGTAACTATTTCAAGTGGTGCAATGAAGAAAAGGTTGATGAAAGGGATGTTATCATTGGTAGTCAAAGGAGGAAGATTTGTTATATGGAGAAGACAGTAAAAGCTTTGAAGAGAAGGATCCAATTCTTAGTAGCAGTGGTGTATGTTCTCAGTGTACTGATCATAGCTATGTTGTGTGTGTTTTTAGGTTGATGTGTTGAAAGTGTGTGTTTAGGTTGATGTGTAATATGTGTTTTTAGGTGGTCCCAACCTGCTTTACTTTTGTGTTTTAAAAGGTTGAGGTTGTTAGATGGTCCCATTGTTAAGGTTGGACAACTGTGTTTTGTATTAAATGAATGAATGAATTGTGTTTTAACATTAATTGCTCAAATTAGTCCTTATTTCAGTTAAATATGTGTGAATCTGGTCCTCATGATGATGAGTGATGTGTGCATAAAATGGAAGTGGTCAAAATCAATATCAAAACATGGGTACGTGAAAACATTAAATTCATGAGTACATCAATATATTTTCACAATCAAAAGTCAGTTCATGATTACACCATCTAGTTACATAACAACACATCATAACAGATCCAATGCCAAATATATCAAAACATTATAAAGTATTTCAAAACATTACAAAGGACATCAGCTTTTAATTAGTGAAGTATTTCAAAACAGATATAGTACCAAGTGCACCAAATTTTGAACATTATAAAAGAGATGGTCTCCTAATTGGTAACTTGTCCCTTCTGATTGGTTGAATTGGTTGCTCTGTGGATTCCTGTGTTGATTGGGGTGGTGCTGCTTCAGATGGTTGTGGTAGGTCTAGTTGATCTTAAGGATGTAAAGGGCATTGATTTCTATTATGCCCAACAACACGACAAATGTTGCATTTCTTCCGGTGGCCACCTTTGGTCATCTAGGTTTCATCCCTCCTTAGCTCCCACCTTTCCAACCTTCTCTTTTTCTTTGTTCTAGCAGGTAATTTTCTTTGAAATGGTGGAAGGACGTCTGGGCATGATGTTCTTTCCTATAAAAGGTGCCCATTCACTGGAAATATGATTGAAGCATATGTTTCATCATATGTGGACCTTCTGAACCAAATAAGTAGATAGTCTTCTGGATCTAAATTTAAGAATCTCATTGCTGCAATAGCATGGCAGCAAGGGATGCCACTAATGACCCATTTCCGTGACACCAAGCCAAAATTACAAGTAAAATTTTTACAAAAGTAGCAAAGCCAAGTGTGGCTGTTGTTTCACAAAGTGCTGGTCCAAAATCATGAGCAAAAAGGTGGTATGATTGTTGAAACTGCTACTGAAATTGGTGCTGGAACAGCAAGAAAGAAGTGCACTTGGAGTCCAAGCTTGTGGCCCTTTTAACACCTTATCCACTTCCTAAGATGCTACCCCATTGGAGCAAGTAATCTAAGGTAGAAACACTGCACCAAAACGTCACAGCACCAAAGCAAACACCAAACCAGTCAACAAACAAATCAGCTGCTACATCAGGATTTAATTTTTGCAGTACAGTTTTTGGGCACAAATTTGAAGGCAAACAAGTTGAGTTCAAGTAAATTTAAGCTTGGAATAACAGAAGGGACACAAAAGGAACCTAGGAGAGGCACTAGAACATATTAAACAAGCAAGAAAAAGCAAAAACAAAGATCAAAATCAAGTGCAGTGAAACTGTTTAATAATTTTGCAAACTGTTTGATGAAAGTCTCCAATGAATTTCAGATTTTGTGATTTTCGGGTTTTGGGGTCAAAACTGGATTGCTTGGTTTTCTCTTGCTTTTTATGGATGTAGTACACTCTTTTAAGCATATCATTGCATTTGGAAACTTGAAACCAACTTTTGCCAATCCAGAAATAAAGATTTAAAGGTTGGATAAAATTCACTCTGCAGCCAAGAAACACTCTGCAGCTGAAATTCACTTGTTCATTTCCAAATTTAGGTAAAATTGATGGTTTAGGAAGTGATTTTTCATATCAGCTCAAATTTGACCAAATGAATAGTGCACAAAGGTTTAAAATGGTAAAATAAACTTTCTCAAATGGTAAGAATGCACCAAAACAATCAGATTCGTCAAAACACAATTGCAGTTGCTAAAAGTGCAGAAAAATGCACTAAAACTGCATCAGATTTTGAGAAAGCAGTGGAGTCAAAGCTGGATGGATCAATCAAAGACTCAAAGAATTCCTAATGCACTAGATCTAGCTTCAGAATTTTAGCTAGGAGATTTTAAAGCCTAAAACCAAGCTATGACAGCAAGCACGGTGCAAACTCTGATCAAAAACTGTGACAGCATTGTTTAGTGAATTTTGACTCAACTCAACTACTCATTTTGCAAATATGTGATTGATTGAAGTTACTATCACTTGAGACATGCTTAACATCATAAAAGAAACTTGTCTCAAGTTTTAGATACAACCAAAACTGGCAGAAACAATATGCAACAAATCAATCTAGAAGTGAATTCTGATGCAGAATTTGAAACCAGATTTGATGAACTCAACCACACATTTTGCTTTTCTGAGATTAATGAGTTTGTACAGTTATAGCAATGCTTAACAACACCAAAGAAACTTGCACAAAGCTTTAGAAACAAAAATTCGGGACAGAAACAGCTTGCACAGATTAAACCAGATTTGAATATTTGATGTTGAAGTTGCCAACAGTTTTGGATGAACTCAACCACTCATTTTTTGAATTATGCACTTTACAGGAATTATAAGGATTTGAGAACTGGTTAAACACATCAAACAACTTGTGCAAAGCTTCAGAATCAGAAAAAGTTAGCCAACACAGATTATAGAAGATTAAACCAGAAAATCAGTTGTTGTGCAGAGTTGGCTACTGGAAAACAAAGCTTGCATTGCTTTTAGCTCCAATGATCAAAGCTGGACATGATGCCCTTGCTTATATAATCAACATATAGCTAGCAAATGCACTGGACTCAATCAACAACGAAGAAATAAAGCTGGAACAGATTTAAACACTTGACAGCATGAAAAAGGCAAAAACATTTACACAAGACTTGACAGAAACTGAAATTGATTTACAAAGCTGAATTTGAACTCAAACAAACAAAGTGCACCGATTAAAATGATGAAGAAACACTAAGGAACAACTGAATGAACACAAACAACAAGCTCAAGTACGAATTAAGCAAACAGAATTGAAAAAAAAAATCAAAAATAGCATGACAGTAGAACAACACAACACGAACAAACTGGAAATGAATGAAAGAGCAACTTAGCTCTGGCAGTGGCAGCGTGGAAACTTGGCTCTTGATGCCAAATGATGGAAGCAGCTTCACTCTTCAAGAATGAGCAGCTTCTCGGACCAAAGGTGGCAGCGAAATTTGAAAACGCAGATGCAGTTGGAGGTGCACGGAAGGTGTTTGATGAATTGTTTGGTGCGGTTTTGAAGTGTGTAGGCAGAAGTTCTAGCTCAGAAAGTCTTCCAAGAGAGAAGGAAGCTAGAGGATAAGTGTGCTAAGAAGGCACAAGACAGTGAACTCGAAAGTGAGAATTGGCTGGACAATTCAGCAGCATTTCTTTATACAATTCAAGTTGAGTTTACAAATGATGAAGCTCTCTTTTATAGGAGAAGATGAGCTTGGAAGTGTGCAAGGAAAGCTACTGAATTATGCTAATTACATGTGCTGAAAACTAATGAACGTTAGTTGCATTTTTCACGTGGGAAGCATGGAGAATGTGCTTCAAATGAAGATGGCTCACAGTGTGGCTTGTTTTCAGGTGAAAAACAAGTAAAGTGTGCTTCAAAGTAAAGAAGAGCCATGGCTGAATGTGTTGCACATGGAAAGTGTGGAAAACATGCTTCATGGCTGGTTGCAACATACATTCCTACTTGCTTCTTTTGTTTCCTCTTTGCTTAGCAACTCTCCTAGGAACTTTCCAACCTTTATTGTCCTACAAACAATGTAAATGGAATTAGTTAAAGAGAACATGCTAAGACTTAGAAAGAAAAGATTAAGTCATTTATTCAACTTCCCTTTCTTGGTCTTAGAGTAAAGTTGATACTTCTTTGGATGGGAAGTCCCTAAAGGGGTTGCCATCAGTTCAACCTCAACTCTCTTATTCACAAAACTAAAACAAAAACATGATTCCAAGCAAGTTCCTAAGCAGAAAATGGTGCATTTAGTGTCAAAATTACATCGTAGATAACAGTATTTTCAATCCATGCACTGTCAGAAATAGGATAAATAATACCAACCTCAAGTAACTTTAGCACTTTTTTTCTCACCTCCTCCTTCATCACTGGATTTAACCTTCTCTATGGTTGAGCAACTGGTTTGTAATCATCATCCATAAATATTTTGTGCATGCAGTACGTCAGACTAATTGAGATCTGAGATTGACCATCCAATAGCTCCTTTGTTGGCTTTTAGTATCTCGACCAACTTTTCTTCTTCTTTGGGAGAGAGAGAAATGCTGATGATAACTGGTTTATTCCCACCTTCTTCTAAGAACACATACTTCAAGTGTGGGTATAACATCTTCAGCTCCAATTTGCTTTCCTTTTCTTTTTCTTCTGTGTTGATCTCTTCCATCTTTTGTAAAGGGACTTCTTTCAACTCTTTCAAATCCTCCAAGCACTCATCATTTAATTCTTCTTCTTTCTCATTCAATTCTTCACAAGTGTCAACTAACATCTCTTCCAAAAGAAAATTATCACTTGCTTTCTTTTCTTGTATCATGCAAATTTCATCAAGAGTGTCAAGATGGAAACACTCCTTGTCATCCTTTGGGTGAGACATAGCTTCAAACACATCAAAATTTACTTCTTCATCTTGTACTGTCACCTTTAGTTTTCCATTCTCCACATCAATCAACACTTTTGCAGTCTTCATAAAAGGTCTCCCAAGAATAAGAGGCACATTTACATCCTCCTCCATCTCCAAGATAATAAAGTCCACATGAAACAAAAATTTGTCTACCTTCACAAGCACATCTTCAGCTACCACATAAGGATATTTCAGCGATCTATTTTCAAGTTGAAGAGTCATCCGAGTAGGCTTGAGTTCCAAATTCAATCTTTTCAAACATGGAAAGCGGCATGAGATTGATACTGGCTCCCAAATCAATTAGAGCTTTTCCAACAGAGATATTTCCTATAGTGCAAGGAATAATGAAGCTTCCTTGAACTTCAATGGTTTCCACTTCAATGTACTTCCTTTTCTTAGTGAGGAGCTCCTTCAGAAATTTAGCATATGAGGGAGTTTCTTGCAGAGCTTCGGAGAAAGGTATGTTAATCTCCAATTTCTTGAAAATTTCCATGAAACGCTCAAACTATTTTTCTTTCTCCTTCCTAGAATAATTCTTAGGGTAAGGAAGGGGTTTTTCATGCAAGTCTTTCTTTTTTCTCTCATCCTCTTCCTCTCTTTTTTTCTTTTCTTCCCTCTATTTTTCTTTTTCATTTCTCTCACTCTCTTCTTTTTCTTTTTCTTTTTCTTTTCCATCTTTTCCTTTTTCACTCAGACTCTCTTTTTCTTTTCTCTCTATTTTTCTCTCATGTAAAATTTTGCCACTTCAGGTAACAACAACTTTGCACTACTCTCTAGGGTTTACTTTCATATTACCTCCAAAAACTTCCAGCTTCTGAATTATGTGACAGAGATGCCTCTTTATCCTTATGAATGTTGCTTCAGTGCTTTTATGATGAGAATCAGATGTCTGCATCAATTGTTGAAGTGTGTCATCCATTTTAACCATTATTTCTAATAGAGAGGTTTTTTGCTCCCATTATTGTTGTCTGGCAGCTTGTCCATATTGACTTGCTTCCATATTTGAGTGAGGTTTCCTCTAGTGGTTGAAATTACCTTGTCCGAATTGCATCCTGCAAACAATAGACACAAGAACCTAGATAACATTGTTAGCACAAAAACTAAAACAAACTACGTTAAACTCAAATTAAAATTAATACAAAACTAATAATAACAATAAAATAAAACAATAAAAAAAATAAAGTCAAAGTTAATCAAGAATCACATAAATAGAATAGTTTAAACCGTGAGTCCCCAGCAGTGGCGCCAAAAACTTGTTGATGGATTGGCAAGTGTACCAAATCGCACAAGTAATATAAACTGGTAAGACCAAGTGATGGAGGACCATCTAAACTACAAATAGGACTTATAACTAGAGCCATGGCTAGAAGAATCCAAGAAGAAGAGGGAGCATTTACTACTTTACTTCTATGGAGTATTATTTACTAAATCCTTCTTCTCTATAACTAAATGCTAGTCACATTGTTTTGTAGGACATTAATAAGGATGGAAAGTATGCTTATACATCCTAAAAAGCTTACCAAGCAAGGGAACACAATAAAACCGTGAAGCCTTCACATTGAAGCACATTTTCAACTCTTTCCATGTGCAAAATATTCAACCATGCACATGTGGAGCACATTCCAGCCGTGGACCATATTTCCCATGTGAAACACATCCAAAACGTGCATCTTCTTCATTTGAAGCACATTCCCCACGTGAAACATATCTAGCTGGTAGCTTCATGCACGTTTGAATGTAAATTGGTAGCTTCCTTTGCACATTTCAGAGGCTTCTCTTACTCTATAAAAGAGAGCTTATCTTTCTTGTAAATCAACTTGAATTGATATAGTGAAATGTTGTTGGATTGTTTCCAGACACTTCTTCTTCAAGTTCTCAGTCTTGTGCCACTTTAGCCACTCATTCTCTAGCTTCCTTCCCTCTTGGAAGGCTTTCTGAGTTAGAACCACTGCATACACACCTCCAAAACCGCACCAAACATTTCATCAAACACCTTCCGTGCACCTGTGCATCTCCAACCATTCTCCATTCCGCTGCTACCTCTGGTCCGAGAAGCTGCTCAGTCTTGAAGAGTGGAGTTGCTTCTATCACCAAGTATCATATCCCAAAGGACTCTCGGCACTAGACAGTCGTGTGATAACTCGATTAATTAAGACTTAATGAAAATGAGATCATTGGATTCAAATGCAAAGACAAAAAATTAAATATGAATGCAATTGGATCAATAGTAGAATAACACAGTGATGAACAAATGTTGTTTTTAATATGACATGGGTATGTTGTTGGGGTTATATTTCACCAAGTTCCCTCCCATGTATGTAAGAATTCTTCTATATACACCAATGTTAACGTCACTCACTAAATCACTTAAACCTAATCCCTCGGTGAAATAAGTTTGTCCTTAATCACCAATTCATGCAATTCCTAACATTCCTAGTAATTAAATGTAAAGATCAAGCGCTTTAAGATGACCAAGACTCATACCCTCATCCCTAAGAAATATTACTCTTGGGAGTAATTCAACAAGAACCTGAATTGTAAGGAACCTCCTACCACTCATGCAATTCATACATCATGCTATGAATGAGTTTAACAAAGCATGTTATAATCACAGATGAATTACTCTAAAAATTAATGAAAAACCATATGTTATTGAGAATCAATTCAAATACATGAGAGTTCACAAGGTTACATCATCCCTCAACAACAAATAGAGTTTAGTTCACCATAGACATGGTGAAACTAGATGAATAATGGAAAAGCATGAGATAGAAACCCTAAAAGTAGAGGATGGAAGCTCCCGCATGCAAATCCTACTTGAGAGAGTGGAAGAGTATGTTGTTGCACTGACCAAACCTAGGTCTCTTGGGTCCTTTAAATAGAGCGAAGACAAAACAGAAACAAGGCCCAAGCCCGTGTCACTAACGCTCAAGAGCCCCACTTAGGGCGCCCGGGCGGTGATCGGTGGTTTCCTGCGCTTAAGCCTCACAGATGACGCCCAAGCTTCGTGCTTCTGGCGCTCAAGCGAACAAAAAGGGATGCCCAGGCGGTGAGCGACACTCTTCTACACTTAAGCCTTCAAATGGGGCGCCAAGCTTCGAGCAATCCTCCCTTCTGGTGCTTTTCCAAGCCTTTTTTACCTCCATCTCCTTGGCACTTCATCTCTACTTTCCATATTATCTCACTTCCTACCAAAACAAGGGGAATTAGTCATAAAATCATCAAATTCAATCTCAACTCTCTTATTCATACAACCTAACAGAAAAACATGATTCTGATAACGATTGAAAAATCGTTATTTTTAGACTTAATTTTGATATTAAAAACACCCTTTTTTGCTTAGAAGCTTGCTTGAACTCATGTTTTTGCTTTAGTTTTGTGAATAAGAGAGTTGAAGGTGAATTTAATGGTTTTGTGCTACATTCCCTTGATTTTGTAGGTTATTGGAATGATTTGAAGGAAGAGTTAAAGTACCGAATGATTGGAATGCAGAAAAGTCAACCAGAATGCAGAAAAATGAACCAGAGTGCAGAAAAGTCAACTAGTCAACCAGAATGCAGAAAAGTCAACTAGAGTGCAGAAAAAGTTGCGCTGAGGGCCAAATTGCACTGAGCGCCAGTGCCACACTTACCGCGGAGCACCAAAAGCGTCGTTGAGCGCCGACAACGTGGGCTTGAACCTGTTTTCTGTTATTTTTATGGCCTTGGACTTGTTTTCTGTCATTTTTATGGCATTGGACTCTTGATTATATATGCTTTACTTCAATAATTGTTAGGGTTTTTCCTCTACGCTTTATGCATGCTTTGTTTAACTCATTCAATTGCATGATTATTGATTTTGTCGATATGGACACATACAGGAAAATCTAGATCTAGGAAAATTCTTCGAGAAGCAATATTACCTAGACATAGGAATAGGAGGATCGGTTGCCTTTAAGCTTCTGCGAATGTAATGCAGATTAATTGCTAGGGAGACAAGACATTGTGAACTAGTAATTAGGATTAGGCTTTCTTCACCGAGACATCGAGTTTAAGGTAAATTAGAAAGTGTCATTAACATTAATGAAGAAGATGAATTCATATATGCATGAGAGTAAATTATGTGAACTCTAAACCCAATAACAATATCATCAACTTCATCCATTCATTCTTGTGTTTAGCCTCAATTGATCAAATTGCATTCATGTTTATTTTATTGCATTTGCATCCAAAAACCTCACAATTTGTGCTTTAGAGTCTTAATTAGTTGAGTAATCACATAAGTGTTTAGTGTCGTGAGTCTCTTGGGAAATGATACTTGGTCTTACTATTTATTATTACTTGATATGATTCGGTACACTTGCCGATGTCTTAACATGTTTTTGACTCCGTCTTCAGGGATTAAAAATTTGTTTATCAAGTTTTTGACGCCGTTATCGGGGACTTGTGGTATAACTATTTTATTTGTGTGATTCTTAACTGATTAGACTTTATCTTTAATTTTTATCTTTTTTTTTTATCTTTCTATCTTTTCATCCTTTTATTTTTTTATCTTTTTCTCTTATTCTTTTTTTATCTTTTTCTCTTTTTATTTTTTCATCCTTTTATCTTTTTCTCTTTTTATATTTTTTTATCTTTTTATTTTCTTTTTATCTTCTTATCTATTTATCTTTTTCTCTTTTATTTTTTTCTTTTTTATCTTTTTCTCTTTTTCTCTTTTTCTCTTTTTTATTTTTTTATTTTTTTATTTTTTTTATCTTTTTATCTTTTTTTCTTTTTATCTGTTTATCTTTTTATTTTTACTTTTATTTTTCATCTTTTTATCTTTTTATCTTTTGACTTTTTTTATTTATTTTTCTTTGTATCTTTCTGTCTTTGTATCTTTTTATCTTTTTATCTTTCTATCTCTTCATTTTTTTCTTTTTAATTTTTTATCTGTTTATGCTCATTGGGTCCTCTAGTGCAGTGTTCTTTAGTGTTTGCAGGATAAAATTTGAAAATCTATATTAGGAGCACAAGATCATCAAGAGAAGAAGCACAACATCTACTGATGGATGCTAAGTGATAGAGTATCTACTGAAGGATACTATGCTATCAAACACTTACTGATGAGTGTTGATGAAAAAGATTTGCATCTACTGATGGATGCTAGGTGATTGAGTATCTATTAAAGGATACTATGTTATTAGACACTTAATAATGAGTGTTTATGAAAAGGACTTGCATCTAATGATGGATGCTAGTGGAAGAGTATCTACTGAAGGATACTATGTTTGTATATACCTACTAATGGGTGTTGGCGATAAAGATATGCGTCTACTCAAGGATGCTGAAGGATTTTGGGTCAGGCTCGTGACGTTAAACAAGCGCTACTTGGGAGGCACCCCAGTTTTCTAAACTTGTCTTTTTATTTTTGTGAACTTTAATTTGCTTCTGTTTCTAGAATAGGTTATCATGTACTTGGCTTAAAATTTAATTTGTGATGCAATGGTTTGATGATAATGTTATGTTTGTAATGAGTGTTGCTTTATGATGCTAATTATATTGATTGATGTTGAGATGATGCATGATGCTAATAACACAGGTGGTTGCTCATAATATTGTTAAACAAATGCATGATGACTTGTGATTGTGATTATGATACTGAGCAGGATGTTTATCTAAATGTTGGAACTTGAGTTAACCTATGAGAGATTAGGCTCTAGAGTTTTTGATTGATTGAGTGTTATTGCTTTGGAAGCATGATTGATTTTGCCTAATTTTCTATGATTGAACCACTTGCTTGCTTGTTACAAATGATCAAGGCCATGTTTTTCTTCTCCCTTAGACCCAATGTTTATAGGTGAACCCAATAAGGATCAATGTTTTCTCTAACCTTTGCACTTTGAGCCTAAATTTGAAAGGTGGAAAAATCCTTTTTGAAATCCTTACCTTGAGTTAAGTAGAGTATGTTTTGTGGTAATGGAGAATGGTTCAAGTTTGGGGTGGTGAGAGACCAAAAAGAACTTTGTGAAATTCATTAAAGAGCAGTGGGAAAAAGTAAAAGCAAAAGCGAAAAGAAAAGAGAAGAAAAGAAAGAAAAGAAAAGTTTGAACTCAATGAAAGGAAAGTTGGGAATGAGTTGAAGACTTGGTTTCTAACATAAAAGGAGAAAGAGAGATTATTGTTAATGTGAATAAATGAATTGTGCACTCTCTTAACTCAAGGAATTTTGTTGTCTAGAAAAACACATTTTCTTCTTAGCCCAGCCTCAATACAAGCCTTGAAAAGTCCTTGTGATGATAACTTGCTTGTGAGTATGTTTAATATGTGGTTAAATGAAAGGAAAAGTTGATTCATGTGACATTATGATGGTATAGTATAAGAGTGTAACCTCACTATACACCTTTGAGTTTGAGTGAAACACTTTTGAGTGCTTGAGTGAAACACTGTCTTTGGTGAGGAATTGTTCCATGCACTATACGATAACATTCTTGCGTGGTTGGTTGATTATTCATGAGGTTTTCATCTTTTGTGTATGTCTTGATTATGTGAGCACCATAATTGAAGCTTGATTGGCTAAAGCATCATTTTATCTTGATTAATCTTTCTATTATGTTCATGAGTGATTTACTTGTCCTAAGAGAAAAATACTTTTTGGTGTGCTAGACCATTGTAGTATGAGTATTTTGTTTCAGCCAAATTACATTTTGCTTGAGGACAAGCAAAGTTTCAAGTTTGGGGTTGTGATAACGGTTGAAAAACCGTTATTTTTATACTTAATTTTGATATTAAAAACACCCTTTTTGACTTAGAAGCTTGCTTGAACTCATGCTTTTGCTTTAGTTTTGTGAATAAGAGAGTTGAAGGTGAATTTAATGGTTTTGTGCTAGATTCCCTTGATTTTGTGGCTATTGGAATGATTTGAAAGAAGAGTTAAAGTGCAGAAAAGTCAACCAATCAACCAAAATGCAGAAAAGTCAAACATGCTCTCGTATTGCAATGGGTAGTCTCCGCTCGTTCAAGCAATTCACACATGGACAATAAAATCTTCCATTATTATCTGTTACATTCCTCGTAGCAAATTCAATAAATTGTTGTACTCCTCTCTCATTCTTCGGTTGTTCGTTTAGAATTTATCCAACTTTGGTCCATATTAATGTTTTGTGTCAATGAACTGAAACCAAGAAAGTGGTGACACTTTAACGTTTATTTAACAACGTTAAGCTTTGTAGAAAGCTACAACACAACAACACTATAAAGCTACATACTAATTCTATGCCTTGATTTCATTGAGAATACATGATGTATGAAATTACCCGCTTCATGATGAAAAACAAAGGATGTTGGGTTTTCTCTTTTCTCCACCGAGGACACGGGTGGAAAGCAAAAAAAAAAAAGCATGAAAAGGAATGAGAAGGGTAGACAGGTAAATGCAGAGCAATTGACCATTGAATTAAAATTAATAGAAAATTGGTTGGAAAAAAAATGTAAAATACTAATTTAGATGCACTTTCAAAAGTTTTATTTTTCTAGTCAAACTTAAATAGAGATATTTTAAACATTGAAATAAAAAAGTTTTTTATTAAGATATTTTTAAATTTTAGGCTTAATTTAATAACAGAAACCTGTATGTAACCTATGATAAGTTATAAAGGGCTTTTCTAGTATTGCTCTGTATCAAATAAAAATATTTAGTTAATCTAATATATATATTAATGGTCAATATGTTTGTATCAACAAATCTATAATGAACCTAGTAAAATGTGATATAGTTTTAATTAACATATGATTAACTTTTTAGCGTTTTATTTATTGTAAATGTTAATACTATTCTGCTTTGTCATTAAAATACCATCTTTATGTGAGTTTGTCATTAAAATACCATATTATATGGGTCTGACATTGGGTCGTTTTAGTTTTTAATATCCTTTAGGTACTATTTATTTAATGGTTTAATTGCTTCCTTTGTCTCCAGTTTGGTTGAATTGTGTCAAATTCATCCTCATTTTTAAAAAAGTTTCATTGTCATCCTCACGTGGTGTAAAAGTTTCATTGTCGTCCTCACGTGGTGTAAAAGTGTCAATTGAATCCAAACATAGAAAAAATTTGTGTCAAAGTAGTCATTTTTCCTATATATCTGTGTCTTCCTTTCATACAATCAAGTACATATATTTATTTTACCTTATCCAATTTAAGGCTTTTCATAGCTCTAGAGAAGTGACATATGAAAGGAAGACACAGATATATAGGAAAAATGACTACTTTGACACAAATTTTTTCTATGTTTGGATTCAATTGACACTTTTATACCACGTGAGGACGACAATGAAACTTTTTTAAAAATGAGGATGAATTTGACACAATTCAACCAAACTGGGGACAAAGGAAGCAATTAAACCTTATTTAATTCTTTTGTTTCTTTTTTATAAATAATTGGTAGGAAGTGAAGGATGCAAGTTTTTACAATTCTATATTTGCGACACTTAATAGTATACATATGGAAATACCTAATATTGAAAGATGAGACATGATGCATGAGGGAGGGTGTGCCTACGTGTGAACCCACTGGTCCCTCCACTTACATCCTCATGGTTCAGCCTCTTCCAACATCACAACCTTAGATTCCTTTTCTTCTTATTATCATCTACACGTCTCCCTCACTATCTCTCCTTTGATTTTCCTAAATAAAATCCACAACTAACCATGTCGGGAACCTCTGCATCTTATCCTTAATCCCATTACATCTATTACTCTTTCATCTCTTTCCTTAATTATTAAGAAATAATAATAACCTCAGTAAAAAAAACAACATTCTTTAACCAGATTCTCTTCATCTCATGTAAATTCTTCAAATCCTTTTGATATGAAGAATTTGAGACAAGAACGAAAAAGCAAAAACAGAAACATCTTGTTTCATCGCCGAGAATATATTCAAGATAACTTGTCTGTGCATGCGTAATTCAGTTTGTTTAAAAAAGAAACAAAACAAACTATATAAAGATAGAAATAATGTATATGTTTATTTAAATATCTCCTTTTGATTTGGGAACATGGTGTGTCCTTATGTTTGATATATCACATATCATTAGGAAAATGTGGAATAAAAATGTGGGGAGTTAGGAAAGGAGGAGAGATGACGCTGGTCCAATTCGCTTGTTTGATACCTAACCAGTTTCATAAGATGACAAAACAGAACTGCATGAAATTTGTGGTCACCTTTGAGAGAATCCACCCACTTTTTTATTTTTTATTTCGCTGAGTACTAGGAATTAAACTGGAAAATGACTTGTATGCCATTCCAATCAATACCACATTCAGTAGTACGTAGTATTTATTACCAATTCCCTCCTAGTAGAGCCATACATTATATTCATTCCCTCACATCCCAACATTTTTCACCGTACAACAAACCACTGCAATCCATTATTTCAGCACTACTATATCAAAAAAAGTTAAAAAACAGTGTTTCCTTTTTATGCAGCTAGCTATGGAAATTGCACACCCTATATAATTGAAGAGATGAAGTATTCATCACTTCAAAACTATGGCCATCTGATGCTCACCCTAACCTTGTTCTTCCAGCTCTCAAGACCTCACTGCAGTAAGTACATAGGAGCTTTGACTACTCATTTGGCTCCAATATCTATAAAAAACTTCACTTTTTGATTTTTGCATCTGAAAACTATTGTTTTAATTGTTACAATATACTAGTTAAAGCTTATATGATCATTCTCATATAAAGTTTTGTTTATCCTGTTGCATGTTATGTAAATTTCCCTGAAACTGCTTAGGAAGTTGGGCTTGGAGTATGCAGATCTGTATTTCATTCATTGGCCAGTGAGGTTGAAACCTGAAGCCAGAGGGCCAGCTGATATGTTAAAGGAGAATATGATGCCCTCCTTTGACATGAAAGGAATATGAGAAGCTATGGAAGAATGTTGCAGATTAGGCTTAGCAAAGTTTGTTGGTGTCAGCAACTTTGGCATAAAAAAGCTCAACCAGCTCTTGGAAAATGCAACCATTCCTCCTACTGTCAATCAGGTATGAAGATTTAGCAACTACATGCAGATTGACATTTAAACAGTGATGAAACGCAATTCTTTTTTCAATTTCCTCTTTGATTTATTACCAGATTAAGAAGCAACTACATGCACTTTTCATATCTCTCACTCCTTCTAAGCCCCAACCCAACACTTCCATGAGCAAGATTCCTAGCTAGCTAGCCCACCCATGTTGCTCTAACTGACATTCTTCTCCGTCTACATCATCCATTCAATTATCATCTTCATCAATGTTTTTCCATCCATGACTCAGATTTGCTACCCCATTTTCCAATTCAGAATAAACAGTGCACCCACTCTTATTGGATTGGGATTTGCTTCTAATACCCTCTTTCTCTCTCTGACCCATTTGCATTACCAATTTCTCTCTCTATCTACACAGACACAACACAACACACAACGAAAGAAGAAACATGGTGTTTCTGCTGAATGGGACCGGGAAAAACTCCTGCTGCCTCCGTTCGGAAACACTCTTTCTCTACCGATTGGTCCTTCACACTTCCGCCTTCCTCTTGCTCCTCCAACCTCAAAGTGGGGTGACCTGCAGGAAACACTCCGACACTCAAGTCAGAATTTATCTTTACAAGCCTATAGAATTGTAGTAAAAACAGAGAGTTTACCTTCTCAATCAACTATTATTTATACGGTTTCAGAGAATATTGTCCATTAATTTACCTCTTAATGGCGTTCAATGCTAACTTTAACTACTCGACAATGACCGTTACTTCATTGATTATGCATTCATGATCATTCAAACGCTGTCTCCAACAGACAGTTGTGGCAGCCCGAGGCCCGATCGGAAAGATTGGGTTGTCATTCACATACTCAGTATTATTCCAAACGCGACCGGTCGGTCAATCTTGCTTGGTAGTAACACAAGTCCCCCAAGCCCTAGCAAAATAATTTTTTGCGTAGGGTTTTGAAGTGATCTCCGATCGGTGCGACTCTTCCTTTATCTATGCCTTCAGTCGTAACTGTTTATATTCACAATAGTAGGGAAGCGTAGAGTCACGCTCGAAAATTTTAAGCGGGAAAGGTAAAAAACGAAACGTCAGATCGCCTGAACCGTCGGATCTTCCTACGATTGAACCGTCAAGTCGCTTGGGCCGTCAGATCTTTTGGCGTTTGACGCTTCAGATGTGCCTGTTGAACCGCTTTTTACCTTGTATAAATATCCATACTTTTACCCTAATTTTTTTACTTTTGTCTCCTTGCCATCGCCAATGTCTTCTGCTCCACTGCCTCCTTCCTGTCCTTCTTTACTTCGGTTTCTCAAGTAACCATGTCTTCTGACTTCTCCGACGACGAGGGTAGGGGGTACGCCGACGATGACGTTAACAGTCCATCCTCCTCCTTGGGTGCCATTACGGGTCACGGTGCTAGGGCTTCTCCTTCCGGGAACTCCTCCGATCTCCTAGTGGACAGTGACGCTCCTGAAGAAGTTGCCATCTATGTGGACTCCGCCGGCGCTTGGGATGGAAAACCCAAAGTTTGGCCAGTTGTCCCTGGCTACGATTGGGCTCCTCACGAGGTTAGGCAAATTTCTTCCTCCTTCCACCATCGCCGCCCCTTCAGGGATTTAATCGGACACATCTCTTTGGTCAAGGCGGCTGACGACGCTAGGCATTTTAAACTAGCCATCTGCTAGATAACCGAGCGCGTCTGCCATGATCGGGGTAACTACCCCACCGACTTCTTTTATGTTTATGCCACAATGTTCAAAGATCTGAAGGTTCTTCTCCCCTTCTCTGACTTCCAAGGCGTACTGAGGACGCTGAATGTGGCTCCCACGCAGCTTCACCTGAACGGTGTGGCATTTATGCAAGCGTTCTCTACCATCTGTTCCGGCCTAGCGCATAGCCCAACTCCTGCAGCTTTCCTCTATTTCTTTCATGTACAACCTCATCCGTCCAAACCTTGGATTTCCCTTCGCACGATCGGGAACAGGCACCTGTTGACCCTCTATAACAGTTCGTACAAAGACTTTAATGGGCATTTCTTTAAAGTTGTGCCTCTGAAAACTAGGTACCAGAGCTTCTGTTTCCCGAACAAAGAGGCTAAGTTCCCCTTCTACTGGACCAGAGACCCCAAGAAAGTTATCTCCTGGCCCAAGCCCCGGATGACGCCCGAGCATCTAGACTTAATAAATCAGCTCTGTCAGCTACCCCCTAAGTCCTCTTGCCGTGTTCTAATCGATTTTCTAAGCAACAAGAACCTTCCATCTAATGTGTTCGGTAAGCTATTTTTGACCACCTTTTATTGAGCAGCCATTTGGAACTTATCTAAATTCACTTCCGTCGTGCAGATTATCTGTCCAAGATGGATCCATCAAAGAACAACACCTTTGCCCGCCTGTTCGCTTAGAGGGGGGCGAAGTAAGGAAGCCAAGAGGGAGCTCGTCCCGTGCCTCGACCACTGTCGTCGTTCCAGCAATATCCCTACCAGTCCAAAAGGCGCCAATTCCCCCGCCCCCGGTCGAGATTGTTACCGACCAGGCTCCTCCGTCGGAGTCCATTCCGAAGAAAAAGGGGAAACGCAAGGCCGTTCGGGAAACTTCGGCGGAGTCTAAGCATGCTAAGAGGAGTCTGTCCGACGGGCCTCCTTTCTCTTGGTTGTTGAGTCCAGACTCATGGGTGGCGAAACGCATCCATTTTGACCTTTTTGCTGAGGAAAAGGCTTTGGTCAGCGGGATGACCGAGGAAAAGTCCTCCAACATGGCTCTGAAGTTGATCGCTCGGTCGACCATGTGCTTGGCCTATGCCGCCCAGAAGAGAGCTTCAGCTTCCATAGAGCTTCAAGCTCTTCAAGAGAAGTTTGATGCCGCCTTCAAGTCCAACCAGGACCTGCTCCTCCGCCTGGCCAAAACTAAGCGAATGGCGGAGGAGGACAAGAAGAAAGACAACACTCTGTTGGCCGAGGCCCGTGCTACTCAGCGTCGTATGCATCGGTCTTTGGACGATGCCAAACTGGACCTCCAAAAAGCCACCACTTCCAACACGAAGGTGACGGCCGAGCGGGATTCTCTCCAGGATCGGGTGACAAAATTGGAGGCAGAAAACAAGCTTCTGGGCGATGAGGTGGTAAATGAGCATTTGCTCGGGTTTGACAAAGCTCTCGCCCAGTGCAATCTCCTCTTTCAATTGCCTACTGCTGATCCCTGCCTTGACGTGAGTATGATGGTGGTGGATGATAAGCTAGTTCCGATCCATGTTCCTCCATCCTCTCCTCCGGCCGTCCAAAATGTCGACCCTACTGTGGAAGTGATTGAAGAGACCGATGGAGCTGATGTCCAGCCCTAGGTCATAGACATAGGATTTTACTGCTTTTTTCACTTTATCTTGTAATAGACTTCGCTTGTAATGAATATACGTCTGTTGAGCACTTGGTTTTGACATATCTCTCGTACTTACTTTCCTGTTTCACTTATCAAATTTTCGTGAATAGCCTTTCACTACTTGCTCGGTTTAGGTCTTAGGAGCTCTCTAGAAGCGTGCCCTAAGACCAAAGTGAGAGTTCACAAAGAAATCTACCTCACCCGCTCGGTTTAGGTCTTAGAAGCTTTCTAGAAGCGTGCCCTAAGACCAAGGTGAGAGTTCACAAAAGAAATCTGCCTCACCTGCTCGATTTAGGTCTTAGGAGCTCTCTAGAAGCGTACCCTAAGACCAAGGTGAGAATTCACAAAAGAAATCTACCTCACCCACTCGGTTTAGGTCTTAGGAGCTCTCTAGAAGCGTGCCCTAAGACCAAGGTGAGAGTTCACAAAAGAAATCTGCCTCACCCGCTCGGTTTAGGTCTTAGAAGCTCTCTAGAAGCGTGCCCTAAGACCAAGATGGGAGTTCACGAAAGAAATCTGTCTCACCTGATCGGCTGTTGTAACATCATAAAATGTTTGGTACGTGATGAAAATCATAATATTATTGATATCAAATGAGAAGTAAAAGGTCGTTTCTTAACTGAAGTAAAATTTTAAGTGGGACGCATTCCATGTATTGGGAATAGCCTTTCCCGTCAGATGCTCCAATCGATAAGCTCCATTCTTCAAGTTTTCGACCACTCTGAAGGGACCTTCCCAGTTTGCAGCCAACTTTCTACCGCCCGGTTTCGCCGAGCTTCCGCTGTCTTTCTCCACACTATGTCTCTTTCAATGAATTGTCGGGGTCTTACCTTGGTGTTGTATCGTCTCGCAAGGAGTCTTTTCTAGGCCTCCGCTCGGATCATTGCGATCTCTCTTCATTCTTCCAAAGCGTCTAATTCCACCCAGATCTTATCATTATTCCTCTACAAATTCTAAATCCCCCTTCTGATAGTAGGTTCCCCTACCTCGACTGGTAACATAGCGTCCATTCCATATGTGAGGTTGAAAGGGGTTTCTCCAGTTGTACCGTGCGGTGTGCAACGGTACCCCCAAAGGACTTCTTGAAGCTCATCCACCCAGGCTCCCTTAGCATCTCCATACCTTTTCTTTAGTTCCGCTACAATGACTTTATTGGCCGCTTCCACCTGTCCATTCGTCTGTGGATGCTCGACCGAGCTCATTACATGCTTAACTCCTAGCTTTTTGTAGAAGTCCCCCAAGCCTTTATCAACGAATTGCCGCCCATTGTCTGTAACTATGGTTTTGGGAATTCCAAACCTGCATATGAGTGTCCACGCTAACTTTTGAACCCTCATCGCCGTGATTATTGCGAGCGGCTCTACTTCCACCCACTTAGTAAAATAATCAATTGCTACTAACAGGAATTTCTTCTGAGCTCGGCCCATTGGAAAGGGTCCAACAATGTCTATTCCCCATTGCGCGAACGACCAAGGAGACATCAGACTGTGCAATTCTACCGGTGGCAGTTTGAGATTCCTGCCATGCTCCCGACACTTCAAACATTTCTGCACGAATTCTTTGTAGTCCTTCTCCACCGTCGGCCAGAAATAGCCTGCTCTTATCACCTTCGCTCGAAGCGCTTGCTGCCAAGTGTGCATCCCACACGCCCCCTCGTGTAACTCCTTCATAACATATTCGGCCTCCTCCGCGGCCACACATTTTAACAATGGTAAAGAGAACCCTCTTTTGTAAAGATCCCCTCTATCAGTAAGAACCGAGCGGCTTTCTTGGCCTCGACCGCCCGGATGCACAAGCCACTCTCCTACTTCTGAATAATTTCTTTAATGTCCTTCCTCCAATTAGGTTTACTCGAAACCTCGTGAACCACCAGACACTCCACCGAAGGACTCATCATAACTTACCTTATGACCGACGACAAGTGATCCTTCCCCTTACAATTGGTGAGTTTGGATAAGACATCCGCCCTTACATTCTGCTCTCTCGGCATGTGCTTGAATTCCACCGTCCAGAATTGTTTCACCAACTCCTTTACCTTATGATAATAGCGAAGCAGCTGATCATCCTTGGTTTGGAAACTTTCATTCAGCTGTCCCACCACCAATTGGGAATCAGTCTGGCAGTTGACCGAAACCGCCCCTAAATCCTTAGCCAATTCGAGGCCGGCTATCACTGCTTCATACTCAGCCTGATTATTACTTATCTTTAACCGAAAGACGATCGTCTGCTCAACAACAAAATCATCTGGTCCCTCCAAAACAATTCCTGCTACTCCCCCGGACCGCTCGGATGATCCATCCACATACAAGGTCCATGCCCAGGGGCATTTTGCTTCCCAAGGTAATTCGACCGCAAAATCGGCCAAGTGTTGTCCTCGGACTGATCCTCGTGGCTCAAACTGTAACCCGAATTCAGATAATTCCACCGACCATCCTACTATTCTCCCTACCAGATCTGGCTTTCGTAGGATTTTTGCGATCGGGTGATCCGTACTCATTATGACCTGGTGACTTTGAAAATACGGTCTCAGGCGCCGTGGTGCCATCAGTAGAGCCAAAGCGATCTTCTCGACTCGTTTGTACCTTGTTTCCGTGGGTTGCAACGTTCTGCTAACAAAGTACACAAGTCTAAACTCGGGTTGTTCCTGCACCAAAGCCGACCTGACAGTGTCCTCCGAAATTGCCAGGAACAACTGCAACGCATGCCCTGACTTAGGCCGTCCCATGACTGGTGGGGTGACGAGTATGCTCTTAACCTTGTTGAAGGCTTGCTCACACTGGTCATCCCAATCAGTACCCGCGCTCTTCTTCATGATTCTCACGATCAGTTTTATCCGCTCGGCCAGCTTTGGAATAAAGCGCGATAGTGAAGTTAACCTTCCTACCAACCTCTGAACCTCCTTCAGCTTCTGGGGGCTTCTCATCTCAAGAATCGTCCTGCACTTGTCGGGGTTCGCCTCTATTCCTCTGGTTGTTAGCACGAAGCCTAGAAATTTTCCCGTCGGTACCCAGAAAGTGCACTTGGCCGGATTAAGGCGCATATTGTACTTTCGCACTTGATAAAAAACCTCCGCTAGGTCCTTCACATGCTCTTCTACTGAACGACTTCTTACCACCATGTCATCCACGTAGACCTCCATGCATCTACCTATCTGACTGGAAAAGACCCTATCCATCAAACGTTGGTAGGTAGCTCCCGCATTCTTTAAACCGAATGACATAACCTCATAGCAATAGTTAGACCACTCGGTAATGAAAGTTGTCTTATCTCTGTCCGGAGGGAACATAGGAATTTGATTGTATCATGAATACGCATCCAGGAATCTTAACACTTGGAACCCCGAAGCCCCATCCACCAACGCATCGATACTTTGTAGCAAGTAGGAATCCTTGGGCCAAGCTTTGTTGAGATCCATAAAGTCCGTACACATTCTCCACTGCCCTCTCGCCTTCTTTACCATCACAACGTTCGCCAGTCAAGTTGTGTACTTGATCTCACGGATGAAATTCGCCTCCAACAGCTTTTTGATCTCAACTGCCACCGTCAATCTCTACTCTTCCCCTAGTCTTCTTTTCTTCTGTGCCACCGGTCGGGCCTCTTTGAACAGTGTGCCAACTTATGTGGCATAATTTTTGGGTGTATCCTGGGCATATCGGCGGCAATCCAGGCAAACAGATCCTTATTTTTCTTTAACTTTGCACCGGTTGACCTAGCTTGGTCCTCCTCCAACTCACTTCCAATGGTAGTAACCTGTTCCTCCTTCGGCCCCAGGTTGAAGGGCCTTGTTTCTCCCATTGGTTCCATCCGATCATCAGTATTAGTCCTTAGATCTAGATCCACCATGGCTACCTCCGATCGTCTTCTCCTTTACCGATTGGGTGGATTAGATGAGGATGGCTGAACCTTCAGCCCAGCTACATAGCATTCTTTGGCAATCCTCTGATCGGACCGGACGGTGCAAATGGTGTCATTGTCCGACGGGAATTTGAGTGTGAGGTGGGGCGTGGAAACAATCGACCCAAATGCATTCAAGTAGGGTCGACCCAACAACACATTATACGATGTGTTTGCATCCACCAACAAAAATCTGGTCTTCAGCTCCTTATTACGCTCGGTTCCCAAGCATGTTCTCAGATCTACATATCCTCTCGTATCCACCCTTTCCCCCAAAAATCCTACTATCTTCTCGTTATACGGGGCTATCAGATCCTCGGATATGTCCATCTGTTGGAACGTTTTCCAGTAAAGAATGTTGACAGAACTTCCTTGATCCATCAACACCTTTCCTACGCTGTATCGGGCAATAACAATTGTTATTACCATCGGGTCGTCCTGATCTGGATCAGGAGCATGGAAGTCTTCATCGATAAACATGATGGGCGGCATGGAGTGCTTCCTCACATCTACCTTGTGAACGCTTTTTAGCTCCCTCAGGTTTCTCTTTCTTGCGGACGCCGACGACCCTCTAGCGAAACCTCCAGAAATGGTGTTTATCGTGCCATGCAGCGATCGGTCATGGCTGCGACTTCTACTCCGCCTACGGTCTGGGCGCCTGTCTTCTCTCCTATCACCTCGTTCCACCCTAGCCCTCCTGGGTGGGCTTCTCGTCCTCCGTTCCTCCTTAACAAATTTCTTCAAGTGACCCGCCCGGATAAGCTCTTCCACCTTATCTTTCAACACCGTGCAGTCCTTGGTGTTATGCCCTATGTTTAGATGATAGGTGCAATGTTTAGTTTCGTTTGCCTTGGGTGATGACCGGGAGGGTCTTACACGAATCAGATCTGCACTCAAGACCTCCTCCAACACTCTAGCCCTTGGCATATTCAACGGAGTGTACTTTTCGTACCTAGCCCCCTTTGGGCCATCTCTGTACCTCTGGACCTTTGATTGTTCGCCAGGTACGAACGATTTCTTGCCCTCCTACTTCTCCTGCCTTGAACTCGTGCTTTGCTCTTGTTGTCGCCTCTGGACCGCCCTCATCTCTTCTATTCTAATGAACCGAGCGACCCTCTCCTGTAATTCATCAAAGGGTTAGCGGGGGTTCCGCAAATAAATTATCGGCGAACGGGGAGGGCCTCAACGCGGTAGCCAAAGTGCTAATAGTAAACTTCTTGCCCACTCCCCTTACTTGTCGAGCGGTTCTATTGAACCTGTCCATGAAGTCCCTAAGCTTTTCTCCCTTCTCCTGCTTTATGTTTGTCAACTGCAGATATGTCAGATTTCACTCTCTACCCGCCGAGAACTGCCGTTCAAACATGTCCCTTAAGGTAGCAAAGTTTCCGATAGTTCGTGGTCTCAGAGAATGGAACCACGCTAATGCTTCTTCCTTGATTGACAAGGAAAAAACTTTGCACCACACATTTTCATTGGGGGAGTAAATGGTCATGGCGTCAACAAAGTTTCCTAACCCATCATACTTCTCCAGGGCCGGAAATGCTCTCTCCGGAATCTGCTCCTCCATAACTATCGCTGTGAACGGATGCAAGACCCTAGCTCGACCGGTTGGAACCGGACGGTTTGCGGTCCGATGTGAGCCAGCCTCACTCTAATCCTCCCCCTGATAATAACTGTCAGGAATAGGATCTGTGTCTTCCTCTGAGTCCGGCTCCGTTTCCGGCATCTCCACAATAGGTGGTGATTGGGCGCGTGCGGAAGATTCACGATTACCTTGCGCCCTACTAGCCGCATCACGCTTGCTCCGAAGGGTTTCAATCTCAGCCTACATCGCCTCCATCCTTCTTCTCATCTCCTGCATAAACGCTGTCGGGTCCTGCTCCATCCTTATGGTCCTAAAAGGTTGTCTTTGACGATCCTCGGCCCCACGGTGGGCGCCAAAATGTTTCTGCTGAATGGGACCGGGGAAAACTCCTGCTGCCTCCGTTCTGAAACACTCTTCCTCTACCGATCGGTCCTTCACACTTCCGCCTTCCTCTTGCTCCTCCAACCTCAAAGTGGGGTGACCTGCAGGAAACACTCCGACGCTCAAGTCAGAATTTATCTTTGCAAGCCTATAGAATTGTAGTAAAAACAGAGTTTACCTTCTCAATCAACTATTATTTATACGGTTTCAGAGAATATTGTCCATTAATTTACCTCTTAATGGCGTTCAATGCTAACTTTAACTACTCGACAATGACCATTACTTCATTGATTACGCATTCATGATCATTCAAACGCTGTCTCCAACAGACGGCTGTGGCAGCCCGAGGCCCGATCGGAAAGATTGGGCTGTCATTCACATACTCGGTATTATTCCAAACGCGACCGGTCGGTCAATCTTGCTTGGTAGTAACACATGGAAACTTCACGCATCCATCCCACCATCAAAACCCCTTCTTACCCCTTCATCTCTTCTCTCTTTCTTGAGCCTCTATTTTCCTATTTCTTAAACAACACACTAATCTTGAGAAAATAAATATAAAACAATTAAATTTATAAAAGAATTTTTTATCAAACAGGTAGCGTGCAAAATCAATAATCAATTTGATTGTCAAAAATAAAACAAGATGAACACAAGACATTTTGATCAAAACGTTAAAAAAGTTATAAGTTTAAAATATATATATTTTTAAAGTACGGGATTTTATACACACTCCTTAGCCATAAAAGAAACATTCAATAAGAGTTGAGGTCATCTATGGAATATGAGGGTGTTGCTCCCTCCACCACCCCAAGTACCCCTGCACCTCCCCACTATTTTATTTTATTCCAAAAATACTCTACACCTCCTCACTATTTTTTTTATTCCAAAAATATCCTACACCTCCCCACTGTATTCAACAATCTTTCTCTTTCTCTCTCCACATTAATGGAGCATTCACATGACTCAGATTTAAACTTGTGATATATTGCAAAATTTTATTTATATTTTTCCTTAAATAAGTTTAATTCAATCTTATTTTTACTGTTCAATATATTTTTTTTTCTTCAAATTACTTAATAAATAGTAAAATTTTGTTCTAAATTTCTAGAAAAATGTTTATATATATGTGTGTTTTTTTTACATTTAATATCTATAATTTTTAACATTATATTATGTTTTAACTTACCGACATGTTTGACTCAAATAACTTGAATAAAGTATTTAATTTATTAGATAAATAATATAAAAATATTATTAAATACTTAAAAAATAAAATAAAAGTTATTTGTTAAAGATTTGGAATTTATTTAGTTCTTTCGTCATTATAAAGTTAGTATATAATAATAATACTTTATTATAAAGTTTGTCATTATAAAGTTAGTATATATTATTTACTATTAATATTATTATGTTTATTATTTTGTATTTGCATCTAACTTTTAAGTTTATAAAATTGAAGTGGTAGAAGCACTAATATTGAAGTTTCTTGTGAATTTTATATTTTGCAATATATCACAAGTTTAAATCTAAGTCATATGAATGCTCCATTAATGCAAAGAGAAAGATTGTTGAGGATAGTGGGGAGGTGTAGAGTATTTTTGGAATAAAAGAAAATAGTGGGGAGGTGTAGAGTATTTTTGGAATAAAAGAAAATAATGGGGAGGTACATAAGCACTTGGGGTGGTGGAGGGAGCAACACCAGAATATGAGCCTAGACTCTCTTTCTTTGGCCATCTTGGGCCATCATGGATCTTTCAGAGGAGTAACAATATTGGACCTTGGATTTTAGGCTAAGTAATCTATGATTTATTTGGGCTTTGTATTATGGGCCAAGTAGCATAGGATTTAATTTGGACTTTGTATTTTGGGTCAATTAATGTAAGGTTTTTAGACCACTTGGGTCAAAAATGGCCAAAGTTGAATGTTGACCAAGTGTCCATGGGCATAGGTTGACAATGTGGTGAATGTTTTAACCTAGCTAACTTGGTGGACAAGGGTGTGTGGGACCTCCAATGTGAAAGTGGTCATGTGTCATGCTTACATTGGAGAGGATTTCTCATGGTTAGTAGCCACATGTCACTCTAGGAATGGAGAGGATTCTCCATAGGTAATGGCCGTATATCCTTCTCCTATTTGAGAGGATTTTTTCCTTTGTCTCCAACTTAGGTCAAGGTTGTGTTTTTAGTGTTTTGCTTCAACATTTTGGAGACACCTTAACCTATAAATAGAGGTGTCTTCCCATATTATATTCACCTTTGATTTAGAGTATTGTTATATTGTCAATTTTGAGCCATATTACTCTTATTAGGTCACCCTAAGCTAGAGGAACTCAAGTGGCCTCCTCTAGCCACCTTCCTCTAAGAGTTGGCCTAACCTTTCTTAGAGCATCACAAACACCACCTCCATCATCACCAAACATCATCAAAATCAGAAGCTTTAGCTCTCTCCCACCAAATTCCGCAAACATTCATCCACACACCATCACCATGGCTTATTCTTCTAGCTTTGGCCCAACCTAGCTATGAGGATTGCCATTAGTTACGAACAACTTTTCAATATTTTAAAACACACTATCTCTCTAGAAACTACTTTTTAGAGTTCTTTGACTTGTCCCCAAGAGTTTTCATCCTCTGTTTGTCTGATTGAAGAACTGAGAGCATATGATTAATCCTAGTGTCGAGCTCTTCAATTTGGACCAATTAGTTTCTTAAATAGAGTAAGTTCATTTTTTTATTCTTTTTGGGTCTATTTTTTCTTCCTTTGCGTGTGAGATTCTTGTAGTTGCATGTGACATTTGTGTCTTCTATAAGACTCTCTACTAATTAGTGGTCTTAACGATATACCATGAACTTGTTTCTGTGGTTCGTATGAGTAGATAAGACTTCTAATGCTTGAGGAGCTGTTTTAGGATTTCTAAAACAGATTGGTCTTTTGTGATGGAGGACCATCTAGAGGAAGCATTGGACCTCTAACAAGAGCTATGGCTAGGAGGATGGAAAAAGAAGAAGGGTTTCAAAAGACTACTTCTTTAAAAGGTATATCAGTATTTTTCTTCCTTTCTCTTGAAGCTTTGTAAATATGTACAAAAGTCTTTATTTTAGGTAACTTATCTTTTCCAACTTATCTTGTTAATTGGATTTGTTTTTCATCAAACATGAGAACATGGGTTGGTTTGAAAATTTAACTACATCTACTCAAAGGACTAGAAAATACGTTTCTATAGTTAACTGAAAGCTCTTTGAGTCTAGCAAAAGAAAAATCATCTCATTTAGAGTTTTCTAGAGAAAATTATGAGTAAACCAGTCAATAAAGGTCATAGTTTCTAAAATGTTGTCTGGAATGTGTTCTTGGGCTTGCTTCATGCGTTGGGCTTGCTTAAGCCTTGTGGTATCTTGTAGAAAGAGTGAGAATTTATTTTGCAGAAGTTATAAAAACCTCCAAGATTTAGGATTATGCTGTTAGATTGTCTAAATGACAATACCAGTGGAGGTTTTAATTTTTTTTTGAAGACTCGTCAAATTATAATACGTTTTTCCCTTTCCTTTTTCTTATTTTTTATATTTCTTCCCTCTAAAGAATGGCTTAAGCTTACTTAATCCCTATGTTAAGTGATTTTTTTCAGTTTAGTACCCGATTTTAAAAGTACATACATTGGGTCCCAAAGTTGTCAAAAATTGTATGAATCAAGTCCCTTCCGTTAAATTGACAAAAACATAGTTAACTTCAATTGACGTGCTGAAGAATTCTGCATTTGTACTTCTCTCTCCTCTGCTTTTCCTGTAATGCCCCAACTTTCTCTCTCTTTTTTATATCTTTATTAAAATACTTTTTTTTCTCTTTATTAAATAGCGGTAGATGATATAGCTTGTAGCAATTTTCTGTGTAAGTTAAAGTCTGGAGACAAAATTAACAAGTAATGACCATTTCTTTTTACTTCAGCAAAGGTTGACTTCCTTTCTAATTTCTCGTGTGACTTCCTTAATTTTGTATTCCAACAGAGTGATGTCTTTGTGCACCGTGCTCAGGTTTTAATCCCAAACAACCAATTTTCAATTTTCAATTTTGTCTCTGAAGAGAAAGCGGATAGGGTTTTGTAGAGTGATGGCGGAACCTTCAAGAAACATTGTGGTGGAGAAGCTGATCTCCTACACCAACGATCTCATTAAGGTATTGGTGGAACCGCATCACCTCAACAACCTTTCATATAGTCACCAACAAAACCTCTCTCTCTCTTCCTCTTCCCATTCGCACCACCAAGACGTTTGTTCCTCCCTCCAAGGTTTGTGCCAAAACCCTTTTTTCCATCACCAATTGTATGACTCTTTTCGTTACCTCTCTATGTCATATGTTGCAAATTTAGTATTAAACTTTTTATAGCTATATTCCCGATTACAAACGAGTCTTTTTTAAACGCTCTCATAGAAAAGATTTTGGATTTGATAGATTTTCTAGTCATATGTGTAGAAGTGGATTCTTTGTATGCTAATTTCTAACTATTACAAAAGGTTTAAAATTGCAGTTTGGTTCCATTCTATTCCTTGATATTGTGAGAAGTTGTGGACAAATGTAGCCACAATTGTGGCCGTTGAGTCGTAAAAACCTTAACTTTGCAGCCGAGATTATGGTATTAGAAATTTGCTAGAAATTATATTACTTACATAGAGTAGTTCTTATCAATGTTTTCTGCTACAAGTGGATTTGTTGTATTGTGCTTTTAAATGTTTTTGTATTAATCAGATTGTGAGAAAAAAGTAGATGCTTGCAAACAGAAAATAGAGGAAACTAGATATGAAACTGTTGCTGACGTGAAACTGGACCTTCTACAGAGAGAGATGGAGGAAGAACTTGAAAAAGAACTTTTGTAGAAAGAAGAGATTAGATATGTCTCTAGTTGTGCTTTTTGTCTTTAGAATTGTGTAGCTTTATAGCATAATGTGTCTTACCATCTGTTTCTCATCAGCACAACCATTGGCGATGAGTTTAATGATCTAGAACAGTAGCGGATTTCTGTCCAAGAGCAAAAGAAGTCCTTGCAGAAAATTGAGAAGACTAAGCTAAGGACACAGTAAGTAAATTACAAAAAACTTGAAATAATAAAGATATAGAAAAGAGAGAAAAAGTTGGGGCAGTGCAGGAAAAACATAGGAGTGAGAAGAAAAAGTGTAGATTCCTTCGCCACATTAGCTGGGAGTTAACTCCGTTTCTGTCAATTTAACGAAAGGGACTTGATTCATACAATTTTGACAACTTTAGGACCTAATGTACTCACTTTTAAAATTGGATATTAAACTGAAAAAACCACTTAACATATAGACCAAGTAAGCTATTAAATCCTAAGGAATTTATACTTAATATTTTTTACAAACTTTCTCCTCCAACATCTCAAAAATTTCCCACTCCCTCCTCGCTCTCAAAATTTCACTTTCTTTCTCACTCCCTCCTCCAACGTATCATTCCCTCTATCATTCTTTTCTCTTCCAACAAAGTCGCCTTGCAAGGAATTTGTACATGAGGTACCATCTCCCTAAAACCTAATTTATCCTGGTTAGATAACGTAAATAAATGCATAACAGATATTTCTCTCGTAAATAATTATTAGAAATCAATCATCTGAATAGGATCCATAATCATAGGGATTCATAATCATAAGATCCATGGGTGATGATCTACTGACCATCGCACACACCGTCGCACCGTCGCAATGCCACACCGCCGCACTGTCGCGCCACACCGCCGCACCACACCGCAACGTTGAACCGCTGAAGCAAGAAAACGGATATGGAGGAGAGATGGGAGATGAGAAGAATGGATGTGGTGGAGTTGGGGGTGGGAATCTAAGAGAGTTGGGAGGTGAGGCTGAGTGAAAAGTGAGAATGGGTAGAAAGATAGGTTTTAGGGTTAAAGTAAATAATTAGGATTGAAAAGTAAAAAGGGTTATTTTTGTAATTAGAAA
The DNA here is from genome assembly GCF_029865625.1 of Vigna umbellata. Lineage (NCBI taxonomy): Eukaryota > Viridiplantae > Streptophyta > Magnoliopsida > Fabales > Fabaceae > Vigna > Vigna umbellata. The sequence continues at coordinate 23,278,632 of NC_142170.1, forward strand.
ATGTTATTTTTGTAATTAGAAAAAGATGTAGTGGAGTTGGGGAGGTGGAGGGAGAAAGTGTGGTGGTGGAGGGAGGAACACCCATGTCTATTATCCAACCTGCAATAAAAAAAAATTCATTCACTATTCGTTCCGTTATCCACTGAAGATCCATTTAAAAAATACCTACAAATATTTTAAAATTTATGAATATATTGGATACGTGCATATATTTAAAAAAATATATTTTATAAATTTTTAAAATAAAATCTTCATAAAACTACAATAAAAATATAAAATACAATATAAATTAAATTAAATATAAATTAAAATTTAATTTTAATTAAATATAACATAATAAAATATAAATTAATTTTTATTTAATTAAATTCAACTTAATAAAATACAAATTAAATTTTAATTATAATATTTTACGGATAGGGATATGTGTAACTCTACAGGTAATTTTAATTTTTTATGAGCAGTTTTAATTGACACCAATCCGTCACCCACTACATGCGGATAATAAGTATCTACAAATATCAACTATTTAGTTTGGTCTAAATTTTATTGTCTTTTAATGATTTATAAAAACAGTTTTCATTGAAAACTGTGTCAATTTAAATAGCTTTTGGTATGTTAAATTTTTTAGTACTTAATATTTCATATAGTTTATAGTAATTTAATGCTATAATAAATGCAATATTTAATTCTATTGAATGTTTAGCTATAAATTTAATTGAACTAGTAACGTTTAATTCAATTTAAGGCACTATTTTATCTGTAGTGGGTTATGTGAGGTATAAATAAGTAATTGACAATATTGACAATATTGAAAGAAAATGATCAATCCATTTCTTGTTGTTTGTTTGGTGATAAGTGGTGTTAGCATACCAGTTCATGGTTTTCAAGATACACTCAAAGAAGATTTGGAGCTTGAAAAACAACTAAAGCTAATCAATAAGCCTCCCATCAAAACTATTCATGTAGTTTTTAATATCTTTTATATATCCATATATTCTTTTGTTGTATATAGTCTCATTATATTCACTAATTTTCTTTTATGTACTGTATTTTAAATTTTGAAGACAAAAAATGGAGACATTGTTGATTGTATTGATATTTATAAACAACTAGCATTTGATCATCCATTACTAAAGGATCACAAGTTACAGGTATATATGTTTTTTTTTAATATCATCATACTTTAAATCTTTTTTTATTGTATTGCTTGTGATTTAAATATATATTTATATTGTTTTGCAGAGAAAACCTAGTTTTCAAAAATCAAGTATGAAGACTTTAGCAAACAAACCTAATTTTAACTTTGAAAAAGTCCAATGTCCTAAAGGGTCTATTCCTATTCGGAGAACAACAAAAGAAGATCTTATTCGAGAAAAACAATTATTAAAGAATAGTATTCTTCTTCAAGACATGCCTGGTGTTCATGTATGTTGTTTCTCTTTCAGCGAAATCTCAAATTTTCATGATTTATTTGTGTTAATTACATCATGTTTAATTCTTCAATTTGTACTTTTGCAGCTTGCAGAATTAGCTCTTTCATCGAATTTTAGCCCATACTATGGCGTTAGAGGACGAAGCAGCGTTTATAATCCACCGATCACTAAGGGTCAAATGTCTCTTTCTCATGTGTGGGTTCAAAATGGGCCCATAAGTTCTAACAATAAAATCAGTTTTGGATGGCAAGTGAGTCTTAATTTTATTATTAAACCCTTTTATCCAATAAATATTATATGAAAAATATATTTAATTTGTGTTTATTTGTGTGCAATCTCACATTTTGATACAGGTGAGTTTAGATTTGTATGGTGACAATAAAACTCATTTATACGCATCATGGACGGTATGAATATCTACATGAACATGAAGTCAATTTTGCTTCACATGAATAATTTTTTTTATTAATTTAGGAAGCATTTTTGTCAAAAAAGAATAAATATGAATATTTCATTTCTTCAAAATTTAATGTGATGTTAAAAAATATACAGCGAGACAACTTTCAAAAGACAGGATGTTACAATGTTCGATGTCCAGGTTTTGTTCAAACCAGTACCCAACTTTCTCTTGGGGCAATACCTGGAGATATATCTTCTTATGGTGGACCAGTTTTTGATTCTACCGAGTATATAGCTATGGTAATGATCTTGGCATAAACTTTTTATGTAATATTATATGATACATGCAAGTGAGGTAATATTGTTGACAAAATTTTGTGTACATGGATTTTAAGGACCCAAAAACCAAAAACTGGTGGGTTCATACAAGTGGTGAAGAAGTTGGATATTTTCCAGCAAAGTTATTCTCTAACTTGGCTTCGGCAGATAAAGTAGGGTGGGGTGGAAGGACATTAACTCCTCACGGTTCTCGCAGCCCTCAAATGGGATCTGGACATTTTCCTGATAAAGACCTTTATCATGCATGTTATTTCAGAACTATTTCTTTTCAAAATGCATCTAGAATAATGTATGGACCGAAAAGATATCAAACAGAAAAGTATGTTGACAAACCTAGATGTTATGACCTTAGGTACTACGGCAATGTTCATGGCATTGGTGGATATATGCTTCAATTTGGAGGACCTGGTGGTAAGTGTGATGATTAGTCTAATTTTAGTTATTTATGAACTTCAAAAATAAATTATTATTAATAATTTTTTTTTCTACAAATCTCGTGTTTTGATCTATACATTTAATATTTCGATACATTGTTAAGATAATAGCATACAACATTCGCATCATAAGATAAGATATGACCAGATTAAATACAATACCAAAAAATATCAACCAATGTAATATGAATATAAATAGAGCACTGATAAACCCACACCTTGGCAAAACATAGATACAACTATAACCTATTCTGAAATTTTTTAAAAAGCAACGCCTCAAGCTCGTGGATTGATGTAAAATTTTACCATATTTATTATACTATTATTTCAAAATAGAAAAATAATATATTTACATATGTGCCTCAACAAAAAGGTAATGACACAAGTCAACTTCTTTTAATAGTAATAGCATTGCATTGTTATCCCAAAAATAAGTGTTCTTTTGTATAAGGTTAAATTAGTAATTTAGTTGTTATATTTATAGTTTTTATTCCGTTTGATCACCTAATTTTTTATTATTTATTTAAGTTTTATTTTTATTATTTATTTAAGTTTTATTTTTATTATTTATTTAAGTTTTATTTTTATTATTTATTTAAGTTTTATTTTGTGTTAAATCGATTCAATTTAATAACATCACAATGGTAATATCATGTATCAAACTTCAGTGTTAGTGTTATATGATAATGTGACTAATTTATTCAATTCAAATTTTATATTAATTTTTTATTTAATTAAGAGTTAATTTTATGTAAAATCGAATAATGTTGTTCATGTAAAAAATATAGTAGATTAAGTGAAATCGAGTAATGTTGTCCATGTAAAAAATATAGTAGAGTTTAATTTACTTGCAAATAAAAATATATAAATTTCAAAACTTGTTCATTTTTATAGGGATCCATAATTATAGGGATTCATAATCATAAGATCTATTGGTGATGATCTACTGACCATCGCACACACCTTTGCACCGTCATACCGTCACACCGCATCGCACTGCCTAACTGCTGAAGCAAGAAAATGAATATGAAGGAGAGATGGGAGATGAGAAGAACGGATGTGGTGGAGTTGGGGGTGGGAATCTGAGAGAGTTGGGGGGTGAGGCTGAGTGAAAAGTGAGAATGGGTAGAAAGATAGGTTTTAGGGTTAAAGTAAATAATTAGGATTGAAAAGTAAAAAGGGTTTCACCCAGCACTTGCTGTCATATCAATGGTTGACCAAACCAAATTCCACCCGGCACTTGCTGTCAACAAAGTCAAGCATTTCATCTCTATCCCTTTAGAGATGGACAAAGGTCATTATTCTTCATGCCCCTAAACTTGTTAAAAACTTGATATCTATATGTCAATTAACAACTAACAACTCTGTGTCTATTGAATTTGATCCTTTTGGGTTTTGTGTGAAGGATATTCTAACAGGGATGCCACTAATGAGATGTGATAGCACTAGGGACCTATATCCTATCACCAGGACTCCACCAACCACCACTCCAACACCTTTTACAGCCTTTTCTTCCGTTTTATGGCATAATCGTTTGGGACACCCGAGCGCACCTGTTTTAAGTTCTCTTACGCAAACTAAATTTATTGAATGATTTATGGACATAGTGATTTATGGACATAGTGATTTATGGACATCACTACCAAACCTTTTAATATAATACATAGTGATTTATGGACATCACCAACTTTAAGTTCTGCAGGTCATAAGTATTACTCTTTTCTTGGATGATTACACTAACTTTTTATGGACATTTCCCGTTGGCAGCAAATCACAGGCTTATCTAATTTTCTCGTCTTTTAGTGCATTCATTCAAATTCAATTTAAAATGAGTATTAAATGTTTTCAATGTGATAATGGGAAGGAGTTCAGTAACGAGTCATTTAAACAATTTTGTCATATTCATGGCATGCGATTTCTTTTTTCTTGCCCATATACCTCTCCCCAAAATGGCAAAGCCGAACGAAAATAAGAACCATAAACAACCTCATTCGAACTCTCCTTGTTCATTCCTCTATGCCATCATCGTTTTGGCATCATGCACTTAACATGACATCCTACATCTTGAACATACTTCCAAGTAAGTTACTCTCAAATTATTCTCTCACTCAAATACTTTATCATAGACATCCATCTTATACACATCTACAGGTTTTCGGTTTGTTTGTGTTATCCCCTTTTTCCCTCCACCTCAATCAACAAATTACAACCTCGTTCCACACCCTATGTCTTTTTGGGATACCCAAATAATCATAGAGGCTATAAATGTTATGATCTGTCAAATGGAAAAATAATCATTTGCAGACATGTCAGTTTTGATGAGTCTCACTTCCCTTTTGCCAAACTGCATTCACCTACATCTCACACCTATGATTTCTTACATAAAGGCTTACATCCTTTTTGGCATCACCACTTACATACTCAACCTCTCTCCACTTCTCAAACACAAACTAAGCCCAACCCACTCATGAACCGAACTTGCCCCCACAACCTCATACCTCACCAACATCCCCCTCATCTCAAACGACCCAACGACAACCTTATAAACCCAAACAAAACTTCAACTTAACAACCTCCATTGCACCATCACCTCTTTCTCATAACCCAATAGTCGCTTTGTCTGACCCGAATTGGAAAGTGGCCATGCTAGATGAGTTTGATGCTCTTATTAAAAATAAGACGTAGGAGCTGATTCCTCGTCCTTCTAATGCTAATATTATTCGTTCCATGTGGGTTTTTCGGCTTAAAAAGAAATCTAACGGTTCTTTTGAGCGACACAAAGCTTGTCTTATTTGTGATGGCAGGTCTCAACAGGTTGGTGTGGATTGTGATGAAACTTTTAGTCCAGCAGTCAAACCTGCAACTATACAGACAATTATGAGCATTGCACTATCAAAATCTTGGTCTATCCATCAGTTGGATGTTAAAAATGCCTTCCTGCATGATAAACTCCATGAAGTTGTATACATGCATCAACCGATGGGTTTTCGATATCTCATTAATCCATATTATATGTGTTTATTGAAGAAATTTCTCAATGGACTCAAACAAGCCCCTCATGCTTGGTACCAACGGTTTGCTGATTTTGTTTCAACTTCGATTTTACACATAGCAAATCTGATCATTCATTATTCATCTATCATAAAGGAACTGACACGACATATATTCTACTTTATGTTAATGACATCATTCTCACAACATCCTCTACTGCTCTTCATAATTCCAATACGTCACTCCTTGCTTCTGAATTTGCTATGAAAGACTTGGGTCCTTTAAGCTATTTTCTAGGTATTGCTGTTACACGAAATGTAGGTGGACTGTTTCATTCCCAACATAAATATGCACAAGACATTATTGAGCGAGCAGGCATGAGCTCCTGTAAGCCATCCACCATGCCGGTCGACACTAAGCCTAAACTCAGTGCATCTTCGGGACCCTCCCTACTCTGATCCCACACACTATTGTAGTTTAGCAAGAGCTTTGAAATATCTCACATTCACAAGACTTGATATATCATATGTTGTGCAACAAGTTTGTCTACATATGCATGCGCCAAAAGATGAATACATGCATGCTCTTAAAAGAATTGTGCGCTACATTCAAGGCACTCTTGATCATGGTTTACATTTTCACCCCTCTTCACTCTCTAGTCTTCTCTCCTACACTGACGCTGATTGGAGTGGATACCCAGATACTAGGTGTTCCACTTCTGGATATTGTGTTTTCTTTGAAGACAACCTGATCTCATGATCCTCAAAGCGTCAGCCAACCTTATCTTGATCTAGTGCTGAAGCAAAATACAAAGGAGTGGCTAATGTGGTCTCTGAATCTTGTTGGATTTGGAATCTCCTCTTCAAACTGCAACATCCAATTCATAAAGGCACACTAGTCTATTGTGACAATATCAGTGCTATCTATCTTCCAGGAAATCCGGTTCAACATCAATGCACCAAACACATTGAGATGATATACACTTCGTTCGTGAGAAAGTGGCTCAAGGACAGGTTCGTGTCCTTTATGTTCCATCACGTTATCAAATTGCTGACATCTTCACTAAAGGGCTTCCGTACATACTGTTTAATGATTTTAGAGATCGTCTCAACGTACAAACACCTCCCATTTTAACTTGCGGAGGTGTGCTAAATAACGTAAATAAATACATAGTAGATATTTCTCTTGTAAATAATTATTAAAAATCAATCACTTAAATAGGATCCATTATCATAGGATTCACAATCATAAAATCATAAGCTACTGTTCCTCTTGTTTTGATATATATATTGATACTATCATATCAATGAAAAGCAGGGGATGATCTCTAACAATCCTGCTTGAAATTTTCTTTTATGCATTTGGTTGTCTCTGACAGAGCTGTTTGGGGTTCACATACTCATGTTTATACTACCTGTTTGCTTTTTTTCGCTAGCATCCTTTATTTTCTTTTTTTGTGGTTTTTTTCCTTATATAATGTTCTCCTTTGTTCTTTACTGTTTGGATTTTTGAAATTACAAAAAAAGTGAGAAAACTCATTTTTTCCTTCCTAATGACGCTGTTTTGAGGGCAAATGGGTTCTTGAAAAGAGCTTAATTCAAGTGGCTAGCTTTGAGATTGCAGCTTCATTCAAGAGCTCCATGTGTTCGTGAGGCCGAAGAAGCTTCTAGCAGCTCCGGAGTGAAAAAGGGGGAGTAAGAAAATCAACCGGAAAGTGAGCGGAAGCAAGAGGAAAGTCTTTGTGCTAACATCGTTGCTCGAGTTACTGACGTTTATTTTTTTGATGGTTAGACACTTGAAAGTGTTTGTTTTTCTAGAATTTAATTAGATTTATGCAACTTCGTAAACGAGTTAGGTGGTTGATTTTATTTTTGCATTTTTAAAAAATATAAAGGGATGGCGGACTACTAGCATATGATTCCAGTCTATGCTGAAGTTGCCCGGAGGAAGGAGCGTAATTGGGTCAGAGCTAGAAGAACCGCTTTTTGGTGAATATTTTGTTTCAATGTTTCTGTTACTTCAACTTAATGTCTGTGGTGTGTTTAATGCCTGTTATTAAAATTTAGTGGCTTGTGTTGTGTTCTGTCATAGATAAAGGTGGTTTCATGGATCCGGATCATGAGGATGTTATGATTATAATGCCTCCAATTTTTTCTTCAAAAGATGTGCCAGAAAATTTAGTGTAAGTTTCTCTGAAGTTTCTTATTTAGTGATCAGATACTTAATTTAAGAGAGAGTCAGGGATCAACGAGCAATACCATAATTGTTCAACATACAAAGAAAATGACTTAGACATCATTATCAATCTTCATGATGAGTAAAACAATGGAGACTGGCTTGAGAGGATATTTATTGTGTTATTTGTTATTCTTTTTTGTTTTAGCTATTCTAGTTCCTTATTTCTAGTTTTCAGGATTAGTTTGTTTAAAATTATTTTTTCAACTTGTGTACATTTATAGTGTATTGCCTCTGTGGTACCTTCAGTGAGGCTGTATTTCTTGCCAATTTATATCTGTATGTTCTGTAAATTTTTTCTGCAGTTTGGGGTCTTCGGAGAATATGACACACTAGATGCTTAAAATGGATGTATTTAATATCTTCATTTCTCGTGTCTTTTCTCTCCACTGATGGAATGGGAGTTGGCAATGAAGTTCTCAATTATACTTGGTTTTCCTTTTAGTTGTCTGCATCATAAGTTTCTTATTGTAACTTTTTTTAGTTACCCTTGTAAAGATTTGACTGGCAATTTTATCTTGTGTTAACTTTATGTTGAAGTGACTTAGTCCTTTTCTTATTTCAGCTTCAGACCAGCTGCCATGCCGAGCTCAAAAAAGAAACAAGAGGAAGTTGTACAACAACAACATTTCGAGGTAAGGATAATTCAGATAAATTTCTTAATAGGATATAGGCATAAAAGTTAATCACTTTCGTAGGTAGGAGTATATCAGTTACAGTTGGTAAGTGTTGATGACTTTTCTGAGTCTATTTGGCTCCTAGTCACAATTACTTCTCTGCAGAATCCTTCATATGAGTCTTATTGGTTGAAATTTTTTATTAATCAGTCTGACCCATTCGTTGTCTATGCAACCTTCTATTATTATGACATTTCATACATATAAACATGTAAATAACTTTTCCTTTGTGGGGCACAGTAATAACTACATTAAAGTAAAAGGGTTGTACTCGTGTTTCCTTTGAAATATTTATACTCTTGTTTTGTTTCTGGTAAAAAATTCGTTACTGAAATCAATAACAGGTTTTTTTCCATGGTGATAGACGTTAATTTGTCATTTATTTTTGGCAATAATGAAAAATATCTATAATGAAAATCTGTGGATACTAGGTGACATATACATTAAAAAGAATTTTCTGTGTAATTTTTTTCTTTGTTGTCATCGGTCATATGCATTATTTTAAGAAAAACTTTTCTTCTTATGTGTGCAGATGGACATGGAGATGGAGCCCGTCCTTGCACTTGATTTTGATCTTAAAGATATCCTTTTATCAATTGGTAGAATCATCCTATTTCGAACTTATTTAAGTTATAAAGTTCTATGTGATTATAATTATGCCTATTTTTATCGTTTTAGCTCCTTTGAATGTATATTGTTTTCCTTAAATTTCTTCTTTAGTATTGAACTCTTCTTGATTAATTTTAGCACATTGCCGATATCAACAAAGTACTTGCAAATTAGTACTATTATTTAGGATCTCACTATTGCTGCATGTTGTGTATTTTCCTATTTGGACCCATTCATTTTTATTTTAAATTCTATATAATTTTTATAGTTTTTCTCTTTGTTGATATTGCTTCACTTTTTGAATAAAATTTTGGAAAAAGTTTTGCAATAAATAGATCTTATTGCAATTTGCACTTTGTGCCTCTATATTTTCTTAGCTATCCTACATATTCCTAAGAAAGTGAATTTGGCAGGAATACATACCACAAAGGCTTAGATAAGTGGGAGTTATAGATGGTTGTATCTTAAATGTTTGATGAGCGAACTATATGATCTAAAAGTACAACAATTTAGAATTTTAAGTTCAAACAATCTTGGGTACACTTAAAGCATACATGATAATGATAATGACTGATGAATTGAGCTCATTCTTTGATCATCAACCTTAACTCAATTACTAATATAGTTGAAGCATTGTGCTTGATATATTTTAATTATCGACAATCCTTACTACTTTTAATATTCTTGTTTTATCATTTCAAGAAGATGGTGATGCAAATGAGTCCGAGTCTCCTTTGAGTAGAATAGGATAATCTCGTGCTAGCAACATTTAGGGAATTTATGATGTCTTTCAGGATGAAAAATTACATAGTTTATGGATTTTAAGTGGTTGTGAATTTAGCTGTAATTACGTTCCAATTTAGCTTACTTTTATATGCTATGGTGTTTTTGAGAATTGAATGTCTTATTGATATATAATTCAACACTTTGATAAAAGAAGTTTGTCATGCTTTATTGTCTTTATTACAGTATTTGAATCTTGTTACAAATAAATATTGTTGAAAAAAATATAAGCATCTCAATGGTGACGTTGTCATGTAAGACAAGCAAAATAAAGTAGTAAACTCACAAACTAAATAATACAATTGAGGTAGCTTAAAACCTTTAAATCATAATTGTCAAAATGAATAGGGTATTAACCAAAAACAAATTAAGAAAAACGGGGTTAATCTTCGTAGTAAAATAGTTGAAAATAAAGGAGGTTTCAAACCTCTACAAAATAATAATCATTAATAGAAGAGCTTAAAACCCTTCATAAAAAGACCTTCGCAATATAAATCAATTACTAGGGGCCATTAAAAACCTCCACAAATTAATAGCAATGACTTTAACTGCAGGGGTTTGAAAAACCCTTGGAAATTAATTTGCGAAGGGTAAAAACCTCCGCAAAATGGAAAATAAACCTTCACTGAATAACAGTTTTTTTGTTGTGGAATAGTGTTTTGAAGTTCTTTTAGCAACATAGCTTCAAATAGAGAAATGTGAATAAGTTGTTAAAGATGTTATTTAGACGCTAGATTTTATAGAAAATGTTTAGAAAGATTGCACAAGAAGCATTTGTATACACTATAATAAAAATTGGAGTTACCTATCGATAATTCATATACAATATTCGTATGTAAGTAAGACGCGATATGGCGGGAAAGTTTTCTTAGGATTGAATCTGTATGTAATGGACTCCAATCTGTATGTAATTCTAAGTAAATCTTTCCTACTAAAATTACATACGGATCTAAAATAGATTTTATTAAAAAAAATAATGAGGTATTTTTTTACAAAACCCTCTTCCCCCACTTTACTGACTTGGGTTTCCTCTGCTCTCTCAATTAAGAACCTTCTTGATTGAAGACACTCCAAGGAGAAGACTGAAGCTTCCTCCATGAGTAAATGCAATGAAATATAAGAACAACGGTTTAACAGCGAGACGATTTCCGAATTCGATGAAGGAAGTTAGGAAGAGAACTCGAAAGAGGAGGAACACTCCTGGAAAACCCTAGGTTCTCGATAATACTCTAGGAGCATAAAGAGTTCGAAGCGAAGTGAAAAATAGGAGATTGTGTGTGAGAAATGCGATTTAGGTCGCATGTTCGATTGAAAAGGAAAATTCAACAACTGAATCATTGAAATGGTGGAAAAATGAGGATGTAATCGGTGGATTCGGTTGAGAAGGTTGTAGCATGGACGAATCAAGTCATAATTATGATTTGGCGATGTGAATCAGACGATGAAGGCCCTATGAGAGTGATGAGGTGAGGAGATTTGCGAGCTCGTGAAGAACCTAGGTTTAGGTTGTTGGACTCGTGAAAGCACAAAACAATGTCGTTGCGTGACCGACCTATCGTTCCATAACCACCATTGCATCCTCTCAGCTCCTATGAGGGTTACCAAGGTTAGTGCATTCACATTAGGTTTAGTTAATTACTTTGTTAACTATGGTTTGTGTTGATACAGGGAGCTATGTATAGCAAAATCCATCTAACACATGAGATTTTGAAGATGAACAAAAGAAATGTTTTATAATTTCTTGAACAAAAATCGGCAAAACAATTGATGAATCATATTTGTGTGTGTGCTTGAACTAATTGGTATATGAATTCGTTGTATAAAATGAATCATAAGTTGAAACATATTTCACATTGCATATCTGATAGAAATAATCAATTACACTATTTACATAATCTGTTAAATTTCTTCAGATTTCAATATATGCTTTACAAGGACAAAAAAACTATGATTTAATCGATTACATTAATTGTATAATGATTTTCACAAGATACGCCAGGTGTATTCTGCACTTGAGGTGTATTCTTTGGAGATTAGTGTCTACCTACAATAAAGAGGATTGTGTTTCCTGTTACTAATAGCCAGGAACAGAACGTGTGTGTTCTAGTTTTTTAGAGTTGGGATTACATTAAGGTCACAAAAATTTGGGAGGTGATTCATATCTTGTGTTAGAAGGAATATTGAGTTGGGAAATGAAAGTGCATTGAGAGGGGAGTTCTATGTATTCTTGCTTGTATAACTCTATCATTATAGTGGTTCCCTTACCCTTAGGTTGTTGAAAAATGGATGTAGGCTTGGACGAACAAGTATAAATCTTTGTGTTTCTATCTCTTATCCTTTTAATTGTTGTTCATATACTTGTTTGATTGCATTCCAAGAAACCTCAAAGATTTTTAAAAGCTTTTAAAAGAATTTTTTTTAAAAGGCTAAACCAATTCTTCCCCCCTCTTGGTTGAGATTATTGGTTAAACTTTTTCTACAATTGGTATCAAAGCTAGGAATTTGAGCGTTACTCAAATTTTAATCTATTAGGTTTTAAGTATAATCGATTAAAATGTTCCTGATGGCCAATATGTCTCAAACATTTGGTGAAGGTGCACCTACAAATAGAAGACCTCTATTTGTAGGTGAAAACTACCGTTTCTGGAAAATTAGAATTAAAATTTTACTGGAATTAGTTGACAAAGGAGTTTGGGATGCAATCATCAATGGTCCATATGACCCAACAAAGATGGAGAATGGCAAGCTGAAAGATTTTTCAGAATGACTGTTGATGAAACCAGAAGGCCACACTTGATGTTAGAGCAAAGAACATCATTTCCTCTACACTTACAATTAATCAATTTTATAGAATATCAACCTACACAACTACCAAAGACATGTGGGATGTTCTTGAGGTTACTCATGAAGGAAGAGATGAAGTCAAGATAGCTAAAAAGAACTAATTCACTCATTCAAAGTACGAAATGTTTAAGATCAAGGCTAGAGAGACAATTTATGATGTCTAGAAAAGGCTTACTCATAACGATTTAAAATGTCGTTATCTGTGATGTAATTTTGATTCTAAAAGCACCTTTTTCACTTATAAACTTGCTTAGACTCATGCTTTTTCATTAAGTTGTGTGAATAAGAGAGTTGAGGTAGAATTTGATGATTTTATGACTAATTCACTTTGTTTTGATTCTAAAAGCACCTTTTTCACTTAGAAACTTGCTTAGAGTCATGCTTTTTCATTAACTTGTGTGAATAAGAGAGTTGAGGTAGAATTTGATGATTTTATGACTAATTCCCTTTGTTTTGATAGGTAATGAAACAATACAGGAAGTAGAGATGAAGTACTAAGGAGATAAAGCTTAGAAAGGCTTGGAAAAGCACTAGAAGGGGGAACAACACGAAGTTTGGGCGCCCTATAGAAGGCTTGAGCGCAGAAAAGTCAACGTTCGCAAACTCGAGCGCCCTCCTAGGTTGACCGAGCGTCGGACCTCGAAGCTTGGGCAACCAATTGGAGGCTCAAGCCCTACATGAGTATCGTCCACCGCCCGGGCGCCCTAAATGGGGCACCTGAGCGTCGTGCTTCGTGGATTAGGCCCAATTTTTGCTTTGTTTCGACTCTTTTGGACCGTGTCCTGTTTCTACTCTTTGCCAAATTTATTTCAAGGATCCCGGCGCTCTAGGTTTTGTATCTCTGGCTGGAGCAACCCAACAACACACTCTTCTACTCTTTGAAGGCAGATCTGGAGGCAGGAGCTTCCTCCTTTACTTTTAGGGTTTTTCTATCTCATGCTTTTTCATTGTTCATCTAGTTTCTCCATGTCTATGGGGAACTAAACTCTATTTGTTGTTGGGGAATGATGTAACCTTGTGAACTCTCATGTATTTGAATTGATTCTTAATTTATATGCTTTATTCATTAATTGTTAGGGAATTCATTTGTTTCAATGCTTGCTCTATTTAACTCATTTAGTAGTATGATTTATGAATTGCATGAGTGTCGGGAGGTTCCTTACAATTCAAGTTCTTGTTGAATTCTCCCAAGGGTAATATTTCTCAAGGATGAGGGTATGAGTACTTGGTCGTCTTAAACTCTTGAAGTTGTTCTAGGAACACAAAAAAGAGTTATTAGCAAACAGGGAATAGGTTATACAGTAAAAGCAATAAAATTAATTTTAAGAAGTTTTCTGATTTAAGTAAACCTTCTTTTATATCATGCTTTTTTACTCTAATACTATTAGTCATGTTTCAAAATTTTGTTATTACAGGAAAGTTGGAATTCCAAAAGGAAAGTTCAAATGGATTCCTAAGGAACTAACTCCTACCACTAACAACAAAGGCCCCAAATTCATTTGGGTACCTACATCAAAACCGTATGACTCTTTTGAGGGGATCTGAAGGAAATGGAGGCAAAAGGTGATGGCAAATCCCCTAGCCATGTCAATCACTTTCAAGAGAGTGGAAGCCCTCCATGAAGATGACATCAACTTTACCTTGTGGGTTACCTTTGGAGCCATCATGGAGCATGGATTGAAGAGTAGTGTAGGAATTTAGGCCATTGTATTAGGCCATGTAGTGTAGGTTTGTTTAAGGCTTGTATTAAGGCCTAAGTAGCATAAGAGTTTCCTTAAAGTTAGACATCCAAACCAAGTGGAAAGTATGTGTGCCATGTGTCATACTTCCATTGGAGAGGATTTACTTTTTAAAGGTAGCCACATGACACCTTAGGAGTGGAGAGTTGTTTCTATTAGTAGTGGCCACATGGCACTCTAGGAATGGTGAGGATTGTGTTTTGTGAGTAGCCACATGTCCTCCCATCATTGGAGAGGATTTGTGGACATTTGTCCACTCCTTAGAAGGCCTCATTTTTTGGCCAATGAGAGCAAAGGTGAAGATCATGCCTTTAGGGTTAGAAGGAGACCCTTGGCCTATAAATAGAGGTGTCTCCACCTTTGTATTTCATCTTTGATGTTGAGTAATGTTATGCTGCCCATTTTTGGCCATACTACTCATCTTAGATCAAGACTAGAGCAACCCATGAGGCCCCTCTAGTCACCTTCCTCCTTGAGTTGGCCTAACCTCTCTTGGAGCCAGTAAACACTATACCACAACCACCATTTCTCCTAGAGGCTTTGAGCTTCTACACTATTCACACATTAGCTCATCATCCTTGGAACATTTACCACCACATTTTCGCACCATTCATCCATGGAACACCCCTCCATGCATATCTCCTAGCTTTGGCCCAACCTAGCTAAGGAGGTTGTCATCACAAAGGCTCAAGGAAAGCTTAAAGGATAAATCACATTCTTCTTAAGTTCTACAAGTGGTAACATGATTTAATTATGTCAAAACATGCATCATTCTCACACTATAACATTTATTTTGATGTATGTGATTATTTGTGCTTGATTGGTATGCATTTTGTGTGGATAAACTGATTCGCGATTTTTAACCGATTATATACATAATATAATCAATTAGAATTTTCTCAGTATTTTCTTTATTTTACAAAATTTGAGACCAATCAATTTTAATCGGTTAGAAAACTAATATAATCGCTTATGTTTTTCCATTGTTTCCTGTGTTTGTTAAATCTGTGTATTGAAAAGTGGATTATCAGTTACATAAAGTGGTAAATCGATTAAGTTTTGTCTATATTGGGTTCTTCATGTGTTGAAAATAGTTTTCCCTCTAGACTTAATCCATTAAAAAGGAACCCTAATCTGTTAAAGTGTTCATCCACATTCATTTAAGATCACACTTTGCCTCTTTTTCAAAATCACACTTCCTCAAGTCTTTTGTTAAAATCTCTTGCAATGGCTTCAAATTGTCAGTATAAATGAATGAAGAGAATGGCACGCAGGTCAAGGGGTCCCAACCTAGATGGATGGATAAGTGAAGAAGAGACTCAAATGAATTTCATTGGTCACTAGACGTCGAGGAAAGTAATTCCTCACAAATACGCTATTTTGAGCTTCTTCAGGAGAGAAGGATTCACATTTCAAGAGTTGTTGGAACAACAAGCACTGAAAACATTTATAGAAATGGTTGAACCGTGGTATCCACACCTAGTGAGGGTCTTCTATTCACACCTAAAGATCAGTGATGGAACTCTCTGTTCATATTAAAGGGTATTGATATCAAGATAACAGAGGAAGTTTGGACTTCCATGCTAGATTTCGCCCAGGGGGTGAAAAGTCTCATCTTGGGATTAAAGGAATGCATAAATTTTCAGTGTACCAAGATTGTCTCAAGGATCCAAACTAGCCTAGAGATTACTCTCTCTACAGAAGAGACGGAATGAAGAGAGATGATCGCCTCTGTGCATTTGTCATTGCTTGTATTCTTCTCCCAAGGGGAAGCAATCATGCATAGTTAACCATTGAAGATGTGTGCATAATACATGCCCTCAAAGAAAACATTAAGATCGATTGGGCAGCAATTATTTCTGATAATATGCTCAAGGTAACAGGGCTTGAATTTGCTAGCTATCCCTATGCTGTTTTTATCTCCAAGGTTCTTCATCATTTTCACATTGAATGTGTTGAAGAGTCCTGTGAAACATATGGCAAGAGAAATATTGTGGATAAAGTTTCCATACATCATATGGGACTTCAACATGGAGCAAATGGCAATCAAGATGAAAAACAAGCTCTAGTAGGGTCATCATCTACTTCTTTTCGACCAAAGTCTGAATTTTAGAAATATATGGTCAGACAAATGCATTTTCTATCTACTTTCTGCACATCTCAGTTTGATAAGCTTAATAAGGATATTGTTGTTATCTAAGAGAATTTGGGAATCCACAGTTTGGATAATTATGATGAGAATAAAGAAGATATGTGATGAGTCAATATTTTATTCACTTCACTTAGTTTAGTGTGCTAGAATTAATCAGGGAATTGTACTTAAATGTCTAGTATTTTCCCATTTTTCCTAATTGTGCTCAATTTGATCGGAAATTTTTATTTTAATTAATTTGGAATATTTGAGCTTATTATTTTCATTTTGGATTGTAGGAAAATTTTGAAAATACAATTTGGGACATTTGGAGGTCAAAAGAAAATGTCACATCAAATATACTTTAAACTAAGTGAGAGAGGTGTGGATTTCATTTTTTTAGGGGTGCTTCATTATTAAAAAGGTGGTGGCGTCCAGCAATTTGCTGCCATCATGGCCAGCAGACGCGGTCCAGCTTGGAGGGGTGAGTATTGGAGAATAGGGTGAATGGCAGTAAGCAAAGGGATTCATGGGTCTTCACTTTATATTGTAGCACGCTTGGATGGAAGGTTACGGGCCAGGGGCTGGATGGTCTAGGGCTCTAGCCGCCACTGTAGAAAGAGAGGGAGAACTACCGAGAGAATGAACGCACACGGTGATTTACCAAAGAGGAGGGCAGAGCTGGAGAAAGAAAGCATGGAGGGTTACGGTTGAGTTCTTCTCTACGTTTGAGTTAAGCTGGAAGGTAGCACGGACAGTGAGGAGCAAGATAGAGTGGTGATTTATTTTGGAGAGCACTAGAGATTTTATTCCTGCAGCTCTCGGTTCTTTCTCGGTTCCAGCAGCTCAGTTTTTATTCCAGCAGAAAAATGATTGTTTCTTTCTTTAGACAATGTGGACAATGCTTTAATTTTGATTCCATGCGGTGATTTGATTCCAGCAGTGATTTTATGTTGCTTTTAATCATGGATGGTCCAGCCGCCACACTCTCGGTTTTTGGTTTTTAGGCTGTGGATCATGAAGATAGCAGCTGCAAGGTGCTTAGAGCCGCCACCTAAGAAAATTTGGGATTCATTCTTGGCTTAAAGAAGAGAAAGCGCGGACATTAAATTATTTTCTTGGAGCATGGAGAAGTACATCACGGTTGTAGATTTATCTTTTTAATTAGCGTTGGATTATTGCACTTTAATTAATTCACATTATGGAATTAAAAAGTCTTGTTTCATGCTGCACGGTGCCTTCATGGCTAAAGCAAAATTGCACTTTTGATTTATCACCGTTTGATAGTTTTTTTTTTTTTTTCACCAACTTATGTTTTCATTCCAATTTTCCTTACGCATATGCATGTTTAATTAAATGCTCGTAAGTTTTTTTTTTTTTTTCTTTTAGTGACTTATTTTTCTTTTTTAAAATTTTAATATTCATTTTAATGTTTTCAATTATGTTCGATTGTGTTTAATTTTCATTTTAATTTAGTTTAATTTCCAAGCACAAAAACACTTTCAAACCCACCCCCACTACGTGTTCGACCTATTACCTGAATCACATTTGGTCCTTGAGAGACGACCTGGGAGTCACTTCCTAGCACTGTACTGCATTCTTTAATGCAATCAACTTTTGTGTGAGGTGCGACCCTCTCAACAATATGGAAGAGGTTATTGATAATGATGGAAAGGATGATGATGAGGAGAGTGTACCAGATGAAAGTGATGTTGCATTTTTCTTAGGGACGTGATTTAAAATTCTCTTTATGTAGGTTTTTTTTTTTTAAATTTGTAATATGGTAATAAGGCCCTACTGTTTTGAACAATTTTATATTATGTTATATTTGGATATTTTAATATGGTTTGATGATCTTTTGGGTTTGATTCCATATCTTTGTACTCATTGGTTAATTGAAATCTTCTGATGAATTATTGGATGTGATTGAATGAATAAAATTGTTTGTATGAATACAATATGATATTACACTATTACATGATCATTGCTCATTCATATTCATTCATGAATCATATATTGCTTCACAACTATTGATCGTATCATGTTTATTCGATAATAACACTCATAAATGTTGAGAAACTTGTATTAACAGAATATACAATGATCTTCATTGGTTAAAAGATCAAAACTGTGTATTTGATCAACTTCAAAAATTTTAACAAATTAAATAAATAAATAATTTGTTAAAGAATTCACTTTGTAGTGATTTTAATCTATTACATACATTATGTAATCGATTAAATGGTATTAAATTGGTATACATGTTTATAATTGTTGATCTTCATTGTTAAACATGTTTTAATTGTTCTTATTTACATGTTGAGCATATCTTACTTGTCAGATGTTGCATATTGATAAAAAATGTTTTGAAAATCAATATATGCATCATTTTGTAAAAGGGCACTACTGTTGCAGATTTGGCTGGTATCATGCATTGGCACTGCAATCATACTTTGTGCTTCATCTTATTTTCATAAATCATATTGTATATTTGTAAATTCAACATGATATCTTATGATACATTCATTTGAAATCAATATATGTACCCTGATCTGAATATTGTTCTGTTATACTGTTTTCATTGTGATTAATTGAGCTTTGATATATATACACTGTGATAAATCTTAAACTGCTCATTTTGGTTAAGTGCTACATTGCTTCATTATAGGCATAACATTCTTCAATGGTCTCTAAGAATTCATTTTGATTTTTCTATTAGCACTTGATTTCCATATTACTTGTTAGGCCATTTTTTGCTAATGCCCAAAGTGGAAGAGTAACTGGAAAACAAATTTGTTGCTGTGCATCATCAAAAAAGGGAGATATTGTTGAAAGGGAAGCTATGTATAGCAAAACACATCTCACACATGAGTTTTTGATGATAAACAAAAGAAATGTTATATAGTTTATTACACCACAAATGACAAAACAATTGATTAATCATATTTGTGTGTATGTTTGAACTTATTTGGTATATGCATTCGTTGTATGAAATGAATCATAAGTTGAAACATATTACACATTGCATATCTGATAGAAATAATCAATTACACTGTTTACATAATCTATTAAATTTCCTTAGATTTCAGTACATGCTTTACAAGGGAAAACAATTGTGATTTAACTGATTACATTAATTTAATAACCGATTAAAACATGTTGTTATGCCTACATGTGTTTTTTGAGTGCATTGATGTGTTTAAAATGGAAAATGTTTTCAAATTTGCTTAAGTATGGAACTTAACTGATTATATTATTTTTCTAAACGATTAAAATGCATATCTTGTGAAAATCATTTTCTTGAAATGCCATAACTGTATATAACGGTCATTATTTGTTAGTTATTGGCTTGTATAATTTACATAATCAATTATATGTGCTATTTAATCTTTTAAATTTGATATAGATGTAAAACTGAGCATAAGGAAAAAATTAACATATTACATTAAAAGCATAATCAATTAAATTACGTCAGAGTTTGAAAATTCTATTAATAGACACATTGTTTGCTGCTTTGACATGATTTTATGATCTTACATTTTCATAACTACTTTGTTTGTTGATAATTAATTGTAGGAGCGTCCTAACCTTCTTAGAGAATAAAGATTACTCATTTGCAATGAAATTCATAAAGATTCTTATAGAGAAGTTGTTCTTACACATTGCTGATCATATTCAGCAGTTGAGGTGTATTCTTTGGAGATCAATTTCTACCTACAATCAAGAGGATTGTGTTCCCTTTTGTTGTGATCCAGGAAGAGAACGTTTGTGTTCTAGATTTTAGAGTTAGGATTACTCCAGGGTTATAGAAAGTTGGGATTGCTTTCTAGGTTGAGATTGTGAGGTGATTCACATCTTGTGCTATCAGAGATATTGAGTCTATGTATTCTTACTTGTGCATTAAGAGGGGAGTTCTCTGTATTCTTACTTGTATAACTCTATCATTATAATGGTTCCCTTCAACTCAGGTTCCCTTCTTACGTTTGGATACATTTAACACATGATTGTAGAAGTTAGTGCTCTATGTAAGGTTGTGTGCTGATTTTTTTTGCTTGCTTTAGAGTTCTTGCAAGAAATGGTGTTGTGTTTTTAAAACTTCTTCATCGATGTTTACTGTGTTGCTACTCTCATTGTGTTGTTTATAGTTTTAATTTATCGGTCTTTTCATGCACACTTTGCCAAAACTTGCAAATGTCAAATTTGGTGTGCAGTTCATGCTCCTATGTACTTCTCAGTTTGTGGATAAAATTAGAGAGCGTCGTGTCAAATATAAAGTGCATGATATTTTTTATGTTTAAAATTTGAGTGAATCAAATTTCTGAATAGACAGGAATAACATACAAGTTTGTAACATGTTTACTAGTCAGTAAAGAAATGGAAAAGTGGTATATGGTGAATTCTTTTTTATGAGCTGTTAGAAGAATACTAATGATTTCATTTTCTATGTTGTTTTCTTCTATTACTTCCTGTCCTTTGATCTTCTGTTACTCTCTCTTTTCTTCCCAAATATTGTTACTATTTTATTCTTCATTTCTTATAGCTAATGTAGATTTGATCTTACATGTACTTGTAGGTGGTGTTGCACTTAGATGAAACACTATTATGTGCATATAAGACATGAAGTTTACCAGTTGCTTTATGAACTCAAGGGTTTGAATTCGTTTGATATATATATATACATGTTTATACAATAGTTAACCTATTATATAAAGGTCACCAAATGTTTGCTTCACATGAGCTACCCTAACTGATTTAGTTGCTTTGTCAGGTATTACAGGGAATTGGTGTTGTCTTAAGTTGTGAAAAATTTCAAGAATAAAGCTTTTGAAGATTAATTTAAATTTAATTTATGCCTTTTGTTGTTGCCTTTTAATATTGCAAGTGCATGAATCATCTGATATTTGGGTTACTCTATTTGCATGAATGCTTAATGGTCCTGTTAAGTTTTTTATTACAACCACTTATGAGTTATGACCCGATTTGGAACAATGCAAATATCTTTATTTTCATAATTCATTACATTATCCAAGCAGTTTGACTTTTATTCTTTTTACTTCAATCTCCAAATAAGATCTTGATAAGAATTATTATGAACTTTTGATACATTAATCTTCTTCTTTTTGTGAACCAAGACCTCCAAGGAAAAGAATGACTATTGTTGCTTCATCAGAACCATGAGTAGGTGTCTTTCTCAGCACGCTTTTGTATCTATCACATGCTTTCCCTAATGATTCTTCCATGCCTTGATTGAAAGAAGAGATTTCCTACTTCCCTTTGTTCATCTTTGATTGTGGGAAGTATTTATTTAAGAACATAACAACTACATCTTCCCACTTAGTAAAGCTGTTTTTAGGAAAAGAGTTTAGCCACAATTTAGCATTGCCTCTCAGTGAGAAAGGAAACAAGCTTATTCTTATAGCATCATCTGGCACTTCATTCAGCTTCATAGTGTTGTAGATTTCTTTAAAAGTGGTCAGATGCTCATATGGACTTTCATTGGACAATTCATTGAACTAGTTGCTCTTTACTTGATGGATTAACACAGGCTTCATCTCCATGCTTGTAACGTTGACCATTGGCTTTGCAATGCTGTTAAAATGGTAAGGGCCAACAACAGTTGCATAAACTGCCAAAGTACGTCTGCCATCATTGTTGTCCATCCTTTCTTGATCAGATTGTAAGGCTTGTGAAATTCTCTCTAGTGAAGGTACTCTCGATAATCTCTTTCTTATCGGCTTCCTACTAGTCTCAAGCCCTTCATGAAGAGGTTCAGAACTTTTGTTGTTCCTTGTTCTAATTGTATCCTACATAAACTAAACACAAAATCCTAGAAAATATTGTTAGCATAAAAACAAACGACACAAAACACAAATTAAAAATAAGATAAAAATAAAAAATAAAGTCAAAGTTAATAAGGAATCACACAAATAGAATAGTTTAAACCGTGAGTCCCCAACAACGATGCCAAAAACTTGTTTATGGATTGGCAAGTGAACCAAATCGCACAAGTAATATAAAACGATAAGACCAAGTATCGTATCCCAGAAGACTCTCGGCACTAAACAGTCGTGTGATAACTTGATTAATTAAGACTTAAAGAAAACGAGATCATTGGTTTTATATGCAAAGACAGAAAATTAAATATGAACGCAAATTGATCAATAGCAGAGTAACACAGAGATGAACGAATGTTGTGTAATATGAGATAAGTATGTTGTTGGGGTTAGATTTCACCAAGTTCCCTCGCATGAATGTATGAATTCTTCTTTATGCATTATTGTTAACGTCACTCACTAAATCACTTAAACCCGATCCCTCGGTGAAATAAGTTTGTCCTTAATCACCAATTCATGCAATTCCTATCATCCCCAGTAATTAAATGTGAAGATCAAAAGCTTAAGACAACGAAGACTCATACCCTTATCTCTAAGAAATATTACTCTTGGGGGAATTCAACAAGAACCTGAATTGTAAGGAACCTCCCGACATTCATGCAATTCATAAATCATGCGATGAATGAGTTAAACAAAGCATGTAATAAGCACAGATGAATTACTCTAAAAATTAATGAAAAAACGTATGTAATTAAGAATCAATTCAAATACATGAGAGTTTACAAGGTTACATCATCCCCCAACAATAAATAGAGATTAGTTCCCCATAGACATGCAGAGACTAGATGAATAATGGAAAAGTATGAGATAGTAAAACCCTAAAAGTAGAGGATGGAAGCTCTCACCTCCAGATCCGCCTTCAAAGAATGGAAGAGTGATTGTTGTGTTGCTCTAGCTAGAGATGCAAAACCTTGGACGCCTGGGTCTTTTAAATAGAACAAAAACAGAATAGAAACAAAGCCCAAGCCTAAGAGACCGACGCTCAAGCGCCTCACTTAGGGCACCTAGGCAGCGAGCGGTGGTCTTCCATGCTCAAGCCCTGCAGAGGTCGCCCAAGCTTTGTGCATCCGGTGCTCAAGCGCCCCAAAAGGAACACTCGGGCGGTGAGCGACACTTTTTGCACCTAAGCCTTCTAGAGGACGCCCAAGCTTCGTGCATTCAGCGCTCAAGAGCTCCAAAAGGGGCGCTCAGGCGGTAAGCGATGGTTTGTTGCGCTCAAGCCTCCAAAAAGGGCGCCCAAGCCTCAAACTTCCTTCCTTCTTGTGCTTTTTCAGACCTTTCTGAGCTCCATTGCCTTAGCATTTTATCCCTGCTTTCCATATTAACTCATTTTCTATCAAAACAAAGGGAATTAGTCATAAAATCATCAAATTCAACCTCAACTCTCTTATTCGCACAACTTAATAAAAAAACATGATTCTGATAACGGTTTAAAATACCGTTATTTATGATGTAATTTCTATATTAAAAGCACCTTTTTTACTTATAAACTTGCTTTAACTCATGTTTTTGCTTTAGTTTTGTGAATAAGAGAATTGAGGTTATACTTAATGATTTTATCACTAAATTCCCTTGATTTTGTAGGCTATTGGATTGATTTGAAGGAAGAGTTAAAGTACCAAAAAGTTGGAATGCAGAAAAGTCAACCAGAGTGGAGAAAAGTCAGCCAGAGTGCAGAAAGGTCAACCAGAATGAAGTCCGCGAGGCTTGGGCACCCTATTTGGAGGCTTGAGCGCCAGAAATCGATGTTTATTACATGCTTTGTTTAACTCATTCATCGCATAATCTATGTTCCTTACAATTGAGGTTCTTTTTTAACTCATTCATCGCATGTAATAAACACAGATGAATTACTCATTCATTGCATAATCTATGTAATAATCGATGTTACTTACAATTCAGGTTCTTTTTTAATTCTCCCAAGAGTAATATTTCTCATGGACGAGGGTATGAGTCTTGGTCGTCTTAAGCTCTTGATCTTCACATTTAATTACTGGAGATGCTAGGAGTTGCATGAACTGGTGATTAAGGACATGATTATTCACTGAGGGATCGGGTTTAGGTAATTTAGTGAGTGACGTTAACATTAATGCATAAAGAGGAATTCTGATATACATGAGAGGGAACTTGGTGAAATCTAACCCCAACAACATATTTATCTCATATTAAACAACATCCGTTCATCTTTGTGTTACTCTACTATTGATCAATTTGCATTCATATTTAATTTTTTGTCTTTGCATCTTAAGCTAATGATTTCGTTTCTTTTAAGTCTTAATTAATCGAGGTATCACACAATTGTTTAGTGCCCAGAATCCTCTGGGATACGATATTTGGTCTTACCATTTTATATTACTTGTGCTATTTGGTACACTTGCCAATCTATCAACAGATTCCAAGCAAGTTTCTAAGTAGAAAAGGGTGCATTTAGTCTCAAAATTACATCACAGATAACGATATTTTTAACCATTATCAAACACGTGGTGATTGCTTGAGGCCATGTACAGATTGATGCAATTTACGTATTGTACCAGACTCCCCTTGAGCAACAAACCCAGGAGGTTGTTCCATATAAACTTCTTCCTAAAGATCACCATGTAGGATGACATTGTTGATATTCAATTAATGAAGTGACCAGTGTCGGATGGCTATCGTGGCAAAAAAGAGGCGAATAATAGTCATCTTGGCTATAGGAGAGAAAGTGTCATAATAATCAAGACTATAAACATGAGTGTAACCTTTTGCAACAAGTCGGGCTTTGAGTCGATCAATTTCACCATCAAGGCCAACTTTAACTACATACACCCATTGACAACCAACCACCGTTTTGCCCGGGGGAAAGGGCACCAACTCCCAAGTATTAATGTGGTCAAGAGCCTACATTTCTACAATCATAGCTTGTCGGCATCCAAGATGATAAAGTGCTTCTTTCAAATTCTTGGGTATAACAACAAAAGACACTATCGATGATAGCTAAGAAAATTAAAAATAGGATGAGGGTTTCAAGTAGAACGAGTACCTTTTCTAAGAGCAATAGGCCATGATGAATCATTTTCACCAGGAGGCGTGGGAGAAGGTGAGGAGGGAGAAGAATCTGAAGTAAGAGATTAACCATTATCTTGGGGAGGTAGACTATCCATTGGGACCCTGTGTGGAATGATTTTATTATGTGGAGAAACAGGTGTAGTTGGACTTGGATCAAGACATGGAATGACAGGGACATGGGAGCTATTTGACACAACCACTGGAATAGGAAGGACCTGTTGGGGGATATAAACATCCTGAACAAATGGAGAGAAGTAAGGAGTCTATTCAAAGAACGTGACATCAACACACATGTAACACTTCTTAGTTTCAGAACAGTAACACTGATATCCTTTTTGGGATTCAAGAATAACCTAAGAAGACACATTTGAAAGTGCAAGCAGAGATTTTGTCTAGACCTGTGGACATGTCATGAACAAAACATACACAACCAAACACTTGGGAAGATGTATGAAAGAGAGGATCATTAGGAAACAGAATAGAGAAAGGAACTTTATTACCAAGAGATGTGGAGGGCATTCGATTACTAAGATAACATGCAGTTAAGATGACATCCTCCTAGTGATGAACATGAATATGGACACCAAGCAAAAGGGTACAGGCAGTTTCAACCAAGTGTATTTTTTTTGTTCTGCTGTACAATTTTCTTGTAGTGTATGAGGACAACTAGACTAATGTAAGATACCATGGGAACTCAAGATGGCTGAAAAGGAGGATGAGAAATACACTTTTACATTATCACTTAATATTTTGATTGCTTGACCAAATTGATTATTGATTATTAACAACTTTCAAACATCCATTTAGACTTGCTCAAGCTTTCCAAAAGCATAAAAACAGCAGGATTCGAAAATCACCCTTGCTATGGCCAAATTATGCAGCAAAAACCATCAAATAACCAACCAAACTCATATTAGACCAATTCAAGTATATTAGCACGGTGAAAAGCTAGAAGTTCAAGCTGAAATGGTGAATGGTTAAGGATTTTGAGCAACCACACTATGCATATTGAATTTTAGTGCTTGTTTTGGTTTGCTATACCTTAAGACACATTCAACAACATCACACGATGTTGTACCAAGCTCCAGAATCAAAAGAAAACCACTGAAAGAGTTTTAGAAATTTAGCACCAGATTTAAATTCTGTATCAGAATTCACAATGGAAAACAAATCATATTTGCATTTTGATGCTTCAGCTTGTATAACCCAGGCTAGATCAAGTCCTCATTGCCTTATTTGGTATATATACAACTTGTTTAGCACTTGCAAATCAATTAAAACGAAATAATCCAGTAGAAAAGAAAACTGAACAGAAACAAAAATAATACTGCAACAGTAAATTGCACAAGACTTAAAACATTACAAAACTGAAATGTAAAGCTGGAAATGACACAAACAAGAAGGTTTCACCGATTAAAATGAAAGGACAATATAAGCACACAAAGGAAACTAAAATTGAATGACTGGAAAAGCAATACAGAATTGAAAACAGTAGAAAAACAAAAACAAAAACATCACAAACTGGACTGAAATGAAATTCAATCCAAAAGCAAATGAAAAAGGCGCCAATTTGCTTAAGCTTCAAACATGCCTCATTCCAACTCAGCAGCACACGTGAAACAACACCAATTCTGAATTCTTATTCCAACTCAGCAGCACACGTGAAAGCTGGCCTAGCTAGGTTATGAGCTTTTTGATAGCTTTGGCAGCAAGCTTCTCCCTCCAAGTCTCTCTTTTCACGTGCTCAAATGCTATGCTGGCAGCTGCTCCCTCCAATTTTATTAATCCTACAAAGCAAAGAAAAAAAATTTGCTTTTAATTATGGGAAGAAGGATTAATGTAAATTACCTTCCATAGAAGTAAAATGGTAGGTGATCCTTCTTTCTCTTGAATCCTCTTTGCCATGGCTCTAGTAAGAGGTCCAATGTGTGTCTTAGATGGTCTTCCATCAGGTCGAACACTCGTGAGATCGTCCGCATCGTCCTAGTGCTCGATACCTTTCTCTCTTATTTACATAAATTTAAATAATGGTATGAGTGCTCGTGTGACCGTCCGCGTCGGCCTAGTACTCATTACCTTCTTTTCTCGAAAATATTAAAAAAAACAACATAAAATCTTTAAGAAATTAAAAACATCTGCTTTTTTTAAGCAATGAACAATCTTTTCGCTAGAACTACGTGATCCTTGATTCTCCATCAAAACTGGAGATACGTAGGAGCAAGGCTAGTCCTTGTCAGGTTCACTTCCCAAAATCCAAAATCATTTCAAAACAATTTCCAAACAAACTTCTCAAACAATTTCAAAAGAACTACGTAACCCTGATTTCTCATTTTGAATGAGAATACGTAGGAGCAAGGTCAATCCTTGTTGGGCAGGCATTGTAGGTGATAGTGATGGTGCTGTAGAGGGTTTATGAGAGAAAGAACTGATAGCAAAAAAGAGAGGTAATGCAGAGAATAGAGAAACGATATATTTCTCATTAATGAAAAACCAATATATGTACAGAGTAGGATAACTGTCATTTTTGACAGTTAAAGTAGTTAAGTAGTTTAGATTTACATTTTAACATTCCCCTTTAAAGCTAAACTACTCAAGGATCTAACTCCAAGTGATTCTCTCAGCCTTTCAAATCTGTTTTGACGCAAGGCTTTAGTGAAAATGTTTGCGGTTTGATCATCTGTGTTGCAATATACCAGTTCTAGCTTTCCTTTACTGACTTGATCTCTGAGATAATGAAACTTGGTTTCTATGTGTTTGCTTCTGCCATGGGAGATTGGATTCTTGGATAAGTTGATAGCAGATTTATTGTCCACCATTAAGCGTGTTGGTTTGCGGTGCTCAATCCTCAACTCTTGTAGAATGGCTTCCAACCATGCACACTGGAAAGCAGTTTCGGCAGAAGATATATACTCTGCTTCACAAGACGAGAGCGCTACGACGCTCTATTTCTTCGAACACCACGATATGGAAGCTCCCATTAGTTTAAACACATACCCAAAAGTGCTCTTTCTGTCCACTTGATCGCCACTCCAATCTGCATCACACCATGCCTCTAAAATATCATTTGTGTAGTCAACTTTCCTGGGGAAATAGAGGCCATGATCTGTTGTTCCCTTTAAATAGCGTAGAATGTGCTTGGCAGCAGCGAGATGAGACTGTCTAGGGTCGTGCATGAATCTGCTGAGGAGTCCGACTCCGAAACTGATGTCCGGTCTGCTGTTGCATGTGTAGCGGAGAGTTCCTATTATCTGCTTGAACAATGTTGCATCAACTTTGGTTTCTTCTTGCTGACAAGAGAGTTTCAAATTTACCATGACAGGAATGGATGTGCAGTTACAGTTCTTCAAGTTAAATCTTTCCAAGGTCTCTAAAATGTACTTTCGTTGATGTATGAACATTCCACCTTCTGTCTGCATGAATTCCAGTCCGAGGAAGTAACCCAGGTTGCCAAGATCTGTCATTTCGAATTCATTCTTCATCTTTGCTTTGAAGTCTTCAATCTCCTGTGTGGAGTTCCCAGTAACTAATAGGTCGTCTACGTACAAGCATACTACGAGAGTACCTAGCTGCTCAACAAATTTCACGTAAATTCCATATTCAACTGTACATTTTTTAAAACCATACCTGATAAGCAGTGCATCAATATGCTTGTTCCAGGCTCGTGGTGCTTGACGAAGGCCGTATAATGCTTTGTTTAGTCTGTATACTTTCAGCTCTTGTTCCCTTTTGACAAAGCCAGGTGGTTGATTTACGTAAACTTCTTCTTCGAGAGGGCCATTAAGGAACGCAGATTTGATGTCCATCTGGTGAATGGTCCAACCATTGAAGTTGGCTATTGCAACGATGAGCCTTACAGTCTCTAATCTTGCAACAAGGGCATAGACATCAGTGAAATCTATCCCGGGTTTCTGTAAGAAGCCTTTTGCGACCAACCTAGCTTTTAACTTTGCAACACTTCCATCCGGTTTGTATTTAGTTTTAAACACCCATTTTACCTCTATGGCTCTCTTGTGCTCAGGCAGTTCAACCAACTTCCATGTCCTATTTTTCTCAATAGCTGATAGTTCTTCCAACATAGCTTCCCTCCATTGTTTAACCTCAATGGCTTGTTCCCACGTGAGTGTTTCTGCACCTGCCAAGAAAGCATAGTGAACTATATCACCTGTGTCTGTAATATCACTGTCATTAAACAGTTCATGATCTGCGAGTCTCGTGGATGGGAATCGCGTTCTCTGTGATCTTCTGGTTTCAGCAACTTCATTAGTATCAGATTGTTTGGTCTCCTCGGTCCTATTCTCTTCCAGCCAAGTAGTCACCTCAGCACTAGATTGCTCCATTGGGTTACTCTTTGCATCAGACCATCTAAACATAGTTGACTCATCTACTATCACATCCCTGCTGATTGCGATTTGTCTCTTCACAGGATCATACAGCCTGTATGCATCGGTTGGATGATATCCCACGAGGATGCGAGTTTCACTTCTGTCGTCCAACTTCTTTCTTCTTTCATCTGGGATGTGTTTATAGCAAACTGAGCCAAAAATCCTCAAATGTCGGACATCAGGTTTCCTCCCTGACCAAGCCTCTTCTGCCGTGCATGCTGGTAGCGCTTTGGTGGGACTTCTATTCAGCAAGTAGGTAGCCGTCGAGACAACTTCTCCCCATAGGTAGTTCGGAAGACCTTTCCCTTTGATCATACATCTGGTCATATCCAAAAGCATGCGATTTCTTCTTTCAGCTAAACCGTTGTGCTGAGGTGTGTAAGGTGCTGTAACTTCATGTAGAATCCCTTTGTCAGCATAAAATTTGCTCATTTCTCCAGAGTTGAACTCGCCTCCACCATCAGTTCTGAGAATTCTAACTTGCTGACCCGATTGTCTCTCAGCCATGGAACAAAATTTAACAAAGCATGTGTAAGTTTCTTTCTTTTCTCTTAGCAAATATACCCAAAGTTTTCTGGAAAATTCATCTACGAAGAGTAAAAAGTACTTGTTACCTCCTAGAGATGGCACGTCAAAAGGGCCACACACATATGCATGTACCACATTCAACAGCTGTCTCGCTCTCTTGGGTGCGTGTCGTTTGAACGATTTTCTGATCTGCTTTCCAGTAGCACAACTCTCACATACTTTGTTTGGTACAACGAATGTAGGGATGCCTCTCACAAGATCTTTATCTTTTAGTTGACATAGGCTTCTAAAATTTAGATGTCCATATCGAAAGTGCCACAACCATTCATTTTCTTCCTTAGCACTTGTTGTAGTCAAACATTGTATCTCTGTTGCATTCAGATTTACTCTAAATGTTCGATTTCGCGCAAGGGGAGCTTTGAGTATCATCCGCTGTCTTTCGTCGAATACCTCGATGTGTTTTTGTTGCATTTTCATGGTATAACCCTTTTCGGGAAGTTGGTCGAGGCTAAGAAGATTGTTTTTCATTGCGGGTACATATAGAACATTATGCATGAACACAGATCTTCCGTCTTTGCGAGTGATTAACACCTTGCCTGTGCCTTCAGCTTTAATTATGCTATTATCTGCAAAACGTACTGTGCCCTTGACACTTGTGTCTAGATCGAGCAACCATTTTCTGTTACCTGTCATGTGATTGGAGCAGCCCGTATCCAAATACCATGAAATTTCTTCCTCTGCATGGCTTGTTTTCCCAGTAAGTGACACATACTCTGTTTGGCCGACCTTCTTTGTACCTTTGTCTGTTTTCCACCTATCGTAGTTCCTATCATGTGCAGCAATACTCATCAACAAAACGTGATCTGAGTCTGATTCCAGTTCTTCTTTTACAAGATTTGCTTCATCGCTCTTCTCTTCCTTGTTGTTTTCATTGTGCCAACACTCAGATGAGTAATGGCCATATTTACTACACGTAAAGCATTGCACATTTCGTTTGTCAACATTCTTTCTGCCTCCTTTTCCTCTGAACTTTCCTCTAGCTTTATTATTTCCTTCTTTGTATTCGTTGTTGTTATCATCTTTGATTTGTTCAAAGGTATTCGTAAATCTTCCTCCATTTCGGCCTCCACGACCACCACGTGATCTTCCTCTTCCTCTGCCAGTTCCACGGTTCTTGTAGGTTTGATTGCTTCTAGCTTGAAGCGCTTGATTTGTGTGTTGCGTTGCATTCTGCTCTATTGTTCTTCTCTCTATCAGTCGTTGTTCGTGCGCTTCAAGAGAGTTTTGTAACTCTTCTACCTTCATTTTCTCAAGATCTTTGCTTTCTTCAATGGCCACGACAATATGATCGTACTGAGGCGTTAATGTTCTCAAGATCTTTTCAACTATCTTCTTATCTTTTACCACTTTATCACACGCTCGCATTGCATTAACGACCACCTGAATTCTGCCGATATAATCTTCGATGGTTTCTTGCTCTCCCATGCTCAAGAGTTCATATTGTCTCTGCAGTGATTGAAGTTTTACCTTCTTTACTCTCCCTGAGTTTCCATATCCGTCTTGTAATATGTCCCAGGCTTCTTTGGCTGTTACTGCCTTAGACACCTTTTGAAATATTGTTGCAGAAATACACTGGTGCAGAAGCATTCGTGCCTTGCAGTCCAGTTTCTTGTTTTCTTTGTGAGTCTTCTTTACTTCTTCTGTGTCACCTTTTGTAGGTTCTTTAAATCCTTTCTTGACAATTTCATCAACTTCTTGAAAGCCCAAAATAGCATCCATCTTTACGCACCAATCATCGTAATTCTTCCCATCGAACACTTGCAAGCTGCTCTGGATCATTCCTGCCATCGCCTTTCAACGTGAATCCTTCTTCATAAAACAATTCCTTTGTTTGTTCGACGCTTCACCAGGTTCAATAACCTGTAGCTCTGAATACCACTGATAGTGATGGTGCTGTAGAGGGTTTATGAGAGAAAGAACTGATAGCAAAAAAGAGAGGTAATGCAGAGAATAGAGAAACGATATATTTCTCATTAATGAAAAACCAATATATGTACAGAGTAGGATAACTGTCATTTTTGACAGTTAAAGTAGTTAAGTAGTTTAGATAAACATTTTAACAGTAGGGTGCTAACACCTTTCCTACGCGTAACCGACTCCCGAACCCAAAATATGGTTTTCGTGGACCGTGTCTTATTATTTTATGGTTTTTCCGTAGTTTTCCATAATAAACTATGGTAGCGACTCCAAAATCTCTTTTCAAAACCCGTTCGTTTTTTGGATCGTCGTTCCGTTGCGATTTCGGTTGCGACAATGATGTTTTTTGTTTCAGCATATAATCATAAACATAAGCGTTTAAGTGCTATATGTTTCTCTGCATGAGGTTGCTTTGGCAGCTCTAATGATGAGGCTGCTTTGAAGTCACTTTCAGCCATGAATCTGCATGGATGACTGACGAGGAATTTGCAAGGGAAATGATTGCTGGTGTATTCCCAAATGTAGATTTTTCAAGTAAGTGTAGATTTTTCCAAGGTTAATCAGTGAATGTTAGGTGCTTATTGCTCCATTATCTTCTTAATGGACAATTTCTTCATTTTAATAACTGCAGGAGTTCCCTCCAAAGAGCAAGCTAGATCCCACTCTCTGGTGATCAAACTAGTACTGTAACAAAAGAAAAGTTGGAGATTAACATGTGTCATAGTGGAAGAGGTATATATATATATATATATATATATATATATATATATATATATATATATAAACAAACACATACATGTGTCATAGCTCCATATGATAATACTTATACCTATAGCCATATAATAATGACCACTGCATTATTTCCAACAACTGCTTACTTTTCAAGGACATATAATATTGGTCAAGTGGATACTGATAGGGTACATCAGCTGACACAAGAATTTGAATTTATTTAATGTTTTAGAAATATAAAACAACTAATTTTTTATATTCTTTACTTAGTTTAATTTGGATTTATTAAACAACTACCCTTGTGATTCAAGGTGATCATTGAAATTAAATTCTGTGAAACACAGGCACTTGCTGCTAAGAGATTGTTCATATTATATTAAACAACTATTCCTTCATATTATCTAATTGTAAATGACTCTGGTTATCATCAGCTCGTGAGTCATTAGAACTTCTTTAGCAATATTTAGCACATATATAGTATATGCGGATATGAGTTTATTATTGACAGTTTTTTCTTTTTTGGTGTTGCAGGTTAAATACTCATGCAGTGATGGAGCCATTTGCAATAGCAACAAACAAGAATCTCAGTGTGATTCACCCCATTTGTAAGCTTCTTTATCCTCACTATCATGATACCATTAATATCAATGCACTTGCTAGGCAAAACCTGATTAATGCAAATGGCATTATTGAACAATCATTTTTGCCTGGAAAGTATTCTATGGAGATGTGTTCAGTTGTTTACAAGAATTGGGTTTTCACTGGTGGACTAAAGGATGATAAACTTCCTGATATGGTAACTTGCTCTGTTCTGCTCTTTTTTTAAGTATTTTCATTTTATTTAAACCTTCGTTGCTTACTCTCATGAAATAATGCAGGTCGACATTTCATTATTTACTATTGACGATGACATTTAACATAGTGGTTTGGAGAGCCATGCTAATACTGATCCACAGGAGTAATCCTCACAAAATCTAAGCCTGTTGAGTTTTGATGACATATTGGGCTCGGTAAGTTCTTGTCATTAACATATACACACTTATAAGGAAAAAATCACTTTCTTTACTTTCCTCTGCTCATTCTAATGTAAATGGTAATTTCTGTTTTTATATTTAAATTTTAATTATTAAAAATTGAAGTAATGAATTTTATCATAAAAGTTCAAGCAAAATAGTATAAAAGTTTCTTATAATGTCAACTAACTAGAATTAGTATTGGCTTAACATTTAAGGTATTATTATAAAAACTAATAAATTTAAGTAGGAAGAATTTCTATTTCAACACCGTTTGACATGCCACGTGTGTGAGATAATTGTTTGGAAGAGGACGTGTGTTAGAGGTGGACAAGTGGCAGAGGATGTAGAAAGTAGAAGTATTCTATATAAGAATTGTTTGTTATCTTTATTTATTTTGTATATTATTTCTCTGATAATTTAGCGACAATATGTAAATATGTACAAGTACTGGCATTTGATCTTTTATTTTATTTAGCATATGCTCCATGTTTAATAAATAGTTTGATTTGCTATTTGAGTATTAAATTTATTTTATTGGCTAGTTTTTTTTTATTGAAATTTTGAAGATATTGACTCGGTTCAAAAGAGAACTGAGGGGAAAAGTACTTAAAAAAAAGGGGGCCAAAATCTTACTGTCTCGGTTACTTTTGAATCGATGCAAAGTCGTACTCCTTTTGCCTCGATTACTTTTAAACCGAGGCAAAATCCTATCCTTTTTGTCTCGGTCCACAACCGAGGTAAAAAGGATAGACTTTTTGCCTCGTCTGTATATGCCTCGGTTCCAGAACCGCTGTCTATGGACAAAAATAACCGTTGTCGTTTTCCTAAACTGCACTAGTGCAAAAATCGTGTGTTGTCCAAAAAATGTCATATGGTGTAGCAGTAGCTTTTCTTCATTTTCTTTAATCAATCCCCTCTTTTCTGCTCCCTGTTTTTGTTTTCTTAGACGTAGCTAGGCCATGGAATTATTTTCCCAGCCAGCTGGACGCCGTGCTTCTGCTGATGTGTGCATCCAAAATTTCAATCCATGCACCTCCCTTTCTCATATGCCCAATGAGTGATATCACCGTATTGACCTTCTTGCACATTTTTGTGGAGAGTATTAAATCATGTGACAACTCTTCAAATGTCTCAAAATATTATCCAACAATTTTCCTGCAATCAATAATGAAAATAATAGGATCAGATAATTCAAATTAATTAAAATAAGAATTTCTGATTAAATTAAGCACAATTAGCAAAAACGAAAAAATACCGGACATTTAAGCATAATTCCTTGATTAATTCTAGCACAATA
Organism: Vigna umbellata; assembly: GCF_029865625.1. Lineage (NCBI taxonomy): Eukaryota > Viridiplantae > Streptophyta > Magnoliopsida > Fabales > Fabaceae > Vigna > Vigna umbellata. The sequence goes on from NC_142170.1 coordinate 23,314,120, forward strand.
AACTAAGTGAAGTCAAGAAAATATTGACTCATCACTAAGCTAAGGACACAGTAAGTAAATTGCAAAAAACTTGAAATAATAAAGATATAGAAAAGAGAGCAAAAGCTGGGGCAGTGCAGGAAAAACATAGGAGTGAGAAGAAAAAGTGTAGATTCCTTCGCCACATTAGCTGGGAGTTAACTCCGTTTCTGTCAATTTATCGAAAGGGACTTGATTCATACAATTTTGACAACTTTAGGACCTAATGTACTCACTTTTAAAATTGGATATTAAACTGAAAAAAAACTACTTAACATATAGACCAAGTAAGCTATTAAATCCTAAAAAATTTATACTTAATATTTTTTACAAACTTTCTCCTCCAACATCTCAAAAATTTCCCACTCCCTCCTCGCTCTCAAAATTTCACTTTCTTTCTCACTCCCTCCTCCAACGTATCATTCCCTCTATCATTCTTTTCTCTTCCAACAAAGTTGCCTTGCAAGGAATTTATACATGAGGTACCATCTCCCTAAAACCTAATTTATCCTTGTTAGATAACGTAAATAAATGCATAACAGATATTTCTCTCGTAAATAATTATTAGAAATCAATCATCTGAATAGGATCCATAATCATAGGGATTCATAATCATAAGATCCATGGGTGATGATCTATGACCATCGCACACACCGTCGCACCGCCGCACTGCCACACCACACCGCATCGCCGAACTGTTGAAGCAAGAAAACAGATATGGATGAGAGATGAAAGATGAGAAGAATGGATGTGGTGGAGTTGGGGTGGGAATCTGAGAGAGTTGGGAGGTGGGGCTGAGTGAAAAGTGAGAATGATGGGTAGAAAGATAGGTTATAAGGTTAAACTAAATAATTAGAATTGAAAAGTAAAAAGGGTTATTTTTGTAATTAGAAAAGGTTATTTTTGTAATTAGAAAAAGATGTAGTGGAGTTGGTGAGGTGGAGGGAGAAACACCCCTATCTATTATCTCCAACCTGCAATAAAAAAAATTCATTCACTATTCGTTCCGTTATCCACTGAATATCCATTCAAAAAATACTTACAAATATTTTAAAAAAATTTATGAATATATTGGATACATGCATATATTTTAAAAAAATATATTTTATAAATTTTTAAAATAAAATCTTCATAAAACTACAATAAAAATATAAAATACAATAGAAATTAAATTAAATATAAATTAAAATTCAATTTTAATTAAATATAAATTAAAATTTAATTTTAATTAAATATAACATAATAAAATATAAATTAGTTTTTATTGAATTAAATTCAATTTAATAAAATACAAATTAAATTTTAACTTTAATTTTTTACAGATTGGCATATATGTAATTCTACCGGTAATTTTAATTTTCTATGGACAGTTTTAATTAACACCAATCCGTCACCCACGAGTAATAAGTATCTACAAATATCAATTATTTATCATAAATTTTATTTATGGATGTCTTAGGAGAAAAATATTTTTGTGATCTCCAATTATTAGAGATGAACTTTAATTCACAAAGCAATTATAATTTTTTTGTTATTAACTATTTTATATAACAATAAATTTTAGTTTAACGTTCAACTTAGGCAATATTACTAATTAGTTTGGTCTAAATTTTATTGTCGTTTAATGATTTATAAAAAAAATTTTCATTGAAAACTGTGTCAATTTAAATAGCTTTTGGTATTTTAAATTTTTTAGTACTTAATATTTCATATAATTTATAGCAATTTAATGCTATAATGAATGCAATATTTAATTCTATTGAATGTTCAGCTATAAATTTAATTGAACTAGTAACGTTTAGTTCAATTTAAGATACTATTTTATCTTTAGTGGGTTATGTGAGGTATAAGTAAGTAATTGACAATATTGACAATATTGAAAGAAAATGATCAATCCATTTCTTGTTGTTTGTTTGGTGATAACTGGTGTTAGCATACCAGTTCATGGCTTTCAAGATACACTCAAAGTAGATTTGGAGCTTGAAAAACAACTAAAGCTAATCAATAAGCCTCCTATCAAAACTATTCATGTAGTTTTTAATATCTTTTATATATACATATATTCTTTTGTTGTATATAGTCTCATTATATTCACTAATTTTCTTTTATGTACTGTATTTTAAATTTTGAAGACAAAAAATGGAGACATTGTTGATTGTATTGATATTTATAAACAACTAGCATTTGATCATCCATTACTAAAGGATCACAAGTTACAGGTATATATGTTTTTTTTAATATCATCATACTTTAAATATTTTTTTTATTGTATTGCTTGTGATTTAAATATATATTTATATTGTTTTGCAGAGAAAACCTAGTTTTCAAAAATCAAGTAGGAAGAATTTAGCAAATAAACCTAATTTTAACCTTGAAAAAGTCCAATGTCCTAAAGGGTCTATTCCTACTCGGAGAACAACAAAAGAAGATCTCATTCGAGAAAAACATTTATTAAATAATAGTATTCTTCTTCGAGACATTCCTGGTGTTCATGTATGTTGTTTCTTTTTCAACGAAATTTCAAATTTTCATGATTTATTTGTGTTAATTACATCATGTTTAATTCTTCAATTTGCACTTTTGCAGCTTGCAGAATTAGCTCTTTCATCGAATTTTAGTCCATACTATGGCGTTAGAGGACGAAACAGCGTTTATAATCCACCGATCACTAAGGGTCAAATGTCTCTTTCTCATGTGTGGGTTCAAAATGGACCCATAAGTTCTAACAATAAAATCAGTTTTGGATGGCAAGTGAGTCTTAATTTTATTATTAAACCCTTTTTTCCAATAAATATTATATGAACAATATATTTAATTTGTGTTTATTTGTGTGCAATCTCACATTTTGATACAGGTGAGTCTAGATTTGTATGGTGACAATAAAACTCATTTATACGCATCATGGACGGTATGAATGTCTACATGAACATGAAGTCAATTTTGCTTCACATGAATAATTTTTTTTTGTTAATTCAGAAAGCATTTCTTTCAAAAAAAAGAAGAAACATGAATATTTCATTTCTTCAAAATTTAATGTGATGTTAAAAAATATACAGAAAGACAACTTTCAAAAGACAGGATGTTACAATGTTCGATGTCCAGGTTTTGTTCAAACCAATACCCAACTTTATCTTGGCACATCGACCGGAGATATATCTTCTTATGGTGGACCACTTTTTGATTCTATCCAGTATATTACTATGGTAATGATCTTGGCATATACTTTTTATGTAATATTATATGCTACATGCAAGTGAGGTAATATTGATGACAAAATTTTGTGTACATGGATTTTTAGGACCCAAAAACCAAAAACTGGTGGGTTCATACAACAGGTGAAGATATTGGATATTTTCCAGCAAAGTTATTCTCTAACTTAGCTTCGGCAGATAAAGTAGGGTGGGGTGGAAGAACATTAACTCCTCACGGTTCTCGCAGCCCTCAAATGGGGTCTGGACATTTTCCTGATAAAGACTATTATCATGCATGTTATTTCAGAATTATTTCTTTTCAAAATGCATCTAGAATAATGTATGGACCGGAAAGATATCAAACTGAAAAGTACGTTGACAAACCTAGATGTTATGACCTTAAGTACTACGGCAATGTTCATGCCTTTGGTGGATATATGCTCCAATTTGGAGGACCTGGTGGTAAGTGTGATGATTAGTCTAATTTTAGTTATTTATGAACTTCAAAAATAAATATTGTTACTATCATTATTATTTCGATACATTGTTAAGATAATAGCACACAACATTCGCATCATAAGATAAGATATGACCATATTAAATACAATACCAAAAAATATCAACCATTGTAATATGAATATAAATAAAGCATTGATAAACCCACACCTTGGCAAAACATAGATACAACTATAACCTATTATTCTGAATTTTTTAAAAAGCAACGCCTCAAGCTCGTGGATTGATGTAAAATTTTACCAAATTTATTAGACTATTTATTGGATTTAATTTATTTTCCGTTCATATCTGTGCATTTATCTTCATATATTTATATTCTATTTTTATATTTATATTCCGTTTATATATTGTTTCAAACAATTATATATATGTAAAATTGTACTCTCTTCTCATGGAATAAGATATACAATTCCTATCATTTCTTTTCTCATAACATGGTATCAGAAGAAAATTAATTTTTTTTATCACGTTCTTCCGCAACCAATTCTTTTCCTGTCCAGATCTTCATTTTCTACCTTTCGTTCTTGGCTTTTCTGCCTTTTTCTTCTCCTTTTATGGCTACTCCCTCTGTTACTCTCGCATCGTTGCAAGATACAACACATGACTATTACATTCATCCTAATGAGAATCCTTCATTGGTGCTTGTTTCCCCGATTCTTGAAGGTCACAATTATCATGGATGGGCTCGCTCGATGTCTATGTCACTACAAATGAAGAATAAATTTGGCTTTATTGATGGTTCCATTCCTTGTCCAGCTGATACAGATCCAATGGTTCAAGCATGGAAGCGTTGCAATAATCTAGTTTTATCTTGGATCAATCATTCTGTTTCTCATGAGATTGCTACAAGTATTATTTGGATTGACTCTGCTGCTACGGCATGGAAGGATCTCAAAGATCGTTTCTCCCAAGGTGATTCTGTTAGAATTTCACAATTGCATCAAGATCTTTATTCAATGCATCAGTCTGATCTAAGTGTTACTGCATATTACACTAAAATGAAGATTCTCTGGGATGAACTTTGCAATTTTCGCCCTATTCCTGAATGCCAATCTTCTGCTTCTTGTTGTGTTGTTTCTAAGACAATGAAGGAATATCGTGAAAATGATTGTGTTCTTTGTTTTCTTAGAGGCTTGAATGATAATTACTCTGTTGTTCGCTCTCAGATCCTTCTCATGGATCCCTTGCCTTCTTTACCCAAAATTTTTTCGATGATAATTCAACATGAGCGACAATTACAATCCGGAATTCTTTCTCAACCTCCAGTCATGGCGTCACAAGTTTCTCAATCTAAACCTTCTTTTTCTACCTTCAATGGCAGAGGTAAACCCTCTCCTGCCAATGATTATGGCCGGGGAAGATCTTCATATCAAGGTTCTCAGGCTCGTTATCAAGGTTCTCAGGCTCGTTCCTCAGGGGGAAGGTTTGGTGCACCTCGACAATGCACTCACTGTGGCAGGACAAACCACACCATTGATACTTGCTTTCTAATACATGGATTACCACCTGATCTCAAATCCAAAAGAGTCCACAATGTTACAACAGATTCTTCTACAGTAGTTCCTTCTTATAATAATTCTCCGGCACAGTCACATTCCGCAATTTTGGGACTTTCTCAAGAGCAAATTCATGGTTTATTGGCACTTCTTCCTCAATCTAATCCCACAATCCCACATTCTACTAATCTAGTGAGCTCTCATAATGCTTCCACTTCTTCTCAGGCTCAAGGTAATATCTATTCCAAATGGATTCTAGACACAGGTGCTACTGATCATATATCTAATTCTTTGTCTCATTTTATTTCTTATCATAGAATCTCACCAATTACAGTATCACTACCCAACAAGAACTCTTCATTTGCTCATTTTTCTGGCACTGTTTCACTTAGCCCACACCTTACTTTACATAATGTCTTGTTTATTCCTAATTTTTCTGTCAATCTTATTTCGGTCACAAAGTTAACTAAATCTCTATCTTGTAAACTTAACATTTCTGAATTTTCCTGTGAAATACAGGACAAGTCAACCCTGCAGATGATTGGCAAAGCTGAAGAAAGAGATGGCTTGTATGTCATGATAGTTCCTGCACCCACACCCCTTGGTTCACCAGCTGCTATTACTTCTGAGAATTCTATTGCTTGTTCTACAATAAGACATAACTCTATAGATATTTGGCACTATAGACTAGGGCATCCTTCTTTTTCTTGTTATACCAAATTACGCAACATGTATGCCACTTTACCCAATACAAAATACACGCATTGTGATGCTTGTCATTATTCTAAGCAAAGAAAATTACCTTTTCAATTAAGTACTACTGTTTCAAAAGCTCCTTTTGATTTAATTCATGTTGATATTTGGGGGCCCTATAGTACTTCTTCTGTTGATGGTTTCAAATATTTCTTAACTATAGTGGATGATATGTCTAGATACACATGGATTAAATTAATGACAAGTAAATCAGATACAAGATCACAACTTATTGGCTTTGTTTCTTATATAAAAACACAATTTGGCATTGATGTAAAAGCTGTTAGATCAGATAATGGTAATGAGTTTGCAATGACAGATTTTTATAGACAAAAAGGGATACAACATCAATTATCATGTGTTGAAACACCTCAACAAAATGGAGTCGTTGAGAGAAAGCATCAACACATTCTCAATGTTGCTAGATCTTTAATGTTTCAATCCCATTTGCCCATAATTTTCTGGTCTTTTGCTGTTCGTTATGCTGTGCAACTCATTAATATTTTACCTTCCAAAGTTTTGACATATTTTTCTCCATCTCAACTGTTACACAATGTTAAACCTGACATTACTTACTTACGAGTTTTTGGCTCACTTTGCTATGCTTCAACTCTTCAAACTCATAGAACAAAATTTCAACCTCGTGCAAGAAAATGTGTTTTACTGGGTTTTAAAACAGGAGTGAAAGGCTACCTTTTGTTAGATTTCAATTCTAGGGAAATTTTTCTATCAAGGAATGTAGTATTTTATGAAAATATATTTCCTTTTCTTACTAGTGACAAGCACTCACCTATTAATACACAAAATTCCTTGGATTTTGTCACCAAAATTATTTCACCTCCATCACCTCTTTTCTCAGAAGTTACTGATCAACCCTCTTTACCACTTACATCTCCTCCTTCTATTGTTTCCGACCCTGTTATTTTCTCTTCTCAGCCTGTTTCTGTTGAACCTGTCACTGCTACTCCACAAAGGAAATCAATTAGGCCAAAACATACACCATCTTATCTGCAGGACTATCATTGCAACATGTCATCTACTTCTTCCGCCACTCAGTCATCCACAGGTACCTTATATCCTATCTCTTCATATCTATCATATGATGCATTATCATCTCTTCATAAATCATATGTCCTTAATCTTTCCCAAGTTAGTGAACCTAAAACCTATAACCAAGCCATCAAACATGATTGTTGGAGAAATGCCATGGATCAAGAAATTGCAGCTTTAGAAAATACCAAAACTTGGGTTTTGACTGATCTACCTAATGGAAAGCAACCTATCGGATGTAAATGGGTATACAAAATAAAGAGGCATGCTGATGGGAGTATTGAACGATACAAGGCAAGGCTTGTAGCCAAAGGCTACACACAACAACAAGGTTTAGATTACTTTGAGACTTTTTCACCTGTTGTCAAACTCACAACAGTAAGATTGGTTCTAGCTTTAGCAGCTTCCAAACATTGGTATTTACATCAACTAGATGTAACTAATGCCTTTTTACATGGGGATCTAGATGAAGAAGTATACATGTCTCTTCCTCTTGGTTATAAATCTGAAAAACCAGGACAAGTTTGCAAGTTGTTGAAGTCTTTATATGGACTCAAACAAGCCTCTAGACAATGGAATTACAAGTTGACAACTACTTTACTTTCTTTGGGCTACACACAATCAAAATCAGATTATTCACTTTTTGTCAAAAGTGATTCTGCTCATATTACCATCTTACTTGTTTATGTAGATGATATAGTTTTGGCAGGTGATGACATCCAGGAAATCCAAACTGTGAAGGCTCTATTGAATGCAAAGTTCAAGATTAAAGACTTAGGCCAACTCAAGTATTTTCTGGGCTTAGAAATTGCAAGATCTCAACAGGGCATTAATTTGTCACAAAGGAAGTATGCTTTAGAGTTACTAGAAGATGCAGGATTGTTGGGGTGTCAACCTGTTTCTACTCCTATACAGCCAGGCACAAAATTTTCCAAGACAGAAGGGAAACCCTATTCAGATGTGCAGGCCTATAGACGACTTCTTGGCAGGTTACTATATCTAACCAACACAAGACCAGATTTATGTTTCGCTGTTAGTACTCTCAGTCAATTTCTTTCCAATCCTTTGGAAGATCACTATGCAGCAGCAATAAGAATCCTGAGATATATCAAGAACAATCCAGGACAAGGATTATTCTTTCCCTCCAACACAGAACATATTCTCAAGGCTTTTAGTGATTCTGATTGGGCTGCTTGCCCTGACACTAGAAGGTCTGTGACTGGTTTTAATGTGTTCTATGGTGCATCATTAATTAGCTGGAAATCCAAGAAGCAAGGTACTATATCTAGATCATCCACCGAAGCAGAATATAGAGCTTTAGCTTCCACAACATGTGAAATTCAATGGCTTCTGTATTTGCTCCATGATTTGAAACAACCTCTACCACAACCAGTTTCTCTGTTTTGTGACAATCAATCTGCTATACAAATTGCACAAAATCCAGCCATGCATGAAAGAACAAAGCATATTGAAATTGATTGTCATCTCATAAGAGATAAAGTTCAAGCTGGTGTAATTAAGCTCCTGTCCATTCCTACTTCAGCACAACTTGCAGACATTCATACTAAAGCTTTGCATCCAGCACAATTTCAATCTTTGTTGTCCAAGCTGAGCATTAAGGATATATATGCTGCAGCTTGAGGGGGGATATTGGATTTAATTTATTTTCCGTTCATATCTGTGCATTTATCTTCATATATTTATATTCTATTTTTATATTTATATTCCGTTTATATATTGTTTCAAACAATTATATATATGTAAAATTGTACTCTCTTCTCATGGAATAAGATATACAATTCCTATCCTTTCTTTTCTCATAACACTATTATTTCAAAATAGAAAAATAATATATATACATATGTGCCTCAACAAAAAGGTAATGACACACTACTCAAGTGAACTTCCTTTAGTAGTAATAGCATTGCAATGCTATCCCAAAAAAATAAGTGTTCTTTTGTATAAGGTTAAATTAGTAATTTAGTTGTTATATTTATAGTTTTTATTCCGTTTGAACACCTAATTTTTTATTATTTATTTAAGTTTTATTTTTTATTATGAATTTAAGTTTTATTTTGTGTTAAATCGATTCAATTTAATAACATGACAATGGTAATATCATGTATCAAATTTCAGTGTTAGCGTTATATGATAATATCACTAATGTATTCAATTCAAATTTTATTTTATTTTTTATTTAATTAACTGTTAATTTTATGTCAAATCGAATAATGTTGTGTCAAAAATATAGTAGACTAAGTGTCAATTTTATGTAAAATCGAGTAATGTTGTTCATGTCAAAAATATAGTAGAGTTTAATTTACTTGCAAATAAAAATATATAAATTTCAAAACTTGTTCATTTTTATGAAAGATGTAATGAAATATTATTTCTTTTATAAAATTGATTCATTTAAGTAGACAAATTAAGAAAAAAATGAAAAATATATTAATAATTTAGTTTATATTTCATGCGAATATTAGATAAATAAGCTAACAAATAAAACACATTTTTTTAATTTTCTTAAATGTTAAAATTAAAAAGTTACAATAAGAACATTACATTTACATTTTTTCTATTTCGTTTTGTTTTTATTTAAAGAGGGAGTTGGGTTCTTGTAGTCAATAATCAATTTGATTGTCAAAAATAAAACAAGATGAACACAAGACATTTTGATCAAAACGTTAAAAAAGTTATAAGTTTAAAATATATATATTTTTGAAGTACGGGGATATGAGCCATAGAAAAAAACATTCAATAAGAGTTCAGGTCATCTATGGAATATGAGCCTCTAGACTCTCTTTCTTTGGCCATCTTGGGCCATCATAGATCTTTGAGAGGAGTAACAATATTGGACCTTGGATTTTAGGCTAAGTAATCTATGATTTATTTGGGCTTTGTATTATGGGCCAAGTAGCATAGGATTTAATTTGGACTTTGTATTTTGGGTCAATTAATGTAAGGTTTTTAGACCACTTGGGTCAAAAATGGCCAAAGTCGAATGTTGACCAAGTGGATGTCCATGGGCATAGGTTAACAATGTTGTGAATGTTTTAACTTAGCTAACTTGGTGGACAAGGGTGTGTGGGACCTCTCATGTGAAAGTGGTCATGTGTCAAGCTTACATTGGAGAGGATTTCTCATGGTTAGTGGCCACATGTTACTCTAGGAATGGAGAGGATTCTCCATAGGTAATGGCCATATATCCTTCTCCTATTTGATAGGATTTTTTCCTTTGTCTCCAAGTTAGGTCAAGGTTGTGTTTTTAGGGTTTTGCTTAAACATTTTGGAGACACCTTAACCTATAAATAGAGGTGTCTTCCCATATTATATTCACCTTTGATTTAGAGTATTGTTATACTGTCAATTTTGAGCCATATTACTCTTATTAGGTCACACTAAGGTAGAGGAACTCAAGCGGCCTCCTCTAGCCCGCTTTCTCTAAGAGTTGGCCTAACCTTTCTTAGAGCATCACAAACACCACTTCCATCATCACCAAACATCATCAAAATCGGAATCTTTAGCTCCCTCCCACCAAATTCCGCAAACATTCATCCACACACCATCACCATGGCTTATTCTTCTAATTTTTGCCCAACCTAGCTATGAGGATTGCCATTAGTTACAAACAAGTTTCAATATTTTAAAACACACTATCTCTCTAGAAACTACTTTTTTAGAGCTCTTTGACTTCTCTCCAAGAGTTTTCATCCTCTGTTGTCTAATTGAAGAACTGGGAGCATATGATTAATCCTAGTGTCGAGCTCTTCAATTTGGACCAATTGGTTTCTTAAATAGAGTAAGTTCATTTTTTTATTCTTTTTGGGTCTATTTTTTCTTCCTTTGCGTGTGATATTGTTGTAGTTGCATGTGACGTTTGTGTCTTCTATAAGACTCTCTACTAATTAGTGGTCTTAACGATATACTATGAACTTGTTTCTGTGGTTCGTATGAGTAGATAAGCTTCTAATGCTTGAGGAGCTGTTTTAAGATTTCTAAAGCAGATTGGTGTTTTGTGATGGAGGACCATCTAGAGGAAGCATTGAACCTCTAACAAGAGCTATCGCTAGGAGGATGGAAAAAGAAGAAGGGTTTCAAAAGACTACTTCTTTAAAAGGTATATTAGTATTTTTCTTCCTTTCTCTTGAAGATTTGTAAATATGTGCAAAAGTCTTTATTTTAGGTCACTTATTTTTTCCAAATTATCTTGTGAATTGGATTTGTTTTTCATCAAACATGAGAACATGGGTTGATTTGAAAATTGAACTACATATACTTAAAGGACTAGAAAATACGTGTCTATAGTTAACTGAAAGCTCTTTGAGTCTAGCAAAAGAAAAATCATCTCATTTGGAGTTTTCTAGAGAAAATTATGAGTAAAAAAAGTCAATAAAGGTCATAGTTTCTAGAATGTTGTCTGGAATGTGTTCTTGGGCTTGCTTCATGCGTTGGGCTTGCTTAAGCCTTATGGTATCCTATAAAAAGAGTGAGAATTTATTTTGCAGAAGTTATAAAAAACCTCAAAGATTAAGGATTATTCTGTTAGATTGTCTAAATGACAATACTAGTGGAGGTTTTAATTTTTTTTTAAGACTCGTCAAATTATAATACCTTTTTCCCTTTCCTTTTTCTTATTTTTTATATTTCTTTCCTCTAAAGAATGGCTTAATAGCTTACTTAATCACTATTTTAAGTGGTTTTTTTTTTTCAGTTTAGTACCCGATTTTAAAAGTACATACATTGGGTCCCAAAGTTGTCAAAAATTGTATGAATCAAGTCCCTTCCGTTAAATTGACAGAAATAGAGTTAACTTCCAATTGACGTGGCGAAGAATTCAGCATTTTTACTTCTCTCTCTTCTGCTTTTCCTGCAATGCCCCAACTTTCTCTCTCTTTTTTATATCTTTATTAAAATACTTTTTTTTTTCTCTTTATTAAATAGCGGTAGATGATATAGCTAGTAGCAATTTCTGTGTAACTCAAAGTCTGGAGACAAAATTAACAAGTAATGGCCATCTCTTTGTACTTCAACAAAGGTTGACTTCCATTCTAATTTCTCGTGTGACTTCCTTAATTTTGTATTCAACCAGAGTGATGTCTTTGTGCATCGTGCTCATGTTTTAATGCCAAACGACCAATTTTCAATTTTCAATTTTGTCTCTGAAGAGAAAGGGGATAGGGTTTTGCAGAGAGATGGCGGAACCTTCAAGAAACATGGAGGTGGAGAAGCTGATCTCCTACCCCGACGATCTCGTTAAGGTATTGGTGGAACCGCGTCACCTCAACAACCTCTCATTGTCACCAACAAAACCTCTCTCTCTCTTCCTCTTCCCATTCCCACCACCAAGACATTTGTTCCTCCCTCCAAGGTTTGTGCCAATACCCTTTTTTCCAGCACCAATTGTATGACTCTTTTCGTTACCTCTCTATGTCAGATGTTGCAAATTTACTATTAAACTTTTTATAACTATATTCCCGATTACAAACGAGTCTTTTTTAAACGCTCTCATAGAAAAGATTTTGGATTTGATAGATTTCGAGTCATATGTGTAGAAGTGGATTCTTTGTATGCTAATTGTTAACTATTACAAAAGGTTTAAAATTGCAATTTGGTTTCATTCTATTCCTTGATATTGTGAGAAGTTGTGGACAAATGTAGCCACAATTGTGGTCGTTGACTCGTATAAACCTTAACTTTGCAGCCGAGATTATGGTATTAGAATTTTGCTAGAAATTATATTACTTACATAGAGTAGTTCTTATTAATGTTTTCTACTACGAGTGGATCTTCTTTGTTGTATTGTGTTTTAAATGTGTTTTTGTATGAATCAGATTGTGAGAAAAAAGTAGATGCTTGCAAACAAAAAATAGAGGAAGCTAGATCTGAAACTGTTGCTGACGTGAAACTTGACCTTCTGTAGAGAGAGCTGGAGGAAGAACTTGAAAAAGAACGTTTGTAGAAAGAAGAGTTTAGATATGTCTCTAGTTGTGCCTTTTGTCTTTAGAATTGTGTAGCTTTATAACATAATGTTTCTTACCATTTGTTTCTCATTAGCACAGCCATTGGCGAAGAGTTTAATGATCTAGAATAGTAGCGGATTTTTGTCCAAGAGCAAATGAAGTCCTTGTAGAAAATTGAGAAAACTAAGCTAAGGACACAGTAAGTAAATTACAAAAAACTTGAAATAATAAAGATATAGAAGAGAGAGAAAAAGCTCGGGCAGTGCAGGAAAAACATAGGAGAGAGAAGAAAAAGTGTAGATTCCTTCACCACATTAGCTGGGAGTTAACTCTGTTTCTGTCAATTTAACGAAAGGGACTTGATTCATACAATTTTGACAATTTTAGAACCTAATGTACTCACTTTTAAAATTGGATATTAAAGTGAAAAAAACCACTTAACATATAGACCAAGTAAGTTATTAAATCCTAAAAAATTTATACTTAATATTTTTTACAAACATTCTCCTCCAACATCTTAAAAATTTCCCACTCCCTCCTCGCTCTCAAAATTTCACTTTCTTTCTCACTCCTTCCTCCAACGTATCATTCCCTCTATCATTCTTTTCTCTTCCAACAAAGTCTCCTTGCAAGGAATTTGTACATGAGGTACTATCTCCCTAAACCTAATTTATCCTTGTTAGATAACGTAAATAAATGCATAACAGATATTTCTCGCGTAAATACTTATTAGAAATCAATCATCTAAATAGGATCCATAATTATAGGGATTCATAATCATAAGATCCATTGGCGATGATCTACTGACCATCACACACACCTTTGCACCGTCGCACCACCACACCGCCGCACTGTCGCGTCACACCGCCACACCGCACCACCTAACTGCTGAAGCAAGAAAACGAATACGGAGGAGAGGTGTGAGATAAGAAGAACATATGTGGTGGAGTTGGGGGTGGGAATCTGAGAGGGTTGGGAGGTGGGGCTGAGTGAAAAGTGAGAATGGATAGAAAGATAAGTTTTAGGGTTAAAGTAAATAATTAGGATTGAAAAGTAAAAACCCAGCACTTGCTGTCATATCAATGGCTGACCAAACCAAATTGCACCCGGCACTTGCCGTCAACAAAGTCAAGCATTTCATCTCTGTCCCTTTAGAGATGGACATAGGTCATTATTCTTCATGCCCCTAAACTTCTTAAAAACTTGATCTCTATATGTCAATTAACAACTAACAACTCTGTGTCTATTGAATTTGATCCTTTTGGGTTTTGTGTGAAGGATTTTCTGACAGGGATGCCACTAATGAGATGTGATAGCACTAGGGACCTATATCCTATCACTAGGACTCCACCAACCACCACTCCATCACCTTTTACAGCCTTTTCTTCCGTTTTATGGCATAATCGTTTAGGACACCCGAGCGCACCTATTTTACGTTCTCGTACGCAAAATAAATTTATTGAATGCAAACATTCTACTTGCTCTTCTATGTGTCAATATTGTGTTTTTGGGAAACATGTGAAGTTACCACATTATGTTTCACATTCTTCCACTACCAAACCTTTTAATATAATACATAGTGATTTGTGGACATCACCAACTTTAAGTTCTGCAGGTCATAAGTATTAATCTTTTCTTGGATGATTACACTAACTTTTTATGGACATTTCCCCTTGACAGCAAATCACAGGCTTATCCAATTTTCTTCTCTTTTAGTGCATTCATTCAAACTCAATTTGAAATGAATATTAAATGTTTTCAATGTGATAATGGGAAGGAGTTCAGTAACGAGTCATTTGAAGAATTTTGTCATATTCATGGCATGCAATTTCTTTTTTCTTGCCCATATAACTCTCCCCAAAATGGCAAAGCCGAACGAAAAATAAGAACCATAAACAACCTCATTCGAACTCTCCTTGTTCATTCCTCTATGCCATCATCGTTTTGGCATCATGCACTTAACATGACAACCTACCTATTGAACATACTTCCAAGTAAGTTACTCTCAAATTATTCTCTCACTTAAATACTTTATCATAGGCATCCATCTTATACAAATCTACAGGTTTTCGGTTGTTTGTGTTATCCCCTTTTTCCCTCCACCTCAATCAACAAATTACAACCTCGTTCCACACCCTATGTCTTTTTGGGATACCTAAATAATCATAGAGGCTATAAATGTTATGATCTGTCAAATGAAAAAAAAAATCATTTGTAGACATGTCAGTTTTGATGAGTCTCACTTCCCTTTTGCCAAACTGCATTCACCTACATCTCACACCTATGATTTCTTACATAAAGGCTTACATCCTTTTTGGCATCACCACTTACATACTCAACCTCTCTCCACTTCTCAAACACAAACTGAGCCCAACCCACTCATGAACCGAACTTGCCCCCACAACCTCATACCTGACCAACATCCCTCTCATCTCAAACGACCCAACGACCACCTAGCCCACATTTAAACCACATCAATCAAGTGCCACCTCGAACAATTGAAACATGCAACATGCATGGGATTTATAAACCCAAACAAAACTTCAACTTAACAACCTCCATTGCACCATCACCTCTTTCTCATAACCCAAAAGTTGCTTTGTTTGACCCGAATTGGAAACTGGCCATGCTAGATGAATTTGATGCTCTTATTAAAAATAAGACGTGGGAGCTGATTCCTCGACCTTCTAATGCTAATATTATTCGTTCCATGTGGGTTTTTCGGCTTAAAAAGAAATCTAACAGTTCTTTTGAGCGACACAAAGCTCGTCTTATTTGTGATGGCAGGTCTCAACAGGTTGGTATGGATTGTGATGAAACTTTTAGTCCGGTAGTCAAACCTGCAACTATACGGACAATTATGAGCATTGCACTATCAAAATCTTGGTCTATCCATCAGTTGGATGTTAAAACTGCCTTCTTGCATGGTAAACTCCATGAAGTTGTATACATGCATCAACCGATGGGTTTTCAAGATCTCATTAATCCATAATATGTGTGTTTATTAAAGAAATTTCTCAATGGACTCAAACAAGCCCCTCGTGCTTGGTGCCAACGGTTTACTAATTTTGTTTCAACTATCGGTTTTACACATAGCAAATCTTATCATTCATTATTCATCTATCATAAAGGAACTGACATGACATATATTCTACTTTATGTTAATGATATCATTCTCACAACATCCTCTACTACTCTTCATAATTCCAATATGTCACTCCTTGCTTCTGAATTTGCTATGAAAGACTTGGGTCCTTTAAGCTATTTCCTAGGTATTGCTGTTACACGAAATGTAGGTGGATTGTTTCATTCCCAACGTAAATATGCATAAGACATTATTGAGCGAGCTAGCATGAGCTCCTGTAAGCCATCCACCACGCCAGTCGACACTAAGCCTAAACTGAGTGCATCTTCGAGACCCTCCCTACTCTGATCCCACACACTATTGTAGTTTAGCAAGAGCTTTGCAATATCTCACATTCACAAGACCTGATATATCATATGTTGTGCAACAAGTTTGTCTACATATGCATGCGCCAAAAGATGAATACATGCATGCTCTTAAAAGAATTGTGCGCTACATTCAAGGCACTCTTGATCATGGTTTACATTTTCACCCCTCTTCTCTCTTTAGTCTTCTCTTCTACACTGACGCTGATTGGAGTGGATGCCTAGATACTATATGTTCCACTTCTGGATATTGTGTTTTCTTTGGAGACAACCTGATCTCATGATCCTCAAAGCGTCAGCCAACCTTATCTCGATCTAGTGCTGAAGCAAAATACAAAAGAGTAGCTAATGTGGTCTTTGAATCTTGTTGGATTTGGAATCTCTTCTTCGAACTACAACATCAAATTCATAAAGGCACACTAGTCTATTGTGACAATATCAGTGCTATCTATCTCCCAGGCAATCCGGTTCAACATCAGCGCACCAAACACATTGAGATGATATACACTTCGTTCGTGAGAAAGTGGCTCAAGGACAGGTTTTTGTCCTTCATGTTTCATCATGTTATCAAATTGCTGACATCTTCACTAAAGGACTTCCGTGCATACTCTTTGAAGATTTTAGAGATCGTCTCAACGTACAAACACCTCCCGTTTTGACTGCGAAGGTGTGTTAGATAACGTAAATAAATACGTAGTAGATATTTCTCTTGTAAATAATTATTAAAAATCAATCATCTAAATAGAATCCATAATCATAAGGATTCACAATCATAAGATCCATAATCATAAGCTACTATTCCTCTTGTTTTGATGTATATATTGATATTATCATATCAATGAAAAGCAGGGGATGATCTCTAACAATCCTGCTTGAAATTTTCTTTTACTTTCCTCGTCCAGGCTTCAAAATTTGAAGCCCTAATATGCATTTGGTTGTCTCTGACAGAGCTGTTTGGGGTTCACATACTCATGTTTATACTACCTGTTTGCTTTTTTTCGCTAGCATCCTTTATTTTCTATTTTTGTGGTTTTTTGCCTTATATAATGTTCTCCTTTGTTCTTTATTGTTTGGATTTTTGAAATTACAAAAAAAGTGAGAAAACTCATTTTTTCCTTCCTAATGACGCTGTTTTGCGGGCAAATGGGTTCTTGAAAAGAGCTTAATTCAAGTGGCTAGCTTTGAGATTGCAGCTTCATTCAAGAGCTCCATGTGTTCGTGAAGCCAAAGAAGCTTCTAGCAGCTCCGGAGTGAAAAAGGGGGAGCAAGAAAATCAACCGGAAAGTGAGCGGAAGCAAGAGGAAAGTCTTTGTGCTAACATCGTTGCTCGAGTTACTGACGTTTATTTTTTTGATGGTTAGACACTTGAAAGTGTTTGTTTTTTTAGAATTTAATTAGATTTATGCAACTTCGTAAACGAGTTAGGTGGTTGATTTCATTTTTGCATTTTTAAAAAATATAAAGGGATGGCGGACTACTAGCATATGATTCCAGTCTATGCTGAAGTTGCCCGGAGGAAGGAGCGTAATTGGGTCAGAGCTAGAAGAACCGCTTTTTGGTGAATATTTTGTTTCAATGTTTCTGTTACTTCAACTTAATGTCTGTGGTGTGTTTAATGCCTGTTATTAAAATTTAGTGGCTTGTGTTGTGTTCTGTCATAGATAAAGGTGGTTTCATGGATCCGGATCATGAGGATGTTATGATTATAGTGCCTCCAATTTTTTCTTCAAAAGATGTGCCAGAAAATTTAGTGTAAGTTTCTCTGAAGTTTCTTATTTAGTGATCAGATACTTAATTTAAGAGAGAGTCAGGGATCAACGAGCAATACCATAATTGTTCAACATACAAAGAAAATGACTTAGACATCATTATCAATCTTCATGATGAGCAAAACAATGGAGACTGGCTTGAGAGGATATTTATTGTGTTATTTGTTATTCTTTTTTGTTTTAGCTATTCTAGTTCCTTATTTCTAGTTTTCAGGATTAGTTTGTTTAAAATTATTTTTTCAACTTGTGTACATTTATAGTGTATTGCCTCTGTGGTACCTTCAGTGAGGCTGTATTTCTTGCCAATTTATATTTGTATGTTCTGTAAATTTTTTCTGCAGTTTGGGGTCTTCGGAGAATATGACACACTAGATGCTTAAAATGGATGTATTTAATATCTTCATTTCTCGTGTCTTTTCTCTCCACTGATGGAATGGGAGTTGGCAATGAAGTTCTCAGTTATACTTGGTTTTCCTTTTAGTTGTCTGCATCATAAGTTTCTTATTGTAACTTTTGTTAGTTACCCTTGTAAAGATTTGACTGGCAATTTTATCTTGTGTTAACTTTATGTTGAAGCGACTTAGTCCTTTTCTTATTTCAGCTTCAGACCAGCTGCCATGCCGAGCTCAAAAAAGAAACAAGAGGAAGTTGTACAACAACAACATTTCGAGGTAAGGATAATTCAGATAAATTTCTTAATAGGATATAGGCATAAAAGTTAATCACTTTCGTAGGTAGGAGTATATCAGTTACAGTTGGTAAGTGTTGATGACTTATCTGAGTCTCTTTGGCTCCTAGTCACAATTACTTCTCTGCAGAATCCTTCATATGAGTCTTATTGGTTGAAATTTTTTATTAATCAGTCTGACCCATTCGTTGTCTATGCAACCTTCTATTATTATGACATTTCATACATATAAACATGTAAATACCTTTTCCTTTGTGGGGCACATTAATAACTACATTAAAGTAAAAGGGTTGTACTCGTGTTTCCTTTGAAATATTTATACTCTTGTTTTGTTTCTGGTAAAAAATTCTTTACTGAAATCAATAACAGGTTTTTTTCCATGGTGATAGATGTTAATTTGTCATTTATTTTTGGCAATAATGAAAAATATCTATAATGAAAATTTGTGGATACTAGGTGACATATACATTAAAAAGAATTTTCTGTGTAATTTTTTTCTTTGTTGTCATCGGTCATATGCATTATTTTAAGAAAAACTTTTCTTCTTATGTGTGCAGATGGACATGGAGATGGAGCCCGTCCTTGCACTTGATTTTGATCTTAAAGATATCCTTTTATCAATTGGTAGAATCATCCTATTTCGAACTTATTTAAGTTATAAAGTTCTATGTGATTATAATTATGCCTATTTTTATCGTTTTAGCTCCTTTGAATGTATATTGTTTTCCTTAAATTTCTTCTTTAGTATTGAACTCTTCTTGATTAATTTTAGCACATTGCCGATATCAACAAAGTACTTGCAAATTAGTACTATTATTTAGGATCTCACTATTGTTGCATGTTTAGTGTATTTTCCTATTTGGACCCATTCATTTTTATTTTAAATTCTATATAATTTTTATAGTTTTTCTCTTTGTGATATTGCTTCACTTTTTGAATAAAATTTTGGAAAAAGTTTTGCAATAAATAGATCTTATTGCAATTTGCACTTTGTGCTTCTATATTTTCTTAGCTATCCTACATATTCCTAAGAAAGTGAATTTGGGAGGAATACATACCACAAAGGCTTAGATAAGTGGGATTTATAGATGGTTGTATCTGAAATGTTTGATGAGCGAAGTATATGATCTAAAAGTACAAATTTAGAATTTTAAGTTCAAACAATCTTGGATACACTTAAAGCATACATGATAATGACTGATGAATTGAGCTCATTCTTTGATCATCAACCTTAACTCAATTACTAATATAGTTGAAGCATTGTGCTTGATATATTTTAATTATCGACAATCCTTACTACTTTTAATATTTTTGTTTTATCATTTCAAGAAGATGGTGATGCAAATGAGTCCGAGTCTCCTTTGAGTAGAATAGGATAATCTCGTGCTAGCAACATTTAGGGAATTTATGATGTCTTTCAGGATGAAAAATTATATAGTTTATTGATTTTGAGTGGTTGTGAATTTAGCTGTAATTACGTTCCGATTTAACTTACTTTTATATACTATAGTGTTTTTGAAAATTGAATGTCTTATTGATATATAATCCAACACTTTGATAAAAGAAGTTTGTCATGCTTTATTGTCTTTATTACAGTATTTGAATCTTGTTACAAATAAATATTGTTGAAAAAAATATAAGCATCTCAATGGTGACGTTGTCATGTAAGACAAGCAAAATAAAGTAGTAAACTCACAAACTAAATAATACAATTGAGGTAGCTTAAAACCTTTAAATCATAATTGTCAAAATGAATAGGGTATTAACCAAAAACAAATTAAGAAAAACGGGGTTAATCTTCGTAGTAAAATAGTTGAAAATAAAGGAGGTTTCAAACCTCTACAAAATAATAATCATTAATAGAAGAGCTTAAAACCCTTCATAAAAAGACCTTCGCAATATAAATCAAATACTAGGGGCCATTAAAAACCTCCACAAATTAATAGCAATGACTTTAACTGTAGGGGTTTGAAAAACCCTTGGAAATTAATTTGCGAAGGGTAAAAACCTCCGCAAAATGGAAAATAAACCTTCACTGAATAACAGTTGTTTTGTTGTGGAATAGTGTTTTGAAGTTCTTTTAGCAACATAGCTTCAAATAGAGAAATGTGAATAAGTTGTTAAAGATGTTATTTAGACGCTAGATTTTATAGAAAATGTTTAGAAAGATTGCACAAGAAGCATTTGTATACACTATAATAAAAATTGGAGTTACCTATCGATAATTCATATACAATATTCGTATGTAAGTAAGACGCGATATGGCGGGAAAGTTTTCTTAGGATTGAATCCGTATGTAATGGACTCCAATCTGTATGTAATTCTAAGTAAATCTTTCCTACTAAAATTACATACGGATCTAAAATAGATTTTATTAAAAAAAATAATGAGGTATTTGTTTACAAAACCCTCTTCCCCCACTTTACTGACTTGGGTTTCCTCTGCTCTCTCAATTAAGAACCTTCTTGATTGAAGACACTCCAAGGAGAAGACTGAAGCTTCCTCCATGAGTAAATGCAATGAAATATAAGAACAACGGTTTAACAACGAGACGATTTCCGAATTCGATGAAGGAAGTTAGGAAGAGAACTCGAAAGAGGAGGAACACTCCTGGAAAACCCTAGGTTCTCGATACTACTCTAGGAGCATAAAGGATTCGAAGCGAAGTGAAAAGAGTTATTAGCAAACAGGGAATAGGTTATACAGTAAAAGCAATAAAATTAATTTTAAGAAGTTTTCTGATTTAAGTAAACCTTCTTTTATATCATGCTTTTACTCTAATACTATTAGCCATGTTTCAAAATTTTGTTATTACAGGAAAGTTGGAATTCCAAAAGGAAAGTTCAAATGGATTCCTAAGGAACCAACTCCTACCACTAACAACAAAGGCCCCAAATTCATTTGGGTACCTACATCAAAACCGTATGACTCTTTTGAAGGGATCTGAAGGAAATGGAGGCAAAAGATGATGGCAAATCCCCTAGCCATGTCAAGCACTTTCAAGAGAGTGGAAGCCCTCCATGAAGATGACATCAACTTTACCTTGTGGGCTACCTTTGGAGCCATCATGGAGCATGGATTGAAGAGTAGTGTAGGAATTTAGGCCATTGTATTAGGCCATGTAGTGTAGGTTTGTTTAAGGCTTGTATTAAGGCCTAAGTAGCATAAGAGTTTCCTTAAAGTTAGACATCCAAACCAAGTGGAAAGTATGTGTGTCATGTGTCATACTTCCATTGGAGAGGATTTACTTTTTAAAGGTAGCCACATGACACCTTAGGAGTGGAGAGTTGTTTCTATTAGTAGTGGCCACATGGCACTCTAGGAATGGAGAGGATTGTGTTTTGTGAGTAGCCACATGTCTTCCCATCATTGGAGAGGATTTGTGGACATTTGTCCACTCCTTAGAAGGCCTCATTTTTTGGCCAATGAGAGCAAAGGTGAAGATCATGCCTTTAGGGTTAGAAGGAGACCCTTGGCCTATAAATAGAGGTGTCTCCACCTTTGTATTTCATCTTTGATGTTGAGTAATGTTATGCTGCCCATTTTTGGCCATACTACTCATCTTAGATCAAGACTAGAGCAACCCATGAGGCCCCTCTAGTCACCTTCCTCCTTGAGTTGGCCTAACCTCTCTTGGAGCCAGCAAACACTATACCACAACCACCATTTCTCCTAGAGGCTTTGAGCTTCTACACTATTCACACATTAGCTCATCATCCTTGGAACATTTACCACCAGATTTTCGCACCATTCATCCATGGAACACCCCTCCATGCACATCTCCTAGCTTTGGCCCAACCTAGCTAAGGAGGTTGTCATCACAAAGGCTCAAGGAAAGCTTAAAGGATAAATCACATTCTTCTTGAGTTCTACAAGTGGTAACATGATTTAATTATGTCAAAACATGCATCATTCTCACACTATAACATTTATTTTGATGTATGTGACTATTTGTGCTTGATTGGTATGCATTTTGTGTGGATAATCTGATTCGCGATTTTTAACCGATTATATACATAATATAATCAATTAGAATTTTCTCAGTATTTTCTTTATTTTAAAAAATTTTAGACCAATCAATTTTAATCGGTTAGAAAACTAATATAATCGCTTATGTTTTTCCATTGTTTCCTGTGTTTGTTAAATCTGTGTATTGAAAAGTGGATTATCAGTTAGATAAAGTGGTAAATCGATTAAGTTTTGTCTATATTGGGTTCTTCATGTGTTGAAAATAGTTTTCCCTCTAGACTTAATCCATTAAAAAGGAACCCTAATCTGTTAAAGTGTTCATCCACATTCATTTAAGATCACACTTTGCCTCTTTTTCAAAATCACACTTCCTCAAGTCTTTTGTTAAAATCTCTTGCAATGGCTTCAAATTGTCAGTATAAATGAATGAAGAGAATGGCACGCAGGTCAAGGGGTCCTAACCTAGATGGATGGATAAGTGAAGAAGAGACTCATATGAATTTCATTGGTCACAAGACGTTGAGTAAAGTAATTCCTCTCAAATACGCTATTTTGAGCTTCTTCAGGAGAGAAGGATTCACATTTCAAGAGTGGTTGGAACAACAAGCACTGAAAACATTTATAGAAATGGTTGAACCGTGGTATCCACACCTAGTGAGGGTCTTCTATTCACACCTAAAGATCAGTGATGGAACTCTCTGTTCATATTAAAGGGTATTGATATCAAGATAACAGAGGAAGTTTGGACTTCCATGCTAGATTTCGCCCAGGGGGTGAAAAATCTCATCTTGGGATTAAAGGAATGCATAAATTTTCAGTGTACCAAGATTGTCTGAAGGATCCAAACTAGCCTAGAGATTACTCTCTCTACAGAAGAGACGGAATGAAGAGAGATGATCGCCTCTGTGCATTTGTCATTGCTTGTATTCTTCTCCCAAGGGGAAGCAATCATGCATAGTTAACAAGGATATTGTTGTTATCTAAGAGAATTTGGGAATCCACAGTTTGGATAATTATGATGAGAATAAGGAAGATATGGAAGAGGTTATTGAGAATGATGGAAAGGATGATGATGAGGAGAGTGTACCAGATGAAAGTGATGATGACATTTTTCTTAGGGACATGATTTAAAATTCTCTTTATGTAGGTTTTTTTTTATTTTTAAATTTGTAATATGGTAATAAGGCCCTACTGTTTTGAACAATTTTATATTATGTTATGTTTGGATATTTTAATATGGTTTGATGATCTTTTGGGTTTGATTCCATATCTTTGTACTCATCGGTTAATTGAAATCTTCTGATGAATTATTGGATGTGATTGAATGAATAAAATTGTTTGTATGAATGCAATATGATATTACACTATTACATGATCATTGCTCATTCATATTCATTCATGAATCATATATTGCTTCACAACTATTGATCGTATCATGTTTATTCGATAATAACACTCATAAATGTTGAGAAACTTGTATTAACAGAATATACAATGATCTTCATTGGTTAAAAGATCAAAACTGTGTATTTGATCAACTTCAAAAATTTTAACAAATTAAACAAATAAATAATTTGTTAAAGAATTCACTTTGTAGTGATTTTAATCTATTACATACATTATGTAATCGATTAAATGGTATTAAATTGGTATACATGTTTATAATTGTTGATCTTCATTGTTAAACATGTTTTAATTGTTCTTATTTACATGTTGAGCATATCTTACTTGTCAGATGTTGCATATTGATAAAAAATGTTTTGAAAATCAATATATGCATCATTATGTAAAAGGGCACTACTGTTGCAGATTTGGCTGGTATCATGCATTGGCACTGCAATCATACTTTGTGCTTCATCTTATTTTCATAAATCATATTGTATATTTGTAAATTCAACATGATATCTTATGATACATTCATTTGAAATCAATATATGTACCCTGATCTGAATATTGTTCTGTTATACTGTTTTCATTGTGATTAATTGAGCTTTGATATATATACACTGTGATAAATCTTAAACTGCTCATTTTGGTTAAGTGCTACATTGCTTCATTATAGGCATAACATTCTTCAATGGTCTCTAAGAATTCATTTTGATTTTTCTATTAGCACTTGATTTCCATATTACTTGTTAGGCCATTTTTTGCTAATGCCCAAAGTGGAAGAGTAACTGGAAAACAAATTTGTTGTTGTGCATCATAAAAAAGGGAGATATTGTTGAAAGGGAAGCTATGTATAGCAAAACACATGTCACACATGAGTTTTTGATGATAAACAAAAGAAATGTTTTATAGTTTATTACACCACAAATGACAAAACAATTGATTAATCATATTTGTGTGTATGTTTGAACTTATTTGGTATATGCATTCGTTGTATGAAATGAATCATAAGTTGAAACATATTGCACATTGCATATCTGATAGAATTAATCGATTACACTGTTTACATAATCTATTAAATTTCTTTAGATTTCAGTACATGCTTTACAAGGGAAAACAATTGTGATTTAACTGATTACATTAATTTTATAATCGATTAAAACATGTTGTTATGCCTACATGTGTTTTTTGAGTGCATTGATGTGTTTAAAATGGAAAATGTTTTCAAATTTGCTTAAGTATGGAACTTAACTGATTATATTATTTTTCTAAACGATTAAAATGCGTATCTTGTGAAAATCATTTTCTTGAAATGCCATAACTGTATATAACGGTCATTATTTGTTAGTTATTGGCTTGTATAATTTACATAATCAATTATATGTGCTATTTAATCTTTTAAATTTGATATAGATGTAAAACTGAGCATAAGGAAAAAATTAACATATTACATTAAAAGCATAATCAATTAAATTACGTCAGAGTTTGAAAATTCTATTAATAGACACATTGTTTGCTGCTTCAACATGATTTTATGATCTTACATTTTCATAACTACTTTGTTTGTTGATAATTAATTGCAGGAGCGTCCTAACCTTCTTGGAGAATAAAGATTACTCATTTGCAATGAAATTCATAAAGATTCTTATAGAGAAGTTGTTCTTACACATTGCTGATCATATTCAGCAGTTGAGGTGTATTCTTTGAAGATCAATTTCTACCTACAATCAAGAGGATTGTGTTCCCTTTTGTTGTGATCCAGGAAGAGAACGTTTGTGTTCTAGATTTTAGAGTTAGGATTACTCTAGGGTTATAGAAAGTTGGGATTGCTTTCTAGGTTGAGACTGTGAGGTGATTCACATCTTGTGCTATAAGAGATATTGAGTCTCTGTATTCTTACTTGTGCATTGAGAGGGGAGTTCTCTGTATTCTTACTTGTATAACTCTATCATTATAGTGGTTCCCTTCAACTCAGGTTCCCTTCTTACGTTTGGATACATTTAACACATGATTGTAGAAGTTAGTGCTCTATGTAAGGTTGTGTGTTGATTTTTTTTGCTTGCTTTAGAGTTCTTGCAAGAAATGGTGTTGTGTTTTTAAAACTTCTTCATCGATGTTTACTGTGTTGCTACTCTCATTGTGTTGTTTATAGTTTTAATTTCTCGATCTTTTCATGCACACTTTGCCAAAACTTGCAAATGTCAAATTTGGTGTGCAGTTCATGCTCCTATGTACTTCTCAGTTTGTGGATAAAATTAGAGAGCGCCGTGTCAAATATAAAGTGCATGATATTTTTTATGTTTAAAATTTGAGTGAATCAAATTTCTGAATAGACAGGAATAACATACAGGTTTGTAACATGTTTACTAGTTAGTAAAGAAATGGAAAAGTGGTATATGGTGAATTCTTTTTTATGAGATGTTAGAAGAATACTAATGATTTCATTTTCTATGTTGTTTTCTTCTGTTACTTCCTGTCCTTTGATCTTCTGTTACTCTCTCTTTTCTTCCCAAATATTGTTACTATTTTATTCTTCATTTCTTGTAGCTAATGTAGATTTGATCTTACATGTACTTGTAGGTGGTGTTGGACTTAGATGAAACACTATTATGTGCATATAAGACATGAAGTTTGCCAGTTGCTTTATGAACTCAAGGGTTTGAATTCGTTTGATATATATATATATATATATATATATATATATATATATATATATATATATATATATTCATATTTACTACTGTTTTCTCTAGGACAATCATTGTGTTTATATGCCTAATACGGTGCATTGTTCTGATATGAAAAAGAAAAGGTTTTGAATTAATGTTTCTGAACATTGCACTTAGGTAATTAATGTTTTACTAACTAGCAACCATTTTATTTAAAACCTAAGAAAGAATGAATTAATTTTTTTGAACATGTCACTTAGGTAACTAAGTTGCAATTTAAATTTCAAAACTAACTAAATGTCTTAATTTTCGTATATCAGACCTGTCATATGTGTGAGGAAAACTTGAAAACTGCAAAAAGGTTCTCTGATGGTTGTGTCCTCACATATTACACTAGTACTTCATGTTCTCTCCATTTCCATCATACATTACTTACTAATTTTAGAGCATCATTTGTACCATATGTTTCTCTACAAAAGGTTTGTTAGGGTCAACACTATTGTAACTCATTATCTCCCTCTTTTTTCCTTTGCATGCACCACTTTGGCAATAGCAGTTGATGCTAAAATTTGATTCTATTTTTTTGCATGTTGGATAAGTGGTGATGCTTTTGTGATGTTAGCTTCAACAAACTGTTGGGAATCCAAGTGAGTCTAAGTCCCACATTGGATAAAAATGAGAAAGTAGAGCAGTATATAAAGGTGAAAGAGCCATTAACCCATTGCCTTAAGGTTTTGGGTAAAGAGTGGTGTCGATCCCTTATATAGTTTGCTCAGATGTTATTGGTGTTTGTGTAACCCATAGGGAACCTTCTCCTCGATAGACCCAACAATGGTATCAGAGTCCATGGTTCAAATCTGGTGACCGGGCTTAGTCGAGTACGTCCCTCCATGATCAGGTGAAGAGATGCTTAGTGTTGTGACCATGGTGTACTCGAGGATAAGAAAAAGACTTCCGTAGTAAGGGGAGGAAGGAGAACCATAGTCCTTTGTTTGAGGGAGGGTGTTGGGTACAAACAAAGTCCCACATTGGATCAAAAGAGATGGACATGGGTTTATATACACATAACATACCTCCATTGGTAAGAGGCCTTTTGGAGTGGTACCAAGAGAAAATACGTGAGGGTTTGGCCCAAAGCGGACAATATCTTACCAGTGTGGAGATATGTGTGTATATCGAACCTTCCCAACATTGAAGGGAACCTCCTCCTCGATAGACCCAACACAAACCACACATCTAAGAAGGATAATCCTATAAATCTTTCACTATTTGACATTGTGATCAAAGCCAAGGCTGTAGTTGACAGTGTACCTGGCTGCCAGAATAAGGTTTCATGTTCTGACATTTTGGAAATGGCAACTAGGGATGTCATAGCTCTGGTAATTATATAAGCTATATCTTTTGCAGTACAACTTCAAATCAAAATTCATAAATTGTATGATTTGTAAAGTAAGTTCAATACTAGTATAGAGTTTGTTTATACAGTAGTTAACCGTATTATATAAAGGTCACCAAATGTTTGCTTCACATGAGCTACCCTAACTGATTTAGTTGCTCTGTCAGGTATTACAAGCATTTGGTGTTGTCTTAAGTTGTGAAAATTTTCAAGAATAAAGCTTTTGAATATTAATTTAAATTTAATTTATGCCTTTTGTTGTTGCCTTTTAATATTGCAAGTGCATGAATCATCTGATATTTGGGTTGCTCTGTTTGCATGAATGCTTAATGGTCCTGTTAAGTTTTTTATTACAACCACTTATTAGTTATGACCTGATTTGGAACAATGCAAATATCTTTATTTTCATAATTCATTACATTATCCAAGCAGTTTGACTTTTATTCTTTTTACGTCAATCTCCAAATAAGATCTTGGTAAGAATTATTATGAACTTTTGATACATTAATCTTCTTCTTTTTGTGAACCAAGACCTCCAAGGAAAAGAATGACTATTGTTGCTTCATCAGAACCATGAGTAGGTGTCTTTCTCAGCACGCTTTTGTATCTATCACATGCTTTCCCTAATGATTCTTCCATGCCTTGATTGAAAGAAGAGATTTCCTACTTCCCTTTGTTTATCTTTGATTGTGGGAAGTATTTATTTAAGAACTTAGCAACTACATCTTCCCACTTAGTAAAGTTGTTTTCAGGAAAAGAGTTTAGCCACAATTTAGCATTGCCTCCCAGTGAGAAAGGAAACAAGCTTCATCTTATAGCATCATCTGGCACTTTATTCAGCTTCATAGTGTTGTAGATTTCTTTAAAAGTGGTCAGATGCTCATATGGACTTTCATTGGACAATTCATTGAACTAGTTGCTCTTTACTTGATGGATTAACACAGGCTTCATCTCCATGCTTGTAACGTTGACCATTGGCTTTGCAATGCTGTTAAAATGGTAAGGGCCAACAACAGTTGCATAAACTGCCAAAGTACGTCTGCCATCATCGTTGTCCATCCTTTCTTGATCAAATTGTAAGGCTTGTGAAATTCTCTCTAGTGAAGGTACTCTCGATAATCTCTTTCTTATCGGCTTCCTACTAGTCTCAAGCCCTTCATGAAGAGGTTCAGAACTTTTGTTGTTCCTTGTTCTAATTGTATCCTACATAAACTAAACACAAAATCCTAGAAAATATTGTTAGCATAAAAACAAACGACACAAAACACAAATTAAAAATAAGATAAAAATAAAAATAAAAAATAAAAAATAAAGTCAAAGTTAATAAGGAATCACACAAATAGAATAGTTTAAACCGTGAGTCCCCAACAACGGTGCCAAAAACTTGTTGATGGATTGGCAAGTGAACCAAATCGCACAAGTAATATAAAACGGTAAGACCAAGTATCGTATCCCAGAAGACTCTCGGCACTAAACAGTCGTGTGATAACTCGATTAATTAAGACTTAAAGAAAACGAGATTATTGGTTTTATATGCAAAGACAGAAAATTAAATATGAACGCAAATTGATCAATAGTAGAGTAACACAAAGATGAACGAATGTTGTGTAATATGAGATAAGTATGTTGTTGGGGTTAGATTTCACCAAGTTCCCTCGCATGAATGTATGAATTCTTCTTTATGCATTATTGTTAACGTCACTCACTAAATCACTTAAACCCGATCCCTCGGTGAAATAAGTTTGTCCTTAATCACCAATTCATGCAATTCCTATCATCCCCAGTAATTAAATGTGAAGATCAAAAGCTTAAGACGACGAAGACTCATACCCTTATCTCTAAGAAATATTACTCTTGGGGGAATTCAACAAGAACCTGAATTGTAAGGAACCTCCCGACATTCATGCAATTCATAAATCATGCGATGAATGAGTTAAACAAAGCATGTAATAAGCACAGATGAATTACTCTAAAAATTAATGAAAACACATATGTAATTAAGAATCAATTCAAATACATGAGAGTTTACAAGGTTACATCATCCCCCCAACAACAAATAGAAATTAGTTCCCCATAGACATGTAGAGACTAGATGAATAATGGAAAAGTATGAGATAGTAAAACCCTAAAAGTAGAGGATGGAAGCTCTCACCTCCAGATCCGCCTTCAAAGAATGGAAGAGTGACTGTTGTGTTGCTCTAGCTAGAGATGCAAAACCTTGGACGCCTGGGTCTTTTAAATAGAACAAAAACAGAATAGAAACAAAGCCCAAGCCTGAGAGACTCACGCTCAAGCGCCTCACTTAGGGCACCTAGGCAGCGAGCGGTGGTCTTCCACGCTCAAGCCTTGCAGAGGTCGCCCAAGCTTCGTGCATCTGGTGCTCAAGCGCCCCAAAAGGAACACTCGGGCGGTGAGCGACACTTTTTGCACATAAGCCTTCTAGAGGACGCCCAAGCTTCGTGCATTCAGCGCTCAAGCGCTCCAAAAGGGGCGCTCAGGCGGTAAGCGATGGTTTGTTGCGCTCAAGCCTCCAAAAAGGGCGCCCAAGCCTCAAACTTCCTTCCTTCTTGTGCTTTTTCAAACCTTTCTGAGCTCCATTGCCTTAGCATTTTATCCCTACTTTCCATATTAACTCATTTTCTATCAAAACAAAGGGAATTAGTCATAAAATCATCAAATTCAACCTCAACTCTCTTATTCGCACAACTTAACAAAAAAACATGATTCTGATAACGGTTTAAAATACCGTTATTTATGATGTAATTTCTATATTAAAAGCACCTTTTTTACTTAGAAACTTGCTTTAACTCATGTTTTTGCTTTAGTTTTGTGCATAAGAGAATTGAGGTTATACTTAATGATTTTATCACTAAATTCCCCTGATTTTGTAGGCTATTGGATTGATTTGAAGGAAGAGTTAAAGTACCAAAAAGTTGGAATGCAGAAAAGTCAACCAGAGTGCAGAAAAGTCAGCCAGAGTGCAGAAAGGTCAACCAGAATGAAGTCCGCGAGGCTTGGGTACCCTATTTGGAGGCTTGAGCGCCAGAAATCGATGTTTATTACATGCTTTGTTTAACTCATTCATCGCATAATCTATGTTCCTTACAATTGAGGTTCTTTTTTAACTCATTCATCGCATGTAATAAACACAGATGAATTACTCATTCATCGCATAATCTATGTAATAATCGATGTTACTTACAATTCAGGTTCTTTTTTAATTCTCCCAAGAGTAATATTTCTCATGGACGAGGGTATGAGTCTTGGTCGTCTTAAGCTCTTGATCTTCACATTTAATTACTGGAGATGATAGGAGTTGCATGAACTAGTGATTAAGGACAAGATTATTCACTGAGGGATCGGGTTTAGGTAATTTAGTGAGTGACGTTAACATTAATGCATAAAGAGGAATTCTCATATACATGAGAGGGAACTTGGTGAAATCTAACCCCAAAAACATATTCATCTCATATTAAACAACATCCGTTCATCTTTGTGTTACTCTACTATTGATCAATTTGCATTCATATTTAATTTTTTGTCTTTTCATCTTAAGCCAATGATTCCGTTTCTTTTAAGTCTTAATTAATCGAGGTATCACACAATTGTTTAGTGCCCAGAATCCTCTGGGATACGATATTTGGTCTTACCATTTTATATTACTTGTGCTATTTGGTACACTTGTCAATCTATCAACAGATTCCAAGCAAGTTTCTAAGTAGAAAAGGGTGCATTTAGTCTCAAAATTACATCACAGATAACGATATTTTTAACCATTATCAAACATGTGGTGATTGCTTGAGGCCATGTACAGATTGATGCAATTTGCGTATTGTACCAGACTCCCCTTGAGCAACAAACCCAGGAGGTTGTTCCATATAAACTTCTTCCTCAAGATCACCATGTAGGATGACATTGTTGATATTCAATTAATGAAGTGATCAGTGTTGGATGGCTATCGTGGCAAAGAAGAGGCGAATAATAGTCATCTTGGCTATAGGAGAGAAAGTGTCATAATAATCAAGACTATAAACATGAGTGTAACCTTTTGCAACAAGTCGGGCTTTGAGTCGATCAATTTCACCATCAAGGCCAACTTTAACTGCATACACCCATTGACAACCAACCGCCGTTTTGCCCGGGGGAAAGGGCACCAACTCCCAAGTATTAATGTGGTCAAGACCCAACATTTCTACAATCATAGCTTGTCGGCATCCAAGATGATAAAGTGCTTCTTTCAAATTCTTGGGTATAACAACAAAAGACACTAACGATAAAAGAGAAAAATAGGAGGGCAATATCGATGATAGCTAAGAAAATTAAAAATAGGATGAGGGTTTCAAGTAGAACGAGTACCTTTTCTAAGAGCAATAGGTCATGCTGAATCATTTTCACCAGGAGGCGTGGGAGAAGGTGAGGAGGGACAAGAATCTGAAGTAAGAGATTAACCATTATCTTGGGGAGGTAGACTATCCATTGGGGCTCTGTGTGGAATGATTTTATTATGTGGAGAAACAGGTGTAGGAGGACTGGGATCAAGACATGGAATGACAGGGACATGGGAGCTATTTGAGACAACCACTGGAATAGGAAGGACCTGTTGGGGGATATAAACATCCTGAACAAATGGAGAGAAGTAAGGAGTCTATTCAAAGAACGTGACATTAACAGACATGTAATACTTCTTAGTTTCAGAACAGTAACACTGATATCCTTTTTTGGATTCAAGAATAACTTAAGAAGACACATTTGAAAGTGCAAGCAGAGAGTTTGTCTAGACCTGTGGACATGTCATGAACAAAACATACACAACCAAACACTTGGGAAGATGTATGAAAGAGAGGATCATTAGGAAACAGAATAGAGAAAGGAACTTTATTACCAAGAGATGAGGAGGGCATTCGATTAATAAGATAACATGCAGTTAAGATGACATCCTCCTAGTGATGAACATGAATATGGACACCAAGCAAAAGGGTACGGGCAGTTTCAACCAAGTGTATTTTTTTTGTTCTGCTGTACAATTTTCTTGTAGTGTATGAGGACAACTAGACTAATGTAAGATACCATGGAAACTCAAGATGGCTGAAAAGGAGGATGAGAAATACACTTTTACATTATCACTTAATATTTTGATTGCTTGACCAAATTGATTATTGATTATTAACAACTTTCAAACATCCATTTAGACTTGCTCAAGCTTTCCAAAAGCATAAAAACAGCAGGATTCGAAAATCACCCTTGCTATGGCCAAATTATGCAGCAAAAACCATCAAATAACCAACCAATTTTAGTTTTTCATGGATTCAAAAACTGAACCGCAAAGGATATGACTCTAAGAAGTGTAAAAACACATATCTAAGCTAGATTTAATATGCTTAGCATGACCAAACTCAGATTAGACCAATTCAAGTATATTAGCACGGTGAAAAGCTAGAAGTTCAAGCTGAAGTGGTGAATGGTTTAGGATTTTGAGCAACCACACTATGCATATTGCATTTTAGTGCTTGTTTTGGTTTGCTATACCTTAAGACACATTCAAAAACATCACACAATGTTGTACCAAGCTCCAGAATCAAAAGAAAACCACTGAAAGAGTTTTAGAAATTTAGCACCAGATTTAAATTCTGTATCAGAATTCACAATGGAAAACAAATCAGATTTGCATTTTGATGCTTCAGCTTGTATAACCCAGGCTAGATCAAGTCCTCATTGCCTTATTTGGTATATATACAACTTGTTTAGCACTTGCAAATCAATTAAAACGAAATAATCCAGCAGAAAAGAAAACTGAACAGAAACAGAAATAATACTGCAACAGTAAATTGCACAAGACTTAAAACAATACAAAACTGAAATGTAAAGCTGGAAATGACCCAAACAAGAAGGTTTCACCGATTAAAATGAAAGGACAATATAAGCACACAAAGGAAACTAAAATTGAATGGCTGGAAAAGTAATACAGAATTGAAAACAGCAGCAAAACAAAAACAAAAACATCACAAACTGGACTGAAAATAGAAACAGAAATAGCACAAAGTGGACTGGAATTAAACAACAGAATGGAAAGGTACTTAGCTATGGTTTGCGTGGACAACCAGAGCTCTAGATACCACTTGATGGAAGCTTGCTATGGGTGAGAATCATTGAACCAGGAAGCCAAACAACAAACGTTCCAGTGAGCAGAATGAAGGCAGCGAAATTCTGAAATAGATGCAGATAATGGTATGGTTTCGGTAAAGAATGGAGTGGGTTAGAACCTCTCAGCTCAGAGGGCCTTCTACTTTGGAAGGAAGCTAGAGGTAAGGAGAAAGAAAGTGAAGAATTGGGTTGACTCAAGAGCAAAGGTAAGCTGGAATTTCATTTCTGCAGCAATTAAACTAAGCTCAAAAGTGTCTACAAAAGGAAGAGGTATCCTATTTATAGGAAGATAAGAGCCTCAAATCTGAAATGAAATTCAATCCAAAAGAAAATGAAAAAGGCGCCAATTTGCTTAAGCTTCAAACATGCCTCATTCCAACTCAGTAGCACACGTGAAACAACATCAATTCTGAATTCTTATTCCAACTCAGCAGCACACGTGAAAGCTGGCCTAGCTAGGTTATGAGCTTTTTGATAGCTTTGGCAGCAAGCTTCTCCCTCCAAGTCTCTCTTTTCACGTGCTCAAATGCTATGCTGGCAGCTGCTCCCTCCAATTTTATTAATCCTACAAAGCAAAGAAAAAAAATGTGTTTTTAATTATGGGAAGAAGGATTAATGTAAATTACCTTCCATAGAAGTAAAATGGTAGGTGATCCTTCTTCCTCTTGAATCCTCTTTGCCATGGCTCTAGTAAGAGGTCCAATGTGTGTCTTAGATGGTCTTCCATCAGGTCGAACACTCGTGAGATCGTCCGAATCGTCCTAGTGCTCGATACCTTTCTCTCTTATTTACATAAATTTAAATAATGGTATGAGTGCTCGTGTGACCGTCCGCGTCAGCCTAGTACTCATTACCTTCTTTTCTCGAAAATATTAAAAAAAACAACATAAAATCTTTAAGAAATTAAAAACATCTGCTTTTTTTAAGCAACGAACAATCTTTTTGCTAGAACTACGTGATCCTTGATTCTCCATCAAAACTGGAGATACGTAGGAGCAAGGCTAGTCCTTGTCAGGTTCACTTCCCAAAATCCAAAATCATTTCAAAACAATTTCCAAACAAACTTCTCAAACAATTTCAAAAGAACTACGTAACCCTGATTTCTCATTTTGAATGAGAATACGTAGGAGCAAGGTCAATCCTTGTTGGGCCCAAAAAACTAAAAAAATATATTTTGTTTATTTAGAATTTTATTTTAGGGGATAGTTAAACATTTTGAAAACCACATCATATTCGTGCATTTAGTTAAAGGTACAGCCTTAGGGCAGGCATTGTAGGGTGCTAACACCTTCCCTACGCGTAACCGACTCCCAAACCCAAAATATGGTTTTCGTGGACCGTGTTTTATTATTTTATGGTTTTTCCGTAGTTTTCCATAATAAACTATGGTGGCGACTCCAAAATCTCTTTTCAAAACCCGTTCTTTTTTTGGATCGTCGTTCCGTTGCAATTTTGGTTGCGACAATGATGTTTTTTGTTTCAGCATATAATCATAAACATAAGCCTTTAAGTGCTATATGTTTCTCTGCATGAGGCTGCTTTGACAGCTCTAATGATGAGGCTGCTTTGAAGTCACTTTCAGCCATGAATCTGCATGGATGACTGACGAGGAATTTGCAAGGGAAATGATTGCTAGTGTAATCCCAAATGTAGATTTTTCAAGTAAGTGTAGATTTTTCCAAGGTTAATCAGTGAATATTAGGTGCTTATTGCTCCATTATCTTCTTAATGGACAATTTCTTCATTTTAATAACTGCAGGAGTTCCCTCCAAAGAGCAAGCTAGATCCCACTCTCTGGTGATCAAACTAGTACTGCAACAAAAGAAAAGTTGGAGATTAACATGTGTCACAGTGGAAGAGGTATATATATATATATATATATATATATATATATATATATATATATATATATATATATATATATAAACAAACACATACATGTGTCATAGCTCCATATGATAATACTTATACCTATAGCCATATAATAATGACCACTGCATTATTTCCAACAACTGCTTACTTTTCAAGGACATATAATATTGGTCAAGTGGATACTGATA
The DNA here is from genome assembly GCF_029865625.1 of Vigna umbellata. Classification (NCBI taxonomy): domain Eukaryota; kingdom Viridiplantae; phylum Streptophyta; class Magnoliopsida; order Fabales; family Fabaceae; genus Vigna; species Vigna umbellata. The sequence continues at coordinate 23,350,632 of NC_142170.1, forward strand.
GGGTACATCAGCTGACACAAGAATTTGAATTTATTTAATGTTTTAGAAATATAAAACAACTAATTTTTTATATTCTTTACTTAGTTTAATTTGGATTTATTAAACAACTATCCTTGTGATTCAAGGTGATCATTGAAATTAAATTCTGTGAAACACAGGCACTTGCTGCTAAGAGATTGTTCATATTATATTAAACAACTATTCCTTCATATTATCTAATTGTAAATGACTCTGGTTATCATCAGCTCGTGAGTCATTAGAACTTCTTTAGCAATATTTAGCACATATATAGTATATGTGGATATGAGTTTATTATTGACAGTTTTTTCTTTTTTGGTGTTGCAGGTTAAATACTCATGCAGTGATGGAGCCATTTGCAATAGCAACAAACAAGAATCTCAGTGTGATTCACCCCATTTGTAAGCTTCTTTATCCTCACTATCATGATACCATTAATATCAATGCACTTGCTAGGCAAAACCTGATTAATGCAAATGGCATTATAGAACAATCATTTTTGCCTGGAAAGTATTCTATGGAGATATGTTCAGTTGTTTACAAGAATTGGGTTTTCACTGGTGGACTAAAGGATGATAAACTTCCTGATATGGTAACTTGCTCTGTTCTGCTCTTTTTTTAAGTATTTTCATTTTATTTAAACCTTCGTTGCTTACTCTCATGAAATAATGCAGGTCGACATTTCATTATTTACTATTGACGATGACATTTAACATAGTGGTTTGGAGAGCCATGCTAATACTGATCCACAGGAGCAATCCTCACAAAATCTAAGCCTGTTGAGTTTTGATGACATATTGGGCTCGGTAAGTTCTTGTCATTAACATATACACACTTATAAGGAAAAAATCACTTTCTTTACTTTCCTCTGCTCATTCTAATGTAAATGGTAATTTCTGTTTTTATATTTAAATTTTAATTATTAAAAATTGAAGTAATGAATATTATCATAAAAGTTCAAGCAAAATAGTATAAAAGTTTCTTATAATGTCAACTAACTAGAATTAGTATTGGGTTAACATTTAAGGTATTATTATAAAAACTAATAAATTTATCGTAAATGACAATTATAAAAGGTTTTTACAATGTTGTCTTGTGAACAATTTATTCTAATTATAAAAATGATATTATGTAAGGTTTCGGAGACAACAAATCAAGTAGGAAGAATTTCTATTTCAACACCGTTTGACATGCCACGTGTGTGAGATAATTGTTTGGAAGAGGACGTGTGTTAGAGGTGGACAAGTGGCAGAGGAGGATGTAGAAAGTAGAAGTATTCTAAGAATTGTTTGTTATCTTTATTTATTTTGTATATTATTTCTCTGATAATTTAGCGATATGTAAATATGTATAAGTACTGCCATGTGATTTTTTATTTTATTTAGCATATGCTCTATGTTTAATAAATAGTTTGATTTGCTAGTTGAGTATTAAATTTATTTTATTGGTTAGTTTTTTTTTATTGAAATTTTGAAGATATTGACTCGGTTCAAAAGAGAACTGAGGGGAAAAGTACTTAAAAAAAAAAGGGAGGCAAAATCTTACTGCCTCGATTACTTTTGAATCGATGCAAAGTCGTACTCCTTTTGCCTCGATTACTTTTGAACCGAGGCAAAATCCTATCCTTTTTGTCTCGGTCCACAACCGAGGTAAAAAGGATAGACTTTTTGTCTCGCCTGTATATGCCTCGGTTCCAGAACCGCTGTCTATGGACAAAAATAACCGTTGTCGTTTCCCTAAACTACACTAGTGCAAAAATCGTGTGTTGTCCAAAAAATGTCAAATGGTGTAGTAGTAGCTTTTCTCCATTTTCTTTAATCAATCCCCTCTTTTTTGCTCCCTGTGTTTTGTTTTCTTAGACGTAGCTAGGCCATGGAATTATTTTCCCAGCCAGTTGGACGCCGTGCTTCTGTTGATGTGTGCATCCAAAATTTCAATCCGTGCACCTCCCTTTCTCATATGCCCAATGAGTGATATCACCGTATTGACCTTCTTGCACATTTTTGTGGAGAGTCTTGAATCATGTGACAACTCTTCAAATGTCTCAAAATATTATCCAACAATTTTCCTGCAATCAATAACGAAAATAATAGGATCAGATAATTCAAATTAATTAAAATAAGAATTTCTGATTAAATTAAGCACAATTAGCAAAAACGGAAAAATACCGGACATTTAAGCATAATTCCTTGATTAATTCTAGCACAATAAACTAAGTGAAATCAAGAAAATATTGACTCATCACTAAGCTAAGGACACAGTAAGTAAATTGCAAAAAAACTTGAAATAATAAAGATATAGAAAAGAGAGCAAAAGCTGGGGCAGTGCAGGAAAAACATAGGAGTGAGAAGAAAAAGTGTAGATTCCTTCGTCACTTTAGCTGGGAGTTAATCTGTCAATTTACCGAAAGGGACTTGATTCATACAATTTTGACAACTTTAGGACCTAATGTACTCACTTTTAAAATTGGATATTAAACTGAAAAAAAACTACGTAACATATAGACCAAGTAAGCTATTAAATCCTAAAAAATTTATACTTAATATTTTTTACAAACTTTCTCCTCCAACATCTCAAAAATTTCCCACTCCCTCCTCGCTCTCAAAATTTCACTTTCTTTCTCACTCCCTCCTCCAACATATCATTCCCTCTATCATTCTTTTCTCTTCCAACAAAGTCGCCTTGCAAGGAATTTATACATGAGGTACCATTTCCCTAAAACCTAATTTATCCTTGTTAGATAACGTAAATAAATGCATAATAGATATTTCTCTCGTAAATAATTATTAGAAATCAATCATCTGAATAGGATCCATAATCATAGGGATTCATAATCATAAGATCCATGGGTGATGATCTATGACCATCGCACACACCGTCGCACCGCCGCACCGCCACACCACACCGCACCGTCAAACCGCTGAAGCAAGAAAACGGATATGGAGGAGAGATGAAAGATGAGAAGAATGGATGTGGTGGAGTTGGGGTGGGAATCTGAGTGAAAAGTGAGAATGATGGGTAGAAAGATAGGTTATAAGGTTAAACTAAATAATTAGAATTGAAAAGTAAAAAAGGTTATTTTTGTAATTAGAAAAGATTATTTTTGTAATTAGAAAAAGATGTAGTGGAGTTGGTGAGGTGGAGGGAGAAACACCCCTATCTATTATCTCCAACCTGCAATAAAAAAAATTCATTCACTATTCGTTCCGTTATCCACTTAATATCCATTTAAAAAATACTTACAAATATTTTAAAATTTATGAATATATTGGATACATGCATATATTTAAAAAAAATATTTTATAAATTTTTAAAATAAAATCTTCATAAAACTATAATAAAAATATAAAATACAATAAAAATTAAATTAAATATAAATTAAAATTCAATTCTAATTAAATATAAATTAAAATTTAATTTTAATTAAATATAACATAATAAAATATAAATTAATTTTATTTAATTAAATTCAATTTAATAAAATACAAATTAAATTTTAACTTTAATTTTTTACGGATTGGCATATATGTAACTCTACCGGTAATTTTAATTTTCTATGGACAGTTTTAATTAACACCAATCCGACACCCACTACATGCTAATAATAAGTATCTACAAATATCAATTATTTATCATAAATTTTTTTTATGGATCCCTTAAGAGAAAAATATTTTTGTGATCTCCAATTATTAGAGATGAACTTTAATTCACAAAGCAATTATAATTTTTTTGTTATTAACTATTTTATATAACAATAAATTTTAGTTTAACGTTCAACTTAGGCAATATTACTAATTAGTTTGGTCTAAATTTTATTGTCGTTTAATGATTTATAAAAACATTTTTCATTGAAAACTGTGTCAATTTAAATAGCTTTTGGTATTTTAAATTTTTTAGTACTTAATATTTCATATAATTTATAGCAATTTAATGCTATAATAAATGCAATATTTAATTCTAATGAATGTTCAGCTATAAATTTAATTGAACTAGTAACGTTTAGTTCAATTTAAGATACTATTTTATCTTTAGTGGGTTATGTGAGGTATAAGTAAGTAATTGACAATATTGACAATATTGAAAGAAAATGATCAATCCATTTCTTGTTGTTTGTTTGGTGATAACTGGTGTTAGCATACCAGTTCATGGTTTTCAAGATACACTCAAAGTAGATTTGGAGCTTGAAAAACAACTAAAGCTAATCAATAAGCCTCCTATCAAAACTTTTCATGTAGTTTTTAATATCTTTTATATATACATATATTCTTTTGTTGTATATAGTCTCATTATATTCACTAATTTTCTTTTATGTACTGTATTTTAAATTTTGAAGACAAAAAATGGAGACATTGTTGATTGTATTGATATTTATAAACAACTAGCATTTGATCATCCATTACTAAAGGATCACAAGTTACAGGTATATATGTTTTTTTTAATATCATCATACTTTAAATATTTTTTTTATTGTATTGCTTGTGATTTAAATATATATTTATATTGTTTTGCAGAGAAAACCTAGTTTTCAAAAATCAAGTATGAAGAATTTAGCAAATAAACCTAATTTTAACCTTGAAAAAGTCCAATGTCCCAAAGGGTCTATTCCTACTCGGAGAACAACAAAAGAAGATCTCATTCGAGAAAAAAATTTATTAAATAATAGTATTTTTCTTCGAGACATTCCTGGTGTTCATGTATGTTGTTTCTTTTTCAATGAAATTTCAAATTTTCATGATTTATTTGTGTTAATTACATCATGTTTAATTTTTCAATTTTCACTTTTGCAGCTTGCAGAATTAGCTCTTTCATCGAATTTTAGTCCATACTATGCCGTTAAAGGACGAAACAGCGTTTATAATCCACCGATCACTAAGGGTCAAATGTCTCTTTCTCATGTGTGGGTTCAAAATGGACCCATAAGTTCTAACAATAAAATCAGTTTTGGATGGCAAGTGAGTCTTAATTTTATTATTAAACCCTTTTTTCCAATAAATATTATATGAACAATATATTTAATTTGTGTTTATTTGTGTGCAATCTCACATTTTGATACAGGTGAGTCTAGATTTGTATGGTGACAATAAAACTCATTTATACGCATCATGGACGGTATGAATGTCTACATGAACATGAAGTCAATTTTGCTTCACATGAATAATTTTTTTTGTTAATTCAGGAAGCATTTCTTTCAAAAAAAGAAGAAACCTGAATATTTCATTTCTTCAAAATTTAATGTGATGTTAAAAAATATACAGAAAGACAACTTTCAAAAGACAGGATGTTACAATGTTCGATGTCCAGGTTTTGTTCAAACCAATACCCAACTTTATATTGGCGCAGAGACCGGAGATGTATCTTCTTATGGTGGACCAGTTTTTGATTCTATCCAGTATATTGCTATGGTAATGATCTTGGCATATACTTTTTATGTAATATTATATGCTACATGCAAGTGAGGTAATATTGATGACAAAATTTTGTGTACATGGATTTTTAGGACCCAAAAACCAAAAACTGGTGGGTTCATACAACAGGTGAAGATATTGGATATTTTCCAGCAAAGTTATTCTCTAACTTAGCTTCGGCAGATAAAGTAGGGTGGGGTGGAAGAACATTAACTCCTCACGGGTCTCGCAGCCCTCAAATGGGGTCTGGACATTTTCCTGATAAAGACTATTATCATGCATGTTATTTCAGAACTATTTCTTTTCAAAATGCATCTAGAATAATGTATGGACCGGAAAGATATCAAACTGAAAAGTACGTTGACAAACCTAGATGTTATGACCTGAAGTACTACGGCAATGTTCATGACATTGGTGGATATATGCTCCAATTTGGAGGACCTGGTGGTAAGTGTGATGATTAGTCTAATTTTAGTTATTTATGAACTTCAAAAATAAATATTGTTACTATCATTATTATTAATATTTTTTTTTTCTAAAATTCTGGTGTTTTGATCTATACATTTAATATTTCGATACATTGTTAAGATAATAGCACACAACATTCGCATCATAAGATAAGATATGACCATATTAAATACAATACCAAAAAATATCAACCAATGTAATATGAATATAAATAAAGCATTGATAAACCCACACCTTGGCAAAACATAGATACAACTATAACCTATTATTCTGAATTTTTTAAAAAGCAACGCCTCAAGCTCGTGGATTGATGTAAAATTTTACCAAATTTATTAGACTATTATTTCAAAATAGAAAAATAATATATATACATATGTGCCTCAACAAAAAGGTAATGACACACTACTCAAGTGAACTTCCTTTAGTAGTAATAGCATTGCAATGCTATCCCAAAAAAATAAGTGTTCTTTTGTATAAGGTTAAATTAGTAATTTAGTTGTTATATTTATAGTTTTTATTCCGTTTGAACACCTAATTTTTTATTATTTATTTAAGTTTTATTTTTTATTATGAATTTAAGTTTTATTTTGTGTTAAATCGATTCAATTTAATAACATGACAATGGTAATATCATGTATCAAATTTCAGTGTTAGCGTTATATGATAATATCACTAATGTATTCAATTCAAATTTTATTTTATTTTTTATTTAATTAACTGTTAATTTTATGTCAAATCGAATAATGTTGTTCATGTCAAAAATATAGTAGACTAAGTGTCAATTTTATGTAAAATCGAGTAATGTTGTTCATGTCAAAAATATAGTAGAGTTTAATTTACTTGCAAATAAAAATATATAAATTTCAAAACTTGTTCATTTTTATGAAAGATGTAATGAAATATTATTTCTTTTATAAAATTGATTCATTTAAGTAGATAAATTAAGAAAAAAATGAAAAATATATTAATAATTTAGTTTATATTTCATGCGAATATTAGATAAATAAGCTAACAAATAAAACACATTTTTTTAATTTTCTTAAATGTTAAAATTAAAAAGTTACAATAAGAACATTACATTTACATTTTTTCTATTTCGTTTTGTTTTTATTTAAAGAGGGAGTTGGGTTCTTGTAGTCAATAATCAATTTGATTGTCAAAAATAAAACAAGATGAACACAAGACATTTTGATCAAAACGGTTAAAAAAGTTATAAGTTTAAAATATATATATTTTTGAAGTACGGGGATATGAGCCATAGAAAAAAACATTCAATAAGAGTTCAGGTCATCTATGGAATATGAGCCTCTAGACTCTCTTTCTTTGGCCATCTTGGGCCATCATGGATCTTTGAGAGGAGTAACAATATTGGACCTTGGATTTTAGGCTAAGTAATCTATGATTTATTTGGGCTTTGTATTATGGGCCAAGTAGCATAGGATTTAATTTGGACTTTGTATTTTGGGTCAATTAATGTAAGGTTTTTAGACCACTTGGGTCAAAAATGGCCAAAGTCGAATGTTGACCAAGTGGATGTCCATGGGCATAGGTTAACAATGTTGTGAATGTTTTAACTTAGCTAACTTGGTGGACAAGGGTGTGTGGGACCTCCCATGTGAAAGTGGTCATGTGTCAAGCTTACATTGGAGAGGATTTCTCATGGTTAGTGGCCACATGTTACTCTAGGAATGGAGAGGATTCTCCATAGGTAATGGCCATATATCCTTCTCCTATTTGATAGGATTTTTTCCTTTATCTCCAAGTTAGGTCAAGGTTGTGTTTTTAGGGTTTTGCTTAAACATTTTGGAGACACCTTAACCTATAAATAGAGGTGTCTTCCCATATTATATTCACCTTTGATTTAGAGTATTGTTATACTGTCAATTTTGAGCCATATTACTCTTATTAGGTCACACTAAGGTAGAGGAACTCAAGCGGCCTCCTCTAGCCCGCTTCCTCTAAGAGTTGGCCTAACCTTTCTTAGAGCATCACAAACACCACTTCCATCATCACCAAACATCATCAAAATCGGAATCTTTAGCTCCCTCCCACCAAATTCCGCAAACATTCATCCACACACCATCACCATGGCTTATTCTTCTAATTTTTGCCCAACCTAGCTATGAGGATTGCCATTAGTTACAAACAAGTTTCAATATTTTAAAACACACTATCTCTCTAGAAACTACTTTTTTAGAGCTCTTTGACTTCTCTCCAAGAGTTTTCATCCTCTGTTGTCTAATTGAAGAACTGGGAGCATATGATTAATCCTAGTGTTGAGCTCTTCAATTTGGACCAATTGGTTTCTTAAATAGAGTAAGTTCATTTTTTTTATTCTTTTTGGGTCTATTTTTTCTTCCTTTGCGTGTGATATTGTTGTAGTTGCATGTGACGTTTGTGTCTTCTATAAGACTCTCTACTAATTAGTGGTCTTAACGATATACCGTGAACTTGTTTCTGTGGTTCGTATGAGTAGATAAGACTTTTAATGCCTGAGGAGCTGTTTTAGGATTTCTAAAGCAGATTGGTGTTCTGTGATGGAGGACCATCTAGAGGAAGCATTGGACCTCTAACAAGAGCTATGGCTAGGAGGATGGAAAAAGAAGAAGGGTTTCAAAAGACTACTTCTTTAAAAGGTATATTAGTATTTTTCTTCCTTTCTCTTGAAGCTTTGTAAATATGTACAAAAGTCTTTATTTTAGGTCACTTATTTTTTTCCAAATTATCTTGTGAATTGGATTTGTTTTTCATCAAACATGAGAACATGGGTTGATTTGAAAATTTAACTACATATACTCAAAGGACTAGAAAATACGTGTCTATAGTTAACTGAAAGCTCTTTGAGTCTAGCAAAAGAAAAATCATCTCATTTGGAGTTTTCTAGAGAAAATTATGAGTAAAAAAAGTCAATAAAAATCATAGTTTCTAGAATGTTGTCTGGAATGTGTTCTTGGGCTTGCCTTATGCGTTGGGCTTGCTTAAGCCTTATGGTATCTTATAAAAAGAGTGAGAATTTATTTTGCAGAAGTTATAAAAAACCTCAAAGATTAAGGATTATTCTGTTAGATTGTCTAAATGACAATACTAGTGGAGGTTTTAATTTTTTTTAAGACTCGTCAAATTATAATACCTTTTTCCCTTTCCTTTTTCTTATTTTTTATATTTCTTCCCTCTAAAGAATGGCTTAATAGCTTACTTAATCACTATTTTAAGTGTTTTTTTTTTTTCAGTTTAGTACCCGATTTTAAAAGTACATACATTGGGTCCCAAAGTTGTAAAAAATTATATGAATCAAGTCCCTTCTGTTAAATTGACAGAAACAGAGTTAACTTCCAATTGACGTGGCGAAGAATTCTGCATTTTTACTTCTCTCTCCTCTGCTTTTCCTGCAATGCCCCAACTTTCTCTCTCTTTTTTATATCTTTATTAAAATACTTTTTTTTTCTCTTTATTAAATAGCGGTAGATGATATAGCTTGTAGCAATTTCTGTGTAACTCAAAGTCTGGAGACAAAATTAACAAGTAATGGCCATCTCTTTCTACTTCAACAAAGGTTGACTTCCTTTATAATCTCTCGTGTGACTTCCTTAATTTTGTATTCAACCAGAGTGATGTCTTTGTGCATCATGCTCATGTTTTAATCCCAAACGACCAATTTTCAATTTTCAATTTTGTCTCTGAAGAGAAAGGGGATAGGGTTTTGCAGAGTGATGGCAGAACCTTCAAGAAACATGGAGGTGGAGAAGCTGATCTCCTACACTAACGATCTCGTTAAGGTATTGGTGGAACCGCGTCACCTCAACAACCTCTCATATTGTCACCAACAAAACCTCTCTCTCTCTTCCTCTTCCTATTCCCACCACCAAGACATTTGTTCCTTCCTCCAAGGTTTGTGCCAATACCCTTTTTTCCAGCACCAATTGTATGACTCTTTTCGTTACCTCTCTATGTCAGATGTTGCAAATTTACTATTAAACTTTTTATAACTATATTCCTGATTACAAACGAGTCTTTTTTAAACGCTCTCATAGAAAAGATTTTGGATTTGATAGATTTTCGAGTCATGTGTAGAAGTGGATTCTTTGTATGCTAATTGTTAACTATTACAAAAGGTTTAAAATTGCAATTTGGTTTCATTTTATTCCTTGATATTGTGAGAAGTTGTGGACAAATGTAGCCACAATTGTGGTCGTTGACTCGTATAAACCTTAACTTTGCAGCCGAGATTATGGTATTAGAATTTTGCTAGAAATTATATTACTTACATAGAGTAGTTCTTATCAATGTTTTCTACTACGAGTGGATCTTCTTTGTTGTATTGTGTTTTAAATGTGTTTTTGTATGAATCAGATTGTGAGAAAAAAGTAGATGCTTGCAAACAGAAAATAGAGGAAGCTAGATCTAAAACTATTGCTGACGTGAAGTCCTTGTAGAAAATTGAGAAGACTAAGCTAAGGACACAGTAAGTCAATTACAAAAAACTTGAAATAATAAAGATATAGAAAAAAGAGAAAAAGCTCGGGCAGTGCAGGAAAAATATAGGAGAGAGAAGAAAAAGTGTAGATTCCTTCGCCACATTAGCTGGGAGTTAACTCTGTTTCTGTCAATTTAACGGAAGGGACTTGATTCATACAATTTTGACAACTTTAGAACCTAATGTACTCACTTTTAAAATTGGATATTAAACTGAAAAAAAACCACTTAACATATAGACCAAGTAAGCTATTAAATCTTAAAAAAATTATACTTAATATTGTTTACAAACTTTCTCCTCCAACATCTCAAAAATTTCCCACTCCCTCCTTGCTCTCAAAATTTCACTTTCTTTCTCACTCCCTCCTCCAACGTATCATTCCCTCTATCATTCTTTTCTCTTCCAACAAAGTCGCCATGCAAGGAATTTATACATGAGGTACCATCTCCCTAAACCTAATATATCCTTGTTAGATAACGTAAATAAATGCATAACAGATATTTCTCACGTAAATAATTATTAGAAATCAATCATCTAAATAGGATCCATAATTATAGGGATTCATAATCATAAGATCCATTGGCGATGATCTACTGACCATCACACACACCTTTGCACCGTCGCACCACCACACCGCCGCACTGTCGCGCCGCACCGCACCACCTAACTGCTGAAGCAAGAAAACGAATATGGAGGAGAGGTGTGAGATGAGAAGAACAGATGTGGTGGAGTTGGGGGTGGGAATCTGAGAGGGTTGGGAGGTGGAGCTGAGTGAAAAGTGAGAATGGATAGAAAGATAGGTTTTAGGGTTAAAGTAAATAATTAGGATTGAAAAGTAAAAACCCAGCACTTGCTGTCATATCAATGGCTGACCAAACCAAATTCCACCCGGCACTTGCTGTCAACAAAGTCAAGCATTTCATCTCTATCCCTTTAGAGATGGACATAGGTCATTATTCTTCATGCCCCTAAACTTCTTAAAAACTTGATCTCTAAATGTCAATTAACAACTAACAACTCTATGTCTATTGAATTTGATCCTTTTGGGTTTTGTGTGAAGGATTTTCTGACAGGGATGCCATTAATGAGATGTGATAGCACTAGGGACCTATATCCTATCACCAGGACTCCACCAACCACCACTCCATCACCTTTTACAGCCTTTTCTTCCGTTTTATGGCATAATCGTTTGGGACACCCGAGCGCACCTATTTTACGTTCTCTTACGCAAAATAAATTTATTGAATGCAAACATTCTACTTGCTCTTCTATGTGTCAATATTGTGTTTTTGGGAAACATGTTAAGTTACCACATTATGTTTCACATTCTTCCACTACCAAACCTTTTAATATAATACATAGTGATTTGTGGACATCACCAACTTTAAGTTCTGCAGGTCATAAGTATTACTCTTTTCATGGATGATTACACTAACTTTTTATGGACATTTCCCCTTGGCAGCAAATCACAGGCTTATCCAATTTTCTTCTCTTTTAGTGCATTCATTCAAACTCAATTTCAAATGAATATTAAACGTTTTCAATGTGATAATGGGAAGGAGTTCAGTAACGAGTCATTTGAACAATTTTGTCATATTCATGGCATTCGATTTCTTTTTTCTTGCCCATATACCTCTCCCCAAAATGGCAAAGTCAAACGAAAAATAAGAACCATAAACAACCTCATTCGAACTCTCGATGTTCATTCCTCTATGTCATCATCGTTTTGGCATCATGCACTTAACATGACAACCTACCTATTGAACATACTTCCAAGTAAGTTACTCTCAAATTATTCCCTCACTCAAATACTTTATCATAGACATCCATCTTATACAAATCTACAGGTTTTCGGTTGTTTGTGTTATCCCCTTTTTCCCTCCACCTCAATCAACAAATTACAACCTCGTTCCACACCCTATGTCTTTTTGGGATACCTAAATAATCATAGAGGCTATAAATGTTATGATCTGTCAAATGGAAAAAAAATCATTTGTAGACATGTCAGTTTTGATGACTCTCACTTCCCTTTTGCCAAACTGCATTCACCTACATCTCACACCTATGATGAGTCTTATTTGTGATGGCAGGTCTCAACAGGTTGGTGTGGATTGTGATGAAACTTTTAGTCCAGTAGTCAAACCTGCAACTATATGGACAGTTATGAGCATTGCACTATCAAAATCTTGGTCTATCCATCAGTTGGATGTTAAAAATGCCTTCCTGCATGGTAAACTCCATGAAGTTGTATACATGCATCAACCGATGGGTTTTCAAGATCTCATTAATCCATATTATGTGTGTTTATTGAAGAAATTTCTCAATGGACTCAAACAAGCCCCTCGTGCTTGGTACCAACGGTTTCCTGATTTTGTTTCAACTATCGATTTTACACATAGCAAATCTGATCATTCATTATTCATCTATCATAAAGGAACTGACACGACATATATTGTACTTTATGTTAATGATATCATTCTCACAACATCCTCCACTACTCTTCATAATTCCAATATGTCACTCCTTGCTTCTGAATTTGCTATGAAAGACTTGAGTCCTTTAAGCTATTTCTTAGGTATTGTTGTTACACGAAATGTAGGTGGATTGTTTCATTCCCAACGAAATATGCACAAGACATTATTGAGCGAGCTGGCATGAGCTCCTGTAAGGCATCCACCATGCCAGTCGACACTAAGCCTAAACTGAGTGCATCTTCGAGACCTTCCCTACTCTGATCCACACATTATTGTAGTTTAGCAAGAGCTTTGCAATATGTCACATTCACAAGACCTGATATATCATATGTTGTGCAACAAGTTTGTCTACAAATGCATGCGCCAAAGGATGAATACATGCGCCAAAAGATGAATACATGCATGCTCTTAAAAGAATTGTGCGCTACATTCAAGGCACTCTTGATCATGGTTTACATTTTCACCCCTCTTCATTCTCTAGTCTTCTCTCCTACACTGACGCTGATTGGAGTGGATACCCAGATACTAGATGTTCCACTTCTGGATATTGTGTTTTCTTTGGAGACAACCTGATCTCATGATCCTCAAAGCGTCAGCCAACCTTATCTCGATCTAGTGCTGAAGCAGAATACAAAGGAGTAGCTAATGTGGTCTCTGAATCTTGTTGGATTTGGAATCTCCTCTTCGAACTGCAACATCCAATTCATAAAGGCACACTAGTCTATTGTGACAATATCAGTGCTATCTATCTTCCAGGCAATCCGGTTCAACATCAACGCACCAAACACATTGAGATGATATACACTTTGTTCGTGAGAAAGTGGCTCAAGGACAGGTTCGTGTCCTTCATGTTCCATCACGTTATCAAATTGCTGACATCTTCACTAAAGGGCTTCCGTGCATACTCTTTGAAGATTTTAGAGATCGTCTCAACGTATAAACACCTCTCGTTTTGACTGCGGAGGTGTGCTAGATAACGTAAATAAATGCATAGTAGATATTTCTCTTGTAAATAATTATTAAAAATCAATCATTTAAATAGGATCCATAATAATAGGGATTCACAATCATAAGATCTGTGATCATAAGCTACTATTCCTCTTGTTTTGATGTATATATTGACACTATCGTATCAATGAAAAGCAGGGGATGATCTCTAACAATCCTGCTTGAAATTTTCTTTTACTTTCCTCGTCCAGGCTTCAAAATTTGAAGCCCTAATATGCATTTGGTTGTCTCTGACAAAGCTGTTTGGGGTTCACATACTCATGTTTATACTACCTGTTTGCTTTTTTTCGCTAGCATCCTTTATTTTCTATTTTTGTGGTTTTTTGCCTTATATAATGTTCTCCTTTGTTCTTTACTGTTTGGATTTTTGAAATTACAAAAAAAGTGAGAAAACTCATTTTTTCGTTCCTAATGACACTGTTTTGAGGGCAAATGGGTTCTTGAAAAGAGCTTAATTCAAGTGGCTAGCTTTGAGATTGCAACTTCATTCAAGAGCTCCATGTGTTCGTGAAGCCAAAGAAGCTTCTAGCAGCTCTGAAGTGAAAAGGGGGAGCAAGAAAATCAACCGGAAAGTGAGTGGAAGCAAGAGGAAAGTCTTTGTGCTAACATCGTTGCTCGAGTTACTGATGTTTATTTTTTTGATGGTTAGACACTTGAAAGTGTTTTTTTTAGAATTTAATTAGATTTATGCAACTTCGTAAACGAGTTATGTGGTTGATTTCATTTTTGCATTTTAAAAAAATATAAAGGGATGGCGGACTACTAGCATATGATTCCAGTCCATGCTGAAGTTGCCCGGAGGAAGGAGCGTAATTGGGTCAGAGCTAGAAGAACCGCTTTTTGGTGAATATTTTGTTTCAATGTTTCTGTTACTTCAACTTAATGTCTGTTGTGTGTTTAATGCCTGTTATTAAAATTTAGTGGCTTGTGTTGTGTTCTGTCATAGATAAAGGTGGTTTCATGGATCCGGATCATGAGGATGTTATGATTATAGTGCCTCCAATATTTTCTTCAAAATATGTGCCAGAAAATTTAGTGTAAGTTTCTCTGAAGTTTCTTATTTAGTGATCAGATACTTAATTTAAGAGAGAGTCAGGGATCAACGAGCAATACCATAATTGTTCAACATACAAAGAAAATGACTTAGACATCATTATCAATCTTCATGATGAGCAAAACAATGGAGACTGGCTTGAGAGGATATTTATTGTGTTATTTGTTATTCTTTTTTGTTTTAGCTATTCTAGTTCCTTATTTCTAGTTTTCAGGATTAGTTTGTTTAAAATTATTTTTTCAACTTGTGTACATTTATAGTGTATTGCCTCTGTGGTACCTTCAGTGAGGTTGTATTTCTTGCTAATTTATATCTGTATGTTCTGTAAATTTTTTCTGCAGTTTGGGGTCTTCGGAGAATATGACACACTAGATGCTTAAAATGGATGTATTTAATATCTTCATTTCTCGTGTCTTTTCTTTCCACTGATGGAATGGGAGTTGGCAATGAAGTTCTCAGTTATACTTGGTTTTCCTTTTAGTTGTCTGCATCATAAGTTTCTTATTGTAACTTTTGTTAGTTACCCTTGTAAAGATTTGACTGGCAATTTTATCTTGTGTTAACTTTATGTTGAAGCGACTTAGTCCTTTTCTTATTTCAGCTTCAGACCAGCTGCCATGCCGAGCTCAAAAAAGAAACAAGAGGAAGTTGTACAACAACAACATTTCGAGGTAAGGATAATTCAGATAAATTTCTTAATAGGATATAGGCATAAAAGTTAATCACTTTCGTAGGTAGGAGTATATCAGTTACAGTTGGTAAGTGTTGATGACTTGTCTGAGTCTCTTTGGCTCCTAGTCACAATTACTTCTCTGCAGAATCCTTCATATGAGTCTTATTGGTTGAAATTTTTTATTAATCAGTCTGACCCATTCGTTGTCTATGCAACCTTCTATTATTATGACATTTCATACATATAAACATGTAAATACCTTTTCCTTTGTGGGGCACAGTAATAACTACATTAAAGTAAAAGGGTTATACTCGTGTTTCCTTTGAAATATTTATACTCTTGTTCTGTTTCTGGTAAAAAATTCGTTACTGAAATCAATAACAGGTTTTTTTCCATGGTGATAGACGTTAATTTGTCATTTATTTTTGGCAATAATGAAAAATATCTATAATGAAAATCTGTGGATACTAGGTGACATATACATTAAAAAGAATTTTCTGTGTAATTTTTTTCTTTGTTGTCATCGGTCATATGCATTATTTTAAGAAAAACTTTTCTTCTTATGTGTGCAGATGGACATGGAGATGGAGCCCGTCCTTGCACTTGATTTTGATCTTAAAGATATCCTTTTATCAATTGGTAGAATCATCCTATTTCGAACTTATTTAAGTTATAAAGTTCTATGTGATTATAATTATGCCTATTTTTATCGTTTTAGCTCCTTTGAATGTATATTGTTTTCCTTAAATTTCTTCTTTAGTATTGAACTCTTCTTGATTAATTTTAGCACATTGCCGATATCAACAAAGTACTTGCAAATTAGTACTATTATTTAGGATCTCACTATTGCTGCATGTTTAGTGTATTTTCCTATTTGGAACCATTATTTTTTATTTTAAATTCTATATAATTTTTATAGTTTTTCTCTTTGTTGATATTGCTTCATTTTTTGAATAAAATTTTGGAAAAAGTTTTGCAATAAATAGATCTTATTGCAATTTGCACTTTGTGCTTCTATATTTTGTTAGCTATCCTACATATTCCTAAGAAAGTGAATGGGGAGAAATACATACCACAAAGGCTTAGATAAGTTGGAGTTATAGATGGTTGTATCTGGAATGTTTGATGAGCGACCTATATGATCCAAAATTACAACAATTTAGAATTTTAAGTTCAAACAATCTTGGGTACACTTAAAGCATACATGATAATGACGAATGAATTGAGCTTATTCTTTGATCATCAACCTTAACTCAATTACTAATATAGTTGAAGCATTGTGCTTGATATATTTTAATTATCGGCAATCCTTACTACTTTTAATATTCTTGTTTTATCATTTCAAGAAGATGGTGATGCAAATGAGTCGGGTACAATAGGATCATCTCGTGCTAGCAACATTTACGGAATTTATGATGTCTTTCAGGATGAAAAATTATATAGTCTATGGATTTTGAGTGATTATGAATTTAGCTGTAATTACGTTCCAGTTTAACTTACTTTTATATACTATGGTGTTTTTGATAATTGAATGTCTTATTGATATATAATTCAACACTTTGGTAAAAGAAGTTTGTCATTGATGAGTCGTTATTTCTTGAATTATATTTAGTTTATTGCACTTAAATAAACCAGGGAATTGTGTTTAATTGTCTGTCATTTCCCCGTTTTCCGAATTCTGCTTAATTTGGTCGAAAATTCGTAATTGTTCTAATTTGGGTTTTCTGAGCTGATTAAGTGCATTTCTGGTTGCAGGGAAGTTGTGGAAACATCATCTGGAGCATTGGGATATTGAGTGACACACTCAAAGGCTCAACATTTAGTCATTTAGATTCTAATTAAAGTTGTAATTTCGTTTTCTAGAAGTCCTTAATTAGAATTAGGTGTTTTGGACCCTTTTAGGGGCAATTTTGTAAAAAAATATTTTTTGTAGGACATATGCCTTTTAGGTTAGGGTTTTTAATTTTGTGTGTGGACCCTACCCTTATTAAAAAAAGGGACACACGGCCCTTGTCCAGCCGCCACCCACTCTCTCAAAAAAACTCTCGGTCCAGGCTTTTGGTTGAGAGGCACATTTTGATGTTTCTTGGGGAAAACGTTATTTTGAATGATGAATGAAGAACACACTTTCATTTTTTTTACTTCGTTTTTGCAAACGCTGGATTCCTGAGAATGCTTGTCTAATTTTCATTATGAAAAGTGAGGTGTTTCACGGAGAGATGAAACCGGAAGGTGTCACGACCAAGAAGCAGCGTTGAGGAAGTGATTAGGTGGAGCTGGAAGCAAGAAGCGTGTGGTGTCAAGTTGGGAAGCAGCTCACGGGAATGTCTTGAAATGGATGCAAGTGTTGATTGGTGAAGTTGATGCACGGTTGGAAGCCTCGAAGGGAATGAAGCGGTGTTGAATGGTGGGACGTGCCAAGACTAGGCAAGCACACGGTCACGGGTGCAGCAAGAAAAAGGAATTGGTGTGTTGAAACGCTGATTGAAAGGAGAATGGTTTTTTTTTTTATTTGTGAAATGAGAAGCTGATTTGAAAGGGAAAGAATGGTGTTCACGGGAAAAGTGAGCTGTCCACGGCTTAGCATGGATGTGCACGACCCTTTTCATTTTTGCTGGAGAAGTTTTATTGGAGGAAAGTGAACGCTGCTTTCATTTAGTTTTGGAGTGCTTTATTCTTTTGTTTCATTTGTGCTGCACGGAGAATGATGGTGCACATGGGGTCACATCCAGGGATTTATCCTTGCTTTTAAAATTTCGGTATAGCACGTGGAGGAAGGGCAGCCATCGTGTTGGAAGTAGAGTTGGAGAAAGGCACAGTGCAGGGACGTTACGACTTAGAGGAAAAGTAACTTGCTTTTGATTTCTTTTGCAATGAAAGGTAGATTAGGTGGAAGAAAGGGGTGTTACGTTTGGAAAAAAAGAGAGGTGCTGATTCATAGTAGCAAGTGCACGTGACAGTTTGGAGAAAAGAATTTATTCAATTGCCTTGGAGAAAGGAAGCAGCAGCACGTTGTTGAGCTGAATGAGAAATGAGAAAAGCTACCCCACTTTTATTTTTGGAATTAACACTTTGCAGGGGAGGAAATTAGTGTGGCTGACTTGGTTTTCTTAGAGAATGAAGCACATGAGTCACGGTTAATGGTAGAGAAAAATTTAATTTCTTTCATTCCTTTGCCTAAGAATGGTTTACATTATAGGTTGAATTGATTTTCTTCTTTTGGTGGTGAATTGTGTTTGAATATTTATCTATTGTATTGTTTTCTTTAAAAGTTTTCATGCACTTTAATGCTTTCAATTATATTCGGTCGTGTTTTATTTAATTTCCAGTTTAATTTAATTTATTTGCATTCACAAACCATTCACAAACCCCCCCACTTCGTGTTTGACCTGATTCTCGAACCACATTTGGTCCTTGAGAGACGACCTAGGAGTCACTTCCTAGTACTGTACTGCATTAATATCTGCAATCAACTTTTGTGGGAGGTGCGACCCTCTCATCAAAATGGCGCCGCTGCCGGGGACCAACGGTTCAGTTTTAGGTCTTTTGTGTTGATAATGTGTTGTTTGTGTGTTGTGTTTTGTCTTGTATGTTTGAGTGTGTGTGATTTGTTTGTTTAGGTTGTTTTGTGTGTTCAAAATTTTTGAGATATCGTTTCATGATTTTAGGGTGTTGTGACTTAGTGCATGACTAGGGGAAATCCTGGGCCTATACCACCCTTTGATCCTGAGATTGATAGAACTTTTCATAGGTTAGCTAGGAATTCTAGAAATTTATCTTTAGAGTCTGTTTTTGAGTCTGTTTTTGAGTCTGTTCCATTGGATACTGTGCATCCCACTGCTGAGTACTTTGTGCATACTGCATCTACTGCATCTGTTGCATCTGCACGTGATTCTGATTCTGATTCTGTTGTTTTTCACACTGAGAACAATATGGCACAACCTCCACCTCGTGGGAGGACTTTTAGGGAGATGGCTGCACCTGATTTCGATATCGAAAGCTTGTGCATCCAATATCCTGATGAGGACGTTCCATTTGTTCTCAAGACTGGACTGATCCATTTGTTGCCCAAGTTTCATGGTCTTGCAGGTGAGAGTCCTCATAAGCATTTGAAGGAATTCCACATTGTCTGTTCTAGTATGAAACCACATGATGTTCCTGAAGAGCACATCTTCTTGAAGACATTCCCTCATTCATTGGAAAATGTTGCTAAGGATTGGTTGTATGGTTTGGCGCCTAGATCCGTCACTAGCTGGGATGATCTGAAGAGGCTGTTCTTAGATAAATTTTTTCCAGCAGCCCGGACCACAGCTATCAGAAAAGACATAACTGGGATTAGGCAGCTTGGTGGAGAGAACTTATATGAGTATTGGGAGAGATTCAAGACACTTTGTGCTAGTTGTCCCCACCATCAGATACCTGAGCATCTCCTTGTCCAGTATTTCTATGAGGGTTTGAACAACATGGACCGTGGTATGATTGATGCTGCCAGTGGTGGAGCTCTTGGAGACACCACACCTGCTGAGGCCAGGCAATTGATTGAGAAGATGGCCTCCAACTCCCAGCAGTTTAGCACCAAGAATGATGCCATTGTGGTGAGGGGCGTACATGATGTTGTTGCCCAGTCTTTATCAGCTGTTGAAAGCAAGTTGGAAGGAAAGATTGACTCTCTTACGAAGATGGTGACACAGTTGACTACCAACCAGAGATCTGCAGCTCCATCTGCATCTGTTGCACGACTATGTGCTATTTGTCCTTCCAGTGACCACTATACAGATGCTTGTCCTTCTTTGCAGCACTCTGCTGCCTCTGATGCGCCTCAGGCTTATGCTACGAACATCTACAACAACAGGCAGCAACAACAACAAAATCATGACTTATCCAGCAACAGGTACAACCCAGGGTGGAGGAATCACCCCAATCTGAGATGGAACAATGCGCCACAGCATCAACAGCAGGCACCACCTTTCCAGAATGCTGGAGCACCTAACAGATATGTGCCTCCACCAATGCAACAAAACCAGAGGCAACAACAACAGCAGCAACAAGAGGCACCTACCCAGCCAGTTGCCCAACCTTCCACTTCGTCTGAACCTTCATTGGAAGAGTTAGTGAGACAGATGACTATGCAAAACCTGCAGTTTCAGCAGGAGACTAGAGCTTCCATACAGAGTCTCACTAACCAGATGGGTCAGATGGCTACTCAGATAAACCAGGCGCAGTCTCAGAATTCGGATAAGTTACCATCCCAGACTGTGCAGAACCCAAGGAATGTGAGTGCCATAACCCTTAGATCAGGGAAGCAGATTTTTGTGCCTTCAGAGCCCGCTTCTACACCTACACCCATGCCTGTTACTTGTCCTAGAAAGAACGACCATGACGGTCCGACCAAGGCATTTGAGGTGGGTGAATCTTCTTCTCCAGCCGGTGGTTCTTCTTCAAGTGGATCTTCTCCCTCTTCCACCACCACCGCTGCCGCACCTTCTCCATTGGTTGACCGACCTATCCCTCTACCATTCCCTTCACGGGCACTTCCTAGCAAAAAGATGGAAGATGTGGATAAGGAAATTCTGGAGACCTTCAGGAAGGTAGAGGTGAACATACCTCTACTTGATGCCATCAAGCAGATACCGAAGTATGCCAAATTCTTGAAGGAGCTGTGCACACACAAGAGGAAGATGAAGGGAAATGAGAGGATTAGCATGGGAAGGAATGTATCTGCGCTTATTGGTAAGTCAGTCCCGCACATCCTTGAAAAGTGCAAGGACCCAGGTATATTTTGCATTCCTTGTGTGATTGGAAACAATAAATTTGAAAATGCCATGCTTGATTTGGGTGCTTCTGTTAATGTCATGCCTTTGTCTATATATGCATCTTTGTCTCTTGGTCCTTTGCAAACCACGGGTGTGGTCATTCAGTTGGCCAATAGGAGTGTTACCCACCCAGCAGGTTTCATAGAGGATGTCTTGGTTAGGGTTGGTGAATTGATTTTTCCTGCTGACTTTTATGTTTTGGAAATGGAGGAGGGATTCTCTCATGGATCCGCTCCCATTATCTTAGGCAGGCCATTCTTGAAAACTGCCCGAACTAAGATCGATGTGTATGCTGGAACTTTGTCTATGGAATTTGCTGATATTGTTGTTCATTTTAATATCCTTGATGCAATGAAATTTCCAGCTGAGGACCATTCTTTGTTTAGGATCGATGCATTGGATGACATTATTGATAAATATGTTGTTGATGATTTTGATTCTTTGCATAAGAAAGAGCATTCTTTTCTATCTTCTCTACATACATGCATTGAATCTGAATTTGAGAATGATGTTGATTTTGAAGAGAATTTTGATATCCATGATGTTGATGATGTTTTTATATGGATGATGTTGATAATGTAATTGTCATGGATATGGATTTGGAGCTTGATGAGATAGGTGTTCCGCCTTTACCTGTGAATTCTTTGGAGTCAGAATGCACTAACCACTTTGTAGGAAGTACAAATGAATCTGACTTGCAGGCACCTACTCTTGAGTTGAAACAGCTCCCAGATAACCTCAAGTACGTGTACTTGGAGGATGATGAGAAGAAACCGGTGATCATTTCCACCTCCCTTGATTCTGTTCAAGAGGAGAAGTTGCTTGTGTCGAGGAAGACAAGAAGGCCATTGGTTGGAGTTTGGCTGACATACCTGGTATTAGCCCATCCACATGCATGCATAGAATTCTTTTGGAAGATGGGGCAAGGCCAGTGAGACAGCCACAAAGAAGGCAAAACCCCGTGATCATGGACGTCATCAAGAAGGAGGTGACCAAGCTTTTGCAAGCTGGGATCATCTACCCTATTTCAGACAGTCAGTGGGTTAGCCCCATCCATGTTGTGCCCAAGAAAACTGGCCTCACTGTGGTGAAGAATGAGAGGGATGAGCTTATCCCAGCTAGAGTGCAGAACAGTTGGAGAGTCTGCATTGACTATAGGAGGCTCAACCAAGCAACCAGGAAAGATCATTTCCCCCTGCCATTCATTGATCAGATGCTGGAGCGCCTGGCAGGTAAATCTCATTATTGTTTTCTTGATGGTTTTTCTGGTTACTTTCAAATAAATATTGCGCCTGAGGATCAAGAAAAAACCACATTCACCTGCCCCTTTGGCACTTTTGCCTATAGGAGGATGCCCTTTGGTCTATGCAACGCCCCTGGTACCTTCCAGCGGTGCATGCTTAGCATTTTTAGCGACTTTCTTGAGAATTGCATAGAGGTGTTTATGGATGATTTTACTGTGTATGGATCCTCCTTTGATGCATGTTTAGACAGTCTGGAAAAAGTTTTGAAAAGATGCATAGAAACAAACCTTGTTCTCAATTTTGAGAAATGTCACTTCATGGTTGGACAAGGTTTGGTTCTAGGGCATATCATTTCTGAAAAGGGAATAGAGGTAGACCCTGCTAAGATATCTGTGATTTCGCAGTTGCCTTACCCCTCTTGCGTGCGAGAGGTGCGATCTTTTCTTGGACATGCAGGTTTCTACAGGCGCTTCATCAAAGATTTCAGCAAGAAGGCGCTTCCCTTGTCCAGACTGCTGCAGAAAGATATTGACTTTTCTTTTGATGACAGATGCAAGCAGGCGTTTGATTGCCTGAAGGAAGCTTTGACCACCGCCCCTATCATTCAGGCACCGGATTGGACAGCCCCATTTGAGCTCATGTGTGATGCGTCTAATTATGCATTAGGGGCTGTCTTGACACAGAAAATTGACAAGCTGCCGAGAGTGATCTACTATGCTTCACGCACTTTGGATGTTGCCCAGGCAAATTATACCACCACTGAAAAAGAGTTGTTGGCAATTGTTTTTGCCCTTGATAAGTTTAGGTCATATTTGCTTGGATCACCTGTTATTGTGTATACTGACCATGCAGCTCTAAAGTTTCTGTTGAAAAAGGCGGAGTCAAAGCCTAGATTGATCAGGTGGATGCTACTGCTCCAGAGTTTGACTTGCAAATTGAAGACCGGAGTGGAGCACGAAATTTGGTTGCAGACCACCTAAGCCGGATTGAAAAAGCTGGGAATGAAGCTGATGTGTTGCCCATACAGGATACCTTTCCTGACGAGAGTTTGTTGATGATTTCTTACTCTCACCCCACTCCTTGGTTTGCACACATTGTAAATTATTTGGTTGCTTCTGTTTTTCCTCCCTTAGCATCACGTGCTCAGATTGCTAAAATTAAGAGTGATGCTAAGTATTATGTTTGGGATGACCCATATCTGTGGAAGTTGTGCAGTGACCAGGTTACTAGGAGATGCATTCCGGACCATGAGATTGACTCGGTCCTGCAGTTTTGTCATGCCTCCTCACCTGGTGGTCATCTGGGGATACAGAGAACAGCTCGCAGGGTGCTGACTGTGGTTTTTATTGGCCTTCCATCTTCAAAGATGCGGAGAAGATTTGCAGCACTTGTGAACCTTGTCAGAGAGCAGGAGGATCAATTTCACAGAGACAAGAGATGCCTCAACAACCTATGTTGTTCTGTGAGGTGTTTGATGTATGGGGTATAGATTTCATGGGTCCTTTTCCTGTTTCTTTTGGTTTCTGTTATATTCTCCTTGCTGTGGATTATGTTTCAAAATGGGTGGAAGCTAGAGCCACCAGGACTAATGATGCTCGGGTTGTTGTAGATTTTGTTAGATCTCACCTCTTTTGCAGGTTTGGAGTGCCTAGAGCAATTGTTAGTGATCAAGGAACCCATTTTTGCAACAGATCCATGCAAGCTTTGCTCAAGAAATATGGGGTGACGCACAGAGTTTCTACACCTTACCACCCCCAAACAAATGGGCAGGCTGAGATCTCCAACAGGGAGATTAAGAGGATTTTGGAGAAGATTGTCCAGCCCAACAGGAAAGATTGGAGCAATAGGTTGGACGATGCTCTTTGGGCTCACAGGACAGCTTACAAAGCACCGATAGGGATGTCTCCCTACCGGGTTGTCTTCGGAAAAGCATGTCACCTACCGGTCGAGATTGAGCATCGGGCATATTGGGCTGTGAAGATTTGCAACTTCTCCATGGACCAAGCTGGAGAGGAAAGAAAGTTGCAACTGAATGAATTGGATGAGATCCGATTGGAGGCATATGAGAACTCGAAGTTCTACAAGGAAAGGACAAAGAAGTTCCATGATAGTTCTATTGTTAGAAAGGACTTCGAGGTTGGCCAACAGGTTTTGTTGTATAACTCTAGACTCGGCCTCATGGGTGGTAAGTTGAGATCAAAATGGACTGGACCTTTTGTTGTGACTAATGTTTACCTTATGGTGCAGTAGAGATCCAAGGTCCATCTACAGCTAAAAGCTTCAAGGTGAACGGGCATAGACTGAAGCCTTTCCTCAGCAACCCTTCTTTAGTGGATGTAGTGGTGGAGGAGACGTCTTTGGTCCACCCCACCTATCCTCCCATCTGACTCAGGGAGTTTCTTTTCTCCTTCCCTCCTCACTTTTATTGCACTTTGTCGATATTTGATGATTGTTCTGATTGTTTGATCTACTAATTGTAACACACTGAGGACATTGTGTCGTTTAAGTGTGGTCTATTAGGGGAGGTTGTTTCTTTGTTCATGTTTCAGTTTTTATGTAGTTTGTTGTGTCTTGTGTACAGTTTTGCATGCTTTTCGTAAATTCTGGATTGTGGTTCGGTTGTCAGTTTTCCTTCACTTCATTGATACTCTAAGATGTGGATTCCTTGCTTTTCTTTGCTTGGAAGATGATCATGATGTTTGAGAGTTGAATTGATTGTGACACAAATGCCCTGTGTGAGAATTTGAGCCACTTTATGTTCTTTCTTGTGTGATATGTCTCTTGATTGCTTGCACATATGCCTTGGCTTGACTCTTGTTGATAATTCTTGATTGATATGCATGTTTGGAAGTGATAAAGGCAGTTTTGTTCTTGAGCCTCTCTAGCCAAATAAGCCTACCTTGTTCTAATCCTTTGAAAACCCTTTTTGAGCCTATACTTTCCCCCATTTCTTTGTTTTGAATGCTCATACACTAGCCCTAAGTGAAAAACCATGATTACCTTAACCTTAGGGAATTTTGGAGCTTTGGAAGTGTTTTGGGAACAAGTGTGGTCTCTTGGGGGTTTCTGATGAGTTGACTAGTTGGTTCCTCTTCTTGTTTTGTTTTGGTAAATATGTGTATCTTGTCTCTTGAAATTGTGTGCTGAATAGAGAAAAGAAAAGAGACCGGATGAAAAAAAAAGAGAGCAGAAAAATAGTGAAAAAAAAAATGTGAATAATTGTGAATAATGGAGTCAAGAAGAGGATGGAATTAGAGGTTGTGGGTGTGTTTGAATGTGTTTACACTTGTTCCCCATTGCTCCTCTGTTCCTTATGGTTTGTAGCTTCTTATCCAGATATATCCTGCCTTGTCCTTGGCCCCATTACAACCATGAAAAGACCTTTTGATTTGAACATGCGTATGTGCTGGAGTGTTGATATTAGAGGCTTGCCAAGTCTATTTGTGATTGCTTTCTTGAGTGCATTGAGTGACATTGATTTACCTTAAACACTTGAGAGAAACACTGATTGTGTGCATCTGTGAGGCTCTGTTGCTTTTGATTCATCTCTTGAACTGATTGAATGTTTTCCTTGTACTGAACTGTTTGGATGATTCTTGGAGTATCTGCTTTCGTTGACTTTGTGTTGGATTCTGCCTATACCTTTTACTGTCCAGAATTCGTGAGAATTATGCAACTGTGTTCTGTTTTGGAGTCTTTGTTGTCTGTCTGTCGAGTCTGTGTCAACTCCCTGATGTTTGAGCAGTCCCCTGGTTTTCGTCTTGGTTTTGCCCAGGAGTGCAAAAGACTAAGTGTGGTTTATTTTGATGAGTCGTTATTTCTTGAATTATATTTAGTTTATTGCACTTAAATAAACCAGGGAATTGTGTTTAATTGTCTGTCATTTCCCCGTTTTCCGAATTCTGCTTAATTTGGTCGAAAATTCGTAATTGTTCTAATTTGGGTTTTCTGAGCTGATTAAGTGCATTTCTGGTTGCAGGGAAGTTGTGGAAACATCATCTGGAGCATTGGGATATTGAGTGACACACTCAAAGGCTCAACATTTAGTCATTTAGATTCTAATTAAAGTTGTAATTTCGTTTTCTAGAAGTCCTTAATTAGAATTAGGTGTTTTGGACCCTTTTAGGGGCAATTTTGTAAAAAAATATTTTTTGTAGGACATATGCCTTTTAGGTTAGGGTTTTTAATTTTGTGTGTGGACCCTACCCTTATTAAAAAAAGGGACACACGGCCCTTGTCCAGCCGCCACCCACTCTCTCAAAAAAACTCTCGGTCCAGGCTTTTGGTTGAGAGGCACATTTTGATGTTTCTTGGGGAAAACGTTATTTTGAATGATGAATGAAGAACACACTTTCATTTTTTTTACTTCGTTTTTGCAAACGCTGGATTCCTGAGAATGCTTGTCTAATTTTCATTATGAAAAGTGAGGTGTTTCACGGAGAGATGAAGCCGGAAGGTGTCCCGACCAAGAAGCAGCGTTGAGGAAGTGATTAGGTGGAGCTGGAAGCAAGAAGCGTGTGGTGTCAAGTTGGGAAGCAGCTCACGGGAATGTCTTGAAATGGATGCAAGTGTTGATTGGTGAAGTTGATGCACGGTTGGAAGCCTCGAAGGGAATGAAGCGGTGTTGAATGGTGGGACGTGCCAAGACTAGGCAAGCACACGGTCACGGGTGCAGCAAGAAAAAGGAATTGGTGTGTTGAAACGCTGATTGAAAGGAGAATGGTTTTTTTTTATTTGTGAAATGAGAAGCTGATTTGAAAGGGAAAGAATGGTGTGCACGGGAAAAGTGAGCTGTCCACGACTTAGCATGGATGTGCACGGCCCTTTTCATTTTTGCTGGAGAAGTTTTATTGGAGGAAAGTGAACGCTGCTTTCATTTAGTTTTGGAGTGCTTTATTCTTTTGTTTCATTTGTGCTGCACGGAGAATGATGGTGCACATGGGGTCACATCCAGGGATTTATCCTTGCTTTTAAAATTTCGGTATAGCACGTGGAGGAAGGGCAGCCATCGTGTTGGAAGTAGAGTTGGAGAAAGGCACAGTGCAGGGACGTTACGACTTAGAGGAAAAGTAACTTGCTTTTGATTTCTTTTGCAATGAAAGGTAGATTAGGTGGAAGAAAGGGGTGTTACGTTTGGAAAAAAAGAGAGGTGCTGATTCATAGTAGCAAGTGCACGTGACAGTTTGGAGAAAAGAATTTATTCAATTGCCTTGGAGAAAGGAAGCAGCAGCACGTTGTTGAGCTGAATGAGAAATGAGAAAAGCTACCCCACTTTTATTTTTGGAATTAACACTTTGCAGGGGAGGAAATTAGTGTGGCTGACTTGGTTTTCTTAGAGAATGAAGCACATGAGTCACGGTTAATGGTAGAGAAAAATTTAATTTCTTTCATTCCTTTGCCTAAGAATGGTTTACATTATAGGTTGAATTGATTTTCTTCTTTTTGGTGGTGAATTGTGTTTGAATATTTATCTATTGTATTGTTTTCTTTAAAAGTTTTCATGCACTTTAATGCTTTCAATTATATTCGGTCGTGTTTTATTTAATTTCCAGTTTAATTTAATTTATTTGCATTCACAAACCATTCACAAACCCCCCCACTTCGTGTTTGACCTGATTCTCGAACCACATTTGGTCCTTGAGAGACGACCTAGGAGTCACTTCCTAGTACTGTACTGCATTAATATCTGCAATCAACTTTTGTGGGAGGTGCGACCCTCTCATCAGTCATGCTTTATTGTTTTTATTACAGTATTTGAATCTGGTTAAAAATAAATATTATTGACAAAAATATTAGCATCTCAATGGTGACATTGTCATGTAAGACAAGCAAAACAAAGTAGTAAACTCACAAACTAAATAATACAAATGAGGCAGCTTAAAACCTTTAAATCATAATTGTCAAAATGAATAGGGTATTAACCCAAAACAAATTAAGAAAAACGGGGTTAATCTTTGTAGTAAAATAGTTGAAAATAAAGGAGGTTTCAAACCTCTACAAAATAATAGTCATTAATAGAAGAGCTTGAAACCCTCTGATGAACCAATATTTTCCTCACTTCACTTAGTTTAATGTGCTAGAATTAGTCGGGGAATTATGCTTAAACGTCCGGTATTTTCCTGTTTTTCCTAATTGTGCTTAATTTGATCGGAAATTCTTATTTTAACTAATTTGAATTATCTGAGCTTATTGTTTTGCATTATTAATTATGGGAAAATTTTGGATAACTTTTTGGAACATTAGAAAGCTAAATGAGAAATGGAAATTGAGCCAATGCATCTTAGCCATTTTTATTTTCGCTGGCTGCCGCGTGAATGTTGTGTCAACTTGTGTGTCTTCGTTTGAGTTCAATTCTTATCCGTTTTCCATGCAATTTTTTTTCATAGTTTCGTCTGGATGTCTATTTTAACATATAGTTTTTACTTTGTTCAAATTCATTCTGTGCTGTTCCCAGTATTTATTTTACTCTCATATGTCAGTCCAGTGATTACTGCTGTTTGTGTCAACTTGTGTGTCTTCGTTTGAGTTCAATTCTCATCCGTTTTCCATGCAATTTTTTTTCATAGTTTCGTCTGGATGTCTATTTTAACATATAGTTTTTACTTTGTTCAAATTCATTCTGTGCTGTTCCCAGTATTTATTTTACTCTCATATGTCAGTCCAGTGATTACTACTGTTTGAGTGATTTCTAATCCGTTGCATTGTTTGCTTGCTGTTTAGTAATTGTGGTGGCTGGAATTGATCATTGGACAGTGCTAAAACCTCCCAACACTCTTAAACAAGGCATACAACAGCTTGGCTTTATTGGATAGCAAAGAAAAAAAAAAGAGAAAGCAGCCACATTCACGGTCCAGCAGAGGAAGTGGTTTTCATTTTTCCAGAACTTGGTTTATGCACCTTTGGAGCTTGATTCCAGCAAGCACGTCCAGGAGGTCCAACAAGTATGAGAGGGGTGACATCCAGCAAAAAGAAAGTGGTCCAGCCGCCACCTAGGGAAAATGGATTTATTTGGCTTAAAAAGAAGGTAGCGCACGGAGAGAAAAGGGGGGGCTTCATTTATTGAAAAAGAAGAACGGGGCCCATGGACAAAATTAAATTGGAGTGTCCAGCACAGAGGGACAGGAGGCAAATTTCTTTTAGCTTGGACATGAGTGTTTAAAAAAACCGGGGGAGCAGCCGCGACCTAGGGGGGCCAGACGTGGAACTGGGAGCCGCCACCCACGTGAGGGCGCACGGTCTGAGTGAAGAGCTATGGGTTCATTACGTTTGTTTTTCTTCCATTTTTCCTAGCGCTAGTTTCATGAGGAGGAAGTTTGTTTAAACTTTTTTTTTTTATTCAAAGAAATATGCACACAGCTGTCACGTCTTTCTTTCTTTTTCTTTGAGTTGTTCCGTGAAGAAATGATGTTGAAAGAATACTGCATTGTGCCTTTTATTTCTTATCTTCATTGCTTCCTTAATTCCAGATGCACGGTGCCTGACGCGAGCATTTCTACATTATGCATCTATTCTTTCAAGGGTGACGCAAATTTTAATTGAAGGCTCATTTTCGCTGTGGTTTATGCATTTAATTAGTTTAGGCATTTAATGGGTTTAGGTATCTAGTTTTTTCCAGGGCTGACGTAGACCATTCGGTTTCATAGGCTAACTCTTTCATCACTTTCGGGAGCTGTTTTTAATCACCAGTTTGTTCGATTTTATTTCATTTTATTAGTTCATCAAGCCCAATTTAATTAGCTGGTTGGTGTGCACTGTTCGGTTTAGGATTGTTCAGTTTATTGTTTTCGTTCACTATGCTGTCAGTTATGTTCGGTTTATTGTTTCTGTTCAATATGTTGTTGTCTATCTTGTTCAACTTGTCTATCTTCCTGCATTTTCAATTTAGCCACTTGTTTTAGAAACCGTTTGGTCTCAATGTAGAACCGTTCGGTCTTCACGCTTTGTCAATTATTTCAGTGTTTTCAATTATGTTTGGTTGTATTTAATTTCCAGTTTTCATTTAGTTCAATTCGAATCACAAAAACACTTTCAAAACCCCCCACTGCGTGTTTGATCTGAGACTGAACCACATTTGGTCCTTGAGAGACGACCTAGGAGTCACTTCCTAGTTTATACTGCATTCTTTTATGCACAACTTTTGCTGGGAGGTGCGACCCTGTCATCAAAATGGCGCCGTTGCCGGGGACCAATGGTTCGGTCTTAGGTCTTTTTGTTGTGTCAGTGTGTGTTGTGTTTTGTCTTGTGTTGCGTGATGTGTTTTAGGATGTTTAGTTAGTCTTGTTTGGGTTTACTTCTTTTATCGATTTTTGTGGTTTTAGATTTTTATAATTTTTTTTTTTTTTGTATTTTTTGCATTTAGTTGTTGTTTCTGGAAGTTTCAAATTATGTAAATAATGGTTTTTCCCCATGTTATGTTTCTATATGTTTGGTTTAATCTTTGTTTGAAGTGGAAGTCTAGGTCTGAGACAGGTTTTGCACTACAATAGAGGAGATGACAGATTCTCAAGACTGGATATATGATCTGATCCAGAGTCTTCCCAAATTCCATGGGTTGGCACATGAAGATCCATACAGGCACCTCAAGGAGTTTTGTTTGGTGTGTTTGTCGATGAGGCCTCCTGGTGTTTCAAAGGAGACAGTGTTGATGAAAGTGTTTCCAATGTCCCTTCAAGGTGCAGCAAGAGACTGGTTCATATACCAGTATCCTTTTGATAGTTGGCAGGAAACACAACAGAGATTCCTCAACAAGTTCTTTCCAGCAGCAAAGGTAAGCAACATTAGGAGGGAGATCACTACCATTGAGCAATTTCAAGAAGAAAGCCTGGCAGATTATTGGGAGAGGTTTAACAGGCTCTGCACAGCCTGTCCAAACCACCAAATTTCAGAGCATTTGCTCTTGATTTACTTTTATGAAGGGCTCCTGGACAATGAAAGGATATTAGTGGATGTAGCTGCTGGTGGATCTTTGATGGACAGAACTCCAACAGAGGCAAAGAAGTTGCTCTGCAAGCTGGCGGGTCAAAATCCAAGTGAGGTAGTAAAGGAAAAACCTGAGCAGGTTTACTGTAAACTTGAAATCCCTACTCATGTATCTGAGGTTCAAGTAAATTTTAATGCTTTTGAATTGGTAAAACTTGAACCATTTAAGCCTGTTCTGGATTCTGATATTGATACACATGTGCACACTCATGTTGTGGATTCATTATTCCCTGTAGAGCACATTGACATACCTGATGTTCACTATCCTTGCACTGACCTTGATTTAAATGATAGCTTTGAGGATGCAGCTGATGACTTGGAGATTGGTAAGAAAATTTTCAATGAGCAAAAACAGGTTTATTCTGAACTTGAGATTCCAAACACTTTACCTGATTTGCTTATGCATTCAAATGCCTGTGATTTGATACACACTGATTCTATAGGATTCATGACTGATACTAATACAGATTTGATTGATCATTCTAAAATTTTTGATTCAGTATCAGCCATTGAACCCATTGGTCTAAGGGTTGTTTTGAATGGACATGATTGCCGTGATGAAATATTGAATGATAATAGCCTTGAACTGACCTTTGATTCTGTTGATGATGCATATATCAATATTGATTTTGAGGTGGAAACTGTGCAATCTAATAACTCTATAGAGTTAGGACTGAACTTTGATCTGACACAGTTCTCTGACAACTTTGAATGTGATTGTGAATCTGGTTCTTGCCCGATCTGTATTGAAATTGATTATGTGTTACAGACAGATTCTAAGCGTATAACAGATGCTATTAATTGTGAGTTTGATGACCATGCTGCAGAATTAAATGAGAATACAGGTGCTGACATTAAGGAAATCATGATTAATGAAGGAGAGTGTACTGCTACTTCTTTGATTGAGCCAGAGATCTCCATTCCGATGTCACACACTGAACAACTGCCAGTGGAAGGAAAGTTACTGATGGAAGAGTTTGCTGGGAGAAGAAAGAAGAAACATCTCGTCTTGGATGATATGGCGGTACTGATGAAGTTGGTCCTCCTCAAAACTCGTTTGCTGAATCCTGTGGTGGAAGACATCTCCCTGATAGTCCAAAATTGGCAATTGCCACCATGA
Organism: Vigna umbellata; assembly: GCF_029865625.1. NCBI lineage: Eukaryota > Viridiplantae > Streptophyta > Magnoliopsida > Fabales > Fabaceae > Vigna > Vigna umbellata. The sequence goes on from NC_142170.1 coordinate 23,383,362, forward strand.
CCAGGGGAGTTTTCTTTCTCTCTTCTCCCCCTTTCCCTACTTTTATTGCACTTGTCCATGATCTGTTGACTGTTATGATTTCTGATCTTATGCTTATGACACATTGAGGACACTGTGTAGTTTAAGTGTGGTCTATTGGGGGAGATTTTTATTTTTCTTTGTTAGTTTTTGTTTTCTTGGTTAAATTTTTTCTTTTCTAGGTTATTTTTGTCGTGTCTTGTGTACAGTTCTACATGTTTCTCTTGATTTCTGGACTTTGATTAGGTTGTAGATGTGTCTTTCACTTCATTGATACTCTGATTTGTTTGAAATCCTTGCTTTTCTCTGCTTGGGAAGATGATTATGATGTTTGAGAGGTTGATTTGATTGTGACATAAATTACCCTGTGTGAGATTTGAGCCACTTTATGTTCTTTCTTGTGTGTGATATGTCTCTTGACTGCTTGCACATATGCCTTGGCTTGACTCTTAATGATAATTCTTGATTGATATGCATGTTTGGAAGTGATAAAGGCAGTTTTGTTCTTGAGCCTCTCTAGCCAAATAAGCTTACCTTGTTCTAATCCTTTGAAAACCCTTTTGAGCCTATACTTTCCTCCATTTCTTTGTTTTGAAGCTCATACACTAGCCCTAAGTGAAAAACCATGAGTACCTTAACCTTAGGGAATTTTGGAGCCTTGGAAGTGTTTTGGGAACAAGTGTGGTCTCCTTGGGGATTCTGATGAGTTGGCTAGTTAGTTCCTCTTCTTGTTTTGTTTTTGTAAATATGTGGTGTATCTTGTCTCTTGAAATTGTGTGCTGAATAGAGAAAAGAAAAGAGACAGGATGGAAAAAAAAAAGAGAGCAGAAAAATAGTGAAAAAAAAATGTGAATAATTGTGAATAATGGAGTCAGGAAGAGGATTGCATTAGAGGTTTTGGGTGTGATTTGACTGTGTTTACACTTGTTCCCCATTGCTCCTCTATTTCTTTTGGTTTGTAGCTTCTCATCCATATTTATCCTACCTTGTCCTTGGCCCCATTCCACCCATAAAAGACCTTTTGATTTGAACATGCATATGTTTTGAGTGTTGATATTAGAGGTTTGCCAAGTCTGTTGTTGTTTGCTTTCTTGAGTGCATTGAGTTGAAATTCTTTACCTTATACACTTGAGAGATACGGTGATAGTGCATCTGTGAGGTTCTGTTGCTTTTGATTCACCTTTTGAGCTGATTAATCATTTTGCCATGTCTTGAATTGCTTGGATGATTTCATGAGTATCTGCTTTCTCCGATTCATTCTGTGTTGGAATTGTCTACTTCTTTTCTCTGTCCAGATTTCTTGAGGACGGTGTAAATTCTGTTTGTTTCCTTGTGAGTCTTTATTTTCTGTGTGTCGACGTTGTGTCACCTTCTTAAAAGCCCTTTGAACTATTCCCTGATTTGCGTCTTGATTTTGCCCAGGAGTGCAAAAGACTAAGTGTGGTCTATTTTGATGAACCAATATTTTCCTCACTTCACTTAGTTTAATGTGCTAGAATTAGTCGGGGAATTATGCTTAAACGTCCGGTATTTTCCTGTTTTTCCTAATTGTGCTTAATTTGATCGGAAATTCTTATTTTAACTAATTTGAATTATCTGAGCTTATTGTTTTGCATTATTAATTATGGGAAAATTTTGGATAACTTTTTGGAACATTAGAAAGCTAAATGAGAAATGGAAATTGAGCCAATGCATCTTAGCCATTTTTATTTTCGCTGGCTGCCGCGTGAATGTTGTGTCAACTTGTGTGTCTTCGTTTGAGTTCAATTCTTATCCGTTTTCCATGCAATTTTTTTTCATAGTTTCGTCTGGATGTCTATTTTAACATATAGTTTTTACTTTGTTCAAATTCATTCTGTGCTGTTCCCAGTATTTATTTTACTCTCATATGTCAGTCCAGTGATTACTGCTGTTTGTGTCAACTTGTGTGTCTTCGTTTGAGTTCAATTCTCATCCGTTTTCCATGCAATTTTTTTTCATAGTTTCGTCTGGATGTCTATTTTAACATATAGTTTTTACTTTGTTCAAATTCATTCTGTGCTGTTCCCAGTATTTATTTTACTCTCATATGTCAGTCCAGTGATTACTACTGTTTGAGTGATTTCTAATCCGTTGCATTGTTTGCTTGCTGTTTAGTAATTGTGGTGGCTGGAATTGATCATTGGACAGTGCTAAAACCTCCCAACACTCTTAAACAAGGCATACAACAGCTTGGCTTTATTGGATAGCAAAGAAAAAAAAAAGAGAAAGCAGCCACATTCACGGTCCAGCAGAGGAAGTGGTTTTCATTTTTCCAGAACTTGGTTTATGCACCTTTGGAGCTTGATTCCAGCAAGCACGTCCAGGAGGTCCAACAAGTATGAGAGGGGTGACATCCAGCAAAAAGAAAGTGGTCCAGCCGCCACCTAGGGAAAATGGATTTATTTGGCTTAAAAAGAAGGTAGCGCACGGAGAGAAAAGGGGGGGCTTCATTTATTGAAAAAGAAGAACGGGGCCCATGGACAAAATTAAATTGGAGTGTCCAGCACAGAGGGACAGGAGGCAAATTTCTTTTAGCTTGGACATTAGTGTTTAAAAAAACCGGGGGAGCAGTCGCGACCTAGGGGGGGCCAGACGTGGAACTGGGAGCCGCCACCCACGTGAGGGCGCACGGTCTGAGTGAAGAGCTATGGGTTCATTACGTTTGTTTTTCTTCCATTTTTCCTAGCGCTAGTTTCATGAGGAGGAAGTTTGTTTAAACTTTTTTTTTTTATTCAAAGAAATATGCACACAGCTGTCACGTCTTTCTTTCTTTTTCTTTGAGTTGTTCCGTGAAGAAATGATGTTGAAAGAATACTGCATTGTGCCTTTTATTTCTTATCTTCATTGCTTCCTTAATTCCAGATGCACGGTGCCTGACGCGAGCATTTCTACATTATGCATCTATTCTTTCAAGGGTGACGCAAATTTTAATTGAAGGCTCATTTTCGCTGTGGTTTATGCATTTAATTAGTTTAGGCATTTAATGGGTTTAGGTATCTAGTTTTTTCTAGGGCTGACGTAGACCATTCGGTTTCATAGGCTAACTCTTTCATCACTTTCGGGAGCTGTTTTTAATCACCAGTTTGTTCGATTTTATTTCATTTTATTAGTTCATCAAGCCCAATTTAATTAGCTGGTTGGTGTGCACTGTTCGGTTTAGGATTGTTCAGTTTATTGTTTTCGTTCACTATGCTGTCAGTTATGTTCGGTTTATTGTTTCTGTTCAATATGTTGTTGTCTATCTTGTTCAACTTGTCTATCTTCCTGCATTTTCAATTTAGCCACTTGTTTTAGAAACCGTTTGGTCTCAATGTAGAACCGTTCGGTCTTCACGCTTTGTCAATTATTTCAGTGTTTTCAATTATGTTTGGTTGTATTTAATTTCCAGTTTTCATTTAGTTCAATTCGAATCACAAAAACACTTTCAAAACCCCCCACTGCGTGTTTGATCTGAGACTGAACCACATTTGGTCCTTGAGAGACGACCTAGGAGTCACTTCCTAGTTTATACTGCATTCTTTTATGCACAACTTTTGCTGGGAGGTGCGACCCTCTCATCACCCTCCCTAAAAAGACTTTCGCAATATAAATCGAATACCAGGGGCCATTAAAAGCCTCCACAAATTAATAGCTATGACTTTAATTGCAGGGGTTTGAAAAAGCCCTGGAAATTAATTTGCGGAGGGTAAAAACCTCCGCAAAATGGAAAATAAACCTGCACTAAATAATAGTTTTTTTGTTGTGGAATAGTGTTTTGAAGTTCTTTTAGCAACATAGCGTCAAATAGAGAAATGTGAATAAGTTCTTAAAAATGTTATTTAGACGCTAGATTTTATAGAAAATGTTTAGAAAGATTGCACAAGAAGCATCATGTATACTCTACAAGAAAAATTAGAGTTACCTATCGATAATTCGTATACAATATTCGTATGTAAGTAAGGCGCGATATGGCGGGAAAGTTTTCTTAGGATTGAATCCTTATGTAATGGACTCCAATCTGTATGTAATTCTAAGTAAATGTTTCCTACTAAAATTACATACGGATCTAAAATAGATTTTGTTAAAAAAAATAATGAGGTATTTGTTTACAAAACCCTCTTCCCCCACTTTACTGACTTGGGTTTCCTTTGCTCTCTCAATTAAGAACCTTCTTGATTGAAGACACTCCAAGGAGAAGACCGAAGCTTCCTCCATGAGTAAATGCAGCGAAATATAAGAACAACGGTTTAACAACGAGACAATTACCGAATTCGATGAAGGAAGTTAGCAAGAGAACTCGAAAGAGGAGGAACACGCCTGGAAAACCCTAGGTTCTCAATAACACTCTAGGAGTAGAAAGGATTCCAAGCGAAGTAAAAAATAGGAAGATTGTTCGGTGAGATATGCGATTTAGGTCGCGTGTTCGGTTGAAAAGGAAAATTCAACGACTCAATCATTGAAATGGTGGCAAAATGAGGATGTAAACTTTTTCTACAATTGGTATCAAAGCTAGGAATTCGAGCGTTACTCAAATTTTAATCGATTAGGTTTTAAGTATAATCGATTAAAATGTTCCTGATGGCGAATATGTCTCAAACATTTGGTGAAGGTGCACCTACAAATAGAACACCTCTATTTGTAGGTGAAAACTACCGTTTCTGGAAAATTATAATTAAAATTTCATTGGAATCAGTTGACAAAGGAGTTTGGGATGCAATCATCAATGGTCAATATGAACCAACAAAGATGGAGAATGGCAAACTGAAAGATTTTTCAGAATGACTGTTGATGAAAACAGAGGGCCACACATGATGTTAGAGCAAAGAACATCATCTCCTTTACACTTACAATTAATCAATTCTATAAAATATCAACCTGCACAACTACCAAAGACATGTGGGATGTTCATGAGGTGACTGATAACAGTTGAAAAACTGTTATTTTCATGCTTAAAATTGATACTAAAAGCAACCTTTAACACTCAGAAACTAGCTTGGAATCATGCTTTTGTTCATATTTTTAGAAATAAGAGAGCTGGACAGGTTTATGCTTGATTTCAGTGTTTTATGCAGGTTTTAGGGTGAATTTGGTGAAAGAAGTGAAGAAGGATAGAGATGGACACAGAAAAGAACTCAAAAAGTGCAAAAGAAGAGAAGCTGCAAGTACCGCTCAGCGCCAGTTTACCGCTGAGCGGCACTCAAGAACACCCGTTGGCTCCGCTGAGGGGTGAAAGTGCAGCTGAGGGGAGAATTGACTACGCGCGGGTACCGCTAAGCGGCAGTTTACCGCTGAGCGGTGGTCTTTTGGGCTTAGGCCCACTTTTCTGTAATATTTCGAATAGTATATAAGCTTTAGGATGTCCTAGGGTTTGTATCTTTGGCTGGAGACAAAGCAAACACTCATTTTTCCACCCTTTGGAGGAAGATCTTGGATGCTTAGGCTACCTACTCATCTTTCTAGGGTTCTATCTTCCACTCTTTCATTATTTTTCATCTAGCTTCACCATGAATATGGTGAATTAAACTTTGTATTGTTGTTGGGGAATCAATTTAATCTTTTGAAGCTCTCATATATGGAATTTGTGTTTAAACATCTTATTTGAGATACATGATTTCTTTCATCATTAGTTAGGGTTTTTCCTCTTTTCTCAAAGCATGCATTGTTTAACTCATTCGATGTCATGATTATTGGTTTTGTCGATATGGGAACGTACGGGAAAATCTAGATCCGGGGAAATTCTCCCAATAGTATATTGCCTAGACATAGGGATATGAGGGTTGGTTGCCTTTAAGTTTCTGTGCTTCAGAATTAATTATTAGGGATGCTAGGAATTTTATGAACTCGTAATTAAGGATAGGCTTTCTTGCAAGGTGATTTAGAGAGTGGCATTAACATTGATGAAAAGAATGATGAATTCCTAAAAGTATATGAGAGTGGATAAGATGAAATTAATTACCCCAACAACATACTCATCCATATAATTCATTAAGTGTTTGTGTTCCTCTTTTCCATTGATCAAAACTCATGCATACATGTTTACTTATTGTCTTTTGCATTTGAAACCTATAACCAATTGTTCACAAGTCTTAAATAATCAAGAAATCATATAACTAACTAGGCTGTGAGTCCTTTGGGAGAACGATACTTGGTCTTACCGAGTTTATTACTTGATACGATTCGGTCACACTTGCCGAGGGTTAAACAAGTTTTTGGCGCCGTTTTTCGGTGTTCATAAATTTGTCATTAGTGACTCATGAAGGAAGAAATGAAGTCAAGAGAGTCAAAGTACGAAATGTTTAGGATGAAGGCTAGAGAGACAATTTATGATGTCTAGAAAAGGCTTACTGATAACGGTTTAAAATGTCGTTATTTGTGATGTAATTTTGATACTAAAAACATTTTTTTCACTTAGAAACTTGCTTGGACTCATGCTTTTTAATTAAGTTGTGTGAATAAGAGAGTTGAGGTAGAATTTGATGATTTTATGACAAATTCACTTTGTTTTGATAGGTAATGAGACAATACAGGAAGCAGAGATGAAGTGCTAAGGAGATAGAGCTTAGAAAGGCCTGGAAAAGCACCAAAAGGGGGAACCACATGAAGCTTGGGCGCCCTACAGGAGTGTCGGACCCCGAAGGTTGGGCGACCAATTGGAGGCTCAAGCCCTACATGACGATCGTCCATCGCCTGGGCGCCCTAAATGGGGCGCCTGAGCGTCGTGCGTCCTAGATTAGGCCCAGTTTTTGCTCTGTTTCGACTCTTTTGGATCGAGCCATGTTTCTACTCTTTTTCGATCCTATTTAAAGGATCCCGACGCTCTAGGTTTTGTATCTCTTGCTGGAACACACTCTTCTACTCTCTAAAGGCAGATTTGGAGGCGGGAGCTTCATCCTCTACTTTTAGGGTTTTGCTATCTCATGATTTTCCATTATTCATCTAGTTTCTCTATGTCTATGGGGAACTAAACTCTATTTGTTGTTGGGGAATGATGGAACCTTGTGAACTCTCATGTATTTGAATTGATTCTTAATTTATATGCTTTATTGATTAATTGTTAGGGAATTCATCTGTTTCAATGCTTGCTCTATTTAACTCATTTAGTAGCATGATTTATGAATTGGATGAGTGCCGGGAGGTTCCTTAATATTCAGGTTCTTGTTGAATTCTCCCAAGGGTAATATTTTTCAGGGATGAGGGTATGATACTTGGTCGTCTTAAACTCTTCATCTTCAGACTTAATTTTCTACGAACGCTAGGAATTGCACGAACTAGGAATTAAGGCAGGCTTATTGCGTCGAGGGATTGGGTTCTAAGTAATTTAGTGAGTGACGTTAACATTAATGCATAAAGAGGAATTCTTATATACATGAGAGAGATCTTGGTGAAATCTAACCCCAACAACATATTCATCTCATATTAAACAAGATTTGTTCATCTTTATGTTACTTTACTATTGATCAATTTGCATTAATATTTAATTTATGTCTTTACATTTTAAACCAATGATCTCATTTCTCTTAAGTCTTAATTAATCGAGTTATCACACAATCGTTTAGTGTCGAGAGTCCTCTGGCATACAATACTTGGTCTTACCATTTTATATTACTTGTGCGATTCGGTACACTTATCGATCCATCAACAAGTTTTTGGCTTCGTTTCTGGAGATCAAAAATATTGTTAACAAGTTTTTGGCGCCGTTGCTGGGGAGTCACGGTTTAAACTACTCTGTTTGTGTGATTCTTAATTATTTTCGGCTTTACTTTATTTTATTTTATTTTGTTTTATTTTCGTCTCTTTTATTTTTATTTTAATTTTGTTGCTAACAATATTTTCTAGAGTTTTTGTTTTTTTTAGCTTGCAGGATGCAATTCAGACAAGAAGTTAATTATATGGACACTCAACTCCACCAGGGTAATTTCAACCACTGCTGGGAACCTCACTCAAACAAGGGACCATGTCAATTTGGACAAGCTATCAGTCAACAACAATGGCAGCAACAACCCTCTCTATCAGAAAGATGGGCTAAGTTGGATGACACCCTTCAACAGTTAATGCAGGTGTCTGATTCTCATCATAAAAGCAATCAAGCAACATTCAAGAGGATAGAGAATCAGCTCTGTCACATGATTCAAAAGTTGTATGATCTGGGGAGTAACCTGAAAGCTAACTCTAGAGAAGAATGCAACGCTGTTAGAAGTGGCATAGTTTTAGATGAGAGGTTGAGTGAAAAAGAAAAAAGTAAGAGTGAGAGAAAAGAAAAAGAAAGGTTGAGTGAAAAAGCAAAGAGAGAGAAAAAAGAAAAAGAAGAGAGAGAGAAAAAAGAAAAAGAGAGAGAAGAAAAAAAAAGGAGAGAGGAAGAAGATGAGAGAAAGAAAAAATAATCTTATGAAAAACCGCTTCCTTATCCAAAGAATTATTCTAGGAAGGAAAAAGAAAAACAGTTTGAGTGTTTCATGGAAATCTTCAAGAAATTGGAGATTAATATACCCTTCTGTGAGGCTCTGGACCAAATGCCTTCATATGCTAAAGTTTTGAAGGAGCTCCTCACAAAGAAAAGGAAGTACATTGAAGAAGAAACTATTGAAGTTCAAGGAAACTGTAGTGCTATCATACAAAACTCTTAACCACAAGTATAAAGATCCAGGAAGCTTCATTATTCCCTGTACTATAGGGAATATCTCTGTTGGGAAAACACGTATTGATCTGGGAGCCAGTATTAATCTCATGCCATTCTCTATGTTTGAAAAGATTGAGGGGTTGGAACTCAAGCCTACTCGGATGACTCTTCAACTTGTAGAAAGATCCCTGAAATATCCTTATGGGGTAGCTGAAGATGTGCTTGTGAAAGTAGATAAATTTCTTTTCCTGTGGACTTTGTCGTCATGGAGATGGAGGAGGATGTGAATGTACCCCTTATTCTTGGGAGACCTATTATGAAGACAACAAGAGTTTTGATTGATGTGGAAAATGGAAAACTGAAGGTGAGAATGCAAGATGAAGAAGTAAATTTTGATGTCTTTAAAGGCATGTCTCACCCAAAAGATGATAAGGAATGTTTTCACCTCGATGCTCTTGATGAAATTTGCATGATACAAGAAAACAAAGCAAGTGATACTCTTTCTTTGGAGGAAATACTAGTTGACACCGTTGAAGAGCTGAATGAAAAAGAAGAGGAACTAATTGATGAGTGCTTGACTGACTTGGAAAAATTAAAAAAGATTCCTTTGCAAAATACAAAAGAAAAAGCTAAGGAAAGCAAAATGTAGTTGAAGATGTTACCGCCACACTTGAAATATGTGTTTCTAGAAAAAGGTGGAAACAAACTAGTTGTCATCAGCAACTCTCTCTCTCCCAAAGAAGAAGAAAAGTTGGTAGAAATACTCAAAGCCAACAAAGGAGCTATGGTATGGTCAATCTCAGATCTTAAAGGTATAAGTTCAACATATTGCATGCACAAGATATTCATGGAAGATGATTACAAACCAGTTGCTCAACCACATAGGAGGCTCAATCTAGTGATGAAGGAGGAGGTGAGGAAAGAATTGTTAAAGTTACTTGAAGCTGGCATTATTTATCCTATTTCTGACAGTGCATGGGTAAGCCCAGTATAGGTGATACCAAAAAAGGATGGGATGACAGTTATTTATAATGAAAAAATGAGCTCATACCCACAAGGACTGTTACAGGATGGGGGATGTGTATTGACTACTGGAAGTTGAATAATGCTACTAGCAAGGATCACTTTCCCCTTCCTTTTATGGATCAGATGCTGGAGAGATTGTCAAGTCAGGCTTTATATTGCTTTCTGGATGGATATTCAGGGTACAATCAAATTGTGGTGGATCCAAAAGACCAGGAGAAGACGACTTTCACATGCCCATTTGGAGTTTTTGCCTACAGAAAAATGTCTTTTGGGTTATGTAATGCTCCAGCAACTTTTCACAGATGCATGCAAGCCATCTTCGCAGATTTAATAGAAAAGTGAATTGAGGACTTCATGGATGATTTTTCAGTATTTGGCAGTTCCTTTCATGAGTGTTTGTATAACCTGGAAGTTGTACCTAAAAGATGCACCCAATCCAACCTTGTTCTAAATTGCGAAAAATGTCACTTTATGGTCACAGAAGGTATTGTTTTGGGTCATAAAATTTCTTCCAGAGGAATTGAGGTTGACAGAGCGATAGTGGAAGTTATCGAAAAACTTCCGCTACTAACCAATGTAAAGGGAATCAGAAGCTTTTTGGGTCATGCTGGTTTCTACAGAAGATTTATCAAAGATTTTTCAAAGATTGCAAACCCACTAAGTAACCTCCTTGTCAAGGACGCGCCCTTTGTGATGAATGATGAATGCCTTCAGGCATTTGATATTTTGAAGAAAAAATTGATTTCTGCCCCAGTAATTGTAGCTCCTGATTGGAACCAAGATTTTGAGCTGATATGTGATGCCAGTAATTATGCTATAGGAGTTGTCCTTGGCGAGAGAAGAGAAAAGGTATTTCACACTATTTATAATGCAAGCAAAGTTCTGAATGAAACCCAGTTGAATTATGTCACCACAGAAAAAGAGTTTCTTGCTATTGTATATGCCTTGGAGAAATTTAGACCATACCTCATTAGGTCTAAAGTGATTATCTACACAGATCATGCAGCTATAAAGTATTTGCTAACCAAGCCGGATTCCAAGCCGCGATTGATTAGATGGGTGCTTTTGTTACAAGAGTTTGATGTGGAAATCCGTGACAAGAAAGGAAGTGAAAATTTAATTGCTGATCACTTATCTCGGCTGGTTAACAGTGAACTTACAAGCAAGGAAGCAGAAGTTTGGGAATATTTCTCAGATGAAATGCTCATGTATATCCAACAAAGGCCGTGGTTTGCTGATATGGCTAATTTCAAAGCTACAGGAGTAATCCCAAATGATCTCAATTGGCAACAAAGAAATTTTTTTTTACATGATGCCAAAAAGTTTATTTGGGATGATCCTTACTTGTTCAAAATTGGGGCATATGACCTTCTAAGGCGCTATGTGACTAGGAAGAGGTGGAAGGAATTTTATGGCACTGTCATGACTCACCTTATGGGGGGCATTTTAGTGGAGAGAAAACAACTACAAAAGTACTCCAGTCGAGATTTATTGGCCAACTCTGTTTAAAGATGCTCACAATCATGCCAGAAATTGTGATAAGTGTCAAAGGACAGGTAATATCTCCAAACGGCATGAGATACCACCACTACAAAGCATATTAGAAGTGAAAGTTTTTTATTGTTGGGGCATAGATTTTGTTGGACCTTTTCCACCCTCTTTCAATAATGAGTATATCCTGGTGGCTGTGGATTATGTGAGCAAATGGGTGGAGGCCCTGACCTGTCCCAAGAATGATTCCAAAACTGTCATCAAATTTTTGAAAAGACAAATTTGCTTCCAGTTTGGAACACCCAGAGTATTCATTAGTGATGGAGGATCTCATTTTTACAATTTTCAACTGGCAAGGGTACTCAAGCATTATGGTGTGAGACATAAGGTAGCTACACCGTATCATCCACAGACAAATGAGCAAGCTGAGGTTTCCAACAGGGAGATAAAAAGAATTTTAGAAAAGACAGTGGCTTCATCAAGAAAAAATTGGTCTCAAAAGTTGGATGATGCCCTTTCGGCATACAGAACTGCAATGAAGACAACTATTGAATTATCTCCTTTTCAAATGGTTTATGGAAAGGCATGCCACCTTCCAGTGGAGATAGAAGATCGAGCTCTGTGGGCTTTAAAATTCTTGAATTATGATCCTTGTGACACTACAAAAAAGAGGAAAAGGCAAATTATTGAGCTTGAGGAGATGCGGCTGCACGCCTATGATTCTTCAAAGAATTACTAAGAAAAGGTGAAATTTTATCATGACAAGAAGCTGGTAAAGAAAGTCTTTCATCTAGGACAGCGGGTGCTACTGTTCAATTGACAACTGAAACTTTTCCCTGGAAAGTTGAAGTCCAAGTGGTATGGTCCATTTATAATCAAGTGACGTTAAAGAAGCACTTATTGGGAGGCAACCCAGCTTTCTAAACCTTTCCTTTTAATTATTTGTTTTGTTTTTGTACTTTGCTTAATTGTTTTGTTTTGTACTCCTGATGGACGAACCCTGAGGAGTTCGGACCGACGGAGGCAGCAGAAGGCGATCCAGATCTTCGAAGCTTCTCCGACGAATGATGACGCAGCGGAATGGAATAAGAAACTCGAGATTGAAGAGAAAAACGGAGACCGGACACTGGAAAACCTAAGATCTAAGGTTTAATCGGGAGATAACCCTAGAAACACGAAGGAAACCCTAGAAAAGGGGGAAAGCTCAAAATGAACCGATGAATTGGTTCAAACTCAAGATTGAACGGTGGAAAAGGTTTGGAACGGATCAAGAGTGATTTTAATCGGCTAAAATCAGAGAAAATGATGAAAGAAAAAGGAAAACCTAGGGGAGGCCATAGAACGAAGCATTGTTCCGTGAAGATGATATACGGTGAACGAAAATGGATGAAACGAGAAGAAGTGGTAGGAGGAAATATAGATCTGTGAAGAAGAAAACCTGATTTGGAGTGGGAGGCGCGAGAAACTGAAATGAATAGAAACGAAGATCTGTTTCGTGGTAGAAGAAGAAGCGAGAATGAAATGTGGCGATGGTGTGTACAAAAGAAAGGTTGACGCGTGGCTGTAGAGCGCGGAAGCCACTAGCATGAAACGGATTGGAACAATGGTAACGTGAGAGAGAAGCACCGTGAAAGTTGGGAAAAGAAAGGGAGAGAGAGTGTGCATGGAAGGTGGCTAGAGGGAGTCTTTGGACTCTCTAGCCTGACTTTCAAGAGAGAATAATTTCTGATTTCAGAAATATAATTCTCATTCAGCTCAAAAGTACCAATACAAGAGAAGAGTTGGGTATTTATAGTAACCCATACTCCTTAAGAGCTAAGCTAGGAAAAGTAAAAATACAAAAGGAAGACTAAGCCAAGTAGGATTCCATCATGCCCTCCCTCTTAAGAAAAGATTTGTCCTCAAATCTGGCAATCGCCTTATGAAGAAGCTCCACACCATCTTTGGGAGCATGGCCATCTTAGAATGGCCTTATTCTTTTAGATCTAGTTTTCTTCCTCCTGGATCAAACACGAATCTGCAATACACATCAAATATATCTTCAGTTAATATTAATCCAAGAAAGAATTTTTCTTTAAAAACGAGAGAATAAGAACTTCTAATACTTTGATTCGTAATCTTTGAAAATTTTAGAAGTCCAAATTCAATTTTATCTTGAGTTAATTGTTTTCTTAAAGATAACAATAACTCAAGATTTGAATTGTCATATTTTGAAAATGTTTTCATGACAATTGGTTTGAAAGAGAGGTCAAAAATTGAAAAGTAATCAATTATTGGAAAAGAAGTAAAGATTTGGAAACCTTCCCTTTTAGGTCCCACAGTCTTTGAAAGAATAGGATTTGTCATCAGTAACAATTTCTCCTTTTCTTTCTTCTCTCTTTCTTGCCTTTCTCTCTTTTCTTCTTTTCTCTCTTCTTCTCTTCTTAATTCCTCTCTTCTTCTCTCTTCTCTTTTCTCTATTTGTTCTCTCTCTCTCTTCTCTTCTTCTTTCCTTTCTTCCTTTTCTTTTCTCTCAATCTCTCTTTCTCTTTTCTTATCCTTGATCTCCTTAAGTCTTGCCCCAAATTCTAATTCTCTACGAAGAAACCTATGATCATTTAAACTCTCAAGAAATAATTTTCCATCATTAATGCAATCCCTAATTAGTTCTAGGTTTCTTTTAATGCTTGAGGGCACAAACTTTCTTCTCATGCAAGCTTTTAAATCATGCCAATCACGTATGGAGGACTTTCTACCTTTCCTAACATGATATTGTCTTTCATCCCACCACTCACTTGCATTTTCTTCTAACTTAGAGAGGTATATGCTAACGACATAAGATTCACTCTCTTCATAAAACCAAGGATTTATTTTATCAATTTCTTTCTCCCAAGCTAGGTATGTTAATGCACCTATGTCTTTACCAAATGATGGAAGATTCCTAGCTTGTTTAAACATTTCATCAACTTTATCTAACCTAGAAGACCTATATGAACCATAAGAAGACATCTTTGTTTTTAAAAGTTTTCTTAATCTAAAGGGTTCAAAACTTTCACTTAGACAAGTCCCAGGTAAGAGAGGTGAGCTAAAGAGCTGCTTAAGTACCAAGTCTTGCCTTGCCAGAAATGTCTTAGGCTACTAACTAATTACCCCTTAAACTAAAATCACCTTTAGAAACAAAGTACAAAACTCAAATAATTAAGCACAAATAAAAGACTAGACTCTCGGACTCTAATGTGAAAAGGCTTAGAGTTTAATCCCTTTTAGCCTAATCAACCCTAAACGTGAACACAGAAATCAAAGAAACAAAAACACTAAAGAAACCAACGGACTCTAATGACCCCTACGAGATACACAAATTAAATCAATTATAAAGTCTACTCCTATGGTGAAGCTTGTAGCTTTGGCTAACAAGACACATTCACCTGTCTAGCTATGCTAAAAATAAAAGCAAATAAAGTTGCCAAGAGTTTGAAAGAGCACCAAAGACTCTTCCAAATACTTGGACTTTATAAAAGGCCCTTTTACACAACAAAAATGAAACTAACAGTAGGCTAACACAAGCCTATTACAAACAAATTAAAGGAAAACAATTACAAAAGAAAATAACTATACTAGGTTGCTACGGTCTTGGTACTGGTCCACTTCATGCTCAACTTTGTTGTTCCACTTTGTGCTTCGGCTATCAATTCTCTTGGTCTTTCCTGATCAGTTTCCTACAAAGTAAATGCACGGATCTTCAATCAAAATTTGCTTATCCAAAACAAATTACACAAGGTGATGTGTATGGCAGTAAGCACTTCCCTTTTCTCGGTCTTGTGCCCTTGATGCAGTTACAAAGAAATTGTCTTTTGCTCTCTAGGAATAAACTGCAAGAAAATCACACCCAATTCAGCAAATCACAACATCCAACAAATTGCAAGCTATAACACAAATAGTTTAAACAAACAAAAGCAATATAGCTAAGCAACTTCCCTGATTAATGCTATTTCTAGTTGTTGATTTTAGGTTCTTCCTCGTGCTCAACTAATCAGCAGATTCATTCTTCACTTGTAGACATCCTACACTGCATTCTTGTAACTGATGCACTAGCTATATGACACCAATTAAATCAGATATGCACAGTTACACCAAAAACAGTAGATATACCACATGATACAATGCAGGGAAAATGAAGAATAAGTTGATTCACAATTAAATGACCAGTATAGCCTGTATAGCAGATCAGTGAATTAAACTGGTCAGAATCAATGGACCAAACTGGTGACAACAATGTTCGATATTAATCAAAAGTAGCAGACCAATCTGATCAAACCAATGAAATACAATGTGCAGCAGTATGTGCAGAAGTATGTGTAATCAGGAATTGGCAATTAAAAACAGTGTTGATGCAACAAAATGAAGAAGTTCAAAATGCAATCAGTACAGGTAAAGTAGCAGTGATTCAGCAAACAAATTAAGGTTCAAAATGAATGCAAGAGCAGATTAAAATAAGTACAATCACAGTTGCTCTAGTTTGATCACTCAAACTCCTTTTCCTGCACAATGAACAATCAGCAACACAGTTAGATGAACAATGAAATTCTGTATTTCAAAGTGCCAAGGAATTAGGCCAAATTAGCCTCACGAAACTCACTACACTCAGGCTTCACTTTGAAAACTTAAAGCACTCAAAATGGAAAGGTTTGGAAGGGAGATTCTCCCTTGGCAGTACACAGCTGGAGAGTATTCCAGACCACCACCACCTAAAATGCTACCAAGCACACAAACCTCCTTTCAAATTCCAGAAATCCAGAGTGAAAAAAACTTCTCAAGTAATAAAGAAATGGCTAGGCTAAGGTCAAAGATCAGAAATCAGAGCAGGACAGCCACAAGACAATGACAACACAGCAGATAATGAAACTGACTCAAGATCAACTCTAGATCAGATTATGAAAACAATAAAGCTCAAATTAGAACAGCTGAACAGATTTTACATGTAATGTAGACAAAACTAAGACATTCAACAATGACAAGCAAGAAACAAAGCTTTTGATCACAGTAAGCACTCAAACAGGATCCTAAGATCAGTTCTAGAGTAGATTTCAAAAGCAATAAAAGATCAAGAACAAATTGCAGAATTTTTGTAAACAAATGTTCAAACTGATTCACTTTATTTCAGAATTGTAGTGCAGCATTTAACATTGTTAATTTCAGCCTTATGCACTGTTTTACAATGAAATCAGTAGAATCAACTCCAATTACAAGTGTTACTGCTAGGTTCAAATTCAAATCACGGATTTAGTGGTTGTTTTGTACAAGATTACAAGTACTGCTGATGTGATGCAGATTTTTGTGGACTTAATCATCAACCACTTACAAATTTTAAGCCAGAACAACTTTGACACAAAGGTGCAGTAACACAAGTCAAATCAAATTTAATTCTGCAGAAAAGAAATTAAAGCACTCAGACACAATGACTCTAGGATGTACTGATGTTAGAACTTAGTAATGATCTAATACTAAGTAGAACAAACACACACTCAAAACATTAACACAGACTTCAAAGAAAAACCAGTTCGGTGTAGCTGGCCAAATGAAAGACTGATGCTACTGTAAGCATCTTGCACCCAAGCTCAATGCAACATTTCATAGCTTAATTGGTGTGCATTTGCTATCCACAAGCAGATTCAACTTTCAGCTCACAGAATTTCAAAAGTGCAATACAAATTACATGTAATGGTCAGCATCAAAAACTCAAGACAGCTTCAGATAAATGAAATGACATTAAAACTGCTGTTGAAGTCTGCATCAAGCTCATTCAATTGAATGTCACTGCTTATGATGATGAACAGATCTTACTCAAAGCAAAAAAAACTCAATTGAATCACAGTTAAACTCAGATTTAATTGACAATTAAAACAAAGTAACATGACATAGACAAAACAGAAATGGATTTAGAATTTAAAATACTCAAACAAAGACTTGCACCGAAATAAAATGAAATAATACTCAATATAATGACTCAAAGGCACAGAACAAGAAAGCTTAAACAAATAAGTAACACTTAACTTGAAAACCTAAACGCAGAAATTGAGATCCAAGAACGAACAAACATATTTGAATCTCATACAGAAAAAAAACAACACATTCTGAAACTGAATCAAGGCAAAACACTTTGAGAATTCCATGACGAACAAAAGTTAAACACAAGACAGTAAAGAAATTAACTAAGAACGCGAAAATGGAAGAATAAACTCAGAATCAAGACAGAATCAAAACACAAAACTAGAACAAAGACAGAGACGCGAATCAAACTGAAACAAGAATCGAAACAGAGATACTTACCTTCGAAGCGTGTTCGACCTTGCTCTGATACCACTTGATGGACGAACCCTGAGGAGTTCGGACCGACGGAGGCAGCAGAAGGCGATCCAGATCTTCGAAGCTTCTCCGACGAATGATGACGCAGCGGAATGGAATAAGAAACTCGAGATTGAAGAGAAAAACGGAGACCGGACACTGGAAAACCTAAGATCTAAGGTTTAATCGGGAGATAACCCTAGAAACACGAAGGAAACCCTAGAAAAGGGGGAAAGCTCAAAATGAACCGATGAATTGGTTCAAACTCAAGATTGAACGGTGGAAAAGGTTTGGAACGGATCAAGAGTGATTTTAATCGGCTAAAATCAGAGAAAATGATGAAAGAAAAAGGAAAACCTAGGGGAGGCCATAGAACGAAGCATTGTTCCGTGAAGATGATATACGGTGAACGAAAATGGATGAAACGAGAAGAAGTGGTAGGAGGAAATATAGATCTGTGAAGAAGAAAACCTGATTTGGAGTGGGAGGCGCGAGAAACTGAAATGAATAGAAACGAAGATCTGTTTCATGGTAGAAGAAGAAGCGAGAATGAAATGTGGCGATGGTGTGTACAAAAGAAAGGTTGACGCGTGGCTGTAGAGCGCGGAAGCCACTAGCATGAAACGGATTGGAACAATGGTAACGTGAGAGAGAAGCACCGTGAAAGTTGGGAAAAGAAAGGGAGAGAGAGTGTGCATGGAAGGTGGCTAGAGGGAGTCTTTGGACTCTCTAGCCTGACTTTCAAGAGAGAATAATTTCTGATTTCAGAAATATAATTCTCATTCAGCTCAAAAGTACCAATACAAGAGAAGAGTTGGGTATTTATAGTAACCCATACTCCTTAAGAGCTAAGCTAGGAAAAGTAAAAATACAAAAGAAAGACTAAGCCAAGTAGGATTCCATCAACTCCGCTTGAATGAATTACTCTACTTTGACTCAATTGTGATTTTTTGTGTGATGAGTAATGCTTGGTAATATTTTAGTGTATGGATTGATGTTGGGATGATGCATTTTGTGATAATATACAGGTGATGGCTCACAATGTATGAAACAGGTGCTTGGGGTAAAACTTAATTGAGACACTGAGCAGGATGTTTTTTCTGAATTCTGGAACTTGAGAGTTTACCTGTGTGAGTTTTGGGCTTCAGAGTTGTTGTGAATAATTTCTATTACTTTATAAGCATAAATAATTTTACCCAAATTTTCTGTGATTGAACTACTTGCTTGCAGGTTTCATATGATCAAGGCCATCTTTTGTTATCCCTTATTCTTTTAGCCTTCAAATAAAATTATGTCCATTGAAAAGAAAACAATTTGTTTTACCCTTTGAACCTTGAGCCTTATGCATGTTTTGAAAATCCTTTCTTAAAATCTTTAACTTGAGTTAAGTTGAGAACATCTGATGAGATACTGAAAAAGGTTTAAGTTTGGGGTTGTTGGTAAGTAACCCCACTTTTCTAGGCAGTGAGCAATTGAAAAGCAATAGAAAAAGAAAAAGAAAACTCAAAAGGAAAGAAAATGAAAGGAAAAATAAAAAGAAAAGAAAATAGAGCTCACTATAAGGGAAACATGTTGGGAAAGATCTTCTTGAAAAGAGAACCTGTGAGTAATTGATAAATTCATAAATATCTCTCTTAACTCAAGGATTTTGCATTCCTGAAAAACCATGTTTCTTCTTAGCCCAGCCAAGTTACAAGCCAAGAAAAGCCCTTATGATGAAAACCTGCTTGTGAGTATGTTTGATTGTGGTGAAATAAAAGGCAAAGTTAATTTGTGTGACATTATGGTAGCAAAGTGAAAGACACCAACACTTCACTACACAACTGTGAGTTGAGTGATACACTTTTGAGTGGTTGAGTGAAACACTTTCCTTGGTAAGGAGTAGTCTTTGAATTTATGATTGCATCTTTGCTTGGTTGATTGATCATTCTTAATGATAGCATCTGTTGAAGTACATGAGCATCACACCGATTTTAATTGATTAAGGCATTTGTACATCTTGACTAAGATCTTTATGCTGAGTTGATCAAAGTGATTTCTTATTTGGATGAAAAAGTTTTTGAAAAAGGTTGAGTCATTTTTGTGATTGTTCTGACAAGCTGAGTTACATTCTGTTTTGCTTGAGGACAAGCAAAGTTCTAAGTTTGGGGTTGTGATCACGGTTTAAAATACTATTATCTACGATGTAATTTTGATACTAAAAGCACCTTTTTCACTTAGAAACGTGCTTGGACTCATGTTTTTTCATTAAGTTGTGTGAATAAGAGAGTTGAGGTTGAATTTGATTATTTTATGACTAATTCCCTTTATTTTGATAGGTAATGAGACAATACAGGAAGCAGAGATGAAGTGCTAAGGAGATAGAGCTCAGAAAGGCTTGGAAAAGCACTAGAAGGGGGAACAACACGAAGCTTGAACGCCCTGTAGGAGGCTTGAGCATAGAAAAGTTGACGTTCGCAAACTCGGGCGCCCTCCTAGGCTGCCTGAGCATCGGACCCCGAAGCTTGGGCGACCAATTGGAAGCTCAAGCCGTACACGAGGATCGTCCATCGCCCGGGCGCCCTAAATGGGGCGCCCGAGCGTCGTGGATTAAGCCCAGTTTTGCTTTATTTTGACTCTTTTGGACCGTGCCCTATTTCTACTCTTTTCCAACTCTATTTTAAGGATCACGGAGCTCTAGGTTTTGTATCTCTAGCTGGAGCAACACAACAGCATACTCTTCTACTCTCTGAAGGCAGATCTAGAGGTGGGAGTTTCCTCCTCTACTTTTAGGGTTTTGCTATCTCATGCTTTTCCAGTGTTCATCTAGTTTCTCCATGTCTATGGGGAGCTAAACTCTATTTGTTGTTGAGGAATGATGTAACCTTGAAAACTCTCATGTATTTGAATGGATTCTTAATTTATATGCTTTATTCATTAATTGTTAGGGAATTTATCTTTTTCATTGCTTGCTCTATTTAACTTATTTAGTAGGATGATTTATGAACTGCATGAGTGCCGGGAGGTTCCTTACAATTCAGGTTCTTCTTGAATTCTCCCAAGGGTAATATTTCTCAGGGATGAGGGTGTGAGTACTTGGTCGTTTTAAACTCTTGAAGTTGTTCTAGGATCACAAAAAAGAGTTATTAGTAAATAGGGAATAGGTTATACAGCTAAAAGCAATAAAATTAATTCTAAGAACTTTTCTTATTTAAGTAAACCTTCTTTTATATCATGCTTTTACTGTAATACTATTGGCCATGTTTCAAAATTTTGTTATTACAGGAAAGTTGGAATTCCAAAAGGAAAGTTCAAATGGACTATTAAGGAACCAACTCCTACCACTAACAACAAA
The DNA here is from genome assembly GCF_029865625.1 of Vigna umbellata. Taxonomy (NCBI): domain Eukaryota; kingdom Viridiplantae; phylum Streptophyta; class Magnoliopsida; order Fabales; family Fabaceae; genus Vigna; species Vigna umbellata. The sequence continues at coordinate 23,404,169 of NC_142170.1, forward strand.
GGCCCCAAATTCATTTGGGTACCTGCATCAAAACTGTATGACTCTTTTGAAGGGATCTGAAGGAAATTGAGGCACAAAGTAATGGCAAATCCCCTAGCCATGGTCAAGCACTTTCAAGAGAGTGGAAGCCATCCATGAAGATGACAACAACTCTACCTTGTGGGCCACCTTTGGAGCCACCATGGAGCATGGATTGAAGAGTAGTGTAGGAATTTAGGCCATTGTATTAGGCCATGTAGCGTAGGTTTGTTTAAGGCTTGTATTAAGGCCTAAGTAGCATAGGATTTTCCTTAAAGTTAGACATCCAAACCAAGTAGAAAGTGTGTGTGCCATGTGTCATGCTTCCATTGGAGAGGATTTACTTTTTAAAATGTAGCCACATGGCACCTTAGGGGTGGAGAGTTTTTTCTTTTAGTAGTGACCACATGACACTCTAGGAATGGAGAGGATTGTGTTTTTGTGAGTAGCCACATGTCCTTCCATCATTGGAGAGGATTTGTGGACACTTGTTCACTCCTTAGAAGGTCTCTTTTTTAGCCAATGAGAGCAAAGGTGGAAGATCATGCTTTTAGGGTTAGAAGGAGACACCCTTGGCCTATAAATAGAGGTGTCTCCACCCTTGTATTTCATCTTTGATGTTGAGTAATGTTATGTTGCCCATTTTTGGTCATACTACTCATCTTAGATCAAGACTAGAGCAACCCATGAGGCCCCTCTAGTCACCTTCCTCCTTGAGTTGGCCTAACCTCTCTTGGAGCCACCAAACACTATACCACCACCACCATTTCTCCTAGAGGCTTTGAGCTTCTACACCATTCACACATTAGCTCATCATCCTTGGAACATTTACCACCACATTTCCGCACCATTCATCCAAGGAACACCCCTCCATGCACATCTCCTAGCTTTGGCCCAACCTAGCTAAGGAGGTTGCCATCATAAAGGCTCAAGGAAAGCTTAAAGGATAAGTGAAGAAGAGACTCAAATGAATTTCATTGGGCACTAGAGGCTGAGGAAAGTAAGTCCTCACAAATACGTTATTTTGAGCTTCTTAAGCAAAGAAGGATTCACATTTCAAGAGTGGTTGGAACAACAAGCACTAAAATTGTTTATAGAAATGGCTGAAACGTGGTATCCACACCTTGTGAGGGTCTTCTATTCACAGCTAAAGATCAATGATGGAACTCTTTGTTCGTATTAAAGGGTATTGATATCAAGATAACAGAGGAAGTTTGGACTTCCATGCTGGATTTCGCCAACGGGGTGTAAAGTCTCATCTTGGGATTAAAGGAATGCACAAATTTTCAGTGTACCAAGATTACCTCAAGGATCCAAACTAGCCTATAGATTACTCTCTCTACAAAAGAGATGGAATGAAGAGAGATGATCGCCTCTATGCATTTATCATTGCTTGTATTCTTCTCCAAAGGGGAAGCAATCACGCACAGTTAAGCATTGAAGATGTGTGCATAATACATGCCCTCAAAGAAAACATTCAGACCGATTGGTAGTAGTTATTTCTGATAATATGCTCAAGGTAACACGGCTTGAATTTTCTAGCTTGCTCTATGCTGTTTTTATCTCCAAGGTTCTTCATCATTTTCACATTGAATGTGTTGAAGAGTCCTGTGAAACATATGGCAAGAGAAATATTGTGGATAAAGTTGCCTTACATCATATGGGACTTCAACATGGAGTAAATGGTAGGGCATTCAAAGATGAGAATCAAGATGAAGAACAAGCTCTAGTAGGGTCATCATCTAGCTCTTTTCGACCAAAGTCTGAATTTTAGAAATATATGGTCAGACAAATGCATTCTCTATTCTACTTTCTACATGTCTCAGTTTGATAAGCTTAACAAGGATATTGTTGTTATCTACGAGAAGTTGGGAAACTAGAGTTTAGATAATGATGATGAGAATAAAGATATGAAAGAGATTATTGAGAACGATGGAAAGGATGATGATGAGGAGAGTGTACCAGATGAAAGTGATGATGAAATTTTTCTTAGGGACATGATTTAGAATTCTCTTTATGTAGTTTTTTTTTATTTTTAAATTTGTAATATGGCCATAAGGCCCTGCTATTTTGAACAATTCTATATTATGTTATATTTGGATATTTTAATATGGTTTAATGATATTTTGGGTTTGATTCCATATCTTTGTACTCATTGGTTAATTGAAATATTCTGATGAATGATTGGATGTGATCGAATGAATAAAATTGTTTCTATGAATGCAATATGATATTACACTGTTACATGATCATTGCTCATTCATATTCATTCATCTTCACAACTATTGATCGTATCATGTTTATTCGATACTAACACTCATAAATGTTGAGAAACTTGTATTTACAGAATATACAATGATCTTCATTGGTTAAAAGATCAAAACTGTGTATTTGATCAACTTCACGAATTTTAACAAATTAAACAGATAAATAATCTGTTAAAGAATTCACTTTGTAGTGATTTTAATCTGTTACATACATTATGTAATCGATTAAATTGTATTAAATTGGTATACATGTTTATAAATGTTGATCTTCATTGCTAAACATGTTTTAATTGTTCTTATATACATGTTGAGCATATCTTACTTGTAAGATGTTGCATATTGATAAAAAATGTTTTGAAAATCAATATATGCATCATTTTAAAAAGGCACCACTGTTGCAGATTTTCTTAAACTTTTACATAATTTCTATTGTTGTATTTGTTGGTATCATGCATTGGCACTGCAATCATACTTTGTGCTTCATCTTATTTGCATAAATCATATTGAATATTTGCAAATTGAACATGATACCTTATTATGATACATTTATTTGAAATTAGTATATGTACCCTGATCTAAATATTGTTATATTATGTTATACTATTTTCATTGTGATCAATTGAGCTTTGATATATATACATTGTGATAAATCTTAAACTGCTCATTTTGGTTAAGTGCTACATTGTTTCATTATAGGCATAACATTTTTTAATGGTTTATAAGAATTCATTTTGATTTTTCTATTAGCACTTGATTTCCATGTTACTTGTTATGCCGTTTTTTACTAATGCCCAAAGTGGAAGAGTAACTGGAAAACAAATTTGTTGTTGTGCATCATCAAAAAAGGGAGAGATTGTTGAAAGGGAAGCTATGTATAGCAAAACGCATCTCACACATGAGTTTTTTATGATAAACAAAAGAAATGTTTTATAGTTTATTGCACAACAAATGACAAAACAGTTGATTAATCATATTTGTGTGTATGTTTGAACTTATTGCTATATGCATTCATTGTATGAAATGAATCATAAGTTGAAACATATTGCACATTGCATATCTGATAGATATAATCGATTACACTGTTTATATAATCTGTTAAATTTCTTTAGATTTGAGTACATGCTTTACAAGGGAAAACAATTGTGATTTAACCGATAACATTAATTTTATAATCGATTAAAACATGTTGTTATGCCTACATGTGTTTGCTGAATGCATTGATGTGTTTAAAATGGAAAATGTTTTCAAATTTTCTTAAGTATGGAACTTAACCGATTACATTATTTTTCTAAACGGTTAAAATGTGGATCTTGTGAAAATCATTTTCTTGAAATGCCATAACTGTATATAACGGTCATTATTTGTTAGTTATTGCCTTGTATAATTTACATAATCGATTATATGCGCTATTTAATCTTTTAAATTTGATACAGATGTAAAACTAAACATAAGGAAAAAATTAACATATTACATTAAAAGCATAATTGATTAAATTGTGTCAGAGTTTGAAAATTCTATAAATAGACACATTGCTTGTTGCTTCGACATGATTTTATGATCTTATATTTTCATAACTACTTTATTTGTTGATAATTAATTGTTGGAGCGTTCTAATCTTCTTGGAGAATAAAGATTACTCATTTGGAAGGAAATTCATAAAGATTCTTATAGAGAAGTTGTTTTTACACATTGCTGATCATATTCAGCAGGTTGAGGTGTATTCTTTGGAGATCAATGTCTACCTACAATCAAGAGGATTGTGTTCCCTTTTGTTGTGAGCCAGTAAGAGAATGTTCGTGTTCTAGATTTTAGAGTTAGGATTACTCTAGGGTTACAAAAAGTTGGGATTGCTTTATAGGTTGAGATTGTGAAGTGATTCACATCATGTGCTATAAGGGATATTGAGTCTGGAAAGGAGAGTGCATTGAGATGGGAGTTCTCCGTATTCTTACTGTATAACTCTATAATTATAGTGGTTCCCTTCAACTCAGGTTCCCTTCTTACATTTGGATACATTTAGCACATGATTGTAGAAGTTAGTGCTTTGTGTTAGGTTGTGTACTGATTTTTTTTGCTTGCTTCAGAGTTCTTGCAAGAAATAGTGTTGTGTTTTTAAAACTTCTTCATCGATGTTTAATGTGTTGCTACTCTCATTGTGTTGTTTATAGTTTTAATTTCCCGGTCTTTTCATGCACACTTTGCCAGAACTTGCAAATGTCAAATTTGGTGTGCAGTTCATGTTTCTATGTACTTCTCAGTTTGGGGATGAAATTAGAGAGCGCCATGTCAAATATAAAGTGCACGATATTTTTTATGTTTAACATTTGAGTGAATTAAATTTTTGAATAGAAAGAAATAACATAGAGGTTTGTAACATGTTTACTAGTCAGTAAAGAAAGGGAAAAGTGGTATATGGTCTATTCTTTTTGATGAGCTGTTAGAAGAATACTAATGATTTCATTTTCTATATTGTTTTCTTCTGTTACTTCCTGTCCTTTGATCTTATGTTACTCTATCTCTTCTTCCCAAATGTTGTTACTATTTTATTCTTCATTTCCTGTAGCTAGTGTAGATTTGATCTTACATGTACTTGTAGGTGGTGTTGGACTTAGATGAAACACTGTTATGTGCATATAAGACATGAACTTTGCCAGCTGCTTTATGAACTCAAGCCATCCAAGGGGGTTTGAATTCGTTTGAGCTATATATATATATATATATATATATATATATATATATATATATATATATATATATATATATATATATATATATATATATATATATATATATATATATATCATATTCACTAATGTTTTCTCTAGGACAATCGTTATGTTTATATGCCTAATACGGTGCATTGTTCTGATATGAAAAAGAAAAGTTTTTGAATTATTGTTTCTGAACATTTCACTTAGGTAATTAATGTTTTACTAACTAGCAACCATTTTAGTTAAAAGCTAAGAAAAAATGAATTAATGTTTCTGAACATGTCACTTAGGTAATTAAGTTGCAATTTAAATTTGAAAACTGACTATAAATGTCTTAATTTTCATATATCAAACCTGTCATATGTGTGAGGAAAACTTGAAAACTGAAAAAAAGGTTCTCTGATGGTTGTGTCCTCACAGATTACACTGGTACTTCATCTTCTCTCCATTTCCATCATAGATTACTTACTAATTTTACAGCATCATTTGTACATATGTTTCTCTGTAAAAGGTTTGTTGGGGTCAACATTGTTATAACTCATTATCTCCCTCTTTCTTCCTTTGCATGCACCATTGCAATAGCAGTTGATGCTAAAATTTCATTCTATTTTTTTGCATGTTGGATAAGGGTGTGATGCTTTTGTGATGCTAGCTTCAACAAACTGTGTGTAATCCAAGTGAGTATAAGTCTGACATTGGATAGAAATGAGAAAGTAGAGCAGTATATAAAGGTGAAAGACCCATTAACCTATTGCCTTAAGGTTTTGGGTAAAGAGTGATGTCGATCCCTTATATAGTTTGCTCAGATGTTATTGGTGTTTGTGTAACCCATAGGGAACCTCCTCCTCGATAAACTCAATAGTGGTATTAGAGCCCATGGTTCAGGTCTGGTGATCGGGCTTAGTCGAGTACATCCCTCCATGACCAGGTGAAGAGATGCTCAGTGTTGTGACCATGGTGTACTCGAGGATAAGAAAAAGACTTTCGTAGTAAGGGGAGGAAGGAGAACCATAGTCCTTTGTTTAAGAGAGGGTGTTGGGTACAAACAAAGTCCCACATCGGATCAAATAAGAGATGGACATGAGTTTATATACACATAAGATACCTCCATTGGTAAGAGGCCTTTTGGAGTGGTACCAAGAGCAAATACGTGAGGGCTTGGTCAAAAACGGACAATATCTTACTAGTGTGGGGATATGTGTGTATATCGAACCTTCCCAACATTGTGGGGAACCTGTGATCAAAGCCAAGGCTGCAGTTGACAGTGTACCTGGCTTCCAGAATAAGGTTTCATGTTCAGACATTTTGGCAATGGCAACTAGGGATGTCATAGCTCTGGTAATTATATAAGCTATATCTTTTGCAATACAACTTCAAATCAAAATTCATAAATTGTATCATTTGTAAAGTAAGTTCAATCCTAGTATAGCATTTGTCTATACAATAGTTAACAGTATTATATAAAGGTCACCAAATGGTTGCTTCACATGAACTACCCTAACTGATCTAGTTGCTCTGTCAGGTATTACAAGCAATTGGTGTTGTCCTAAGTTGTGAAAAATTTCAAGAATAAAGCTTTTGAAGATTACTTTAAATTTCATTTATGCCTTTTTTGTTGCTTTTGAATATTGCAAGTGCATGAATAATCTGATATTTGGATTGCTCTATTTTCATCAATGCTTAATGGTCCTGTTAAGTTTTTTATTGTAACCACTTATTAGTTATGAACCTGTTTGGAATAATGCAAATATCTTTATTTTCATAATTCATTACATTATCCAAGCAGTTTGACTTTTATTCTTTTTATGTCAATCTCCAAATAAGATCTTGGTAAGAATTATTATGAACTTTTGATACATTAATATGCTTCTTTTTTTCTTTTATAATGCTTAATCCAAACCCTGTGTTAAGTTTATTTCTAATTCACATTCACTATATGAAGTTTTAATTTAAATTTTACAGGTTCTATCTATTCCCATGATCTAAAGTTATTTTACAACTTTTATTTCAATGTAAAAGACATATAAGATTTAAAGATTAAGAGTCTGGTTCACGGATGTTTTAATTAGAAATTTTTTACATGGTTTATATTTAAACTTATATATCTAGATATACTCATTCTAATTGAGATATTGTACCTTTATTTGTTATTGTAATACTTTTATGAAAATATTCTTCGAAGAAAATATTATATTTTTAAATCTTTATACATGTTTGAGCGCAAATGTGAATTTAGAATGTCATTTAAAAATTAAAAAACAACAATATAATTGATTAAAAAGATTATATTAATTTATTTTTAAAGTTTGAGAAATAATATATACTAAATTTAAGCAATGGATGAATTTTAATGGATTATTTAATAAATATAGAAGAAAGAGTTTTATTAAGAAATTGGGTTTTTTTAAAATCAATTTCTCCATTCTGAGTCAAGATAACAACTCATATTCAACCATCGCCATAACCATCTTGCCACTCATAGCTACTACCAACACCTTTTCACCATCTTCACCTCCATCGAATGTCCATTCCCATCCTTCTTATCATACTTTTCTCCTATTTCCCCTGCTTTCAACCAAAAACATAACACACTAAAAACAAATTAACAATCCCAACCCTCATTCGTTCATTATCACCATTCCCCCAACCTACATTCTCCTTCACCGTTCACCACCATCATAACTCATCATCTTCTCCCCTCCATTCTGTCTAGCACTTGAAAAAAAATAGAGAAAAAAAATCAATCACTCATTGAGGACAGTTGCAAGCTCGGTGGAGGTGTGGGCGACGACTAGGGGCTTAGTCTCCAATAGCAGTGGCGCCGTAAAGAGAGAAACCCCAACCAAGAGTTTGGCCTTACATTTATGACCGGTGATGAACCCAAAAGGAGCGGACCGCGATGGCGTCTTCATCACTCTTGGTGAGCGTTGCGGAGTTGAAAAGGAGGAGAGAAACCCTAACATTGGGAAGAAAAGAAAAGGGAACTCTAATGGTTCCCCTGGCCGCAACAAGCGTTATCGGCGACTCTCACAACGGAGAATGGTGGGAGGAACGACGGTGAGGGCGCAACGCGGAGAGGCGAGAGTACTTCTCTCGCAAGCGTAGAGAGGCAGGAGAGGAGAGGTTGGTGCGGTGGTCGGTGGTGACTCTGGCGACGATCGGTGTCGTCTGCAACAGTTTTGGCCAGCCAGTGGGATGCGCGGCGGTGTTGGGCTAATGGAAGGCAGGGCTACCACAGTTAGGAGTGAAGAAGAGACTCTAAACTTTGTCCCAAGAGAGAAAAAAGAAGAAAGACTAGTTTCTAATATGAAGGGGCTTTGGGCCTATTGATGAGTCGTTATTTTTTGAATTATATTTAGTTTATTGCACTTAAATAAACCAGGGAATTGTGTTTAATTGTTTGTTATTTCCCCGTTTTCCGAATGTTGCTTAATTTGGTCGGAAATTTGTAATTGTGCTAATTTGGGTTTTCTGAGCTGATTAAGTGCATTTTTTATTACAGGAAGAATTTTGGAGATATATTTTGGGACATCAGGAAGAATGCAATTAAATTCAAGACTCTCCACACAGACATTTTAGAATTAATTAAATTGTAATTTAGTAGTTTAGAATTTTTGAATCAACTCTTATATTTTGGGTCAATTTTTGGTAAACTAGATTAGACCCAAAATTAGAAGTTAGTGACTTGGCACCCTAGGGTTTTATTGTGTGGACCCTACCCTCATTATAAGAAACTCACGGCCTTGGAGATGCTGCCAGCCGCCACTTGCATTTGGCCACTTTACTCTCTCATTTTATTTTGGAGGTTCTTGTAATGGAAATTCTCTTTGACTCTGGGTTTTTGGGAACGTTGGGATAATGAATGAAGAACCCATTTCTCTTTTTCTTGGAGTATGAAAACGGTGATTCCTAGTGTGTGTGATGGGTGATTTCATCTTCAAGTGACAAAAACGCTGTCACGGTTTTGTTGGCTTTGAATGTTCCCTTTGTTTTATTCTGCTACACACAATGCACATTCATTTTTCTTAGCTTGGAGAAATGATGATTTAACTTGGGAAGCGTTACACGCTGTGCTGGAAGAGACGTGTGGAAGTTTGGTGACACGGCTTGTATGGGAGGCACACATTTAAATTTATTTTAGAAACAAGAAAGCAACACGTTGATGGTTAGGTGAAGTATGTGGTGCCACTGTTACGGAAGGGAAGCAAGAGGCACATAAGGACTGCTTCTATCACGTCATAATAGAAAGCTCCAATGTTCATCACGGGAAAAGGAGAGGTGTTGATTCATGGTAGCAAGTGCACGTGATAGTTTGGAGAAAAGAATTTATGGCTTGGAGAAGCACGTTGATTAGTGTGAGCAGCTGCACGGAGAATGGTTCACGGAATGTGAGCTGGAAGCACATTTAATTTTCATTATCTTTGCTGGAAGAAGGAGATCCTTGATTTGATGGGAGTAGGTAGTGAGAGTACATTGATTTATTGGAAACACGGAAAGGGGGGGTGATTACGTTCAATGGGCATTTTAATTTCATGTTTGGTTGATGAAGCTCCAGGAGGTCTCGGTTTGCTTTTTCCAAGCACGGATGGAGTCTTTATTTTTCTTCAAGAATAGTAGTAGGGTTATTTAGATAGGAGTAGGTGCTGATTTGAATTGTCCCATCACGGTGATTGCTTAAGTATGGAAAGTGCATTCCATTTTGTGAGTAGCTGACACGTTCCACGGAGGGGGGATTTAATTTGATCTTTTGGCTTGCTTTTAAAGAAAGAAAAAAGAGAGGCATTGATTCATTTGTGTGGAGAATGGAGCCGTCATTTTAGAAGGCGAAAGTGCAAGGAAATGAGAAGAAGGGTGTGCACAGTGACGTGTTGGAACGCTGCACGCTGATTCATACTGTGTGTGCACATGGCTGATTTCATTCAACAAAGGAGAATTCACATCCAAGCATACAAGAAAGGGCGTTTAAGAAGCAGAGAGATCATTTAGGATGGAGAAAAGGTGAACACGTTGCCACGGCTTGTGAGAGGGCACACGTGAAGTAATTTTGTTTTATAATTTCCATGCTTTATTTCAACGTGCATTCAATGTGTTAGCTCAATATTGCAATTTAATTTAAGAGCATTGAATGAGTTTTCTTATTTATTTATTGCATTGCACTTAGTTCACGCACTTTGACATTGAATGATTTATTTTGATGTTTTCATTTAATTTAGTTGTAATGTTAACTTTAATGGCCAACTGTTTTTATTCTGTGTTTACATCCGTGTTTATATTCGGATTTTAATTTAGTTTAATTGCATTCACAAACTTTTCTACCAACCCCCCCACTACGTGTTCGACCTATGAGACTGAACCACAACATTGGTCCTTGAGAGACGACCTAGGAGTCACTTCCTAGTACTATACTGCATTCTTTTATGCAATCAACTTTTGTGTGAGGGGCGACCCTCTCATCACCTATACACCAAAATCCTTTCTTCTCTAATTAACCAACATGTAAGCACGCACACAATTATCTTTTCACACATAACCACTAACTACTGCCACATCATCTTCTCATTAACTTTGTTTGGTTATATTTAATGGAAGGGACTAATTTGACTCATAAATTTACAAGGACCCATTTCAAACACTTTTCTAACGAGAGACTAAATTGAAATTTGTCAACCAAATTGGGGATAAAATTGGGTATTAAACCTAATATCATATAAGAAAAAACTTACACAACCCTTCTATACCTAGCTTATTATTTACTTTTATGAGTTATCTATTAAACTTTCAAATCTATATTCACGTTTTAATGTGATTATTCTTTTAACTTGCATATATCACATGGGACTACTTAGAACTTTCATATAGCACATGACACACATGGAACTACGCATAACTACTCCTTATATGTAGTCAATTTTATTTCAAATATCTATTAAGAAATTATTGAAACCTTCTATTTCCGTACGTTTCCTATCATGTCCCACTCCCCCTTGACATGCAAACTAATTCCATCTTTTCTACTTCTTTCCTCTCGCACAACAAGCTTATGGAGAATCACACCAATACAATTTCTATATAAGTCTAAAATGAGCTTAAAATTATATGTGTCCACTAAACAAAGGTGTGTTGGCTTTAACCTAAGTTACTTGTCTCATCCTCTGCCAGTTGTCTCTTGGTCATTGCCTCAATATGTATATAGAAATAATAATAATATTTTTGGTTTAGAATCAAACAAGAGAATTTAATAACATTGTAAACAGTTGTTTAGCACTTTTCCTTTTGTTGCTAATTGTTTTTCTTAGATTGCAATAGTATTTATTTACATACTTCTATATAGAAGGCCTCCAACAACATTTAAATCACATTCTGGTAGATTGGGTTACCTGTGCATCAATCTTGATTTCATTCGTCTTATCCTAACGCAATGTAAAATATTATGAATTTTAATAAATTCATCTTAGTGTTCTTCTATGTTTTGACTATTTAATAGAGTCTGTCAAGTTTATGTATGACCATCCAATTACATTTATTTTTGTGTAGTGATAGTGGTAAACTGTAATGATAGAAGAAAGTTTAATCTTCAAATAAATACTTTAAGTACATCACATTTGAATAAAAGTATACTAACAAACATGTTTTAGTCCACATTATTAATGTCTAGTGAATATAAGAAAATAGATAGTTTAGGCAACTTGTTCAGACGTTGTCCTTTTATGATGAAAGCAAAAAGATATTTAATAGATTAAAGCACAAGAATTTTATACTGGTTCGATCCAACTAAGCTGCATCCATTCTCTCCCAAGAACTCTTGAGAGGTTCCCTTTATCCTTTTCAAATATTCATGTGAGTTCAACTCACTTCTGATTGTGCAATATTGTTCATCACTCCAAGTATCCCTAGACTTCTGTCTAGTTGAGTTTTACCCACTACTATTTGTACAATATTATTTACCACACCCGGTATTCGTAGACTTCTATCTAGTTGAGTTTAACCCACTCCTGGATGGGTATCCCTAGATAATGCTAGTAGCTCATTGATATACTGCCTAATTGAGTTTCACCAACTCCTGATTCCCTTAGACAATGCATCTAGTCTGAGCATTCTAAACCACTCCTGGTTTCCAAGTTCTCTAGGCACTTCTCGCATCTGAGTATTCTAGCCACTCTTTGTACCTAAATATTCTAGCCACCCTTGGCACCTGAAAAATTTTGGTCACTCCTGACACTTGAGTATTGTAGTCACACCTGATATCCTAGACAATTATGGTATCTACCTAATACACTGTCAGAAGTGACTAGAATACTTCAGTGAAAGGAGTTTTAGAGTTTAATTCACAAACCATTTATAACTTTTTTTATTAATAATTGACTATTTTATATACCTAACAAATTTTAGTTTATTATCCAACTTATATAATAACTAATTAAGTCATCAATGAGCAAACATTTGTGTTAAGTGGAAGAAACAATATCTTTGGAGGTCACAGAAGAGAACTCAATGGTGCTTCAAATGATGTCTATGCACGAAACTAATCGGTTAAAATGAAAGGAAATCATACATAAAGTCATCCATCAACGAACATTTTTATCAAGTGGAAGAAACATTACCTTTGGTGGTCGTCGAAAGCTTCTCTAAAAACGTTCAACCAGCAATGAAGAAAGTCCACACAAAAATAGTGAAGAAAGTGTTCTTTCTCGTGCTCTTAATATATCTTCACGCTCAAATTAACGTTTGTTCCTTTGACCAACAAACTTCAAAAAGGCAATTAATGTTTGTTTCTCTAATTAACAAACGTCTAATGGGTCTCTTAAAATATCTTAACGCTTAATTTTTTTTCAATTTGAACACTAAAAGACGTCTGTTCTTTTGACCAACAAACTTAAAAAATTCAATTAACTTCAGTTCCTCTAACCAATAGACGTCTAATTGTTTTCTTAAAATATCTTTGCGCTAAACTTTTTATGAATTTGAACACCAATGGACGTTTGTTCTTTCATCAACAGACTTCAAAAAGGCAATTCAAGTTTGTTCCTCCAACCAGCATGTTAGCATAAAGCTGAAGAGTAGAAATTTTGATGATGTCTCAAAGTCAAGTCTCAAGGGCTCTTATTGCAGGAAGATCTTCATCAAGACTTGTTTTTATATTAAAGCTTTTGTAATTTAGTAGATTTATGTATAGGATGTGGTTTATATTTGATTCTATGTATTGTTTCCCTTAGGTTGCATTAAAATTTATTTTTGAATCAGAAAACCTCATTTTATACTCAAGATAATTTATTATCAATTTATAATAATCGATTATCAATTTATAATAATCGATTATCAGTAATCAATTATGACTTTCCATAATTGATTATAATCATCAATTATGAGAATTTTTAAGCAATTTTTTTTACCATTGTGTATTCATTAAATGCATAATTAATTACCATAATTGGATAATTGATTATCACACATTAATTAGTTGATAACGGATTTTTAGAGGTATCCTTGAGAGAGATCTCTATAAATCAAATTGGGACTCTAATTCTAAAATATGATATAAGTGTATTTTCAAAAATCTTATCTGCAATGTGCGGTGATCAGTGTTTTAGGGTTTGTTGAACCCTTGTGCTGTGGCTTTCAGAACTTGGTGTGTTGGCATAGAGCGAGAACTTTCACAGGAAGTGTGATTGAGTGTTGTTGTCGTTGTTGAGGTAAAAGCCTATAATCCTTCGTGAAGCTTCAGAGGAGGTGTTCATCCCTTGTGTGTTATAGGGTAAGTGACTTTCATCTCTTGGGGTAATAAGATAGGTAGTTTCTAAACTTTTACAAATTGTTTCTTTGTAATTGTAATTTGTAATTGTTTTGTGAGTAGTGAACTGTTTATCTTGATTTGAGATAAGCGACTGGATGTAGGATTGGTAAGATCCGAACCAGGATAAAATTATCTGTGCAAATTTCTCTCACCTTACTCTTGTTATTCATTTATATTATTTGATTGGTAAGTTTAATTGAGTAGAAATTAAAAGCCACACCTTCGAATTAAAATCCCTCTTAGTTTGTTATTTCACGCTAACCATTCCTCTGTAGCCGCTCTGACACAACAGACTTCAAAAAGATAATTAATGTTTGTTCCTCTGACCAATAGACGTCTAATGGGTCTCTTAAAATATCTTAACGCTTAATTTTTTATGTATTTGAACACTAAAAAAGACGTCTGTTCTTTGACGACCAAACTTAAAAAAATGCAATTAATGTTTGTTCCTCTAACCAACATACGTCTAATGGTTCTCTTAAAATATCTTCGCACTCAGTTTTTTATGAATTTGAACACCAATGGATGTCTGTTCTGTCACCAACAGACTTCAAAAAGGTAACTAAAGTTTGTTCCTCTAACTAACAGACGTCTAATAGGTCTCTTAAAATATCTTGGCGCTCATTTTTTTTTCAATTTGAACACTAATAGACGTTTGTTTTTTCACCAACAGACTCCATAAAGTCAATTAACACTTGTTCCTCTAACCAACAGACGTCTAATGGGTCTCTTAAAATATCTTCTTCACGCTTAATTTTTTATGAATTTGAACATTAAAAGACGTTTGTTCTTTGACCAATAAACTTCAAAAATGCAATTAACATTTTGATGGAATCTTGCCTAGGATTGGAACTCGCAGGTAGAACCTTCAAACAGCAAGCAATGATGGTGCAGCATAATGAATAAGATGAATGGTGTTTTTGTGTGATTTTAATGGAAGGAGTGTGTGTAGAGACCTCTCAGCTCAGAATTCCTTCCTACTATGGAAGGAAGCTAGAGGAAAGGGTAGAGAAAGTGAAGACAAAGTGAAGACAAAGAGTGACTCATAAGCATTTAGGGCTGGAAATAAATTCTGCAGCATTTCACTAAAGCTCAAAAGTGAGTAAATACAAAGAGATGTCTCTCTTATTTATAGGGAAAGATTAGCCATCCTTCTGGCCCAAATTCCCTCCCAAATTAAAATTAAAATCGTGCAATAGGCTCCTGTTAATCCCTCGACAATTGTAACCAAATCGTATCAAGTAATAAACCTAGTAAGACCAAGTATCATTCTCCCAAAGCACTCACGGCCTAGACAGTTATGTGATTTATTGATTAATTAAGACTTGTGAACAAATTGATGTAAGTTTCAAATGCAAAAGACTCAAAAATAAATATGTATGCATGTGATGATCAATGGGCTAGAAGAAACAAAACACGTGAATTGAAATATATGGATGAATATGTTGTTGGGGTTTATCAATTTCATCCTATCCACTCTCTTGTATTTAGGAATTCATCAATCTTTTCATTAATGTTAATGCCACTTTCTAAATTAGTTTAAACTCGATGTCTCGGCGAAGAAAGCCTAAACATAATCACTAGTTTACAATCTCTTGTCTCCCTAGCAATTAATCATGCATTATAATGAACCGAAGCTTAAAGGCAACCAACCATCATACTCCTATGTCTAGGTTTGTAATATACTGATAAGAACTTCATGGGTAAGCGTGCTTAGCCTGGAGTAATTTAGGGATGGGTGACCTTCTGGGAAGTTTTCCCGAAAAGTGTGCGAGTGAGGACAAAGCACATTAGAAAGCCTTGTGGTGATGTGTGGGGACAGTCAATATTCCCTGTAAGCTGTCGGGACGTTACAGTTAGCAACCAAAATCCTCCTCCAAGGGGTGAAAGAGTGTATTTCTGCTTCGTCCCAGCCAAAGATACAAACCCTAGAACGTCCTAAAGCTTATATAATATTAGCGGTGCTTCTGTTTTCTCCTCTTTTTCACTTTTCTTGTCCTTCTCTGATTCCATCTCTATCCATTTTCACTTCTTTCATCAATTTAATTTAAAAACCTGCAAAAACAAGGAAATAAAGCATAAAACCTATCCAACTCTGTTATTTCCAAAAATTCAACAAAATCATGAGTTCAAGCTAATTTCTAAGCCATAAAGGTTGTAATTGAAGTCAATTTTAAGTATAAAAATAACAGTTTTTCAACTGTTATCACAACTTCAAACTTAGAACTTTGCTTGTCCTCAAGCAAATAAGATGTAACTCAATCTTCTACCAATCCATACAATGGTTCACTATATTCAAAAATACTTCTTTCAAGATAAGTAAATACTCAAGTTAGCTCATCAACAAGACTTCAATTAAGATGTGCACATGCTTTCAGTGTTCACTCAATCATATAATATCCAACAAATGCTATTTTCAGGAATGATCAATCAACTAAGCAAAGATGTTCTTATGTGTTCATGGAATCTATCCTCACTAGATAAAGTGTTTCACTCAAACACACAAGTGTATAGGATATATTCACTCATTCATTTTATCATCACAATGTCACATGAATCAACTTTGCCTTTCATTTAACCACAATCAAAAACACTTACAAGCAAGCATCATCACAAGGACTTTTCAATGGCTTATAATGTGGCTGGGCTAACAATAACAATTGGTTTTTCTGGATCACAAATCTCTTGAGTTTAAGAGAATCATCTAAACACAACCATTCTTAAGTATTCCCAGCTTTCTTTTGCATTGAGCTTTTCTCTTCATTTTCTTTTGCTTTTCACATGCTCTTTTGGCTCAATGCTTTTTATTTTCCCTTTCTATTTTTAGAAAAACCCCAAACTTGAACATTTATCAATACCACAGAGTATTTTCAAATTAACTCAAGGTAAAGCTTTTCAAAAAGGGTTTTCAAATCATGTTCAAGGCTAAGGGTTCAAAGGATAGAATACATAGTGCTCTCTTTTAGTGGGCTAAAATCATGCATTTGGCTAATAAAAGGGTTACCAACAAATGGCCTTGATCATATGATGCAAACAAGCAAGTGTTTCAATCATAGAAAACCTGGACAAAGTCATTCATGCTTTCAAAGTAATAATATTCAATCACAAAAATTCTGGAGCTCAAAACCTCACATAGAAGCTCATTCACATTCCACATACACATCCTGCTTAGCATCATAATCGCAATCAAAACATCATGCATTTGTTCACATAGCTCGTGAACCACCTGTATAAGCTTATAATGTGCACAATCTCAACATCAATCAAGATCCAAACATCACCAAGCAATACTCATCATGCAATACGTTGCAAACCATCATAGCAGATAAAGTTCAAATTGGGTACATCAAACCCTATTCTAAAAACATAAGCAAATAAGTTCAACAAAACAAAAGATAGAAAAGATCCTGCTCTAGTGCTGATAGCATCCATCAGTAGATGTTATCTCAACTCCTCATCAGCCTGTGTTGTCATGTGTATCTTCCTCCTCTTCATTATCTTCACCATCCTCAAATGCGTCATCATCATCATCATCTTCATCTTCCTCCATGGCTGAAGCTTCAGCTGCTCCAGCTCTGTTGCCTTGGATTTGCTCCTCTGGCCAATCCACCATACTATGGAATTCATCCATAGTCCACCTGTGTGTTCGGAGTGTATCATATAGCCCAATAATCATTTCAACAGTTGCCACCTGTCCTCTGTGGATGGATTGCATCTGTGCACCTATAAGAGACATGTACATGTCTCTCATCTGGAATGGCTCTGCCTCATAAGTCTCTACAGATGCCTGACTCTGTGTTGGTCTTCTTTCTCTACGAGGACGTTGTGGTGGAACTGGCTGAGCTGTTTCCTCTCCTCCACTATACTGCCTATAATAAGCCTCATCAATGGATTTCCTCGACCTTCCAAATGGTGGAGCAGAAGTATCTACCCCAACTATCTTGCACAAATGTGTAATCAAGGAAGGATGCCCTAAAGGTGCCTTGTTGTTCATCGTGTTGGCACACATTTGTATTTCATTGGCAATCACTTGGCCAATGTTAATGTTCATATTTTTAAGCACACAATAGAGGAGAAGTGCCCTGCTGAGAGTGATGTCTGAAACATGAGAACACGGCTAAATGTTGGCATGGGAGAATGTCATCCAATACTTACAAGAGAAGTCAAATCAGTCCGCCTGAAATTCACCACTGCACCATTTTTGTTCCTCTGGAAGTGTCCTCCAAGTACACATAGAACACTCTCCACATCATTAAAATCAATGCCTTCCTCCATACAATGAGCAAACTGGCACTGCTCTCCAACCCATTCAGTACCCAATAAGTTGTTGATAGAGGTAGGGTCATACCTAATAGTGTGGCCTCTAACATAGCTTAGGTACTCCTTAGTTGGATAATCACCCATCCTCCTTGCATTGGTGTAAAATTCTTTTACCACTGCTATATTGGCTGGTGCAGGGTAGGTGGCCAATCTCCCCAGTTTCTTCCCATCAGTTGCTCTCCAAATTGAGGAGCAAAGTTAGGTATCATTCCAGCTTTCCTTTCCATCAGGAGTCTCCTATCTTGCACAATCTTAAAATGCTTCGCATGTTTGCGAGATAGGAACGTATTGGAATGAGGTTGTTCAGGTTCTTTGTCTTTCCTCTTGGATGATATGGTCTTCAATCTTTTGCCTGAAGAGGATGTCATCCCTACATCAAACACA
Source organism: Vigna umbellata (assembly GCF_029865625.1). Lineage (NCBI taxonomy): Eukaryota > Viridiplantae > Streptophyta > Magnoliopsida > Fabales > Fabaceae > Vigna > Vigna umbellata. Next base: position 23,422,660 of record NC_142170.1, read on the forward strand.
AATTACAAAACCACAAAACATGTTGTTAATCATTAGTAAACCATAAACAACACCCCAAATCCATGCTAAACCATCACTGAGGGTCAAAACAACCCCTCAACATAACCAGTGCACAAAGCCAACAAGAAAAAAAAAACCAAGTCTGGCAAAATCGCGCTCAGGGGAAATTTCTACTCAGCAGCGATTCTGCAGATTTTAAAAATTCCATTTTTTTAAGCTTCCTAATTCTACCCACATGCAATTTTCATATTTCCATACCAAAATCAAGCATTTTAATCGGTTCAATCTTCAATTAATTCATCAAATCATGCATAAAAATCAAAATCCCTAAAAATCATGCTTTGAACATCCAAATTCATATAAATTCATACTTTCAAGAACCCTAGAATGAAAAATGTTTGACTTACTTGGGTGGAGATGCTAGATGAGTGGAAAATGCTCTACCAATATGAAGAACTCAACCCCAACAACAATGCTCTCTCCAAACCCCAAACTTCGATGGAAAACTAGTGAGAAAGTGAGTGGAAGAGGGATTTTGTAAAGGGGAATGATAGGAAAGATGTAGAGAACTTTTAGAAAAGTGTTTAGAAGTGTGGGAGAGGAAAGAAATCTGAGAATGAACCTAAAATCGCGCCCTAGGGTATAAAAATACCCTATTGGGCTCGGGTCCCGCTAAGTGCAACCCGAAAAAGACATTCTGCATAATTCCGCTGAGTGGCACTTGCGTGATGTGACTTCTTTCTTCCTAGCTTACCCTAGGTGCTTTCCATTCATGCCTCTCACTTACTTCATGCATTTAACTTCTCAAATCACTCATATATTCAATCCTTATCATGCAACTAAAGTAGAATCGAAATAAATAATAAGAACAAAGTAAATCAACTGGATTGCCTCCTAGGTAGCGCTTGTTTAATGTCACGAGCCTGACCCAAAATCCACCAACACCTATCAGTAGGTGTAACAAACCTGTTAATAAGCATAGTATCCTTCAGTAGATACTTATGCACCTAGCATTCATCAGTAGATGTTAACTCAAAAAGTTTCAACATAAAAATAATGTCCAAAATTTACAACCAATAACAAAAATTAAAATAATGTTCTTAAATTACTAGGGTGCCTCCCAGAAAAGCACTCTTTTAACTCCACTAGCTTGCCCAATAAAGCTCATGTTCCATCTTCAATATTGGTGTTTATCCTTCTATCATCACACCAACTCATCAGCTGCTTTCGGTCCACCTTTTTGACTCTTTTTGAATGCGGAGACTCAATTTCTATCACTCGATCTTCTTTATAGTCTTTAACAATCCACAACCTGTTTTTGAATTTCACATGTTTACCTGGTTTGGGTTGTGCTTGCTTGGAATCATCATGAACCGTCCTTCCTTTCCTATCTTGTTCTTCTTCCTTATCCTGCAACAAAAAAATTTGTTTACCTTTGAAGCTTGGCTCTGAATTTGTAGAACTAGTCATGAGTACATCTTGACATGTAGCTTGATAACTAGTCTTTGTCTGTTGTTCTTCTTTGAAGACATCAATAACTACATTTTTTTCCTCGGTCTTGAAACACCACTATTCCTTCATCTACATCAATGATGACTTTAGCCGTTTTCATAAACGGCCTTCCAAGAATAATAGGAACCCTTTCATCCTTCATCTCCATCACCATAAAGTCTACCAAGAATTTTAGTTCTCCAACACAAACCATAACATCCTCTGCTATACCATACGGATTCTTTGAAGACCATCTGTCACTAACAAATTCATCTTTATAGGCTTCACTTTAAGATCACCCATTTGTTCAAGTTAAATAAGGCAGTAAATTAACGCTTGACCCTAAATCAAGTAAGGCCTTATTTACCTTTTTCTTTTCTATGACACATGGAATGAAGAAACTTCCTGGATCTTTCTCTTTTGGAGGGAGTAACTTCTTCTGAACAACTTTGTATTTATTCATCTCCTCTTTTATATATCTTTTTCTTTTGGAGATTTGTTCCATCTGCTTAGCCTGAGCTGAAAACTTTTGCCATGCTTCATTCACAAGTAAATCAACATTTACATGAGTGAAAAGATCTTTGAATTGCCTCTTTTTTTCTATTCTCTCATAATCTATTGGAAAAGGAAGAATATCATCAATTTTTATTTCTTCTCTCACTTCTTTTTCTTTTCTCTCTACTATCTTTTCTTTTTTTCTCCATACTCTCTTCTTTTTCATCTACTACTCTCTTTTCTTTCTCTTCTTTTCTCTCCAACTCAACTCTTTCATCATCTACACTCAATAAAACTCTACACTCTTCTTTAGGGTTAACCTCAGTATTAGCCCCAAAGCTCTGATCAGGCCTTTCCTCCAACTTCTTAGTTAACTGTCCAATTTGCATCTCCATACTTCTAAGGGATGCTTGAGTGTTGTTATGATTGAAGATGGTTACCTGCATAAACTGGTTAAGAGCTTCTTCCAACTTTGTTTGTTTTTCAGTGAGTGTAGACATTTGTTGCCATAATGATGGTTGTTGTTGTAGCCTATTAAATTGTCATGTTTGCCTAGCTTTTCCAGATTGTCCTTGACCTTGACCCATGCTTGGGTGAGATTTCCACCCTTGATTGAAATTAGCTTGGCGGTATGGAAATTGATTGTTCATGAAGTTTACATCTTCTAGGGCCTCCACTGGAAAAGCACATTGACCATTAATATGGTCACCACCACATAGTTCGCACATTTGTTGTTGAACTTGAGCAACAACTTTTAGTTCCTTTGGCAATTGAGCAAGTGTCTTTGTTAGATTCTCCAACTATTGAGTTATAATCTTATTCTTAGTAAGCAAGGCATCATTTGACTACAATTGTAGAACCCCTTTCGGTTGAACAGAGGCTCCTCTTTCACTATGCATTTCATTGTCATTAGCATCCATGTTCTCTATCAATTCTGTTACTTCCTCTGGAGTTTTACATTTAATATTACCTCCAGCTGAGGCATCTGGCATCAACTTGGTTTGTGAACCAAGAGCTTCAAGGAAAAGTAGAACTATTGTTGCTTCATCAAAACCGTGCATGGGGGTCTTTCTCAATAAGCTTTTGTACTTGTCCCATGCTTGACCTAATGTCTCCTCCATGCCTTGTCTGAAAGAACAGATCTCTTGCTTCCCTTTGTTGACTTTGGATTGTGGGAAATATTTATTCAAAAACTTTGCAACCACAGCTTCCCATTCTATAAAACTACCTTCTGGAAAAGAATTTAACCACAACTTAGCATTGCCTCCCAATGAGAAAGGAAACAAGCTAAGCTCGATTGCTTCATTTGGAACTCCATTTATCTTCACGATATTACAGGTTTCATTGAAGGTGGTTAGATGTTCATACGGGTTTTCATGTGATAGATCATTAAATTGATTGCTTTTCACCAATTGTATCAATGTTGGTTTCACCTCCATGTTTGTAGCATTGACCCTCGGCCTTGCTATGCTGTTAAAATGTTGAGGGCCAACCAAAGTGGTGTAATCTGCAAGAGTCTGTCTATCATTATTCTTTTTTGTCATATTTTTAGTGCTATGCTAAGACCTTTATGGTGAAGGTTGTAACAGTGTCTCAAGAGAAGGGAATAGTTCTCGTGAAGTTCTAATTCTCCTCCTCCTTCTACTTTCGTCCAGGCCTTCAAGAAGAGGTTCAGAAATCTTTTTGCTTCTAGTCTGAATATTACCCTGCATACACAAGGAAAAAAAACCCTAGAAAAATTTTGTTAGCACAAAAAGATTGAAAAGAAAAGAAATAATCAAAAAATATAATTGAAAAGATAAGAAGATAAGAAATAAAAACATAAAAACAAAAACAGAAAAATAAAAACAGAAAAATAAAAACAGAAAAAAAAAATAGAAAAACAAAAGTTCACAACAAGTCAAAAATAATCAAAAATCACACAAATAGACTAGTTAAACCACGAGTCCCCGACAACGGTGCCAAAAACTTGATGAACAAATTTTCCATCCCCGGCAACGGCGCCAAAATCTTGTTTACCCCTCGGCAAGTGTAGCCGAATCATATCAAGTAATAATCCTGGTAAGACCAAGTATTGTTTCCCAAGAGACTCACGGCCTAGATAGTTATTTGATTTACTAATTAATTAAGACTTGAGAACAAAGTGTTGTAGGTTTCAAATGCAAAAGACTGAAAAGTAAATATGTATGCATGTGATGATCAATGGGCAAGAAGAAACAAAACACGTAAATTGAGATATATGGATAAATATGTTATTGGGGTTTATCAAGTTCATCTTTTCCACTCTCTTGTATTTAGGAACTCATCATTCTTTTCATTAATGTTAATGTCACTTTCTAAATTACTTTAAACCCGATGTCTCGGTGAAGAAAGCCTAATCATAATCACTAGTTTACAATGTCTTGTCTCCCTAGCAATTAATCATGTATTATAATGAACAGAAGCTTAAAGGCAAGCAACTATCATACTCTTATGTCTAGGTTGGTAATATACTGATGGGAGGGATTCCCCAGATCTAGATTTCCTCGTATGTGTCCTTATCGACAAAACCAATAATCATGACATCGAATGAGTTAAACAATGCATGCTTTGAGCAAAGAGGAAAAACCCTAACTATTAATGAAAGAAAGCATGTATCATAAAAATGATCTTGAAGAACAAATTCCATACAAGAGAGTTTCTAAAGATTTACATTGATTCCCCAACAACAAAATAAGTTTAGTTCACCATATTCATCCTGAAACTAGATGAAATACAATGGAAAAGTGAAGGAAAAAACCCTCGAAAGTTGACAAAGGAGCCTTAGCATCCAAAATCCTCCTCCAAGGGTGAAAGAGTGTGTTTCTACTTCGTCCCACCCAAAGATACAAACCCTAGAACGTCCTAAAGCTTATATAATATTCTAAAAAATACAGAAAAGCAGGCCCAACACAGAAAAGTGCCGCTCAGCGGTAAATACTGCTCAACGGTAGTGACGCGTGACACTTTTTGCCCTCAGTGGTGCCAACGGTTCTTGAGAGTGCCGCTAAGCGGTAATTGGCGCTGAGCGATACTTTTGTTTTCTCCTCTTTTGCATTTTTCTTGTCCTTCTTTGATTCCATCTCTATCCCTTTTCATTTCTTTCATCAATTTCATCTAAAAACCTGAAAAAATAAGGAAATCAAGCATAAAACCTATCCAACTCTGTTATTTCCAAAAATTCAACAAAATCATGAGTTCAAGCTAATTTCTAAGTCATAAAGGATGTAATTGAAGTCAATTTTAAGTATAAAAATAACAGTTTTTCAACTGTTTTCAAAGAGTTAAAGTACTAAATAGTTGGAATGCAGAAAAGTCAACCACAGTGTAGAAAAGTCAACCAGAGTGGAGAAAGGTCAACCAGAATGCAGTCCGCGAGGCTTGGGCGCCCTATTTGGAGGCTTGAGCGCAAAAAATCAATGTCCACTATCCAGGCGCCCTCTTGGGGCGCTTGAGCGTCAGGCCTTGAAGTTTGGGCGTCCAATTGAAGGCTCAAGCCCTACATGAGGACCGTCCACCACCCAGGCGCCCTAAATGGGGCGCTTGAGCGTTGTGTTTCATGGATCGGGCCTAGTTTCTACTTTCTTTCGACTCTATTAAGTAGAAAGGGGTGCATTTAGTATCAAAATTACATCACAGATAATGGTATTTTCAACCATTATCAGGCACGTGGTGATTGCTTGAGGCCATGTACAAATCGATGGAATTTGCGTATTGTACCAGACTCCCCTTGAGCAATAAACCTAGGAGGTTGTTCCATATAAACTTCTTCCTCAAGATCACCATGTAGGAAGGCATTTTTGATATTCAATTAATGAAGTGGACAGTGTCGAATGGCTATCGTGGCAAAGAAGAGGCGAATAATAGTCATCTTGGCTATAAGAGAGAAAGTGTCATAATAATCAAGACCATAAACCTAAGTGTAACCTTTTGCATCAAGTCGGGCTTTGAGTCGATCAATTTCACCATCAAGGCCAACTTTAATTGCATACACCCATTGACAACCAACCGTCATTTTGCCCGGGAGAAGGGGCACCAGCTCCTAAGTATTAATGTGGTCAAGAGCCTACATTTCTACAATCATAGCTTGTCGGCATCCAAGATGATCAAGTGCATCTTTCACATTCTTGGGTATAACAACAGAAGACACTAAGGATAAAAGAGAAAAATAGGAGTGCAACAATCGATGATAGCTAAGAAAATTATAAATAGGATGAGGGTTTCGGGTAGAACGAGTACCTTTTCTAAGAGCAATAGGCCATGCTGAATCATTTTCACTAGGAGGCGTGGGAGAAGGTGACGAGGGAGAAGAATCTGAAGTAAGAGATTAAACATTGTCTTGGGGAGGTGGACTATCCATTGCGGCCTTGTGTGGGATGATTTTAGTATGTAGAGAAACAGGTGTAGGAGGACTGAGATCAAGACATGGAATGACAAGGACATGGGAGCTATTTGACACAACCACTGAAATAGGAAGAACCTGTTAGAGGATAGAAACATCCTAAACAAATGGATAGAAGTAAGGAGTCTATTCAAAGAACGTGACATTAACAGACATGTAATACTTCTTAGTTTTAGGACAATAACACTGATATCCTTTATTAGAGTAAAGAATAACCTAAGAAGACACATTTGAAAGTGCGAGCGGAGAATTTGTCTAGACCTGGGGACATGTCATGAACAAAACATACATAACCAAACACTTGGGAAGATGTATGAAAGAGAGGATCATTAAAAAACAAAATGGAGAAAGGGACTTTATTACCAAGAGATGAGGAGGGCATCCAATTAATAAGATAACATGCAGTTAAGATGACGTCCTCCTAGTGATGAACATGAATATGGACACCAAGCAAAAGGGTATGGACAATTTCAACCAAGTGTATTTTTTCGTTTTGTTGTACAATTTTCTTGTAGTGTATGAGGACAAGTAGAGTAATGTAAGATACCATGGGAACTCAAGATGGTTGAAAAGGAGGATGAGAAATACATTTTTGCATTATCACTTAATATTTTGATTACTTGACCAAATTGATTCTTGATTTCATTCAAAAAGGATGTAAAGATAGATACCAAATCAGAATGATTTTTCATAAGATAAACTCAAGTATATCTTGAATATTCATATATGAAGGTAACAAAATATCTAAAACCAAAGGAGGAGATACGATTAGGTTCTCATATATCATAATGGATGATGGAAAAACTAGAATTACATATTGATTGAGACATATTAGGAAAGGAAGATCTAACATGTTTTCCTAATTGACATACTCAAATTCTAAGGTCTAGAGGCCATTAAGTTCAGGACATATCTTTTTTTAATTTGGACAAATGAGGATGGCCAAGTCGAATGTAGCGCTTTATATGTTTCCCCGAACCACACTCTTGTATAACAAAATATTTGTGATCAAAGGTTATTGAATAATTTAACATTTTGGTCAATTGACTTAGGAAAATAAATTAAAAGGACAATTAGGGAAAAAAAGGATAGAGTTGAGATTGAGGGAGGGAAACAAGGAAACATGACTAACTCCTTTGGAGGAATTTTTAGATCCATTTGCAAGGGTTATGAAATGATTTTTTTCTCGAAAGTAAATATATGTGAACAAAGAGGTATTACCAGAAATGTGATTAGAAACACCTGAGTCAATTACCCATGAATTTTGACCTTCCATGGATTGAGAAATTCAGGTTGTTTATGTACTGGGAGATTGAGATAATTGTGCAAGGTTGTTTATGCCATCATCTGATTGGAGCTTTCACCGATGGTGATCTTTGTCGCACTCTCCGAGCCAGCGGCGAAGCCATTTTTAAACTCACTGAGAGCATAATTGATGTCTACACATTTTTCCCCTATTTCGGACTATTTAATTTGAGCAGAAATAAATTAAGTGGAAGTTGTAAATTATTGATTCGCTTTTGTCCGAGGGTCTTTGCCATGAGTAAGGGCTTTCTCATATCTTTGTCACAACCACCCACAGATTATATACAATTGTCAGTCTGCGCTTTCGCCTTTCATCTTTCTTCTTTTCTTTTTTTTCTTTTTTCTCCTGTTTCTCCATTTCAACATGTTACTTTTCCTAAAAAGTATTTTATATCAGTTAAAGATTTTACATACACATATTTGTATTTTTATTCATAACATTTTTTCACTTTTTTAAGTACTGATGATTTAATATACCTGTAAGTTAAACCCTAATAGATTTTCTAGTAATTGAATTGTGGGTGAATAAGATGGTGTGTGGGTGGTTTGGATTGTATATAATAGTCCTTTGTTTTTCCTTTAATGGGTATCTCTCTATTCCTCCAAATATGAATCAATTCAAATTTTTTCCCCTTTTGATTATTCAAATCCACTTTTCCTTTTCGTGAAGTTTTCCAAATTTGGGCAGTTATTTGCTTTTTCGAGTTTGTTTTTCTTTCTTGGAACATAGAAATTGACATAAGAGAGTGAGCACACAGAGTAGGAAGAATGGGAGTGTCACCGACGGCGATGCCAAACACAATGTCGATGACGTCTTCGGTTGCACCACAACGGTACGGTGGTGTTGGCATTGCTCCTTGGTTTTTGGGTGAAGAAGTAAACCCTATTTATTTTGAAATACTAGGTGCCACGTCAATTAGGCCACACAGTTGCCACGTAATTAAAGATTGTACAGGTTAGCTAAGTTCCGTTAGTTTTTGTAACGCCGTAAGCAAAAAGGATCAACTCGAACCATTTTTTACAAAATATGGGATAATTGTGAATGTCTAAAAAAAGGTAGGACAACTTTGAACAAACCTCACAAACCGAGGGACCAAAATAGGTATTAAACCTTAATAAAAATATATTCTAAAAGGTAGGACAACTTTGACTATTGATTTTGTTTGGTTGACTTTTTGTGATTGTGAGACTTAAAACCAAAAGATACATAGATTGAGTTATGAATTTTAATACTTTAAGAGTGGAGTTGAGGTCTTGAAAGGGGTATATACTTAAAGAGAAGGATGTGTCTATCTTGTACCTAGTAAATCCTGAGTTTTGAACTATCTACCGTGTGTTTATGAGCCTGTATGGGGAAGCTACAGGTGATATGGTTATGAGCCTGTATGGGGAAGCTACAAGTGATATGGTTATGAGCCTGTATGGGGAAGCTACAGGTGGTATGTTTATGAGCCTGTATGGGAAAACTACATGTAGTATGTTTATGAGCATGTATGGGGAAGCTACAGGTGGTATGTTTATGAGCATGTATGGGGAAGCTATAAGTGGTATGTTTATGAGTCTGTATGTGGAAGCTACAAGCGATATTTTTATGAACCTGTATGGGGAAGCTACAAGTGGTATGGTTGGGTACAGAACACAGATCAAGGTCCTTCTTTATGATAATGGAAATTTGTAGTGACGATGTTTTGAAGACGTTATTGATAGGATAACGTTGATGGTATAATCGTGATAGGATTAATGAGGATACTGATGATGGTAAGCGTGTCAAAATGATTATGTTAGTAGAATAGCGCTGTAGATGATTGATTTGTTATTAAGTTGTGCTTGTTTCCCATGTACAAATTTTATTGTCATTGGTTGTGTTGTGGTAGCTTACCCATATTTTTTTGTGTTGTGGTTGTTTGTGTGTTTTTGCGATGATCATATGACATTTGGTTATACGGGAGTAGGGGATGTTACAGATGCTCTAAATGCATGATAGAGACGCGAGAGTGGGAAGATGACTTGGGTTATTTAAAGTTTTTGTGCTATAAATTTTAGAAACAATGTAATTGAGTTTGCTTTATTTCGTTTTGATTTTATTAATTTCGGTATTATATAAGTTGATTTCTGCAATGATATTATGTTTTTTTTTAAGTTTCAATTTTTTCCTCATACTCGAGACATCCGAAAAATCGGGATGTTACATTGAAGACGTCCCCAACGTCCTCGTCCTCTTCCTCTAATGCCACGTCCTCCTCTTCCTCGTGTGGCAACCATGACAGATGACTCCACTAGTTCATGCGCTTCCTGAGTTTGAGGTACCGGGACACAGAGAAGGCGAGTGGTCAATGTTTCCATGGAGGGGATCTCATGATAATTGGTAAGAAGTTGATCTCTAAGATGATCAAAATCAGGATGTAGGACACGAAGGATCAACACCATGTAAAATTTTGTCTAGCTTCTTCTTGATCCTCTAATGCGTCCTCTTTCAAAAACATCCTAAGTTCTTCGACAGTGGGCTTCAATCATGAAGGACACAATATCATGGTTTTCCACTTTAAGAGATGCAAGCTTGTTTGCAGTGTCATAGAGAAGTTGAATATCGTTCTCATAAATGCTTTGAGCTTTCTTCCAAAAGGAGTGACAAGTTTTAAAAGCCTCAGAGATAATAAGAAGTTTGGGTTCCACTCATTTCAATAACAAGGCACACAACTAGAAATCTATTTGTTTCCACTTATTAGCTTTTTCAACAGACACATGGCTTTCATCTTGCTCGAGGTGGTTATAATGCCCTTGGACAAGGAACTAAATTTCAACGGCAGCAAGCCATGATATATAATTTTTTCCATTTAACTTCTCGGAGGTAATTGATGGACTTCTAGAAAAGGAAAGAGTATTGCCAGACACCATCTCTGAAGAAGATGAATTGCACCAACGAGGAATAAGAAAACTCTTAGGGTTTAGACAAACAAAACTGTGATGGTGGCCGACGGTGGTGGACGGTGACGGAAAATGACACCAGACAGATGATACGAGAAAGAAACTAGAGCCAAATCGACCCGTTTTGATACCAAGTTAAATATATTGAAAACCATATATGAAATTAATCACCCTTTTGTTTAATATACACGTAGGGTCATTTATTTATAATAGAAGAAATATGGGTTAAGCCTAAAGTACAAAATAAAAAATAATAACAAACTAACTAAAGATAAAAGATAAAAGATAAATATAAACTAAAGATAATCACTAATACAAGGAAGGGCATTCGCACCGGTTAATTTTAATCATTTGCACCGGTTCTTGAACCGGAGCGTATTCAGACGAGACAAAAAATTGTAGACTTTTTGTTTCGGTTATGGACCGAGTTATTTTGTCTGTCTCTACTGCCTCGGGTAGAACTTGAACCGAGGCAGTAAGATCTATTTTTTTATTTTGATTTCAATCCCAGATTCTAATTTCAAATACCCAAAACTGAAAAACCTTAAAAGATGAACAAGACCCCTCTACAATCCGAAGACATAACCAAGCTGTTTCATAAACTCAGATAACATTGTTTCACAAACAAACTCAGATAACAAATTGTTTCACAAACTCAGATAACACACTCAGATAACAAAACTGAAATGAGATGAATGGCTGAAACCCTAACAAAAATCCCAAATCTGAAAAACCTAATTCTCCAATTCTGCATTTCAGAAACCCTAAAATGTCAAATTGAAAAACAATTCCCTCCACTGTCGCTTCCTCGCAACGCGCCACCGCCACCGCCGCGCCTCACCGCTAACAGACGCGACCCCGCCGCGCCGTGAACTGCCAACGTCCTCGCGCAGTCGTCTCCATCGAAGACCTCACCGCGCCGCGCCTCGCCGCTACCATACGTGACCTCGCAGCGCCGCGCCTCACCACTATCAGACGCGACCTCGCCGCACCGCGCCTCGCCTCGCCGCTATCAGACGCGTCCTCGCCGCGCCTCGCCTCGCTGCTATCAGACGCGTTCTCGCCGCGCCTCGCCTCGCCGCTATCAGACGCGTTCTCGCCGCGCCTCGCCTCGTCGCTATCAGACCCGTCCTCGCCGTGCCTCACCTCGTCGTGCCTCGCCTCGCCGCGCCTCGCCTCCCCGCGTCTCGCCGCGTCTTCGCTGGCCACTCACCTCCATCACAACACTCTCCTGTACTCTGGTCTGCGTTCAAGGGAAGAAGAGAAAGGGAATCTGCGTTCAAGAAGAAGAGAAAGGGAAGAAGAGAAAGGGCAGATCTGAAACTGAAAATAAAGCTGATCCCTTTATTAGGTCACGGGTCTGGACTGCCTATTGTGCCTCGGTTCAAAATATATCCGAGATGATATAATGATATTGCTTCGGTTATTCAGTTTAACCGGTGCCTATTATATCAGAAAATAAAAAAAAAGTAAAAACTATAATGGCAATTTTGAAAATATATTGAACCTTTATGCCTCGGTTTTTGACTTAACCGAGGTAGTAGATATCTGGCGTTTCGGGTTTTTTTAAACCGAGGCATATAACTTCCATAAAACTACGAAAATGCCACGCTTCGGTTCTAGTAAAACCGAGGCGTATATAGCGTGTTAAAATGACGTTTTTTTACTAGTGAATATATCTAACATGACATGATCTTTCACCTAATTCAACTTTTTTTCTTCTTTGTTTTCTTAATCCCTATTTCGTAATTATGAAATTGTGTGAGCTTATCTGCTTGTATCCTTAGTTTTCATTTCTTTGCATCTCGGGAGGTATAGATGTTGCTTGTATTAGAATATTATTTGCTTGTTCTGGTAAGCTTGTTTTATAAATTACTGGGCAATCTATGCCTTCTTGAACAATACTAAAGTCAAAGTAGGAATTATTAATCATTGGCATCATAAATCATTGTCCATTATCTACCTATCGCATTCCCTCTCTGAGAATCATCAATAAAGAAGATAGCCTTCTTGTCTGGTTCATAAGCAGTATGCTTCTAATACTTTCAAGATCAAATATCAAGTGCAGAAAATTTGGTATTTCCTACTGGCCTCATAGGAAGATCAAGTCACTTTATAGTCTTATTCATGATCTTTAGGTCCTTCTTGCATCGCCTTTTTAATTTGATGAACTTTAACACTCTGTATTCTAATTGCTTACTCATTTCAAGAAATATTTTATTCATTTACAGCCCCCACTTGAACTTTATTTATTTTAACATCAGCGTAATTTCGTTAAAGTGCAAGTTTAACCTACTTGTTCAACTAATCTTATTCTTTAAAATATACCGAGGGAATGTGGTGACTTATCTGTCAGCCGTAGCCAACCTGCGACCTTCCTTTTGTAATAGTTTTGGTTAAATCTAGTACATTCAATATATTGAGTTCATTTGAAATTAAGTATATGTATAGCCTTCAGTAGATAGGTGAACTTTCACAATAGCGCATTATTTTGTTGATTAGTTTTATGTTCCCATTTGATCTATAATCCTTGGTTCATTTTTTAAAATAAGAATTTTTTTAACTAAAGTTGTTGGTCAACTTAGTGTATAAGAAGTCAATGACATAAGCTTCTTTTATGTGATAAAGTGTATTATTCCAACAATGGTGAAAGGGATGGAGTAGGTGAACATATTATTTTTCATTTCTCTATATTGCTGTTTTTTTAGGTATATTCTGAGTTGCATTACCAATTTTATGCTAGAATGCATGTGATTTCTTTGTGTTTCATAGTACTAGTTTTGATCATGAGTTAGATTTTTATTATTGTTTTTTAATTAAGGATTTTTACTGATGTTTCTTAATTTTATTATTGATTTTGTTGTAATCGTAGGACTACTTTGAGACTTGAATTTTTTAGATTTGAGACAAAGATAGATGCACATAATCAAAAAAAAGGAGCTTGATAAGCGAATCATTGAAAAATGTTTTGTTTCTTGTGTTATGGAACAAGTTGACATTCCATATATTGCATCAAAAGAAGAGCTATGTTAGCATCTAAGTTTCATATAACTCTAATGATGTTAGGTGTTGTATCTTTAAAAGTTTTTTTTTTGTCGAGGGATATTTTCTTTCTGAAACACTGGATTCAATTATAGGGACTATGTATGATTTTAAAGAGCAAAAAAATAAATCTGGTGATTTATTTTTCCACATTTTTTCTAACGATTGTTTCTTGTCTCTTTATCCTGTGACATGATCATGTACCTTGAAAATTATGAAAATAGAGACAAAGGACATCTAAATTTAAATTATCATAATTTGAACTTTTATATCGATTAAGGATAATAACAGGTATAAAAGTTAAAATTTGCATACAAATTTTGACAACAACAGGTATAAAAAGTGTTTTTAATTAATACCGGTTCAAAGAAAAACAAACAAAAAAAGACTTTTAATATCTATTTTAAAAATAATGGTTGACAAGTGACACTTTTTATATCTGTTCTCAAACTAGTATAAAAAGTCGAATACTTTCTACTCCTCTTACTTTTATATTTGTCCAAAAATTGATATCAAAAGTCTTTTTTAACCATTATAAAAAGCCTTTCTAACATAGTGAACTGAATTGCATCCAGTCTCTCCTAAGAATTCTTGAGATGTTCCATTTATCGTTTTCAAAGATTACATGGGAGTTTAACTCACTCCTAGTTGTGAAATATTATTCACCACACTCTAGGTATCCCTAGACTCCTGTCTAGTTGAGTTGAACCTACTCCTATTTGTACAATATTATTTATCCCTCTTGGTATTCATAGACTCTTATCTAGTTGAGTTTAACCCACTACTTTGTGCAATATGATTCACTACTCCTGGTATCCCTACGTAATCCTAGTTTCTCATTGATACACTACTTAATTGAGTTTCACTAACTCGTGGTTCCCCTAGAAAATTCGTCTAGTCTAAGTATTCTAAATCACTCCTAGTTTTCATATATTTTAGCCACTTTTGACATCTGAATATTCTATTCACTCTTGACACCTAAGTATTGTAGTCACTCTTTACACCTAAGTATTCTAGCCACTCTTGGAACCTAAGTATTTTGATCACTCCTGACATCCCTAAAAAATTCTGGTATACCTAATACATTGCCAAAAAGGTAGAATACTTAGGTGCCAAGAGTTTTAAACTTTAATTTCAAACCAATTAAAACTTTTTTTTATTAATAATTAACTATTTTGTATACCAAAAAAATTTAGTTTAATATCTAACTTAGTCAATATAATAACTAATTAGTTTGGTCTAAATTTGATTGTCATTTAATTATTTTCTTGTAGCGTAAATTCATAAACGCATTTTCATTGAAAATTGTGTCAAGCTTTTGCTATTTTCAATTTTATTTGTGATTAATATTTCATATAGTTTATAGCAATTTAATGCTATAATAAATGCAATATTTAATTTTTATTGAATATTTAGCTATAAATGTAATAAATTTATTGAGAATAATAACTGAACTAGTAACGTTTAATTTAATTTAAGATACAATTTTATCTTTAGTTAAAGCTGTCAAAATGGCTCACAACCCGTGGGTTAGTCCGGCTCATCATAAGTTCGAGTCGGGTTGGATTTGAAAAAATTATATTTTTTTATGGGTCAGATTTCAATTCGACTCATTTAAATCTGGTTCATGCGAGTTGAATCCGTCATGGATCGGGTTGACCCACCAACCCACCTACCTGATTTTATTTTATTAAAATTTAATTTTAATTTTATAAAAAAATATTTATTACTTTTTTTTGTTTGAAAAAATTATTTAAATTCCTTATTTTCAAAATTAATTAAACACCCCGGAGTGAAATTTGGGAGTAAAATTTATTTAAATTTAAATTATAGAAAATTTGTAAATTTTTTTATTTAAAAAAATTGTAATTAAGTGAGTCAGTGAGCCAACCCGTTTACCCATTAACCCGTGGTGCGTCAAGCCGGGTTCGAATTTTTTTTTGCTTGATAATAAATGAGCCGGATTGGGTTGGTTCACTAAGTGACCAACCCGTAGTGAGCGAGTCGGATCGGCCCGAATGACCCGTTTTGACAGCTTTATCTTTAGTGGGTTATGAGAGGTATCGGTAAGAAATTGACAATATTGAAAAAAATGATCAATCCATTTCTTGTTGTGTTTCGTGATAAGTGGTGTTAGCATACCAGTTCATGGTTTTCAAGATACATTAAAAGAAGATTTGAAACTTGAAAGACAGCTAAAGCTAATGCTTATAAGTTCATAAAAATTACAAAATGTCACCGTATTAGTTCATAAAAATTACAAAAAGTCACCGTATCTTGTAATGCTTCATTTTCAATAAAATTGAAACCTATTAGATGCTTTAAAAACTCATTTTTATACTAGTGTTTTCAAAACTGTGAATTTAAATATCTTTTGGTATTTTCAAAATTTTTATTGATTAATATTTTATATATTTTCATCCATTTAATGTTATAATAAATATAATAAAATGCTAATAAATGAAATATTTAATATTAAATTATACACGTAATATATTTATTGAGTCATGGTAACATTTATTTCAATTTAAGATATTATTTTATATGTAGTGTGTAAGGTGAAGTATAATATTTTAATACTATAATAAATGCAATATTTAATATCATTGACTATTTACCCGTAATAAATATATTGAGAGTAATAACTAGACTAATAACGTTTATTTCAATACTATTTAATTTAATAAATATATTGGTAGTGTTTAGCTTTACATGTAATATTTATTGAGATAACTGAACTAGTAAGTAATTCACAATCTTGAGAAAATGATCAATTCATTTCTTCTTGTGTGTTTTGTGATAAGTGGTGTTAGCATACCAGTTCATAGTTTTCAAGATACACTCAAAGAAGATTTGGAACTTGAAAGACAACTAAAGCTAATCAATAAGCTTCCTATCAAAACTATTCATGTATTTTTTTTATTATCTTTTATATTATATTGAATATAGTCACATTATATTCAGTAATTTTCTTTTATTTATTGAATTTTAAATTTTGAAGACCAAAAATGGAGACATAGTTGATTGCATTGATATTTACAAACAACTAGCATTTGATAATCCTTTATTAAAAGATCACAAGTTACAGGTAGGTATATATATATAATCATACTTTAAGTCTTTTTTTATTGCATTGCTTGTGACTTAAATATATATATATCTTTAATTGCAGAGAAAACCTAGTTTTCAAAAATCAAGTACGAAGAATATAGGAAAGAAACCTAATTTTAAACTTGAAAGAGTCAAATGTCCTACAGGGTTTATTCCTGTTCGGAGAACAACAAAAGAAGATCTTATTCGAGAAAAAAAATTATTAAACAAGAGTATTCTTGTTCAAGGCATTCCTAGTGTTCATGTATGTTGTCTTCTTGTCAACCGAATTTCAAATTTTCATGATTTATTTTTGTTAGTTATATCATGTTTAATTCTTAAATTTGTATTTTTGCAGCTTGCAGAATTAGCTCTTTCATCGAAATTTAGTCCATACTATGGTGTTGAAGGAAGAAATAGCGTTTATAATCCACAAGTCACTAAAGGTCAAATGTCTCTTTCTCATGTGTGGGTTCAAAATGGACCCAACAATAAAATCAGTCTTGGATGGCAAGTCAGTCTTAATTTTATTATTATACCATTTTTTCCAATAAATATTATATGAAAAATATATTTAATTTGTGTTTATTTGTGTGCAATCTCACATAGGTAAGTGAAGATTTGTACGGTGACAATAAAACTCATTTATACGCATCATGGACGGTATGAACTCAACATGAACATGAAGTTCCAATTTTGCTTCACATTTTTTTTAATTCAAGAAGCCTTTTGTTAAAAAAAATAACAAACATGAATATTTCCTTTCTTCAAAATTTAATGTGATGTTAAAAAATATACAGAGAGACAATTTTCACAAGACAGGATGTTACAATGTTCGATGTCCAGGTTTCGTTCACACTAATTCTGAAATTTATCTTGGTCAACATGTCGGAGCTACATCTTCTTATGGTGGACCAATTTTTGATTTTGACAATTATATTAGCATGGTAATGATCTTGGCATAAATTTTTCATGTAATATTATATGATACATGGGTGAGGTCGTAATGTTGACAAAATTGTGTACATGGATTTTCAGCACGCAGTAACCAAAGACTGGTGGATTCAAGCAAGTGGTGAAGATATCGGATATTATCCTGCAAAGCTATTTTCTAACTTGACTTTGGCAGATAAAGTAGGGTGGGGTGGAAGAACATTGACTCCTCACGGTTCTCACAGCCCTCCAATGGGATCTGGACATTTTCCAGATAATGACCTTTATCATTCAAGTTACTTCAGAACTATTTCCTTTGAAAATGCAATTAGAATAAAGAATGGACCGGAAATATATCAAACAGAAAAGTACGTCGACAAACCTAATTGTTTTGGCCTTAAGTACTACGGCAATCTTCATGGCATTGCTGGATATATGGTCCAATTTGGAGGACCTGGTGGCATGTGTGATGATTGATTAGTCTATTTTAGTTATTTATGAACTTCAAAAATAAATATAGTTACTATCAACATTATTAATAATTTCATTTTCTACCATTCTCGTGTTTTGATCGATACTTTTAATATTTCGATACTAAAAAAATATTGATAAGATATGACCAAATTCAATACAATAAAAAATATATCAACAAATGTAATGCATATAAGAATATCGATATAAATAGAGCATTGATAAACCTACACCAAGTTGGCAAAACATAAGTGCAACTATAACCTATTTAAGATTATGAATTTTTAAAAAGCAACGCATATATAAAATTTTTCCAGATTTCTTAGACAAAATAGAAAAATAATATATTTACAAATGTGCCTCAATAAAAAGTAATGACACAACTCAACTCAACTTCTTTTAAAAATCAAGTGTCATTTTATATGGCTTAATTACTAATTTAGTTGCTATATTTATTATTTTTATTCCATTTGGTCACCTAATTTTTCATTATTTATTTAAGTTTCATTTTGTATTAAATCGATTCAATTTAATCACATTACGATCTTAGTATCATGTGTTAGTGTCAAGGTTAACATTATAGGCCAATGTCAGTGTCAAGAACTAGGGTTTTGTATTTAGTTCCATTTTTACATTTATTTTTTGACTCACTTAGTGTCAATTTTATGTAAAATCGAGTAATGTTGTTCATGTCAAAAATATAGTTGAATTCAATTTACTTACAAATAAAAATAAATAGATTTCATGAAAAATGTAATGAAATATTATTTCTTTTGTAAAATTGATTCATATAAGTAGATAAATTAAGTTAAAAATGTAAAATATCTTAATGATTTAGTTTATACTTCATGTTCATGTGAATATTAGCTTTTTTTTTTGGGAATTAAATATATAAATAAGCTAACAAAGTTGATGGAATCGTACTTGACGTAGTTCTCCTTTTGTATTTTTACTTTTTATAGTTTAGCTCTTAAGGAGCATGGGTTACTATAAATACCCAGCTCCTCTATTGTATTGGGACTTTTGAGCTTAATGATATGCTGCAGAATTGGTTTTCCAGCTTTTGTGCTCTTAAGTCACCTTTGAATTACTACTTCTTCTCCTTTCCTCAAGCTTCCTTCCTCTGTAGGAAGGCCTTCTGAGTTGTGAGGCTTCACCCATACACCTTTCCTCCATTAAAACACCTCAAACACTGCATCAGTTCATCCATCCGCTGCACCATTATTCATTACTGGTTTCCTCTGGCCTGGAGCCTCTTCCTACACGTTTCCAGCTGGGAATTGGTTTCCATCAAGTGGTATTCAGAGCAAGGTCGAACACGCTTCGAAGATAAGTATCGATTTCCTTGTGTCTTTTCGCTTTGTCTTGATTCTGAGTTTCTGTTTTGCGTTTCTGTTTCGCCTCTCTGTTGTGTTTCGTTAATTTCTGAGTTGTTCATCATTTTCCTTTAATGTCTTGATTTGTTTTTCTGATTTGAATTGTTGCAAATCTTGTTTCGGTCTCCAAGTTGCGTTTCCTGTGCCTTGAGTCTTATTTCATTTTAATTCGGTGAATCTTCTTATTTGAGTCTTTTAAGTTTTAAAATCTACTTCTGTTTTGTCTATGTCATGTTGCTTTGCTTATTTTGTCATTTTAAATCTGTGTTTAATTGGTTTAGTATTCAATTTCGTGAGTACTTGAAGTTAACCTTGGTGTAATTTCTGTCAAGCCTCAAAAGCTATGACTCATTCGAATGAATAAGCTGGCTGACAGATTTCCATTGGCAATTTTGAATGATTGCATTGTCATATCTGATTTGAGTTTGGTTGTTACTCACAAATGCACACCATATGAGCTATGAAAAGTTTAATTAAGAGCTTTTTGTACTTGGCAGTAGTTAAAATTGACTTTTGATTTGCAAGTTTCCTTTGAATTCATTGTTATCTGTGAACTAAGTTTGGTTCTATAAGTTGAACTGCTAGCCAGTAACAAGTACACATCTCATAAGCAATGAAATACATGGCATAGCTTGGTGGTACTTTGTGAAAACACAGCATTCTCTTGTTTCAATTACACCGAGATTGAATCTGTCTTAGTGTCTTGTGTGTGTGGTTGTATTCTATACTTAGTATTAGATCATTACTAAGTTCTAACATCAGTACATCCTAGAGTCATTGTGTCTGAGTGCTTTAATTTCTTTTCTGCAGAATTAAATTTGATTTGACTTGTGTTACTGCACCTTTGTGTCAAAGTTGTTCTGGCTTAAAATTTGTAAGTGGTTGATGATTAAGTCCACAAAAATCTGCATCACATCAGCAGTACTTGTAATCTTGTACAAAACAAGCACTAAATCTGTGATTTGAATTTGAACATAGCAGTAACACTTGTAATTGGAGTTGATTCTACTCTGAAATAAAGTGAATCAGTTTGAACATTTGTTTACAAAAAATTCTGCAATTTGTTCTTGATCTTTTTATTGCTTTTGAAATCTACTCTAGAACTGATCTTAGGATCCTGTTTGAGTGCTTACTTTGATCAAAAGCTTTGTTTCTTGATTGTCATTGTTGAATGTCTTAGTTTTGTCTCAATGCATGTGCATTCTATTCTGCTGTTCTTAATTTGAGCTTTAATTATTTTTTTTCATCTAATCTAGAGTCTGTCTACAGTGGTTATTGTATTGTGCTGTCAATTCCTTTGCTTTAGTGGCTGTCCTGTTCTGTTCTGGTTTCTGATTTTGACCTTAGCCTAGCCATTCTTGATTGAGAAGCTTGTTACACTCTGGTTTATGGAATTTGAAAGAGGGTTTGTGTGCTTGGTAGCATCTTAGGTGGTGGTGGTCTAAAAGACTCTCCAGTTTTGTACTGCCAAGGGAGAATCTCCCTTCCAAACCTTTTAATTTTAGTGCTTTAAGCTTCCAGAGAGAAACCTGAGTTTGTCAGCTTTGTGTGGCTACATCTAAAGCCAAATATCCTTGTGAGAGCGTGTTCTTACTTCAGTTCTGAATCTGAATTGTGCTCACCATTATATTTGTGCAGTTTTTGTTTTGATTTCCATTTATAGGTGGTGTTATGTCAAGAGTGAATTACAAAAAAGCTGCAACAGTGAAGAAGTTGAACAAGGAGTCTCATGAAACGTGAACTGAAATGGGCTTTGGGAGTGCAGACCAGAACCTTCACTGATACAGTTGTAGAACTTCAACAGAGTCTAGCTTAAGCAATCAGAGGCAGAAACACTTCATGTGGGAGTGTTGAACTAAAGGGAGTCTTTCACCTTAATTTGCTTCTGTTTTGGTTGAACTATTCCTATTATAGCTTGTTATTGCTTAGCATTATTTGAAGGTTGATCTGGTATGATAGTTTTTGTAGACTAGGATTAGTCATTCTGTATTGGAATTGTTTCTGCATTGCATTGGATTGGTCAAGTTTTGATTAGTCTGGTTGGTTGTTTAATCAGATTGGTTTCAGCCCTGAATCACATCTATTTGCATCTGGTTAAATATACATTTCCATGTGTATTTTGCGGGATTTTGATGTAACTTTGTGTGTGCATAGCTGAATTGATTGAACCTTTAGTTTGAGCAGAAGATTTATGAAGAAACAGTAGCAGAAACATCTCATTTGGGAGTTGTGAATTTAAGGGAGTTTGCTTAAAATGTTTTATTTGTTATAACTGGCAATTGTTAAAATTGGGTGGACTGCTGATTTGATTGGAATTCAGTTTGTGCAGGAGTTTAATTGAGAAGCAGCAGAGTTTCACTAGAAAGATTGGAAAGCTTGTGCAGCCAAAAGAAAGGGAAGATGAGACTAGCCAGGAGATTCAAAAGCATTGATTCCAGAAGCTGTCAAGAAGCAACAAAATTGAGCAAAAGTGTAGTTGGAGCAGGCTAGCAGCTGTCTTCTGAACTAAAGGGAAGACTTTAAATTGTTGTGTATCTCTTCTTGTAATTTGTTTGCATCAAGTTCTCTAATCCACATGTTATATACTGTTTTGCAGGAGTGGTGAATCAGATTCAAAGAGAGTGGAATCCAGAAGCTAGAAAAGAGGAAAAAATAAGCTGCCTGAAACAGCAACATCAGTGTACGTATTTTAGCACAAGGCCTTGGCATCAAAAGTGGATTGTAGCTAAACCAGGACCAGACCGTAGCAGCATGCGTATTTTGTTCCATTTGATGTGTAATAGGCTGATAGGCTATAGTTTTCTTTTAGTTTCAATTTTGTTTGTAATAGGCTCGTGTTAGCCACTGTTAGCATTAGGTTTTTTTTTGTTTTGTAAAAGGGCCTTTTATAAAGTCCAAGTTCTTTGGAAGAGTCCTTGGTGCTCTTTCAAACTCTTGGCAACTTTAACTTGCTTTAATTTTAGCATAGCTAGACAGGTGAATGTGTCTTGTTAGCCAAAGCTACAAGCTTCACCATAGGAGTAGACTTTAATATTGACTTGATTTGTGTATCTCGTAGGGGTCATTAGAGTCCGTGAAGTGTTTTGTTTGTTTGATTTTGTGTTCACGTTTAGGGGTGATTAGGCTAAAAGGGATTAAACTCTAAGCCTTTTCACACATTAGAGTCCGAAGAGTCTAGTATTTTAGTGTTTAATTGTTTGAGTTGTGTAATTTGTTTCTAAAGGTGATTTTAGTTTAAGGGGTAATTAGTTAGTAGCCTAAGACACTTCTGGCAAGGCAAGACTTGGTACTTAAGCAGCTCTTTAGCTCACCTCTCTTACCTGGGACTTGTCTAAGTGAAAGTTTTGAACCCTTTAAATTAAGAAAACTTTTAAAAACAAAGATGTCTTCTTATGGTTCATATAGGTCTTCTAGGTTAGATAATGTTGATGAAATGTTCAAACAAGCTAGGAATCTTCCATCTTTTGGTAAAGACATAGGTGCATTAACATACCTTGCTTGGGAAAAAGAAATTGATAAAATAAATCCTTGTTTTTATGAAGAGAGTGAATATTATGTTCTTAGTATATATCTCTCTAAGTTAGAAGAGCATGCAAGAGAGTGGTGGAATGAAAGACAATATCATGTTAGGAAAGGTAGAAAGTCTTCCATATGTGATTGGCATGATTTAAAAGCTTGCATGAGAAGAAAGTTTGTGCCTTCAAGCATTAAAAGAAACCTAGAAATAATTAGGGATTGCATTAATGATGGAAAATTATTTCTTGAGAGTTTAAATGATCATGGGTTTCTTCGTAGAGAATTAGAATTTGGAGCAAGACTTAAGGAGATCAAGGATAAGAAAAGAGAAAGAGAGATTGAGAGAAAAGAAAAGGAAGAAAGGAAAGAAGAAGAGAAGAGAGAGAGAGAACAAATAGAGAAAAGAGAAGAGAGAAGAAGAGAGGAATTAAGAAGAGAAGAAGAGAGAAAAGAAGAAAAGAGAGAAAGGCAAGAAAGAGAAAAGAAAGAAAAGGAGAAATTGTTACTGATGACAAATCCTATTCTTTCAAAGACTGTGGAACCTAAAAGGGAAGGTTTCCAAATCTTTACTTCTTTTCCAATAATTGATTACTTTTCAATTTTTGACTTCTCTTTCAAATCAATTGTCATGAAAACATTTTCAAAATATGACAATTCAAATCTTGAGTTATTCTTAAGAAAACAATTAATTCAAGATAAAATTGAATTTGGACTTCTAAAATTTTCAAAGATTACTAATCAAAGTATTAGAAGTTCTTATTCTTTTGTTTTTAAAGAAAAATTCTTTCTTGGATTGATATTAACCGAAGATATATTTGATGTGTATTGCAGATTCGTGTTTGATCCAGGAGGAAGAAAACTAGATCTAAAAGAATAAGGCCACTCCAAGATGGCCATGCTCCCAAAGATTGTGTGGAGCTTCTTCATAAGGCGATCACCAGATTTGAGGACAAATCTTTTTTTAAGAGGGAGGGTATGATGGAATCGTACTTGACGTAGTTCTCCTTTTGTATTTTTACTTTTTATAGTTTAGCTCTTAAGGAGCATGGGTTACTATAAATACCCAGCTCCTCTATTGTATTGGGACTTTTGAGCTTAATGATATGCTGCAGAATTGGTTTTCCAGCTTTTGTGCTATTAAGTCACCTTTGAATTACTACTTCTTCTCCTTTCCTCTAAATGATAAGGTTCAGTGGACTTCTCACAACGTCGCGGGCAGCGAACCGCCCACGTCGCCGCAATCCGAACACTTCACCGGACCATTCAATCGGTAGGAGCAACGGGCGGTGTGTACAAAGGGCAGGGACGTAGTCATCGCGAGCTGATGACTCGCGCTTACTAGGAATTCCTCGTTGAAGACCAACAATTACAATGATCTATCCCCATCACGATGAAATTTCAAAGATTACCCGGGCCTGTCGGCCAAGGCTATAGACTCGTTGAATACATCAGTGTAGCGCGCGCGCGGCCCAGAACATCTAAGGGCATCACAGACCTGTTATTGCCTCAAACTTCCGTGGCCTAAGCGGCCATAGTCCCTCTAAGAAGTTGGCCGTGGAGGGTTACCTCCACATAGCTATTTAGCAGGCTGAGGTCTCGTTCGTTAACGAAATTAACCAGACAAATCGCTCCACCAACTAAGAACGGCCATGCACCGAAAAGACAAATCAAAAGTATAAAACACATATTTTTTATTTTCTCAAATATTTTTTATTTTTTATTTCTTGAGAGTTTAAATGATCATGGGTTTCTTCGTAGAGAATTAGAATTTGGAGCAAGACTTAAGGAGATCAAGGATAAGAAAAGAGAAAGAGAGATTGAGAGAAAAGAAAAGGAAGAAAGGAAAGAAGAAGAGAAGAGAGAGAGAGAACAAATAGAGAAAAGAGAAGAGAGAAGAAGAGAGGAATTAAGAAGAGAAGAAGAGAGAAAAGAAGAAAAGAGAGAAAGGCAAGAAAGAGAAAAGAAAGAAAAGGAGAAATTGTTACTGATGACAAATCCTATTCTTTCAAAGACTGTGGAACCTAAAAGGGAAGGTTTCCAAATCTTTACTTCTTTTCCAATAATTGATTACTTTTCAATTTTTGACTTCTCTTTCAAATCAATTGTCATGAAAACATTTTCAAAATATGACAATTCAAATCTTGAGTTATTCTTAAGAAAACAATTAATTCAAGATAAAATTGAATTTGGACTTCTAAAATTTTCAAAGATTACTAATCAAAGTATTAGAAGTTCTTATTCTTTTGTTTTTAAAGAAAAATTCTTTCTTGGATTGATATTAACCGAAGATATATTTGATGTGTATTGCAGATTCGTGTTTGATCCAGGAGGAAGAAAACTAGATCTAAAAGAATAAGGCCACTCCAAGATGGCCATGCTCCCAAAGATTGTGTGGAGCTTCTTCATAAGGCGATCACCAGATTTGAGGACAAATCTTTTTTTAAGAGGGAGGGTATGATGGAATCGTACTTGACGTAGTTCTCCTTTTGTATTTTTACTTTTTATAGTTTAGCTCTTAAGGAGCATGGGTTACTATAAATACCCAGCTCCTCTATTGTATTGGGACTTTTGAGCTTAATGATATGCTGCAGAATTGGTTTTCCAGCTTTTGTGCTATTAAGTCACCTTTGAATTACTACTTCTTCTCCTTTCCTCTAAATGATAAGGTTCAGTGGACTTCTCACAACGTCGCGGGCAGCGAACCGCCCACGTCGCCGCAATCCGAACACTTCACCGGACCATTCAATCGGTAGGAGCAACGGGCGGTGTGTACAAAGGGCAGGGACGTAGTCATCGCGAGCTGATGACTCGCGCTTACTAGGAATTCCTCGTTGAAGACCAACAATTACAATGATCTATCCCCATCACGATGAAATTTCAAAGATTACCCGGGCCTGTCGGCCAAGGCTATAGACTCGTTGAATACATCAGTGTAGCGCGCGCGCGGCCCAGAACATCTAAGGGCATCACAGACCTGTTATTGCCTCAAACTTCCGTGGCCTAAGCGGCCATAGTCCCTCTAAGAAGTTGGCCGTGGAGGGTTACCTCCACATAGCTATTTAGCAGGCTGAGGTCTCGTTCGTTAACGAAATTAACCAGACAAATCGCTCCACCAACTAAGAACGGCCATGCACCGAAAAGACAAATCAAAAGTATAAAACACATATTTTTTATTTTCTCAAATATTAAAATTTAAAAATTACAATAAGAACATTACATCTCCATTTTTAATATTTTGTTTTTATTTAAAGGGTGAGTTGGTTCTTGTTGTCAATAATCAACTTGATTGTCAAATAAGACTAGTGAACACATAACATTTTGATCAAAATGTTTAAAAATTTATAAGTTTAAAATAAATATTGTTAAACCCTATAAAATACCATTTTAGAAGTCGTAGTAGTTTAAAAAATAGTGAGACCAGATGATTTTAATACTAAATGGTTTTATATAAATAGTTTTGCTACTCATGGCATACTTTTTAGTCATGGCCAAGCACATTCAAGAAGAGTTAAGGTCATCAATGGAAGATGAACCAAGATTTTCTCTTTTGGGCCATGTTGAGCACTCATGGAGCATCGAGTATAGTAGGAATAATTTGGCCCTTGTATTTTGGACAAAATAATCTAGGATTTATTTGAGTTTTGTATTATGAGCTAAGTAGTGTAGGATTTAATTTCGGCCTTGTATTTTGGGCCAAGTAGTGAAGGGGTTTTAGATCACTTGGGTCAACAAAGGTCAATGTCTAATGTTGACCCAAAGTGGATGTCCATGAGCTTAGATTGTCCATGTGGTCAAATTTTTAACCTAGCTTGGTGGACAAGGGTGCATGAGACCTCCTCCTATTAGAAAATATGTTTGCCTTTGTCTCCAAGTTAGGTCAAGGTAGTGTTTTTAGGATTTTACTTCTACATTTTTGAGACACCTTAGCCTATAAACAAACATGTTTCCCATTCTTGTATTCACCTTTGATTTAGAGTATTGTTATGCTATCAATTTTGAGTCATAATACTCTTATAAGGTCACCCTAGGCTAAGCAACCCACATGGCATCCTCTAGTCACATTCCTCTAAGAATTGGCCTAACCTCTCTTAGAGCATCACAAACACCACCTCCACAATCAACAAACATCATCAAAACCGAGAGCTTTAGCTCCCTCTCACCAAATTCTGCAAACATTCATCCATACACCATGACTATCGCTTATTCTTCTATATTTGTCCCAAGTTAGTTAGGAGGATTTCCATCACTTAGTATTAGAGCTTGGTTATTTTTTTTTTGTTTCCCCTTGTGTTTTCCTAACCTTGTCTTATTATAGTTCTCTTGAAATGGTTCAAATCAACCTCCCTTACTTTGCAGTAAACGTTGACAATTTTCAAAATTAAACTATATCTAGCTCAAAGGTCCAAGGCAAGCGTACCGAATCGTATCAAGTAATAATAATTGGTAAGACCAAGTATCGTTTTCCTAGAGACTCACAACCTAGACATTCATATGGTTTCTTGATTAATTAGGACTTGTAAACAAAATAATTTTGTTTATATTGCGAAAAATAAATATGAATGCAAGTGTTGATCAATTGACTTGAAAGATGCAAAGGTGATTGATATAAAATATGGAATGATTATGTTGTTAGGGTTTCTGACTTATCCTATCCACTCTCATGTATTTATGAATTCATCTTCTTCATTAATGTTAATGTCACTTTCTAATTTACATTAAACCCGATGTCTCGGTGAAGAAAACCTATTCTTAATTACTAGTTCACAATGTCTTGTATCCCTAGCAATTAATTATGCATTACATTCACACAGAAGCTTAAACGCAACCAACCCATCTATTCCTATCTCTAGGTAATATTGCTTTTGGGAGAATTTCCTCAGTTCTAGATTTGCCTATATGTGTCCATATCGATAACATCAATAATCATGCAATTGAATGAGTTAAACAAAGCATGCACAGAGCGTAGAGGAAAAACCCTAACAAATAATGAAGTAAAGCATTTATAATATAAATCAAGTCAATAGAAAAGAGTTTCAAAGGATTACATCGTTTCCCCAACAATAATGGAGGTTTAGTTCACCATAATCATGGTGAATTTAGATGAAACTATGGAACAGAATGAAATATAAAACCCTAAAAGTTGAAGATTGGAGCTTCCGCATCCAAAATCGCCCTTCAAGGGGTGAAAGGAGTATGTTTTCGCCTCTTTCTACCAAAAGATATGAACCCTAGGTCGTCCAAAACCTTAAATAGTTCATAAAAATATTAGCAAAAATGGCCCAAGCCTACGTCATCAGCACTCAACGCCCCCAAAGGGCGCTCAGAGGTAGCTACGACACTCAGATGACCCTCAGCGGTGGCGCCCAAGCGTAAAACAGTGCTTTCAAAACCAAATTGGCGCTCAGCGGTGGCGCCCAGGCGTGAAACAGTAGTTGTAGCACTAGAATGACGCTCAGCGGTGGTGTTGAGGCGTGAAAAAGTAGACTTGGCGCTTAGGGCCCAAAAATGACGCCCAGCGCTATCTGCGGTTCTTGTATGTGCTACCTTTCCAAACTTTCCTCACTCCAATTCCTTGCAACTTCATCTTCTTCATCCAATTCATCTTAATTCCTATCAAAACATGGAAAACCAAGCATAAAACCAATAATACCACCTTTAACTCTCTTATTCTCACATCTTAAGCAAAAGCATGATTTCAAGCTAGTTTCTAAGTCATAAAGGGTGTTTTTAATGTCAAAATTAAGTATAAAAATAACAGTTTTTCAACCGTTATCAGTTCCCCCCATAACAGACGTCTAAATAAAATAAAAATTTTTTTTTTAACTTTTTCGTTTAGTTTTGGCATCCAGTTAGGGGAGTCGACGTCTAAATAGTTGTTTTATTTACATAAAATACCACCGGTCGTTTTTTACATTGGATATTCCAGGGTCGGACATCTAAAGGGTGACATTAAAGACCTTTTCTGCATAAGTGTCCCCTTTTCCTATAATAGTTGTCATTCTATTATGTAAGTCAATCATTTTGAAAAACTTCTATTTTTAGTAGGTTTTTAATACGGATAGAATTTTGTTTTGTGTTTGAGTCTTCTCGATAACGGTTGAATTTATCATTATTTGTGATGTAATTTTGATACTAAATTAACCTTTTTTGACTTTGAAGCTTGCTTAAACTCTTGTTTTAGTTGAATTGGGTGAATAAGTGAATAGAGGTTATACTTAATGATTTTTATCACTAATTCCCTCAATTTTGTAGGTTATTGGTATGATTGAAAGAGGAGCAAAAGTATCAAGGAGTTGGAACCTAGAAGGGACAACAAAAGCACCAAGAAAGAAGGTTGAAGAAGGTGCAGGGCGCCTGGTTGCCATTTTCTAGGGCCCTGGGCGCTGGTTGTCACACAACCACGCTTGGTTGACCTCTTTAGGGGCCCTCAACGTTGGAGGTCTCGCAAGGGCGCCTGCTTGCCCCCGTTTGGGGCGCTGAACGTCACTCAACTACACCGTAGGATGCCTGGTTTCCCTCAGCCAGGACGCTGAGGGCTAGTCTCTTCGCAGTTGCGCCTGGTTGCCCCACTTAGTCTCTTTAGGGGCCCATGATCCAACTTTGATCTATTTAAAGGCTTCTACACATTAGGGTTGGTATCTTTGGACGACTGAAGCACAAAAACACAATTTTTGACCCTTTGGAGAGAGATTGGGCATGCGGGAGCTTTCCGTCTCACTTTCTAGGGTTTCCATTCATTCATTCTTCCATTGTACACCAAGGTTCTCCATGACAATCGAGAACTAAGCTCATTTGTTGTTGGGGATGATGTAACCTCTAAACTTTCATGTATTTGAACATGGTTTAAATATTTTATGCTTCTTTCATTGAATGTTAGTAATTTTCTCCTATTCTTTATGCTTGTCTTGTTTTGGCAATTCATGACTTGATGTTTGATTTGTTTGAGTATAGGGAAATATCTTATGAATCATGATCTAGAGGATTTCACCCAAAGGGAATATTGCCTAGGGATAGGGATAGGACGTTTGGTTGTCTTAAGCTTCTTTTCTTAATTCGGAATTGGTTATTAGGGATTCAAAGGATTGAGGTCTAATAATTAAGACTAGGCTTTTTATGCCGAGGGATCGGGTTCTAAGTAATTTCGTGAGTGACATTAACATTCCAATGAAGAAGATGAGTTCTAATATGCTTGAAAGTGAAGTAGGTGAAATCTAACCCCAACAACATCATCATCTCATATCATCAATATCATTCATTCATTCTTACTTTTAGTTCCAAAAGATCAAGATTTTACATTCAAGTTTAGGTTTACTTTTATTGCATTTTACCCTTAATCATTGGAATCATTCTTTAATCTTAATTGGTTAAGGTATTACATGATTGTTTAGTAACACGAGCCTCTTGGGAATCGATGCTTGGTCTTACCATTTTATATTACTTGATACAATTTGGTACACTTGTCAATGAGTTAACACTTCTCCATTTATTGATCTTTGTCTTCTGTCTACTCGTACGTTCTCTTATTCAAAATATTTAGCTTTCCTTAACCATTAAGTACTTGAATAGTGTTAATGTAAAAATTATTTTTTCCATGCTTCTAATATAGCACGTTGTAAAGCTTTATGATTTTATTTTAAATGCTTAGATTCTCTACCTAATAAAAGATTGTTTCAAGAAATACTTTTATCATTCAGAATATACACTATAGAGTTTATAAGAACTTCCTTTGTTTAATAATAATCGTTTAGTTTGGGAAGTTTGTGCGTTTAGAAATAAAAACTCAATTGCAGGTTTTGTAAGAGAAGCGTTTAGGCAAGAGAGGAAGTAATTGAACATATATTTTCTACTCGCTTACTCCAACTGAGTTATGTCTAGTGTCCTCCGCAGAGGGTTCCACTATAATCTCCGCAAGATTACACTGAGTATTCGCACCACTCTTGGTGTTCTTAATCAGCGAATAACCACTTATTACCCTAAATTAGATGAGTATTCTCACCACTCTTGGTCTCCTCAGTCAGTAAAGACAATGAAGCTTCAGAGTATTTCTTTTCTTCTCTTTTCTCTTCTCATTTTCTACTTAGATGAATTTTTTTTCTAGAGCTCTTTGTTTTCTTTTTGAACACTTCTCAGGATGAATATTTCGTTGTAAGTTTTTCTCTAGCTATCCTCTTTATTCATTTCAAATCTCTTGTATTTATAGGTATTTGTATAAATGTCTGTTAAACTAAGTTTTTGGCCTTGATTATTGTGATTTATCTTTCTTCATGTACAATAGTCGTTGGATAAAGTCAACCAGTTAAAGTATGCATGCTTTTTCAATACTTTTCTTGAAATAGGTTGTACGTTCTTTTAGACATGGCTTTAAATGAAGAATATTCTGTGAATATCTCTTTTGTCTCTAACGTCCACTTTTGATATTTGATTTCAGGTTTTGTTGATGCATGTAGAATAGCTCATCTACAAATAATAGAGTAGATTGTGCATCTAGCATATATGTGTTTTCTTATCACTTTTGTTGTTTTTGAACGTTGAGCATTTAATGTCCTTTAATGTTTGTTCAAAACAACAAAGTGCTTTTTTATTTCCTACCGTTGAGGTAGTGTTGACAATTAAGCTTTTCTTCCAAAGATACCAAACTTTGATTAAGGACTTCATCATCTGATGAAGTATCTTTTTAGCTTATGGTATCATTTAGGTAGAGTAAAAGCTTTTGTTATTTTGCCATTACAAGCAAACAACATTTAGCTTTGTTTGTGCTTTCAGTTTTAGTCTTTTAGTATGTTTTGTCAATGATATCGTCTTTTGACATTGTTTTGTTTTCCCGAGAGCTAATCTGAATACCCTTTAGGTATGATAAGCTTTACACTTTTATCTTCAATTCTTTTAGACGCTTTTGACTTATTTTATCATTGCGTTTGGGTGTTTGGCTTAGCTATTTTTCTGTTTCCTAAAATCCTAAGTGTTTTCCTAAGTTTCTGTTTTGGAGATTTTGGTTCTAAGTCTTTGTATTTTCATCCTATGTTGTTTTCAGATTATTATTCCATTTAATGTTATTTGGTCAAACTTCAAAACATGAGATCGTTTAGGCACATAGACGATTTTGTCTTAACAAAAACCAAACATATTTTATAATGGTAGAATAACTAATAAACAATATCATACATGTGCGTTATTGGTTTTTACTATGTCAAAGAACTTTTAGTACTTTTTTGTGCAACCATGGCATTTTTTCCCTTATATTCATAATATAGATACAAGTTTAAACTTCGAACTTGTGTTATCATGTTGCCTAATGTATAGGCTTATGGTATGATACATGTTAAAGGATTGAATTTGTTATATTATGTTCAAGTACGAGTTAAATGAGGGAACCAATTATTAGATATAATTTTTTGCTGATTCTGGAAGGAAAAGGTAAGGAATAACTTTATTTTTATGCATAGGAAAACTATGTATGTAATAATATAGTAACAGGTTAAATAGGTAAGGTTAAAATAGATGGAAGGCTACTAACGTAGAGGTTGGAGTGGAATAGAATGAAATTATGATGGTAGCAATCAAGAGAGGACCTTAGGAATGGGTCAATTAAATTGGAAGTCCAAGGGTTGTTCATTGTCAAGAATACCACATTCTGTTTATTCCTATTACTTATTCATTCTTCTAATTATAATGATATTTTCTACTTTTGGGTTTCTAATGTCCAAAACAACCCAATAACAATTATTGTAGGTATTACGTTTGTCGCTACATATATGAAGGAAATTATCACATATTGTGAAGGAGGGACAATTCTAACTTATGTAAGTTATCTTCATTGTCAATTTGTAGTAAAATTTTAATTGACTAATTTTATATTGTTTTTCTTTGTTGTAGTATTTTCCTAGTTGCAGATCTCAACAATATCATGACAATCAAATCTTTGAAGTTGGGAAAGATTGGTGTTTATATGCCATTAGTACATGCTTATAGGTTATGTTATGGTTATGCAGATGCTTATAGGTATAAATAGGTTATATATGGCACGGTTGTATATATTGCTTTATAAAGCAATGTCATGTCATGACACGTACTGAACGACTCAACGTTTATTTTTAAAATATTATTGTACCAATAGTTTTTATTAATACACTAAAGTATGTACATATTTTGAAATATTATTATACTGGATGACTCAATGATTATATATTGGCTTTGTCTGTTTCATATTTTTTATAATATTTTATATGTTTTGTATATAATAGAATCAATAGATAGACAGATTTAAAAAAATGATGTTTAATTAAAAATTAAAAAAATTATTTTTTTAAAAAAAAAATTGAACATTAGATAACCACTAGTACAACTAGAGGAAATGACACCGGTTGCTTTTGCTTATAGACACCGGTTCTACAACCGAGGCATATACAGACGAGGTAAAAAAGGTAAGTTTTATGCCTCGTGATGGCAACCCCTTTAGGGACTTTCCATCTAAAGAAGTATCAACTTTACTCTAAGACCAAGAAAGGGAAGTTGAATAAAGGACTTAATATTTTCTTTCTAAGTCTTAGAATGTTCTCTTTAACTAAATACTTGTTTTGTAGGTCACTAATAAGAGTGGAAAACCATAGCCAATCAACCAAAGAATCTTGGTGAACTAAGGGAAGCAAAGGAGGTAAAGAAAGGAAGAAAGGAAGTGCTTTTTGGATTGGAAAAGCAAAGTTGATATACAACATACGGCCAACCAAGCAAACCAGCGTTTCCACTTTCTTTTAAAGCATGTTTTCAATGTTTACCGTATGGAACATGTGGCCAGCTGTATAGCTTCTCCTGCACACTTCTTATAGAGCTTCATGTACATTGCTAATATGTCCAGTAGCTTGCTAGGCAAGTTTCTCTTCATCTATAAAAGAGAAGCCAAATCACTTGTAAATGTAACTTGAGTTTGATAATGAAATGCTGCTGAAATCCAGCCATTCTCTCAAGTTCATTGCTTAAAGCTATTTTAGCTTGTCTCCCTCTAGCTCCCTTCCCCGTTGGAAGGCCATCTGAGTTAGAACTCTACCTCACACACACATCCAAACACTGTCACGCATTCTGACAAACACCTTGCATGCGCCGAACTCCTTCAAACCATTCTTCATTCCGCTGCGTCATTCTTTCCAAGGAGCCGCTCCAGTCTTGAACGTGGAGGCTGCTTCCATCACCTCGGTTATGAACCGAGTCAAAAAGAATAGGATTATGTCTCGGTTTTGTACACAAAATCAACCTTAAATTATACAGGACACACAAACCCCACACAATTCAACACATGAGCGAAACCATTATGGAAGACAAATCAAGTTTCAACCTTTCACCATTGCTACCATTACCTCTCCCTCCCGGGGTGGTGGCCGAGCGATAGACAGCGGTTGCAGCGGTGGCAAGCAAGAGCGCGCCTTACAATTCTGCTGCGACCGAGGTGTAAGTGGCGGAGGGAATCGCCGGTTCTCTCTGTGAGGACCTTCTGCGCTGCCAGAATCCGCAAAACCCTTACCCAGTTCTCTCTGTGAGGACCTTCGGCAGAACATTTTTCGGGAGGCGGAGAGGTGACCCGCGTCGTCATTCCCTACCATGCCCACTTCGTAGAGAATAAAAAAAATCGAATTTTGTGCAAAACCCACGAAAGATTGGAAGAGCCCTAGGGTTACTATTTGAGCAAAGAGAGATGAACCCACGAGGAGGAAAAGAGAGAGTGACGCAACGAAAGCTCGTCTGAGTCTTGAAGTGAAAAAAGTGGAAAAGGGCGAGGCTTGGCGGCGAGGCAGTGACGCTGTTGCGGGAGGCAGCGACACTGTTGCAGGAGGCAGTGACGCTGTTGCGGGAATGGGAGGCTTCTTCTTGCGCGAGAACACCAGAGGCGTGGTGGCGACTGAACGGCATAGTAGTGGTGACGGTGACGACCCTGTTTCGAAAGGGTTGGAGAACACAGTGAGAGACAAGAGTTTGTGTGAGAAGAGAAATGGAAAGTTTTGGAAGATTTAGTGCTGATATGAGACTATGCTTCCTCGGTTCAAAGAATAACCGATGCCTATACTATAAAAAATAATAAAAAAAATTAAAAATACAGAGGCAATTTTGAATTTCTAGGACTCGGTTGACGCCAACCCGAGGAGATAGCCTGATCTTTCTGCCTCGGTTCTGCAGATGCCCGAGGCAATATCTCTGTCAATCTGAATTTCAGCTTGTTTGCAGGGCGGCAGGAGGATACGCGGTATACGTTATGCTTCGGTTTCTGAGCCAACCGAGGTAGTAGACGTATTCCGCTTCGGGTGCTTTAAAACCGAGACATATAACTTCTCTTAAACTACGAAAATGCCATTGCACTTTTATACGCTTCGGTTCCAGTAAAACCGAAGCGTATATAGCGCGTTAAAAAGATGTTTTTTTACTAGTGAACGCTTTTTTAAATAAATATTGTTTATTGGTGGTTGATAATAAACAACGCTTATTTAAATAAGCGTTGTCTATCAGTGGCCAATAATAGACAGTGTTTTTTTAAAAGTGTTCTCTATTAATATAAAACACTCACATAGATAGTGCCTAAATATAAAGGAAACATTGTTTATGATTTTTTTTTGGTGGTAGTGAGTGGTATTAAGATGAATTGTGCATCTGGAATTATTTCATTACTTTATTTATACATGTAAATAGTACGGATACTTTTTGTATTTATATGTTCTTAAGATGGTAAATGGAGTTTAGTGATCAAAACATATTTTATAACCAAGATATTTAAATTCAAATATTCAATAAGTTCATTGTTAGCTAAATGAACTCACTAAATCATGACAAAAATGAAGTTTTATACTTAAAGGAAGTGATGCAATTTTAAATTCGCCTTCTTTCCTCTACTCATTTGAGCTACAAACAGTGCACTCAAAAATAACATGGTGGTTAGGATAACTAGAAATTCTACTC
This sequence comes from Vigna umbellata, assembly GCF_029865625.1. Taxonomy (NCBI): domain Eukaryota; kingdom Viridiplantae; phylum Streptophyta; class Magnoliopsida; order Fabales; family Fabaceae; genus Vigna; species Vigna umbellata. The sequence continues at coordinate 23,458,660 of NC_142170.1, forward strand.
GAGGAAAAAGTGAAAGTCAAACGGGAAAATTATCTAAGTTTCAAAAATAGTGAGGCCATTTATCCGAAAAATTGCAACTACAAAAGATGTGCTGCTTGATCAAAAGACTCACACATATTAGATTTTATGGGTTTTAGTATTTTAGTTAGAGATTAATATTGTAGTATCACACTAGGTTATATCACTAGTATGTTTTTCTTTTTTTGTTTAGGTTAGACTAATACTTTAGTATTTTAGGTGCAACACTACGGTATATTATTAATATTTTAATATTTTAGTTAAAGACTAGTTAACCAATATATTAGATAGAAAAAACGAGCAAACTAATATTTTAGATGAAGACTAAAGTAATATTTTAGTTAACTAATATATTAGAGTCACATAATTATATATATTAGAAAAATTGTTTTTCTAGCTTTGACTTGATTACGTGTAATTATTAGTTTATATTATGTTTTTTTAGTTATTTAGTTGATTATATGTAGTTGTTATTTTATAATATATATCATTTTATGTATAAGTTGTATGATATTATTTTTTTCCTTCTTTTATTAGAGTGTAATATACAGATTAGTTTATGAGAATGAGAATACTGAATGAAAAAGTATTATTTAGATAAAAATTTATGACAAATCACTACAAAAATTTATATTTTTACCGGGGGTTATTTTTGTCATTTCCGGTGGTTTTAACCCCCGGAAAGTATGTTACCCGCGGTTACGAAAACTCCTGGGAAAAGCTGCGTCGCTAAGTAATTTCCGGCGGTTTTTCAAAAACCCCTGCTAATACCGACGGTTTCTTAAAACCCCCGCTAATACCGGCGGTTTTCCAAAAACCCCCACTATTACCGGCGGTTTTCCAAAAACCCACGCTAATACCGGCGGTTTTCCAAAACCCCGCGCTAATACCGGCGGTTTTCTCAAAACCCCCGCTAATACCGGCGGTTTTCTCAAAACCCCTGCTAATACTAGCGGTTTTTCAAAAAACCGCCGCTAATTACTTACAGGGGCTAAAAGAACCACAAAAGTTAACCGGGCCAAAACCGCAAAAAACGTATACAAATTTATTTATTTTTTAGTTTTTTATTGTAATAAAATGGGATTATGATAAAATTAGTTTTATTAACCAAACAGACAATGAAATAATATGAACAAAAACGGATTATTATATATAAAATATTCATTGTTCAACATGTTCATACAACTAATTGTTCATATATTAAAAAGAAAGATATTCAATACTAAATTAAAATACAAAAATATGACTGAGATGTTCATTACATTACTACAAAGGAAACAATGTCTAATTTTGATCTTCATTACTTTCATTGTTTGGCATGCTCGCTTGATCATATCCCTACAATATTAACATAATAATCAGTCAGTAATATATTTAATAAAAAGAATCATACAAATGAATTTAACAATTATTACCGGTGATGGTTGAAAAATGACAAACTGTGAAGATAATGGAATCAATACAATATATAAAGGAGATTTTATATGCAATACTAACAAAAAGATAAGATACAAGAATAAATAAAACTGTTCCTAATAATATATATATATATATATATATATATATATATATATATAATATAGATTTCTTTATTATATAATTTAGATGAAAATGTTCCCAACATCTAGCCGACACAGTTTTAAAAGAGGGTTTAGATATCATGTTAAACTCTATGAAAAAGATAAACAATAAGTTGAAAGAGTTTTAGAAAACACAGGTGCTTTATTTATATTAACAAAACAAGAATCAATAAAATAAATAAAGGAGATTTCACATTCTCAAATGAAAACGATATGATATGGAAATAAATAAAAATGTTCCTAATATAATATATAGGTTCAGCTTCTTTTTTCTATAATTATAACAATAATACATATAAATGCACTTTTCCGTTTTATTTGGTTATCAAAATTCAAGTAATAATGGATTAACAATAATTTGAAAGAGAGATAGACCAATTGCCAAAAAATAAACTAATTGACCAATGTCCACATGGCATGGAACCTGTCATAATTTTCCAAATAGATCCTACCATAATCAATACACATTTCAATTGTACTGCAGCATAGGTCGGATAGATTAGGTTATTAACTGATCACATGCCCAAGTTGCCAGGTTTCTAGACTGCCAAGTTTATACTAGTTGGTCTTTATTAGAAATTAAATAATTAAGTGCAAATTATATAGGACAACACACAAGTATGAAGAAAAGCTACCTTCCACACCACATCTCTTTTTGCACTACCAACTACACATGGATGATGTGAGCAAAGTAATATTCTGACAAATGAATCTGGAGCATGTTTCAGAGCTGCTGGTGACATCATAAGCAGAGCCTTAACCAACACCTCAACAGATGGAACAAACGAAACTTGAGGGTCCAAAGAAATATCAGTACCACTGCAAATTCAAATATTAAGAGTTTAAAAACAGAGTGGCAAAGATTGAGAATGACGGGGGCAGAAATACAAGACTATGATTGAAATGTTATACAACACTAAGACTCTATGTTTAATATCTTCTATAATAGTTAGTGAGAACTGACAAGTGGTCTTGAAAAGAACACCTAAATAACAATTAACAATTAACAAGCCATATTTATTAAGAAATATTAAGAAATAGAATTATACCACATGATACAAATAAGAAAAAAAAAACAGAGGTATTGATTTACATCCCCGAGAAATCAAAAGGATTGTTTGGAAACCCAACTGCAGGTCTAGAAGCAGCTCTTGGTCCTGCTGGAGAATCTTTAGATGGTGTTTCTTCTTTGGAAGTTTTGGAAGTTTTACTCTCTGCTGTACCAGCTTTGTCATCTAAGAAAATCTCGGCATGTGTGAAACTAGTGCATTTTCAAGGGTTCACAAAAAACTATTCCCGCTATGCTAAATTTCTAGCACTAAAAGTAGAAGAAATAAAAAAGGAGACAAAAGTGAAACAAATCAAATAAAGAATAAGTCAAACATAGAAGACACCAATAAGCAGAAACTTTCAAATAGCCTATTCTACAAGGAAAGGGTAGTCAATCCAATCCGGCCTACTCTGCAATCCAAAATCCAAATCATGAATTTGTGGCAACACAGTGCATTATAGATTTACACGATGATAAGAGCAATAAGGATTCATTAAGCAATACTTCATACAACAAGTACTTTTACATAATAATTCAGTACACACTATGATTTAAGTTCCATATAAGAAATTATATATTCTACTCTTAAGGGCAACACACTATCTCTTCAAACTTATAAATAAACTTCTCCTTTTGAACGAAGATTTGAAGAATTTTAGTTGAAAAAGAATATGAAACCATGACACTTTTAGGAGTATTGTTGAAGAAAAATCTACGTACTAAAACAAATATTTAGTCTATACATTAAAAAATAACTTCAACATAAATGTAAAATATTAATTGTTACCCAATAAATACAAGATGAAGAGAGCACAAATAAGTCCATTTCCAAGAAAGAAACAAATTCCCTTTTTGTCCTGGAAAGCAAAACCAATTCCTCGAAAGCAACACTGGTTAACGATTACATGTATTAATAAAAACAAACATATAAATAAACCAGAGAAGAAAAACAAGTATATAACACCTCTATGTTTATAGGAGTTTCTGTTGCATGCACACGACAACTTTCACAAGAGTATTGTCAATGTCATTACAATGCTCTCACAACCCAAGCAGTATTAGCATACACTTATAATTTTTAAAGGCAGTCCATTATAAATTATCATGTAGATCAGTAGAAATTAAGCTACATAAAAGGGTTGAATGCAAAGGGAAGACCACCTTTTCAGCATCTAATTGATCAAACAAACAAATAAGAATATTAAATAGAAAGTGATAATTTCTTATTCAAGAACCAGAATTACCGTGGCTCTTCAATAACAGTGGAGGATTTTCTTCTTCAATAGCTTGGAAACCAGGATTAGATGGTGGATAATATTGAAATCCACTGCTTTTGATTTATCATCATCAAAAGTCACCTAGAAATTAAGAGATTTGTTAGATATCATTAAAATTTCCCATATATTGATCTTGAGACTTCTTTTTTCTATAAAATATTTCTTTAAAGCTTTTCAGTGCTAGGAAGGAAGAATAAATAAGTTAATTGGAAGTTAAGTATCTAAGGACTGTTAAGAACTGTGTGAAGAAGAATACTTTCCAATTTTGGTCAAAAGTGTTGCAGCAGGGAATTTACTTTCCAAAACGTGGGTTTTTTGCCATAAAAGTCCTATCATCTCTTTCTTCATGTTGTCTTTGTAAGAGAATATAAAACTCAACCCCACCAAGGTCATTAAATTATCTTTTCATGAAGGGACGATGCTAAACATATATAGATTATTAGAAAGATTTTGTACTAAATTCTAATGGATGGATAGGTAGATACATATAAATTCTAATGGCTTTAACTTCTTCAATGTATTTCAAGAAAGAAAAGTGAATAAACAGAAACTTGAAAGTGATTACAGAAAAAACTAGAGAGTTTATACAAACTAGAGAAAAAATTCTCGGCATCAACTATGATTCATACCGAAATGGTGAGACAGGGGAGCAATAAATTTATACAAAATTAATGTGGATGAGAATATAAACAAACCAAAATAAATAACTTTCTCGGGATGAATTGAATTTAAAATTTCAATTTCAATTGAATTGAATTTCAACACATTGAAAATTTTGAATTATCCTTGATCTATAAGATTCCAATTTCAGATCGGTTCTCTTCAACTCTTCCTTCAACCAAAGCAAAAATTTCAATTAAACTCAGACACCCTAATGCTAAGAAGACGAAAACGAACACATCAAACTAATAGCTTAATCAATAGGCTTAGGGTTATAGAAATAGAAAAGAGAAGTTGTACCTTGAGAATGCGAATCTCGTTGCCGAGAAGACGTGAAAATTTGACGACATCGTGGGTGTTCATATTAGCCAACTGATCATCTTAGGATCACACCTCTGCCACACATTTCTCACCATAGTTCTGGAACTGCAAATTTCTAATATTATGTATATACACGTATTTCTACTGCAGCAAAATATCATGAAAATGGAATGTCTTACAATCACAACTGTGTCACAATATCATAAGATATGACGAACGGTTGGAGGCACAGAACCTTCGACAAACGATTGGAGCCTCGCTCAGCCCATAAATGCAACGGAAGACCAAGACCAATACGAACGAAAGAGGCCTTGTTTGAAGAATGTGGTGCGGTGCATTGTTTGAAGAACGCAAGATGAAGACGGGGAGAGAGGGATGAGCTAGGGTTTTGGAGAAGGATGGGAAATGAAGGTGCAGACAGGAGAGGAAACTAATTTGGAGGTAATAAGTGATAATTAAAAAAAACCTAACTGCGGTTTTAGTCATAACCGCCGAAACTCTCCGGGGTTTTTAAAAGCACCGGTAAATAACCCCTCTTAAAATATATTATTTTTGTAGTGAATGGATAACGATAAACACTGTCATGAATTCTTTTGTTAGAAATACTTTACTCTATAATAATAATATTGTTTATTTTAGGTGTTCGATAATTCATCTCTTATATTAAAGAGGTCATGATTGAAATAACACGTCAATAAAAAAGTTATGTCCTCCCATGTGTACGTTAAGTTTTGATAATAAGGTTTTGTTTTAAGTTTTATACTGTCAATTTTAAGTTATATATCTTATTATTTATTTTGATTTTTGAACTATGTACTTAAAATGAACAGCTTAAAATATATATTATTTTTGGGAAATTTTTTGTATTAGAGGTTTTAGTTTCGTACAAAATCAAAATTAATTTAAGAAAAAAATATGAATATTTTAAGTCTTTTACGGTAAATAGACTTACATTCAATGTTTTTTTTTTTGTAATTAAAAGCTATTAAAACTTATGTCTATTAGTTTATCACTAGTAAAAAAAGGTCGTTACCCTTGCAAAATAGACTTCGGATTAGGTGAAAGCGAAATATATAAGCTTATTACCTCGGTTCAATACGAAATCGATGCCTAACACACTGTCACACTGTCACATCTCTCTCGTTGGGTTTGTCTAATACCCAACAAGAGTTAATGTAATGTTAGCCTATTTCTTATATACCCTGAGCGTGTATATATATATACATATATGTTCGTGTGCGATCTTTAGACCAAGTGCATTAATTTTCCGTGATTCGCTTTAATTATACTTACAATAATTTTAATTTACTAAAGATTAGGCAAAACCTTTTGTCGTTAGATTCCAATGAACATTGTACACACTTGGCCCAACAATACTTTATGCAATGCGGCCACAAGTTGTATTCAACTTTGTTTATCTAAAATATCATAAAATATTTTAAGATATATATAAATAAGGGATTTGTTAACACGTGCGTCTATTTTTCACTTACTACATTTTAGCAATGTATATCGAATTTTAGTAGACAAAAATATCCTTATATATCATGAATTCTAAGTTTTAAGGTTAAGGGTATTTTAATCATTTTCATTTTCAAAACTAAAAAAATAAAAAAGAACTCCCGAAACCCTTCCTCACTTCTCTCATTCCTTTCAACCTTTTGTCTTTCATCTCTCTCATTCCAATCTTTTCTCTGTCATCTCTACTGTAGCTCCAATTGAAAAAAATCAGAAACACTTAAACAATCTTACAAAAAATGATTTTATAATGAGTTTTCATTTTATAATTTTTGTCTTGTCTATTTTTATCTAATTTTCACAAGCATAAAAAAATTGGTAATTGACCTCGAAAAAATCAGAAATATTCTCTGTTAAACAATTTCTTACAAAATATGATTTTATAATGATTTTTCATTTTATAATTTTTGTCTTATATAATTTTATCCAATTTTCACAAGCATAAAGGAATAATTGGTAATTGATCTGGAAAAAATCAGAAATACTCTCTGTTAAACAATTTCTTACAAAAAAATGATTTTATAATGAGTTTTCATTTTATAATTTTTGTCTTATATAATTTTATCTAATTTTCACAAGCATAATGACATTAAAGGAATTGCTAATTGGCCTGGAAAAAATTAGAAACACTCGTTGTTAAACACTTTCTTACAAAAAATGATTTTGTAATGAGTTTTCATTTTATAATTTTTGTCGTATATAATTTTATCTAATTTTCACAAGCATAATGATATCGGAAGGAATTGGTAATTGGTCTGGAGGGTTTTTTTAGAGATAATGATTCAACATATGTAGATGATGAAATTAGAGAGGTTAGTGAAGATGGTGAAATTGAAGAGATCTTGAATGAACCTTTGCCCGAAGGTGAATATGTCAATGACTCAACTCTTTACAAAGGCAAATTGTTTAACGACAAGTGTTCCTGATTTTTTCAATTGGGGCTATATGACATAGAAAAGGTTGGAGTGAGAGAGATGAAAGAGAAAGGGTTGAGAGGAATCAGAGAGGTGAGTAAGGGTTTGGGGGTTTCTTTTTTTTTTTTAGTTTTGAGAATGAAAATTATTAAAATACCCTTAACCTTAAAACTTAGAATCCATGATATATAAGGGTATTTTTGTCTACTAAAACCCGGTACACATTGCTAAAATGTACCAACTGAAAAAAACAGGCGTACGCGCGTTAGCAAACCCCTATATATATATATATATATATATATATATATATATATATATATATATATATATATATATATATATATATATATATATATATATATATATATGAGGGGGACAGGTGTCTCCAAATAAAGAGACCAAGTGTTGCATGAGCATATAAATATATATAAAATTTAAACAAAGATGGTCTCATTATTTTCATATTATGTATCTCTCTAAAACAGAAAACTCTACTTTTCCTCTCCCTTCTCTCTAGATTTTCTCACTGGAGATTCGTCTAATCGGTGATTAGAAGCTTCCTAGACGATCCAAACGTCAGGAGTTTCCTATCTAACCGATCAATTTTGGGTTTTCAGTGGGTAAGTTTCGTTTCTTAGATTTTGGTGATTTTCTGGAATTTCTGGCACATGCAAGAAAGCCTTGTTGTTTGCATGTGTTCATCAGTCTTCTCTTTCCCTTTCTAACTTCATTCTTGGTATTTTTGGTTGGTCTCTCCTATCCAATCGGCGAGTTATATATATACTCTTAGGGTTTTCTGGTGTGGTGAGCAAATGTTTGGAAAGAAGGAAGTTGTGCGGTCCAGTTAAGAGGTAAGGGAAGTTAGTTGATTTAATTGATTTATTTATGATGTATGAAAATTGTTGGTTGATGATACTACATGTATGTAAAAGTTGAATGTTTTGTGTTCGAAATGTTTGTGTGGGCTATTGAATGCTATGGTTATGTTGTTATCATTTCTGTAGAATTCTGGGAGTTTTGTCGAGAGAATTGTGAGGCAGTAAAATGATAAAAATTGGAGAATTTGTGTTCGAGGTAGTTTGGTCTGCAAAGAGATATTGGACAAGTTGTTTAGAACTAGTGCCGTCAAAATGGGTTGAAACCCGTTAGCCAACTTGGCTCACCACGGGTTTGAGCGGGGTTGGGTTGGAAAAAAATGTAAATTTTTTTATGCGAGTCAATTTTGACCCGGCTCACTAAGAACCCGGCTCATATGGGTTAAACCCGTGGTGGGTCAGATTGGCTCACCAACCCATCTATTTTTTTTAATTAAATTAAATTAATTATTCAAATCCTATTTTCTTTTTTGAAATCAAATTAATTAAATTAATTATTCAAAACGCACAACCTTTATTTAGCAATAGAGCCTTTCACGCGGCTGTCTTTCCAAAAGTTCCCTCTGGAAATAAAACCCTAAGATTATAGATTGGATAATATTATAGATGGAGATAAAGAAGAAGATGCCTCAAGAGAGCATAATATTGTGGATTTATCCATTCAGGACTCTAATTTAATAGATGAATAATTTATAAATATATCATTTGTTTTATCTTATTTTTAGATCTATCTACAAGCATGACAGTTTTATCTTGTGCTATATATTTTTGTTAACGGCTATACGTAGTTTCTTGGTTAAACGGTTGTATATGTCTCATTAAACTAAATTGGCAAAATTTTATGCTTGATAGCTTAGAATATATATAACAATATATTTCTTTTGTTTTATTTTCTTTTATATCAGTTGGTCCAATTATTACTTTTTCAATTTGATTGATCAAAGTAACATGTTATAAGAATCTGAGTAGAAGAGCGTGAAAAAAAAGTTAATTAAGTGAGCCAATGAGCCAACCCGTTTAACCCACCAACCCGTGGTGGGTCGAGTCGGGTTCAAATTTTTTTGGCTCGCTAATAAATGAGCCGGGTTGGGTTGGCTCACTAAGTGACCAACCCGTGGTGGGTCGGGTCGAATCGGGCTGGGTTACCTGTTTTGACAACTCTATTTAGAACTGGTTAGAGCCTTTGAATTACTCGAAACTATACAAAAAGTAGGAAATCTGATTTTCAGTCCTTGAGTTAATGATTCTGCATAATTGATTCTCAAATCTAAGATGAAACTCTCTAAATGATGTTAGAAAGGTTTAGGTATTCTTAGTTTAGTATAGATATGTGTTTGATTCATGTTTGGAGGATTAAAAGTTGGGGAAAATGTTTAGTTTTGGTAAAAATTGATGTGTTCATAATTCTGCAGAATTATGCAGAAAACTGAGGGTTCGCTGTTGACCGTTCGGTCATGCGCTGATTTGGTTGTTCAGCCTTAGTAGCGCTCGGTCTCGGTAGTGCTTGTTTTATACTAGCACTCGGTCTCGGTAGTGCTTTTTCTGTATTAGCGCTCATTCTCGGTAATGCTTGTTTCGTACTAGTGCTCGGTCTCGGTAGTGCTTGTTTTGTATTAGCACTCGGTCTTGGTAGTGCCCAGACTTGCACTAGTACTCGGTTTAGTATTGGTGTTCGGTCTTAACTACGTTCGGTCTTGTCCTTTGGGAAGTGAGAAACCGTTCGGTCTCCATCAGTCTCATAGTGTTCGGCCAAAGCTTGTAGTGTTCGGCCAAGCACAATAGTGTTCGACCAAGCTCAATAGTGTTTGGCAAGCTCAATAGTGTTTGGTCAAAGATTGTATTGTTCGATCATGTTTTAGTCTTCGGCCATTTACTAAAAAATTTACCTAGTATGGACCGTTCGGTTCTGTTCTGTGGATAAGTGAAAGACCGCTCAATCTTTCACTAAGGGTTCGGTTATATTAACCTAAACAATATTCTTCAGTTTGGTATTGTTCATAGGTTAGGATTGATCATTCACGTTCGGTCTTATTCAAAGGTGGGGTTATTGTTTTACTGTTATAGGTGATATTTATTAAAAGATGTGATGAATAAGGAATGATCATAATTCTAATGTATTGATGATTAAGTATGATGATATTTAAAGTGTGATTTGGATGGAATAGTATGGAAATGAAAGAGTATTCCGTGGAGGAATATCTCATGATTGGTATTGGAATGGTAAAGTATGAATGTGGACAAAGCTTTGGCGTTTATCCTGGTATTCTATGATTGCTCATTCTCACGTAGAGAAGAGTAACTCATGTGTGGGAAAGACAAGAGGTCCTAGTTCATGAGGTGAACTTGGACAGAATGGATTAACCTCGGGTGGCAGCTGTTGAGGGCATCCCAGCTACTACATCACCCGGGTGCACAAACATCGTAGCTACACAGAATTCATACAGTCAAGACAGTCAGAGTAAAAGTGATCGGTCATAACATGTTGGTGTGATTTTTGTAGATGTATGACTGTATTATATGTTTATATGAATTGTATGTCTACATATTCAATTAAATTGCACTAGCTTATCCTTATTTTCCTGTCTTGTCATATGGTCCTTTCGGTCGTCCTTGTCTTTGCAATGATCACTCTATGAGTGTGAGCAGAAGGTCTTGATGACTCTTTGGAACAAGTACTGGAAGAAGAAGAAGGTAGTTTAAGAGCAAGACCGTTCGGTCTTGTAATCCTTTGGTATTAATGTAGGACCGTTGGGTCGAGACCCTTCTGGTATGACCGATCGATAAGCTCTTTTAATGTGTACTTGTATTTGTTTCTGTAAAGTTTTAATTTATGGTTATTACAAAATAACTGTAAGTTAACTTTATTCTCCTTGTAAACTGTCATATTTTATTATAAATATAAGAATGCTTAAGTATAGTTTTATCTATATATTTGGATGTTTTATATATATATATATATATATATATATATATATATATATATATATATATATATATATATATATTTAAATTTTAATAGTTTTATTTTGTTATGAATGATATATTTTAATAATATTTCATATATTAAAATATCATATTATTATTATTATTTCACTAATTATTATATATGTGAGGGATAAAAGGTTATATTTGTTAATATTAATTACTATTGATATTATCAGTTTTTATTAAAAAAAATTCATTAGACTCAAAATCTTTATAAATATACATGATATTATAAAAAAAAAAAATACAGCTCATTCTCTCTTACTCATATATTTATATAAATTCTAAAATTCTTTTACTCATTCAAAGATAGAAGAAATTTTTGTGAGTAGATTTCATTTTGAATAATAAGAGATCCAATTCTAATCTTCAAGCTACCATTAAAATTTTGTCATCTAACTAAGCCTGTGTTGTAAATCCTGATAAAAACAAACCTAAAAATGTTTGGAGAATAACGACGGAGTAGCCGACTTCCAGTTGTTTTATCATGAAGGGACCACCTTTGCAATGTGAATAATTAAGCTTCTTGTAATTTGTCTGTTATATTTATATATATATATATATATATATATATATATATATATATATATATATTATTTTAAACAAATTAAAATTAAAAATGTGTGATAAAATTTAGTCTGTATATATATTTTTTGGGCATAAGGTCATAAATCGCAGTTAGAATATCGGGACAGAACTAGGCATTATTATGAGTTCAGTCCATTGAACAAAATAAAAAGGGTGTGCTTATGCTGTAAGGTGGGGCTACAGCGGTGGCAAGCTGGAGACAGTCCAAGGATGTCATGATAAGGTCACCACCAATAAAAAAGTTGGTATGTGCATACATCAGCTTCAGATCCAAAAAGTTGCCTAAACTGTAGGCGTGAAAAACGGTGGGGCCAATGAGAACTGAAACAGGACCATGATATTAGCTTTAAGGGAAGTTGGATGAGATTGAGCAGTATTTACACTCTATATTAATTAATTTCATTGATTAGTAATAAAAGAAAATGTCTCAACCTAAGGTTGTTACCTTATATAAGGTTATGTTTCTGTTTCATTAAAAACAAGGACAAAAGCGAAGGAGAACCTTCCTAGATAGGGTAAGCAATGAGGCTACCAAGTTCAACCATCCAGCTTCTCTACCAAATTCTTCTTGTTTGTCTACTGAACAGACCCAGCTTTGCAGTGAAAAAGGTGAGACCTGGCAATTTCAAATCTTGAATAAAGGTAAAAGAAAAACAGTGGAAAAGATCAAATCCTAGTTTGTGGTTTTCAATTGTAGTCATATGTGGTGTACTTGGGAGCTCACTCACATGGCCCAGAATTATCTTCATCTTTCGTTGACTTCAATCAAGTGACACAGTCACACCATGAGTTTCTGGGATCTTACTTAGGAAGGTATGAGAAAACTCCAATTACAGCACATTATTAAATCACGTATGATACACATTTGCACCGATTGAAATGTCTGAGTTTGCTTTTTTGTAGTCCTAATACAGCCAAGAACTCCATCTTTTACTCATACACAAGACACATCAATGGTTTTGCTGCCACTTTGGAAGAAGAAGTAGCTGCCGAGATAGCAAGTAAGAACAATGTATCCTCCTTTTTTCTACTCTTTGTCCCCTTTCTCTCATTAAGAGCCTACCCTTCTTGTTCAAACTTGCTTGTAGAGCACCCCAAAGTGCTATCAGTGTTTGAGAACAGAGGAAGAAAGCTACACACCACTCGATCATGGGAATTCATGGGGCTAGAGCATAAAGGCATGATCCCATCTGGGTCAATCTGGAAGAAAGCCAGATTTGGTGAAGGAGTCATAATTGGAAACCTGGATACAGGTAAGTTTCCTGATTTCTGTGTTTAAAACTCTTGTTATTCTTTTCAAAGTGGTCAACAACAGCTTCGAATTAATTGGGTTTGATTATTATTATTATTATTATTATTATAATTATCATTATTATTTTATTATTGTTATAGTGTTTTTATCTAGATCGTTGACTACTACACTCACGTGGAAGATAGACAAAGTTTATCGCATCGTATCCCTATTCCCCACCACCAATCTCTTTCCAAAGTTCGATCATTTCAAAAAAGTTGATTTCATAACATTAATATACTGTTAATTTGAATCTTGTAGTCAATAGGTTGTAGACGAGTTCTTTTCTATAATGTTTATTTACGATCTTTAAGACATAGACTAACTGCGTTAATCTCCCGGGATTAGCTTTAAGTACACTCACAATATATTTTAATTTATAAATTACACCTATTTCCCATACTACAAACGTTATCAATAACCCGATCATGTTCCAAAAATTTTTGTGGTTATATTATAATGAATAGAATGATGTTTGGAGAATAATGACGGACTAACCGACTTTCAGTTGTTTTATCACAACCACCTTTAAAAATGCAGTATGGGTTAGGCTTCTTCTCATTTCTCCGTTATATATACATGTATTTGTGTATATATTGAAATTAATTTTTTTTTTTCCAATGCTTGGTTTACGTATTGTCATATGTTGATTATTTCAAACAACTTGAAGCGCACACACACGTGTCATAAAATTTAGTCTATGTGTATATTTTTGAGGCATAAGGTTTTTCCTAAATCATAGATTGGAACAAAAATATACATTATTATGAGTTTTGTTCATTAGATATTGGTAAAACAAAAGGGTATTATGTTATGAGGTGGGGATAGTCTAAGGTGCAATGATAAGAGCACCATGCGAATACTTCAGCTTCAATTCAAAATGTTGCCCAACCTTTACGTGTGAAAAGTGTGGGTCGGGGTATAATGAGAACTAAAACAAGACCTGATGATGGCTTTAAGAATTTGGATGAGATTGAAAAGGGTAGATTGTAGAAATATCCGTTTATGCTTATCTTATTTTGACCACACATTTTGTTATCTTTTGCTCCCACCACATACTTTTAGGTGTTTGGCCTGAATCAAATAGCTTTAGTAAAGAAGGATTGGGACCAATTCCATCAAAGTGGAGAGGAATATGTGACAATGGACTTGATCATACTTTTCAATGCAACAGGTATAATTTTCTTTTTTTATTTTCTTGGATATTGTTAAAGTGATCTATATGTTGTTAGGTATCTCAATATGATTTTAAGTCTTGAGCAAAAATAAGAAAGCTAAGAACCATATAAAGATGAATACCTATAATTTCATTGTTTAAAGGTTTTAGATTTAAGATAGTGTCAATATCATATGAGTTGAACTCATGTTTTATTAGTTTTGTAATTCTTCTTTTAAAGATCCACTGGTCCTTTTTTAAATTCCTCCCACCCTTTTTACTTTTGGCATATACTTTTCTTTAATAAGAATTCAATAAAAGGGTTAGGGGAATAATTTCAATACTGCAATTTTTTAACTTTCATTTTTCATTTTTCTTATTAATTTGTATCATTTCATATCGATGAAAATGAAAACATGGAAGATAAATATCACAAAAACTCACTGCCCACTAAATGTTTGATTATATGATTTTGTTTTCATAAATTTAAAAACTATTTCTTAATAAGGAGATGTGAAGATTAAAGATAAAACCTCGTTCAATAGTTAGAATCAATTAGATTTTTTTCATTTCACATATAAGAATTCTTAAAACTCATGGATTCTTCTTTCTGTAGAATTGATTAATTATAATAAGTTCTTGAAAAATAAAAATAAAAATTGAACTCTTTAAAGGTGTGCTTCTTAAATTTATAAATTTTCAAAGCATAACTATATGTTATTGTGTTAGAAATAATCTAAAAATGAGCTTAAGTCACACATTATGTAAAGGTGAAAAATCAAACATTATATAAAAAATATTTATGAATTTATTGTCATAAAATTTTGGATTAAAAATGACATAAATTCCTTAAGTGGATTAGGCTCAGATATCACATTTATATAATTTCACTATAGTGAACCCTTATTGAAAAGCTTATTAGTGATATCAAAATCTTTTATTCGTCTTGATTAATAATTTAGATCATTGTGATAACAACAACATAACAATATGATATACTAAATTATATAGATGTGATGATTCACTTTAATAAACTTAATGAAAACAAAAACAAAAATACAACAAGTAAAGATAATAAGTTGATAATGGCGACAAAAAATAAAAAGATAAGGACATAGATAAAAATAAGAGACTGACTATCACTTTGAGGGTTGGAGGTGGACTAGAAAGCTCAAGAACACTCTAAGAAGAGACTTCTCAACTCTTAACTCTTAAGATTAGTTGAAGCATAATTACTTTACTACTCAAAATATTCAACCTTTCTCAACTGGAGAGAATCCTCTTAAATAAGCTAAGAGAAAGACCTCCTAGCAATAATACAAAATAAAAGGACACTAGATAGCAAAATCAAAAAGGGTCTTCAAGAAAACTAATGATTGAGAGATAGGTCGTATAAAGCGAAATGTTTTCTAATCATAATATCATCATAAAGTGCATTTTCTCTCTCCTCCAAATGTATATGCAGTCCAAAAGTGGTCCCTCCTCCAAAGATGTTCTCATTTTCTACTTCTAAAGGTCCTTTTAGCAAAAGCAGGAGTGAGTGAGTACACCCCTTTGGGCTAGGATCCTCCTAAACATTCATTCCTCTAAAAGAGTGACAAACTAGGACAAGTGTCACTAGCAAACCTACAAAATTAATTAATAAAGTTAAAAACAATCACGAATGAATGCTAAACAAACTTAAAGAAAGTGAGAAAAATGTCTCCCTGTGCTTCTCCTAATCCTCTTAAAAAGAACTTATTTAGTATGAGAAATTATAAATTTGTATCATAAAAAAAATTTCACTGTTTTTTTGAATTAAAAGTGATATTAATTCTTTACAAGAATTGTAATTTTTCTTTAATGAACTCCTCCTAAATAAACCCATTATATTATAATATAAATAATTTAATACCTTAAACTTTAATTTAATAAACGTTGATTGTTTTAAACAAGACAATTCTCTTGAAATATCTAACAAAACCTTATTTTTTTATTTGAAAATATAGGATAATCCAAACCCTTTTCGATTTTATACTGAGCGGGCCTATCTCAAAAATTGACTAAGAGAAGACCAAACATAAGAAAAAAAGGTACCTTCGTTTTATTTTTTATTTACAAAAATTCTGAACTTAATTTATATTAAGATTATTATTATTATATGTGTATGTGCTCGGGTAGATGTGTTCGTATTTTTGTATGAATATAAGTAACATCAATACTATTTTAATTTAGAAATTACGTAGAAACTTTCTCGTCTATTTTGCTTAAATTCTTATTTTAATTTGTATTTAAGTTATTTTTATTTAAGTTAAACTTTCTCGACTCACTATTTTTTCTGTATCAAATTTAATTTGACGATTAGTTAAATGATTTGCGAATCAGTTCAAAGTAAACTTCTTTCTATTATTTATAATTTAAAAATAAAATAAAATTTGTTTGAGTAATTATTTATAAAGGTAATGTTGTGTTTGATCGAGATAATGTAGGATAATTAATTTATTTGAACAATTTAAAACTTTTTACACTAACATGAAATTTAAAATTTTTTGAAAGATGTTTCAAATTATTATAAAAGAATTTCAAATATTTTGAGAAATATAACAAATTTGAAAAAGACAAATTAATTTGATGAGAGTGGAACATCAAGTTGATGTGGCACATATTAAAGATCGACCCGGTTTAAGTAAATCCAAGGTCGAGCGGATTCGTCATGGATAAATAAATAACAATGAAATTAGTCTTACCTACTTTTAATTGAAAATCAAAACGAATTGACTAAAATGAAAATGAGTTTGTAATGTCAAAAGTCAGAGACAAAACTTTCCAAACGGAATGGAGTTATCCAAATATTTTTAAAATAAAATTTTACTTAAAAAAATTAAATTATTTTATCTAAATAAAAAATTAAAAATACAATATATTTCAGTTATTCCATTAAATAAATTATTTAAGAAACAAAGAGAATGTAATTGTAAATTATTCAAATATCACATATTTCAATTTCTTGAAATTTCTATAATTCCTTATCTATCACAAGGTAAATGTAGAACAAACTTGTTTAGGAACAACTAGTTTTGTATTCTAAACAATTAAATAACTTTTATTTAAAAACTAAAGTGTGTAGGATCAGAAGTTGGATAAAGGGAAATGATGTGCAGTTTAACAATTTAATCTTCGTCACATTTTACCAATACCACGTTTCTTAAAGAAATTGTTAAAGTACATTAGTAACATCCTCTTTTTTAGTTTCCTTTTAAGACCATCAAAAATTTCAAAGATTTTAGGAAAAACAATAATTTTACAGGTTTTTATTTATACTTTAATTTTGTGTGGGTATGTTTTTTTTTTAATTTAATACTTAAATTTATGACTCTTACCATTAGAAAATCTTAATTAATAATTTTAAGAAAATTAAAATAATACTTAATATTTATTTATTTAAACATTGTTACTAATAAAACAAAAATAAATAATTACATCATTAGCATTATGATTCACAATGAAAGAAATTGAATTAAGGTTATTTTCATTTATTTCCTTTTAGAAAAAATAAATTTATTTTTTTATTCGTCATCAATAAACTTATGTAAAAAATTTATGATAATAAGTCATGTAACGAAAGGTAAGGAGCAAGATAGAAAGAGAAAATATTATTACTGTAAAGCAGATATTACAATATAAGAGAAAGTTAGATGTCGTTAACTTTTTTAAGATTATTTTGAACCAATGTAGAAATACTGTTCAGTAAACATGACCGAATATTTATTATTTAAAATAATGTTATTGATTATATATTTATTAAACGACACAAACAGCAACGAGGTTAATAATTGTGAAAAGAAACATATGGTACAAGTGCTGCAATCTTTCGTGAGGCTGGAACTGTGAGGACCATGTATTCCTCGTGAAAGACAATGTATGTTTTGAATTGAACACACCAAGTTAAACATGTTGAATGCGTATGCAGGAAGCTAATCGGTGCAAGGTACTTTAACAAGGGCTACGCCTCGGCAGTGGGCCCACTCAACTCTTCCTTTCAGTCCCCACGTGACAAGGAGGGCCATGGCTCCCATACTCTCTCCACAGCTGGTGGCAACGCCGTTCCTGGAGTTAGCGTCTTCGGCCAGGGCTTCGGAACAGCCAAGGGCGGCGCTCCCAAAGCCCGCGTGGCGGCGTACAAGGTCTGCTGGCCCCCCGTTGCCGATGATGAGTGCTTCGATGCTGATATCTTGGCCGCGTTTGACGAGGCCATCCACGACGGTGTGGACGTGCTGTCAGTGTCGCTCGGTGGGTCCGCCTCAAGCCTGCTCAATGACAGCGTAGCGATTGGATCATTCCATGCCGCGAGTCGAGGAATCGTGGTGGTTTGCTCCGCCGGGAATAGTGGGCCTGCCGATGCCACTGTGAGAAATCTTGCACCCTGGCATGTCACGGTTGCCGCCAGCACCATGGATAGAGAATTCCCAGCTTATGTTGTCCTCGGTAACAATATCACCTTGAAGGTGCTTTCTCTTTTTCCCACTACTTTTTTTAACCATGCAACAAGGCTTTCCCGTCAGGCTACTATTATTTCAACAATTTTTTACATATATTTACATGCATTATTTATCTTTAAAATTTTCTTTCTTTACAAATAAAAAATTTAATTTTTTTTTAATAACTAAAATACCTTTAAAATGGGTTCTCACATGATATAAATAATATTAAAAAAAATGTTTTCCTTCGACTTATGTAAAGATTATTTGGATTGCATGCAAAATTGACTTTTTTAATGTTAAAATTATCTTACATACAATAACAATAAAATTTGAAGAAATAATTTTATATAAATGATTTTATTTTGTATTTCTCTATTTTAAAATTCTTATAAAAAAATCGCTGACATTTTTTTAAAAGTAATTATTAACATCCTCACGAACATTAAGTAACATCCAAACTCCATATTGATTTCAATTCTTACTGTTGGTGTGACACTTCCAAATAAAAAATTCAATTTCTTATAGGGCTTTGATTTTGAAAAATCTTAATTTTAATTCTTATAATTAAATGAAATTAGTTATATTAATTATATGACATACAATAATATACTTAATATTTGTTATATTAATGTAATTGAATGATGTGTTTTTTTCAAAGTTTATTCAAGTTTTAATTTATGTTTTTAATAGTCTAAATTTAATATTTTAATACTTTTTTCTTTAATTTATTATTTTATTTTTGTAGTTGTTTGATTTTATATAATGCTATTTATAATCTATGAAGTTAGATGACATTAATCAGTGATGTTGATGATGTCATAAATAGTGGTGTAGTCAGCATTTGTCATATAGATTTAATAGAGTGTGATACTATTTTTTTAAAAGATTATTAAATTTATATTAACTCCTATATTTTTGGAAGGACAATATATTTATATAAATGATATTGCTTTAAGAATAAAAAGAGTTACCAACAAGCATTCATGTCGTTAGTTTTGGTCTCCCACAAGTTATGGTACTCATGTCGAAAGGTGTTTACCCATTCCGAGTATGTTAGATAAGCTTTGGTTATTGCTTCTTTTAATTGGTATAGGAATTAATTATTGCGCCTTTAACTGAGATTTTAGATTGTGAGAATGAAATAGAAATGGTTCAAGGAAAAATTAACATTTCAAAAAGATGAAAGTACTGAAATATATAAATTTTTAATTAAAAATTCAAAAATAAACAAGTTTAGTTTGGGACCACTAAAAACGTATTTAAACTTTTAATAAACTTTCAAAAAGTTATGTCACTTATATTAATATATAGCGACAAATGTTGAGTAGAGTAAAATAATGGAAAATTTAGTCAGTTCATTAGAAATAATATATAAAATTTGATGGACGGAACAAATATTTAAATCTTATTTAGATTTATATACAAAGTATAACTGATATTAGAATTTATTATTTTGTGGATGAGTGTCATTTTAACCAATAAGATTTTTTAAAAAGAAGAATATTAGGAGAAAATAACTACAAAAAAAAGCAATGAAACAAAAAAAAAAAAGATTCTTTAAAATTAAAGAAGTAGGCTTACATTTTATGTTCATTATATTTGTTGTTCAGGATTTGTAATTTGGATGAAGGTAAATTAGAAATGATAAGATTAAAGTTATAATTGGTAATTTGAGGTCGCTTTTTATGGGTCATTCTTTCATTTTCTGTTCAAGTTTAATTTGAGGTGGATATGCTTTTTATTTTCAATTATTAACTTTCATTTAAAGAAACAAAGTGTTAAACATTACATGTGATTAGATAATGCAGTTTAAATAAGCATACGATATCAGATATAACCATACAATTATATCATTAAATTTAATTTAAGGTTCTACAATAAATCACGATTTATCATTTTTTAATCTCCTTGAATTTGATAAGTTTTTCTTCGGTTTTGAACATACTATATTATTTAATACCGGAAAAGTACTCAATTTCACCATGAAAATCATTAGTTTAAATTGTTTGTATAGTTTCATATGTAGCGATTTCAGAATTTGTGTGAACATAGCGACCCATATATGTGTGTGTTATATTCCAAATGCAGATGTGGCATCCCGTGGATTTGAGTTTAAATAGACATTAGTCAATAATCTTGTTTGCTTGATTTGAAGGGTGAAAGCTTATCAGCTGCAAGATTGGCACACAAGTTGTACCCAATTATTAAAGCTACATATGCTAAATTGGACAGTGCAAGAACAGAAGACGCGTGAGTATAAAACATCTGAAACTCATTATTGCCATCATTGCTTGAAAATCAGCATTACACTTGACATAAAAAACTTATTACTGAATATGGTGAATAAAATTTAGGTTTACTTATGATTTAAGTACCTATAAATAAATTTAAATACGCATGCAGGGTGCTGTGTCAGAACGGGACCTTGGATCCCAACAAGGTGAAGGGAAAGATCGTGATATGTCTCCGAGGGATAAATGCGAGAGTGGACAAAGGAGAGCAAGCTTTACTAGCTGGTGCCGTGGGAATGGTCCTTGCTAATAACATGGCCAGTGGCAATGAAATTATAGCTGATCCTCATGTTCTTCCTGCTTCTCATATCAATTTCACTGACGGCATTTCTGTCTTCAATTACGTCAACTCAACCAAGTAAGATCCCATATATATTCTAATTTTTCTTAAACAATGTAAACGGTAATCATGAAACTCATCTTTTCAACATGGACTTGACTACTTCAAGTTTATCTATTGCCAGGTTCCCAGTGGCGTATATTACACATCCAAAGACTCAATTGGGTACTAAGCCAGCACCGTTCATGGCTGCTTTTTCATCTAAAGGGCCAAATACTGTCGTGCCAGAGATCCTAAAGGTGGCATTACTTATAATTTTCCTTGGAATTTGTTGTCATGGCTTAGATATATAAGTATCTAACAACTCTACTTTGTCCCACTGTTCAGCCTGATGTCACCGCACCGGGAGTGTCAATTATAGCAGCCTATACTAAAGCCCAAGGACCAACCAATCAAGTGTTTGATAAGCGCCGGATTTCGTATAATTCAGTGTCAGGAACATCAATGTCGTGCCCTCATGTTTCAGGCATTGCGGCACTGTTGAGAGCCTCGTATCCTTCGTGGAGTCCTGCTGCTATTAAATCAGCAATCATGACCACAGGTATAAAATATGTTGGAAATATAAAACATGGCATCTCTCAAAATACTTATATATAGAAAGCAAATTGGATTAGTTGGTAGTAAATATAGCTCCGAACATGTTGAGAATTTGTCCTCCGCTACTTTCAGCCACAACACTTGATAATGAAGTGGAGCCTCTGCTGAATGCTACTGATGGCATGGCAACACCATTCAGTTACGGGGCAGGACATGTACAACCAAACATAGCAATGGATCCCGGGTTAGTTTATGACACAACAATTGGTGATTACCTAAACTTCTTATGTGCTTTAGGATACAACGGGACACAGATCTCAGTGTTCACAGAAGGTTCATCATATGTGTGCCGCAAGAAATTTAGTCTCCTCAACCTGAACTATCCCTCAATCACTGTTCCGAATCTCTCTGGGTCAGTGACTGTTACGAGGACATTGAAGAATGTTGGTTCTCCAAGCACGTACATTGCTCACGTTCAAAACCCGAATGGGATCTCTGTTTCTGTGAAGCCAAGCATCTTGAAGTTCACAAATGTTGGTGAAGAAAAACGCTTTAAAGTAACCTTTAAGATCATGAAAGGAAAGGCTACGAATAACTACGTGTTTGGAAAACTGATATGGTCAGATGGCAGACATTATGTCAGGAGTCCAATAGTTGTGAAGGCTCTCACGAGTAGAAATTGAAGTAGGTGATGCAATTGAGCTTAATTTGCACTGCTAAATGATTGGTAGAATTTTCTAAATTGTATCATATATATGTTCTAAATTTATTCTTATGATCTCTTGCCACTGATAAAGAAACCTGCAAGTGGCTTTGAGCATATATTTTACTAGCTGTACTATTAGTATGATTCCAATGAGAAATAAAACCTAACTCGTTCATCCTTCTATTTATGAAATCTCGCAAGTTTCTTACTCCTGGCTTGCTTTAGGCCACACTTATATTTACGGAACAATAAGTTAACAACTTCTTTTTTAACAATTTTTATAATAAATTACGTATCACTGTTTTATTGATTTATATATTTGAAATGGACCCATCACAGTATATTTGAAATAGACCCATCACAAGTTAATACATATACTATTGTAAAAAAATTATAAAATTAAAAGTTGTTAAGAAAATATTTTTCTATATTTACAACGATTAAAAACCGTTACTTAAAATATAAATAAGCAAGGGATTTTAATTGTTGTTTATGAAGTAAATTTTATTTTCCTCCAATCCAAAAGAATATAATAGAAACACTATCTATTTTATTTGTAGAAATTGTTGACACATACTACATTTTATAAAATGAGGATATTTTAGTTCACACTTTTCAAGATGTTAGGCCATAGTTTTTAACATGGTGATACTTTGGAGTATACTTTTTTTCCCCTCCAATATACCTTACAAAAATAAATAAATTTGTCTCCCTAATTTTAAGTTAGAAACTAGTTTAAAACCAATATTAGATGATATATAGAGAAAAATTTATAAGTCTAATTCAAAAATTAATTATAACTTTTTATTAACAATAAATATTATTTTAAATATTAATAATTTTTAATTTATAAAATAGTATTTAATTTAGTTAATATAATAACTTACCGATGGATTACGATCTTTCGAATAATGCTGGATGGTTATTCGTCAAACATGGCTAGATGTTAGAAATGAAACACAATGATAACTGAAACATGACAGTCAACACTATCAGTGTTTCAACAAGTTGGTTATCAGGCAAGCAAGGAGTTGACTCATTGGTTAACTAATGTTGAATTCAACTATGCCAACATATGTTTTAACCGATTACATTAATTGTATAATCGATTAAAACACGTTGCTATGCCAACATATGTTTGTTAAGTGCATTGAAGTGTTTGAAATGGAAAATGTTTTCAAATTTGCATAAGTATGGAACTTAACCAATTACATTATTTTTCTAATCAGTTAAAATGTGTTTTAAATGAAAACCATTTTCTTGAAAAGCCATAATTGTCAATAACTGACATATTTTGAATTATGTGATTTATATGTTTTATATAATTGATTGCATGCATATTTTAATCTGTTAAATCCTATGCAGATGTAAAAATGTTAAAGTAGAAGGAAAAACTTAACATATTACATTTAATGCCTAATCGATTAAATTGCGTTAGAGTTGAGAAATCTATAAATAGACGCATTGCTCTTTGCTGTCAATGATTTTGATGCTCTAAAACTTTCATAACTAACTTGGTTGTTGATATTTAACTGGAGGAGCATCCTGATATTCTTGGAGAATCAAGATTCCTAAATTGGAAGGAAATCCATCAAGATTCTTGCAAGATTGAATTGCTTTCATATTGCTGATCATTCTGCACATTGTGGTGTACTCTATCATATCAGTGTTCATCTATAATCTAGTTGATTGTGTTTCCCTGTTGTTGTGAGCCAGGAAGAGGACTTTGTGAGTTCTAGTTTCTTAGAGTTGGGATTTCTCTAAGGGTGACAAAAAGTGTGTGATCTTTCTTGGTTTGTACTATAGTTGATATTGAGTTGGGAAAGGAGGTACATTTAAGAGGGTTGTTCTCGTATGTCTTGCTTGTAGAACTCTATCGATATAGTCTTCATCTTAGGTTGATTGAAGGAAGACTGGACGTAGGCATTGGTCGAACCAATATAAACATCTGTGTTAATCTTTCTATCCCTTCTCCTTTGATATTGTTCATATTCTTGTTTGATTGCATTCCAAGAAAACTTCAAAGATTTTGAAAAGCCTTTTAAAGAATAATTTTTTAAAGGGGAGAACCAATTCACCCCCCTCTTGGTTGAGATAATTGGCCTAGCTTTTTCTACATATATGTTTTCGTTAATCAAAGAAAGATTTTTTATTACACTTCATGTAAATTTTAAATGTGGCATCATTTTAGGTTAAGGGATTTGGCAAATTGGCCTATGAGGTGCGTCAAAGAATGGCACACGTACTTTGCCAATGGGTACAAGTTCCGCACTAATACATGATCCAAAGGAAAGAAGACAACTAATTGTGGATTGTACTTCAAGGGCCTTACATATGGCAATTATGATTATTTCTATGGGATAATTCATAAAATATATGAGTTAGATTACAACACTTCTACTTCTCCAAAGACAACAGTTCTTTTTTATTTTGAATGGTTTGATTAATCAAGGAGTAGTACGAGAGTGGATCCTAGATATAATATTGTTGAGATTCAAATGAGTTTAAGATACCGACCATTTGATCCATTCATTTTAACAAATAATGTTAGACCATTTAATCCAACATTTTGCAGCATCGAAAAACACGGTTGGTGTGTTGCAATACAAACCAATCCTTAGGGCACATTGAGTCAAATGACTTCAAAGAGGATATCCCCCTACCAAGTTGATAAAATTTCACATGACGATGAAATTAATGAAGTTAAAGGTGAACTTGCATTGCAGGACATTAATGGTGATCCTGAAGAATTAGAAGGAGAAATACAAGAAGAAGAAGAAGACGAAGAAGGTGAAGAAGAACAAGAGGAGGAAAGGCGGTGGAAATGCTAAGGAGGCAGCCCCACTACATTTTATGGGTTCGTCAAACACTACCAGTCCCAAATGCTCCTACTCCACTTGACATTGGGTCATCACGTGTAACACGCCCTACTTTAGATCCCAACCTAAACCCTCCTGTGGATACCACACCATATGCTTATCACACTCCTTCTATACCCATACCGTCTTTAGTTTCGTCTCTAGATATACACCATCCATCCAAAGATCCTACTTTAGTTGTCGATGGAGTTGACTATCCTACCTATGATTGACCGATCATTGAACTTTATGGTCAAGGGTAATACCCCGTATTCTTTCTAACTAATTTCTATTACATTAAATATTTTACTTTGCCTTAATTATGATAACATTTTTGTATTCATATTTAGGTTTCTTCCTTCTAGAATTGCTTCTCAGGCCATCACATGGTCTTTTAACCAATAATTTCTTCAACCTTGTTTATCATAGGAAGCAATACCTAGCAGACAGAGAACCCTTTTGGCAGCGATTTAAGGTAAAACATCAAGTTACTTAATCTCATTTTCTATTGATGTATATTAAGTCCATAAAACACGTTTTGACATGATCTGTTGTTATACCTGAAATTGTAGTGGAGACTTGAGCATGAAGCTCAAATTAAGAAAAATTTTCACAGCAAAGCATCTCATAAACTATCTAAAATGTTTAGAGATGCATACAATGCAAGAGAACACCCTTATTGGGTTGGGGAACACATTTGGAACTCCTTCCTGGCACACTGGAATTCTCTAGATTATTGCAACAAGCGTGTTACTGCCCAAAGGAATCAGGCACAAAAAAATGGTGGTGTTTTGCATACAAATTGTTCAATTACCACTCATGAGCATGTTATTCGTATGGTACAAATCTTCATTCATTTCCTATCCATTATGATATAAGTTATGTACTTTAAAATTGATGTCAATATATAACTTCCTATTTTATTACATGCAGTAAAGCTGGGACGACACATTGATGAGGTGTTAACACTCGGAAAGTGTACCGAATCGTATCAAGTAATAATAAAATGGTAAGACCAAGTATCGTTTCCCAAAGGACTCACGACCTATACAGTTATGTGATTTCTTGATTAAATTAGACTTGTGAACAAAATCATAGTGGTTGAATTACGAAAATTAAACATGAATGCAAGTTTGATCAATTGGATTGAAAGATGCAAAAGTGATTGATGTAAACTATGGAATGATGATGTTGTTGGGGTTTCCAACTTATCCTATCCACTCTCATGTATTCATGAATTCATCTTTCTTCATTAATGTTAATGCTACTTTCTAATTTACCTTAAATTTGATGTCTCGATGAAGAAAGCCTATTCCTAATCACTAGTTTACAATGTCTTGTTTCCCTAGCAATTATTCATGCATTACATTCGCACAGAAGCTTAAAGGCAACCAATCCTCCTATCCTTATTTTCTTGATTTCACTTAGCTTATTGTGCTAGATTTAATGAGGGAATTGTGCTTGAATGTCCAATATTTTCCCATTTTTCCTAATTGTGCTTAATTTGACCAGAAATTCTTATTTTAATTAATTTGAATTATCTGAGGCTAATTATTTGCAATATTAATTGTAGAGAAATTGTTGGATAATATTTTGGAACTCAAAGAAAAATGCCACATCAATTATATTTTAAGTTAAAATGAGTAAGGAGGTGCAGATTTCAATTATGAGAGTGAACACGGAGATGGGCTTGATTGGAGAAGCTTCTTTTGTTTTCTTTTAAGATGAAGAAGGGGGTGCTGGAAGGAGGAGCACATACATGTCCACTAGCTGCCACTCAGGAGGCATTTTATTTGGTTTAAATGAAGAAGGGGATGGAATGAGAAGTGGGCAGCCGCCCCCGGCCCTTGAGAAGGGTGACGTCCAACAGCTGGTCCAGCAAGGCATGGGAGGAATGCACAAGCGTGATTTTTATTTTGGAGGAAGAAAGTGGGGTGACAGAGCAGAAGAAAAATAAACACATGGCCCATGGACAATTAAAAAATTGGAGCGTGAAGGAAGCATAGGGGTTGCTAGGTAATTGCAGCCGCCACCACAAAAACACACATATTTTATTTTGAAGACGACTCACTCGGTAACGACAACACGGATGGCTGGAACTAGGGCTGGCCACAGTTAAGTTAAGAAACTTAAATTATAGTTTATCTATATTGTTTTAAACTTAAAAAACTTAAAACTACTTTTACTAAAAACTAATTATACTGGTTAACAGTTCAGTTTAAAAATACTGAACTATTTCATTTTGAGTACAGTTAACTATGGTTTCAGTTTTCCTGTTTCCTTTCTCAATCGTAGGTTTTTCTATTTCCTTTTTCATCACAATTTCTTGCTGCCGCCATTGTTGTCGAAGACTCGGATTCTGAGAACACTTCTCGTTGGAAAGAGAAGTAAATCTACAAACCCACGTTTTTCCCTTTCCCTTTCAAAAGAGATTGAAAAACCTTGGCATGGTAGCAGTGGAAGAACAAAGGAGAAGAGGGGGAGCAAAACGATGTCGTTGAGACAGGAGCCGGAGGAGGACACACCTGAGTTCCAGAAGGAGTCGATGGAGTTGCCGGCGGAGGGAGAGGGTGAGGGCGGGAGGCCGTCACCGAAGAGAGAGTAGTCGAGGAAGGACTGGACGCCGGCGATGGAGGAGGCGGAGAAGAGGTCGGGGTGGGTGAAGGGGGTGTGGTCGAGGGAGAAGTTGGCAGGGAAGTTGTCAATGACAAAGATGGTTTTGGCGGCGAGGAGCGTAGGGAGGCAGGCACGGCGGTGGAGGAGGAGGTGGTCGGAGAAGGGGAGGCGCTGGGAGACCACGTGACAGGGAAACAGGAGAGGATCCAGAGGACGACAATCCAGGAAGGCATTGCGTGTGATGAAAAGTGTGGCTTTGAACTTAAGCAGTTTATTGGATTGTACAACATTAAGTGCACTAAAATTAAGTTCAGATCAGTTTTTCTTAACTACTTTTTAGTTCAATTCAGTTTCTTTGAATTATTATATAGTTAATTATAGTTTGGTTATAATACAGTACAGATATTGCAGTTTGCCCACCCCTAGCTGGAAGGGAAGCGGTGCTCCAAAAACCAACATTTCAAGGCTTTTCAATTTGAGAAACGGTGCAGCATCTCACTTCCATTATTGGTTTGCTGGTAATTTACATTTCTTTTATTTGCTAAAGCAAGCACACAGACAACGAGAAGCATATTTCATTATCTTTCATTTAGGAAGCACACAACACGTCCAACACGTGAAGAAAGAGCCCAGCAGTAACACGGTTTATGTCCAACAAGCACCACGATCCAGCATGCATGGGGAGCGTCCGACCTGCACACACGTTGTCTAGCGTTGGAAGGGCAGCAACACACGGAAGAGAGCAAGGGGCTGCACGTCCAGCAAGCTTGGGAGCTGCAAAATGAAGAGAGCACACGGCCTGGGCCCATGGACGTGAAAAGGGGCAGCCGCCTCCCACATTTATGTACACACATTTTCCATTTTAAACAGGGCACGGAGAATGAAAAAGCTAGCCTTAGTGTGCACTGTGATTTGATACATTTTGATTTTGATTCCAGCAGACAATACTTTCATTTTGTTTTTTCTAGAATTGAACAGTACTTTATTATTAGAAAAGGAGCAGTAGCACATTTTATTTTTCTTGCTGACAAGGGCTGATTTCATTTGGGGAGAAGTGCTATTCACTCATTTTATTTTTTAATACAATAAGCATTTCATTTTTAGCTTAACCGTTGCATCCTAATTGGTCGAAACAATTAAGCATTGAATGTATTTTTCTTATTTATTTATTGCATTGAAATTAGTTCACACAACTTGGCATTGAATGTTTTATTCCAGTGTTTTTCTTCACTTTAATGTTTTCAATTATGTTTGGTTGTATTTAATTTCCAGTTTTAATTTAGTTTATTTCTAAGCACAAAAACACTTTCAAAACCCCCCACTACGTGTTTGACAAAAGTCTCGAACTACATTTGGTCCTTGAGAGACGACCTAGGAGTCACTTCCTAGCACTATGCTGCATTCTTAATGCACATCAAATTTGTATGGGCCGCGACAACCCCATCAGTCTTGTCTCTCTAGCAATTATTCATGCATTGCATTCGCACAGAAGCTTAAAGGCAACCAATCCTCTTATCCCTATGTCTAGGTAATATTGCTCTTGGGAGAATTTCTTCAGTTCTAGATTTATCTATATGTGTCCATATAAATAACATCAATGATCATGCAATTGAATGAGTTAAAAAAAGCATGGAAAGAGCATAGAAGAAAAAACCTAACAATTAATGAAGGAAAACATATAAATTAAAGAACCAATTCAATACATGAGAGTTTCAAAGGATTACATCGGTTCCTCAACAACAATGGAGGTTTAGTTCACCATAAACATGGTGAAACTAGATGAAAACAATGAAAAGAATGAAAGATAGAACCCTAAAAGTTGAAGATCAGAGCTTTAGCATCCAAAATCCGCCTCCTAGGGGGTGAAAGGAGTGTGATTTTGCCTCTTTATGTCCAAAGATGTCAATCCTGGTTCGACTAAAACCCTATATAGTTTACTAAAAATTACAGAAAATAGGCCCAAGCCCAAATAAATGGCGCTCAGTGGTAAGTGCGATTCTTCAGAATGACGCTCAACTACAGTTTTGGCCCTCAGCAGTGATTGCGGGACTTCAGAATTCCGCTCAGCGGTAAAATTAACACTCAGCAGTGACTGCAACTCTTCTTTTGTGCACTTTTACTTCCTTTCCTGACTCCAGCTCCTTACTACTTCAACTTCTTTCATCTAATTAATCTTTATTCCTGTCAAAACAAGGAAAACCAAGCATAAAACTCATCCAACTCTCTTATTTCCGAAACTTAAGCAAAAGCATGATTCCAAGCTAATTTCTAAGTCATAAAGGTTGTCTTTAAGGTCAAAATAAAGTATAAATATAGCGGTTTTTCAACTGTTATCACAACCCCAAACTTAGAACTTTGCTTGTCCTCAAGCAAACAAGATGTAACTCAGTCTTCCACCAATCAATACAATGGTTCAACATATTCAAACTCTTTCTTTCAACACAAGTAATTGCTCATATCAGCTCATAAAAAAGAATTCAGTTAAGACGCACACATGCTTTGATCTAATTAAGCTCATTGTAGTGTTCACATAATATCCAACAAATGTTATTCTCATGAATGATCAATCAACTAAGCATAGATGCAATCACAATGGTACATGTATTAACTTTTCCAGATAAAGTGTTTCACTCAATCACACAAGTGTATATAGAGTCAATCATTCACTCTACTATCACAATGGTACATGAATTAACTTTGTCTTTCATTTAACCACAATCAAACACATTAACAAGCAAGTATCATCGCAAGGGCTTTTTTATGGCTTATAATGTGACTGGGCTAACAAGAAAATTGTTTTTTCTAGACCACAAAATCCTTGAGTTAAGAGAATCATCTAAACACAACTATTCTTCCTTAATCCCAACTTTCTTTTGCATTGAACTTTTCTATTTCTTTCTTTTCTTTCCTTTTTTTTTGTTTTTCACATGCTTAGGTCAATGCTTTCTATTTTCCCTTTTTAGACTTCCTAACAACCCAGACATGAACCTTTATCAATTCCACAAGATATTTTCAACTCAACTCAAGGTAAAGATTTTCAAAAAGGGTTTTCACATCATGTTTAAAGCTAAAGCTTCAAAGGATAGAACACATTATGCTCTCTTTTATTGGGCTAAAATCATGCATTTGGCTAAAAAGGGTTACCAAGAAATGGCCTTGATCATATGACACATACAAGCAAGTGATTTAACCATAGAAACCTGGGTAAAGTCATTCATGAGTTCAATATAATAACACTCATTCACAAAAGCTCTAGAGTTCAAAATCTCACATATAGGCTCATCCAATCATTCCACATACACATCATGCTTAGCATCATAGTCACAATCACAACATCATGCATCTGTTCACATAGCTTGTGAACAACCACCTGTATATCAACATTTAATGCACATTCTCAACATCAATCCATATCCAAGCATCATCAAGCAATATTCATCATGCATAAATCACAAGCAAACCATCATAGCAAATAAAGTTTTACACTGAGTACATCACAACCTATTCTAAAAATAGAATCAAATAAGTTCAACAGTACAAAACAAAAGATAGAAAAAATCCTACTCTAGTGGTGATAGCATCGATCGGTAGATGTTATCTGATGACAAATTTATGAACACCGAAATACGGCGCCACAAACTTGTTGAACAATCGGCAAGTGTGACCGAATCGTTTCAAGTAATAAACTCGGTAAGACCAAGTATTGTTCTCCCAAAGGACTCACGGCCTAGTTTAGTTATGTGATTTGTTGATTATTTAAGACTTAAGAACGAAATAAGTGGAGTTTAATATGCAAAACAGAAAATAAACATGTATGCATGAATTTGATCAATGGCTAAAACAAAATACAAACACTTCAATGGAATATATGGATGAGTATGTTGTTGGGGTTATCAATTTCATCTTATCCACTCTCATATACTTTAGGAATTCAACATTCTTTTCATCATTGTTAATGTCACTCTCTAAATTACCTTGCAAGAAGGCCTATCCCTAATTACGAGTTCATACGATTCCTAGCATTCCTAATAATTAGTTCTTTTAGTGTAGGAGCTTAACGACAACCAATATACTATTGGGAGAAATTCCCCGGATCTAGACTTCCCCGTACGTTCCCGTATCGACAAAATCAATAATCATGCATTGAATGAGTTAAACAAAGCAAGCATTGAGCAAAGAGGAAAAACCCTAACTAATGATGAAAGAAAGCATAGGTCTTAAATATAAGATGTAAAAACAAATTCCATATATGAGAGTTTCACAAGACTACATTGATTCCCCAACAACAATACAAGGTTTAGTTCACCATATTCGTGGTGAAACTAGATGAATAATAATGAAAGAATGAAAGATAAAACCCTAGAAAGGTGAAGAGGTAGCCTGAGCATCCAAGATCCTCCTTCAAAGGGGTGGAAGAGAGAGTGTTTGCTTCGTTTCTGCCAAAGATACAAACCCTAGGACGTCCTAAAGCTTATATACTATTCTAAAATTACAGAAAATTTAGGCCCAAGCCCATAAGTGTGTCGCTCAGCGGTAAAGTACCGCTCAGCGGTAAGTGCGTGAGTTGGTTTCTTCCCCTCATCTTTTCTGATTTCATCTCTCTCCTTCTTCACTTCTTTCACCAAATTCACCTTAAAACCTGCACAAAAACACTGAAATCAAGCATAAACCTGTCCAGCTCTCTTATTTCTGAAAATATGAATAAAAGCATGATTTCAAGCTAGTTTTTAAGTGTTAAAGGTTGCTTTTAATATCAATTTCAAGCATGAAAATAACAGTTTTTCAACTGTTATCATTATCCCAGCTCTTCATCCATCCATGTTGTCATCTGAATCTTCCTCCTCTCCTTCATCTTCAGCATCTTCAAAATCATCCTCATCATCATCCATAGCTGGAGCTTCAGTTGCTCCAGGTCCACTAGACTGTGCTTGATCCTCTGCCCATGCCACCACATTATTGAATTCATCCATGGTCCACCTATGTCTTGGGGGTGTATCATACATCCCAATGATCATCTCCTCTGTGGCCACCTACCCTCTATGAAGGGACTGCATCCTGGCATCCATAAGAGACATATACATATCTCTCATCTGAAATGGCTTTGCCTCATGAGGTTATACAGGTGCCTATGGTGGTCCTCTTCCTCTACGAGGATGGCGTGGTGGTACTGGCTGAGCTACCTCATCTCCGCCACAATACTGTCTATAATAGGCCTCTCATCAATTGCCTTCCTAGGCCTCTCCAATGGCGGCGCAGAAATATTCACTCCAGCTAGCTCACAAAGGTCTGTGATCAGAGAAGGATGCCCCACAGGTGCCTTATTGTTCATAGTATTGGCACACACCTGTATCTCATTGGCTATGACCTGACCAATGTTAATGCTCATCCCTCTCAGCACACAGTACAAAAGAAGAGCCCTGCTGGTAGTAATATCAAAGACATGCGAACAAGGCTGGATGTTGGCCTGAGAGAACGCCATCTAGTATTTTGCTAAAGGAGTCAGATCAACTCTCCTGATATTCACAACAACACCATTTCTATTTCTCTGAAAGTGCCCTCTAGGCACACAAAGCACGCTCTCCACATCAACAAAGTCTGCTCCTTCCTCCATGTTTAGAGCAAACTGACACTACTCACCAGCCCATTCAGTATTCAGAAACTTGTTTATAAAATCAGGGTCATACCGAATTAGGTGTCCTCTAACATAGCTCATATAGTCCTTATTGGGATGATCACCCAACCGTCTAACATTGGTGTAAAACTCTTTTACCACTGCTATGTTAGCTGGTGTAGGATAAGTGGCTAGTCTCCCCCAATTCTTGTTCTCCAATTGCTCTCCAAACTGTGGAGCAAAATCAGGTATCAACCCAACCTTCCTTTCCATCAACAACCTTCTATCTTGAACAATATTGAAATGATGCTCATGTTTGCGGGAAAGGAACTTGTTGGAATAGGAGTGGTCTTGTGCCTTATCCTTCCTCTTGGATGTTGTAGTCTTGAATCTCTTTCCCGGTGAGGAGGCCATCCCTACATCAAACACAATTCACAAAACCAAAAGAACATCATTAAGCATTAGTAAACCACAAACAACTCCCTAAAACCATTCCTATCACTGTTGAGGGCAAACAAAACCCCTCAGCGCAACCTGTGGAGCAAAACCAGCAAGCAAAATAAGCTTAAACACCATTTTGCCAGAATCGCACTCAGGGGAAATTGAACCGCTGAGCGACTATTCTGCAGATTTTGCAACATGCCCTAAAAATGTTCTAATCTCCACCCACATCCAATCTTCCTAGTTCCAGACCCAAAACAAGCAATTTAATCGGTCCATACAATGATTAATTCATCTAATAATGCATAAAAATCAAAATCCCTCAAGAATCATGCTTAGACAACCATGTTCATACCAATTCATGCTTTCAAAAACCCTAGAATGTAAAATGCTTGTACTTACTTGGGTGGAGATGCTAGATGAGTGAAAAATGCTCTAGGAATGTGAAGAAATCAACCTATAACAGTAAAGCTCTCACCAAACCCCAAACTTGAGTGGAAACTTGATGCAAAAGTGGTTGAAATAGAGATTTTGTGAATGGGGAAGAAGGGAAAAGTGAAGAGAACTCTTTGGAGAGTGCTTGAGAGTGTGTGGGAAGAGTGAGATATGAAAGTGGCAGCCAAGACGCGCCCTAGGGTATGAAAGGAACCTAGTGGGCCAAATCTTGCTGAGCCCAATTAAAACAAAACAACTAAACCAATCTGCAGCATTCGTGCACCGTTGAGCGACATACGCGGCACCAATTCTCTTGCTTCCTAACTTGCCCTAGACGTCCTTTACCAATGTCTTTCACTCACCTAATGCATTTAATCTTTCACATTACTCAAACATTCAATCCCTATAATGCAACTAGAGCAAAATCAAAACAAAGAAACAAAAATAAAGTCAATCAACTAGGTTGCCTCCTAGGTAGCGCTTGTTTAACGTCACGAGCCTGACCCAAAATCCTCCAGCACCCTTCAGTATATGCAAATCTTTCTTACCAACACCCATCAGTAGGTGTATACAAACATAGTATTTTTTAGTAGATACTCTTCCACCTAGGGGTGGGCAAACTGCACTATTTGCACTGCACTATAAATCTATTACAATTAACTATAAAATAGTTTAAAAAAACTGAACTGCACTAGAAAATAGTTCAATAAAACTGAACTAAACTATTTTTTAGTTCAGTTAACTACAAAACAATTCAGTTAACTACAATGCACCTTTTACTAATAAATAAATGTGGTTTTGCACTAGTACAACTGTCAATGGCTAATCATCGATAGAGTTAAAAGAATTAGTTCAATTTGATTTTTTTTTAAATTACAAACAAATAAATTAATATTCAATAACATCACAGCATTTAAAAAAATTAAATTATAAATCTATATAATTAGAATTAGTAAATAATTATAATAAAAAATTTAAAAAAATTAATGAAATATTATTGGTACTATTTTATCATATTATTAAAATTAAATTAATAACTATAATTATTTATCATTACTATTTATTATTAATTTAAAAATATAAAATGTCTAAAATTTGATTCTCATATTAAATATAGTTTAATTTAATAATATAAATTTGTTTATATATTATTTTATATAGATTAAAAACTTAATCTCTAAAAATATTTCTGTTTATCTCTGTTTTGCGTTATTCGAAATATTTTTATTTTGACAATTATCTAGTTTAATATAAAAACTCTCATATTTTTTCTCTTCTCACCTTTTTCTGAATTCTCATATATATATATATATATATAATATTATATTTTATAATTATTTACATAAGTACTTTTATCTTTTTATTTTTACAATTATAGTTAATTTTATTAAGTTATAAAAATAATTACGAGTTTTTGAAATATAATTACAATATAATAAAATTTAGTTTTTTTTAAAATATATAATTATTTTAGTATAAATTTAATAATATCATTTTATTTTAATAATTATTATAATAATAGTTAACTTTTTAAGAGACTTGAAAAAGAACATTTATTTATTTATACAAACAAATGTAAATTTTGAAATAAACAAAAACTATTTAAACAAATTACAAAATACGAAAAAAATAAATAAAATTTCAAATTGAAAAATATCAAATATTAAAAAAATTAAAAATTAATAAAATTTTAAGAAATAAATTCAAAAGTATAAAAAAACCATAAATAAATACATAATAAATAATATTTAACCGTAAAACATAACATACAAATAATAGATACAAATATCATAAAATATATACAAAAATAAATATAAAATGTTATAATAATATTTCGAACATATATTTTTAAAAAAATTTAATAGTATAAATAAATATCAAATAATATAAAAAATATTAAAAATATAAATAAAAATTAAAAATGTAAAAGAAATCAAATTAAAATATAATTAAACATAGCATAAGAAATAAAAAAATGAGAAAATAAGTATTTAAAAGTGAGATAAGATTAATACTACACGTAACTAGGTTGAGTTTTTCATAGAGTTATTCATCTAACTTATTTTAGAACAAAATGAAAGTAGAAGTGATAGGAACTCACTAAACATAGTTCAGTTTTTAGTTAACTGCACTAGAAATATAATAAGTTCAGTTTTTCTAAACTGAACTAGACAATAGTATAATTAGTTTTTAGTTAAAATAGATTAGTTTTTTTTAGTATAAAATAGTACAGTTAACTATAGTTTAGTATAGTTAAGTTATTTTTGCCCAGCCCTACTTCCACCTAATATCCATCAATAGATGTAAACCATGTAACCAACTTATAACCAAAACAAAAATACCAAAAGTTTACAATTACATCACCAAACCAAAAATAAAAGTTCTCAAATATCTGGGTTGCCTCCCAACAAGCGCTCTTTTAACGTCATTAGCTTGACCCAATAAAGCTCAAGTTCCATCTTCAATGTTGGTGTTCTCCTTTCTGGATATTTTTTTTCTTCTTTTTGCTAAATTTCGTCAGGAATTTCATAAAACCAGGAACCTTTTTCAATGTCTCAATCATAGGAACTTTAATCTCCAATTTCTTGAAGATTTCCATAAAGTGCTCAAATTCCTTCTTCCTATGATACTTCTTTGGATGAGGAAGGAGTTTTTCATATGATTCTTTCTTTTTTCCTCTTGTCCTCTTTTTCTGTTCTCTCACTTTCTTTTTCCCTTCTCTTTTTCCACTCACTTTCTTAATCTTCACACAAATTTTCTTTCTCTTTTCTCTCTCAACCACTTCTCTTTCTTTTTCTACATTTTTATCTTTTTCACTCAACTCTTCTTTTTCTTTTCTCACTATCTTTTTCTCATCTAAAGTCTTGTCACTTGCAGTGATAATGACTTGACATTCCTCCCTAGGGTTAACTTCATTATCAACCCCAAAATCTTCCAATCTCTCAATTAAGTGACCAATCTGCATCTCCATCCTTTTACATGATGCTTCAATGCTTTTCTGAGTGGAGATGGACTCTTGCATAAATTGTTGAAAGATGTCATCGATCTTTGCCATTCTTTCTGGTAGAGAGCTTTATTGCTGCCATTATTATTGTGGTTAGTTCTCAAATTGTTCGGCAGCTTGCCAAAATTGACTTTGATCCATGCTTGAGTGAGATTCTCCCCAATGGTTGAGACTACCTTGGTAGAATTGATGCCCATATAGTTAAATTCTTGTCCGAATTGCATCCTGCAAGTATTAGGCACAAAACCCTAGAAAACATTTATTAGCACAAAAGGATAAAAAAAAAAGATAAAAAGATAAAAAGATAAAAAGATAAAATGATGAAAAGATGAAAAGATGAAAAGATGAAAAGATAAAAAGATGAAAAGATGAAAAGATGAAAAGATGAAAAGATGAAAAGATGAAAAGATAAAAAGATAAAAAGATAAAAAGATAAAAAGATAAAAAGATAAAAAGATAAAAAGATAAAAAGATAAAAAGATAAAAAGATAAAAAGATAAAAAGATAAAAAGATAAAAAGATCAAATGATGAAAAGATGAAAAGATAAAAAGATGAAAAGATAAAAAGATAAAAAGATAAACTAAAAGATAAAAAGATAACCAAATAAAAATCAAGTCAAACCTAATTAATAATCACACAAATAGAATAGTTAAACCACGTGTCCCCGGCAACGGCGCCAAAAACTTGTTAACACTCGGCAAGTGTACTGAATCGTATCAAGCAATGGTAAAACCAAGTATCGTTTCCCAAAGGACTCATGACCTATACAGTTATGTGATTTCTTGATTAAATTAGACTTGTGAACAAAATCATAGTGGTTAAATTACGAAAATTAAACACGTTTGATCAATTGGATTGAAAGATGCAAAAGTGATTGATGTAAACTATGAAATGATGATGTTGTTGGTGTTTCCGACTTATCCTATCCACTCTCATGTATTCATGAATTCATCTTTCTTTATTAATGTTAATGCGACTTTCTAATTTACCTTAAACCCGATGTCTCAGTGAAGAAAGCCTACTCTTAATCACTAGTTTATAATGTCTTGTCTCCCTAGCAATTATTCATGCATTACATTCGCACAAAAGCTTAACGGCAACCAATCTTCCTATCCCTATGTCTACGTAATATTGCTCTTGGGAGAATTTCTTCAGTTCTAGATTTCTCTATATGTGTCCATATAAATACTTCAATGATCATGCAATTGAATGAGTTAAACAAAGCATGCAAAGAGAATAGAAGAAAAACCCTAACAATTAATCAAGGAAAGCATATAAATTAAAGAACCAATTCAATACATGAGAGTTTCAAAGGATTACATCGGTTCCCCCAACAACAATGGAGGTTTAGTTCACCATAAACATGGTGAAACTAAATGAAAACAATTAAAGAATGAAAGATAGAACCCTAAAAGTTGAAGATCGGAGCTTTGGGATCCAAAATCCGCCTCCAAGGGGTGAAAGGAGTGTGATTTCGCCTCTTTTTGTCCAAAGATGTCAATCCTAGTTCGACTAAAACCTTATATAGTTTACTAAAAATTACAGAAAATAGGCCCAAGCCCAAATAAATGGCGCTCCGCGGCACTTTTGGCACTCAGCGGAAAGTTGGGTTCTTCAGAATGACGCTCAGCTGCAGTTTTGGCCCTCAGTG
Source organism: Vigna umbellata (assembly GCF_029865625.1). Taxonomy (NCBI): domain Eukaryota; kingdom Viridiplantae; phylum Streptophyta; class Magnoliopsida; order Fabales; family Fabaceae; genus Vigna; species Vigna umbellata. Next base: position 23,497,845 of record NC_142170.1, read on the forward strand.
GTGACTGCGAGACTTCAGAATGTCACTTAGCGGTGACTGCGACTCTTCTTTTGTGCACTTTTACTTCCTGTACTGAGTCCAGCCCATTACTACTTCAACTTCTTTCATCTAATTCATCTTAATTCCTTCCAAAACAAGGAAAACCAAGAATAAAACTCATTCAACTCTCTTATTTCCAAAACTTAAGCAAAAGCAAGATTCCAAGCTAATTTCTAAGTCATAAAGGTTGTCTTTAAGGTCAAAATTAAGTATAAAAATAACGGTTTTTCAACCGTTATCATAAATATATAACTTACTATTTTATTACATGTAGTAAAGCTGGGACGGACTGTGCACATTGATGAGGTGTTTCAACAAAGTCATATACGAAAGAGATCTAGCTAGTTTGTTGATGAGAGGTCTCGAAGGACACATGTAAGTAAACTCTTTTACAAACTTCAAACTTCTACTATTTTGAGACTTTTAAACTTCCTCTTTCTAACAGGAAGAAATTTTAACTAGACTCTCAAAGGTCAGATCGAAGCAAGGATCATGGCCTCCTGATGATGCATCACAAGAAAATATCGGTGACGATAACATCATTTGGACATAGTCACTATTGGAAAAAGAGGATTTTATAACGACTTATTATGATTGGTGAAATTCCCTTGTCATAATAGATTGGTCAGTGGCATTTTCATAATAAAAGTAAGAGTTATTATGGTGTAGTTTTCGAGACTTGTCATAATATATCAACGCGGTGACAAAATTGATTTTTTTTAAACGTATTGTGATAGGTCTAGGAGGACCTATCATAGTAGACCTTTTTTATGGTTATTAACTTAACACTTGTCATAATACATGGGACACAATGGTAAACTCAAAATTATGTTGAAAAGATATTATCACTAGTTGTTAAGACTCTGTCATAGAATCTCTTAAATCCTAATATTTATGTGTTCTTTGTAACCTACTATTCACTCTTCTCAATCCCTAATTTCTCATTCACACGGCCTTGCATTCTCTCCTTTCTTAGTTCATCATTTTGGTCACCATTGCATCCTCACCGTGCAAGAACACTATTGTCCACAACCTCGTTGTGGTAGACGAAGAAGAGTGATGAATGGAAGAGATTGAGTTTGCCGAAAGCATATGCGAAAGGTCAGGTAACAAATGCCCTTTTTGCTAAGATTTTTTGTCTAGTATAGCACTGGGTTTGCAATTATTCTTATTCTCGTGATGGTTCCTGATTCAGGTTTGTTCTTTTTGTGTTTCAATTTGGTTATATTCCCATTATCAAGTTACGACAAGTTCGTTACAAGACAAGCTTGTCCAGGTAGAAAATTGGGACAAATTTTCAAGGTATTACAAGACAAGCTCGTTTAGAAGAAACCTTGATCTTTGTTTTTAAGTTTAGCTAAATAATATAAACGAAGAAGTCTCTGTGTATGAAAAGTGAACTCTAACTAGAAAAACTATTAGGACAAGAAACCATGAAACTAAAGAACCAACCATAGGATAGAAAACACTAGACTAGAAAAACCTCAAAATAGGATAGAATAGTAGAAACACACCTCAACAAACTTAGGCTAGAACACCCAAACGCATTACTAAACACATACGAAAGACTAAGAAAACTAAACGGTATTTATGTAAAAAGATACAAAAACTAAAGAAGCATTTACTTGGATCAAATGATACCATGAGCTAAACAAACACCTCATCTTGTGATGAAGTATTTATATAAGATTGGTATTGTTAACCCTCGGCAAGTGTAACCGAATCGTATCAAGTAAAAATAAAATGGTAAGACCAAGTATCGTTTCCCAAAGGACTCACGGCCTAAAAAAATATGGGATTTGTTGATTAAATTAGACTTGTGAACGAATTCTTGTAGGTTTAAATGCAAATACTGAAAATTAAATATGAATGCATGTGTTGATCAATTGGATCAAAAAAAGCAAAAGTGATTGATGTAAATTATGGAATGATGATGTTGTTGGGGTTTTCAATTCATCCTATCCACTCTCATGTATTCAAGAATTCATCTTTCTTCACTAATGTTAATGTCACTTTCTAATTTACCTTAAACCCGATGTCCCGGTGAAGAAAGCCTATTTCTAATCACTAGTTTACAATGTTTTATCTCCCTAGCAATTATTCATGCATTACATTCGCACAATCCTCCTATCCCTTTGTCTAGGCAATATTACTCTTGGGAGAATTTCTCCAGTTCTAGATTTACTTATATGTGTCCATACAAATAACATTAATGATCATGCAATTGAATGAGTTAAACAAACCATGCATAGAGTATAGAAGAGAAACCCTAACAATTAATGAAACAAAAGCATATAGATTAAAGAACCAATTCAATACATGAGAGTTTCAAAGGATTACATTGATTCCCCAATGTCACATGAATTAACTTTGCCTTTCATTTAACCATAATCAAACACATTCACAAGCAAGTATCATCACAAGGACTTTTCTATGGCTTATAATGTGGCTGGGCTAACAAGAAAATTGGTTTTTCTGGATCACAAAATCCTTCAGTTAAGTGAATCATCTAAACACAACCATTCTTCCTTCTTCCCAATTTTCTTTTGCATTGAGCCTTTCTTTTTCATTCTTTTCTTTCCTTTTTATTTTGCTTTTCACATGCTTAGCTCAATTCTTTTCATATTCCGATTTTTAAACTGCCCAACAACCCCAAACTTGAACATTTATCAATACCACAAGATATCTTCAACTCAACTCAAGGTAAAGCTTTTCAAAAATGGTTTTCTATCATGTTCAAAGCTAAGGGTTCAAAGGATAGAACATATTGTGCTCTCTTTTATTGGGCTAAAATCATTTGGCTAATAAAGGGTAACAACAGATGACCTTGATCATATGACACATACAAGGAAGTGATTCAATCATAGAAACCTGGGCAAAGTCATTCATGCTTTCAATGTAATAGCATTCAATCACAAAAACTCTGGAGTTCAAAACCTCACATATATGCTCATTCAACATTCCACATACAGATCCTGCTTAGCATCATAATCACAATCACAACATCATGCATTTGTTCAAAAATCTCGTGAACAACCACCTGTATATCAACGAATAGTGCACAATCTCAACATCAATTAATATCAAAACATCATCAAGCATTACTCATCATGCATAAGTCACAAGCAAACCATCATAACAGATAAAGTTTCAAACTGAGTACATCAAACCCTATTCTAAAAACATAAGCAAATAAGTTCAACAAAGTTTAGAACAAAAGATAAAAATCCTGCTCTATAGGTGATAACATTCATCAGTAGATGCTATCTCAGCTCCTCATCAACCTATGCTGTCATTTGAATCTTCCTCCTCTCCATCATCTTCAACATCTTCAAACTCATCATCATCATCTTCATCATCATTCATAGCTGAAGCTCCAACTGGTCCAGCTCCACTACCTTGGGCTTGCTCCTCTAGCCTAGCCAACACATTAAGAAACTCATTCATGGTCCACCTATGTGCTCGGGGTGTATCGTACATCCCAATAATCATCTCAACTATGGCCACCTGCCCTCTATGAATGGACTACATCCTAGCATCCATATGAGACATATACATGTCCTTCATCTGAAATGGCTCTACCTCATGAGGCTCTGCAGATGCCTGGCTCTGTGGGGGTCCTCTCCCTCTACGAGGACGACGTGGTGGTACTGGCTGAGCTGCCTCATCACCTCCACAATACTATCTGTAATAAGCCTCATTAATAACTTTCCTAGGCCTCTAAAATGGTGGAGCAAAGATATTCACCCCAGCTAGCTCACAAAGGTGTGTAATCAAAGAATTATGCCCCAAAGGTGCTTTATTGTTCATAGTGTTGGCACACACATGTATCTCATTGGCTATGAACTGACCAATGTTAATGCTCATCCCTCTGAGCACACAGTACAAAAGAAGCGTCCTGTTGACAGTAATATCTGAGACATGTGAGCACGACTAGATATTGGCATGAGAAAATTCCATACAATACTTTGCTAGAGGAGTCAGATCAGCTCTCCTGATGTTCACAACTACACCATTACTGTTTCTCTGAAAATGTCCTCCATGCACACATAGCACACTCTCCACATCAACAAAGTCTGCTCCTTCTTCCATGTTTAGAGTAAACTGACACTGCTCACAACCCATTCAGTATCTAAAAATCTATTAATGGAATCAGGGTCATACCGAATGATGTGTCCTCTAATATAGCTCAAATAGTCCCCAACAGGATGATCACCCAGCCTCCTTGCGTTGATGTAAAATTATTTCACCACTGTTATGTTAGCTGGTGCAGGATAAGTAGCTAGCCTCCCCCAGTTCCTGTTCTCCAATTGCTCTCTGATACGGTTGTCACGGCCCATCAAATTTGATGTGCAAATAAAGAATGCAGTATAGTGCTAGGAAGTGACTCCTAGGTCGTCTCTCAAGGACCAAATGTGGTTCGAGACTTAGGTCAAACACATAGTGGGGGGGTTTGAAAGAGTTTGTGAATGCAGCTAAACTAAATTAAATTGGAAATTAAACAAAGATGTAACCAGAATTGAAAGTGTTGAAGTAAATGTCAAAACAGTAAGGTCGAACGGTAAAAGACAGCAAAATCAAAGAATGTATAATTCATCAGTATTTGAAAATAAAATGTTGAAACAGTAAACGCGCAAAAAACGTAACAACAGCCTAATTGAAATGCACCAAATAAACTTAAACATTAAACGCAATAGTAGAAGCATCAATAAAAGCAAACCGAGATTGCAGCATTTGAAAACAAGATGAAGATGATGAAGACTAAAATGCAACAAATAATAGAAATAAAAACACTTGGATGGTAAAAGGATTGAACCAAACTTCTTTTGGGACTACTCCCTTGGACGTGACAGCTATGGCCTTGTGCTCTCCTTAAAGGTGTCACACGTGCATGCTCAAATGGAATAAGAATTAAAGGGAGACATTGTCTTTCTTCCAGCAACCAAGACGGTGCTTTCCCAAGCAATGAACTAAACTTCTTCTCTCAACTCAACCACCGTATAAGTACACCTACCCCCATCTAATCACCTCTTCATTCTCAAGCAATTGGCTGCAACAACGTGCTCACCATTCCAACCCCCATTCAATGCTGGACGTGACCGTGCTTCCCAAAATTTCATCATCGTTCATTCTCTTTCACGTCACATGCCTTTCATCCATTTAAAATGAAATGTGTCTCTGTGTGCAAGCAGGCCGTGACACCACCTTTCATGCTTCTAAAGAAAATTAAATGTGTGTAACTCATTTCATGCACTGCTGAAACAAAAAGAAATCGAGAATTACTCTTCTTCCAAAAAAAATATATGGATCGTGGTTCTCTCCTTGCAGCAAAGTAAATCAGCACTTCCGTTCATTCCTCACACCAACGCTGGACGTGCTTATCCTATTCTCCGTGTCCAAAAGCTTCCAAATAAAGAAAATAAAATTGTGCTTCCTTCTAGACGTCACAGCGTGCTTCGCTGCCTCCGTGTGCTTCCTCTTCTTCACCGTGACAACACCTCTCCCTCTTCAAGAATGACTCCACGGGTGCACTCTTCCAGCCAAAATGAAATGTACGTTCTCTCCTCAGCCGTAGCCCTCCATGTGCGTGGCCTCTACTTCCTAAAGAGAAAGAAGATTCCTCGTTGGCGGCTGCTCTCCTCAAATGAGCGTGCTCTACTCCCCTGAGCTGTGTGCTTCCATTAAATGAAAGATGAATCCCCTAAATTCCACGTGTTGCTGCCCTCATGAACCAGCCCACTTTTCTCGTCCTGATCTAGCGTGCTTCATTCTCCTTGGACATGTGTTGGACGTTCCTTCACATCCATGAAAGCCCAAGTGAATCCTGGTGTCCGCTTGTGCTCCTTCCCTCAAGGGTCGTGTGCTTTATGTCACCACATGCCTTGCTCTCCTTTTTGCTAAACGTGAATTAGCTACTGGAAGCGTGAAGCCCATGCTTGTTATTCTCTCTAGAAAGAAAAACTCTTCAGGTGGCTGCTGCCTGTCACACCCTGTGTGCTTGGACTGTGCTGGACTCCTCTTCTTTTGCCACCACATGCTGCTGCCCGTCACACCCTTTTGTAGCCTTGCTATCCAAAGTTCCTTCTCATGGGCCCTTTCTTCTTTTGAATCCTGCGTCAACGCTGCTGCTGTGTGCAACTCCAAAAGAAAGCCATCATTTTCTCTTTTCTCCAAAGCCTGAAATGGATCCAACCAAATGATTGCAATGAAAAGAAAATGCATAGCGTGGCTCACCTGCTGGACGTGACTCTCATGTGTGTTGGAATAAATGAAAATCCCATGTAATAATTGTGCTTCCAAACAGCGTGTTCTCCTCTTCACGTCACAGCCCTTGCATCTTTTAAATGAAATGTGCATGCTGCTTGCTTCCACCGAAAGAAATTAATCTTTGGGCCCAATTATCATTTCTCATTTAATCTCTAAATGTCCCAAATTATTATTCACAATTTCCCTACAATTAATAATACAAATAATTAGCCTCAGATAATTCAAATTAATTAAAATAAGAATTTATGGTTAAATTAAGTATAATTAGCAAAAATGGGAAATATTGAACATTTAAACACACTTCCCTAATTAAATCTGGTACCCTAAACTAAGTGAAGTCAAGAAAATATTAACTCATCACTCTCCAAACTGTGGAGCAAAGTCAGGTATCAGTCCAACCTTCCTTTCCAATAGTAGCCTCCTATCTTGGACAACTTTGAAGTGGCGCTCATGCTTGCGGGAAAGGAACTTGTTGGCATAGGAACGTTCTGGTTCCTTATCCTTCCTCTTGGATCCTATAGTCTTGATGCTCTTGCCTGATGAAGAGGCCATCCCGTATCGTTTCCCTAGAGACTCACGGCCTAAACAACTATGTGACTTCTTGATTAAATAAGACTTGAAAACAAACTCTTTTGGGTTTAGAATGCAAATACTGAAAAGTAAATATGCATGCAATTTGATCAATTGGAAAAAAGTGCAAAGATGAACGAATTTGATATTATGGGATGAATATGTTGTTGGGGTTAGATTTCACCTAGTTTACTCTCATGCATATACGAATTCTACTTCTTCATTAATGTCAATGTTACTATCTACAATACTTCAAACTCGATTCCTCGACGAAGAAAGCCTATCCTTAACTATTAATTCATACGATTCCTAGCATTCCTAATAATTAATTCTGAAGATCAGAAGCTTAAGACAACCAGAACTCATACCCCCCTTCCTGAGCAATACTACTTCTGGGAATAATTCTCCAGAACATGAATTATAAGATATCTTCCGGTACTCATGCAAATCATATATCGTGCTAATGAATGAGTTAATCAAAGCAAGCAATACTTGAAGAAGAATTACCCTAACAATTAATGAAAGAAGCATATATAATCAAGAATCAATTCAATACATGAGAGTTTACAAAGGTTACATCATTCCCCAAAAACAAATAGAGTTTAGTTCACCATTGACATGATGAAACTAGATGAATAATGGAAAAAATAATGAAAGATAAAACCCTAGAAATTGAAGATAGGAGCTTTCGCATCCAAATCTGCCTCCGAGGGATCAAAGAGTGTGTTTTTGTGCCTATTTCGTCCAAAGATGTGAACCCTAGGACGTCCAAGTTCTTAAATAGAACATAGAAAACGGGTCCAAGCCCACGAGACTAACGCTCAATGCCCCACTTAGGGCGCCCAGGCGGTGTGCGGGTTAGAACTGACGCTCAAGGTCAGCTCAGAAGGCAAGCATGTGTGGTGCGACTCGAGGAAATGGTGCTCAGCGCTCTTGAAAAGGGCGCCCAGGCGCGAGCCAGGGGCATCCTGCATTGAGGGCTCTAGAAAAAGGGCAGCCAAGCGTGAGACAGTGTACTCTGGCATTGAGGGCCCCTAAAGTGGTGTTCAACGCTACTACGATCCTCCTTTATGATGATTTTTCATCTCTTCCTGAGTTCCAACTCCTAACTACTTCAACTCTTCTACCAAATCATCTCAATTTCTATTGAAAACAAGGAGATCTAGCACAAAACCATTAAATTAACCTTCAACACTCTTATTCATCAAAACTATGATTCCAAGCTAGTTTCTAAGTCAAAAAGGGTGTTTTTAGTATCAAAATTAAGTATCAAATAACGGTAAATTCAACCATTATCAGCTATCCAGATTGCTCCAAATCAGGTCTTCCATCAACAATGGCCTCCTAAAGTTGCTCCCTATTTCAACCATTGAACAAGCTGTGGACCTCTTCGCCAAACCTCTTGATCCTACTGTGTTTGAATATCTTCATTCCAAGCTGGGAATAACTAATATCTACTCCCAACATGAAGGAGGATGATAGTCTCTACACTTGGGCCTATAGAAAGAAGCTCGGCCCACTTCTTTTCCCTTTCTATTTTTCTCTCTTTTATATTATCTTTTTACACATATTGTAAAACATAGATATGTATGCTTCTTTTTTCACCCTTTTTACTTTTCTTCTGGTTTGGCTTCTGGTTTTCTTCTACTTGTCTTGTTTCTCGTTTCTTTCCATCATGATTCTCACGTTTAATTTTGTGAGCATCCTTTACTATATGAAATTTATCTACTATTGTGTTATCTGCAAGTTGCAAAAGTACAAACATAGTAATTAACAAAAATAAATCATAAAAATTTGAAATGCAATTGAAAAGGAGACAACTTACATGAACATCTGAAATATCTTGAATGAAATAACTATTTTTTTCAAATGAGATAATCTTTTATTGTCATCCAAATAAGAATAAAATTTTTAGGACATTGGATTTTGTCAAGTCTAACACTACGTCTACTTGCTAAATTCTTCTTACTTGGTTTTGAAAACTAGGTTTTCTCTGCGTTTAAACAATATAAATATATATTTAAATCACAAGCAAATGCAATAAAAAAAGCTTAAAATATGATGATATTCAAATATATATATATATATATATATATACACACCTGTAACTTGTGATTCTTATTATCAAATGCTAATTATTTATAAATATCAATGTAATTAACAATGTCTCTATTTTTGTCTTCAAAATTTAAAATACAAGCACTAGTACAATATAGAGAAACAACAGCGGTTATTTTCGCTTATACGCAGCGGCTCTACAACCAAGGCATATACAGGCGAGGTGAAAAGTGTAGGCTTTTTGCCTCGGTTTAGAAACGAGGCAAAAAGGTGTGTGCTTTTGCCTCGGTTCAAATCCAACCGAGGCAGTATAGGGGTTTTTTCTTTTTTGTTGTGTTTTTTTTTGCGATTTGCTAGGTCAGACATTAGTCCTTGGTCGCAATCCATCAACGTCCACTGAAATGCAACCTCCAAATCACTACAAGAACAAGGACAACGATGCAACCTCCAAATCACTACAAGAACAAGGACAGCATGCTCCCACCACCACCTACAGAGAATCAATCAAACAAAAAAACACCCATTCGAAATTAGAAAAAGGGGAGGGAAGGAGGCTTCCTCCTTCGCTGCGAATCAGAATGGAGAGAAGAAATAGAAGAAGAAGAGTGGCAACTGTGCCCTTGTGCCCCGGCTGCGCCCTCTTCGCGTTTCCTTCGCGCCATTGATGATCCCTCCAAGTTGGTTGTCCGCGCGAGACGAAGAACCCTAGGCTAGGTTGGATCGGAACAAGAGGAGGAAGGAACAGAGAAGAGGAAGGAAGCCTCCCTCTTGGCAACGTGAAAGAAAATGGGAGAACAAGAGGAGTGGTGCAACACCACAAACAAGAGGAGCGGCGCAATACCATGCCTGTTCACGAAATTTAACCCTAAACAGATGTTATTACCTCGGTTATTTTTTAAACGAGGCAATAAGGGTCTACGGCCTCGGTTCTATAAAGAACCGATGCCAAAACCCTCTCAAAAAAAATAAAATAAAAAATTTTAGCAATTTTATGCCTCGGTTCTTTAAACAACTTAGGTAATAGACCTTTGCGATAATTACAAAAATGCCACCGTGTCAGTTTTAGGCATCGGTTCCTTATGAACTGAGGCATATACGTTTCTGATAATTACAGAAATGTCAACGCATCAGTTTTAGGCATCGGTTCTTTTTGAACCTAGTCATATACGTTTGCGATAATTACAAAAACGCCACCGCACCATTTTTTGCTTCGGTTACAACTAAACCAATGTCTAATGCACGAGTTAAAATCCTTATTTTTTACTAGTGAAGGCATAAAAGAAAATTATTAATGAATATTTATAAATAATTGCATAATTGCATTGATATTATAAATAATTGCATAATTGCATTTGATAATAAGAATCACATATATATATATATATATATATATATATATGTATATATATATATATATATATATATATATATATATATATATATATATATATATATATGATATTCAAAAATACATTAATAGTTTTGATAGGGGACTTATTGATTAGCTTTGGTGTTCTTTCAAGTTTCAAATCTTCTCTGAGTGTATTTTGAAAACCATGAACTGGTATGTTAACACCACTTATCACCAAACACCCAACAAGAAATGGTTAATCATTTTTTGAAGATTGTCAATTACGTACTGATACGTTACATAACCCACTAAAGATAAAGTAGTATCTTAAATTGAATTAAACGTTACTAGTTCAGTTATTACTCTCAATAAATATATTACATTTATAGCTAAATATTCAATAGTATTAAGTATTACATTTATTATAGCATTAAATTTCTATAAAATATATGAAATATTAATCACTAAAAATTTGAAAATACTGAAAGTTATTTAAATTGACACAATTTTTCAATGAAACCAAGCTAATTACAATCAAATTTAAACCAAGCTAATTAAGTATTATATTGACTAAGTTGGACAGCAAACTAAAATTTGTTAATATTTAAAATAATCAATTATTAATAAAAAAAATTATAATTAATTTGTGAATTAAAATCTAAATTAATCTCTAACAATTAGAGATGACAAAAATATTTGTAGATATCCACGAATAAAATCTACAATAAAAATATTTGGTTGTTATTTAATTAAGTGGTATTAAATATTTCATAGCGTTGGACGAAAATATATGAAATATTAATGAATAAAAAATTTGAAAATACCAAAAACTATTTAAATTGACGTAATTTTCAATGAAGAATGGTTTTAAGTTACATTAAAGAATTATTAAATAACAATCAAGAGTATGTTGGACACTAAACTATAATTTGTTGGTATTTAAAATACTCAATTATTAATAAAAAATTATAATCGTTTTGAGTCTAAATTAATATATAACAAACTAGTTTAGAATCCATGATAGTCGGTCGCTAAAACTTTGATAACTAATGTTAGACACTAATTTAAACTCTAAATGAGAAATTTTTAATTATAATTTTTTACTAATAATGGAGACTATTTTAGATATCAAAACTTTTTAGTTTATAAAATGGTATCTAACTTAGTCAATACCTTGAAGCTCTTATAAGAGTGGTGGAAAGTGACTCCATATATTAGTATGATAATGTGTACCTGTCCATATAAGAGTGGTAGGAGTGACACTTATACATTTTTATATGTCAAGATATGGTTGTTGATGAGACACTCAGATTGAGATAATGCGTTGATTCTCCTTGAATGATGTGATAGTGGATTTTGAAATTATTTAGAAGATTGATGGACTGAAATGGATAGTTTGATTATTATGGGTGAATGAATGTCTTCATCTTGTGTTTTATTTAATTAGTTCATCTTTATTTGTTTGTGTTTGTGCGATGTTTATAATGATTCGTGTTGTTATATAGGAGTAAATAATGTTATAAATGAAGCTAGACATGCATAGAAATGAGAGATGTGCTAAGAAAAAAATTTAGAAACTTTTACAAGGATTGTAATTCTAAAACAATGTTATTTAAAGACGTGTAATTTTAATTATCTATTAGTACTTATGATTTATTATTTTTTTATAGGTGGTGTTGAAATTTATATTTTATGAAAATAAATAGATGTTAAGAATAAACAGTTACACCCGAATTGGTGTTACAATTGAGGCATTTTTTTAAAATTTCATAATCTTAAAAAGGTTACAGTTATAGTTTGCACTTATGTTTTGCCAACTATGTGGGTTTATCATAGCTCTATTTATATGGATCATATTCATATATGCATTACATTAGTTGATACCTTTTTGCATTATATTTAATTTGGTCATATCTTATCTTACAATGTGGATGTTGTATGCTATGATCTTAACAATATTTTTTCAGTATCGAAATATTAAAAGTATCGATCAAAACACGAGAATGGTTGAAAAGGAAATTATTAATACTAATGATAGTAACAATATTTATTTAGGAAGTTCATCAATTACTAAAAGTGGACTAATTTATCATCACACTTACCACCTGGTCCTCCAAATTCCAGCATATAGAGCAAATGTCCAGGAGCATCTTCATAAGCATTGCCGTAGTACGTAAGGTCATAACATTTAGGTTTGTCAATGTACTTTTCTGTTTGATATCTTTCTGGTCCAAACCTTATTCTAGATGAATTTTCAAAAGTCATAGTTCTGAAATAACATGCATCATAAAGGTTTTTATCAGGAAAATGTCCAGATCCCATTTGAGGGCTGAGAGAACCGTGAGGAGTCAATGTTCTTCCACCCCACCCTACTTTATCTGCCGAAGTCAAGTTAGAGAATAACTTTGCAGGATAATATCCAAGATCTGTACCCTCTATTTGAAGCCACCAGTTTTTGGTTGTTTGGTCCTGAATATCCATGTATACATAACATTTTGTCAACAATACTACATCACCTGTATGTATCATATAATATTACATGAAATATTAATGCCAATATCATTACCATGTAAATATAAGTGACAAAATCAAAAGTTGTTCCACCATAAGAAGATATATTTGTCAGAGGTGCACCAAGATAAGTTCTCTTGTTAGTGTGGACAAAACCTGGACATCGAAGATTGTAACATCCTGTGTTGTGAAAGTTGTCGCTCTGTATATTTTTTAATATCACATTAAATTTGGAATAAATGAAACATTCATGTTTCTTCTTTTTTAATATAAATGCTTCCTGAATTAAAAAAATAAAATAATGTGAAACAAAATTGGAATTTCATGTTCATGTAGAGGTTCATACCGTCCATGATGCGTATAAATGAGTTTTATTGTCACCATACAAATCTGAACTCACCTATATCAAAATGTGAGATTGCACACAAATAAACATAAATTAAATATTTTTTCATATAATAGTTATTGGAAAAAAAGATATAATAATAAATTAACACTCACTTGCCATCCAAGACTAATTTTATTGTTAGTCTTTATGGGTCCATTTTGAACCCACACATGAGAAAGAGACATTTGACCCTTAGTGACAGGTGGATTATAAATACTATTTCGTCCGTTAACGCTATAATATGGACTATATTTTGATGAAAGAGCCAATTCTGCAATCTGCAAAAGTACAAAAATAAGAATTAAACATGGTGTAATTAACAAAAATAAATCATCAAAATTTGAAATTTAGTTCAAAAAGAAATAACATACATGCACACCAGGAATGTCTTGAACGAAGATATTGTTTCTTAATAACTGTTTTTCTCTAATAAGATCTTCTTTTGTTGTTCTCCGAACAGGAATATATCCTTTAGGACATTGAACTTCTTCAAGTCTAAAACTAGATCTATCTGCTAAATTATTCGTACTTGATTTTTGAAAACTAGGTTTTCTCTGCAATTAAACAATACAAATATATATTTAAATAGCAAGCAATACAATCAAAAGAAAGATCTAAAGTATGATGATATTCAAAATAATACATATATACCTGTATCTTGTGATTCTTTAATAAAGGATGATCAAATGCTAGTTGTTTATAAATGTCAATGCAATCAACAATGTCTCCATTCTTTGTCTTTAAAATTTAAAATACAATATATAAAAGAAAATTAGTGAATATAATGAGAATATATTCAACATGTAATATATAAAAGGTATTCTAAAATACATGAATAGTTTTGGCAGGAGGCTTATTGATTAGCTTTAGTTGTCTTTCAAGTTCCAAATCTTCTTTGAGTGTATCTTGAGAACAATGAACTGGTATGCTAACACCACTTATCACCAAACACACAAGAAGAAAAGAATTGATCATTTTCTCAAGATTGTCAATTACTTACTAGTTTAGTTATTACTCTCAATAAATATATTACATGGAAAGCTAAACAGTTATTACTATCAATAAATTTATTAAATTAAATAGTATTTAAATAAACGTTATTAGTCTAGTTATTACTCTCAATAATAAATATATTACGGGTATAGCTAAATAGTCAATGATATTAAATATTGCATTTATTATAATATTAAAATATTATACTCCACCTTACACACTAAATATAAAATAATATCTTAAATTGAAATACATGTTACCAGTTAGACTCTCAAAAAATATATTACGTGTATAACTAAATATTAAATGGTATTAAATATTTTATTTATTATAGTATTATATTACATTTATTGTAACATTAAATGGATGAAAATATATAAAATATTAATCAATAAAAATTTTCAAAATACCAAAAGATATTTATATTGACACTGTGTTGAAAATACTAGTATAAAAATGGGTTTTTAATGCATTTAATAGGTTTCGATTTTGACAAAAATAAAGCATAAAAAGGTATGATAATATTTTTGTAATTTTCACGAATTTATAGGTCTTAGTTATGAAAAAATCAAGGTCATGTGTTCCTTTTGGCATCGGTTAACAAATAATCAAAGTTTAAAGGAGAGCCACATATGCACAAATTTAAACTTTTCACTTCAGTACATATTGATCAAGATCTATTGCCTCGGTTATTCCTAGAACTGATGTTATAGGGTCTTGACATTCCCACTATAGAGAGATTATGTCAAGTTTTTCATATTCTAAACAGGTCCATGGCCTCATTTCTTTGTAGAGTTGTTGTCATAGGTTCCTGATGATACCTGGTCTTACCATGATTTTATTACTTGAACGATTTGGTACACTTGCCAAACAGTCTAACAATCACATAGGAGATTTTCAAAATAGCCACTTCTAAACCAATATCAAGAGGTACAACAAATCCCTTGACATTTCTAAATTTTACCACTGTACTATGAAAAATACAAGGAGTGGACATTCCCACTCATCTTAAGAAGAAATTGAGGTTGCCAATTAACAAGGCTTACATCCAAGCCAATTGCACCAATTACATTCTTTTCCAACAATTTAGATAGTGAGAAGAAGTCATATAGTCCATAATGTCACGTATTCTTACATGCAGCAGCAGTTGCCAGCCAACTACAGAGCCCAAACAACCATCCATCAAACCCAACAACAACAACACTAGCCCTTTCAATAAATGACCCCTAAAGAATTTAGGATTTTTACAATATGGCTTGGGATGGTCATTTTCAATAGGGAAGAGTTACTGTAGCAGAACTAGTAAAACTAGAGTGGTAAGCACTACCATAACATCGAAACACCAATAGTGAAATTGATGGTTCATAAGAGATGATGTGGTTTAGTGGTTGTTCGGCATGCTCAATACAAGAATGGAGGCAAGATTGGATGGTTTGGACGACATGGTCAATACTCCGAAGTTGAGGAGTTATTTGATTTTAACAGTGCATTTGGATATACTGATCTAGGAGAACATTGAGGAGCTTTCATCACCTCAACCAACAAAAATAAAGTTCTTTTTAAATTTCTTCCACTTTAAATTTAGTTGTTAAATTCTGTTTAAATTAGTTTGTTTGATAGTAGTATTGTTACCAATGAGGAAGCATTGGTGTCTTGAAGATAATGATTTTGATGATGTTACAAAGTGAAGAATATGAAGACCCTTGTTGTATTAAGTTTAAAAACATTCCTATATAACAGAAGGTACCAAGACCGAGCAGTCAGGACTGAGCGGTGGAAGGCATGACCGAGACCAAGTGAGGTATGACCAAGACTGGGCAGCTAGAACCGAGCGGTGGAAGGCATGACCGAGACCAAGCGAAGTATGATCGAGACCGAGACAGTTAGGACTGAGCAGTGGAAGGCATGACAAGGACCAAGCGAGACTTAAATGAGACCGAGCAGTAGTAGTTAGGTTTTTTAGTTCTGACACTGTAGAATAAAATGTTAAGAGTTCGAAGGAGAGAGAGAAGAAGAGGTCATGCCGAGGTGGAAAGCTGAGAGGAATCAGGTCGAACGGTGGAAAGTTGTAAGAAGTTGAGCCGAACGATGGAAAGCAGTAAGGGCTTAAGCCGGACAGTGAAAAGTAGTAAAGGCTCAAGGCGAACGACATAAGGCGGTGAAGGGTTGAACCGAACAGTGGAAGGATAATCGATTATTACTTACAATAATCGATTATCACTAGCAATTGTAATATGTCGTTTAAGTTTCGGACTAGTAGGCTATATACACTCTCTTCCAAACCCTTCGAAATTATCCATGCCACTTTTGATAATACAATTTTTCTAAGGAAGTTCTCAAGTGATAGAGTGCTCTTGTCAAGTCTTGTGAATAGGAGAAGCTCGCGCTTAATGTGTCTAAGGTCGAGGTGGTTCTCTTCAAGTTATTTGTATTTCATCTTATTGTAATCTGTGAACAATATTTTAGTGAAAAGGTTAATCACTATTTATAGTGATTAACGACTGGACGTAAAATCTTTTGATTCGAACCAGAATAAAAATCATTTGTGTGATTTTTTCTATTCCATACACTCTTTATATTTTCTGCACATCAATTGTTCGATAATATTTTTGTAAGAAAATTAAATGAACCATTTTAATTGACCGAACACACTTTACGCTCTTTAACAATCGCAAAACCGATTACTCTTTTATTCCACTGCGCAAAATCGGTACCGATTGTTCCAACAAGTATGTATGCTCTTACATAGTTGTGTTTGATGTGATTGTAAATAATTTTTGAAACATGGTTAGACCAAGATCTAGCAAAAAGCATAATTGAACACTCTTTGAAAATTGTTTTGAAAAATTAAGAGTGTAAGGAAGGAAGGATTAATAAACCTTAGTGCTTAACAACAATCTGACATAACGCCATGTAGTTCACAATTAGGAATTAACATAGATGAGTGAACTTACCCTTTATGAGATAAGTGAGCCAAACACATAATGAGGGAAATGAGAGAAACACCTAAGTGAATAAGCCATTGATTTTGTGTTCAAATTTTTACATTCATTAAGAATGAATGTCATGGAAATGATAAAGGCAAGTTTTTTGTGAAAAATATTGGAAAAGCCAAAGCCAAACAACTACACTGTACATTTTTTGATATATGTGCCTTGTTGAACCTTGTCCTGAAACATATACGATGAGCCTTAGATTATTAGTAAACTAACCTTCTTGTTGTTAAGAAGGATGAATTAATTATGTGTGTGCCATAAAGGGAAAACACTCAGTTGTGAGGTGGATGAAAAAGAACAAAGTTGAGGTATGTTTTAAAACATACAAAAAGAAGAAAATGTAGCTAAAAGAACTAAGTTGAGACACCAGAATAAAGAAAAGTAATACATTAAACTAAGTCAAGGTGTACTAAAAGGAAATGTAAATGAAAAAGAAAATAGGTTACAAGAAAGGAAAAACAAGGTTGAAGCAGATACAAACTCATGGCACATGCATATTTTTGTATATTCCTTTTAGCAATGAGTCTTGTTCATCTTGTAAAACAAAGTCTTTTGATACCCAACCACGTTACAAGCTCCAAAAGACCTTAGTGATCTTTGCCACTTGTGTGTACATGGAAGTTGGAAATGAGATATAAAACTAAGTGGACATTTGCAAATGTGCTTAGAGTGCAAACACTTAAACACATGGGAGGATAAATGCTTAGATACTAAACAAAGATTCATTGAGAAACTCTATGTTTATTTAACCTACGAGTATGAATTGTGTTTGTGTCTTGAGTGATTATCCTTGATATGCAATTCAAAATTGTGATTACATTCGCTTAAGTCTTGGATTAAATAGTTGTGAATGAGTTCTTAATCCATATTGTGAGATTTTTTGGAAACCATTGTGTGGAAATGATTATGCTTTGTTTAAGGACAAACCAAAAGCTAAAGTTGGCTATGGTAATAAGTGTTTAGTTTACTTAATATTCCATATGATTTTGACAATTATCTTATATAAATTTGACATAATTCTTAGTGAAACAAACCTTTTTATTTTAGATAACATAATAGAGAAAACCTACATAGGGAAGACGCATCAAAGGAGGACCAACACCTTCGGAGCTAAAACAACACGTTTAATTTCTATAAAAACATAGTCTTGCTATGTTATTTTTATGATTTATTTTGTAGTTTAGTTCTAGGAACTTTTAAACACCAATTATAACAAATTTTAGGAGAACCATGGGAAATGGACAACAATTTCTTATACTTGTACTTAGATTGAATGTAACTTCTCTAACTCTTTATATTCATTGTTTGATGACTTGATCACTCATCCTATTTCCTTAGATTTAATTGAGTGAGAATTGGTTTAACTTTAGATCCAATCATATCTCTTAAAGTTGTTAGATGTTATGAATAAATCTAAGATTTAGTTGAAATAGAGTTTTATTCTTAATGTAATGAGTCATTCAATAAAGAGGTTAAAGAAACCATACTGATTATGATGATAACCTTAGATCCAAAATGTCAGGAATGAGTTTAAGATTATAATAAAGAAAACTTTTAGCAACACAAAAGTAATCAACATAACTTATAACAAGTCAACAATAGTGCAATAAATGATGATTAACCAAGTTCAATCCTAACATCCTTATCAACATAATCAATTTAACCCTTAAGCACAATCATGTATATTCCTTCATTACAAACCTTAATAGATCATCAATTATTATTTTATCCAACCAAGTCGTTTTGAATACAACTATGTTGTGCTATCATTGAACAAATACTCTTACTGCAAAAGTTAGATCTGTATTGAACCCTCAATAAGGGCTTAGGTTTTGTGTGCTTCTCCTCTAGCACTATTGGTGCTATGTTGGCTTGGTCATCATCCCATTTGCGGTAACCATTTCACCTATTGGCACATTGTTAACACTCTGTTTATCCCTCTTTTTCTTCTATCTTTTCTTAGTCTTTTTTAGGTTATACATAATTAAAAATAGAGTAGATTTTTGTTAAGGTTTAAAAATAATAATTTTGTAAAAATGTGTTTAATTTTGTATTTTTCATACATATGCATTTTTAATAATTTCTCTCTCTTACGCTTGGAGGAAAATCAGAATAAAAATAAAAAATTTATATTTGCTTAGATAAACTCTTTTGCATAGTTTGGATTTAACCTCTTTCTTTTAATTTTCTAAATTTTTGAAGATGGACCTGGTAAATTATGGACTGGTTTGCCCTAATCAAAGCACAAAGCACCGAAGAAGTGAGACGTGGGCAAGGGAGTTACTCCCTCCACCACTTCAACTGCTTCCTACACCTCTTCAGATTTTTTTTTATTCAAAAAAAAAACCTATGTTAAAATTTTTTAACTTTTACCATTTAACTTTATTTAACTTTATTTATCTTTTTTAAAATCCTAATTTTGCAACCCCGCACCTTCACTTTTCTCTTTCTCTAATTAGACACAAATCTCACCCCCTCACTTTCTCTCTTCTTCTCTTCTTCTCTTCTTCACACATAGAGCCCCCACCCCTCCCTCTTTTTCTTCGTTTATTTTTTCTTTGCACATTTTTGTAGTTAAAAATAGGACAAAATAAGAATGGAAAGATACAGGAGCAACCTTACGGTAGAAGGAGTAACCCTCCGTAGGCAAAGGGGATATGTTAGCGCTCGAACGAAGGCTTGAAGGGTTCGAGTGGTGCAGGAACCTGGGCACGCTAGTTCTAAGTGCTGAACCATGGTCTGCAGAGTTGCGTTTGACATTAGAGTCAGCATTTCTTTTCCCGTTTTGTATAAAGTAGAGATCAGAGTAGGTAGAGCCGACGAGGAATCCATTTTATTTTTCTTTTCTGTCAGTTCCGATAGAGGTAGAGAATCGCACAAATCATTTCTTTTCTTTCTTCCTGTAAGTCACGCTGTTTGGTTAGAGTAGGTAATCTTTTCTATTCCATATTCAAATACTATAAAAGGCGAAAGAAAAAAAAAAGGAATTTGTGGCATATTAACTTTTTTTACATTATATCTACTTGTTGCATAATTATGATGCTTATATTATAATTTTAGATTTTGTTTTTTAAGATTATACAACTTTTCCAAGTTTAAATTATTGTTTTGACATATCATAATAATAATCAGATTTAAGGTTTAGAATTTGGGACGTAAATTGGGTGCTATTTTGACATGTCGTACTTAAGTCACGCTGTTTGTTTGTTTAAAGTGGGTGTTATTTTCTATTGCATGTCTAACCACTGTAAATGGATAAAGGAAAAATGAATTATCGGTTAAATTAATTATTAGTCTGGGAATTGGTTATATATAGGAAATATATTAGCACCTACCATGTTCGTCCTGACGCTATTAGGTGCCAAATAAATTTAATTTTTAAATTATTTTTTTTCCATAAAATTGAACACACAATTTTTATATCTTTTTCATTAGGCAAATATTTATGGAAATATTTATGTGGGTTCGATAAAGATCAATCTAACTCCTACATTTTTAATTCACAATGGTAAATCAGGTTATATAGTTTTTGGTTGTATGAAGAAACATTTGTTTTGAAGCAAAATGAATCCGACAATAATTATTCAATTAGGTTTTTCTATTCATAATGAAAAATATAAATCATATAGTTCGTGACAGATACCGGTTTGTGACGGTTGGCAAGGAGATTAGTGGAGCAAGAATAAGAACATGCAGGCGACGACTTCACATGTGTTCCAGTGGTCAGAGGTGAGACCATGGAGTTAGACAGGGAGATAAAGAGTGGATGGGTTAGAGGGTGTGTATGAGACAATGAGTGTAGGTGTGTGAAAAGTGACAATATTGGAGAGATCTATGGTGGGATGCGAAGAGAAAAATCAAGAGGTATGAATGTAAGCGTGTTACTCCCTCCACCACCACAACTTGCTTCCTCCACCACCCCAGTTCCCTTTTACCCTTTTCTTTATTTTTTCATTCCTATTTTATCCTTATTAAAATTTTATGGTTAATATTATTTAAAAGCTCACGTAGACATTCATTCTCTTTATCATTCTTCTCTCTTTTTCTTTATTATTTTTCCCAGGTTGTCTCTTACGTTCCACTACCCTTGGGTTGTCTCTCATGTTCCACTTCTTCTTCTCTTTTATAGAATTGTGACGTGAGAGTGTTGTGGACTTTGTGTTTAGTAAGATTGAAAGTGGGGAAAACAATTCATCTTCAGCCGTGAGTGTGGTGGTGCTTCAAGGTGCTGGTTCAGAGGCGTGAAAGGTTGAAAGACGTGAAAGGTTAAGAGGCGTGAAGGTGCGTAATAAAACCCTAAAATATAAACCGTATAATCTTTAAACGGATGTTGACATCCGTTGACGGATGCTCACATCCGTTTAAAGATTATACGGTTTATATTTTACAGTTTTTTTATATTAATTTTGAAGATATTTAAATAATATAATTTATATTTTTTGATATTATTATTTTTGAATATATTTTGATGTATTTTAATAATGTATTTTTGAGGGTCTTTATTGTTATTAGTATACACCGCTGAAGGAGGAAGAAAACATATATGGAGAAAAAATGAAAGATGAGAAACGAATGTGATGGAGTTTGGGTGAGAATCTGAGAGGGTTGGGAGGTGGATGAGAAGGAGTAGAAAGATAGATTTTAGGGTTAAAATAAATAATTAGGATTAAAAAGTAAAAAGGTTATTTTTGTAATTATAAAAGGTTAGTTTTGTAATTCAAAAAATATGTAATAGAATTGGAAAGGTGGAGGGAGAAAATGTGGTGGTGGAAGGAGTAACACCCTGAATGTAAAGGTTAAGTTTTGTGCTAGTAGCCCATTTCAAAACCGTGTGTAAACACAAAACGGGGGTGCAAAGGCATAAATTAATAAATAATTATTTTTGGATTATTAATTTTTTACCATCTTGGTTTTAGTGCTATTATTTTTTTCCCATTTTTACTTTTCTCAAATTAATTAAACAATCATTTTTAATTTTAAAATTAAATTTTTATTTATTCAAACGAAATACACCATGTTTTATTGATGTCCGCCCTTCTAATTCTAGTTATTTCATCGAATAATTTGTCTCTATATGCAAATGAAAAATATATATTAGCAATGTATAGTGGATGATTATCCTCCGCTCCTTACAATATTATAAATCCTTTACTTTTAATATACCTCTCAGAGACTTACTTTTACACCATATAGTTAGTATTCCCTCTCCCCCATCTCATTGTATATAATACATTTATTTTCTATAAACAATGCTAACCTTAGACTACGTTACCGGGGCTCATGTCTCTGCTCTCAACCTAATTCAGTCATTTTACTTCGCAAATTTAATTTGAATGAAGTCCGCGCAAAGATCAATGATTTCGTTGGCTTTTAGTATTGTTACTTAGCAAACACAAGTCATGAATGCTAAGGTCTTTCGAGACTTTTGGAAACAGTGAAGATATTTAACAATAATGTTTATATGTAGCAAACCGAAAATTTAATTTACAATTAGTCTGTTATTTATTTATAGGAATATCCACTTAAAAAATATTCACGCAGATACTTATATTTAGTTAAAAATACTAACGAATATTTTAAAATTCACTCATACTTATGAAACTTTTTAAAAATATATTTTATAAATTTTTAAAATAAAATTTAAATAAAATTACAAAATATATATATATATATATATATATATATATATAATATAAATTAAATTAAATATAAATTAAAAATTAATTTTTTAATTAAATTTAACCTAATTCTCAATTTAATTCAATTAAACCCCACTCGCAGGAACTCTACCTTAGATCGCGACAAACAACCCTAAATTCTCCATTACAAAACTCTCAAAAGGAGATGATTACGACTAATCATTTTGCATCTTGCATCTAAGGGTACATGTCTAAGGTTCTTACCCATGCATTCATCATAGTCTCCCTTCAAAATAGTGTGAAGCAGTACTGATAAATTCCACTAATTTAAATCACCGCTCTATAGTCTTAGATGTTGTTCTGTGGCTGCAACAGCAAGAATACTACACCAACATGATAATCAGATGTTGCAAAAGTTGTTCTTACTGCACCTGCAATCTTCCCCCAAAATTTTGGTTAAGTTTAGATTGCATAGTCTTTCGGCAATTGTCCTTGTTAGGGAACCATCGAATATGTTGGGCTTGGTGACGAAGTTAAGCTTCCATATGGCCAATTGAGTTCGTTGACATTTCCAATTTTTGTTTCACCCTTCCTTTCATAGAATATGAATCGATTTCTTTCTAAGTTTTTATATGTATTCTTCTTTGTCCTGAAAACAAAAACGAGAACCAACAACCTTCTCCAAAAAACCAGATTTTAGATATATTATGTTTCCCGCTCATGCCGATCAATCCCTCTTTTTGAATTGTGATTCTACTTTCTATCTACCTTATATTTTCTATCACTGACATGTGAACTCCCCAATTCACAAATTTGTAAACTACAGGTTGTCTCATTGCTTATCTTTTAGGTTTGTGTGTTTCAAATATACTTATACATGGATCTTATATAGCAAACCGGATTAAGATACCAATCTGAATAGGAAAAATTTACGTTGGGGTACTTGTTTCTAATCCAAGTCCACACTTTCATATATGCTATAGTAAAAACTTCCTCTGCATCAACATTTCCCATGTCTAGAAAGGACAGATTTTCTATGTGCCCACAATATTGAAATCACTGCCATCCATAGACTCTTCCAGATTCTACTTCATTTGTTATTAAAATGTTGATAACTAAAACTTTGGAAATGTCTTTTAGGTTGACAATGGGAGACAATAGTATTATTTATCCTGTTATAGCACTTGTTACATACATGGTTAACTATTTTGCAGGTAAAAAACAAATGACATGTTTCCACCACTTATCCACACATGACACAAATCATCTCTTATTGCAATTGCTCTTTTGGTTAAATTGTCTTTTATTTATTATCAACCTCTAAGAAAAATATTGTGTCGTAGGAAGTGTTTTTATTTTCCAAAATTCCTTAAACATGTCAGTATCCTCCCCTACCCTGCAATTTTATAATTTGTTATAGGCCGATTTTACTGTGTATATTACCGTTTCAGTGTCATTGCATATCTACATATCCCCTTTTTCTTTATTTAAAGTAATTCCTACTAATTCTTGAATCTATATATCAACTTGTACCCTTTCCCACTCAAACCACTCACAAACATCCTCTCATTTAACCCATGCCATCTTTCTAGTTTCCATCTCCCATCCCTACAAAAGTGTCTTTACATTTTCCTAATTTCAGCTCCTACTTTAGTTGGTAATATAAGGAGTGACAAGTAAAAAAGTGGTACTGCTAAGAATAGATGTCTAATAAACACACTCTTCCTATAAAAGTAAACCATCTTCCTTTCCTTCTTGCTAATATTTTCAAAACTTTGTTCAGAACTGGCTACCAGAACTTAAATTTCCACGGATTGGCCTCCACATTTATTCCAAGGTATGCAAATGGTAAATGCAATGATGCAATTAAGAGTCGAAGAAGAGCTCTCAATGATTGATGTGTATCACCCTTATTTTACTATTGTGAAAGTTCACCTTAAGGCCAGACACCAATTCCAAACATCTTATAGTGCCTCTTTTACAGTCATTATCTTCTCAATTTGAGCCTTACATATTAATAGTGTGTAATCTGCAAATTGTCCAAGCCTTAATATAGAATGTGGAAGATAGAAAACAAATAAAATGGCAGTGAGAGGCTAACAGTTCAAAGGTAAAACACTTGCCATTTTGGTGAGACACGTTCACAGTATCCTGACACTGGAACTCATTCATATCTAGTGTCGTATCCATTCTCCTATTTAACGTTTTACTCATATATAGAGCATATTCACTCATTGACTCAGCAGGAAGCGAGAGAAGCGGAATCTACAGTTGAGGCAACAGAGTCGGGAGCGGGAACCTTACTCCTCTTACGCTTCGGCACCATTTTTGTTGGTTTCAGGCTTCTCCGAGAATCTTTAGGGATTAGGTTACGGACTGCGTCCATACTCTTCGACTGGCTCGTAACTCGGAAGCTCTCATCGGAAGAAGCAGGCAACACGCTCTTGCCTTCGGAGAAACTTATTCTCTCGACGGAGGTTACGCAGCACTCTTGCCATTTTAGCTCTGCCAAATCCGCCACCACGTCCTCCAATGCCACCGCCGCAAACGCCGAGACGCTGTCACGCAGGGTCGAACGCGGCACATCTACAAGATCCAGCGACTCCACGGCCTCCACCAGCACCTTCTGCTCAAGGAATCCAGATAGGTTTTTGCAATTTCTCAAAACCAAAACCTATTCGATAATAATCTCTTGTTCGAAGATTTGCGGAGAGAGACCTAAACTACCCAAGCAATCTAGAACTTCTAATCTTAAAGCGCGTTAAATTTAAAAGAAAGTGAGGAATAAAAATTAAGAAGAAAAAGGTTAAAATAGGCAACGTTTCCCCGCAATTTTTTGTTAGTAACCAAACGGAACTTAAGATTAGCTTGATGGAGAAAAGAACCTTGGGAGCGTTGTGGATTTTCTTGAAGCCATGAATGCGGATGACCTGTGACAGTAGGAGGAAGAAAAATTAACAATGAAATCCATAATGTTGAGAGAAAATTGACAACGAAAATGAGAATTGAAATGTTCATAGAAGGAATGGAACCTGATTAAGTTGATTCATTGTTAGGTGAAGCGTTTGCCGAGAATGAAGGAAGTGGAGATAGTCCTCCAGCCACACTTTGTCGTTCTTCGTAGGCCGTTTCTTCGTGGAGCTTCCTTGCGATTGCGGAATGGCGGTTGGTAATTCTTGTGCCATCGTTTATGAACAAAAAGAGAGAAGCGTAACGTTATATACCACACTATTGTACGCGCGTGATATTGGTATTTGTTAACCATTAATAACTATTTCGCTCAATATATAAATTAAAAGCTGAAGGAAATTCTATCTAATCACTCGACTTTATTAGGTCTATTCATCACGGATGGTTATTTTATAAGAGCTAACTTAATTTAAGTCACTTATTATAAGTTAAAAAAATTGTAATATTGTCCAACTCATAAATTAATAAATTAAATGGTTGACTAACTTAAATACAATTATTTTTTAAAATTAATATACATTTTTTAAATATTTATAATATTATATTAATAAATAATGATATTACGATTTAAATAAGTCAATATATAAAATAAATTTATATTGATTATGAACAAAGTGGAATACTCATTCGTACATATACATATATTCTTTAAAAAAATCATTAAATTAAAGCCTCCAAATTGTATCAATTAATTTTTTCATTGAGAGACCAAATTTTACGATTTATGTTCATGATGCACTTGAGTTTTCCTGTAATGCATAAAAGTATTTATTTTTTATGATGAACTTTTGTATCAAATTACAATAATGGGAAATATATTAATTTCGTTTTTAAAAAGCCATAATTTACCTTTCAGGAGTTTCTCTAATCTTATCCAAAACACATCACCATAATTTCTTGAATTTTAAAGAACTAAAAACAAAGTATAATATATATTATAGGATAAAAGATTGAATACGTAACACTACAAAATAAAACTGAAATAATCAAAATTCATTAATAATGATTGGTTTACGACAACATATTAATAATATATATTTGCAATCTGTTTTTTCTTTTCACATAGTTTTCTCTTCTTTTATGAAAGCCTTGTTAAATGTTGATAGTCAATGAGAGGCTACAATTCCATCAATTCTTGGGACGTCGGTTGTTATCTATGCAAATAAATCAGCATTGTTCATAACCCCTACCTATCAAGTTTTCTCCTTGTTCTTCTACTACCCTATCTTCAACATCAGATCCTCCACCAAAGACAAAATTCTAGGTCTCTCCAACTGGTTCTATCCTGATGTCATTATCTAATTGGGGTCGAGGATTCTCTACTATGATAGTCTTAGTCGACTCCACTTGCTCAACGTTATTAATACTAAGTGAAGGGGTCAGGAGCCATAGACTCGCAATGTAACACTCATTGGCAGCCTTGTGGTTCCCGTGAAATATGATGATGTTCCCAGATGTTGAAGGAAACTTCAAAGCTAAGTGTGGGGTGGTCATTATTCCTCCCAACATATTCAACATATTCAACGATGGGCGCCCTAGTAGCACATTGTAGACATACTTGCAATAATGACCAAGTACCTGACTGGTATTGATAACAACCTCCTTAGCTAGGTTAGGCCAAAACTAGGAGATGTGCATGGAGGGGTGTTCCTTGGATGAATGGTGTGAAAATGTGGTAGTAAAGGTTCCAAGGATGATGAGCTAATGTATGAATGGTGTAGAAGTTCAAAGCCTCTAGGAGATATGGTGGTGGTGGTATAGTGTTTGGTGGCTCCAAGAGAGGTTAGGCCAACTCAAGGAGGAAGGTGACTTGAGGGGCCTCATGGGTTGCTCTAGTCTTGATCTAAGATGAGTAGTATGGCCAAAAATGAGCAACATAACATTACTCAACATCAAAGATAAAATACAAGGGTGGAGACACCTTTATTTATAGGCCAAGGGTGTCTCATTCTAACCCTAAAAGCATGATCTCCCACCTTTGCTCTCATTGGCCAAAAATGAGGCCTTCTAAGGAGTGGACAAGTGTCCGCAAATCCTCTCCAATGATGGGAGGATATGTGGCTGATGGACAAATTTATGAACACCAAATTATGATGTCACAAACTTGTTTTCAATCGGCAAGTATGACCGAATCGTTCAAGTAATAAAACTTGGTAAGACCAAGTATCGTTCTTCCCAAAGGACTCACGGCCTAGTTTAGTTATGTGATTTCTTAATTAACTAAGACTTACAAACGAATTAATTGGGGTTTAAAATGCAAGACAGAAAATAAACATGTATGCATGAATTGTGATCAATGGCAAAAAGCAAAAGATAAACACTTTCAATGAAATTTATGTATGGATATGTTGTTGGGGTTCAATTTCATCTTATCCACTCTCATATATTTTAGGAATTCAACGATCAAATCACCATTGTTAATGCCACTCTCTAATGTACCTTTCCAGAAGGCTTCTCCCTAATCACGAGTTCATACAATTCCTAGCATTCCTAATGATTAGTTCATAAGTACAGGAGCTTAACGACAACCAATATAAAATTGGGAGAAATTCCCCGGATCTAGACTTCCCCGTACGCTCCCGTATCGACAAAACCAATAATCATGCATCGAATGAGTTAAACCATGCAAGCATTAAACAAAGAGGAAAAACCCTAACTAATGATGAAAGAAAGCATAAGTCTTAATTAAAAGATGTAAAAACAGATTCCATATATGAGAGTTTCACAAGACTACATTGATTCCCCAACAAACATAAAGAGGTTAGTTCACCATATTCATGATGAACCTAGATGAATTACAATGAAAGAATGAAAGAATAAACCCTAAAAAGGTGAAGCGGAAGCCTCAGCATCCAAGATCCTCCTTCAAAGGGGTGGTAGAGAGAGTGTTTGCCTCGTTCCAGCCAGAGATACCTAACCCTAGGAAACCCTAAAGCTTATGTATCATTCGTAAATTACAAAAAGTCAAGTCCAAGCCCATTAAAGTGCCGCTCAGCGGTAAACTACCGCTCAGCGGTGATTGCGTGACTTGTTTTCTCCCCTCAGCGGCCATTTTGCCCCTCAGCGGATCTCCCGTGACTTCCAGAGTACCACTCAGCGGTAAAATACCGCTCAGCGGTGAGTGCGTGACTTGTTTTCTCCCCTCAGCGGCCATTTTGCCCCTCAGCGGACCTCCCGCAAACTCCTGAGTGCCGCTCAGCGGTAAACTGCCGCTGAGCGGTGACTTCGGCTTCTCCTTTTGCACTTTTTATTGTCTTTTCTGATTTCATCTCTCTCCTTCTTCACTTCTTTTACCAAATTCACCTTAAAACCTGCACAAAAACACTGAAATCAAGCATAAACCTGTCCAGCTCTCTTATTTCTAAAAATATAAAGAAAAACATGATTTCAAGCTAATTTCTAAGTGTGAAGGTTGCTTTTAGTGTCAATTTTAATCATGAAAATAACAGTTTTTCAACTGTTATCAGTGGCCACTCACAAAACACAATCCTCTCCATTCCTAGAGTGTCATGTGGCTACTATGCAAAAACTCTCCACTCCTAAGGTGCCATGTGGCTACCTTTTAAAAAGTAAATCCTTTCCAATGGAAGCATGACACATGGCACATACTTTCCACTTGGTTTGGATGTCTAACTTTTAAGGAAAATCCTATGCTACTTAGGCCTTAATACAAGCCTTAAACAAACCTACACTACATGGCCTAATACAATGGCCTAAATTCCTACACTACTCTTCAATCCATGCTCCATGATGGCCCCAAAGGTGGCCCACAAGGTAGAGTTGATGTCATCTTCATGGATGACTTCCACTCTCTTGAAAGTGCTTGACCATGGCTAGGGGATTTGCCATCATTCCCTCTCTCTTGAAAAGAATTTGCCCTCAAATCTTCAACATGGAGCAAGGCAAACTTCCTTATCTTCTTTGGAGTTTTGTGTGCTTCTCCATCAAGGTCAAATAACCATTTTATAACACAAGTTAGAACAAATGTTATAATAGTGAGTAAATGAAGAATATAGCTCCCAACAATGATACACCTTAAATCAAATGAATGATCAAGGTCTTGAAAAGTAAGAGCATCTTTGAAGCTTTTATTTGTCTTGTATTGGATGTATATGTTTGAAAGACTATCCATTCCAACACAAGACTTAATTTTTTTAGGGATATGCCATCATACCCTTCCTTTTGAAAAGGATTTGTCCTCAAATCTTCTTGTTCTTTTATGACAAAAACTTTTTTTCCTATTATTGGTTAATTTGTGTATCTTTCCATCAGGATCAAAGATCCATATGCAAGTGTCATCAAACACAAAACCAATAATCTTTTGAGCCACAAACAACATGTATCTAGATGAAAGATTTAAAGAAGACCTTATGCTAATTTTAAAAGAATTTACTTGAAAACTTTGAAGGTCTACTCCACAAAATTGTTTGTGTTTACTTTGAGTTAATTGAATCCTAGAAGGTAACATCAACTCAAAGTTTGATTTGGAAAAATTTGAGTTAAAAATAGTGGGAGGTAAAAAAGAAGTTGAAAATTTTTCAAAATTAAGAGTTGGAGTTATGAAAGAGGGTTGGATGTTTTGAGAAAAGTTCAAGGATTGGAAATTTCCCTTCATCATCTTAGTCTTAATCTTAATTGTGAAAGTGGTAGGGGGCTTTGGTAACTCTTCCTTTTCTTCTCTTATCTCAATCTCTTCTTTTTCTCTCCTTTCTTTCTCATTCCTTTCTTTTATCTTTTTCTCTTCATACTCTCTTCTTCTTTCCTCCTCCTTTTTCTCTCTTCTTACTTGCTCCTCTTTCTCTCTTTGTTCTTTCTCTCTTTTCTCATGCTCCTCTTTCTCTCTTTGTTCTTTCTTCCTTCTTTTGTCTTCATCTCTACTTCTCTTTATCTTCCTTAAATCCTTTTGGACTTTTTCTTGTTTTTCATTAAGGATTTTAAGCTCTTCTTCTAAGGTAGCAAGATATTGTTTTCTTTCAACTCTTTCTTTCTTTTCTATCTCTCTCATCTCACATATTTGTTCTTGGTTTATTATAAGGGAAGAAGCAACAAATTTTCTTCTCATGCATGCTCTCAAGTCACACCAATCTTTAATTAGAGATTTTCTACCTTTCTCAATCTTAGATTGTCTTTGATTCCACCATTCACTTGCATGTCCTAGAAGCCTAGAGATGCATAAACTAAGTATTTACCATGCCTAACTAGGAATGGATGAAGTTCTTATATTCTTTTCTCACATGCTAGGTATGATAATGCACTAGTATTCTCACCAAAAAAGGTCACTTTTAGCTTTAGAATGTAGCTCAACCTCACCATGACTTAAATGCAAGCTAGTATAAAAACTCATTTGTTTTAAAAGAGTTTTGAAAAACAATTTTCACAAATAATCTTAGACATTTTTAAGATTTTCAAAATGGCTTATGCAAACAAACTTAGTATTTCAAATAAAATTCCTTAAGAGACTTAAGGAGACAAGAGAAACTTAAGTTCACTTCCAGGAAAGAGAGGTGAATCACTATGGATTTCTTAGAAACCAAGTCTTTCCTAGCCAAAGCTTACCTCAAATTCTCTTGTACCAAACTTCTCAAAGGGATTTAAACTTGAAATAAAATTTGACACACACTAGACTATCACAATTAAAGAAAGCAATAAATCTAAACTATGCAGCCTAATGATGAATTATAAGGAACTTTGGTTCCCTCTTACCCATCAACTACAAATTTCGCTTAAATAATAAATGTTCAATGTTCTTGTTAGGACAAACCCCTAACAAGTCAAGAATACAAGTCTAAAAAGGAAAACAACTACAATTTTACAATTCCAAGAAAATGCACACAAATCTTTCTTTCTCACCAAGTGTATACTCTCTTGTTTTTTGTTTTAGACCAAGACTTTAAGCTTCCCTTCAAGGCTTCTTCACCTTTGGATGTTGCTCACTGTTTTAGGCTATTATTCCCATGATCCTCACGTTTTTTTACCATCCAAAGACCTACACCACAAGTTAACACCACTAAAGCCAAAAGGAGTCCTAGAAAAAAGCAAGAAAAGGTCTAAAATGAACAAAGGCTCTTCAAAAGGAGTTTTACTTTGACAAAACCATGAATGTTTAGAAGACAATCAAGCAATTAAATGGTAAGAAAGAAAGGTTAGCACAACAAAAGGAGTTACCTAAAGAAAGGCACTAGAATGGATCACAAAAAACCAAAACTACTACAAAAACACAAGGTGCTTTTGTTCTTTTGCAAGCTAGACCAAATGGTGCACTAAGGCAACCTTTTTAGGTCATCATGGTTGCTGGAACAACAGCTAGGGATGTGAGTTTCAGCTCCCAAATCAACATCAAAGTGCTCACACAAAAGTTGGTTACACATGGTACATGTATGTACTTTTACTTTTACTTTTTTGTTTTTGCTTTTTGTACTTTTTGTCTACTTTTCTTTTGTACCTTTTGTCTCTTCTTTTTTTTTTTTTGAAATTTTTAGCACAAACACACACCAAATCAGATCTCAAACCTGGAATGTTACAAGGAGTTTCAAGTTCATACAAGCTTGTAGCACCAAAATGAAGAAAACCTACTAGAATCAAATATAGCATGAAACACAAAATGTGACATAATGGAAACCTAACTCTATGAACTTGTTCATGATCCAACAACAAGTATGAACTCAAATATATAAAATAAAAGCACTCAAAGGCACTCAAATGAAACAATTTTGAAATTTACTCAAACATGTATTTTGGTGATTTTTCAAAGGTTAAACATGACTCTAGACAACATGGATGGATTCAAAAATAAAAATGACACAAAATAAGCATATAAGACCAAACAAAAGAGCAAGGAATGACTCAAAAAAATGAAAATACACAAAAAAGTAGCCAAACTATCAAAAACGAACTTGAAAAACGCTAATGACAACATCCTAGCAGCTTTGACCTTTAGTGAGTGTTTTACTTATAACTTTATGCACAAAACTCCAAACGAAGTGATTCGTTTTTTGTTGGAAATTAGACTCAAAGGGCTTTCATTTGAATATTTTTACGTATTTTTTGGAATATTGAGCTAGATGCAGTTTAAGTTTGAAAATTGTCACAGTTTACTGCCAGAACAAATGATAGATGGAAAAAAACAAAACACAACAAGACAAGTAGGAAAATAACATCAACAACATGGAACAATAAAGGATAGATAAGGACCAAAAGACTTAGCTCTTGAAGAACCAAAGCTCTTGATATCAAATGATGGCAACCTCCTTATCTAGGTTGGGCCAAAGCTAGGAGATGTGCATGGAGGGGTGTTCCTTAGATGAATGGTGCGGAAATGTGGTGGTAAATGTTCCAAGGATGATGAGCTAATCTATGAATGGTGTAGAAGCTCAAAGCCTCTAGGAGATATGGTGGTGGTGGTATAGTGTTTGGTGGCTCCAAGAGAGGTTAGGCCAACTCAAGGAGGAAGGTGACTAGAGAGGCCTCATGGGTTGCTCTAATCTTGACCTAAGATGAGTAGTATGCCCAAAAATGGGCAACATAACATTACTCAACATTAAAGATGAATTACAAGGGTGGAGACACCTATCTATATCCATGTTTTTATATGATTATTCCTTTAATACTCTTTTATATGTAGTAAATTCTCTATAGTTGCAACTCTATTGCGAAAACTATGACTGTAATTTTACAAAGCTAAGATATGCAACTCACTACCCATTGTCTATATTTTTCATACAATCGTCACTAATGAAACTAAGGGATATTGCCTCGGTTGTTTTGGGTTTATAACAACAGTTCGGGAACCGAGATATATTCATGTAAGGTAAAAAGTCAAGACTTTTTGCCTAGGGTCAAATAATCGTAAGTAGTAACGTGATTAAAAAAAATAAAAAATTGGGTCTCTTGGCTTGGTTCTAATTTTAACCGAGGTCGTACACCCTTAAAATTAATTAATGAAAGGGTCTATTGCTTCCGTTGAATCTAGATTCGAGGTAATAAACCCTTTTTTGCCTCAGTTTTTACCAGAACCGCAGTCTAAAGTATATTTTTTTAAAAAAAGAATTATTGTTTCTGTATCACATAAACCATATGAAAAAATCCCAGAAACACAAACAAACGCATAAAACATTATTTTCTATTTATTGGGAATATTTTTTTTTGTTATTTTTTTCATTTTGAGCTGAAAATTTTTGTGTAGGGCGTTCATGATCTTTTGGTTCTTCATACAAAATTTCATTTCATTTAAAGTTCGTTTGAGCATACTCTCAGTTTTACATATACCTATGTTTTGATGTGTATGGTGTATGAAGAACAATCAATCAAACGAAAACTTGAAAAACCTAAAGTGAAACTAACCTTGAAGGTGAGTTTGGGGCTGAAACGAAACGAAGTCAACAACCTAAAGCATCTAGTCGAAGAGCGGAAGAACTCCTGTGGACAAAATCAATCGGTCAAAACAAAAGAAAATCATACCTAAGAACTTAATCAACGTACAGTGAAGGAAAAAAAAGCAAGAAAAGTTGAAGAGGATGGTTGCGAAAATGGAAGAAAGAGAGCAACGACGCACACCACACACAAAAAAGCTTCTGTTTGAAAATGCATCTGTTCGCAAAATTTAACCCTAAACAGATGTTATTACCTCAGTTATTTTTTTAACCGAGGCAATAAGGGTGTTTGACCTAGGTTCTATATTGAACCGATGCTTAAACCTTATAAAAAATTCAGTTACTTTATGCCTTGGTTCTCTAAATAACCGAGGCATATACCTTTGCCGAAAATTACAAAAATGTCACCGCACCAGTTTTAGACATCGGTTCTTTTTGAACTGAGGCATATATTTTTGCCGAAATTTACAAAAATGTCACTGTGCTAATTTTAGGCTTGAGTTCTTTTTGAACCGAGGCATATACTTTTGCAAAAAGTTACAAAAATGTCACTGCGCCATTTTTTGCTTCGTTCCAACTAAACCGATGTCAAATGCACGAGTTAAAATATATATATATATATATATATATATATATATGTATGTATATATATATATATATGTATATATATGTATATATATCTATGTATAGATATATATCTATAGATATATATATATACATATATATATATATACATATATATATATATATATATATATATATATATATATATATATATATACTTTTGCAAAAAGTTACAAAAATGTCATTGCGCCATTTTTTGCTTCGTTCCAACTAAACCGATGTCAAATGCACGAGTTAAAATATATATATATATATATATATATATATATATATATAGATATATATATATATATATACATATATATATATATATAATTGGTTAAAAAGTTTATATTAATTTATTTCTAAATTTTAAAAAATAAAATATATTAAATTTAAGATATGGATCAGTTTTAATTTTTTTATTTAAGTTTAAAATTTATAAATTGATTTAACCCTTTATAATACCAATATAATAATATCTTTATTTTGTGAGCGTATAAGAAAAAGTTTACACAACCCTTTTATAACTAGCTATTCACTTTATTAGTTATGTCTTAAACTTTCAAATCTATATTCACGTTTTTATATGATTATTTCTTTAATACTCTTTTATATGTAGTAAATTCTCTATAGTTGCAACTCTATTGCGAAAATTATGACTGTAAGTTTACAAAGCTAAGATATGAAACTCACTACCCATCTCCTATATTTTTCATACAATCGTCACTAATGCAACTAAGGGATATTGCTTCGGTTGTTTTGGGTTTATAACAGCGATTCTGCAACCGAGGTATATTCATGCGAGGTAAAAGTAAAGACTTTTTTCATCGGGTCAAAAAACCTTAAGTAGTAACACGATTAAAAAAAATAAAAAATTGCATCTCTTGCCTTGGTTGTAATTTGAACCGAGGTCGAAGACCCTTAAAATTAATTAATTAAAGGGTCTATTGTCTTGGTTGGATCTAGAACCGAGGTAATAAACCCTTTTTTGCCTAAGTTTTTACCAGAACCGCGGTCTAAAGTATATTTTTTTAAAAAAAATTATTGTTTCTATATCACATAAACCATATGAAAAAAATCCCAGAAACATAAACAAACGCAGAAAACATTGTTTTCTATTTATCGAGAATATTTTTTTTGTTTTTTGATTGAAACTTTAAAAAAAATATTTAAAATAGTTACATTTTGAATTTTGAGCTGAAAATTTTTGTTCAGGGATTTCATGATCTTTTGGTTCTTCCTACAAATTTTCATTTTATTTAGAGTTCGTTTGAGCGTACTCTTAGTGTTACATATATGTTTTGATGTGTATGGTGTATGAAGAAAATCAATCAAACGAAAACTTGAAAAACCTAAAGCGAAACTAACCTTGAAGGTGAGTTTGGGGCGGAAACGAAACGAAATGAACATCCTAAAGCGTCTAGTCGAAGAGCGGAAGAACTCCTGTGGACAAAATCAATCGGCCAAAACAAAAGAAAGTCATACCTAAGCAGTTAATCAACATAAAATGAAAGAAAAAAAGCAAGAAAAGGTGAAGAGGATGGTTGCGAAAATGGAAGAAGGAGAGCAGCCACGCACACCACACACAAAAAAGTTTCTGTTTGAAAATGCATCAGTTCGCAAAATTTAACCCTAAACAGATGTTATTACCTCGGTTATTTTTTTAACCGGGGCAATAAGGATCTTTGACCTAGGTTCTATATTGAATCGATGCCTAAACCTTCTAAAAAAAATTCAGTTACTTTATGCCTCGGTTCTCTAAACAACCGAGGCATATACATTTGCCGAAAACTACAAAAATGCCACCACACCAGTTTTAGAAATCGATTTTTTTTTGAACCGAGACATATACCTTTGCAAAAAATTACAAAAATGCCACCGTGCCGTTTTTTTCTTCGTTCCAACTAAACCGGTGTCAAATGAACGAGTTAAAATATACATACATACATACATACATACATACATATATATATATATATATATATATATATATATATATATATATATATATATATAATTGGTTAAAAAGATTATATTAATTTATTTCTAAATTTTAAACAATAAAATATATTAAATTTAAGATATGGATGAGTTCTAATTTCTTATTTAAGTTTAAAAATTATAAATTGATTTAACGTTTTATAATACCAATATAATAAGATATTTATTTTACGAGCGTATAAGAAAAAGCTTACACAACTGTTTTATAACTAGCTATTCACTTTATGAGTTATGTCTTAAACTTTCAAATCTATATTCACGTTTTTATATGATTATTCCTTTAATACTCTTTTATATGTAATAAATTCTCTATAGTCGCAACTCTATTGCCAAAACTATGACGGTAATTTTACAAAGATAAGATATGCAACGCACTACGCATAACCTACGGTAATTGTAAGTTTCTATCCTGTCCCACTCCCTTTCTGTCATTCGCTGTCCTATCTGTGCTTGGTTTTGGTTCATATACATACGTGAATAATACAATGGTACGACAATGTATACGTGGTTTTGGTCCACTGGTGTGAGGCAAGTGGGTCTATTATTGGTGTGCTTAAAACAACATACTGAACACCAGAAGCCACCACCAAATCTAACTAACCCTTTCTTAGTTATATGACATCCATGTTTGGTTCTATATGGATTTCAAGTGAAACGAATCTTTCGTTAACAATGTATAAGGTTACGTAAGGTTAATCTCTCCCTTGTAAACGTACGATGTGATAGTTAAACACTTTAATATCACACATTCCATTAGACAATTTATATAACATAAAAAAGGGAAAAATAAAATCATGTACCTTTCCATCTTTACATCTCTCATTATTCATTTTAAATTATTTTTTATTTTAGAATAAAAATATTTTTTTTGTGTGTTGAATAAATATTAAATAGAAAATAAAAATATTTCAGTTCAGCATTTCCTCACTGTTATTATAACAAAATTCTTGTATGGAAATTCATGAGATAATCTATAAATAATTTTTTTTGGGAAAACACATCTTTTGTACGATGTGTCTTTGTTAAATGTTATTTGCTTATGCATATAAAAAATTTATATCTTATGGTACCATGTACTTACCTGTAAAAGGATTTGATCAAGTGTTTTTTTTATTTTTATTACTTTTTTTGTTAGTAAAGAAAATTATCATCACATAAAAAAATCTTATGTTTCAACCTTTATATATATAAAATTTTGGGGATAAGAGGTAGTAGTATTCCCGTGAAGAAAAATAAAATAAAATAAGTACAACTCGTATTCACTGCGCTTTTAGCCTTCTAAAAATATTTCAAATTAGCTGATTCTTTTATCTCCTAATGAATCCATATAAATATTTTTCTTCCTAAATTATTCTAAAAAATTACTCATGTATTGGTCACTCACGCACCACAAAAAGAATATATTGATAAAACCCAACCCAAAACTTCCTAAACATCTTAACAAATGTAAATCTCATGCATAACATTGTTCGTTATGGAAGGAAAGCCACAATCTTTACATTTGACATAATTTATTGGTAAGATATTTGTAGATAAATTTCACTAATTAATAATTATCCGCATATAATTATCAATAAAATTTTCCCATAAATAATTAGTAAAGGATTTTAGCTATTGGTTTCTCCTCCTCCTTTCCTTCTTATTTCGAGTTCATTTTATACATGCATTTATCAATAAATTTATAAAACAATTTAATCATTGCAAATATTCTAAAAAAAGTTAAATTATTAACAGATTTTAAAAAAAAAACTTATTAACCGATTTTACTAATGAATTTTATCACGTTCAAAATAAAAATTTTAATATTCAATTTACAACAAAATTTATTAATGGGTTTATTATTGAAAGATCCATTATCAACAAAAATATTTGTCAAAAATAATAATTCAAAATTATTGAAAAATTATTAATATTATAATAATAGTAATTATTATTAGTTTTATTAGAGATATTATCTTTATATTTTATCTTTAGTTGGTTGCTTATTTATTTCTTATCTGTATTTTGGACTTAGCCCATATTTCTTTTATTATAAATAGATTAGTCTATATCTATATTCAACACAATGAAGATTAATCACATACATAATTTTTATTGTATTGAAAATAGTATCAGAGTCTCGTTTTTTTGAGGAAAAAAATTGTGTCGCCTCTGCAACTAAACTCGTCGCTGTCGACGGTGGCGTTGATGAACAAATTTTTAATTCCCGAAAACGGAGTCAAAAACTTGTTAAGACCTCGACAAGTGTAACCGAATCGTATCAAGTAATAAACATGGTAAGACCAAGTATCATTTCCCAAGAGACTCACTGCACTAAACAGTTATGTGATTACACAACTAATTAAGACTCTAAAGAACATATTTTTGGGTTTTGAATGCAAATGCGATAAAATAAACATGAATGCAATTTGATCAATTGAGGTTAAACACATGAAAGAATGGATGAAGTTGATGATATTGTTGTTGAGGTTTAGATTTCACCTAGTTTACTCTCATGCATATATGAATTCATCTTTCTTCATTAATGTTAATGTCACTCTCTAAATTACCTTAAACCCGATGTTTCGACGAAGAAAGCCTAATCCTAATCACTAGTTTACAATGTCTTGTCTCCCTAGCAATTATTCATGCATTACACAGTACAAAAGCTTAAAGGCAACCAACCATCATATCTCTATGTCTAGGCAATACTACTATTGGGAGAGATTCCCCAGATCTAGATTTTCCCGTATGTGTCCATATCGACAAAATCAATAATCATGACATTGAATGAGTTAAACAATGCATGCTTTGAGCAAAGAGGAAAAACCTTAACAATTAATGAAAGAAAGCATGTATCTTAAAGAAGATCTTGAAGAACAAATTCAATACATGAGAGTTTACAAAGGTTACATCTTTCCCAACAACATTAAGGTTTAGCCCTCCATCATCATGGAAAAACTAGATGAATAATGGAATGAAAGAATGAAAGAGATAGAAAAACCCGAGAAGAGAAGAGGAGAGCTGTCACCATCCCCAAATCTACTGGGGTGAAAAGTGTGTTTCTGTGCTTAATCCATCAAAAGATATTAACCCTAGGTCAACTAAAACCTTATATATCTTTCTAAAAATTATAGAAAAGTAGGCCCAAGCCCATAATAATGCCAGAAAACAAGTCCAAGCCCACTTAAAATTGGCGCTCAGCGAAATTTGGCGCTCAGCGATAAGTGCGGCACTGGCGCTCAGTGGAATTTACCACTCAGCGCCTCTCAGCACAACTTTTTCTACACTCTGGTTGACTTTTCTGCGTTCTGGTTGACTGGTTGACTTTTCTGATTTCTGGTTGACTTTTTTGCATTCCAACCATTCTGTACTTTAACTCTTCTTTCAAATCATTCCAATAACCTACAAAATCAAGGGAATCTAGCACAAAACCATTAAATTCACCTTCAACTCTCTTATTCACAAAACTAAAGCAAAAACATGAGTTCAAGCAAGCTTCTAAGTCAAAAAGGGTGTTTTTAATATCAAAATTAAGTATAAAAATAATGGTTTTTGAACCGTTATCAGGCGTCCTCTACTGTCGTCTATCGTGAACCATCATTTTCTACTGTTGTCACCGTCGAAATTCTAGTTTTGACTAATGACAACACAATTTTGATTGTCTCGGCCGGTCGCCATAAAAAGTTTGTCCTTCAATACCTGTTTCTGAGTACCACAGTCTTGCTCTCCTAATTTAAGTTTTCTACAATTTCTTTTTCACAATTGTTCCTTGTTGGCTGCCTCTATCCACTATTTTGAAGAGTCAAATCTTCTAATTTCATTACTGTCATTGGTGCTTTGTCATTTTTGTCCTTTTTCATAAGGGTGAGTCTTTCTATGTGGTC
Organism: Vigna umbellata; assembly: GCF_029865625.1. Taxonomy (NCBI): domain Eukaryota; kingdom Viridiplantae; phylum Streptophyta; class Magnoliopsida; order Fabales; family Fabaceae; genus Vigna; species Vigna umbellata. The sequence continues at coordinate 23,538,469 of NC_142170.1, forward strand.
CAATCTAGTTCCTATAGTTTATTGTTGTCAGCCACTGCAATTCATCTATTAGTCATGGCAATTTAGTCCCTACGATTTTTCATTGTCCGCTACTACTGGTTGTTATCCATTGTTGATGGTTATCTCCTTTGTCAAAGTCATCTTAGTTGAATTTTTGTGGTTGTCCACTACTGCTGTCCAATCTTATTCTCCATATTTTTTAGGATTTTTCTCTTTTATTCGTCCATGGCTTATTTCGCTACTGTCTCTTCTGACCTATTTTCTATCACCACTGCGTTTAACATGTCCATACATGTTTTTTCTCTAGTAGCAAAGATGACTTTTGTTAGTTTATTAATAACTGTGGTGGCTTTTCAACAATTGTCTCTTTATCCATTGGATGTCAACAATACATTCCTCAACGACGATTTACAATAAGAGATTTCTATGGAGTAACCTCCAAGATTTGTTGCATAGGGGAGTCTTCTAGGTTGGCATTTCGTCCTCTAAGTCGTCTTCGTAAATCATTAACAATTTGGTGTCACTTGAGTGTAGAAGCAGATATTTTTACTAAGTCTTTATTGATTATATTAGTAACATGGTTGGTACATATGATTTCTCCGCACCAGCTTGAGAGGAGTATTAAAAATATTATCTTTATCTTTTATATTTAGTTGGTTTATTATTATTCCTTATTTGTATTTTAGGTTTAGTCCTTATTTCTTCTATTATAAATAGGGTACCATATGTGTATATTCAACCCAAGAAAAGGTAATCACATAGATAATTTTCATTATGTTAAACAAGTTTAATTAAAAGTAAATGCATGCATGCACATCTGCCACCATAGTATTTCATCACATAGTTAAAAGTCTAATAAAAGTAAATAATATATTTGAGTAAAATAATCTATATTAAGTTGTTGTTATCTTTTCGTTCTAATCCTTCACGTATTGGATAATGAGATTCAATGTTTACCCTTTAAATTCATCTTTACAAATGAATGTAAGTAGGTTAAAATATGTTGTAGAAAGGTTGACAAAACAATATTTCCTGAGACGTGTAGTTTCTATGTATTGTTTGCCTTACATTGCGTTAAAATTTATTTTGAATCAAAAAAACCTCATTTTATACTCAAGATAATTGATTATCAATTTATAATAATCGATTATCAGTGATCAATTATGACTTGCCATAATTGATTATAATGGGCAATTATGAGAATTTATAAGCAAGTTTTTTACCGTTGTGCATTCATTAAATGCATAATTAATTACATTAATTGGATAATTGATTATCACATGTTAATTTGTTGACAATGGATTTTTGGAGGTATCCTTGAGTGAGATCTCTATATATTAGATTGAGACTCTGATCCTAACATACGAAATACGAAAATATGAAATAAGTGTATTTCAGAAAATCTTATCAGCAATGTGTGGTGATAAGTGTTCTAGTGTTTGCTGAACCCTTATGTTGTGGCTTTGAGAACTTGGCGTGTTGGCATAGAGCGAGAACTTTCATAGGGAGTGTGATTGAGTGTTGTTTCTTTTGCTGAGTTGAAAGCCTGTCATCCTTCGTGAAGCATTCGGAGGAGGTGTTCATCCTTTATGAAGATTCAGAGGAGGTGTTCATCCCTTGTGGGTTACAGGGGAAGTGACTTTCATCTCTTGGGGTAACACGAGAGGTGTTTTAAGCTTCAACTTGTTTATTTTCTCTGTGATTGTAACAGTTTGTTGGTTTGTGCTAGCGAAGCGACAATTCTCAATTGAGATTAAAAATTGGATGTAGGATCTCTATGATCCGAACCAGGATAAAATTACTTGTGCAATTTTCTCTCTTCCTTACTCTTTAATTTGTTTAAATTATTTTAAGGAATTTTTATATTTACTTGAGAGAATTATTAAAAGAACAATTTGAGATAAGAAACCAATTCACCCCTTCTTGGTTTGTTGAATGCGTTAACCATTCTGCTGCAGCCGCTCTGACACTAAACATTCCAAATCAAGGTTTTAACTTTTGCAATATTAATATATTATAACAATCCCCCACATATTGTAAAAGAGAGTTGAAAGAAAAGATAAAAAACTTGTATCCATAGTCTCATAGGATTTAATGCATCTGAGCTGGTATAACAAGCTATATGAACCAGTCTTAGATTGAGATACTTAACACATAGTGTAGTTGGTATAACAAGCTATATGAACCAAAGACACTTGACGTATGTTAGAGGTTCATCAATAACCAAAGACACTAGGCCATGTGCGTGCCTGGTATTCATGAGTGCTTTAGAGATCATGCCAAGATCTCATGCAAGCGACTTCACTCGACACTCATATAGGTGATTTCATGAAGTTAATGCTGCAAATCATACACCACCCATAAGGGATATGAAAATCATTAAAAACTTTGTTTAAGCTAAAATTCTTTCACCACATAGAATTTTAATGACAAAGTTTAGCCTCACAATAATGCAGTCTTTAGCACTTTCACACACACACACACCATAGGAAGGGACATAATTGATTAAGATCAATTTAATGTTATCAGAACTAACAAGTGACTTGTTTTTACCCTTATGAACCTTATTCATGGGATCTCCAATCACAAAGGTTGGGTTACCATCACTTGTTTGTTTGCAAGTGACTTAAGTCGCATTCCCCTCGATGTTTCTAATATCATTTGTCTTCCCAGGGGTTTTGTCAGAGGATCTGGTAGATTCCGTTCTGACTTCACCAAATTGTGTCTTAATATGTATATTCTTTCCATTGTAATTCTTAATACCGATGGAGTTGGTTTCATTCCTAGTGAAATGTTCGCTAAGAAGTTTTTCAACCACTCAGCCTCATTACCAGTCATTTCAAGAACAACAAACTCAAATTTATTGTTGATCTTGCAATAAGTCTTTGTTTGACTGATCTCTAGCTAATCGCACCACCCCCAAATATGAATACATAACCACGAGTGAATTTTGTCAATGTGAATCAGAGATCAAGTTAGCATCACTATACCCTTCTAGTATAGTGGGAAATCCACTGCATTCAATGGCATAATCCATTGAACCTTTTAAGTATCTCATATGCCTATCAAGTGCATCCCAATGTTCCTGATTTGGACATGGAGTTTACCTACTCAGTCTACCTACTACATAAGCAATATTAGGTCCAAAAAAGCTCATCAAGTACAGTAAACTCTCAAATATCTAGGCATACTAAGGCTGAGATATAGATTCTCCTTTATTTTTCATTAATTTAGAATTAACATCATAAGGGGTACTCACTGGTTTTAGGTCATAAAACCCAAACTTTCTTAAGAAGTTTCACAATGTATTGTTCTTGGAATAGTAATATTCTATCTCCCTTCTTTATGATTCTAATACCTAAAATCACATTGGCTTCACCCATGTCTTTCATTTCAAAATTTGATCCTAGAAACAATTTAGTTATAGCGACGATCTCATTGCATGTACCAAAGATTAACATGTCATCTACATACAGGCATATAATGACACAATCACCATTTTCAAATTTAGAGTACACACATTTATCAACATCATTAGTGAAAAACAATCACAAAGCAACACATTATCAAATTTTTCATGTCGTTGTTTTGGTGTTTGTTTCAACCAATACAATGATTTTAAGAGTTTACATATTTTATCCTACTGACCAGGTACAACACACCTTTCAGGTTGAGTCATATGAATTTCCTCATCTGAATCATCATTCAAAAAGGTTATCTTAACATTCATTTGATGTATCACTAGTTTATGGATAATTGCTAGAGCTAAAAACACTCGGATAGAGGAAATCCTAGTCACAAGAGCAAAAGTGTCAAAGTAATCTATGTTGGGTTTTTGAGTAAAGCCTTTTGCTACTAATCTTGCCTTATATTTCTCTATGGATCCATTAGGGTGATATTTTTTCTTAAAGATCCACTTGCAACCAATGAGTTTTGCTCCTTTAGGAAAATCTACTAAAGTCCAAGTATTGTTTTTCTGAATTGATTCAATTTCAGTCGTAATGGCCTTATTCCACTATTTTGGATCAAGAGCACTAGTAGCTTCTACAAAGCTTGTTGGATCATTATCAACAAGATAAGTATAAAAGTCATCTCCAAAGGAAGTTTCCTTTCTTTGTCTTTTACTTCTTCTCAAATCCTCATTCATGGTATCACTATTATTATTATCATCAACAGGTTGAGACATCTTACCAACCTTTAAGGGAAACACATGTTCAAAAAATTCAGCATTTTTCGTCTCCATTATAGAATTTCTCTCAAGTATGTTATTTTTAACAACCAGAACCTTATAGGCAGCACTATGTTTAGCATAACCTAAGAACATGCAATCAGAGGCTTTGGAGTCTATTTTCCTTTTCTTAGGATCGGGTAACATTACCTTAGCTAGACACTCCCATACTCTTAGACATTTAAGGTTAGGTTGGTAATCTTTCCAAAGCTCATAAGGAGCTTTGCCAGTTTTCTTATGGGGTATTCTATTTTGTAAAAAACATGCAGTAAGCAAGGCTTTTCCTCAAAGGTTATTAGGTGCACCAGAACTAACAAGCATAACATTCATCACTTCCTTAAGGGTTCTATTTTTTCTCTCAATTACTCCATTAGACTCAAGTGAATATAATGGGGTCACTTCATGAATAATACCTTCTTTAACACAAAATTCATTAAACAATACATACTTACCACCTCTATCTGATCTAATCCTCTTAATTTTCTTATTTTAATTTATTTTCTACTTCTGCTTTATAGGTTAAAAACACATCAAAGGCTTCATCTTTATGCTTGATTAAGTAAACTTTGGTGTATATCTAGAATAATCATCTATAAAGATCACAAAATAATTTTTACCTCCTGTAGACATGGTTTGTTTCAAATCAATTAGATCAGTATGAATTAACCCTAATAGTTCAGTTTGACGTTCAACAGAAAATCATGTTGTCTTTGTTATTTTAGATTTTACACATATATCACACTTACTAATCTGTTTATCATGATTAATCATAATCGTTGTAATTTCAAAACATACAAGAAATTCACATGTCCTAATCTAGCATGCCATATATCATACGAGTCAACAATATAAGCAGAAGAATTTGATTCATTAATATTTTCAGAAACATTTAGAATGAAGAATCCTTCATCACTATATCACTTCTCCACGAAAACATTATTTTTTGTCATAATGATATTGTCAGACTCAAATGACACTTTAACCCTCACCTTTCCAATAGTACTACAAAGATTAAATTAACTCCGATTGATGGCACATGTAGCACATCACCCAAGGCTAGAGTCTTTCCAAATGTGAGCTTAAGAAGAACTTTTCCTTTTCCCAGAACAGGAGTGGTCTTGGAATCTCTGAAGTAGACATGTTCTTCTCTATCCCCTCCACTGGTGTAAAAGGTAAAGGCATTTCTGTTTACACATATATGCTTGGTAGCACTAGAGTCTACCACCCATTTGCTCACATTGGTCATTAAATTTAGTTGAGAAACGACCGTAACAATAATGTCATTTCCTTCGGCTATATTTGCCCTAGGAGAATTGTTGTTTCTTACTCTACGCCTGTGCAGTGGTGTATGATGGCCTGACTTTCCACATACGAAACAATTTCCTTTCTTCTTAAAGGTGGGTTTAGACTCATTGGGACGAGATTTAAGAAAATTATTTTTCTTTTGTGCTCAAGTATATATGTGTTCGTACCTTTTGGGAGCATGTCTTACTTCTACCATATTTGTTTTTGCAGATAAAACTTTGGCCCTTGCAGTAACAAACTACTTCGTGTTGGTATCTTCAACTATTATGTGTGTAATGAGTTCTGGTAAAGACATATGTTTGTGCCTTTATTTCAACTGTTGTTTGTAATAATATTTTATGCTGTGATATCTTTGAGTAGCTTATGGTATTAATTGATTTGAGTTGTGATGTCCTTGTCTTCAATCATCTCATAATGGTAATAGTTTCCTATGACGAATCTTTGTCTGACGACACCTTCGATAGTGTATTTGAGAATCAGCGAGTTCCAAATGTCTTTTGCTTCCTTGTATGAACTAACTGTACACATCGAACAAATAATTAGAAAGTGCACTAAGCAAAGCGTGTTGGCATACCTTGTTCGCGTAAGTCCACTCTTCAACTATTTTTGAGTTTGAGGGAACACTGGGATCGGGCTTCGGAGATGAAAGAGCAACAACAACTCCATACATGTCTAAAAGTGTGGACACGCATTCTTGCCAACGCGGGAAGTTCTGTCTAGAGAAAACCTTGACTTTTGACACGTCCGAAAGTGATTTTGCGAAGACTGTCTAAGTTCTAGAAAAAATGGTTGGGCTCTCCAAAGTCATGTTGCGAAGACTGTCTAAGTCCTTAAGATTGTTGTAGAAAGGCTGACAAACTAGTATTTCATGAGGCGTGTAGCTTCACTGTCCTTAAGGACTTATCCGCGGTGTATTGTGTGATTTCCTCAAGATACAACAGGAACTTCTCAAAATTTCTGAGAATCTCATAACTAACGAGAATCTCTAAAGAGAATATAAAATAACCCAGAATATTTTTAGAAGAGAAAAAAAAAATGAAACTAAGAAGAAAGGAGAATAAGATAATAATATGTTGGTGCGTTTTGGAATGGAAGAAGAATTCTCTGTTTATAGAGCTAAGAGAGAATAAAATCAATAAAAGAAAATGAAAAAAAATTAAATTTTTTAACGTTGGAGTACTCAATAAATTGCTTTTTTGCCGTTGCGAATATCAACGTTCTAAACGTTCCAAAGGTTTTAACTTTTGTAATATTAATATATTATAACAATATATATATAAATAAAATATTATATGTATATATTCAACCATGAAAAATTAATCATAGAAAATTTTCACTCTATTAAACAAAGTTTAATTAAAAGTAAATGGCATGCATGGACATCTGCCACCATAGTATTTCATCACACATTAAAAGTCTAATAAAAGTAAATAATATTTGAGTGAAATAATCTATATTAAGTTGTCGCTATCTTTCCGATCTAATCCTTCACTTATTGGATAATGAGATTCAATTTTTTATCCTTTAAATTCATCTTTACAAATGAATGTAAGCAGCGTTAAAAAAATATATATATCTTTGTATATATAATTTTCCTTTTCCTTTGTTTTCACAGAACAAATATATTTAAATAAGGTATGGGGTTCGTAGCCAAATCCCATAAAATTGTGATTTTATCCACTATCTATTATATTACACATTAACTAAAACCTTGATTACAATTTTAAGTTGTGAAAAACGATGTACAGAACTAAACATATAAACATCTTCTTTTCCATATTCAGATCAGAGGCCAAATAGAAACAATTAAAACACTCAAATGAAAGACATTTTGGGGAATGGAAACATATTCCTCAATCTTCTTGGAAAGAAAACTATTCCCTAGAATATAAATCAAGAACAAAAGCTAAGTTGCGAGTGCTAGACGTAAGAGGAGACTTAATACATAAGAAGCAGGTAAGCAAATCCCAGAGACAACAAAGCGGTGATTGAAGGCACTCCCAAACACCCACCGTCGCCAGAGTCAACGTTAGCATACTGTTTCTTAGTGTTGTCCATGTCAGAATTGGAGAGTTCTACCTTTCGTTCCTGCGATGGCAAAATGTAAGGGTACATAACAGAGTCATTCATGAAAGAGTGGTCAAATCCAAGCAAATGCCCTATCTGATGCATTGCTGCACTCTCCAAGTCCAGAATTCCATCCTTCACCGACAAGTTTCCTTTCTCATTGGGCAGCGCCCAAATCAGGTCGCCGTTGAGAATTATCTCAGCTGTCTTCACGCTAGATGAAGGGTTCTCCGTTATCAAGCTCAAGCCAAACAAGTCGCCGACAAGTACAGTAGAGAGATTGTAGAATCCAACCTTAATGTCCGCGTCGTCGTAGGTTGTCTCCGTCAGGTTCAAAAACCCTGCGGCATTCTCCCACCGCTTGAATGCATTTTTGAACACTTTGGCGAAGTCTTGTTCGACTTCATCCGGATGAAAACCGTACGTGAGGTTTGTCTTTCGGAACCACCGGTCATTGGCTTTGGGCCACGACACATTTTGGTGTAAGCTGTAGTCAAAATTCATGTCGGGGACAGCACATCGTGGTAGCGACATGAGTTTAAGAATGTCGGAGGTAACTGGGAGATTGAAAGATTCCATGAAGGTCTTGATGGCTGATAATGTTTGATGGTCGACAGTGTTGTTGAATGAGTCGGAGGATGGAAGGTAGCCAAAGCTAGAAAGGTATTTGTATCTACAAGGGCCGGACGCCGTACGGAAGGATCCATGTGAGCGGACGCCCTACACATTTTGGGCGGATCTCCTTACGGACAAGGCGGACGCCCATATCACATGGGCGGACACGACGAGCAAAACCGGACGCGGTACGGAAGAGCTCACATGGGCGGATCCCACGTGGGCGGATCCCACATGGGCGGATCCCACGTGGGCGGATCCCACATGGGCGGATCCCCGCGGACACGGCCAGCAAAACCGGACGCCGTACCAAAGAGCCCACATGGGCGGACCCCACATGGGCGGATCTCTGTGCGCGCGAGGCTGACGCCCATTTCACATGGGCGGACGTCCACGCCCGCCGAAACACTAATCAACATAATTTAAGGGAAAGTAGTCTGGTTTAAAGGTAAGTAGAAATTAGAAGCTATCGGGCCGTTTTGGGCCGTGATTAACTTTTCACTAATCCCAAGCCCATAGCGAAAACTATAAATACAGGTCCACGGTGAGTGGTAGATAGGTTACATTGAATGCACATTTATTGCTACTACTGAAAATAGCCACTGCTCTGAAACTGACTTTGGCATCGGAGAATCTTTTGTAGGTCTCCACCCCTCCGGATCAAGAGGAGAGCCAAAGCGCCAGGAGAAGATCAGTCACGGAGACAAGACCGCGGGAGGACTTGGAAGACTTGGAACCACACAGCCCTACACATCCGAAACATTTGGCGCCCACCGTGGGGCAGTGTGATTTAAAAAACCCAATGGTGACCACGAGAAACATGAGCTTAGACGATCCCGCTGAGATGATGCGCGTGCTACAACAAAAAATGGACGAGATGCAGCAACGTCATGAAGAAGAGATGGCGGCCGTGAAGGCCGACTGCGAAGCCCGGATAGCTCGGGAGATCGGGCAGATGAACGGGGGAGAACGAACGAGGGATAAAGGAAAGGGGGTGGAAGGAGAACGCCTGCCCCCGGACACCGAGGGCGATCGGACTTGGAGGCCTTCCGAATCGGAGGCAGAAGAAAGCAAGGCTAAGTCGGTGCATGCGGAAAGCGCTGCCGAGGACGGGCGGATGGTTGTCAAGCCGGAGCCTTCATCCACCCTATTGCTCCCATTTACCCAGAGCATAATGAATGTCCAAATCTCGGAGCAATTCATGGCTCCGCAGTTCAAAATGTATAACGGAACGACGGACCCTGCCTCCCATATCCAGACGTTCTCGAACGCGATGGCGTTCCGAACAGGCAATGACGCCATCTGGTGCCGAGCGTTCTCGCTCTCATTGGAGGACGAGGCGTTGGAATGGTTCAACACCCTCCCCCCTAATTCGATAGAAAATTTCGCCGGGTTGAAACAGCTGTTCGTCAAACAATTTGCGGCCAGCAGCACTCAAGACCTGACCGTATTCGAATTAATGACCCTCAAGCAGGAGAAGGACGAGACCTTGCGGACGTTCATGGACAGATATCAGAAGACCGTCCGGCGTGTGAAAAGCCTGACACCGGAGCTCGCCCTTCACTACATCCTGCCGGCTCTTAAGCCGGGGCCGTTCAAGGATAGTGTCTGCAGGCGAGCACCCAAAACAATGGAGGAGCTGAGGGAAAGAGCAGCTGATGAAATAAGGGTAGAGGAGATGAAGCTCTCCTATAAAAAAGAAACTCAAGAAGCCAAGGGAGAGAGGGCGGACAGTAATAAACCCGCCAATTCTACGGGAAAAACGTTCGGCCCTAGGCCCCGGGAGCAGAAGAAAGGACCTCGCTTCCAACAATATACGCCCTTGAACGCCTCAAGGGAGAAAATTCTCCGAGAGGCCCTAAGCGCAGAACTGATAGTGGAGCATGAGGGGCTCCAAACTTCAAAGAACGCTGACCGGAGCAAACATTGCTCCTACCACAAAAACATGGGTCACAGCACCGAAGAATGCTGGACCCTCAAGGACAAAATAGAAGAACTCATCCGAGCGGGAAAGCTTAAGAAGTACGTCCGAGACGAGCGCCCATCGCAGTCAACCGAACGGTCTGCCCAGAGACCGGCCTACCGAAAGGATAAGCCGCGGAATCCTCGAGCGGAACGACCTCGCTCCGAAAGGCGCCCGAGCCGAAGTCGAAGCCGCAGCCGGGAACGCCCCTTGAGAGGACACATTAATACCATTTCCGGAGGATTCGCGGGAGGAGGGTCATCTTCTTCCGCCCGTAAACGCCACGTTCGGGCCCTCCAGTCCGTCCATCTGGTTGACAAGCCGCGTCGCTCCATGCCGCCCATCACCTTCTCGGACGAGGACTTTCACGCCCCTGATCCCGACCAGGACGACCCAATGGTCATAACGGCAGAAATAGCACGGTACGGGATAAGCAAAGTCCTGGTTGATCAAGGAAGTTCGGTCAACATCCTTTACTGGAAGACTTTCCTGCAAATGGATATCTCAGAAGATCTGATCGTTCCCTACGATGGGCAGATAGTAGGGTTCGCAGGAGAAAGAGTTGACACAAGGGGATATGTGGAGTTGAGGACGAGGTTGGGGACCGGACGGTCTAGCGAGGAGAAGAGGGTCCGGTATCTGCTGGTACAGGCCAACACCTCATACAACGTATTGCTCGGAAGGCCGTGCTTAAACGCTTTTGGAGCAATCGTCTCCACCCCCCACCTCACGATGAAATACCCCTCCGAGAAGGGGACTATCTGCACCGTCAGGGCGGACCAGAAGACGGCCCGGGAATGCTATGCAGCGGGACTAAGGCTGCATGTTCAACCGGTAAAGAGGCGGACGACAGGTTCTGAGGTAGCCATGGCGGACCTCGACCCGAGGACCAATACCGAGGACCGCCTGGAACCCTTGGGAGAAACCCAACCTATCTTGATAGGGAGGGAGCCCGCCCAGACCACACTCATCGCCAGGGAGCTGGACCCTGAAACGGAAAAGGAGCTGAGGGCACTCCTTTGGAAGAACCGTGATCTTTTTGCGTGGACGGCAGCAGACATGCCGGGCATTCATCCTGCAGTGATGTGCCATAAACTCTCGCTGTTCCAGAACGCTCGCCCCGTGGCCCAGAAAAAGCGAAGAATGGGTGAAGAGAAGCGTAAAGCCGTGGCAGAGGAGGTGGAGAAGTTGAGGAGAGCGGGCTTTGTCCGGCCAGTCACTTACACCACCTGGCTAGCTAACGTGGTCATGGTGAAGAAGACCAACGGGAAATGGCGCATGTGCACTGATTACACGGATCTGAACAAAGCCTGCCCGAAGGATTCACACCCCTTACCCAGCATAGACGCCCTGGTGGACGGTGCCTCCGGACACCGAATATTGAGTTTCCTAGATGCATATTCTGGGTATAACCAAATACCCATGTACGGGCCAGACATTGAAAAGACAGCATTTATCACGGAGAAGGCTAACTTCTGTTACGAGGTTATGCCGTTCGGCCTGAAGAATGCGGGGGCAACCTATCAGCGCTTAATGGACAGAATATTCCGGGACCAGATAGGCCGGTGCATGGATGTTTATGTTGATGACATGGTGGTCCGGTCGGCGGACGGAGGAGGACACATCCAAGATCTCGAGGAGGTTTTCCGCCAAGTTAGGAAATTCGGCATGCGCCTAAACCCCGCAAAGTGTACGTTCGGGGTGGCAGCTGGAAAGTTCTTGGGCTTCATGCTGACATCCAGGGGAATCGAGGCCAACCCGGACAAGTGCGACGCGGTACTACAGATGCAGAGTCCCGCCACCATTAAGGAAGTGCAGAGATTAGTCGGACGCCTTACTGCTTTGTCCCGGTTCATCCCCAAGTTGGCGGAACGGATGAGGCCGGTACTACGCAAGTTGAAGAAAGGGGCCGGTCCGTCATGGGACGACGAGTGTGAGCGAGCATTCAAGGACGTCAAGGTCATCCTTAGCAACCCACCGGTCATGAACCGCCCAGTCTCAGGGGGAGATTTGCACATTTTCTTGGGAGTGTCCGAAACGGCCGTCAGCGCCGTATTAATGCAAGAGCGCCCTCAGGCGAGGCTTATCTACTTCGTGAGCCGGACGCTTTTGGATGCAGAAACCCGGTACCAACGGGTGGAGAAGGTAGCTGTGGCTTTATTGCACGCGTCCCGAAGGCTTCGTCCTTATTTTCAAAGCTATCAGGTGATAGTCCGGACAGATTTCCCAATCTCCAAGATCCTCAGAAAGCCGGACCTAGCGGGACGGATGGTAGGATGGGCGGTGGAACTCTCGGAGTTCGGTTTGCGCTACGAACCGAGGGGATCAATTAGAGGCCAACATTTGGCAGACTTCGCGGCCGAGTTACCCCCGTCCGGCCAGGATAACTGGAATTTGTATGTAGATGGAGCATCCGGCCGTACGATCAGCGGGGCCGGCATCGTACTTGAAGGCCCCAATGGATTCTTACTGGAACATTCATTAATATTCAAATTCAAAGTATCCAACAATCAAGCTGAGTACGAGGCTCTGGTGGCCGGCCTAGAATTGGCAAAGGACATGGGGGCGAGAAGGATAACCTGCCGGACTGACTCTGAGCTGGTAGTGGGCCAAATGAACGGCAACTTCCAAGTCAGAGAGGAGCGCCTCTTGCGGTACTACCGGCGAGCGACGGAACTCGCAAAAGCGTTCGATAAAGTCGACATACAGCACATTCCCAGAGAACAAAACACGAGGGCAGACATACTGTCTAAACTCAGTTCGGGAAGGGAGAAGGGACAGTTGACTACGGTCGTACGGCAGGTCCTACTCCAGCCCTCAGTAGAGTGCTCGGCGATATCCCGGGAAGGACAAGACTGGCGCGCCGAAATAAGGGAGATCATGACCCGCCAAGATGAGGGGCGGACGGTAAGTCCGGGCGAAGCCAAGAAAGTGGCCCGTTATCTGGTCATAGGGGATGACTTGTACCGAAGAGGCTTCTCCTCCCCCCTCCTTAAATGCCTGGGGAACGAAGAGGCGCGCTATGTCATGGACGAGCTTCACAATGGCGTCTGTGGCCTCCACACGGGTTGGAGGACGTTGAAAGCCCGGTTACTAAGAGCCGGATACTATTGGTCTACCATGGAGGCGGATACGAAAGCGTTCGTCCAGAAGTGCCTCAGTTGCCAAGCGCACGCCAACCACTCTCACCGACCACCGCACGCTCTGAATCCAATATCATCCCCTTGGCCGTTCGCCCAATGGGGAATGGACATCGTGGGACCGTTTCCGTTAGGGCGGGCGCAGAAGAAGTTTCTTTTGGTGGCGGTGGATTATTTCACCAAGTGGGTAGAGGCCGAGCCCCTGGCAACCATCACGGCCGCCCAGGTCCAAAAATTCTGTTGGAAGTTGATATGTCGCTTCGGCCTCCCCCGATCCATCATCACAGACAACGGCCGGCAGTTTATAGATAAAAAACTCGCCGAATTCTTCAAAGGATTGGGGATCAAGCACATTACCAGCTCCGTCGAACATCCCCAGACGAACGGTCAAGCCGAAGCAATGAACAAAACCATAGTTTCGGAACTCAAGCGGCGTTTGGGAGAAAGGAAGGGAGCATGGGTAGACGAGCTGCCCGAGGTCTTATGGGCCTATAGATGCACGCCTCATGGAACCACAGGCGAAACCCCTTTCAACTTAACTTATGGTACTGATGCCATGTTGCCGGTTGAGCTGGGCGAACCGTCCTTAAGGCGAGAAGTCGAGGACCTGAACCTCAACGATCAAGAGTTGAGAATCGAATTGGACTCCCTGGACGAACGGCGTGACCGAGCGGCGCTGAGGGCCGAAGCTTGCAAACGAATGGTCGAGAGAAAATACAACTCCAAGGTCCGCCCACGAAGTTTCCAAGAGGGGGATTTAGTATGGAGAAAAACGGGGGATGCCCGCCGAAACCCGGCGCACGGAAAACTCGCCGCCAAATGGGAGGGGCCGTTCAGGATAGTGGAAGCCCCGGGGAACGGAGCCTACAGGCTGGAACGCATGGACGGACGTCCCATCCCCAACACCTGGAACGCCACACATTTAAAGTTTTACTTTAGTTAATGTCAAATACTTGTTTCGATGTACCCCCATAATCAATGAATCAAGATATCTGTTTTCTCCCACAAAGCTAATGTCATCTTGTAGAAATGTAGTAACGAAGGATCGTCCGTCCTACCAAACTCCAAGCTGGCGAACGAGCGTTCCAAAGAGAACGACTCTCAGCTTGGTTGGGCGACGAAGTGAAGAGACGTCCGCCCTACTAAACTCCAAGCTGGCGAACGAGCGTTCCAAAGAGAACGACTCTCAGCTTGGTTGGGCGACGAAGTGAAGAGACGTCCGCCCTACCAAACTCCAAGCTGGCGAACGAGCGTTCCAAAGAGAACGACTCTCAGCTTGGTTGGGCGACAAAGTGAAGAGACGTCCGCCCTACTAAACTCCAAGCTGGCGAACGAGCGTTCCAAAGAGAACGACTCTCAGCTTGGTTGGGCGACGAAGTGAAGAGACGTCCGCCCTACTAAACTCCAAGCTGGCGAACGAGCGTTCCAAAGAGAACGACTCTCAGCTTGGTTGGGCGACGAAGTGAAGAGACGTCCGCCCTACCAAACTCCAAGCTGGCGAACGAGCGTTCCAAAGAGAACGACTCTCAGCTTGGTTGGGCGACGAAGTGAAGAGACGTCCGCCCTACTAAACTCCAAGCTGGCGAACGAGCGTTCCAAAGAGAACGGTTCTCAGCTTGGTTGGGCGACGAAGCGAAAGAACGTCCGCCCTATCAAGCCCAAGTTGATGCAAGAACGTTCCAAAGAGAACGACTCAGCTTGGTTGGGGGCGGGCCATGAAGCGAGAGTTAAACATCTAAAAGCTAAACGTCGGCATCCGCCCGGGAAAAGGAGGCGTCATCCCACCCGGCCGGGCCGGTACTAAAGCAAGTTCTTTATAGGAATAAAAGGCGCACAAAATATACGAAACAGGAAAAAGCAACTGTGTATTAATCAATGACGCTAAAACGCGCCAGTTTACAAAAGGACCGCCCGGCCAACTTCTGGACAATCCGAGATGTTGGGCGGATGGTCACAAGATACACCAAAAAATTAAAAGAGAGTTCTAAACGTTTTTCCCGGCTGCAGCCTCTACAGTCGGCCCGTCTTCTTCAACAGTATTCAGATCCACAAGGACGCCGTCGAAAACGTCCTTCTCTATATCCACGCCCAGAGAAAACGGATCCTGGATGCCCGCCAGCAGAGTTACCTGACGAAGGGCTTTGTTGAACCCTTCCTCATGTTCGAACATAATGGTCGACTCCAACTCGGCGATCTGCTCCTTGGCCTTAGTAACTTCAACAGTGAGCTCCTCATTGGTCTTGGCACGATCCGTTTCGACCTCCTTTAGGCGGGCTACCTCCGCCTTCAGCTGGCGACCTTCCTCCGCCAAGCGCTCCTGTTCGGCCTGGGCGGTTGCCAAACTTTCGGCGGCCTCCCTCTTGGCCTCCTCAAGATCGGCTTCTAACTGCTCGATCTTCTTATCATATTCATCCTGGTTAAGGACCATCTGCTCCAAAGTCAACTGAAGGGAGGCTGCGTTTTTCTTCTCCTTGTCGAGCTCGGCCCGGACCTCCGCCACGCCAGGGCGGTCAGCAAACTTTCTTAGGTACCAGGCTAGAGCGGAGGTCCGGGTGGACATCTCTAACATGGCGTTGGTTAACTCCAGCTCGGACAAGGGTTCAATGAGCGCCCGCTGAGAGGAGCTCATGTGAAATTTCGCCCGGTCGCTCATGCTGAACTCCGGGCTGAAAACGCCGCCAGGTAGGGGGACGGCCAATACCCTCTCCCGCTCTTTCTCTTTGCCCTTGTCCTTCCGGGCTTTCTTAGAAGCTGACCGAGACGAAGAGCCCTCTTTGTCTTGGCGTCCCTCAGCAGTAGGATCTTTTCTCTTTCGAGTAGGATCCGCGGAAGTCATGGCCGCCCCAGACGTTGGACCTACTTGGACGGCCGCCAACTCAGGTTGATGCTCCCGGATTCTAACCTTCACGCCGGAACCCCCGGCCTTACCAGCGGGGTGGACCCGTCCAGTAGGAGCGCCGGCAGGAGGAGGGCGCGACACTGCTGGAGCACCGGTTGGCCGGGCCGTCGACGAGCTGGCACCGGACTTCTTCCTGACGGTGAGGAAGTTGGATTTGCGGGGGCCCGGGGTCGTCATCAGTTCTGCAAAAAACAAAGAAATTCAGAAAAATTAACGTCAGTATGCGAAAAACGAGCACACCTAATGTGACAAGACCATACCGAACGCCTTTGGTCCACAGTCCTCAAGACTAAGGCATTCAACCAAGTGGCGGGCGGAGATCCGGCGAGGGAGGGTGTTAATGGTGCGCACGGCCTCTCGGTCGGGTGCTGACAAATCCCCGACGGAAGTCGCCCGTATTCGTCGAGGGTCCCTCGTCCAATAGAAGGGGAACAGCGGCCTCCCTTCACCATCAGAAAATTCATGGAGGCCGTCCTTGTCAACGATTATTTTAAAATAATGTTGCTTGAAATTTTTAAAGGAATCGGAGAAGGGGCGGAATAGGGTCCTGTCCCGCACCGAGTTAAAGGATACCCAACCGCCAGAAGAAGAAGGGCGGACTTCGAAATAGTGAAAGAAAACTGGAATGGTGGGAGTGACACCCACTGCTGAACACATCGCCACAAACGCCTGTACAGCCGCCCACGAATTGGGATGCAGCTGCGTCGGAGCCACATTAGCTTCCCGAAGAACGGCCATTTGAAAATTAGTAAAGGGCACCCGGACGAAAAGATGGGTGAAGAAGGTCACGTACATGAAGAAGAAATCATAAGGACTAGACCGCCCATCATGAAAGACCCTTTCGTTCAACAAAGTCACCCCGGCACGAATTAACCTCGAATCCTCCATATCCCGTACGATATGGGTATGGCGGATCCGCCATTCCAAATCCTTGCTGTAAGCATAGCAGGAAGCATATCGGCTGGGAACGACGGGAGCCAACTCCGATATCACCGTCCCTTCACCATCCGGCTCGAAGGGTGACCCGACTACACGAATACCGCCTTTGAGCAAGAACAGAGGCACACCATGAAATATCCGGTCGTTCATCGAGACCGGTGACCCAGGGTCCCCTCCGGAAGACCCAACCGCCTCCTCCAAAAAATGAGAAGAAGCCGAACTTAGAGAATCGCCGCTGTCGCCCTGCGCCGACCCCTCCCGGACTCCGCCCGACGACCCAGAACCTGACTCAATGGACATAGATGCCATTTATTACCTGAGGGAAAAAGAATCTCGAACTCCTGAGTAATGAAGATAAGTGAAAATGACCCCGTTTAAACACACTATTTATAGGGAAAAATTAGTAACCGCTGGATGTATCATGGCCGTCTAGATTTGGTACAACCAACGCTCCGGATTTGGCGACGCTTCAGCTCTATTCACTGGGGACGCGCCACGTGTTTTCCCGCCTGAAATCCAAATTCAAAAAGCCCACTGGATAAAGCCCAATTACGGGTTCCCGATCCCCACGCGCCGTATTCAAAATCCTACGTTCACTACGTGTACTAGGACTTGGGGGGCTTGTGTACCAGAGAGTGTCGGGCGCCGTACAAAGGACGCCCGAAATACCGAGACGCCCAAAATACCGGGCGCCGTACGAAGGGCGCCGAAGTACCAGGCGCCGTACGAGGGGCGCCGAAGTGCCAGGCGCCGTACGAAAGACGCCCGAAATACCGGGCGCCGTACGGAAGGACCGTCCGGTTGTCCAATGATCGCCTACCCAAAGATATACCGGAGTCCACTCCGGAGGCTACGGCGACTTACGACAATGCCTGTACGCAATCGTAGAAGGCACACCGGAGGCTCATGCGTTGAAGAGCCGGCCAAAGATTGAACCTAGACCCGGTATAAACTCTCCTAACCCTCTTGTAGCAGGGAGGAACACCTACCAACCGGGCCGAACCTCTTTATAAGAAAAACTTTGAAGAACTCACAAGGAATCCTACCATCACAGAGCAGCCCGGCACGACAGCCACTGCGTCAAATCTTGTCTGTTAGGTGACCCAAAGTCCCACGTTCACTACGAGCACTAGGACTTGGGGGGCTTGTGTATCTACAAGGGCCGGACGCCGTACGGAAGGATCCATGTGAGCGGACGCCCTACACATTTTGGGCGGATCTCCTTACGGACAAGGCGGACGCCCATATCACATGGGCGGACACGACGAGCAAAACCGGACGCCGTACGGAAGAGCTCACATGGGCGGATCCCACGTGGGCGGATCCCACATGGGCGGATCCCACGTGGGCGGATCCCACATGGGCGGATCCCCGCGGACACGGCCAGCAAAACCGGACGCCGTACCAAAGAGCCCACATGGGCGGACCCCACATGGGCGGATCTCTGTGCGCGCGAGGCTGACGCCCATTTCACATGGGCGGACGTCCACGCCCGCCGAAACACTAATCAACATAATTTAAGGGAAAGTAGTCTGGTTTAAAGGTAAGTAGAAATTAGAAGCTATCGGGCCGTTTTGGGCCGTGATTAACTTTTCACTAATCCCAAGCCCATAGCGAAAACTATAAATACAGGTCCACGGTGAGTGGTAGATAGGTTACATTGAATGCACATTTATTGCTACTACTGAAAATAGCCACTGCTCTGAAACTGACTTTGGCATCGGAGAATCTTTTGTAGGTCTCCACCCCTCCGGATCAAGAGGAGAGCCAAAGCGCCAGGAGAAGATTAGTCACGGAGACAAGACCGCGGGAGGACTTGGAAGACTTGGAACCACACAGCCCTACACATCCGAAACAGTATTTTTTGAGTGGAGCGAAGCCTTTCCTTTCCTTCAGTGGCAGGTTTGGTAGTGCGGTATTTTTTTCGAAATACCCCGAATCTATCAAATACCCCAAGAATTCATCAACAAAGTCCACGTATTCTTTCGCAGACTCCAGTTTCCCATTAAGCTTTTCTAGGTTTTTTCCTTTGACCTGATTGTTAATTCTCCCAAGAGCAGACTGGATACTAGACGGAAGAGAAGACCCAATAGCAGCCTTCGTGAACTGAGATTGGTGGAGAAGGAGAAGGAACAATAATAGGAATGCAGAAAGGCAGGGTTTCATCTTTATCAATATAAATTCTTGGTCGATTTGAGGAATAATATATAGAGGAAAACAGAGGGTTTGGAACTCCACTTGTTTTTATATAACAAAAATGATATTGGGCAACAACTTGCTGATGACGAAGTAAATTGTTAAAGCCAACATGTGAAGAGTCGCTATCAGTGTCTCCAAACGTAAGCATCCATGTTTGATTCTATGGATTTGAAGAGAAGTCAATCATTCACGTTGACCTCAAGTCTTCGTCACCCTTTCAAATGATAAGAAAGGCCAAGAAAGACACGTCAGCCATTGTGAATTTATAGTCTCATTTTATTTTGTTGAAAATGCATTTTTGTTTTTATTCAAAGATTTATTTTAAGAACCTATTACATAGGTTAATCTCTCCGGTCTAAAAGAAAAACTAATTAATTTTATAAGTTTAAGTAGACATATTGAATTCAAATCAAAATCAAACAATATATTATACAAATTGCTAGCTAGTATTTTTAAATCAAATAGAAAAAAATATATATGAGAATTTTAAGGTGTTACACTTATAAAAGTGAGAGTAGGGGTTTTGGAGAAAACAGGGGTTCACCCATACGGGATGTTACAGAACAGGAGTGTTATAAAATTGCACAAAAATACAAGGGACTGAGATAGCGGCTAGTACCTTTACTTACGCTTGAAAAAAAAATTCTTGTTTATTTGTAGGTGATCCACGAAAAAAATATTCAATAATATTTTTATATAATTAGATATCTATGTTTTTTTTAAATAAAATTATTTAAAAGTAATTATTTAAATTATAAAGTAAGATAACAACATTATTTTAAAGTATGACTCAAATAAAATAACACAATAAAATATTGGTGTAAACAAATTTAATTAAGAAAAAATAAGCTGGGTAATAAAGTATAAGTTTTTAAATTATATATATATATATATATATATATATATATATATATATATATATATATATATATATATATATATATATATATATATATATAAAACCATCAATTTGATACGGAAAAAATAAACATATATAAAATTAAATTTTAAACAATTCTTCCAGGCTAATATTTCTTGTCTAGTAATTTTATTTTAATCACTTATTGTTTTAAAAGTATTCAAATATAGTTTATTAACAATGGTTATTGGATAGTGAGTATGATATCATGATGTTGTATATATCTTATTAACAAGCATGTAATTAAAATTTATGAGTATCCTTTATATCTTATTATCATTTAGTATTTCTTATAGATTTTACAAAAAATCTTTGTAGCTATGAATTTTTTTCTCTCGATTGACAAAGGATTGAGAGAGACTTGTAAAGAAAATATATAAAAAGTTCAATCCCAAAGTTGTGGTAGTATACATTTGTATATGTGAGGTGATTTAAATGGTAAAATTACAAATGAAATTCACTGAAACTCTTGTGGTTGAGTTCAAAGTGGATGTGAGAGACACTTGTAATAAAATTGTATGAGTGGTTCACTCACAAATATATGACTGAATACACGAGTGGAAACAATATTCTTCATTTTAATAAGATTTAAATCTTTATCTTAATTTAGAAGCAAATAAAACAACTTTAATTTATGTAACTAAGAAAAGTTTTCGATAATTATTTTGTCTCCTAACCAGATTCAAGCACACTTTCAACAGTTTTAGTTTATGGAACTCAATTATAAGGAAATAAGAAATAGGGTGAGTGTACACTTCTCTCATGTGAAGTTTATGAACCAAATGAACAATATTGTCTTTAAGAATATTAAGAATGATGTGGAAGAAACATTTAGCAGGATCCAAAGTATGGATGTGGATGAAGTATAAAAATACATATACTACATATGATTAATTCTCCCTTGCCATACCACTGTAGAACCCGTCCTTGACTAAATACATATTAGATTTTTAAGTCAACATGTATTCGATCCATCCTTATTTGGCTAGCATAACATCACACAAGCCATCTAATTACAAAGGTCCATGGTTAACAATGATAATTCAGAACCTAACAGGTATTTGGACCAATGGGCCAAGACCCATCCAAGTAAAGTCCATGAACAGTAGTATAAATAATACATTTTACGAGACATATTAATTATGTTCATTAATTTGAACCTAACAGGTATTTGGACCAATGGACCAAGACTCATCCAGGTAAAGCCCATGAACAATATTATAAATAATACATTTTAAGAGACATATTAATTATGTTCATTAATTACTGCATTTATTGTTTATTGTTGCCCTAGGCTCACTTCGACATCAAAGTGTCTTCTGTAGGCACAACCCCTACCCAACTTAAGGAGAACAAGTACTTGTTAACTGTTGATTTTAAGTGTTTTTGAGTATATATTTTGGTCAATAAATCAACTCCTTTATAGCTTTTACCTTGTTTAAGCCCTAAGTTTAGTGTGTTTTCATGTTTTCTTGTGTTTTAGTTAGTATATGCTTGTTTCACCTCTAATATCTCTTGGAGTGTAAAATAAGAAAACAGGAAACAATTTTGGTAGAGGAAAACAAGCTGGAACTCAAGGAAGCATGATTGGACAAAAAGATAGTTATTAAGTGAATACCCACACTAGGTGCCACAAGAGTTACGTTCAGTGCTGGGAACACAATGAGCAAACAAAGTTATTTAAAATGCATTGTTCATTATTCACTTGGAACTGTTCATGCGTTGACTGACATTGTTCATGCATTGATCGACATTGTTCATGCGTTGACCAACACTATTCATGGGTTTACCGACACTATTCACTCGCTTGGGTGAGCTGACTTTTTCGTTGGGTGAGTTGACCAATTCGCTGGGCAAGAATTGAAGCTCGTTAGGCGAGTCTGTCAAACCATAAACGTATAAAATGGGTATTTAGTCATGTTTTCGCGAAAATTTTGGGGATTTTTCTCCTCCTAAACTTCATTCTTCACCTAGAGCGACTAGGAGAGGCGCTTAGAGGCTATTTGGGGTATTGGAAAGCTCTCTCTTCTCCTCTTTAAACTTCAATCTTCATTAATGGTGATTTTGTCCCTTTTGAGTTGAGGAAGAAGATGGGTCAAGAATTGAAGATGGAAATAAGAAGGGAAAGCACAATTAGAGCATGTAGTAGCTGCAAATAACCTTGGGAATGGTCGTGTATCTCTCTATGGTTTCAATTTTTTCCTTATCTCTTCAATTTTGTAGAACACTAAGTTCTCCACCATGAAGGGTTTTTCCTTTCTGTTGAGATTAGTTTAAAACATGAAATTCTTATGTACTTTGTGATGTTAATGATATATATATATATATATATATATATATATATATATATATATATATATATATATGCTTTTCTCATTTATGTTAATATTGAATTTCTATGTTTAATGCTTGCTTTATTTTGGCCACCCATGCATGGATTGTGGTTCTTGATGTATTATGAAATATGATTTTAACTTATAACTGAAACTAAACACCTAATGGATGGAATTGAGATGTTTGTGAGTACATGAGAATGAAGTGGATGAATTCAAGTATTAACAAATTGTAAATACTCTATGTTAAATTTCTTGCACACCAAGTGTTTGACAAAAATACCAAAAAGAGTTTCTTGTGTTTTTCATGCACTTTGATGCCTAATTGAGTTATGAAAGGAAGAATTGTGATGTGTTGCACAAGTCCTTTAAGAGAGAACGATATTTATCACTTGCTACGCTACAACTAGTGTATTGTCGTTGGTTTTTTAGCTAACAAGTTTTTGGCGTCGTTGTCGGGGACTTATATTCCAACACAAGGCATTTTGGGGATTTATGACTCTTTTAGACTTTGTTGTATATTTTCCGTTTTGTTGTCTTGTATGCAGTTGGCTTTAGTTTTTAAGACTTTCCATTGATTTAGTTTGAACTTAATGCCTATCTTGGGGTATGCCTTAGAGCTTGATATAGTTATTGAAAATTCTTAGGGATAAGATTTAAATAGTGGAACTAACTAAATCAAACCAGATGTGTAAATCATCAGGCATGAGATTGTGTTTGGATTCACTATTTTGGAACTTAAGGCAAGTTTGATGAACTTCTTACACTAAGGAATTGGGTGAGGGTTTATCATACTTAGATAGGCACAATAAGAGGGATCTGATTGTTCTACCTTTAGAAAATAGGGAAAGTAGAACTCTTTGTCAATTGTATGTTTGTTTTGTTTGTGTTTCTTTTATGCAGTTTGCCTATAGATGAGAGTACTAAGTGATCTTGCAATAAGAGGGATCTGAGTGAGATTATTTGGGAAATCTATTCTAATCATTATGTATATTGGAACTGTTATTTTGGTTGATGTGCTCACGTTCTGTAATTTTTGTTTTCTTCTTTTCTTTACTTTTTTGTTTGTGTTTTCATTTTTCTATTTTATTTTTCTGTTTGTTCATTTTATTTTTATCTTTATGTTTTTCAGTCATAATTTTCAAATCTTCATTTCTATTAAAAAAAATTGGGTTAACGAGTTTCTTGGTGTTCTTGGTGTTCTTGTGAGTGTTGATGAAAAAGAATACAAAAGGAGTTAAGGGATTTGAGCAGCAAGTTGGTCCGCCCAAAAAGAGTTTGTTTTTTCTTTTCATGTTTTTTGATAATAAGTGTGACTTGGCTGGTCTGACAAATATGATGCATTAGTTATGTGATTTTGAGCGAGTTTTGCATGACTTTGAGGAGAACCATTTGTGTTTGCTCATAAATTGATTTTGGAATAGATTGAGAATGTGTTGTGATTTAATGAAAACTCATATTTGTGGTTGTTCTCGTATGGGTATATCGAGAATGTTGTTATTGTTTTTATTGTGGTTAATAATTGTGGCATGATGTATGACAACCTTAGGAAACCAAAACAAACTTAATCGGTTGAGGTTGTGTGCCTCAGAGTTTTTATCTATTGAGTGCTACCATTTTTGGTTTACAATTAACTTTGCTTTAGTTTCATTGCTAGTTGTTATTCATTTTCACGTTTACATTGAAACAAGGTTGTCTTTCTTTCCCTTTTTGCATCATATACCCAAAATAGCTAGTTGTGTTTTCAAATATTAGAACCCTTGTGTTTTTGAAGAAACTTAAGCCTTATTATCTTGATGGGAGAGTAAAGTTTCCATGGTCAATAGTGTGATTCAAGTGTGGGGTTATTATTAGAAGGGGAGTCTTGGTAACAATTGTGAATTAGTGTTGGTTGATATGATGCATTCATGTATATATGTCATCTATAAAAGAAAAAGAAAGAGAAAAATAGAAAAAGAAAAAGAAAAAGAAAATATATGAATAAGGTGACTGCAAGTTGGTATTTGGTTGTTCTAGTTTTCAGATAAAAGAGAGTAGAATGATAAGACTATGAAATGGATGTGATTGCTCTCTTTGCTCATTTATACTACCTAGATACACCAATTTTCTTCCTTGTCTTGTCCCAACATCAAATAAAGTCGTTGTTGTGTTTGCATGCTTGATAATTCTTAGCTTTTGAAATGAAAAGTAAAGTCAAATTGTGTGCTATTAGAGGTAGATGAGAGAATGACACACCCTTATACACTAGTGTGTTTGAGTGAAACAATTTTTCAAGTGACGATTGGTTTCGTTAGTTGATTGATAACGATTTAAAATACCGTTATCTGTGATGTAATTTTGATACTAAATACACCCTTTTTGCCTTAGAAACTTGCTTGGACTCATGCTTTTTCATTAAGTTGTGTGAATAAGATAGTTGAGGTTGAATTTGATGATTTTATGACTAATTCCCTTTGTTTTGATAAACAATGAGTTAATACAGGAAGCAGAGATGAAGTGCTAAGGATATAGAGCTCAGAAAGGCCTAGAAAAGCACCAAAAGAGGGAACTGCACGAAGCTTGGGCAACCTACAGGAGGCTTGAGCGTGGAAAAATCGACGCTTGCCGCCCGAGCGTCGGACCCCGAAGCTTGGGCGAAATTGGAGGCTCAAGCCTTTCGGAAATTGACGTCCACCGCCCGGGCGGCCAAATTGGTCGCCCGAGCGTCACACACTACTGATCCGGCCCAGTTTTTACTCCGTTTCGACTCTTTTGGACCAGACCCTGTTTCTACTCTTTTCAAACTTTATTTAAAGGACCCAAGCACTCTAGGTTTTGTATCTCTGGCTGAAGCAACACAACAGCACACTCTTTTACTCTCTGAAGGCGGATCTGGAGGCGGAAGCTTCCTCTTCTACTCTTAGGATTTTACTATCTCATGCTTTTCCATTGTACATCTAGGTTCTCCATGTCTATAGGGAACTAAACTCTATTTGTTGTTGGGGAATGATGTAACCTTGTGAACTCTCATGTATTTGAATTGATTCTTAATCATATATGCTTTATTCATTAATTGTTAGGGAGTTCATCTGTTTCAATGCTTGCTCTATTTAACTCATTTAGTTGCATGATTTATGAATTGCATGAGTGCCGAGAGGTTCCTTACAATTCAGGTTCTTGTTGAATTCTCTCAAGGGTAATATTTCTCAGGGATGAGGGTATGAGTACTTGGTCGTCTTAAGCTCTTGATCTTCAGACTTAATTTTCTAGGAACGCTAGGAATTGCACGAACTAGGAATTAAGGCAGGCTTGCGCCAAGGGATTGGGTTCTAAGTACTTTAGTGAGTGACGTTAACATTAATGCATAAAGAAGAATTCTTATATACATGAGAGGGAATATGGTGAAATCTAACCCCAACAACATATTCGTCTCATATTAAACAACATTCGTTCATCTCTGTGTTACTCTACTATTGATCTATTTGCATTCATATTTTATTTTATGTTTTTGCATTTAAAACCAACAATCTCATTTTATTTAAGTCTTAATTAATTAATTTATCACACGACTATTTAGTGTCGAGAGTCCTCTAGGATACGATACTTGGTCTTACCATTTTATATTACTTGTGCGATTTGGTACACTTGCCAATCCAACAACATTGATCAATGAATACATCTTTTCCATGATTGTTAACTCTCATAAATCATGTACATTTATTACTTTAATATTTGCATTGTGAGCACCATAGCTAAGGATTTACAACGTTACACATATTCTCTTTGGATTGTTGTTGAAAGAAGAGCATTCATGAATGTTATCTGATTTGATTGTGTGAACTTGGTTCCTAGTAATTTGACCTTTGTTGAGTAGATATTTTTCTTGGCCAAAATACCTTTTGCTTGTGGACAAGCAAGGTTTTAAGTGCGGAGGAGTGACAACGATTGATTTTACGTGTTTTAATGTACATAGTTTCGTGAATAAATCAACTTCTTCATAGATTTTACCTTGTTTTATCCCCAAGTTTAGTGTGTTTTCATGTTTTCTTGTGTTTTAGTTAATATATGCTTATTTTACCCCTAATCTCCCTTTGAGTAAGAAATAAGAAAATAGGAATCAATTCAGGTGGAGAAAAACAAGCTAGATCTCAAGGAAGCATGATTGGACAACAAAAGATGGATTTTAAGGGAATAACCACATTAGGTGTCACAAGAGTTACGTTCAGTGTTGCGAACACAATAAGTAAACAAAGTTATTTAAAAGGCATTATTCACACGTTGACCAACATTGTTCATGCATTGAACGAACCCTAAATTCATATATATCTTACATCCTAGCCTCTTCGAAGAAATAGCTAGTCTCAATTCTGGATTGACATCATCATCAAGCCATACTATTGATATTTTAATTTTTAAAGCTTATATGAGAAAAGAGTTATACATAATTTTCATTTATTTATTGATTTTAATTTTAAATATTATTTTTTAATTTTTTAAGGATAAATACTTCATAATTAATTATTTTTCAATTTTTCTTCGTATTCATTTTTTATTATAGTTTGACCAAAATTATATTCATAATTCACTATATTATCCAACCAGTTCGACTTTTATTCTTTTTATGTCAATCTCCAAATAAGATCATTGTAAGAATTATTATGAACTTTTGATACATTAATCTTACTTTTTTTTTGTCATGCTCAATTCAAACAGTGTGTTAAGTTCATTTCTGATTCACATTCACTATATACATCAAGTTTTAATTTAAATTTTACAAGTTCTATCTATTCACATAATCTTAAAATTATTTTACAGGTAACAAGACAAACATTACCTTAAATCTCTATCAGAAAGGTTCCCTGTCCTCTGTAGGGAGTGCTCCCCATGATGGCCAAAGCTGAAGAAATTGTTGCTTAATGGACCTGGTGATGGCTTTTGAAACAAATCTAGAAGGAAGAAATCTAAAGTATGAAAACAAGAAATTTATGAATCTTCAGGTAAAGTAAAACAAAGAATGTAATGGAAATTAATTAAGAAGAAGATGTCGTATTACCCTCGACCATAAGGTTCAATGGTCGATCGATCATGAGGAGCAGGATCAAGCACATCAATAGGATCATCACATGACTGGTGCATATTTTGGAAATGGTATAGAAGATGGCATGAGTATAGAAGGAGTGGGATTAGTAGATGGTGTCGGATCCATAGGAAGATCTGGTGTGAGCCCTATTATAAAAGGAGTGGGCCCTATCATAGGGGGTGTGGGCTTTATAGTAGGGCGTGGTGGACGTGTTGAGCTAATGTAAGCTAGACTAATGACATCTGGGAATGGTAACATCTGAGGAACCCTTACAATGTATCGAGCTTGCCTCCGAGGCTTAAAGCCTTTCCCTTATCAGGGCGAGAAAGACCCTCTCCTAACATTACTGTAATGTGGAAATATAAAAACAAATCGCAAAAGACTACAGATGATTAATTAACACATAATACATAATTCGTATTTAATACATGTTTGTATTTGGTTTTGTAGTTATGTCATAACACAACGGTTGTTCCAATTCAATCGTCTTCATCGTCGTTATCATCACCATTGTCATCGTTTTTGGAACCGTCATTGTGATCATCATAATCATCATCATTTCCATCATCGTCTTCAAGTTCTTCTTCTTCGTCGTTTTTTTCTTCCTCTTCTTCTTCTCCTTCTTCATCTTCTTGTATTTGTCCTTCCAACTCTTCAGCATCACCATCAAAGTCGTGTAATGCAGATACACCTGCAACTTGAATAATTTCATTTGCATGTTCCATTTCATCAACTTGGTAAGGGATATCCTCTTCGACATCATTTGACTCAATGCGACCCTTAGGCTTGGTTTGTATTGCAACACACCAACCACGTTTGTCAATGCTGCGAAATGCTGGATATGGGACATAATAAGCTTTTCTAACATTCTGAGCTAGAATGAATGGATCAAATGGGTGATATCTTAAACTCATTTGAATTTCAAAAATATTATACCTAGGATCCACTTTTGTTTCACTCCTAGAAGGATCAAACCATTAACAATAAAAAAGAACTACTCTCTTTGGAGTAGTTGAAGTACTGTACTGCAACTCATAAATTTTATGAATAATACCATAGAAATCATCATAACCACCCTTTGTAAGGCCCTTCACAAACACACGACAATTAGTTGTCTTCTTTCCTTTGGACCATGCATCAGTGTGAAACCTGTCCCCATTGACAAAATAGGTATGCCATTCTTTAACACATCTTATAAGATCCCAAAATTTTATTATAGATATTTTTATTCTTCACAAGTGATGTATAATTTAGTAAGTTAGTAGTCTAGTGTTCAGGTATTTTTATTAAGTCAAAATATACACATTCAATACAATATATATTATTTTGGTACAATACACTTAATCTTTTGTATTTGTTCATTAAAGATCGTAATTTATCCTTCTGTTCTCCTTAAACGTGTTATCTTTCTTTTTCCACACACTTGCACTATTTCCTCGCTTTCCTCACACATTTAGTGTGTTGTCTTTCAAACTTTGACATTTTTGCTTCATATTAGTGTTAGGAATTTGGGTCACTTATATATATATATATATATATATATATATATATATATATATATATATATATATATATAAAAGTTATTAAATGTGTTAGGACCATTAATAAAGCCAACTTTATAAAGTGATTTAATTAAGAAAAATATGGCTAAGGGTATATTTGTCATGAAAGTATATTGCGTAGAGATCAACAATAATTTTAATTTGTTGAAGGAGCCAAATTATAATTATTCAAACTAAAGAAAAGTAACTGTGAGAAGTTCTTTAAAGAGTCACGGTCCTCATATGTGAGCACATCGAATCATTTCTGTATCTTTGTTAACATCTTAAGGGTTTATTACTCATTAATTCTTGGTATGTGAATCATAAATTCTATCAATTAGAACTTTTCTTTGTAAAAACAAAATGAAATAAAACATACACCGGATCTTAAAATGAAAGCTACCGAGACAATGAACGAAGATTAAGGGAGATAGGTTTCTTTGTCTTAGGAAATGTCCAACTCTTAGGCGGTTGGCTACAAGAATAAAACATTGGTTTTTTTGTTAACGAAGCTTAACAAAAATTAATGAAGAAAAACAAAGGGCGAGAATGTGAGATTGAGATAGGAGATGTGAGTGTGAAAGGTAGAGAAGCTGGACAGACTCATTGTAGATCTAGACGTTAGGAGACCTCTTAGATCGTGTAGATTAGTTGTCACGGACACATCATGTCCTTGGGTGGCCATACTTTGCTGCTACCTTTGTATTATAATATTAGAACAAACCATAATTCACCATAGTTTAATGGCTGCACGTGAATTATAAAATTTTAGTGCATGTTCCTCTACAAAACCGTGATGTATCTTACCTCCTTCAAACATGATGTTATCTTCTTTTAAGATGTAACTTTATTCCCTTTTGACCATGTCTATGTGGTATAAATATAATATCAAAATTAAAGCTGATATGCTACGTGAAATTGAAAATAATGGTCTGCACCAACTATATCAAATAATGGGTGAATAATCCAAATCATGGTTTCATGCTATTTTAAATTATCTTGATATTTTTTTTTTTACGAAACATAAGTGAGCGCTTTGACCATACCGTGTTGTCCATAAAATTTAAAGTTTGAGATGCTTCTATAAACATTGTCACGGGTTCCAATTGTTTATGATAAAGCTTCTCCACTTGTACCATACATTGTAACAAATAATCTTTGTTGTTTTCTGCTGCCATAAAATATTCCCAACCGTTACATGTTGTCTAATTATTAATTCTTTAGTAAGAAAGGCTACAGCAGACTATTTCTTTTGGTCACTTATAAGAGAAAGATCACCCTTGGTCTTTCCTACTTTTCAGATGTATTAACAAGAAAACCAAATGCTTTCTTCACTCCTTTCTTTTGTATACCGTAGCCTTGTGAGCATGGTTCTATGAAAGGATTAGTTTAGCACCAAAGACAGATTTACTCACTGAATTATATTTCAATCTGATATGTAACTCTGATTTTGTTGCCATTATATGGTGGTGATGATCCTTATTGTTTGCGTTGTACCTCGTATAGCATGATGTGTTTTTATAAAGGATTGAGTATGATAGCTTGCTGAATGATGTAGCTCTTGAAATTAAATGTTGCATGGGGAGCCAACCTTGCTTGTAAATTGTAGGATGATTGCATGGAATTATGTTATTTCCTGAAAGTTTGGTTGTTAATGTAGTAAATTGTGTCAGTTTTAACATATACTGATTCTGTTTGAGCTAAATTGTAAATTAGTGGCTTACATGATTGTGATTCTGGAAAATATATGTTAATCTTGTTGGATTGATGAACTGTGCCTATAGTTGAATGCATAACTCTGCTCATATTGGAAGAGAATGTGGTATTCTGCAATTGCTTTAATTCCTTTGAATTCCGAAGCTTATGAAACTGGTATATGGATGGGATGTCGGTTTTGGAAGCTAAACTCTTTCTCTGATATCTTTAACGAACTGAACCAGGGAGGAGGACTACTCTGTTATGTGTTAATCAATGCTGAATGGTAATTTATGTAAACTATAAAAGAATTAGATTAAGTCCAAATCAAATTCCATGATAAATGAATTGTTTTGTTTCTTTATGTGGAAAGTTAGTATCATTGATGATGAATGCTGTAATTATTGAGTCTAGATATAAATGTAAATACAAAAAAGAATTGAATCTGAATTCCCTCCATCATTTCTAAAAGTACAAAACTGAATCTGATCAAGATAATACAGTTGTATTTTTCCTTCTCTTAAAGAAAAGAATGGAAATATACAGCTATTTAATTATCCTTGTTCTGTGACTCCGAACACCACAATAATGTCTTAGATTACAATAAGATGTTTCTTGAGTTACTTCTCTTCAGATATCACTAGACTGATTTAAGTCACCTATTTCATTGATTGACAATTAAATATAGGTCCAATGCTATAAAGCTCCTGCCATTAGAAGACTAGGGAAGGGTGGGACCATTAGGTCTATTGTTGGTCAGCTTTACCTCTTGTTTCATGATTAATATCACTGTAGAGTTTAGATATGTGTTTGACAATGTTATCACGAGCTGTATATACCACAATTATTAGAGTATATTTTCTGCAATTGCTAGAATAACTTTGTAGTCAATTTAATTGGTTCACTAATTATTTAAGTTTACTGTAATTACATTTTGGTTTGAGTTTTGAGTTATGAAACTCACGAGGGTGTGTGATGCTCAGGTTTTACGAATTTAAAATGGAATTTTGATTTCACCCTATGCCTATGTACTTGTTGGCAGCTTAGTTAAATATTTATGATTTATATGAGCCTTATAACTACTAACAGTTGATGTTAACTCTAAACTATATGATTGTACACTAATCATACTACGATGCAACATTAGATGTTAATGTGTGTACCTTGTTCTGTCTTGTAAGTGCCAATGCCTTACTCTGTTTTTAGTTTAATACCCTATTTTGTCTTCAGTTTCGCTCGACAATGTCAAATTAGTTCATCCTTTAAAACGTGCGTCAATTACGTTCCTACTTAATAAAATTTATATCAATAAAATCTCTTCGATTAAATCTGTACAAAGGGCGCTAATTATTTTTCTCTCTCTTAGGATGGACTAATTTGACATTGTCGAGCGAAACTGGGGACAAAATAGGGTATTAAGCCCTCTGTTTTTCTACAGGTAATGGTAATAGTAAATATACTTCTTGAATAAAATTGAAGGTGTGGTAATTGAAAATTTAAATGCTTTTAGTAGGAAAAACAAAAAACTATATCAAGATTCTATAATGGATAATAATCCTGTTTCAAGAACGAGCATCAGTTTTAAATAATAATATTTGGAATTTGTGATGTATCAATATATAATAGTTTGTAAGAAATTATAAGCTGTTATGAAAGAATATGTAGTAATTCTGTATGATTATATATTAATTTCAATATCATTATATTCACATTTTATTATCTATTTATTTTAATACATTAACCTACAAATAACAACGTAATAATAATTAAATAATTTTATATTATAAATTATGATGTTAATAACAAACTTTATTGCATTTTTTTCTTCAAAAACAAAAATCACTAGTGTAGAATTGGCCTTTAACGTCACCCAATAAACGTCGGTCTACCAAATCCCCAACGTAAATAATTGACCGGTGACATAAATGTAAATAAGTGAATGTGGAGATGTCCGTCCTGGAGGGGTCCCGACGTCTATAATATTATAGATGTCCTGCCCCTCTAACGGACATTTAAAAGGCTAGAGCAATGAACTCTTCAACTCCCCCGCCAGCCTATTAGACGTCCAACCCCCTCCAGGATGGACATCTATAATATTATAGACGTCGGGTCCCCTTTAATGGACGTTTAAAGGCTGAAGCAATCAACTCTTCAACTCCCCCGTCAGCCTTTTAAACGTTCGTTAGAGGGGACCGAACGTCTATAATTTTTTAGACGTCCGGCCCCCTTCAGCACGGACGTCTAATAGGCTGACGGGTGGTTGAACGCATTAACTCTTCAAATACCCTGTCAGCCTCTTAGACGTCCGTTCTGGAGGGGGTCATAGACGTCTAAGCCCCTTCCACGGACGTCTAAAACCCCCGTGAATATCAATTTTAAATCCCCAAAGACGTCATATTAGTGATGGCCCCGACGTCTATAATATTATAGACGTCGGGGCCCCAGAGTACCGGACGTCTAATAGTATTAATACTAAAACGCGAACCCGCGAGCAGTTGCGCTCACTGTTCATCATCTTCCCCGCGAACTCTCTCTGCGGCATTGCTTTTCCAGGTGCATTTTCTCTCTTTTGGACCGTTTAAATTTACTTTCAATCCGATTACATTGCCCTATGATGAAATATCTTTGATTTGAACCGATTAAAAATCATTTTCGGTGCATTTTGGTGCAGTCTCTTGCGTGTTCTTGGGCGGCTTCTTTGACTGTTTTTGGGCTACGTTTTAGGTCGTTCCCTCCTCAATTTCCCTCCCTTTCATTTGGAATCTACTTTTCAGGTTAGCTTGTTCATTGATAAATTTTTGTATGCATGTTATTGGGTTTTGTGTATGCATGTTTTTTGCTCTAAGGTATGCATGTGTTATTGGCTTTTGAATATGCATGTATTAGTTGTGTTATTATAATTGTGATATGTTAGTATATAAGTATCAAATCATTGAGTGATACTTAGTTCCCGTTTGAAATTTAACATAAACAATTAATCTTTTTATCGTTTGTGTTAAATTTTGAATTGTCCGATTGGACAGTTTGAGAAAATTAATTTTCATAATTTGCAATAACATGTCAATTGGAGTTTATGGATAAGATTGATAAAATTTTGGTTCAGTATTTGTGTTGTTCTCTGGATGCATATTTGATTGTGGTCATCATTGACTACTCTCATTGAGGGGTAGGTGTTGTTATATGTGGTCAGTTCATTATTATAGTTTCCTTAATTAGTTAAATAACTATTTTTCCTTCGTGATAGGTCGCACTGGTAGTTGATGGTCATCATTCCCAAATAATGTAAAATTATATGGTTTTGTTCGTTGCACAAGAGGATGAAAAATGACTTGAGAACCATGTTTCAAGGGTAAGTGTTTCTCCAAAAATGACTTTGAATTTCATGTTCACCTTCAACTTTTATGATAAATATAGTCATATTAATTATACTTTGTGTTTTCAATCTGTATAGAGTTATTGGTAAATCTCGTGGTCAACTGGTTCAAATTTTGTATCCAAAGGTTGTAAGTCATTCATAGTTCTAATTCATTTTGTATGTTATTGAATGATCTAAACTCTTAACTATTTAGTTTGTCATTTTAGTGTAACCAGCAGCTAGATTCAAGGGAATGTGGCTTCTATGTGATGTGTTGGATTAAGACCATCATTCGAGCTGTCATTACAGAGGATTGGAATGAGGTAATGATGTATACCTTGAATACATTACAAATCAAATTCATCTTCAAACATATATGAAACCATAATGAATCTTTCTTGAATTTTGCAGTGCTTCAAGAGTACATCTCCTGTACCAAAGGACACAATTAGGCAGATAAGGCAAGAGTGGACCGCTTATCTTCTGCAAAGATGGAGTTAGGAATAGTTTTGGTAGTGGATTATATTTTACATTAAGTAGAACTTTGTTTATATGAAACGCATATATATATTATTGCAAAATTGTTCTGGGACAATTTTCTGTTTTTCAGGTGTGGTTTTATTGCAAAAATAAATTAATTTTTTTTAAAAAAACGCCCAGTAGACGTCTGTTAGTGCACTGTCCGACATCTATAAACATCCGGCAGTGCACAACTCGACGTCCAACGCCAACCTTAGCACAAAACCATTCAGGCATATGGTTGTCGGGGATACACCTGGACGTCTGTGTAGACGTCGGGGGAGGGAGGGTCGGACGTCTGAGGAGACGTCGGGGGAGGGAGGCGCCGAACATCTGAGGAGACGTCAGGGGAGGGAGGCACCGGACGTCTACAGAGGCGTCGGGGCTGACACATCGGACGTCTATATACACGTCCGATGTCTACCTCCGACGTCTGAGTAACATCACCCACAAAGACGTCGGGAGTAGGTCAGATGTCAAAAGGCCAAAAGAACGGACGTCTAAAGCCCTTTCTGCACTAGTAAATTTATTTTGGATATTGTATTTTATAACTGGTTTTTATTAAATGATGATGGATGCTTAAGTCTGTGACTAGTATTAATTATAATGCTTTAACTATTATATTTTGAAGAGACGGTGAAAAATGAATAAAGACATTATAGAGTTGATATTTAAACATGGTAAATTAATTGAAGTTGATATAACTCTTAGGGTACATTGAAATTTATGAAAATTGGTTATTAGCTTGGTTGGGTGCTCCATGTGATATACTATTTATGTATATGTTGTAAATGTTAATTCGCTCTATTTGTTTGTATGTATGTCTGTGCAATGATCTCATATATAATGTATATTATATGGGAGTTCATAGAAATGCAGATGTCTATACTAATATAGAAGATTATTTGACAAGTGAGATGGGATAAAGACCTAGGAAGATTTATAAGTAAAATAATGTATATTTAATGTATGATTTTAAATTGTTTTGTAGCGGTATACTTTCTTACTTAATAACTGAGTTGTAAATATTAAATAATTATGATGTGGAATATGAAAAAAATTTCTTTTATAAATTTCTGATCAATTAAAATAAAATGATTCTATTCATGATGATGAAAATTTTACATTTTTACACGTTTACATACATATTATGTCACTTTCTACAAAAGTTTCATTCAAAAGTAATATAGAAAAATTTATCATATTTACAATACTATCATGCTACCTTTTATATACTTAGTGTGAATTTTGAATTAATATAAAATATCGTTATAAAAAACATATAAAATTTTATTTAGCAATGACGTGATTGTTTAAAACATCCATGCAGGTTTATCTTTCAATTATAACCATTAGAAAATTATCTAATTATTTTTATTTAAATGTTATTGAAAATAAATATTTATTGTGAGTACCAGAAATTACATGTAAATAAAGATAAAATATTGTATTGGAAATAAAATATATGAATGTAAATTCCTATAGTAATCTTCTTTGTCACAATATTTATCTTTCTTACATTTTAATGAAATAAAAATGGTAAAATTTGAAATTAATTTTATCTACTTTTTGTTTTGAAAATACATGTGTGGGTCACTTGGAATGACTATATATACAATTTTATAAGATTTTGATTTTAGAAATACGGATGCAGTGAAACAACAAAATTTTGGAATCTGGACATATATAATTCCAAAAATTTGTGACACACGCAAGGCATTTCATTGAAAGCTACTCTGGCACCGTTTGCCATGTCAGTGCCTCTAGGTTACTGTTTTGACAAATAATTTGTCCGGATGCATACAGTTGGACGACGAGTCGAACAAAACTTCCTCAGACGTACGTGATGTCCTCTTCGAGTTTGAGTTGAAAACAAGAACATTAATTTACCTTTCAACATTATCTTTGCTATAAATACCGTAAATAATCATACCCACTTGTAAAACACATCTTTCAAACATTTCACTAACCAGCCTAAAGTTATTCCAATATCTGTCACATACATTAGCTACCATGGTTGCAGAAAATAAGTTCTATCATATTTCACTGGCATTGCTTTTTTGCATGGGATTCTTGGCTTTTCAAGTCTCATGTCGCACTCTCCAAGATGTCACCATGTATGAGAAGCATGAGGAATGGATGGCTCGTTATGGCAAATGGTATAAGGACCCTCAAGAAAGAGAAAAGCGTTTCAAGATATTCAAGGAAAATGTGAATTACATTGAAGCCTTCAACAGTGCTTCCAATAAACCTTACAAGTTAGCCATTAATCAATTTGCAGACCTCACCAACAAGGAGTTCGTAGCACCAAGAAATAGATTCAAGGGGCACATGTGTTCCTCAATCATAAGGACAACCCCTTTTAAGTACGAAAATGTGACGTCAGTACCATCCACAGTGGATTGGAGACAAAAGGGTGCGGTGACACCAGTCAAGGACCAAGGCCAATGTGGATGTTGCTGGGCGTTTTCTGCTGTTGCATCAGCAGAAGGAATTCATCAATTGAGCTCTGGAAAATTGATTTCTTTGTCTGAACAAGAACTTGTTGATTGTGACACAAAGGGTGTGGATCAAGGTTGTGAAGGTGGTCTTATGGATGATGCTTTCAAATTCATCATCAAAAATCAAGGACTCAACACCGAAGCCAATTACCCTTTCAAGGGCGTTGACGGAACCTGCAATGCAAAGGCAGCATCTAGTCATGCAGCTACCATTAATGGGTTCGAGGATGTCCCAGCAAACAATGAGAAGGCACTGCAAAAGGCTGTAGCGAATCAACCAGTTTCTGTTGCAATTGATGCTAGTGGCTCTGACTTTCAATTTTATAAGAGTGGTGTCTTCACTGGTTCATGTGGAACTGAGTTGGACCACGGTGTGACTGCTGTGGGATATGGTGTCAGCAACGATGGAACTGAGTATTGGTTGGTTAAGAACTCATGGGGAACTGAGTGGGGTGAAGAAGGCTACATTAGAATGCAAAGGGGTGTAGATTCCGAGGAAGGGCTGTGTGGCATTGCTATGCAAGCATCTTACCCTACTGCATAGTTATAAAATTACAACCCTGTTAAGCTATTTTCAATTCTACGTATCTTTTTAAGCATTGATCACTGCTGTTGGTCATCTACTGTACATGCAATATCGTACTTTTCCCTTGTTATTAATCAATTTATCCAATGAAAATTAGTCATGGTTGACTTAAGAGAGTTATACAATACAAGATAAATTATCATAACAATCACACAAGTTAAATGGATAAGTACTAAGGCAGTCTTGAAATTCTTCATGCAACAGAAAACTGCGTTGAACAAAACAGGGAGAAGAGGAAGCGAAAGACTCTTTGTTAAATATCAGAAAATGTATGTGTTCCAAGGAATACACTAAATAATGGGTATATATAAACCGAAAACAGGATAGAAAAGATAAAAACAGAAAACAGTTAGCAAACGGTTGTTAATTATTAATCAGCAGAGTAAATAATTTTGGATTTTGACAGCCCCTTCAACCTGGGGAGTAGATATCAAGCATTCCCAGCTTGCAAATGTGAATATGAAAGGTCGAAGGAGGTAAGGCTTTGGTGAGAAGATGTGTTGCTGAAATTTGGAGCTTATAGGCAGAAGTTTGATGGTGCCTTGATGAGCGTTTTCACTAACAATGTGGTAGTCAATTTCTATATATGCTCATGAAAAACTTGGTTTGAGGCAATCTGCATAACAGATTGGTTGTCATAATGTAAGAGAGATGGCCTTATGTATGGAACATGAAGGTCTTTCAAAAGGTAAGAGAGCCATTGGACTTCACATGTGGTAGAGGTAAGAGTTTTGTATTCTACCTCAGACGAACTTTTAGAAACCGTAAGTTGCTTTTTTGATTTCCGAAAATTGGAGAATGACCGAGGTAGACAATGTATCTAGTAACAAAATGTCAAGTATATCAATACATCCAGCCCAATAACACCACTAAAAGTTTCATATCCCTTGAATTCCAATTTGTAAGGAACATCATGAACCTCGAGGAAATTTGTTCTTCCAAATATTTGTTCTTTGATTTTGTCATACGTCCTTTGAATTGCAATGATTATTCTTCAAATTCTTTTTCTATTGGATCAAGTGATAGACCTCTATCATTCCCTCTTTCTTGAAGTGAATTTGTCCTCAAATGAGTACCTACATAAAATAGAGACAAGTCATTAATGTTGAAACTAGAACTCACTCTTTAGTCATTAGGGGGATCAATAATCTAAGCATTATCATTAATTCTCCTAAGAATTTAAAAAGGTATATCTCCTCTAGGTAGGAGCTTAGATTTCCTTTTGGAAGGAAACCTCTCCTTCCTAAGGTGTACCCACACCTAATCTTCAGGCTCAAACTACATCTTCTTACTCCCTTCTTACTCCCTTGGTTAGTCTTAGAAGCCAATTTGTCCATCCTCTTTTCAATTTGTGCCTTCACTTCCTTATGCAAGTTCCTAACAAAATTAGCTTTGTCAAGACCATCTTTGTTAGTCATAGAATCAATATTAAGCAAAGGCGTTAAATCTAAGGGAATTAGAGGGTTAAAACCATAAACTACCTCAAATGGATACATACGAGTAATATAATGAATTACCATATCATAAGAAAATTCCACTTAAGGTATCCATGCTTCCTAAATTCACAAATTTTTATTTACAAAGCATCTAAGGAGTAGAGAAAGAGTTCGATTTCCCACTTCGGTTTGTCCATCCGTTTAAGGACGACATATTGTAGAGAAAATAAGTTTTTACCTAACTTACCCTATAATACCTTCAAAAAATGTGTAACAAATTTTACATCTCTATCTACAATAATGCTCCTTAGAATACCATGTATTCTCACCACTTCCTTGAAAAATAAATTGGCCACATGGTTGTCATCATCACTCTAATGGAAGGGAATGAAGTGAACCATCTTTGAGAACCTGTCTTAAAAAAAAAATCTTTTCCTCGTTTGGTTCGTGGAAGCACCAAAACAAAATCCATAAAAATATCGATCCAAGGACAGTCAGGAATAGGTAACCCATCCTTTCTCCATGAGTTGCTCCACTTGCTTTTGTTTTTCTCTAGTCTTTTCCGGTTGCTCCTATAAGCTGACCTATTTGGAAGAGATGCACCCAAAATAAGGTCCATGTTATGTTCAATTACCCTTTTTTATGAGGAATGTCCTTGAGAAGTTCCATACCTAAAGACAAAGAAACGTGCATAAAATACAAATAAATATTGTTAGACATAAGCAAATATAAAAGTTCTTTCTTAACCAATGCTCTGTTTACCTCTTTTTGTCTCAAGAAAAGACTTTTACCACTCTATTTTTTTCATTTTCCTTTTTCTTGAATTTTCTTTTGTCCTTCTTTTCCCTCTTGCTCTCTTTTTGCTTTCATCTTAATTTGATAATTACAAACCATTATAAGAGATAAAGGTTTTAGGAACACCTTCTACACTATAAACAAGAAAGAATATGTATTGGTTAGACCATTTTCAATTACCTTTCTATCTTATTACCAAGGTCATCCCAACAACAAGTGACTCGCCTCCATAGGTATCACATCACATACTAACTCATTGACATATTTACCTATAGAGAAAGCAATATTCACCTGCTTATTCACCACCAATTCTCCCTTGGAAAGAGTGACTCTTTCCTTTCATTCTTCATTGTCATTTGATTTTTTTCTTCAACCCAATTTTGGAAGCTCAATTTTGTCCAGTTTGTCTCGTAGTCATAATACGTGTCCAAATTAAGTCATTCTTAAGCCTAAATTGAAGTTCAGAATGTGAACTTTCACATGATTTTGGAATCACCCCAGTCAAAGTTCTATAACTCGAGATATTGACATTTCTAAAATATTGTCATCCCTTTCACTAAATTTCTAAAATTTCTTTAAGGTTTTAACCCTAAAAATCCAAAATCAATCCTTGTGCAAATGGGGAACACATCATTTGGTATTAAGAGCTTTGGTTTAAGTGTTTAACGTGAAATTGGTAACATCCTTCCTTCTTTCTTTTTTTACCTTTTTCTTCATGTTGTTTGTGCCTGCGTTGAATCATTCCATAAATTAGGCCCTTGTGAAAATTTAAAAACAAATTACAATATTAAAAAAAATTTGGGCTAAATGATTTGTGATTCTAAAAAATTTGTTATAAGGTAATATACTAGTGTTCTTGAAGGATTGTTGCTAATTCTCTTGTTACAATTTTTATTTTACTCTTTACTATTTACTCCTATAATTTCTACATCTGATGTTTGTAAAAAACTTAATAACTTTCTCAACGATATATCTTTCACCGATGGATGCTTCAAGACAATATTTTTTCTTTACATAGCCTTTTAATATCTTCATATATCGCTCCATAGGGTACATCCATTGTAAGAACACTACACCACAAATTCTAAATTCTCTTACTAAATGAAGAATTAGGTGCACCATAATATCAAAGGATGATGGGAAAAGTACATCTCTGTCGCAACCGGAATCGCGACGGGACGACGATCCAAAAAAGAAAACGAGTTTCGAAAATGGATTTGGAGTCGCCACCATAGTTTATTCTGGAAAACTACGGAAAAACCATAAAATGATAAGGCATGATCTGCGAAAATGAGATTCTTGGTTCGGGAGTCGGTTACGCGTAGGGAAGGTATTAGCACCCTACAACGCCTGCCCTAAGGCAGTACCTTTAACTAAATACGCGAATATGATGTGGTTTTCAATATGTTTAACTATCCCCTAAAATAAAACTCTAAATAAACAAAATATATTTTTTAGTTTTTTGGGCCCGACAAGGATTGACCTTGCTCCTACGTATTCTCATTCAGAATGAGAAATCAGGGTTACGTAGTTCTTTTGGAGATTGGAAAGCTTGTTTGAGAAATTGTTTAGAAAATTTGTTTGGAAAATGATTATGGATAAATTTGAATTTTTGGGAAAGTGAACCTGACAAAGACTAGCCTTGCTCCTACGTATCTCCACTTTTGATGGAGAATCAAGGATCACGTAGTTCTGGCTGAAAGACTGTTTATTTGCTTGAAAGTGTTGATGTTTTTAGTTTTTGAAGATTTTACAGTTTTTTGTATCTTTTGAGAAAAAGGTGAAAAGGTTTTTAGCACAAGGACGATGCGAGCGATCACACATGCGCTTAACCTTAAAAGCATATTTTTGTAATTTTATTTGAGAAAGAAGAAAAGGTTTTTAGCACAAGGACGATGCGAGCGATCACACATGTGCTTAACCTTTAAAACATATTTTTATAATTTTATGTTTTTTATAAAAAGGAGAAAAGGTTTTTAGCACGAGGACGATGCGAGCGATCACACACGTGCCTAACCTTTAAAATATATTTTTGTATTTTTTATAATATTTATAATTTTAATATTTTTTTATAATTT
This sequence comes from Vigna umbellata, assembly GCF_029865625.1. Lineage (NCBI taxonomy): Eukaryota > Viridiplantae > Streptophyta > Magnoliopsida > Fabales > Fabaceae > Vigna > Vigna umbellata. Next base: position 23,580,641 of record NC_142170.1, read on the forward strand.
TTATGGAGAACGAAACAAACAAGTCCAATAGATATAAATAAAACAAAGGGGTGCGGGCTATCATACAAGGGGTTACATGCAATAAAAACTAACTAATAAAAAGAAAACAAAAGCATAAAAAATAAAGCAAGAAAAAAAAGAAAAAAAGAAAAAAAAAAAAAAAGAAGCCCAACATGAATAAAGGTACAGAGATAAAAACCAGAGGTGTGGAGTGAAATTGAGTCTCTTTAGTTTGGGCCCAAACCCCCTTTTTAACTTTGTACCTATCAGGGGTGTAAGGATGAAATTTGGAGGTGCAATTGAATATTGTATCCAGGCCCCATTCTCTCTTTTTTATTTTCTTGGCAGAAAGGCTTAAGCCCAAATGAAAAGGGGGTACGAAGCATGAAACCGGGGGTGCAGACAGAGATCCATTCCTTTTTTTTTTAGGGTTTGGATGGGTCTGAGCCCAGGGAGTGGATAGGGGTGAGCGAGTGAGAAATGAGGGGTGCGTGAAAGGGGAAAAGGTTCTTATGTATTTTTGTTTTAGAGGGAGCTGGGTCAGAAAACAAAAACGGGCCCAAGGCGTTTTCCTTGTTTAAGAAAACCTCAGGGTTCTCCCATTTTCTCCGCACCACTTCACCAAGATGAGACCCAGGGTCTCTTTCCTCTCCCAGCAGTTCGCCGGCGATCCAAACAGAAACGGCCACCGCGCTCCAGCCAGAATCGTCGCCCTCTCCAACACCCACAGACGAGACCATCGCCGGCCGCCGCTCCAGCTCCCCTTCTCCTCTTCGCGCGCGGGAAGTTCTCCCCCTTTCCCTACCATAGTCGCCGCCACCCCAGAGGCGTAATTTGCCGCCACCGAGACCGTCGCGAGCCGCGGCCGTTGCCACCAAACCAGGGCCATCGCCGGTCACGCGGGAGGGAGAAAAACTCTCGTCTCTCCGTGCCGTGCGTCCGGACCTCCACCCGACTAGCAGTCGCGAGCCGCCTGTCACCGTCACGGGCCGCTCTGTCAAACCTTACGCCGGAAAGAACAACGCCTTTCCCGACAGTCCCAACCGAGATGCACAGAGATTATCTTCTTCTCCTCACATTGTTGTCTTAGTTTAGAATTCACAATCTAAAGATGGGTCCAGAGGTGGTTGTTGAGGATGAAAAATGAAGAAGAAAGATGAAAATGATAGGTGCTGGCTGTGAGTCTTTTTTTGGAGATTTTTTTGGTCATGGGTGAATCCGGATTGGGGTGGTTATGATGGGTTGGGTTGTTTCTCAGATTTCTTGCAGGTTTGGTGTGGTTCACGGTGGTCGGAGGTGAATGTTGAGGGCGAAGAGGATAATGATGATGGGTGTTGATGACTCGAAGGAATCAGAGATGAAGGATGGTTTTCTGTGATGCGCGTGATGGAGGGAGTTGGTTTTGGAGGGTGTGATTTTGTTGAGTGAACAGAGAAGAGCGTGAGAGTGAATGGAAGATAGGAAAATGGTGGGTTCTCTGGCTTTGAGTGTGCTGAAGGAATTGAAAGTTTTGCGTGTGAGGGGGGTATTGAGTGAAGATTGATGTTGGTCGTGAAGTAGAGGTGAATGAATGGAATGGGTTTCAAGAGCAGAGAGGTTGAGATCAGTGATGGCTAGGGAGGATGACAGTAGCATGGAAGAAATACCGATTCACATGAAGACCAATTTGGACTAGCAAGCAGACACATAAATGCTAACTCTTAAACTGAAACACCTATTAGCTGGAGTAGCAAGATTTACCTCTATGGACTGATTTCGCACTGCTATGGCTTGTAATTGTCGGTCAATGCTCCTTACTTATCCTCCTCTCTGAACATGGTTGTACTCCTTCTTTGTTGTTGTGGGTGCAGTTAGTTGATGAATGATGAATGGTATATGGGGATGAGGGGAGTCGAGACTGGATTATAGTTGAAGGTGGAGGTGTTGGAGATCCCGGGAGTCTCAGAGTTTGCATTTTGTTGCGGTCATGAGGTGCCTGATAGGTGGAAGCCAGAAGACGAATTGTGATTCCCCCCAAAATGGCTCTCCCCCTTAGCCATATTCACGTTTCAGATCAAACCAAAGTCAAAAGCGTGGCCTGTTCAATGTTGCTTTTTGCAACCACCCCTACTCTGCTCTGCTGTATTTCCTCTTAAGGTAAGCCAGCTAAAGACATTGTAGACGCATGCATGGCGCAGCAGAAAATTTGCACAAGAATGGGAGGTAGCGTGAAAAAGAAACAGACCAGAAGAGTTGAACTTCGCCATTTTTTCTTTTTGTCTTTTGGCAAATAAATCAAAGTAAAAAGAGGACAAAAACAAAATAAATTGACGTAAAAAAAACTAAAATAAAACATAATGAAATAACTTCAAAATAAAAAAAAAATAATTGAAATAAGATTAAAATAAAATAAGTAAAGCAAAATACAGTATATTAAAATAGACTCAAATACCATAACTTAAAATAACAAAGTAAAATAATTACAAAATAAAATTAGAATAACATACGATAACATAAAATAAATTTCATCAAAACTATATTATTTAGTCACCCGGACGAAATTGGGTGTTGACAGCTGCCCCTCTTTACTTAGATATTACTAGATAATATGAAAATTTAAAATTTCCATATTATCAAAGTAAAAGCTAAGTAAAGATAGAAACACTAATTTCGTCTGGGTTTCAAAAAAGGCGAAAAGAAAGAGGATTAGTACAAAGCAGATTCAAGAAAAAGGTGAGATTATAGAAGAATTCGACTATTTCCTAGCAGAGGACAGAAACGGAAAGAAAAACTTGAGCGTAGAATGTCAGGTAAACTGGGCTTTGGGGCCAGTGTGGAAACTGGGCTTTGTGGGCCAGTGTAGAAACTGGGCTTGGTGGGCCAGTGTAGAAACTGGGCTTGGGGGGCCAGTGTGGACTGGGCTTTGTGGGCCAGTGTAGAAACTGGGCTTGGAGGCCAGTGTGAAAACTGGGCTTGGGGGCCAGGTGAGCTGGGCTTTTGGGGGCCAGTGTAGAAACTGGGCTTTGGGGGCCAGTGTGGAAACTGGGCTTTGGGGGCCAGGTGAGCTGGGCTTTTGGGGGCCAGTGTAGAAACTGGGCTTTGTGGGCCAGTGTGGAAACTGGGCTTTGGGGCCAGTGTTGAAACTGGGCTTTGGGGGCCAGTGTTGAAACTGGGCTTTGGGGGCCAGTGTAGAAACTGGGCTTTGGGGGCCAGTGTGGAAACTGGGCTTTGGGGGCCAGTGTTGAAACTGGGCTTGGGGGCCAGTGTAGAAACTGGGCTTTGGGGGCCAGGCGAGCTGGGCTTTGTGGGGCCAATGTGAAAATTGGGCTTGGGGCCAGGCAAGCTGGGCTTTGTGGGCCAGGTAAAACTGGGCTTGGGGGCCAGTGTAGAAACTAGGCTTTGTGGGCCAGTGTGGAAACTGGGCTTTGGGGGCCAGTGTAGAAACTGGGCTTTGGGGCCAGTGTTGAAACTGGGCTTTGGGGCCAATGTTAAAATTGGGCTTTTGGGCCAGTGTGTAAACTGGGCTTGGGGGCCAGTGAAAACTGGGCTTTTAGGGCCAGCGTGGAAACTGGGCTTTGGGGCCAGTGTGGAAACTGGGCTTTGTGGGCCAGTGTAGAAACTGGGCTTTGGAATTTTGAAATTCTTGAAACTTGTAATTTGTGAAATGTTTTGTAATTTTGACAGAAATTGATTTTTGAAAAGACAGGAGGGTGTTGAAACCTTTCATTACAAAGTATTAAAATCTTGATGGAGGATCAGGATGTCAAGACCCTATAATGAGAGAAAAAACGTGATCGAAATGAAACAATATGGCTTGAAAGAGAAAATCTGAATGTTATTCTTTTCGTTTTTTTGTTTTTTTTTGTTTTGTTTTTTTTTTTTTTTTTTTGAGTCAATTGTCTTACTTGAAATCATCAAACCAGTCATTATTTTCAATGCTTCTAAAAGTGAGGAATGTCACACATCTGAGATCTAACTTTGAGATTATTACATTTTTGACTTTTTCTTTCGAGACTTTAGTGCACACACGTTTCAAATTACTGGCAAGTGAGGGATGAGAGTTGTTTAGAATGGTTTGGAAGAGAATGGGATAGCCATGTGGGCATGTCACCTCATATGCTCCTTAAAGGAGGTGAGGGCCGAAGCGAACACGAGGTACTTAAAAGTTGCCCCGATTTGGTGTAATGAGTATGGTGACGAATCCATGATAATTCAGGTGGAAAATTCAAGTAAGATCTGCAAAGCTGCCCCAGTCTTGAGATTACGGGCTAATGAATTTCAAGGAAAAGGCGTGCGGTGAGATCCACCAAGCTGCCCCAGTTTTTGTTGTTGTTTTTTTTGTTTGGGGTTCGTTTGGGAGAGGTAGTGGGCATGAAAGGATCAGCTAAAAGGATGGCGCAAATTGGTTTGATTTTCCTTTGTACGCTTCTAACCAGTTGGTAGGGAGATCCCCTCTTCTTGAGACATTAGTTTTTTTTTCTCTTTTTTTTCATTTTCAAATTTTTTTTGTTTTTGTTTTTTGGACACATTGCAAGTCATTTCTTCTTATCGCAAAATTAAGCTTTATGAAAATTTGAGCAAACATTATTCAATCTATGTGGACTTTATTAGGCTTGTAATGTGGCTAGGGCTAGAAGGTATCGAAAGAAAGGGTATAAAGGCCCAAATGAATGTTTGTTGGTTATTATTTTTGAAACAAGGGTTATCATCTAAACATTGCATAAGCCATTGGCTTTTTGAGCACTTTGCTTTTTCTTGAACCTCATTTTTTCATTTTTTCATCACTTTGTGATTTTTTGTTCTTTTTGTTTTTTCTTTGTTCACTCTTCTTGATGAAATTTCTTCGTTTGATCATTGAGTGTTCTTCATTTGCATCATGAGTTGACTCCTACCTGATGACAACCCTTGCTTGGGGATAATTTTGAAAAAGAGTTTATTTTTGGCTCAAACGGGGTAACAATGGTTATAGTTTTTGCTTTTTGGATAAAGAAAAATGGCCACACATCATTTCAAATTCTGATTGCTTTATTTTCAAAAGATTAATTCTACAACTAGATGACCTCAACATGAGTTTTTTTCTTTCTAGACTGCCCTTTCAGGTTTTCAATCTAGTGGGCTTATTTTCTTTTTGGAAGTTCTTTTGTTTGTCTCAATGGATTCAGGGATCACCCAACTAGCACAAGCGAGAGTAATTTTGGTCAGACCAATCTGCCCCAGTGTAAAGGTTCACTTTGTTAGTGAGGGCAGTGATAGTGTTTGTTGGGGAAAATCCTTTATTTAGGAAAAGGTAAATGGTGAGTTTTCAAGCGACATGCGCACAAACGTCTCGAGAGAAAACGTCAAATTATTATTTTTGATTAGACATTTGACCTCGGAAAAGTCTGACACTGCAACTCTTGTTTTTTTATTATCATTTTTTTTATTCATTTTTTGCTAAAAAAAAAAAAACAAGAGTTTGACAATTTGCAAGAAAGACAAGTGATTCAAGATGGCCTTCATTTTTTTTGTTTTTTTCATTTTGTTCTTTGCGGCTTTCGTTTCTTCACGACACCCTATTAGGACATGATTTCCAGTAAACCTTGGAGATACCTCGTAATGAAAGTTCACATTAAAAGTCATGGATGGAAACATGATATCAATGAGCATTGCCCTCATAGCAAGACAATTCAAAACACGAGCCAAACAACATCAATTTCGCCTTTTACAATAACCTATGCTTTCCCACATAGTCCTAGAGTCCTCTTCATTTGTTCATGGCATTTGTAGAGGCGAACTCACGCCTTGTCAGAGCGCTGGATTGACTTTCTTCAAACTTTAAACATCCTGAATCGATCAAAGATTGCACTTTATGTTTTAGAGCCTTGCATGCCTCTGTTGAATGTCCACGCGCTCCTTCATGATAATCACACCTGGCATTTATGTCATAGTTCTTTGGGTAAGGAGGTCGTACAGGCCTGGTGGGACAAACCTCTATGAGGTTGTTGCGGAGAAGATCTGGCAGTAGCTCTGTATAGGTCATGGGGATTGGAGTAAAGTTGGCGACCTTTTCATCACGATTGTAATTTCTTCGCTGAATGGATCGATTGGACCCATAGGAATGTGACACTTGAGGATAGGCAGTAAAATGTGAATTAGCTCTTCGTTCTTCATGTCTAGGACCATACTCATTTAAACTTGCTACTAGCTCTGGGCCTAGTGCAATTTTTCCATTTCTTATACCACCCTCAACCCTCTCTCCAATTACTACTATATCAGCAAAACTTGAGGAGACACTGCTTATCATGTGTTCATAAAATGGTGGTTGTAGAGTATTCAATAGTATGGTAGTCATCTCCTTGTCGCTCAGAGGCGGTTCTACTTGAGCAGCAATTTCTCTCCACCTTTGGGCATATTCTCTGAATGATTCAGACTCTTTCTTCAACATGTTCTGCAATTGTACTCTATCAGGTGTTAGATCTTTATTATATTCATACTGCCTTAGGAATGCATCAACCAGATCTTTCCATGAGTAGATGTGGGTTGTTTCTAAGCGCATGTACCAAGTTAGAGCCACACCAGTTAAACTTTCTTGGAAGCAGTGAATCAAAAGTTTTTCATCATGGGCATAAGCTGCCATTTTTCTGCAGTACATGGTTATATGGCTCCTTGGGCAAGTATTTCCCCGATATTTCTCAAACTCTGGCAACTTGAACTTTGGAGGTATCACCACATCAGGCACTAAACATAGTTTTCTAGCATCTCCAAATTCAAAACTTCCTTCGCCCTCTATGGCTCTCAACCTCTTCTCAAAGACTTCTAATTTACTCTTGTCGTCCTTAAAATCTGCTGGTGTAACGACATAAGATGAAGACTTCGTCTCGGGTTGTTTTTCCATTATCATGCTCTCAATACCTGGTTGGATCGTTTTCCCAGGAATTGTGGAAGTGGTTGCCCCAAGCTCGTCTTCTACTTCAACTGCATTATCTTCAGCCTTTTGAGCGTCAAGGTGTTCCAATTCCACTCCTGAGGGTGGAGTGTAATTCGGGGGAAGACCATAGGAAGGGAAAGTTTGTGCCTCTGGAACTGTTTGTTGTGGTTGTTGTGCGCACGAATCTCCAGGGCTTTGTAAGGCATTCAAAGCCTCTAAGATTTGACTCATTTGTCCCTTCAGCTGTTGGATATCGGCTTTCATCCCCTCTTGAACTTCTCCTTGGTTCTCCATGATTTTTCCACTGGTTCGTGTCCCTTAGGGTGTTTTGGAGACTTAGCCGTATTATTATTTTTAAATCTAAATTTCATTAGATGAAATAAATTAAGAAAAAGAAAATAAAAACGAAAAGAAAAAGAGTAAAGACAAAGTGACGCAATTACTATAGTAAGAAATTATAAAGATGTGAAAACATTGCCAAATGTATAATCTGGAAATTAACATGAAACAAAGTCAATAGGACAGTTCATCCACAACATTTAAGTTCACCACATGTGAGTTACGCAAAATCACGATCAATTATCACGAGCCTTAGCCATCACATTCTTCATTTCTCTCATCAGTTTCTTGTAGTAATTGAGGAAAGTTTCGACCTTCTTAGGCGGATTAAAGATCGGTATTACAGATTCAGCATCAGCTAATAACTTAGGGACATCCTTAATGGCTTCATTAGCAAGGGAAGCTAGTTGTGAGAAACTTCTCTCTTCCAATTTTCTATAACTCGCCCTTGTTCAACGGTATATTCCTTCATCTGATTCATCAACTCTTGATGTTTCTTCTCTGATTCAGCCCGATGCCAATGTTCCTTCTTCAGTTTTGTCACCGCTGCTTTCGCCTGTTGTTCGGCGTCGTCCATTCTAATATGCATTTTGTGCAACTCCTCTAGTGCTTTTTGCTTGTCCCTCTGGAATTGGTCACACAATTGCTTCGTAACACGCTCTGATATCTCAATTATACCATATTCCCGGTCTTTCAAGGTCAGCTCAATGTTGGCCGCTACCAGCTCTTGCTTTTGTCTTCTTAACAACTCCTCGTATGCTTTGCTGGTTTCCACACTATCTTGCTCAAGATTCACGTAATCATGTTGTAGATGCTGAAGATTACTGGTCAACTTGATATTTTCTAGTTTCATTTGCTCGAGTTCTGCCTTCAACAGTTTTACTTCCTCATTTTCAGCCTCATGAAACTGTTTTCCATAATCTAGGTTGGGAGAAATTAACTTGAAAGGCAACTTCACTGTCCTAACCCTCTCTGCAATCCAATGGCTGTAAGGAATTCCTTCATCGATAGTCCATGGTCTGGGGTCCCTTTCTGCACGAACAATGTTGCCCCAAGCGTTCCTAACTTGATGAAGTACTTCAACAAAGGTTCCTTCCTCATAATAGATTTGCAATATGGTAAGAGATGCAGGTGTAGGTGATCCTCTCATAGGACGCCCAAATTGCCTTTGTGCTAACACAGGATTGTAATTAATACAACACCTGATACCCATGAGGGGTACATTAGGGTACCTCCCGCAATGATATATGATTTGTGATCTACGCTGCCAAGGGACACACCATTTAATCTGCTCCTCATTTAAACTTGCACAAAGTTGCGCCCATTCATTTGCCCCTTTCACATTTGGTCTACACTGCAGTAGCTCATCCATGGGACACGTGGCATTCAAGGCGTCCTCACTCACACGAGAGATGAACCATGTATACAACACTGGTAGACAGCATAACATTTTTCCTCCCTTTAGCTCATAACAACGATTAAGGGTCCCATAAACTTCAGCCAGGATAGTAGTGACCGGATTCTCACAGCGCTCTTTGTATCCCACAAATGCATTCATGGCGGCATAGTCGACGAAATTCTTGACATTAGGAAAAAGCATGACACCATAGAGGAGAAGAGCCAATACGTCCATAAATGTTTCCCAGTTTTCCTCTTCAGCCAAACGATGCAAGTATCCCTTTAAGTATGCTTGAGAAAGGACCCTCACTTTGTCCTTGATTGTAAACTTGGTCTCCAACTTCATAGGGTGTACTTTTATGATCCTCGCTAGCTGCAAGACAGGGGTATACTGCCCAAGGTAGTTGTATGGAGCTTTTCCCTCAAGAGGTATGTTTAAGATTTGCTCGAATTCTTCCACTGTTGGCACTAATTGGAAATCCCGAAAAGTGAAACATCTCAGTGGTGGATCATAGTACTGGGCTAAAGTAGTAATTGCTGATGTTTGGACCTCCACCTCTAACAGGCTCAACAAATTCCCATACTCCTTCTTGAATGCATCTTTTTGGGATGTCGTCATTTTTTTTACTAGTTCTCTCAGACCATCCATATTTCCTTCCTCGGCTTCAACGGCTATCCTTTCCTTTAAAATGTTTGAACTTGAAGGCCGGTCAACTTCAAATCTCATGTTAATTTCCATTTTACCTCAAGGGCTTAGTCACAAATTTATAACTTCCTACCTAGAACCAACAACAAGACCATAAAGTGCATGAGAAAAAGAAAGAAAAGAAAGAAAAAAAAATGTATCAAAAGATATGGTGATATGTACAAGGTGTTTAATTTTATTAAGCAAAAATAACGATTACAAGACAACACACATCTCCCTTTGTGCCCTAGGAGGGTTCAACGATCAAGATTCAAGGTTAGGTACATGCAATCTCACAAGGATGGTTCCCTAAGCCTAAAGATCAATGGTCACTAGAGCTATGGCCCCCTTCACAGCATCTCCACAACAGTCGAGTAATCAACTAGATGTGAAAACACAAATGAAGAAAACAGACTCTAGCTGGGGTTCTCACGATAGCCAAACAGGAAGTATGTCCCAAATGGCACCGCTACACAACCCCTCTATTTCTAAGTTACACTCAGGCCCGGGTATAGGGTCCCACTCATGATATGCATAAAGTGTGTGTGTGTGAAGGGAGAATGCAATGCATACCCCAAACCCTCACCTGCAAAACAACCAGAAGATTCCCAGGCAGATATAACACATTTTCTACCCTAGGGTTCAATATCCAACAAGCAAATTTATTCACATGCGATTATTCAAATATCAAAGACAGATAAAGAAAAAGGGAAGAAAAACATAAAGAAAAACCACATTGAATTCGCGCATATAGTTAACTGGCTTGACTCTCTAAAAAACTCCCCAGTGGAGTCGCCATCTGTCGCAACCGGAATCGCGACGGGACGACGATCCAAAAAAGAAAACGAGTTTCGAAAATGGATTTGGAGTCGCCACCATAGTTTATTCTGGAAAACTACGGAAAAACCATAAAATGATAAGGCATGATCTGCGAAAATGAGATTCTTGGTTCGGGAGTCGGTTACGCGTAGGGAAGGTATTAGCACCCTACAACGCCTGCCCTAAGGCAGTACCTTTAACTAAATACGCGAATATGATGTGGTTTTCAATATGTTTAACTATCCCCTAAAATAAAACTCTAAATAAACAAAATATATTTTTTAGTTTTTTGGGCCCGACAAGGATTGACCTTGCTCCTACGTATTCTCATTCAGAATGAGAAATCAGGGTTACGTAGTTCTTTTGGAGATTGGAAAGCTTGTTTGAGAAATTGTTTAGAAAATTTGTTTGGAAAATGATTATGGATAAATTTGAATTTTTGGGAAAGTGAACCTGACAAAGACTAGCCTTGCTCCTACGTATCTCCACTTTTGATGGAGAATCAAGGATCACGTAGTTCTGGCTGAAAGACTGTTTATTTGCTTGAAAGTGTTGATGTTTTTAGTTTTTGAAGATTTTACAGTTTTTTGTATCTTTTGAGAAAAAGGTGAAAAGGTTTTTAGCACAAGGACGATGCGAGCGATCACACATGCGCTTAACCTTAAAAGCATATTTTTGTAATTTTATTTGAGAAAGAAGAAAAGGTTTTTAGCACAAGGACGATGCGAGCGATCACACATGTGCTTAACCTTTAAAACATATTTTTATAATTTTATGTTTTTTATAAAAAGGAGAAAAGGTTTTTAGCACGAGGACGATGCGAGCGATCACACACGTGCCTAACCTTTAAAATATATTTTTGTATTTTTTATAATATTTATAATTTTAATATTTTTTTATAATTTTTATGGAGAACGAAACAAACAAGTCCAATAGATATAAATAAAACAAAGGGGTGCGGGCTATCATACAAGGGGTTACATGCAATAAAAACTAACTAATAAAAAGAAAACAAAAGCATAAAAAATAAAGCAAGAAAAAAAAGAAAAAAAGAAAAAAAAAAAAAAAGAAGCCCAACATGAATAAAGGTACAGAGATAAAAACCAGAGGTGTGGAGTGAAATTGAGTCTCTTTAGTTTGGGCCCAAACCCCCTTTTTAACTTTGTACCTATCAGGGGTGTAAGGATGAAATTTGGAGGTGCAATTGAATATTGTATCCAGGCCCCATTCTCTCTTTTTTATTTTCTTGGCAGAAAGGCTTAAGCCCAAATGAAAAGGGGGTACGAAGCATGAAACCGGGGGTGCAGACAGAGATCCATTCCTTTTTTTTTTAGGGTTTGGATGGGTCTGAGCCCAGGGAGTGGATAGGGGTGAGCGAGTGAGAAATGAGGGGTGCGTGAAAGGGGAAAAGGTTCTTATGTATTTTTGTTTTAGAGGGAGCTGGGTCAGAAAACAAAAACGGGCCCAAGGCGTTTTCCTTGTTTAAGAAAACCTCAGGGTTCTCCCATTTTCTCCGCACCACTTCACCAAGATGAGACCCAGGGTCTCTTTCCTCTCCCAGCAGTTCGCCGGCGATCCAAACAGAAACGGCCACCGCGCTCCAGCCAGAATCGTCGCCCTCTCCAACACCCACAGACGAGACCATCGCCGGCCGCCGCTCCAGCTCCCCTTCTCCTCTTCGCGCGCGGGAAGTTCTCCCCCTTTCCCTACCATAGTCGCCGCCACCCCAGAGGCGTAATTTGCCGCCACCGAGACCGTCGCGAGCCGCGGCCGTTGCCACCAAACCAGGGCCATCGCCGGTCACGCGGGAGGGAGAAAAACTCTCGTCTCTCCGTGCCGTGCGTCCGGACCTCCACCCGACTAGCAGTCGCGAGCCGCCTGTCACCGTCACGGGCCGCTCTGTCAAACCTTACGCCGGAAAGAACAACGCCTTTCCCGACAGTCCCAACCGAGATGCACAGAGATTATCTTCTTCTCCTCACATTGTTGTCTTAGTTTAGAATTCACAATCTAAAGATGGGTCCAGAGGTGGTTGTTGAGGATGAAAAATGAAGAAGAAAGATGAAAATGATAGGTGCTGGCTGTGAGTCTTTTTTTGGAGATTTTTTTGGTCATGGGTGAATCCGGATTGGGGTGGTTATGATGGGTTGGGTTGTTTCTCAGATTTCTTGCAGGTTTGGTGTGGTTCACGGTGGTCGGAGGTGAATGTTGAGGGCGAAGAGGATAATGATGATGGGTGTTGATGACTCGAAGGAATCAGAGATGAAGGATGGTTTTCTGTGATGCGCGTGATGGAGGGAGTTGGTTTTGGAGGGTGTGATTTTGTTGAGTGAACAGAGAAGAGCGTGAGAGTGAATGGAAGATAGGAAAATGGTGGGTTCTCTGGCTTTGAGTGTGCTGAAGGAATTGAAAGTTTTGCGTGTGAGGGGGGTATTGAGTGAAGATTGATGTTGGTCGTGAAGTAGAGGTGAATGAATGGAATGGGTTTCAAGAGCAGAGAGGTTGAGATCAGTGATGGCTAGGGAGGATGACAGTAGCATGGAAGAAATACCGATTCACATGAAGACCAATTTGGACTAGCAAGCAGACACATAAATGCTAACTCTTAAACTGAAACACCTATTAGCTGGAGTAGCAAGATTTACCTCTATGGACTGATTTCGCACTGCTATGGCTTGTAATTGTCGGTCAATGCTCCTTACTTATCCTCCTCTCTGAACATGGCTGTACTCCTTCTTTGTTGTTGTGGGTGCAGTTAGTTGATGAATGATGAATGGTATATGGGGATGAGGGGAGTCGAGACTGGATTATAGTTGAAGGTGGAGGTGTTGGAGATCCCGGGAGTCTCAGAGTTTGCATTTTGTTGCGGTCATGAGGTGCCTGATAGGTGGAAGCCAGAAGACGAATTGTGATTCCCCCCAAAATGGCTCTCCCCCTTAGCCATATTCACGTTTCAGATCAAACCAAAGTCAAAAGCGTGGCCTGTTCAATGTTGCTTCCTGCAACCACCCCTACTCTGCTCTGCTGTATTTCCTCTTAAGGTAAGCCAGCTAAAGACATTGTAGACGCATGCATGGCGCAGCAGAAAATTTGCACAAGAATGGGAGGTAGCGTGAAAAAGAAACAGACCAGAAGAGTTGAACTTCGCCATTTTTTCTTTTTGTCTTTTGGCAAATAAATCAAAGTAAAAAGAGGACAAAAACAAAATAAATTGACGTAAAAAAAACTAAAATAAAACATAATGAAATAACTTCAAAATAAAAAAAAAATAATTGAAATAAGATTAAAATAAAATAAGTAAAGCAAAATACAGTATATTAAAATAGACTCAAATACCATAACTTAAAATAACAAAGTAAAATAATTACAAAATAAAATTAGAATAACATACGATAACATAAAATAAATTTCATCAAAACTATATTATTTAGTCACCCGGACGAAATTGGGTGTTGACAATCTCCTACTCACACAATATCATCATAGCCTTATTTTCTAGTTGATCCAACTCCTCAATGTCTATAACTTTACTACATATTCCTTTGAAAAAAGAAGCAAAATCTTATTAATGTGTATCTAACATTCTTAGGCAATATGCTCCGAATAGCCAGTGGTAGAAGGTTTTGCATCAATACATGATAATTATGAGATTTTAAGCCAGGTAATCTTTTATCTTTCATGGATACAACTCGTTTAAAATTAAAAGAGTAACCTAGTTGAACTTTGAGACCTTGTAAAAACTCACGAAAACTTCTCTTCTCTTGTCTGTACAATGTGTGACATGCTAGAGGCAAGTTTGTGAAATTACAAGAAAATTACTAGAAGGGTGATTGAATAGTGTTATGGAAATAATTTTATGCAGATGGACATTTAACATCCTTGGTGACTATTAGACGATCTCACAGGTTGTTAGAGGCTTGATTTATAAGGCATTGTTTAAACCACAATATTTAGAGATAAAATGTTTTTCAAGCATTTAGCAAAACTACTACATCGTTTAAGAAAGACAACGCTTAAGAAAAATAACGTTTGATGACAAGAGCGTTTATCAATGATTAACTTCGCAAGCAACTATAGTGTTTATAAATAAGATGTTTCATAAATCTACAACAATAAATACACAATTATTTTATATTGGTTCACTTAATTGAGCTACATCCAGTTATCCTTTAAGACCTCTTAAAGGCTTCCACTGTAATCTCAACAAGATTACAATTGAGTATTAGCACCACTCCTAGTAACACATGTTATGCTGATTAGAACTGAGTATTAGAAACCACTTTGGCAATCCAAGTTAATCCTGGTAACATCTGTTATGCTAACTAGAACTGAGTCTTAGACATCACTCTTGTATACCCTAGTCAATCCTGGTAACGTTGAATAATTTATGTTTTCTAAACACTCCTAGTTCCCCTAGTCAATCTTGGTAACACCTCTTACGCTAACTAGTCTGGGTTTACCCACTCTTGGTTTCCCTTGGACAAGTTTCTAGCAGGCATTTAACTCAATTGACCTAATGACCAAGTTTGAATTCTCTTAAGAATGTATTGTTGATAGGGGGAGCATTGTGATAGCTAAACCAATCCCTGTGATGTTGGTTTTTGCTGATGACAACACATTGTTAATAAAAACACATGTGTATGTATTGTATTATATGTGTTTATGCTTATTATGAAATATGCACATATATGTGATTGTCACATTTGACATATTGTGTTGATTGATGCATGCTACTGTGTTTATAAAGTGATCATATCTTTGTATGCACAATATATGTTTTAAATAGAAAAACAACATGCACAAAAGCATATTTGCCTGACTTAATCAATTACAGAGTTGTGATAATCAATTAAGGTCACCAGACAACTTGAGTTTTAAACTGTGACAAAACAATAAGTTTTGAATTGATTACATTAATTGGTAAATCGATTAAAGCTCGTGTGTTTGCACATATCATTTTCAAATGTGTTGTGATGAGTTTTGCGAAAGAAAAGTTTTCAAAAATATGCTAAGTGTTAAAGATTAATCGATTACATGGATTGTGTATTCAATTAAGTTTGTTAAGATTTGAAAACTGACTTATGTTTGTCTATCTGCTACAACGATCATATTTTTAAATATATTTGACTAAGCATTTAATGAAAATCAATTGTATTAATTATGTATTCAATTAAGGAGCCAAGTTATTTGTAATCCTGTTACACCTGTGTAATGTAACCGATTACATAAGTTGGTTAATCGATTAAATTGTGTCAGGATTGACTTAAACTATATATTGACGCATTAATTGAATTTTTGTAAGACAATTGAGATTTACATTTTCATATCTGATTCATATTCGTTTGAGAAGTTTTACAGAGGTGATGAAAAGCCCCAAGAAACAACAACTTGAAGTGGTTTACTATTCTTGAAGATTTCTTGAGAGGCAAACTTGACTGGATTAAAGAGGTTGATCGTTATGCACAACTAAGGTGCTTGTTGTTTGATCAGGAGAAGAAGATTCACAATCTTTGATTTGTGGTTCCCTATGCGTGTGGCCAGGAAGAAGAACGAGGAGTTCTTTGTACTTTCATAGGGGACTCAAAGGGGTGACTACAAGAGAGGATTGTTCTTGCTGCAGGTTTTTGTATTGGGTATATTAGATTAGTGAATTAGAGAGGTTGTTTACATCTTGACAAGTTGGTCGCTGTAAAAGCCTTGTTGTAAAAAATCAGGTCTCTATTGTGCAATTGGCTTTCAATCTCAGGTTGATTGAAAGGACATCAGATGTAGGCATTGAGACCGAACCAGTATAAAAATCAGAGTTTGATTTTTTCTTCTCCCTATCTCTCTACATTAATCGATTACATACTGTTAGTAATTGATTAAGCATACTGTTACATTGCATGCATATTGCTTACTATCCAAGAAAGATTTAAAGAATCATACCATTTGCGAAAAAGATTTGAGAAGCGTTTATTTTTATAAAACACCAATTCACCCCCCCCCCCCTCTTGGTGTTGAGAAATAAAGCTCATCAATTCTAACATGTACAATCAATAAGATTGTTTACAAGTCTTAGATGATAACTCTCACAGAGAGGATGTGTTTACATTACAACTCAATCTAATAGATCTTCTAGGATTTTCTTTCTTCCTTCAGATGTAAGTTTATGACTCTATAAAGCTTAGGACTGTATTTATAGAGTTTTTGTTCTTGCACGAGCGTGTGTTTTTCTTTTTAGATGATCTTTTTTTTATTCCTGTGCTTATCCTTCTTGATCTTTCTTTTAAGGGATTTTCTATTTATAGGCTTCATGGGAAAAGATTTGTTAGATAATGTGTCTTCAATCTTCAGATCTTCGTAGCCTTTTAGTATGTAGTAGACATAAGTTAAAGTCAAGGTGTCAAAGTACGCATGCTTTTTCAGTACTTTAATCAAAGTAGGTTGTATGAAATCTTTAGTACGACGGTCAAAATCCATCGGATATGTGCAAAATCTGTCAGTAATGACTAATTTTTTATAGATTTTCGACGGGCTAAAATTGGTCGGTAATAGTGCAGTCGATAAATTTATTGATGATATTTTACATCAGTTAGTAATTATTGAAGAAAAAAAAATTGTCGTTAACTATAGAAAACATCTATCAATAATTACCAAAAAAAAACTGTCAAAAAATTCTGTCAGTAAATATTGTGATCTGGTTCATCTTTATCTTCCACTTTTTTTCTTTACCAATCAAAAAAAAAGAAGACATTCCAAACAAAATGACCTTTTTACTTCAATTTATATTCGAGGGTAAAAACTCTTTTTTTTACCTCGTCATGTCTTCGTTTTCATATCCCTTCGCTCATGTACTTAAGAGTTAGAGTTTTTATCAAGACCCTTAAAAAGAAATGCATACACATTAACGAAACCAAATAGGATAGGGAGGACATCAAAGTAACTTACATATAAAGATGCAGGCAGAAAGGTTATTTATTAGGAAACTTTAATACTTTACATGTCTAAATTAAATTAAAACGTCTAAACAAATAATACGCTTTCTACTCAATTTATAAGGGCATAAGTTGGGACTTGCGTCACTTTTTACGAGTAAATTAACTAGTTAGAAGAAGTTAACTTGAGTAATTAAACCTACTACTTGGTTTCTGTATTGTTATTCTTCGGCTTGGCGATGGCGTACACTATTAGACTTGATTAATTACTGTATGGAATAAAAGGTCATTTTCAATAAACATATTATCTTTATATATTTATGTGTCAAAAATATATATATTATAATTTGATTTTGGAAGATTCTGTGTTTTCGTTTGCTAATTAGCAATTTGCCTGCACAGTTGATAAAGCTTTCAAAGTTCCATTTTTTATTAGTCAGCTTTTCCAACACGCACAATCCTCTTGAGAGGTAATTTGGCATTATGGTACATGAAGCATCTACGTTTGACAAACAATTTGTCCATAACAGCACAACCAAGCTATAATTTCTTATTACCTACAAGAAAGAGGTGCTTCGAGATTTCAGTTGAAAAGTGAAAACTAATTTATAATTCAACGTTAACATGCCTATATAAACACCACAAACAATCCTCAATACCACTCCACAGCACACTTCCTTCAACAAAAAATACAAGAACAAGCCATCATGGTTGTAAAAAGTCAGTTCTACTATATTTTACTGACATTGCTTTTCTGCATGACATTCTGGAGTTTCCAAGTCACATGTCGCACTCTTCAAGATGCCTCGATGTCTGAGAGACATGAACAATGGATGAATCGTTATGGCATAGAGTACAAGGACCCTGAGGAAAGGGAAAAGCGTTTCAGAATATTTAAGGAAAATGTGAATTACATCGAAGCCTCCAACAATGCTGCCAATAAACCTTATCTGCTAGGCATTAACCAATTTGCAGACCTCACCAACGAGGAGTTCATAGCACGCAGAAATAGGTTCAAGGCCCACATGTGTTCCTCAATCATAAGGTCAACCACTTTTAAGTATGAAAATGTGACTGCAATTCCTTCTACAGTGGACTGGAGGCAAAAGGGTGCAGTTACACCTGTGAAGAACCAAGGTCAATGTGGTAAGAAAATGCTTCATTCTTCATTCGCATTTCCAAGTCAAATTATAAACTCAATCGTTATCTAACCATTAATTTATCTTGTAGGATGCTGTTGGGCGTTTTCCGCAGTTGCAGCAACTGAAGGAATTCATGCACTCACTACTGGGAAACTGATCTCTTTATCTGAACAAGAACTTGTTGATTGTGACACAAAAGGTGTGGACCAGGGTTGTGAAGGTGGTTTTATGGATGATGCTTTCAAATTCATCATTAAAAATCATGGACTAAACACCGAAGCCAATTACCCCTACAAGGGTGTTGATGGAAAATGCAATGCAAAGGCAGAAGCCATCGGTGCTGCAACCATTACTGGCTACGAAGATGTCCCTGTTAACAATGAGAAAGCCCTTCAGAAAGCGGTTTCCAATCAACCAGTTTCTGTAGCCATTGATGCCAGTGGCTCTGACTTTCAATTTTACAAGAGTGGTGTCTTCACTGGTTCTTGTGGAACTGAACTGGATCACGGTGTGACTGCTGTGGGATATGGTGTTAGTGATGATGGGAGCAAGTATTGGTTAGTTAAGAACTCATGGGGAACAGAGTGGGGTGAAGAAGGCTACATTAGGATGCAAAGAGGTGTGGCTGCTCAAGAAGGACTGTGTGGCATAGCTATGATGGCATCTTATCCTACTGCATAATTATCAAAATTTGTACCTTATTTCAAACTTATGTTCTTTTGTGTAGAACAGTGTATTCTCTTATGAATCATTGTATATGGATATATGACCAATGATGAAATGAAAAATTAGTCTTGTCACTAAACATGTTATGATGGTTCATAATTCATGTCAGCTTTATCTATTCATTTAATTTAATGTGTAATTGTAACTAACACTAACTAGTGCAATCGTGGTGGTATAAAAGGAGACGCTTTCCTCTCTCATTCTGTTTATAAATAATGGCAGAAGAATTACCATCCGCGATTCCGCAATCGCAAGGAAGCTCCATGAAGAAACGGCCTTCGAAGAAAGACAAACTATGGCTGGACGACTATCTCCGTCTCCTTCATTCTCGCCAAACGCTTCACCTAACAATCAATCAACTTAACCAGGTTCCATTCATTCTGTGCATTTTTCAATTCTCAATTTCATTGTCAATTTTCTTTCGATACTCTGCATTTCATCGTTAATTTTTCTTCTTCCTACTGCCACAGGTCATCCGCATTCACGGCTTCAAGAAAATCCACCACGCTCCCAAGGTTCTTTTCTCCCTCAAGCTATATCTTAAGTTCCTTTTGGTTAGTAACAAAATTTTGAGGGAAAACGTTGCCTACTTTCACCGTTTTCTCCTTAATTTTTTATTCCTTGATTTCTTTTAAATTCAACGCGCTTTAAGATTAGAAGTTCTAGATTGCCTTGGTAGTTTAGGTCTCTGTCCGTAAATCTTCGAACAACAGGAGATGATTATCGAATAGGTTTTCGTTTTGAGAAATTGAAAAAACCTATCTCAAATCCGTGCGCAGAAGGTGCTGGTGGAGGCGGTGGAGTCGCTGGATCTTGTAGATGTGCCGCGTTCGACCCTGCGTGACAGCGTGTCAGTGTTTGCGGCGGTGGCACTGGAGGACGTGTTGGCGGATTTGGCAGAGCTCAAATGGCAAGAGTGCTGCGAAACCTTCGTCGAGAGAATCAGTTTCTCCGAAGGCAAGAGCGTGTTGCCTGCTTCATCTGATGAGAGCTTCCGTGTCACGAGCCAGTCGAAGAGTATGGACAAAATCCGTGACTTAATCCCTGAAGATTCCCGGAGAAGCCTGAAACCGACAAAAATGGTGCCAAAGCGTAAGAGAGGTAAGGTTCCCACTCTCGACTCTGTTGCCTCAACTGTAGATTCCGCTTCTCTTGCTTCCTGCTGAATCAAGGAATGAGTAAAATGTTAAATAGGGGAATGGATACGACACTAGGTATGAATGAGTTCCAATGTCAGGATATTCCCAACGTGTATTCCCTTTGAACTATTAGCCTCTCACTGCCATTTTATTTGCTTTCCATCTTCCATATTCTATACTAAAGCTTAGAAGTGATAACAGTATGCAAGTATTTCAATTCATATCATATGAAAAAACCATCCATCCTTACAGAACCCTCCACCCCTTTCATTCACAAATGTCTACATATTACAATACGTATAATCTTCTGTGTATGAAAGTTACTGATCGTCTCTGCACCCTGGTCTCCGTCTCCGTAAACTCTGATAGTGTCTTTTACTATCTGGATTATTCAATAACCACAGTCAGAAAAAGGCAGCAAATTTAGCACCAGTATTGGTCTCCAACACCAAGCTGACGTGAAGAGACCACAATGATAGCGAAAGACTAGGTGCACTAATAAAATGCAAAAAGATAGCGAAACACTATGTTTTCAATGAAGTGCGCTGACAGTTGACTTATAATACCATATGAAAGCATAAATCAATAATATATACTCCAATGGAAAACAAATAATGAGGTATATGAAAAAAATACTTCAAACGTGTAAAAAAATTTAAAATAGAAAACTTATCAGTGAAAACTAAAATTACAAAGCAAAGTCTAAAAACCTTAGAACGCAATCAATGAATCTTATACTTAATTCTATTACAAGAAAACATAAATATATATATCACTACATTATGATAGAATATTACCATATGTTAAGAGGACGTCAACAAAATTAAAATAAATAAAGTTAATAGTGATTCACCGAATATTAACCATACTTGTTTTAATATTTATATTTATTTAAGTTAGTATGTGACATTAATTATAAAAAAACTAAAATATATATTAAAAATAAATTAGCAAATATTAATTTTATTTAATTTTAATATTTTATTTATTTGAGTCTATTGATTAAGTGAATATTAAGGATTAGAGAAACTAAAATAAATATTAAAGATAAATAAAATTAGCATACGGTTTAATGAACATTAACATTACTTATTTTTAATATTTTATATATTTAAATTAGTGTAGCTAAGAAGATTTTAATTATAAAAATAAAAAATAAAACTAGCTATGGTTTAATGGATGTTAATTTTTTTAATATTTATATTTATTTAATTTAAGTATTCTCACTCAATTATATGTTATAAATTTATTTACATTTTTCAATTGAATATAGATCGTATATTATTTATAATCTAAAAGTTTATATTTAAAAGATGTCAAATTTTTTCACTCATAATTTTTTTCTTACTTACACTGTATTTTTCATCCATATTAGTTGAAAGTTATCTTTTTTATTTATACATTTCTTCTTCATTTACATTTTGTTCACATTCTTATATTTTTATCTTGTTCGGTTGTAATTTGAGATAATATCTTTAGAATCTTCCTAATTAGAGAAAATATAGAATCTTCCTAATTAGAGAAAATAGATATATGTTCTTTTATTTTCCTAGTTTTTCTATTTCCCTTTTTAGGAGAATTAGATTATTACAAATAGAGGGTATCATAATGTATTTTTTATGATTGAGAATAATAAATTAGTCTTATTTTCAACTTTGTATCAGAGCTTGTCTGATTCACTTCCGCTATCTTTATTGTTTGGCGACGGTCGGCCCCCATGGCCTATGGCGGCCCCCTTAAAGTCTCTTCTTTAACATGTGTTTTTAACCCGCTTCAATTTTCCTAGTCAAATTCTGCCTTAGAATTCTAGCCTTTTTTTCCAGTGTTACCAAATACATAGTTTGTTTGAGTATGATCATAATGGGATTCAAACCCATTTCCTTTCGGACCAGTAGCTAAAACTGGTGCTTTAGATCTGTTGATGCCCAACCAATTTTGGCTCCTTTTGGCATTCTTATGGACTACCAGTTGAATCAAAGAGATTAAAAGTCTCTTCTTCGAAGAACCCATGAAAGGCCACTGCCTTTGCTGCTTACTCCGTTGTGCACCGCCACTCTCTGCCGTCGGCCACCGTTTGCTGTCGACCACCGTTCACCGCCGGCCTTCGTATGTCGCCGACTACCATCTGTCGCTCGTCACCGTCGCAGTTCTCATCGGTGACCAGCGGATCTGGATCGTCTCTTTGAGCGCGACCTAACCCTAGTGGTCGCCGTCTCTATGTCGTCCGAATGCGCCGTCGCGTGCCTCCTCTCTCCGGTAGATCTCGGGTGCGTATTGTTCACGCGTCGCCCTTCTCTGGTTGAAAGATCACCGCACCATTGGCTTTCTGTTCACCTTACTATCCTGAGCTTCTTTTGATCGTTTGACTTCTTCTCAAGTTCACACCATCCTCTTCCTCTTTCCTCATCCTCCAACTTTGCTGTAGGGGGTTTCGCCTCACGTTTCATGACCAGGACCTTTCCTGCTCCACCACTGGGTTTCTCCCTTTCTCACTAAATTTGTTTCTGTTTCTTGAGCAATAGTGCTTCGTCTCCGCTGCTGACGCCGCTAATGTGCCGGCTCCTAGTATTATTTCTCTCGCTTCCATCATCTTCTTCTCCATTGAGAAAGGCTCTCTGCCTTCACCAATATTAAGGGTTCTCTGCCACACCCAATGAGTTTCTTCTTCCCTTTGTTTCATTGATATATAATGGCGATCCTTCTTGTCGTCATCTTTGTCGCTTGTGCCACCAAATGTACCGCCACCTGTGGCCAAGCTTGTCTCCACCATCATTCTGTTCAAAATCTTGAGGACCACAAACGACAACACCACTGTGTCAGTTCTTTCTGCCATGTGAAAGGATCCTTGCACCGCCAATGCCTTGTTGTAACAACTCACTGAGAGTTGTTCTATGAGACCACCCGTTGATTTGACTCGTTCAATGTTCCAGCCACTGCGGGGTAGTGTAGTCTTTGTAGGTCTGTTATAGGACAAATGTTTCCTTAAGGCTTGTTGTTGTTTAGGGCAGTTAAGTCCCTGAAGGTTTGTTGTTGTTTAGGGTAGTTAAGTCCCTACAGGTTTGTGACTATTAGCCTTTTAACTCCAGCCATTGTAGGGTAGTGTAGTCTCTGCAGGTTTATTGTTGTTAGCCTCTATAGGACAGTTGTTTCCTGAGAGCTTGTTGTTGTTCAGGACAACTAAGTCCCTGAAGGTTTGTTGTTGTTTAGGGTAGTTAAGTCCCTATAGGTTTGTGGTTGTTAGCCTTTGAAGGCCTCCTATATGTTACACATGGAAATCATGTTCTTGAAGTTTTGTTGTTGTTCGCCACTATTGATGGCAATCCAGTCCCTACAGTTTGTTGTTGTTCGCCACTAGAGGCCCTTCATCTGGTCTTGTAATTTGTTGATGTTTGCTGCTGCAAGTCATCATCCATTTTTGATGGAAATCTCTCTCGTCCATTGCTGTCCAAGTTCAAGTTTCATGGCGTTAGTTCGCCCTCGTCCATTGTTGTCCAAGTTGAAGTTTCATGGTGCTAGTTCGCCCTCATCTATTGTTGTCCAAGTTGAAGTTTCATTGTGTTGGTTCGCTCTTGTCCATTGTTGTCCAAGTTGAAGTTTCATGGTGCAAGTTCATGGTTGTCCATATTGTCCATTATTCTTCATATGATGTTGAGGAGTCTCTTGGGATACATTTGTTTGTGTGTGCAATTTGGTTTATTGACATTATTTCTGATTGGGTTTGTCTATTCCAAGCTTGGGTCATACAATCTTGTATGATCCAGCTTGAGGGGGAGTGTTGTAATTTGAGATAATATCTTTAGAATCTTCCTAACTAAAGGAAATAAATATATAATCTTTTATTTTATTTTACTTTCCTAGTTTTCCTATTACCCTTTTTAGGAGAATTAGATTATTACAAATAGAGGGTATCATAATGTATCCTTCATCCATATTACAAATAGAGAGTATCATAATATAATAAATCAGTCTTATTTTCAACTTGTTCATACTCATATCCTTCATCCATATTCACTTTTTTTTCATTTATACTTATTTTCTTAATGCATTATACTTGTTTATTTCTTTTTTCATTTATATTATTTAAATATGGAGGTATTATACGATTTCCTTTAAGTTACTGTTATTAGCGTTTTACTTTCCTTATACTTTCCCTCTGTCCAAGTTAGAAAGTAATATGTTCACTTTAGCTGATTTTACTGTTCAGGAGAGAATGAGAGCGCGGATTTGCAGGACAATGCGTGTTCACTTTAGCGTATTTTATTAGTGTATATTTCATCACCCGCTAGAGTGTAAAGATTTGCAATGATTTAACATACAATGTCTAATTTACCCTTTGCACATTTTATAATTCCAACTCTAGTCCTGGCTGATGGTTGAAGATGAAGACCAATTCGAAGCATTTGAAGAGGAAGAACTGAAGGATTATTCGATTACCTTGTAGCAGTATTCGGTTACATGGGGTGAAGAATTTTTGAAGATGAAGTATTTGGTTCCTAGTGGTGATACTTAGTTCCATGCTTGATCTTAGGTAATGAGTTTTTTGTGAGATCTTGAGTTGTTGTTGCAGGTTGGAGGCATTTGTTGGAGATGAAGACGAAGAACAGGGTGCTCTCTATTGAAGGTAACGTGTTTGATGGGTGAAGACGAGCATATATGTGGTTGAAGAGGAAGAATGAAGGCCAGCAAAGGAAACTGTATTCGGTTACGCAGGAGGAGTATTCAGTTTCGCTTTAACAAAGAATATTGAAGGGTGGTGTATTCGGTTCCAAGAATGGTATTTTGTCCCCCTTCAGCTTGCATGACTGGTTTATTCGGCTCGAGACATGGTCATTCGATTTCGCGCTTGTGCATTTGGTAAGAGGAGTGGTGCATTTGGCGATCTCTGGAAGGAGGTTGTTGGCGAAGTCGAGTTTATCCATGGCGATGCACTCGAAGCATTGGAGGAGGAGACCAAGAAGTTTGAGGCCGGTGGACTCGGCGACGTGAGGCTGGGGATCGAAGGCCTGATCGTCCTCGGTAGCAGTATTGACAGAGAATCAGCGGTGTAAACGGGTCGCTTAAGAAGTGTGAGGGGATCGCGGGACCAAGATTTGAAGCATGATCGGTAGAGAGCGAGAGAGAATCGAAAGCTTTGGAGTAAACTTTTGAGGGAAAAGTGACAAAATTGAGATGGAAAGACAAGGAAAGTTTTAGCACATAGGTAGAGGCTCTATCAGAAAATGAGTGTTTGGTGTTTTACACGACCAAAGGTACATTAATTCCTTTTTATTTTGTAATTTTATATTATATATATATTTTAATGAATGTTTTTATATATAAAAAAGAATAGGTGTATATCTGAATATTGTGGTGCAACAAGAAAAATAAATTAAAACCCAAAAACAAGCACAAAATATAATATCAAACTAAAAAATTCATTTTACTAATTTATAACTTTTTACATTTTTTAAATTTACTTTAATAATTAATTTTAATTTTTTACTCTTTATATACATTTTTACAATTAAATTTAACATTAAAAATTATAATTTTATATTACATTAATAACTAGGGACATTTTGATAATCTTTAATTTTTACCACATCAAATCCTACACTAATTCTTACAAACTTTACTTCCAACTTCCAAATCCACTCTCAAATACCTCCAAATCCACTCACATAAACAACAAAAAATTTACCCTCAAATCTCCTTAAATATATCCACTCACTCTCTCCCAAATCATCTCCTTCAATCTCCTTCAAGTGAACAAAGCCTAAATCAATATAATTATTCGGATAATATCCTACAATATAACTATTATTCTCGTAAAAAATACAATTATTATATATCACAAAAATATTACATCATAGCTCATATGATCATTACAAAAAATTGTGCAAAAATTATGGCAGTTGTTTAAAACAATTGTTTTTTATATAAATTTATTTACTTTTATCACATTTAAGATCAACCATAGATTATTTTTAATCTAAAATTCCATATTTCAAGTTATCAAATATCCAGTCATAACTTTTTTCTCATTTTCTATATACATTCATGTTCATAAAATTTTTAAACTCATATTTTTCATCAATAGTATCCCCCTTCGTTGAAACTTTTTGTTTTCATCCACACATATCTCCTTTATCTTCATTTTGTTCATCATCTACTATGTCCACATTCTTATATCTTCATCCCGATTCATATTGTAACGTCCCATGATGTCACAAATCGTTTTTAAAAGTAAGATATTTCAAAATTCTTTTAACGTAAAAAACAATATTAATTAAAAACTTTGGCATTTGAAATGTGCGGAATTAAAACGAAGTTCTAGCTTTACCAAAAATATAATCCAATTACAAAATTCTGAAATTTAATAAAATAAACTAAGGAATATAAATTCATTAACTGGGTTCGGTCTCCTTGGAGTTCTACCAATTCATGATCGTTCGGTCTTAGAAGCGTGAGTTTCTTAGTGTTAACGCTCGGTCTTATACTAGCAGTTATGCTAGTGTTAACGCTCGCTCTTATACTAGCAGTTATGCTAGTGTTAGCACTCGGTCTTATACTAGCAATTAGGCTAGTGTTAGCGCTCGGTCTTATACTAGCAGTTATGGTACTGTTAGCGCTCGGTCTTATACTAGTAGTAATGTTAGTGTTAGCGCTCGGTTTTATACTAGCAGATATGTTAGTGTTAGCGCTTGATCTTATACTAGCATTTATGCAAGTGTTAGCATTTGGTCTCTTCTAGTGGTCAGTCTTTAATAGTGTTCGGCTACTTCTTCTGTTCTATCTAATATGGACTGTTCGGTCCCATCCTTTGGGTAGTGAGAAGTCGTTCGGTCTCCAACGTTCACAGGGTTCTCGGTCTTATGAGTGAGGATATGATTATTGAATCATGTTATATGTTAAATGATGAGGATTATGTTTTTGAGTACTGTGGAGGAGAATTCCAAGGCAGAATATCTCGTGCTAAGCTAGTGTTTATCATAATCTTTTGTGATTACTCATTCTTAAGTAGAGAGGAGTAACTCATGTGGTAGAATGACAGGAGGTTCTTTAACCTAAGGAGGTAATCTTCACTGGACTTACCTTGTGGGGTAGCTTGATGGGTGTCTTCCTGTTTCACCACCACAAGTGCAGAAACAACTATAGCTACACATTCATACAATCCAGACGGTCAAGTCAGGTGTTCGGTCTATGCATGAGTATAATGTTCGGTCATAACTACTTGAGTGTTCAATTTGTATATGCTTGCTTGTATTTGGTTTTGGTATGTTGTAGTGTTTGGTCTTATATTGTTTGGACTTGTTCGAAATGTGTGTATGTGTATACAACTAAATTACATTAGCTTACCCTTATTTCTTGTTTTTGTCCATGTTTCCTGTTCGGTTCTTCTTTTGCAATGATCATCCTATGAGTGTGAGCAGTTGGAGAGGAGTTCTCGGTGGAGCTGTCCTTGGAAGGAGAGGACCCCTCGGTTTAGTAAAAGACCGCTCGGTCTTGTGAATAGTTTTGCATTAATCGTTCAGTTATAACTCTAGCTTTGTAATAACCGTTCGGTTATGTACATAGTTTTGTTGTAGTATAGGAATTTTGTAAAGTTTTAAATTTTATGGTTATTTTGTAATAACTGTAAGGTTAACTTTATTTCTAATAATTGTTTTACTATATTATTATATGATAACTCCTTTATATAGTTTTATGCTATATTTTTGGGATGTTACATTAATGGTATCAGAGCAATTATTTCCTTAGAAATCTTGTAGGATATGAGGGTACTATGCTTGTGTCGTGTACTCATAGTATGTTCGGTAGTATCTTAGCCTTCTTGAATTAGACTGATGGATTTTTCTCTCTATGTAAACAGAAGATGGCAAATATATCTCCTCCTTCTCCACCCCACAATCCTGATACGTCAAACGTTCTGAGAATGATGGAGTCAGTGTTGAAAGCAATGAGCAACAAAATACTGCATTAGTTCATCAACATACTGTAGCTTTGCAATAGTTGGATGCTGCCAGGGTGTCAGCGAAGACATCCCAAAGGCCATATTTGTGTTAAGTGGTCGAGCTACAACGAGTTCTTCTTCATCCAATCATCCTCAAGAGTGGAGTTTGGAAAGTTTTCTTCAACATCATCCGGTCAAGTTTGACGACAAGTGTAGTCCAGATGAAGTTGACCAGTGGTTTCGAGATATGGAATGAATTTACAACGCCAAGAGGTGTCCAGATGACAATAGGTTAGCGTTCTCTAAGTACATGTTGACTGGAGAGACCATTCACTGGTGGAGTAGCATGAGGATGCTACTAGAAAGCAGTGGTACTCCCATCTCATGGGAAGTTTTCAAGAAGAAGTTTTACACCGAATACTTTTCAAACAGTTGGAATTCCAACAGTTGGTTCAAGGAAACATGTCAGTGTCTAAGTATGTTGATCGGTTTAAGCAACCTACTTATATTCCACACTTTGGCAATGGATGAGGAATGATAGTGTAGAAAGTTTGAGAGGGGATCTCAAGTTGATGGTTGTCGGTTTGTGCATAAAGGAGTTTCCCTCTTTTGTAGAGAGAGCTAATGTAAGACCCATATAAATAAAATGATTTCTTACTTTAAGTATTTTATTTTGTGGTATTAAATAATAAATTATGATGTGAAACACTGTTGAGAAATATTTAAGGAAGGGAAGAAAATTAAATTAATATTGGTTTTTGTGGTTTTTATAATAAAT
Organism: Vigna umbellata; assembly: GCF_029865625.1. NCBI lineage: Eukaryota > Viridiplantae > Streptophyta > Magnoliopsida > Fabales > Fabaceae > Vigna > Vigna umbellata. The sequence goes on from NC_142170.1 coordinate 23,609,403, forward strand.
TTTGTGGTTTTTATATTAATTTTTCTTTCTTGTAGGTTGAGATTAAAGTTAACATGTTGATACATGCACTCTCTTTTTGTGTTTAGTTCATGTGTTGGTGTATGGAGAATGATTATTTTGATGCATTTTCAAAATTGGGTTGTGAAAGGGTATACTTTGAGTTGTATATATATTGATATTTCATTTTTTTGTTGTTATGGGTGTCGCAACCGGGATTGCGACGGGACGGCGAGCCGAAAAACAAACGAGTTTGAGAAAAGATTTTGGGAGTCGCCACCATAATTTATTACGGAAAAACTATGGAAAACTATAAAATAAGACGTGGTCTGCGAAAACTAGATTTTAAGTTTGGGAATCGGTTACGCGTAAGGAAGGTGTTAGCACCCTATCGCGCCTGCCCAAAGGCAGTACCTTTAATTAAATGTATAAAGTTGACGTGGTTTTGAAAACGTTAATTTTCCCTAAAAAAACAATATAAAGAAATTATTAAGAAACAAAAAAATATTTTTTGTTTTATGAACCCAACAAGGATTGACCTTGCTCCTAGTATATCCATTCATGATGGACAATAGGGACGCGTAGTTCTTTATCTAGAAAAAGGTTTGTGAGTTTGTTTAAAAATTATTATAGATCGATTTAGATTTTTGAAAAGCGAACCCTCGAAGATTTGGTTTAACAAGATTGACATTTTTTGGTTTTAAATATCTTGTATTTTTTATTTAAGAATGGTGGGAAAAAGAAAGAAACCGCCCATAGGCTGACACATTATTTGTGTGTAGGAAAAAACAAAACCTTTTAGAGAAAAAAAGCTTCAAAGTATAATAAAAAGAGAAAAAGATTGGTGTTGAGGTGACATACCTTTCTAGCTTTCAATATTCTTCTATTTCTTCTTTGGTGATTGCCGTTGACAGAACACTTATGGGTGAGAACTTATTTTTCTCTATACTCTTTTTCTCTCTTTTTATTATTTTCGCCTGATTCTCCTTCTCCCTTTTTTTCATCCCCTTTTTTTCTATGACAAAGTGTGTATTTATATACACACTGTAATATTATGGAAATCTTGCCTTAATTATGAATTAAATGACAATAAAACAAAATAGGAAAAGAAATGGTCTTGGTTGCCAGAAAAAAAATTAAATAATATTCAAAACATTGATTATCATAGTTGTCAGCCAATTGTTCAATTTTTAACTAATTTTCAATTGTTCAAAATTAAATAATATTCAAAACAACAAATTATATTAATATACTATTTTAATTATTGTTTATAATTATTAGTATAATATTGATTCAAATTATTACCATATTAAACTACCATTTCAAAAATATTGTGTCTGGTACTATAGTTAATATTTTATCTTTTTACCCACTATTAATTATTATTCTCTTATTCTTTATTTTTAATTATTTACTTATCCAGACGAAATTGAGTGTTGACAATGGGTATACCTTAAATTATACATGTTGCCTTTTCAGAAAGTGTTGTTTTCAAAATGGGTATACATGCTTTGGACACTTTCGGGTGATGTATGTGTATGAAAAAGTTTTATGGGTACACATAAAAACATGTTATATTTTGTGCATCTTGTTTCCTTGTTTCCATGTATGAATTATAATATATTGAGGGATGCTTATCTATATTCTTTTACCAAGAATGTGGGTAGGAGGAGAAGGAGAGTTCTCTTTCATTGTTGGAAGAGAAAAGATAGACTTATAACAAAAACGTAAATGAGGACTGGAGTATGATTTATGTGTGGTTGGGTTTCATTTAAGGGTGGTATTAGGAGGCACTGTTTTGACAAAAACCTAAAGGAGGATGAAGCTTGGTGCCTTGGGATGAGAAGAGTGAAAGATAAAGAGATCAATAAAAGAAGGAAATGCGGGATGGGGAGTAGTAAATTGTGGTGGAAAGAGTGAAGGAAAGAAAAATAAAATAAAATAAAAGAGTATAAGGTGTGGTGGGGCCGTGAGTGTTGGTAGCATGAGAGAGAAGATTAAATTGTAAAAATGGTAGTGTGAAAATGTGTAGAGAGTGTGTTACGTAAAATGTGTAGGAAAGAGGAAAAAGCAAAATAAACTTTTAGCATGAGAATAAGGTGTGGCGCTCATGAGTTAATGAAAGAGAGAAGAAAAAAACTGAAATAGGTTTGAAGATGGTGGTGTGCGTAAAATTATGTGCAGGAGAAGTGAATTGGTAAGTTTTAATATTAGAAAAGAGAGTGAAAGTGGTAAATTTAGGGTGGGGTGCACGGTTTTGGGTGAGAGAAATGGAAGGAGAGTAATTATCTCATAAGATGGACCTTTTCATTTGCCTTTTACGTAAATGAAGAGAGAAAGAATGTTTCAGGTGAAAAATGAGTGACTGACCTACCTTGGAAATGAGAGAAAATATAATTTAATGGCCTTGGGCTCACTTGAAAAGGTAGTTGTACAAGAGAATGTGTTTAGGGTAAAAAGGGGTGTATTGGAAGTAGGTGTTTTCTTAGGTGTTTTGGGAATTTAGTAAAAAGTGGGAGTGTTTATATCTCATATTCAAACTATATATTTTATGTATGATGGGCCAACAAGTAAATATAAACTTTAGTATAACATTTTTTGCAACATATAGTTCATAATAAGAATATATTTAGCGTTGATATCTTTTTACCTTGGTTATGGACATCTGAAAATAAATTTCTTACTCTATCAGAGATATTACTTTGTTTAGTCATAGTTTCATTTTATAAAAGTTTATCTCATCTCTTTTTTACACAACATTTAGAACTAAGACAAGGCAATATCATCCTTATCAGAACCTAAATAATAGAAAGTCAAAGTCCTATGAGGCCAAGTTCAAGGACATCGTTTGTCCATATGAAGCCATACAAGAGGAAAGCAAACACTAGAATCTATAATTACCAAACTTTGTACAACAACCTAGATGAGGTATTCAACTTAGTCATCAACAACCCTGATACAATCCATCGAGGTAGCTCAAAAATAGAACCCACAGAGGTAAAAATGCATTACCCACCAAGCTAGCACAAAATTACAACCCATAAAGGTACATGTGCACTACCCACTAAGATACCACGAAATTACAACCCATAGAGGTATATGTGCATTTGCCACTAAGGTAGCACAATTACAAACCATATGGTACATGTGTTCTACCAGCTAAGGTAGCACAAAGTTACAACCCATACAAGTTGTTGAGAGTCAAAGTGTGAGTCCAAGTCCCACATTTGGTAGAAATGAGCAAGTGAAGTAGCATATAAAGGTGAAGACTTATTAACCCATTGTCTTAAGGTTTTCATAGAGAGTGGTGTCAATCCCTTATGTGGTTGGGCTTAGGTCTCATTAATGTTGTATCTTACTAGTGAACCTCCTCCTTTATAGACCTAACAAGTGGTATCAGAGACAGATTAGGCTAGGATGAGTACAATAGTTCGTGTATTGAAAGTCTTCTTGGAAAAGGGTTTTCAAGTAAATGTGTCTCTTTAAGATGAATAGTGGTACAGAAAGGGGTACTCAAATGCTTCCGCTGGATGGTGGGTGTACCAATGTGAAAGGGACTTACCCTTGAAGGGGAGAATTGTTGAGAATCCAAGTGTGAGTTCAAGTCCTACATTGGGTAAAGTGAAGTAGCATATAAAGGTGGAGACCCATTAATCCATTGTCTTAAGGTTTTTGGTAGAGAATGGTGTCAATCCCTTATATGGTTAGGCTCAGGTCTCATTAATTTTGTATTTCCCTAGTGCACATCCTTCTTTATAGACCTAAAAGAAGTCATGTGTAATACCCATCGAGGTAGCACAAAATTATAACCCACAATGGTACTTGTTCACTAACCATCGTGGTAGGATAAAATTACAACCCATAGGTATACGAGTGTCCTACCCGTGAGGTAGTACAAAATTACAACCCATAAAATTAAATGTTCATTACTCGTCGCGACGTAACAAAAAATTGTAACCCACTAAGGTACATGTTCACTACCCGTCAAAGTAAAACAAAATTACCACCCACAGAGGTACATGTGCACTACTCGCTAAGGTAGCAGAACCACAACCCAGAGGGCATACATGTTTACTACCAACTGATATAACACAAAATTACAAACCATGGAGGTAGAGTTGTCAATTTAATTTGGAACCCCAAGGCCAGCCTAACCCTTCTTAAAGATAAACCCCATTTTCTTGGCCCACATTTCAGGGGGTTTTTCAAAGCCCTAAGCCCTAAAAAACCACATTTCAGGGGGTTTCTCACACTGCAGCATTCTCAAAAACTCGTTTTTCCTCCACATATCTAAGAAACTTTCTTCCTAAATCATTTTCTTCCAAGCACAAACCTACTTGAATCTCTAAAATCCCAAATTCATATGCAGAGAACACTTCCTCCACCGATCCCAACATCTTAAACAACCATGACCAATCCTTACCTTCTACAATCAAGCAATCACTCTAAAAAACCTCAACTTCTCAAAATAACCTCCACCAATATAAACCCCCTGAATTAGACCTTCTAGTGAAGGTAAGTATAATTTTTTTATCTTTTTTTTAGCTTAGCTTTTAAATGTTGAAGTTATAATCTGTGAGTCTGAAGATGGGTAAGTTCAAAATTTTTGTTTTTTTTTTTGTTTGCTATTGTAAATGAACACTTAAACCAATATAATTTATATTTTAATATTTTTTTTCTTACAGGTTTAAAGCACTCAGTTACTATTTATAATGACTTGATTTGTGAGGGAAATAGTTAGGAATTCATTTTTTTCTTCCATGTTATTGCTTCGTATTCATATAAGAGCATATAAGTGTGATTTACATTTGCTTTTGTTTGCTTAGGAATATAATTTTTAGTCAGTGGGCGTCCCATTGATTAAAAACCTTCGATGTTCCTTCCAGGTTAGGCTTTGTGATTGATTTTCTTTTAAAAACAACTCTAATGGGTTTCATGGCTGGTCTTGTAGGTTTTTTTTTCGCCAACCCATGTGAGCTAGAACTAAGTCCTATTATATGGGCTTATTTGATAAGTCTACAAAGAGGTACATGTGTACTATCCACCGAAGTAATACAAAATTACAACTCATAGTTGTACATGTGCACTACCTGTCAAGGTAGGATAAAATTACAACCTACAAGGATACTAGTCCACTACCCATCGAGGTAGCACAATTGGCCACAAAATTACATGTGCATTACTCACCAAAGTAACACAAAATTGTTGGATAAAACAAAATTATGGGTCCCAATGATAAGCTGAAATGCAGGAGACTTGTTCCCATGCCAAAAATAATGCACGCAACTTTTCCAGACTTTCAGCACAACCACTCATCCTTTTTTCTTAACGTTTACTTCCTTCATTTATTATAAAGTGAAGCCAGTGTGTGCAGCAGAATGTAAGACATCCACCAAGAAGAAAAATTCGGTGAAGAGAGAAAGAGAAAAACAGAGATAGCTACCACGGTAGTGTGAGTGAAAAATAGAGAGAGTCTATTTTGTGAGTGTGTAAAAACTGAGAGTTTTGTGTACCATCCGAGAGGGTGAGATATTTTACAGAAAGATCCTCAGAGATTGAGAGAAACACTGTAATCCTACTTTCATAGTGGAGATAATTTTCTAGACTAGGTCCCGTGGTTTTTTCCGAGAGGATTTTCCACGTTAAAATTTTCAGTGTTAATTTTCTCTTTTCCTACGCTTTCATTTTTACGTTTCCGCACAGTGCCCATTTTGGGGTTCACAGAGGAGGGAACAAGTACCGTTGTTTCCCAACAGTGGTATCAGAGCTACCGATTCGAAAAGTCACGGTCCTGTGAAACTCAAGATGGAAGGAGACATGTTCAAGCTAACTGCAGATAATTATTACTACTGGAAGCCGATGATGGAAGATCATCTATACTGCAAGGATTTGTATGAGCCGATCACAAATCCTGAAATTCCAGAAGGAAAGACCGAAAAAAACTGGGAGATTCTGAATCGTAAAGCAGTGGCTATGATTTGGAAATACATCGATAGAAGTCTCTTTGAGCATGTATCAACTTATACTAATACGTATGAGTTATGGACAAAGCTTGAATCAATGATTCAAAAGAAGACTCCCAGGAACAAAGCTCACCTAGTCAGACGACTCGTAAAGTTGGAGTACTCTGACGACCAGAATATGATCGAGCATCTCAATACCTTCAAAGGTATTGTGAACCAGTTAATGAAAGCAGATATGAAAATTGATGATGAATTACAGGCTCTTTTACTCCTTAGTTCTCTACCTGAGAGCTGGGACACATTAGTGGTCACTCTCAGTAACTCAGCACCAGATGGAAAGCTCAGTCTGGATAACATCACAGACAGTTTACTGAATGAAGAATCCAAAAGGAAAGAAAGGGGATCGAGTAGTCACTCAGAAGCTAATGTTGTTGAAAATAGAGGAAGGAGTGAAAACAGAAGCAAAGGAAAACGTGAAAAGTCACGAGGAAGATTCAAGTCTCGTTCCAAAGGTCTGACATGCTTTTATTGTGGAAAAGATGGTCACAAGAAGCAAGAATGTAGATTCCTGAAGAGAGATCAGAAGAATGGAACTGTACACCCTGATATGGTAGATCCCAAAAAGAAGTTGGAGGAAAAGACCACAACAGTGGTGATATCAAATGATGAGAATGTGTTCCTTATCACTGAGGTAAACTATCTAAATATTGCTTTTGATGACTGCACTTGAATAGTAGATACCGGAGCAGCTTTCCATGTTACTCCTCATGAGGGATTCTTCTCATCCTATCAAAAAGGAGACTTTGGAACAGTGAAGATGGGTAATCATGTCACAAGCAAAATTGTGGGCATAGGAGAAGTGACTTTGACGACACAAAATGGAAACAAACTTGTGTTGAAGGAGGTAAGACATGTACCAGAGATGCGTCTAAACCTTATCTCAGTCGGTAAGCTAGATGATGCTGGAATGAACAACCAGTTTGGAGATGAAAAATGGAAACTTAGCTGAGGAAGCATGACTGTTTCTCGTGGCAAAAAGGAAGGCTCTTTGTATGTCATGCAAGGAAAGATATGCAAAGGAGAGACAAATGTTGTTCAAGAAGAAAGTAAGGAGTTGTGGCACAAAAGACTAGGCCACATGAGCGAGAAAGGACTAGAGATCCTTGCGAAAGATCATCTCCAGAGTATAAAAGGACAACCACTTGAATTATGTGAAGACTGCCTAGCAGGTAAGCAACGTAGAGTGTCCTTCCGTAGATCTGAAAATGGAAGAAGAAAAGAGCATATTTTGGATCTTGTACACTCAGATGTTTGTTCAACATCTGAAAAATCCCTTGGTGGTGCTCAATATTTTGTTACCTTCATTGATGACCACTCCAGAAAATTGTGGGTCTATCCATTGAAGAGAAAAGATGAAGTTCTACAAATCTTCAAGGAGTTTCACGCCTCAGTTGAATGTGAAACTGGTAGAAAGTTGAAATGTTTGAGAAGTGATAATGGTGGAGAGTATAGAGGTCCATTCGAGCACTATTGCAAGACTCATGGGATCAGACATGAGAAAGTACCTCCCAAGACACCTCAAATGAATGGCGTAGCTGAAAGATTCAACAGAACGATTGTCGAGAAGGTCAGGAGCATGTTGTCTCACGCAAAACTTCCCAAGTCATTCTGGGGGAAGGCAGTGGTGACAGCAGCTGATTTGATCAACTTATCACCATCAAGACCATTAAACGGTAAAATACCAGAAGAAGTATGGTCCAGTAAAAAGGCCTCATATCGCAACTTGAGAGTCTTCGGATGTAAGGCATCAGTTCACATCCCGAAAGACGAAAGAGCAAAGCTCGATGCTAAGGCGAAAGAGTGCATATACCTTGGTTCTCCAAGAGATGAATTTGGTTTCAGATTATGGGATCCTGCAAACAGAAAGATTGTTCGAAGCAGAGATGTGGTGTTCTTTGAAGATCAGACAATCCAAGACATCAAGAAAGTGGAGAAACCAACACTTAAGCTTATAAGTGATCAAAGCCCTATTGTGATGAACAACTTAGGGGGAGAAACTCATCAAGCCGAACCAGAGTTACAACTTGATGAAATGGCTGAAGAAGCAGATCAACCTAATTTGACGGAAGAAGATCAACCAATTGAGGATGCTCCGCAAGAACCCCAATTGAGACGATCAACAAGGCAGAAGCAACCGTCAAGAAGGTATTTTTTAGATGAATATGTTAATTTTACTGATGAAGGTGAACCTCAAAGCTTTGTAGAAGCAATGGAGATGAAAGACAAAGACAAATGGTTGCAAGCCATGGAAGAGGAGATGCAATCCTTAAAGGAAAATCAGACTTATGATTTGGTAGAATTACCAAAAGAAAGGAGAGCATTGCAGAACAAATGGGTGTTCAAGCTCAAGAATGAAGAGAACAACCCAAGCCCAAGGTACAAAGCACGAATTGTCGTGAAGGGGTGCAACCAGAAGAAAGGAATAGACTTCGATGAAATATTCTCACCAATGGTGAAGATGACATCCATTAGAGCAATTCTCGGTCTGGCAGCAACACTAGACCTGGAGATTGAACAACTAGATGTCAAAACAGCATTCTTACATGGAGACCTAGAGGAAGAAATTTACATGAAGAAACCAGAGGGTTTTGAAGAACCAGGCAAAGAACACTTGGTGTGTCGTCTGAAGAAAAGTCTCTATGGTCTGAAGCAAGCTCCAAGACAATGGTACAAGAAATTTGATTCCTTCATGATCCAACATAATTTCAAGAAGACCTCCGCAAACCATTGCATGTTTGTGAAGCATTATGAAAATGGTGAGTCCATCATACTTCTCTTGTATGTTGATGATATGTTGATTGTAGGGAAGGATAAAATTAAAATAACTGCTCTCAAGAAGGCATTGAGTAAGTCTTTTGCCATGAAAGACCTGGGTGCAGTAAAGAAGATACTTGGAATGAAAATCTCCAGAGATCGTTCTAGAAGAATGCTATGGGTATCTCAAGAAGATTACATTGAGAAGATTCTCAAAAGGTTCAACATGCACAATGCCAAATCTGCTCGTGTTCCAATTGTTGAACATTTCAAACTTAGCAAGTCGCAATGTCCAAAGAATGAAGAAGAAAAAGAAGAAATGAGCAAGGTACCCTACTCTTCTGCCGTGGGTAGCCTTATGTATGCAATGGTTTGTACAAAGCCAGATATTGGCTATGTTGTAGGAGTTCTGAGCAGATTCCTGTCAAATCCAGGAAAAGAGCATTGGGAAGCTGTTAAGTGGATACTAAGGTATCTAAGAGGTTCTGCCAAAAGAAGCTTGTGTTTTGGCAATGGAGATCTAAAGCTAATCGGATATTCAGACTCAGACATGGCTGGAGATGTCGATTCAAGGAAGTCAACATTAGATTATCTGATTACTTTTGCAGGGGGAGCTGTTTCTTGGCAGTCAAAACTACAGAAATGTGTGACATTGTCTACTGCTGAAGCAGAGTATGTAGCGGTGACTGAAGCCTCTAAAGAGATGTTATGGATGAAGAATTTCCTAAGTGAATTAGGACATGATCAAGACGATTATGTGGTGAACTGTGATAATCAAAGTACCATCCATCTAACCAAGAACCCCATGTTCCATTCACGCTCGAAGCATATCGACGTGCGGTATCACTGGATACGAGAAGCGCTGGATGAGAAGAAATTGAAGATTGAGAAAATCCATACAGACTTGAATTGGTCCGATATGATGACTAAGTCAATTCCAACCAAGAAGGTTGAAGATTGTTGCCATGCTGGTCTGGTGGTATCTTCCAGATAGAAGACCCATTTATTTGTTTTATGGGGGAGTTTTGTTGGATAAAACAAAATTATGGGTCCCAATGATAAGCTGAAATGCAGGAGACTTGTTCCCATGCCCAAAATAATGCATGCAACTTTTCCAGACTTTCAGCACAACCACTCATCCTTTTTTCTTAACGTTTACTTCCTTCATTTATTATAAAGTGAAGCCAGTGTGTGCAGCAGAATGTAAGACATCCACCAAGAAGAAAAATTCGGTGAAGAGAGAAAGAGAAAAACAGAGATAGCTACCACGGTAGTGTGAGTGAAAAATAGAGAGAGTCTATTTTGTGAGTGTGTAAAAACTGAGAGTTTTGTGTACCATCCGAGGGGGTGAGATATTTTACAGAAAGATCCTCAGAGAATGAGAGAAACACTGTAATCCTACTTTCATAGTGGAGATAATTTTCTGGACTAGGTCCCGTGGTTTTTTCCGAGAGGATTTTCCACGTTAAAATTTTCAGTGTTAATTTTCTCTTTTTCTACGCTTTCATTTTTACGCTTCCGCACAGTGCCCATTTTGGGGTTCACAGAGGAGGGAACAAGTACCGCTGTTTCCCAACAAAAATTACTAACCACTTGGTACATATGTAAACTACTCACCAAGATAGCACAACTACAACCCAAAAATGTATATAACTTGTGCGCTATCCACCGAGGTAGCATAATGTACTACCTATCACAATAGCACAAATTGATGCATTATCCACCAATGTAGCAAAATAACTAGTGCATTACTCATCGAAATAGCACAATAGATGCATTATCAACCAATGTAACAGTGATGTATTACCCATCCAAATAAAACAATAATCGGTGCATTACTCATTTAAATAGCGAAATATTATAATTCACAAAAAATATATGTACATTATCTACATAGATATAGCAAAAAATTAAAACCCACACATGTATAACTGCACTTGAAAACCCTTGAAAAGAAATGCAAATACTTATGCTCATTAACCAAACTCAATAAGATCTGGAGAAGATTAAAGTAACTTACATTTAAAGATGCATGCAGAAAAGTCTGAAATTAATTAAGAAACTTTAATACTTTACTTGCGGCGTCACTTTTCACAAGTTAATTAATTAACTAGTTAGAAGAACAAGTTAACTTGAGTAATTAAACATACTACTTGGTTTTTGTCTTGATATTCTTCATCTTGAAGATGGCGTGCACTATTAGACTTTTTTAATTACTATGTTGAATAAAAGATCATTCTCAATAAACATGTTCTTTTACAATATATTTGTGTCAAAAATATATATTAATTTGATTTGGAAGATTATGTTTTCGTTTGTTAATGCGTTAGCAATTTGCCTGCACAGTTGATAAAGCTTTAAAGTTCCATTTTTTTTTTATTGGTCAGCTTTCCCATCCTTTTATTGGTCAGCTTTTCCAACATGCGCAAGCACAAGAGAGCAGCAGTGTTGATGTCACATAGTATCACATAATAGTGCTTTGCATTTAATTTAATTTAATTTTATATTTTTAAATAAAATAATATTATTTTTCTTCAAAATGAGATAAAATTAATAATTAAACTTAATTTATAGTTGTCAAAATATTCATTTAGAATTTATATATCAAATCACTCAAACCAAGTATTTAAATTAATTTTATTTTTACATTTTTAATTTCAATAAAAAAATCTCTAATTTTAAATTTATAATTCTTTTAAAAATATGAAAAGTGTAAATGTAGAATGACACTTGTAAATTTTAAATTTTTATATTTGTCATATTAAAGTTATAAATAGCTAACAAAGATGTAAAATATATTATGTTAAAAGATGTAAATGTGTTTATCACATTAAATTTATAATTAAGCTAACAAAGAAAAATACATTTTTTTAAATTATTTTAAATATTAAAATTTAAAAATTACAAATTAACATTATTAATATTTTAACAAAGTTATAAGTTTAAAATAGATATATTTTCAAATTAATTTCACCAGTTAGTAAAAGTTATTTGATGTATAAATTTTAAAAAATTATTTTAACACTACTCAGAAAAAGGCTTTTGACGTCTATTATTTTCGACATTCAACGTCCAATTCAGATCTGATGTCTTATTGGGAGACGTCAATTGGACATCGGATCTTCTTCCCTGGATGTCAATTTTGACGTCAGACCCCTCCTATACCGACAACCTTTTGATTTTTATTTTTTTAAATTAATTTGTTTCTATAGTATTGTCACACCTGAAATACAGAAAATCATTATAGCATATCATAAAATTGTATATACTATGAGTTTCAAGCAATGGAGATTGGGCACTCGCTGCCGCCGCCAAGATTCATCAACTCACGAATAAAACTGCATCATAACAAAATTAATCAGTGCAAACAAAGTTTAATCGGTGCAAACGGAATTTAATCAGTGCAAACTAAAGTTAATCGGTGCAAAATAAATTAATTGAAAGAAAATTAATCAAACATACCTTATAGAACCAATGGCGAACACGAACAAAGCAAAAACCTAAATGAAACGCGAAAGAAAGTGAGGCTCGCATTCTGAGTTTTTGGGGTTTAAAAGAGTATTTGACGTCTGCTCCCCTCCAAATCCAACATCTAACTACTAAAAGAATTCATTTTGGCGCTATTTTTTGGGTATTTTCGCAGCTTATTGACGACTGGGAAAGGGGATCTAACGTCTAATCTGTATTAGGCGTCGGCCCCCTCTACGTTCGACGTCTAATGTCTGAAAAGGTGATTTTTCAACTCTAATTTTGCAGCTTCCGGCAGAGGATTTGACGTCTGATTTGGGAGGCACCGACGTTTGTTTTTGAACCTTTTAAACGTCTGATCTAGGGGAGCTGACGTCTATAGGGGGATTTGACATCTAATTTGGAGGTTGATGTCTATGTTGTAAAAAAAATTAATATTGGCATCTTATTTTTTCTAATATTATCTCTTAAATGTTCTAATATTAATTAGGATTTTATTTTAGATATCTTTTATTTTTATTTATGATATTAAATTTCAATCCAATATAAATATAGTCTGGACATTATTATTATAATTAAATAACTATTCTAATTAAATACCACTAAATCTCTTTACTTTGTTATTCATATTTAAAAAATGTTAAACCAAAATATGATCACTTAAAACTATTATACATGATCTATTTTAAAACATATCTAATTTTTGTAAAAGTGTAATATATGATCACTGATGATTTAATGAATAGGCATTAATAATTAAATTTATGATTAATTTATTTTTCATATTTTCTTATAAAATAAACCATTATATTTTATTACATTTTTACTAGGATCGGAAGAGTGGACTTCATGACAGGTGACAATATCTAAGTAGATGAAAGTATTCTTAGTATGATCCTGAAGATTAAAACATATAGGAAAAAAGTTGTCTATAAAAGATTATCTAATGTTCAAGTCAAGAGAGTTTGGATTTTTTGAGTAAAAGAAAGTGAATATGAAATAGTGTATTTCTTAATAAAATATCATATGTATTTATAAGATTTATAAATTTTATAACTTATATGATAAAAACAAATATTTAGATAATAATATCAATAAAATAACAACTTGTTGTTAATATCTTATGTGTGGTATATCATATATTTTATGATATTAAAGAATTCTGACGTAATCAAATGAAGATTTGATCGTATAGACGGTTAATATAGAAATATTTATTCTAAAATATATATCTTTAAATATCTTATAACCACTTTAGATTAATAAACTAAGTTGATTTTGTTTGATGATATCACTTTATATATTTGTTGGAGTGACTATATACACAAAGGACTTAGAGTTTATTCCAAGAAATGCATATATCTATGTTCATTAACGAAACCCAATAGGATCTGAAGGAGATTAAAGTAACTTCCATTTAAAGATGCATGCAAAAAAGTCTGAAATTAATTAATAAACTTTAATACTTGCGTCACATTTTACAATTTAATTAACTAGTTAGAAGAAAAAGTTAACTTGTGTAATTAAACCAACTACTTGGTTTTTGTCTTGTTATTCTTACACTTGATTAATCACTATATAGAATAAAAGATCATCCTCATTAAACACATTGTTTTACTATATATTTATGTGCCAAAAATATATATTATAACTTGTTTTGGAAGATTCTATGTTTTCGTTGCTAATGCATTAGCAATTTGGCTGCACGCGTGATAAAGCTTTCAAAGTTCCATTTTGTATTGGTCAGCTTTTCCATTATGCCAAACAATTTGTCCATAACAGCACAACAAGGCTATAATTTCTTATTACCTACAAGAAAGAGGTGCTACGAGATTTCAGTTGTAAACTGAAAAACTAATTTTTAAGTCAACGTTAACATGCCTATATAAACACCACAAACAATCCTCAATACCACTCCACAGCACACTTCCCTCATCAACAAACAAGAACAAGCTAGCATGATTGCAAAAAATCAATTCTATCATATTTCATTGACATTGCTTTTCTGCATGGGATTCTCGGATTTCCGAGTCACATGTCGCACCCTCCAAGATGTCTCCATGTATGAGAGGCATGAAAAGTGGATGACCGGTTATGGCATAGTGTATAAGGACCATGAGGAAAGGGAAAAGCGTTTCAGAATATTCAAAGAAAATGTGAATTACATTGAAGCCTCCAACAATGCTGCCAATAAATCTTACCTACTAGGCACTAATCAATTTGCAGACCTCACCAACGAGGAGTTCATAGCACGCAGAAATAGGTTCAAGAGGCACATGTTTTCCTCAATCATAAGGTCAACCACTTTCAAGTATGAAAATGTGACTGCAATTCCTTCTACAGTGGACTGGAGGCAAAAGGGTGCAGTTACACCCGTCAAGAACCAAGGTCATTGTGGTAAGCACATGCTTCATTCTTCATTCGCATTTCCAACTCAAATTATAAACTCCATCGTTATCTAACTATTAATTTATCTTGTAGCATGTTGTTGGGCGTTTTCCGCGGTTGCAGCAACTGAAGGAATTCATGCACTCACTACTGGGAAACTGATCTCTTTATCTGAACAAGAACTTGTTGATTGTGACACAAATGGTGTGGACGAGGGTTGTGAAGGTGGTTTTATGGATGATGCTTTCAAATTCATTATTAAAAATCATGGACTCAACACAGAAGCCAATTACCCCTACAAGGGTGTTGATGGAAAATGCAATGCAAAGGCAGAAGCCATCGATTCTGCAACCATTACTGGCTACGAAGATGTCCCTGTTAACAATGAGAACGCCCTTCAGAAAGCGGTTGCCCATCAACCAGTTTCTGTAGCCATTGATTCCAGTGGCTTTGACTTTCAATTTTACATGAGTGGTGTCTTCACTGGTTATTGTGGAACTGAACCAGATCACGGTGTGACTGCTGTGGGATATGGCGTTAGTGATGATGGGAGCAAGTATTGGTTAGTTAAGAACTCATGGGGAACAGAGTGGGGTGAAGAAGGCTACATTAGGATCCAAAGAGGTGTGGCTGCTCAAGAAGGACTATGTGGCATAGCTATGACGGCATCTTATCCTACTGCATAATTATAAAATTTGTACATTATTTCTAAACTGTGTTCTTTTGTGACATAACAGTCTATTCTCTTACTATTTGGACATATAACCAATGATGAAATGAAAATTTTGTCTTGTGATTAAATGTTTCGGGTGTGAGATAAAAGTCAATGGTCCAATTATCACATGTGTTATCAGTGGTATGAATGCTCGTCCTTACGTTACCAATCTTCCTTGTTGTTTGTATGTTATGCTTGGAGGTTACCTTCAAAAGGTACTTTAATGGCAAAGTCAATAAAGATTCAACAGCTTAAAGTATTAAGTGTATATTAAATGTAATCACTTATCTCTTTACCTCAAACCTATATTTATAGATTTCGGAATAGACTTTTAATTACTGACGGTCTAATTACGACTCAACTAATAATAATCATATTTTGTCTTAAATTGATCAATGTTAGAGGAAATGTATCTCTGTAAGCTAATGATTCGGCCTATTGGTTGTAATTGCACAGATGTGGGAGTAGTCTATGGTCATGTTCGTGGCACGGTTGACCGTCTAGACCGTTTCGTCCACAATTGACCGGACAATCATACGGTACAAGCCCTCTTGATCGGCGTTAGGGATTCCTAACAATATCACTTGTAAGGGAACAATTTGCCTCTTATTTCATTGGAGAATTAATGGAATTTTTACCCGAAAGTCCTACATTTAGTGTTGAAAGTCCCAGATCGACTAGAGATAAGGCCAATTTATAATATATAAGTAAAGTGCAAACCTCACCTTACAAGCCGTTTTTGTGGGGTTAAGTCAAGCTTAAAGTCAACTTCTTAACATAGTATCATAGTCATGGTTAAAGCCTATCCTAGCGATATTTCTTGTCTTTTAGGCATTTCTACTCCACCCGCTATCCGGCGTTATCGGACCACCCAATTTCTACTATAGTTTTGTGGGGTTGAGTTTTCTAATATCTAGAACCAACAAATACAACTTAGGATTTGTCGTGGGTTACCATGGAGGCATACCACACCTTTTGACGGGTATACCATTTTCATTCGTTTGAATCAGTGTCCCTGTTTCAAATACATTATTAACAGAAAATGGAGAAACTTGCCCCATTCTAGTGATTATGGTCGAAACAACATTGACCTTAATACTTTTTTTCTCACAAGATGGAATGTAGAGAGGTGCCAAAGAACCCAAAATTGTTATACATCTGGAGATATATCAGAACACTTGTCCAGGATCTCAAAAATCTCTCACAACCTTTTAGTTAAGGAAGACAACATAAATGCATTCACAAAAGTTATTTCCAGTTCTGTCAAGAAAAAGTTAAAAATCGTAACTAAAAATACTTAAACAGCTAATGTGAAAGGAGCCATGCACCAATGAGAGAGCGCATATGGTGGTGTCTAAGAGGACTTTCTTCAGAATAACTGTAACACGTTATGCGAATCCACCCTCTGTTTCTATGATAAAGAAGTTCTGATGTTGAAACTCATTCAAGATTGTAAGCATCGGAGACATCATTAATGCAAATGTCATGCACTATTGCTAAGAGATAAGAAGAGAATCAACATTGAATACATGATCACATTATGACGCTCTACGAACAAATTACTCTTTCTTTTTCATAGATCACAGTTTTGGACTTGTTTATCTATTACAACACATGCTATGTCTCTCCTTTGCTCCTGCGACAGCTATCTCGTATCCATCCTTCACCAATAATTTTAGTAACCAATTAATGAATATCCTTTTATCTATATATACTAATGGCCTAAACATTTAGGACCAACGCAAATCGTTCACATCCCAAAGCATTCTAAATTCAAGAGCTTATTCTCAATCCTTTTCTCAAACCGTTCTGTTCTCATATCAATACAACAATGGTTTTTCGTTTACCTGGAATCAGAAAGGCAATATCTGTAGGAAATCAAGCATCTTCAAAAGCATTTGATGCACAAAAGGGCTATCTTGCGGTGTACGTGGGAGAGAAAATGAAGCGATTTGTGATCCCTGTATCATACTGAACAAACCTTCCTTCCAAGACTTGTTGAGTAAAGCAGAGGAAGAGTTTGGATATGATCATCCAATGGGTGGCCTCACAATTCCTTGCAGTGAAGATGTCTTCCAACATATAACTTCTTGCTTCAATGGACAATAAATGTCATTACTTTAGGGATCTAACGTAGATTAGTAGAGACATTTTTGTACAATAGGCTTCTTAACTTGTAAAGATCTCCCTTTTGTGAGAAAGAATGATATTTTTTGAGCAAAGAAAGTGAACTACTCAGTATTTTTAGTTTACCAATTTCAATGTTCACTTCTTTCTGCATGAACAAGGTTAAGTCCTGTTCTAAAACTAGACTTTGTTCTGTGAAATTTCAAAGCAGGAATAGATCACATGATTTCTAGAACGGTAGAACGAAAAGGTTTTCACTGGGACCAAAGAGGAAACAAATTTAATTGGGAAGTTTAGGTTATTAATAAAACTATACGTAGGAAAGAAAAATTTTGAGAAGCTAGGGCCTTAACAAAAGAGGTTGATCATCTGCTCAAATGGGTGTGGTTGCAACATAAAGTTAGACTTTTGCTTCAATTAACTTGGCCTACTATGAAATAGTAGCTTTAGTATATACCACCACAAATGGTATGGCTCATTATCTATAACACTGTCGAGATAAGTCAAAGAACGTGTTCTTTTCAATAATCTACTGAGGGACTAAGGATCACATGGTGTTGTCTCACAGGTCTCTCTCAAGGATTAGGAAGTTCACTGCTAGTTCATATTCACCTTTTGAGATTGTGGCCAACAAATTACGCACCTGAGAATTTGTTGTTTTTTCATGCATTGTGATCAATATAGCTTATCCAGTGGTTGACACACGCTTCTCCAAATAATTAAGATGACAGTTGTATAGATATAAAATGTACCAATAATATCAGTGACAGATAGTGTTGATCAGTAAATCTTAAGCAGACCAGATTGACAGCTCTAAGTGTTTGGAGGTAAGAAGAGAACCAATGTTCATGATAAACTTTGGTCCACATTGTTTATGTACGGAAATTCTAACTCACTACCCCACTTCATAATCTTCAACATGATCAACTTTCAATTTTCTTTCACATATCCTTCTTTTTAAATGAGGAGACATTTTGGCCTTCACTAGAGAAAGAGGGACACTGTTATCTTAACTACTATCACATGGTACGCTGATTCATGAGACAGTGCTCAAACACAATACCATATTCCCTTGTCTCTCAGTTGGTCCCATTATTCTGTAGCAACCTTCACCAATAATTCTTCTAGGCAATGGCTTTGCTACATATCTTTTGCCTATAAATATTCAGGCCTTCAAGCATTTAGAATCACCACAAGCCATTCACATCCTGTAAACCCTTCAAAACTCAAAAGGCTTATTCTCAAGACTTCTCTCAAAACAACACCACAATGGGTTTTCGTCTACCTGGCATCAGAAAGGCACTATATGCAGCAAATCAAGCATCTTCAAAAGCGGTGGATGCCCCAAAGGGCTATCTCGCAGTCTATGTCGGGGAGAAAATGAAGCGATTTGTGATCCCAGTATCATACTTGAACCAACCTCTATTCCAAGACTTGTTGAGTCAAGGTGAGGAAGAATTTGGATATTACCATCCAATGGGTGGTCTCACAATTCCTTGCAACGAAGATGTCTTCCAACGCATAACTTCTGGCTTGAATTCAAAATAAATCGCACACCTTTGGAGAATAAGGTCCATCAGTGAAGACATTTTGTGCATTGGCCGTCAAAATTCATATTATATAGACTGAGTCTAACGTGATAATTCATTTTGTACAACGTTCTGTAAAGAGTTACACATTCTTTATTAGGAAAATCAGTTTTCTCTCCAAGGATGCCTTTTGTTTGTACTATATATATATATATATATATATAACTGTGATTTACTTTTCATTAGTAGTTGACTGATAACATTTTAGTTACAATGCTGTGTTGGTGGAAAGGATACAACGATACGCACGACCTATAACAGGAATGAGTTCTTAAAAAGGATACATAGAATTGTACATATTATAACAGGGTCCAACTTTTTTAATTATGCAGTAGGGTAAGAAGCTTGCATAGCTATGCCACATAGTCCTTCCTGAGAAGCCACACCTCTCTGCATCCTAATGTAGCCTTCTTCACCCCACTCTGTTCCCCATGAGTTCTTTACAAGCCAATACTCAGTTCCATCATCACTAACGCCATATCCAACAGCTGTGACACCGTGATCTAATTCAGTTCCACATGACCCAGTGAACACACCACTCTCGTAAAGTTGAAAGTCATAGCCGCTTGCATCGATGGCTACAGATACCGGTTGATTGGCCACAGCCTTCTGCAGTGCCTTCTCATTGTTGGCAGGAACATCCTCGTACCCAGTAATGGTAGCAGCATGTTTGACTGCTGCATTCGCATTGCATTGTCCGTCAACACCCTGATAAGGGTAATTGGCTTCGGTGTTGAGTCCGTGATTTTGGATGACGAATTTGAAAGCATCATCCATAAGGCCACCTTCACAACCCTGGTCCACACCCTTTATGTCACAATCAACAAGTTCTTGTTCCGACAAAGAGATCAATTTTCCAGCAGTGAGTGCATGAATTCCTTCAGTTGCGGCAACTGCAGAAAAGGCCCAACAACATCCTACATTGCAAGGGAAATGATTAGTTAGATACTACATCTTTTGAATTTCATGTGGTAAATAAATAATGAAGCACTTACCACATTGGCCTTGGTCCTTGACTGGTGTAACTGCACCTTTTTGTCTCCAATCCACTGAGGATGGAACTGCAGTCATATTTTCGTACTTAAACGAGGTTGTCCTTGTGATAGAGGAACACATGTGACCCTTGAACCTATTTCTTGTTGCTATGAACTCCTCATTGGTGAGGTCTGCAAATTGATTAACACCGAGCTTGTAAGGTTTATTGCCAGCATTGTTGAAGGCTTCAATGTAGTTTACATTTTCTTCGAATATTTTTGAACGCTTCTCCTTTTCCTGTGGGTCTTTATACACTTTGCCATGACGAGTCATCCATTCCTCATACCTCTCATGCATGGACACATCTTGGAGAGTGCGAGATGTGACTTGAAAAGTCCAGAATGCCATGCAGAAAAGCAATGTCAAAGAGATGTGATAACATTGTGTTTTGGTAGCCATGGTAGCTGGCGTATTGTTACAAGTGTTTGATGTTGGTGAGTGAAATATGTAAAAGATGCTATATTTATACTAAATTATCTTTGAATCCTAAATTAACCTTCTGTATTTTCAATTCAAATCGGAAAGCACATTTCCTTAATATACCAATGAAATAGTTTTCGAAAGATGCCTTCTTTGTTGGTATTGTAAAAGTTTGGATTGGAACTATAAAAACGAAGGTTTGAAAATTGTTTTGTTTTATGTGCATGCATATGTATTGCTATGACGCAGAACCAAATAAAGTAGCAGTATGCTTCCTTCCAGCCTTCCAAATTCAATATAATATAATATAGTATAGATTAAATTATTTTTCTTATCTTTATGCTTGTTCTTGTTTCTTAGTGTTCTTCCAAATATCAATAAGTTTAGTCTGTGTATGCCTTTTGTAGCCGTTTCTTACTGTTAGATTTCTTATAGCAGTTTTATAATGATACAGAATTTTAAAAACTGATAAACCATCAACTGGCATATATGTTTACTTTAATCTTTTTGAAGTTATCGTTTGTATGGATGGATGGGATATCCATTTAGTAAAACAATGGATTTGGTTATATTTTTATGAAATGAATCAAATTGGGTATATTCGTTAATTAAATTTTTACTAAATTAAAGTGCGTTAGTAAATTTTTTTTAAAATCAATTCATTATCATCTAAAATAAAATGTATATAATTCATTTGTTTCTTAATTTATACTAAGTTTAGCATAGTTAAACGTTAAAACCAAAAACAACATAATTTATATTTTAAGAAACTAAAATGAGAAAAGAAATTGAAGACTGTACTAAAATCAATATACATAGAAAGACTAACACGAGAAGATTACGATCGTGAGTCTCTTTGATGATCCTACAGTGTTTGGCCGAGCACTTGAAAGGAGAAATATCGATAGCGTCTTTAAACACATTCTGTCGTGATGCATAAACAATATAATAAATGTAGCAAAAAAGTGAACAGTAATATTACTAATGGATTAATGAGTCTAGATTAACTTAGGTCCGATTATTAATGTTATTCATATTATTAAGATAATCTCATTTTAGTCGGGAAAACCTAGACGGTATCAGTTCTCATGAACGCTATCATCTCGGTTTCTTCGATACATGAACATTTAGTTACTAGAGCAAAACTCTCTTAATTAAACCTATTACTTGGTTAGTTTGTTTTCATGTTATGATGCTGATCATCACGTACACTTTTCTTAATTTAGTCATTTGTGTTCTATTTATTATCGACTAAATATATTATTAAAATTACTAAATATCATCCTATATTTATTTGATTTGGAAAAATGCGACTTTTATATGGTTATGGTGTAGCAATTTGCGTGCACGAAGTTAATAAAGTTTTCATACTTCTTTTATAATTCTAAACTTTCCCAATACGCACATTATCTTTGACAAGCACTTTGGCACCATACATCGCACCATTTATACGTTACGTTTGACAAGTGATTTGTCCACACTGCCAATATCCACTAGCAAGGATCTCATTCAGAAAAATCTCAGCTACATACACTAAAGAGGAGCTTTCAGATTTAAGTTGGAAACTAAAACAAACTAATTTAGAATTCAACGCTAATATGCCTATATAAACACCAAAAACAATCCTGAATAGCACACCACAACACATCTTTCAAACATTTCACTGACCAGCCTAAAAGTAGTTATTCCAATTGTCTGTCACACTACAGGAGCCACCATGGTTGCAAAAAATCAGTTCTATCATATTTCACTAGCATTGCTTTTCTGCATGGGATTCTTGGCTTTTCAAGTCTCGTGTCGCAGCCTCCAAGATGCCACCATGTATGAGAGGCATGAGGAATGGATGGCTCGTTATGGCAAATGGTACAAGGACCCTCAAGAAAGGGAAAAGCGTTTCAGGATATTCAAGGAAAATGTGAATTACATTGAAGCCTTCAACAGTGCTGCCAATAAACCTTATAAGTTAGCCATCAATCAATTTGCAGACCTCACCAACGAGGAGTTCATAGCTTCAAGAAATAGATTCAAGGGGCACATGTGTTCCTCAATCATAAGGTCAACCACTTTTAAGTATGAAAATGTGACTGCAGTACCATCCACTGTAGACTGGAGGCAAAAGGGTGCAGTGACACCCGTCAAGGACCAAGGCCAGTGTGGTACGTGCTTCATTACTCATTCACATTCCTGAGTAAAATTAAATTGCTTGATGATCTAACTATTAATAATTTACCTTGTGTAGGATGCTGCTGGGCTTTTTCTGCTGTTGCAGCAACTGAAGGAATTCACAAACTGAGTACTGGAAAATTGATCTCTTTGTCAGAACAAGAACTTGTTGATTGTGACATAAAGGGGGTGGACCAAGGTTGTGCGGGTGGTCTTATGGATGATGCTTTCAAATTCATCATTAAAAATCATGGACTCAACACCGAAGCCAATTACCCCTATAAGGGTGTTGATGGAAAATGCAATGCAAATGCAGCAGCCAATGCTGCTAGCATTACTGGGTACGAGGATGTCCCTGCAAACAGTGAGAAGGCACTGCAAAAGGCTGTGGCCAATCAACCAGTTTCTGTTGCCATTGATGCCAGTGGCTCTGACTTTCAGTTTTACAAGAGTGGTGTCTTCACCGGTTCATGTGGAACTGAGTTGGACCACGGTGTGACTGCTGTGGGATATGGTCTCAGTGATGATGGAAGTGAGTATTGGTTGGTTAAGAACTCATGGGGAACAGAGTGGGGTGAAGAAGGTTACATTAGGATGCAGAGAGGTGTGGCTGCTCAAGAAGGACTCTGTGGCATAGCTATGATGGCATCTTACCCTACTGCATAATTATCAAATTTGTACACTACTATTTGTATTTCTAAACTGTGTTATGTTGTGTATAACAGTGTATTTCTCATGAATCATTGTATTTGGAAATATTATTAATGATGAAATGAAAAATTTGTCTTGTGACTAAACATGTTCTGATGGTTCATAGTTTATATTTTGCAATTCATCAGCTCCTACTGTATCCCAAGTTATGGGTCCACTACAACCTTCGTCTGTTCTTGGAACTCCAGTTACCAACATGTCTTTTGACGTCTTGGAACCATATCGCTGAGCCACCAGCAAATGTGCCAAATGTTTTGTTTTACATTTTTCTTTTTGTTATTAAAATATGTAATCATTATTGAGGAAGGCTCTATTTTCATAGGAAGTTCTTGGGTTTGTTAGACGACATGGGATTGACCGGAGCGACACACACTGTTCCTCTTAACTGTTGCTATAGCAGTGGCCAAGGCAAGCCAAATAAAGATTGGAATACTCCTTTTTTAATTTGAACTCGATTCTCTTGAAGTTAACATAATGGCTTAATCACGAGATATTTGACACGAACTTATTGTAAAACTTAAAGAATGAAGTTTTGGATAATGGGGGCACAGGCACTTCTTCAGTTTTGATTGAACTAAAACTTTACACTTTGTCGAATTGACGACAATGAAATTCATGTGATAATGAGAAAGAAGTATGACAAACATGCATGAGACACTTTGATATTTTTTTTTAATTTACCGTTGTTAAAAGACGGTGACAATCGTTTCCTTAATATGTGCAACATACTACGTACTTATCTGTCTGACCTACTAAATGATTAAACATGTCATATAGATGTGGTCAACCTCAAATTATAAAATTAACCATAAAAATTTAATAAAATCTTAATTAAAATTACTAAATTCATTAAGGATTTAAAACTTAATTAAGCCTAATCTAAATTTTAGACCTTTTGTCCAAAGTTGAGGGCTGTTTATTGCAGTTAGTCCTAAGATCCTAATGATTTTAGACGACTCATAGTGGATAGATCAAGTTACTGGTACTGTAATACTTAATGAAAACCTCTAAATGAACTGCATTCGTCTACTCGGCATTAAGAAACATTCCTCATTATTAAAGTCTGAGTACAGTATTACATTAGTCATAATACATACTTGCATAGCAGCACTCAACCATAATAACAAAACTCAAATCAACATTATAGTTTAAGCACTCCGTAGAAAGGAATAGGCTCAAGAAAGGGTCATGTTCTAACTGGTAGACTGACGCAACTCAGGACGGACAAAGTCTGCATCTGGTGGCACTGAAATGTCCACTGTAGGTCTCAATTGAGCACAAAGTTCAATGGCTCCATGGACTTGGTCTGACAGGAAGTTGCTGATTAGGTCTTGGTTGATAGGTGCTCCATTGTCCACAGCCACCAAGGCCTGCTGGGTTAGGATGTAATCAAATCGGGGAGCCCATTTCCTTGAACCCAGCCTTGCTGTGGTTGAACAGTTATCAACCATGAAAGAAACACCGCGAGCATGCATGAAAGGATTCAAAGAGTCAACAGACTCAATCACACTCTCGTTAATGATTTCAGAGTAAGAATGTCCCTTCTTCCTCAAGATCTCAATCTGGAATTTCGTAACCATAAATTTAAAAAGCAAAATAAAATGTCAACTCTATGTTTTAATGCTACCCGAGTTAAGATAAACAAGAAAAATTAGAATAAATATCGAAATTCATAGGAAAAATTCCATCCTTTGTTAATACTAGATGACTTTCAGTCCCAATTCCCCAATTTGAAGATTAAATTCATCTAAAGATGCAAGTCAGGTGTTATTTATCTAAAGATGCAAGTCAGCTGTTTTCTTTTCCCCTTGTACAATTCTTAGTATGCAAGAATGACTGCATTTGATGAATGAAAAATTGTTAGTTTCAGGAATCTTAGATAGAGACCGATTGATTTCATGTTTGGCTTATTTTAAAAGAATATATTCTTAGAAATAATATTTTTAGGAATGTTTGTTGTTATGTTTTTCATAAATTTATGCTAGAGAGGTAAAATCTAACTTTTGTGATTTGTGGTTAAAATAACAAATTAATTTTATTTGATCATTTAACATGAGTTTCACCTACTAAGACTTTACAGTTTTTGTTGTGCCATGTACTCGTGATATTCATTATGAGTTTCACCCCAAGAAAACTTAAGAGTGAATATTGCTACTTCGGAGACATTCATGCTCCAACATTTTCCCAAATTTATCAGTAAATAAGACCAACTTGTCGCAGGGAATATATAATACCAACTCCTAACAAAAACAGCTTGAAAATTTGCTAACAGAATAAGTAAACATACCTGCGCCATCATTAATGCCACGTAGACACCGGCCGTAAACGGATATAATGGACCTAGATCACCCGCTGGCCTAGTAGATCGGACACGCTCACCAACCTTCCACATCCTGGTTTGATCAATTTTCCCCATGGGAAAGGCAGGCAGACCCTCTTTCTCCTGTAAAATACAGGTACAGTTTAGATATTGCACAATGCCCAGCTCTAAATGGAAAGTGAATATGCACTTACATAAAAGCGACGTCCAGCCAAGACAACACTGCGAATCTCACTCCCAGCAGCAATATCCTCATAGCACTCGTACAAAATATCCATGCAGGGATAATATGAAGCACTATATGCTTTCTCAAATTCCCTTTTTCCATCTTCAGATAAAGCATTGTATACAGCTAACATGCCCTATACAGACAAAAAAAGAAGTTAATTCAGAAGCACAAATTCACATGCTCTGGGAAAAGCTTTGTTATTATGTTTCAGAGGTGCATAACAGTAACATTGCAAATGTGGAATGTAAGTATCTAAGCCTTGGGTTTTATTTCCAGGTGATTCTTGGGCTGAAACTTGAAATGTGAGGCATATCTTGTACCATATCACACTCATTCAGTATTAATAATATTTTTGTTTCTTTAAAATAAAACATAATCAGGGAAAAAGATCCAAAGGGACAAAATCACTAAAATGTGAGTATGAGATCACAACCTTAGTCGAGATGATTCTAGATATAGTTCCTGTAATGCTCTCAACAGTGTTGTTATATGCCAAATCTTCATTCATTCCATGTTCAGTGTACCTCCTAAACAAGGATTCCACAACACCATGAACAGCCCCAAGCAAAATGCCTATAAACCATAAAAGCAGAAATTAGGCAATAAGACGACTTCAAAGACAACATCAAGGAAGTAAGAGAAAGATTCTTGCCTCTCTCTCCAAAGATGTCACTCCTGTATTCCATCTCTAATGTAGTGGCAAATGTAAAAGGGGAACCAAGGGCAACGGACCATGCCAGAGCAACATCGGTAGCTCTGCCATCCACATCCTACAGAAAATAATTAATACAAATATAATGATTCCTAGCAGGAACAACAAAAGGAGGGAAGTAAAACGAGATGAAAATACACCACACCTGGTGGACTGCAAAACTTGAATTAATTCCAGCCCCATTTATCTCTTTGCCTTGGACATACAGTCTCCTTACAGAAGGACCCATACCTTTCGGGCATACAGCAATTACGCTGAAGTGCTTCGGAAAATCAAGTCCCATTGACTGTAAATGCCCAAGAAGAAAACCATGTGACAGCCCAAGTATGCTATTTGGCTTCATGTAGGAAAATATTTTTTCATAATTATCTGCCTGCATTGTGTGAATAAAAAAGAATTACAAAGACACCAAATATCAGGAAACTTCAAATCACTGCAGCATTAATTGAGCAACTAGTTCATTATTATTGTCAAATCAGCATAATTTGAAACATTAAGATATCACCACAATAACTTTAATACGTTATCAAAATTATTTACAAATAATTAAATGAGCACTCTCTTCAATTAACAACCTGTGCAGAATCAGAAATCAACAGCAACACAAGATCACTGCCTGAGATGGTTTCCCATATGTCACCCAGAGTTCCATTCTCCTCACTAAAACCAGCTGCACGAGCCTCACCAAAGGAACGAGAACCTTTCCTGAGGCCAACCTGCATTGCCAAAACATCATGTTAAATTAAAGGTTTAATCCTTTACTACATCCCTATTTATGTACGAATGTCTCAATTGGGTCCTCGTTTTTTAAAGTGTATCAAAATGGTCCTTAATTTTGAAAATTGATATCAATTGAGTCCATTCCGTTAAGTTGGCTGGACGGCGTTAAAAAAATTGATGAGTGGGATGCTGAGATGACAAACGAACGCTCGTCCACCAGCGAACGAACGCTCGGCGACCACTGAACGAACGGTCGTCCAGTGTGTAACGAACGGTCATCCAGCGGTAAGAGGTCGACGAGCGTTCGTTCAGTGGTGGACTAGCGTTCGTTCACTGGTGGACGAGCGTTCGTTCGTCATCTTAGCATCTCACTCATCAATTTTTTTAACGCCGTCCAGCCAACTTAACGGAAAGGACTCAATTGATATGAATTTTCAAAATTAAGAACCATTTTGATGCACTTTAAAAAACATTCGTACATAAATAGGGATGTAGTAAAGGATTAAACCTAAATTAAACGCAGTTTCAACATCCAAGAGTGACCGATCAATTAAATCAATCCAGAATCACCTTAACCACAATATCAGACTTTGCATCAGCAAGAGAGTCCCGCAAATTCTGTGCCTGTGCAGGTCCCTGGTGAATGCAGTTAAAACAATCTCGTTAAACAAAAGTTATACACAGAGCTGAACGAATAAAAAGAATAATATAATCAAATAATAGTTTTAGTCTTTCAAAAAACTACTTTTGGGACTACTAGTCCCTACAATTATTCGAACCACGGTCACTTGAGAAAGCCGTCTGGCAGTGCTTCCAACAAGATTGACTACGGGAGAGAATTTCAATGTGGAAAAAACGATAATTTATTTTAATTTTCATATTATTTCATTTTTATTTAATTTGTATCAGCATTTTCAGAACTTTAAATTTTATTTGAGTTTAATAATATATTTTCACTGTCAATCCATCAGATGTCATATTTAACATATCACTACTCGCTATAAAATTCATCGATGTCTCTATATAAAACTTTAAAAAAAAAAGAAAAAAAGAAACCACTCTACATTATCATTAAACACATTATTTATTAAATTTCCAAAGTCCAAAACCAAAATTTACCGCTTACATGTTCATAAACGAACAAACTTATCGCTTATTAATTAATGAGGACATGTTAGGAGGTTAGGATAAGCTTTTATGTAAAACATCTTTAGAAAAAACAAAATAGATAAACTTCACTGTAAGCTACAACCACCTTAAACTAAACTTAAAATTTATATATGTTTAAAAATTAATTTATATAAACTAAAAATTAGTAAAATTTAACTTATAGTAAACCTTGTTTCCTTTTTTTTTTTTTTTCTTACAACTGTTTAGAAAAAATCTTCATCCAAACATGTCCTAAACCGTTTTCTACCTGCGAACCCCATCCGATGACACCAATCTGCCTAATCCCCTTGAAAGCAGCCGGCAGCAGAGGGAACAAGTCCCTCCCTCCTTTCACAATATACTGCATGCAACAAACCAATACCGAGGTCAATTCAGTTTTTCACTAAACTAACCAAATAAAATATTCAGAATAATTAACAATTAATTATTTAATTGGCGAGAAATTCTGAGCACAGCGGTGCAGAACCTCGTCGTGTCCGGCGAGGTTAATCTTCTCCTTCCGGAAAACGGAGGTTTCGAAGTCCAGCGAGGGTGGCGGGGCCACGGCGGGCGCGGCCACATTGCGAGCACCGAGCGCGGCCATGGAGAGGGGCCTGAATTGGAAGGCGAGCTTGGAAAATGCGCGTTTGGGAAGGGCGACGAAGGTTTTGGTGAGGACGGGCTTAGCGTAGAAGGTTCTGGAAGTGGCGCAGAGTGAAGTAGAAGAAGCGGTTGTCGACATTTTATAGGCCAGAAAAAATAAGTAAGAGCGGAGACGCTAACAATCGGCGCAGCAAAACGGTGTGTTTTATGCGCAGGGATTAGCGCCACACTCGGCTAACGTGCGCCGCGTCGACACGACACGACTCGCTCGCTGTGTTGTGCTGCGTTGTTTTGTTTTCTTATCTGCTACCTAGATTTTTTTATTTGTTTTCGTGGTTTGCAACCACACGTGTTATATGAATTTTTTTATATATATTTTATAAATAATAAATATGGTAACGTAATAAGTAACTATTCCGGTCTTTAGTACAGTTTGAGTATCTGTGATGCATATTTTTATGAGTGGATTCTACATAGACCAATTAAACAAGTGGGTATACTGTTTGTGATCATTATGCTTTTGACATTAAAACGATAAGAGTGGATATCCTTTTTACTTTATTAAAGCATATTTCATGATTTATTAGCGTATACTTCACAATTTATGTAGTATTTATAGCTTAGAATTAATGGTATTTTTATTTTTATCTCTATAGTAATAATTTAGTTTTTTATTATTTTCTATTTAATGTATTTTTATATTTTTCTAAAAAGTTCAATGTGGTATTTTTGTTAAATATTTTAGTGTCAATGTTTATGCTGAGAATAATAACTTGATATGCACTAATATAATTATTTACTTTTTAAAAATAATTACGAAATGACTTAATGATAAAGTTGAAAGAAATGGTACAAGATAATTTTAAATAGTTATCAATCAATTTTAGAGATAAATTTAAGTGTGTTTTTTTCAATTTCAAAAACAAAAGAAGAAAAATAACATTAGTTGATTTAATACGAAAGAAATCTTTTTAAAAAATATAAAATTACATTAAATAAAAAAGTTTAATCATTACTAGAAAAAAAATACTATTAAACTTATATTTTATAAAAAATTATATGATGGCACAATAATAAATAAGATAATATTTTTCTTATATTAATTGTATTTATAAGGTTTAATAGCCAATTTAGTCCCCACTTTGGTTGAAAAATCTCAATTTAGTCCCTCGTTATAAAAGTGTTTTAAATTAGTCCTAACTTTTAAAATAGTGGGTCAGATTGGTCCCTTTCGTTAAATATAAGTTAACGAAATTAATGGATGATGATGTGACACAGCTTAAAGATGATGTGTTAGATTGGTCCCTCGTTAGCTTTAAGTTGTGTCACATCATCATCCATTAATTTTGTTAACTTATATTTAACAGAAAGGACCAATCTGACCCACTATTTTAAAAGTTAGGACTAATTCAAAACACTTTTATAACGAGGGACTAAATTGAGATTTTTCAACCAAAGTGAGGACTAAATTGGCTATTAAACCTATTTATAACGGTCTATAAAATGGACGTAATAATATTTTTGTAAATAAAAAAGAAAATTTTTTATACTGTTCAAATTATAACTAGTATAAAAAGTGGACACAGTGGTATTTTTGTACTGAATAAGAAATATTGATTTAATAATAATCGATATAGAAAGTGAACGTGATGACATTTTTGTAATTTTTTGTAATAAATAAGAAATTTTTTTACACTAATTCTAATTATAACCCGTATAGAAAATAGAAACAGTGTCACTTTTGTAATAAATAAGAAAAAGTTTTATATCGATTATAATTATAACATATAGAAAGTAGCTTCCTTTTTTTATTATTTGTAAACATGGGGTTCCTAAATCCTTTACTCTCATTTTCTTTATTGGAAGACTCACATCGACTACAGTAAGGTACATTTAGAGTATATAGTGGGTGCAAACATCACCTTAAAAGTTGGTTTTGTGGACTTAAATGAAGCTCAATGTCAAAGCTTATATCCAGATAATTGAGTATAGGGTTAATTGTATGTTTGTTTTTTATGAATTCTATTACCTTATAAATGTTGAACTAGTATTTGATATAATTCCATTATATTATGATGTTTATTTTTTAACACTAGCTTACCCTGTTTTTCTTTTCTTTTGTGTGTTACTTTTTTTTTTTGCAATGATCACCTTTCGATGTGAGCAAAGGATGAGTTATGTGCTGACATGTCTTTAGTGGAGGACGAGATGTTATAAAGTGATGGTTAAAGTTTTAGCTAGTTGGCTCTTTAATAGGTTTTATCTTATCTTTTGGAAAACTTATATAGTTCTTTTGTGTTCTTATACATATACTATATTATTATAGTTATTACAATGGATAATTTGTTAGTATAAAGATGAAGCTTAAAAGTTTTGATGATGTCTCAAAATCAAGTCTCGAGCGCTCAAGTTGTAAAAAGATTTTCATGAAGATTTGTTTTTATGTTAAAACCTTTGTAATTTAGTATAATTATGTATAGGGTGTTTTTTATCTTTGATTCCATGTATTGTGTGCTTTGAACTTTGTTTTAGGAATCAGAAAACTCTAAAAACTTATTTTTGGTCAGGAATAATTTATTACAAACTAATGATAATCGATTATCGATTATCCATAATCGAGTATGACTTATCATAGTCGATTATCACGACTAGCCGTTGGAGTTTTAGGCATGTTTTTAACCATTGTGCATTCATTAAATGCATAATCAATTACCATAAGTGGATAATCAATTATCACGCGTCAAATAGCTGACAATGAATTTTTGGAGATGTCCTTGAGTGAGGTATGTATAAAGATGTTTTAGACTCTCATTCTAACATACGCAACTACACTTGTTAAATTGGGTGAAGTGTGATCTAGGGTTTCTGTAACCCTTATGTTGTGGCTTTGAGAACTTGGTGTTTGCATAGAGCAAGAACTTTCACTAGGAGTGTGATCGAGTGTTGTTGTTGTTGTTGAGTGAAGTTTGTCATCCTTTGTGAAGATTCAAAGGAATTAGTGTTTATCCTTCGTGAAACCTTCAAAGGAGGTGTTCGTCTTTTGTGGTTTTCAGGGGAAGTGAGTATCATCTCTTAGCGTGACAAGAGAAGTGTTTTAAACCCTTAAACTTGTCTTTCTGTGTGATTGTAATAGTTTATTGGTTTTGTGATAGTGGAAGTTAATCTTTGTTTGGGATTAGCAACTAGACGTAGGATCCTTGGGATCTGAACCAGTATAAAAATACTTGTGCAAATCTCTCTTTTCCTATATTTTTTATTGTTGTTGATATTATTTGTTAAGTAAATTTTAGAAAGAGAAAAGAAAAATTATTTTCAAAGCACAAGAAATCATTTCACCCCATCATCTCGATATTTGTCTAAATGCCCTAATCATTCCTCTACACCGCTCTAACATAATTGTATTAATATTTTATATATTTTTTATTATTTGTTGTACATTATCAAAATTTATAACATTTTATTTAATAGTTTTTATACTAAACAAAATATTACAATATTTAACTTTAATAGTTACTTTACGTGTGAAGATTTATTTCCTCTCAATTCTTGATTATGTGGAAAATTGAGAAAGATCCTAAAGCTTTTTGATGTTGTTATCACAATTACAATTTTGTTTGTAGTAGATTTTCGAAAATGGTTAGTGACAATAATTTTAGCCGGGACATCTAAGTGTAGGATTAAATAAATATAGGATTGTTGAAAGATTAGTTTAAAACTAATTGTTTATTTGCAAAAGTGTAAAATTTGAATATTTAAGTAGTTTATAGTGTAATACAATGAGATTAAAACTCATTATTTTGGTAGGGAAGCTATAAGGTTAATTTAGTAATAAAAATTGGAAATGAGAGCAAGAGAGGTCATAGGTTCAACTCTTTAACTTTAATTAAAAATGGTAAAATTATTTGTGTTTATAACTATTCGCATACAAATTCATGACAGATAGTTAGTATTCATGGATATTTATTATCTGTTGGGTAAAGAATATTTTAATATTTGTTTATAAATGGATCCGATACAATATTCTATTATCCGTATCTGTGAGTATTCATTACATGCAAAAAATTAAAATTAAATTTTAATTTATATTTTATTATGTTAAATTTAATTAAAATTAAAATTAAATTATATTTTATTATATTAAATTTAATTAAAATTAAATTTTAATTTATATTTAATTTAATTTGTATTATATTTTATATGTTTTTTTAATTTTATTTTAAATTTTTATAAAATATATTTTTTTAAAATATTTATAAATATTCATAGGTTTTAAAATACTTAAAATAGGATATAATTTTTTTATTACATATTAAATAACGAATAAGCATTATATTTATGTCCGACCTGACAAAAAATTAGTTTGATAAATAAATATTATATATCGTAACAAATATTATATTTATATATATTGTATCACTTACAAAATAATATGCCACTAACGTAAATACATGTACACATATGTGTTACTTAATCTTATACTTCATTAATTATTTTTGCAAAACTATTATTAATATAACATCCCAAATTTAGTAATATAAAACTACTAAATTGAACATTACATGTATAATGATAGAACAAAAACTATATATTAGGTGAATAAAAAATTTCGTCTTAAGAACAAAAATAACTATGTATACTATAAGCTTCACTCCTCACTTTCAGCTACACCAACTGAAAAGACTACATCCTTAAGCTCACACCATTGAGGTGATCATCGTGAAAGAGAAACAACATACAAAGACAAACCACAGAAAAGCAAGGGTAAGCGAGAGTATCAAAAGATTTTACATACTATTTAAAACAATAACAATATACATGCATATGATGAATCAAACAACACAACAACTTGTCCAATCCACTTGAAACACTTTTTACTATCCAGATAGATGCATTGATATCGGACTCATGGAGAACCTGCACCCGTGTATGGTGGAGCAACCTAGCTCAGAAATAATAATAATAATAACCACATTCTCAACCACCACCAATAAAACCATACACCAAGGTTAATCCGTCAAACATCTATGGCACTAACCGGTAACCATAGACTAGGATATCCTACTACTCTCTACGACATAATCACCCATCTCTACATGAAATGGGGTTATTAAGAGCATTACGATCATTCCCCAATCCAAGAGCCCCTACATCAATACATAGCATAACACAACCAACTTAGGATATTCCTCCTTGGAATTCCTTTCTCACATGGTACTTGAAATCCACACCTCACACATTACTTGAACATCATCATCACATCACATCTTTGATCGTAATCTCATACATATTTATACATCATTCACAATGAATAGAAATGTAACTCCACTCCATAAGAAAACAAAAATAAAAAGAATAAAACACCCCCTGGACTAGTTGCTAAGCGACCAAGCGCGTTGAGTGACCATAAAGTCCTCTCGCTCAGCGACCCCACTCGCTGAGCGAATAAAAGGGTAGTGGTTCAAACCCCCAACTCATTTGCTCAACGATCCAACTCGCTGAACGAAAAACCTGAGACGGTAACCTTGACTCCTTGACCTCTCGCTGAGCGAATAGAGTCGCTCAGCGAGTCTGCATAATTCTACAGCACGAAAACTGCAAAATTATTACCCCCAAACCACTCTTGACCAAATGAACATATTTTTCCCAACTTCTAATCTCCCTAGATCATGTTATATACCCAATTATACTTAAATAAGTGTGTCTAAACCTATTTTTAACAAATGGCTACAAGATCTCAACCAAAAACTCACAAAAACTCAACTTAGAGACTCAAATTGAATTCCACCACTTGTGGCACAATCTCAAGCAACTTAGGGACTCAAACAAGTACCAAACAACTTACCAAAGCTCTTCAAAATGACCATTTGCACACAGAACCCCAAAACCAAGTTTTCACTATTTCACTTCCTCCATTTGAGTCTAAACCAAGTTGAACTCTACACAATTACCACCACTCACCCTAAACTGAAAATCTCTCCCAATTAAAGTGTTGAACATAATCCAAACTAGTTCATAAACACCCCAACTTCAACAATTCAGTTCACCAACCATTTCTCACCATTTCACTACCTTAAACCTCCACTTAACCCAACAAAATTACAACCAAGACTACTCTTTTTCCTCTAACAGTTCAATCAACACAATTTACTTCATCAACATCAAATCTAATCTCACAAACATACATATAACAGATTCAACATGTTATACAACATTCATTGTCACTCAAATCATCCATATCACCCAATTAGTTCAATTATCACACAATAACATTTTTCATACAAACAGTTTAGTACTCACATACCATTAAACGCAATTATCTAGCTTCCCTTACCTCGACTCAACAGCTCCAAAACCTTTAAACGCTCCACAGATTTCTTGCAACACAAGGAACTTCTAGAAAACCTACAAATCACCGATTGGTGATTGGAGACCAACCTTAGAACCACAAACCAACTAAGAATTAAGGGAGAGGGATTCTTGACTCATGCAAAACAGAACCACTTTACATGATCAAGAACCCTAAACACTAAGGGAAAAGGGGTTACCTCGATTCAACCAATTGAATGGTCAGATTGGTAGCCCTTGACGCAATGATCGTCTAGACACTTCCTTATCGTTGAAGAGATGATTGAGGAGTAAGAAATTGTAGAGAGAAGTGAGAAAAAGAGAAGAGAATATTGTTTTAAAGAGATAGAAGTATTTTAGATAATGAACTCAGCTTTAGAAAGTTCTATTTATATTATTATAAGGTTATTTTATAATAAAATATTCTGTCTCATTATTTTAATACATCTACCAACTCTAATACTCTATTTTCTAAGTTCTTACAATTAAATTCTTAATATTTATATTATTTTGAGAATTTATTTATACCTTTTTAATTTTATATGAATTAAATGTTATCATAAAATTATAAATATTATTAACTCAATTAATATATCATGGATTTTAGAAAATTACGGATATAGAAACGCGATAGCACTGTGTTTCCCCGCAAGTATTATTAGTATGAGTTGTAAAATAAACATATTTTATTGTACAGAGTATTAAAACATCATTTTTCTTATTCGAATGATATGAGAGATAAAGTAGTTAGTAACATTTGCTAATGTGTAGGCTTTTCTACCTCCACTCCCACACTTTCTATGAGCATCACCTCAAATTTTTAAAATGACCATTTGATTTTTTTTCGTAAAAAGTAACTTTTGAATTTATATGTTTGCAAGTTTCGTAAAACATGATGTCGTTCGGCTAACTTCGAAGTCTAGCTTTACGTGGTTCCATTCCAACGCCAAACTTTTTTTTGAATATAAATATTTATTCAAATATTAAACGTCAAACACTTTATTCGACGTGTCTTAAACAATAAGTAACATCGACTTACATAAATGGACGTCAATTTTACGTCATACATTTTTGTTTTTGACGTCAACTTTATATCTCTCCCCTTACATTTGACCTCAAATATTCCGTTAAATATAACTAGTTATTCAGATATTAGACGTCGAACTTTATAGAGTGGATATAAAGGCGTAACGTCGAGCTGTAGGTGTTTCACATCAAAATTACGTCTCACGATATGACGTTGAACGCGAATACGTCGTTAAAAGCCAAAAATATTCGACGTTGTACGTTGTTTTTGTACCAGTGTTGGGAACAAAATTTTTGAAGCAAAGTTTTGGAACGAGAATTTTGGAACAAAGTTTCCAAAATGCATGAAATATATTTTACAACAAGCTTTTTAGAATGAATTTTTAAAAAAGCGCATTATATCATTTAGAATGAATCTTTTGAAATGATAAAACATGAGATGAAGAGCATTTGGAGCACATGAAATGTACTCAAAAAATATTTTGGCTTAATATCATTGTTGGTCCCTATTTTCATCAACTTTATTCAATATAGGACTCATTTTTTTTAATGTTCAATGTAGTCCCTTATTTCATAATTTCTGTTCAATTTGGTCATTTTGGCTGACAACGTTTAAATCGTTAGTAGCACACTATCCAGGTCAGTCATAAGTGAATGAGTTGTTTGTTTTTTTTATATACGTGGCAAATTAAAAGGAAATCTGGTATTTGAATGTGACAAATTAAACTCCATTGTCGTTGCATCGTCATTGTGAACTCCCCCACCTCCTCCGCCCACCTCCTTCCTTTCATCGGGCAGGGAGATATTCTTCTCCTTCCTTTCATAGCGGCGACGTCTCTGTGGCGCAAAGACGCATTCTCGTAGTGGTAGAGTTTTCCCCTTTGAAGCAACCCGCGAAGGTCGACACGGTTTGGGTGCAAACAATGTCACGGTGGCTGGCAAAGGCAGCGGGGATGCGTTGCAAGGGGTACCGGCGACGACAGCAGAGGGAATCGTGGTTTCAATCTTGTAATTTAGGGTTTGTGATCTTGTTTTCTAATTTGGAAAATTTTGGTTCCTTTATGTTTTCGCGTTTTAGATTAGGGTTTCAAATTGAAATTTGAAATTGGATGTTGTTTTGAGAAGTCCTTGTGTTCTTGATTTTCTAGTTTGGGAATTTCATGTGTTCTTGATGCTCATCTACATATTGTTGGTGCGATTTGAGGGTTAGGGTTTCGAATTTGACATTTGCGTTTTTGGATTCTATTTCTCGGGATTTGTGGGTCAGGGTTCCAATAAAACCAGTTTCAAATACCAGATTTCCTTTTAATTTGCCAAATACCATATTTTCTTTTAATTTGCCACGTATATTAAAAAAAGTGTTTAAACCCTCCCTTGGTTCTCATTTTTGTATGAAAATCTCAGTTTGGTCCTCATTTTTTCATCTTTCTCAATTGGGTCATATTTTTTGTAAAAATGAACACATTTTACATTAACCGTCAACTGGTCTCAAACGGCGTTAAATTAAGGCCACGTGGTGTAGAGAGAATGTGTTGATGTGTGTTCCTCATTCATGTGGAGTGTTTTGATTAAAGGAAATGAAATCCCTAAAGTGAATATCCCTAAAGTCACATCACCATATTTTCTCTTCAATTTTTTATATTAATTATATTTTTTTTAATGAAATTCATACAAAAATAATATAGATAAATAATTAACTATTGTACATCAATCTATTAAGT
The DNA here is from genome assembly GCF_029865625.1 of Vigna umbellata. NCBI lineage: Eukaryota > Viridiplantae > Streptophyta > Magnoliopsida > Fabales > Fabaceae > Vigna > Vigna umbellata. The sequence continues at coordinate 23,647,618 of NC_142170.1, forward strand.
AAACTTTTTAAGTATATATTTTCTTTTTAATTTTCTGAGCTTTCCTTTAAAAATAAATTTATATAAATAAAAAATATATAAAATACCGTAATTGACTATAATAATATTATTTTATCATAAGACAAAACATCGCATCTTATAATATATTAAAGATTTATTTTAGTATTTTTAATATGATATTGTTAAATTATTTCATTTTATAGAACTTAATCCTAAATCATACAGATTGGGATAAAAAAACTTAATAGAAGTAAAAGTAATTTTATGAAAAAGTTTATATGATTAAATGTTTATAAAGTCTTAAAATCCTACCTATTAATTTATGATTTTTTTATATGTTGATTATTTTATTTTAATAATATTAAAAAATACATTAAGATAATATATTAATTTAATTAATAATCCAATTTAATTAATAATAACTTGTTTAATATTTTTTTATATGACTATTTGAGAGAAAATATGTAACATCCCAATATATATTAATTTCCATAAATTAGAACTAATCACATTTATATGATTAAACAGTGCAGTCTTAACTAAAACAGCTATCAAAGCCGAACGTTAAATTAAATACAGGGTTCAAAAATTAATACAATAACAACCAAGGCCCGATGACGAACGGTTTACAAAAGCTAATAACCGAACGTCCAAAATTAAAGTAAACTAAGCCTACTGTACGATCTAAGTCTCGGCCTTCACTTCGACGTCCACCAGGTTCTCTTCTTCAACCAATTCCTCTAAAAGGGTGTCTCCATCTGCTCACATCCACACGGATGATCATTGCATTAACAGGACGGACGTACATAAACAGTAGACAACACAAGGAAATAACAAGGGTAAGCTTAGGTAATTTAATTCATACTACCAACATAAAATTTAACATACAAGACATTTAACAATATATCAAAGCATATAACAATTCATCCAAACTCTCACAAGACCGACCGTCCGGACTGTATGTATCCATGTATCTACAGGCGTTCGTGCACCCGGGTGATGTAGTAACTGATAAACACACAACAGCTGCCACCCGAGGTTAGCCCTATCAGTCCAAAGTACTCAGAAGGACTAGGACCTCCTGCCGTTCCCACACATGACCTACTCCCCTCTACTTGAGGACGAGCACTCACGGAACATCAGGATGAACTGCCATCAGCAGATTTACCATGGTCATACTACACAACTTCTCATATTCAAAACATAGAGACGTTCCTCCTTGGAACGCTCGTTCAAATTCCATAATCATAATATCACCTCATATATCGTTCACACATTATACAATTTCCTATAGATCACCTTTTCATTCTTAGTTCCACTTTCATAAAAAGACGAGCGTTCAGTCCCCTTCATAATGAGGACGAACGTTAACATGATACCAAGAGATACTCGTTTCTGAAAGAAAGAAAACGAACATCTTTCCAAGGACGGACGTCATGACCACTTGAATCCGTTAAATGGACTGACTCTAGAACGATTCAACTGAAACTTAGAATAATTTAAATTCAAGGACTTTAGATCGAATCCAAATGAATAATGACATCGCAAGACTTTTAGATGTTGATACGGATACGAATTTATATATAAAAAAAATATTAACCGCCAGTCAATGACCGAACGCGGTAACGAATATTAATTTACTGTTTGGACGAACGCTATTTTCATACGTTGAGAATTCAAGGGTAAGGACGAGCGTTCAGTATAAAACCGAACACTACTTAGGACGAACGCTAGGTAGATGACCGAGCACTAACTAGAACGAACGCTCGATATAAGATCGAGAGCTCATTTGGACGAACGCTTAATATAAGACTAAGCGCTACCTATAACGAACGCCGGATTATAGAACCGAGCGTTACTAATATAACTTCAATTAATTTCGCTCGTTGGATACCACTAGGCTGAGCCGAACGCTCAAACCTAGCCTTTCACAAGAGGACGCTCGTTCTCAAACAGAACTCTTTCCGAATGAAAGAATTCCTATTCTAAGTCATTTTCAGGGGAAACCGAACGGTATAAGACCGTTCGATGACGAGCGTGCATTATCAAGGTAAGGAATATCATTTTTTTCAGATTTTTCATCTACATTAACTCCACATTTTTCATACGCTTCATATCTTATAATTTTATCTCCATCATAAATCACATACTCTATAGAATTCATATTATCATCTCATACTCTACATAACTTATCCATTTTCCAATTCATACGTTTCATCATCATCATACAATTCAAACAATATCACCCATATTCAATCAACACAGTGTTCGTTCATGCATAATTAAACAACATACAATTCATACATCCAGTCCACTTCATGCTTTTACATGCAACATACAGTATCAATTAAATTACTAAGCTTCCCTTACCTGGTCCAGTAGTGAACGCCCTAAGCGAGTGATTTTTTGACTCGTCCAACTATGGTTTCCTACCCTCAACGTTCTTCTCAAGTGCTCCACTAAGTCTAACCAAGAGAAACGTAGAAGAACTTAGTTTATACCCTAACATGCAGCTGTATCTGGGTCCGCATGCAACTCAGAAAGGAGAGTTTAGAGTTTGATAACTTACTGGTTACAGAACTCTAAAGCGTTCGGTTCCAGTGAAAGCTCACGACGCCGTGAACAGTCCTATGGTTTCTGAAACGTGATCGGAGGAGATGGTGGTGAGTTACAGTAGAGAGAAGATGAAAGGTTCTAGAGAGAAGGAGGAGAAAAATGGGGTCTGAGATTGAAGGGAAGAAGATGAGTGCAGAAGAGAGAGGAAGGGTTTTCCAGAAAAGTTCATTTTGTTCCTTCCCACATTCGCACGAACGTGCGTCTCCCCTGTCGACACCTGTACCCCCATTACTGACTCCCATTCTATCTCGGTGACACTTGGCAGTGCGACAGAGAGAATGCATGTGCGTTTTTAATGCACTGCAGAGGGGTTTTTTTCGGGATTAATAAAGGGAGGTGACAGGTAATTAAGGGTGTGCATTTTCCGAGGTCTCACAAAATATTTCTTTTTAAACTAAAATATGTTTATTATATTTTTTTAAAATTATTTTATTTTTAAATTTAAATAAATTCACATATATATTATATTTTTAACTTTTCAAAGTAATAAAATTATATATCTAATGATTACAATTATTTTAAGCAGTTTTTTATAAAAATTAATATTTATGTATTTATATTTAAAGAAAAAAGATAATATTAAAATATTATGTAAAATTTGAAAATTAAAATATTAAATAAAAATTATCAAATAAATAAAATAAATAATTAAAAGTAAACTAATTTAATTCTGAAGAATAACTCTGTTCTAACCCAGGTTATATCCTGTAGGTGGTGAAACTTAAAAAAAAGTCTTCTATAAAGTAAATAAAAAATAAATAAAACTTGGTTTTAAAAATATTAAATAAAGATAAGTAAATAATGTCACATCACCACTGTTAATTTAATCAAAACACTCTACGTAAATGAGGAACACACATAAGCACATTCTCTCTACACCACACCACACGTGGCCTTAATTTAACGTCGTCTGAGACCAGTTAACGGTTAAGGTAAAATATGTTTATTTTAAAAAAAAATATGACTCAATTGAGACAGATGAAAAGATTAGGACCGAACTGAGATTTTCATACAAAAATGAAGACCAAGGAAGGGTTTAAATCTTAAAAAACTAACTCATTCACTAATGGCTGATCTGGATTTTGTGACGTTAACGATTTAAACGTCGTCAACAAAAATGATCAAATTGACTATAAATTACGAAATTATGGACTATTTGAACATTCGGAAAAAATGAATTCCGCATCAAATAAAGTTGACGAAAATAGGAAACATACACTTATAAACGTAATCCAACAAAACGAAAATCTCGAAACGTCACTTTTACATGAAACACCAAGTTTAAAATTCAAAGTAAATAAAACAAAGTATTAAAAAAATCTCAAACTTAGACTTCCTCACTCTCGTCAGCTACTTCATACCGACCTTATCTGCAACACCATCTACTCTCGTACAAGTACGATCATCTTAGGTGGAAACCACAATCACAAGCAAGTAAGGGTGAGCAACCAGGTATACCATAATATGGCATATACGATAATCATATTAACTGCAAAGTATATAATCATGCAACATAATCTCTCGCAACATTAGCATAGTCAATACATTCATGATCCAATGTCGTTTCCTTTTACTTTGTCATCATAACTTGGTTCCAACAGGGCAATTTGAGTCGTCTTCTATCACGATTTCCGACCTATCTTTTCGACTTCTCAAGAAATTACGAGTAAAAACTTCGATTATGTGCATGTTAAGTCAAATATCTTTCTAGATTGAGTTTTTTCCCACATTTTCTATCTGCTTCTCTTTTGCTATTATTATTGGCGTATAATTATTAATGCTTCTCTTTTGCTATTATTATTGGCGTATAATTATTAATTACTAGGGTGAGGAAGTAATAACCCGTACAGTTATTAATTACTAAGGTGCAGGAAGTACTAACCCAATTAATACTGCTTCTCTTTTGCTACAGTTATTAATTAAGATCTGTAGGATTTTAAGATTTCTTTTGAGAATTTCTTCTTACACCCCACGTTTTTCTTCTGGACCCCAAATTTCATTGTGATGTCTTTATAATCCTTTCACTGATTTCAAATCTGATTTCGAAATTTTCTGGATTTTAAAATTTGATTCTAGATTTTCCAAACTTTCAAAATCGGATTATATATTTATTAGATTTCGAAATTTGGATTTAAATTTTCTAGGATTCTGAAAAATGATTTAGGATTTTAAAAAATTGGATTTGGGATTCTTCCAGATCTCAAAATCTACTTTTGGATTTTTTAAGATTTTGAAGATAAAAATGGTAGATAAAATGTCAATTTTATCCCTTTCTTCTTCCTTTCTACTCAATCTCGCACCTCCACCCGCTACAACACCCTTCATTCCACGTAATCCACCAATGCCCTCATCCATCCCAAATGCCATCTTTGTATTGTTCTATAGACACATTCCAACAATTGTTGCTTTCATCTCCATCGTACCAAGTGAGCACAAAAGGAATTATTGTTGTGATGAGGAGAACTCCAACCTCTTGTGCTTCTCCAACCTGCTCAATCCATAGGTCTTTTATTGACAAATTTGGACGGCATGGTTATGACAATCATGGAGAGGGCACAGATCGTAGCTCACAACCAATAAAATGTGTTTTGAGATTTTTAACATATCAGATTCTATCGTCTGACTCAAATTTGGAAGTTGTGTTTTGGATTGTACAATCCAATATGTATTTGTATATGTCTAATTGTACAATTACCTCTGTATGGGACATATAATAAGGACAAACCACTTCTTCTCTACAATCTTTGAGCAATGGGGACATGCAGAACGTTACAATGGAGATTTCTAAAAATCGAGATACAAGTCGTTGTAGTCTTCGAGCAATGGAAGTGTGACTTTTGGCAATGGAGATGCACAACCTGTGTGTATGGAGGTGCAAAAACTGTGTATAGAGGTGCAAAAGCTTATGGAGATGTGGCGGCTAGGTCAAACACAGAGGAAAAAAATAGTCTTTTTAATTTTTAATAATTTTTAATCAAGGATATTTAAGTCATTTAATTTCAGCTATGGGATGTAGGAAGAAAATATGGTGATGTAAGAAGAAATAGCCTCAAGCCCAAGGGTCATAACAGAAGAAGCATGTGAAATAAATATTATCAATTATTGTTTGTGATTTACTTTTATAATTAATAGATTTAAATGTACAAGTTATATTTTCATTTCATAATAAATAATTTAAATTGTGATATCATATTACCTTTTCATTATAGATTAGTTTATCAAAGAAATTATTAAAATTTAATTTAGATATTAAGATACAATTAGAGTGGTTAACTTGACCCATTATCTATGGGTTAGTTTTAATTCATCTTTGAATAAGCCTCCTTTAAGAACCCTAATTGAGGGGTAAAAAAAAAAGTCTCAGCCCCAAAGCCCTTTTCTAAAGTAAGTTAGGATCAAGGCTAAGTTGGGTTTAGTCTTACTATAAAAACTTAATTAACTCTTAAAAGCAATACCTTCTGGGTCATATATATCAAATCATATTGTCTTGGATCGAAGGCCAAGATGGCTCGGCTTGGACTGAAGGTCTAAACGAGTTGTTTCAAACAAAAATTTCATACAAGTGCTTTTGCATTGAGGTTTGAGATGAGCTTACCCAAGCCAAAGATCAAGACGAACCAAAAATCGATACAGACCAAACTAGACTCAAGGTTAAGAAGGGTCGATGGCCTAAGGTTAGGACAAACCTAATTAAGGAACTTTCACAACATATTTGATATATCCTAGTTAAGGAAATATTCACTTGATCCCAATCATGTCATAAAATGTGATTCAGTGTTGGTAAAATAAATTATATCTATGTACATAGAACCAATTAGAATTTTAGATTCTCAAATAGAGAAATAACTCCTTTGTCAAAATATCAACTTGGTCAAAATGTTTTAGAATCTCGAATTTGATAATTTCACATGAGAAATGGAGGAAAAAGATAAGAGAATTGTATTCTAATATGTTTCTTGGAAAGCTAATTTCCAAGAACGAAATATGAATTTGAATGTTGTTAAGTTTTGTTTGATAAAAGATCGTTTAATATGTTTTTAATATAATTTAGATAAATAAAGTAAATTTCTATATCTTTCCTTATGATAACTTATAAAAATACATATTCAATAAGGAACAAGATTGATTGAAAATGAGTAAAAGATTACATTAAGTAAATCATGGTTTGATTACTTAATTAAATTGTGTAGAAGTTGGATGATTTACGATATTTTTGAGATTATCTTTAATGAGAGACGAGAGGCATATTATTTTGATCGCTACAAGTTACTCTGATAAGATCAAAATTGTAGTTTGTTTATCTCATAACTCAAAAAGGTTATCCCAAAGAAAAAAACTTAATTTTATGATAGAATTCATATATCATCAATATATTACAAAGTGTATCTTTTTATAAGATGAATTAGGTAAGATCCTACGAATTCCACATTAATTTTCAATAACTAATATTAATGCTCATTAATGTTGTATTGAATCTTCATTATATGTACAATTATTTTTTATATTTAATTAAAAAATAAAAATTACACATAAAATTCAAAAGACTTCCTAGGATCGTATTAATCTTTGATTAATTTTGCTGTTAAGGTTGATTTTTCTAATACTTTTACTTAAGCAAAAGAATTTTGTTTAAACAAATAGTAAAACAAAGATCCAAGACGTTGTTCTTAGTCCTATTTTTGCTCAAGAAAAATAAAGTTAAAAATAACTTGTTCTGAATTATATTTTTGTTCAAACAAAAGATTTTTACTCAAACGAAAATAACACTGTAATTTAACCTAATTTTTGTCCAATTCCCGCTTAAATAAACATATTTTTGATCAAGCTAAAAAAACTCCTTTTGTTTTATTTTTCCAGTCTAATTTATTGAATGTGAATGTTTTTATAAATTTAATTTAAATATTAATTTCTAGATATGATATTTATAATTTTAGTCAAATAAATTATATTTTGGAAAGATGTTTGTTGAGATCGGTAAATTTTCTATCTTATATAAAAATATTGTTGAGATTAATGAAAACTATATAATTTTTGGTCACAAGATATGTAAAATTTATTTATTAAATTATTAAAGGTTAAAATGGTTAAATTGAAATGTGATACCAAATCTAGTTAGCAAATAATGTATAATGGTGTGGACTAATTTTGGTACCCAGACTTATATATATATATATATATATATATATATATATATATATATATATATATATATATATATATATATATATATATATATATATATATATATTTACAGCTTGGTAATATTTTCTTATTATTGATGCTAGATGTCATTTATCTGAGTAAAATGCCAAAACCTTGTAAAAGCCTGAGTCAATTTATATTTTTCAATTAAAAGACTAACTTGAGTCAAGCATAGTTAGTAGCATCAAACCCATAGTTCCATAAAAAATTATTTTCAGAAAAAAAAATGCGATTCTTACGCATAAGAAAATCTTATTCAATTTAAAATTATCTTGACTAAAATCTGAAGAGAAGAAAAGTTAGAAGACTAGACCTGATGAAAATTAGGTTTGTGACCACAACTATCATAAAACTAACTAAAATATTTAACAAAAATGAAACTCTCATAGGCATTAAGAGCAAAAGGGTGCGAATCTAATGGGATATGTCCACTTAAAGAGGTGTTTTGTGTGATCAATTATGTGGACCATAGCAATATTATAATTATAATGTCAAAGCTTGTGATTAAAAGGGATTAATTAAATTTAAAAAGGGATTACATGGATCTTACTTTAGCCATGAGGGTAGCATAAAAAAGTTGTCTTTTCTCAACAAAAAAACCCTAAAAAATTTCACGTTCTCCAACTATGCATAACTCCAAAAGAAAATTGAAGGTGAATGTGATGAATTGAAGTGTGGAAGAGACATAAAAGCAAATTAAGGCAATAAGAAAAAGGAAGTGAGAGATTGCATAAGATCTTAAGCACTGCTAATTTGACATCAATGGCACTATTGGTTTAATGTCAAATAATGGATAATATATATTCTTCAATGACTCAACAAGATTCCCTTGAAAAGTTGCTCAAATCACCATTTGTCATTATCCAAACTCTTTCTTTTAGGTGATGAGAGTGAGGGTTTTATTTTGCCGTCTTAAATGTGAGTGTGGACAAATTCATTCATCACTTCCAAAAATGCTAATTTTGGTTATATCAATTCAAACAAACTTTACCACCACTCAATACCAACAACATGTCTTTATTCCATTTCATTTCAACATTTTCTCTCTTCATTCCAAAAGTTTTAGGTAACTTTAGTTTCACCAAACATTAAAAAAATGTCAAAATATTCATCAACACCTTTGTAAAGATGTTCCAGTTGCCTTTTTGTTTTTACTTTTTGAATATTAATTTGACTTTAGTTCATATTTTTTGTATTTTACTTTTTTTTTTATAATACGGTTGATGTGATGATGGAGGATAGGAAAATTCTCAAGTATTGGTTTAGTTGAGAAATAATCCTTTATATGAATTTTATAAAAAAATATATATTTATTAATATTAAAATAAAATATAATTAGACATTATACCCAATTATTTAGTTCTCGGATATTATATGTAAATAGTTATTATGTTTTTTTTTCAGTTAAATTTGTTAGCAAAAGGAGCTAACAAACTAAACAAATATATAGATAATTAATGATATTATATCACGGTTTGAAATAATTAACTTTAAAAATGATAAATGATATTTTTATAATTAAAATCACAAAAATGATGCCGGTTACATTGTAACATATTTAAATCAAATTTGTTATCAGCTCTTTTGTAACATATATCAATTGATGTTTGTTTGTTCAAAAACTAATTTCAAAAGGTTTTATAATGTCAAATTTATGATGTTTGTGTTCTAAAACTAATCTCAAAAGATTTTATAATATCAAATTGATGATGTTAGTCTATCATACTCTTATCTCATATCAAACTCATTTTAAAAACATAAAAAAAATAATACGACATTATTTAGACGAAATCTTTTTATTATTATTTTTCTTTTTTGTTAAAGTTCTTCTAAGTTCTCTCATGATGTAATTTCATCTTCAATCCATTTCACTCCATATTAACATAGAGATGATCGTTTAGGCTCAACTTTCATTCTCTCTAATTGTATTTTACAAAAAAGTTGGTGTTTTCTCATCTTCTTTTCTATGTTTTGTGTAAAATAGTTAAAGTGTTCACATGTTACATATTGATCTCAAATTCAAAATTATGTGTGAAAAGTTTTAAAACACCGTAACTTCTACCATAGACATCAAGATGTTTCAAAAATTAAAGTTCTAGGAAATAGGATGACATAGGTGTTAGCCAATCTCAAATGGAATTGAGATATTGAAATTTTCAAAAATTCATGGTATAAGATTTTTTTTTATAGTATTGTTTATCAATTTTTTCATATTTTCCAACTTTACTTGAGATATCCAGAATATTTAGAAAATTCTAAAATTTTTTATTGATGTGTCTTATATATTGATATGGGTTCAATGGAAAAAAATATTGGTGATAAATTAAAAAAAAAAAAAACACTCACAAACCTATGTCAATTACATCGACCTGCCATGACTTCAAAACTTCAAAAGATGTCAAAAACTAAAATACTAGACACTAAAAGTTTTTTTTTTCTGTTAGTGATACTAGACTATAAAAATTAACAATCAGTTCATCACTTTAAATTATATCTCATTATGTTTTAGCTTTTTTATTCATAAAACTCCAATACAAGAGGTGAAATTCCATTTGAATAAATGTTAATTCAATTCTATTTTTTTTAATAGTGATTAAGAAGTGTGTTTATATTAATTATAATGACAATTTAATGTTAATATATATTATATATTAAATAATTTAAAACTTATAAGAGATTCTGATTCCACTTCAAATTTGTTGGCATAATTAGGATCATTGTAACATCCCAAAAAAACAACAATAAACTATAATATAGAATGATCACATTAATAATACTCCAGATCAGTCATACACTAGAGTCGAACGTACGCTCATAGCCGAACGACCTTACAGGAGGAGTTACAAATTTAAACCGTACAAGATAAGCAAACCTGACCGAACGGTTTACAGAAGAAAATATCGAACGACCATTCTTAACAAAAAAGGTGATCGAACGACCACCTTACTATAACTAGACTATTGACCGAACGTCCTACTCTTCGGTCTTGACTTCGATTTCTTCCAAATTTTCTTCTTCTAGTGCCTCTTCCAGCAGCTCGTCTCCTTCTGCTCACATCCACACGAATGATCAATGACAAGGACGGACGTACAAAACCAGACACGACAGGAAACACAGGGTAAGCTTATGTAATTTAATTCATGCATAAACATACATTTCAAATAATCCAACAACAAATAAATTTCAACGTACGTATCATACAAAGCCTATCACTAGACTGACTGTCCGGACTGTATGAAATCTATGTAGGTACAGGCGTTCGTGAACCCGGGTGATGTAGTAACTGGGATACACTCAACAGCTGCCACCCGAGGTTAGCCCTATCTGTCCAAAGTACCCCTAAGGACTAGGACCTCCTGCCGTTCCCACACATGACCTACCCTCCTCTACGTGAGGACAAGTACTCACGGAACATCAGGATGAACCGCCAGCATTAGCTTCCCATAGTCATACTTTACAAATTCAATATTCAAACATGAGTCGTTCCTCCCCGGAACGCTCGTTCATAATTCCAACACATTTCATTCATATCATATTCTCCTCATCTTCCATTATCAATCATCTTAATTTCATCTTTCATTGTCAATCATTTCAATTTCCTCTTTGTTCAAAGATTTATAAAGACACCAGATACCGAACGTTCAATCCTCAGTCAGAATGAGGATGAACACTTGGAACGAGACCAAGAGGTCTCCAGTTCTAGAATAGAATAAGACCGAGAGGGTTACGGTCGGTTTCAGAGAAAAACCGAGTGTAATAAATATAGCAAGAAACGAATGAACCGATCGTTCATTACCAAGTGAATCAATTATAGGGACTGACTCGTGATAGCTCTAACCGAACGCTGGAAAGGTCTCGCCAAGTGTTACAACTTTAGGCCAGAATCAATCGATACAAACTCATCAAGACATTTCAGTAATAATATTTAGAAGAATTTCCATGAAGAAACCGAACGCTTATGAATATTTAGCTTAGTTGAATTTACATCAAGAAATCCGAATGTCAGTCAATGACCGAGCACGGTAGAGAAGAAAATTCTATTGAAGTTAGACGAACGCTATTTTTCATCAATATAGATTATATAAGAAACGAGTACAAGCGTTTGGTGTAAGACCGAGCACTACTCAGTACGAGCGCTTGGTGTAAGACCGAGCACTACTCAGTACGAGCGCTTGGTGTAAGACCGAGCACTAATGAACTTATAATAAAAGGCTTAATAAATATAATAAGATACTATCGAAGCAGTGTTTACGAACAACAAAATATACCGTTACATATAGAAATTTAGTTTATCACAGGATACCCAGGTACAACTGTGTTTGGCCGAACGCTCAAGCATAGTATTACCACACGAGGACGCTCGTCCTCAACTAGGATTCTCTCCAAATGAAAGAATCCCATTTCAACTATATTTACTAGAAGAACCGAACGGTCGAAGACCGTTCAGTAACGAACGTACACTTTCATATGAGAAATTTCATATTCAGAATTCATTTATATCTGTCTCATTTCTTAACATATAGTTTCATAACTTTATACATTCATATTATAATCGAATTTCATACTTCATACAATCCATATCATATAAGTTTCATATATTTCATACATTATACATAACTCAGCCATATTTCATTTCCACTAATTAAATCAACGAACGTTCATTCAATCCAATCATATCAACCATCATGCATCAAAATCATTCAGTCAAATAACGAACGTTCATACAATACAACAACATACAAATTAAATTAAATAAGCTTCCCTTACCTCTAATGTGAACGATCGCTCTAAAGGCAGAAGTACAGTCCACCGCTACCGGTTCTTCTACTCTCAACGCTCGACAATTTTTCAACTAAACCAAGAAAATCAAAACACTCTCAGACTACTCATTTGAAGAATGGCGATCAACACAGATAAACAGAACTGGATTTGCATGCCTAGGAAGACGAACGATTGGGTGCAGAGAAGGACTTACCAGCTCAGCTTCACAAACCGAACGGTTTAGCTGGAAGCTCTTGACGCCGGAAGTACTTCTACGGTGCCGAAATAGTGATCGGAGAAGAGAAAGTGAGTGTTTTCTCAGAGAAAAATGAAGAGGATGTAGAGAGAAGGAGGAGAGAATGAAATTCTTCAGAAATTTTGAAAAGAGGGTTCATGCAGAGAGTGGGGTAGGTTTTTCTGAAAATTCAAGTTTTCCTGCACACGTCAAAACGAACGTCCCATCTTCAGTCAACACCTGCTTTCCACTAACTGATTTTCGGATCCTCTTCGCTTGACACCTGGCATTCGTCATCTGAGTGTCGAGTCTCCATCCTGACACGTGAACTCCACTAAACGATACGTGCGTGGATTTTACTGGTTCTGACATTTGACTTTACTGGTTCTGACAATCATCATATTTAAAATATTATATAAATTAAAATTTAATGATCTTATTTTGATTGTATTCTAGAAAAGTTTTAATAGCCAAAAAATTTAGGCTTAATTACCTACTTAGTCCCAATGTTCAGAGGTAATTTGCTGTTTAGTACCCGGTTTTAAAAATGTAGGCATTTGATACCTATGTTTTGAAATTTGTATCAATTGAATCCTACCCACTTAACGCCGTTATAAATCTAACGTTTTTTCTGATTGTGTATGTGATTTGTGGACGAGCGGTTATGGACGAGCGTTCGCTTCGTTGGACGAGCGTCCTCTTCTGCCTGACTGGGCGTCCGCTTCGCTGGACGAGCGTCCTCTTCTACCTGACTGGGCGTTCGCTTCGCTGGACGAGCGTCCTCTTCTGCCTCGCTGGACGAGCGTCCTCTTCGTTGGACGAGCGTCCTCGTCGCTCGTCCACAAACGCTCGTCCGCAAATCACATACACAGTCAGAAAAACGTTAGATTTATAACGGCGTTAAGTGGGTAGGATTCAATTGATACAAATTTCAAAACATAGGTATCAAATGCCTACATTTTTAAAACCGGGTACTAAACAGCAAATTACCTCCGAACATGGGGACTAAGTAGGTAATTAAGCCAAAAAGAATCTATTTATAAGTGACGTTTTAAGCTGCGAGTTATATGAGAGATTAGAACTATAATAATAAATCTTCCAATTCAAACTACGGGAGTAAGAGTGGTGTATTTTGATTACAAGTTCACTAAATTGTTAGATTTACTACTTTTAAAAAGTTGTCTAGTTCATAATTTATGTTCTAAAAAGGCATTTTGAGAGATTAAAAAAGAAAAAATTTAGAAATGATTAAGTAAATATTACAGAAACTTTTCCTGAGGTTTTTACAAATATTTAGGAAAGATTTGGTTGATGCTTGAAAGTTTGTCTGGCTGGAGTAGGTATATGTAATGAACTTTATTTTAATTCTTTTACAAAATCTTTTGATATACTAATAAATGGCTTGAGAAAACGTTTTCCTTCGAAATGTTTGATACTTGTGAGGGATGGGTCAATCTATATAAGAGATTTCATGTTATCCATTATTCAAAATATTAAGACTTTAAGTTCATAAATTTTCTTTTTATGATATTTTTTTCATTTCTATTGTGGAACTCAAACGTCCTTGCTGTTTTTTTCTTAAATGAATCTCTTTTACCAAAAATATTTTTCACAAGAAAAGTATTCACAAATTTAATATAACACAACATTTATGATTTTAGAACTTGAAAGCTCTTTTTAGTATTTAAAATATCTTTAATTGCTCACCCAAAATTCACTTTTTCCATTCACAATTCTTCTTGTTATGGAATGAATGAGATATTCACACTTTTAATCAATTATTCCAAGCTGCTAATCAAATATTCTAACTAAATTTTGGAAAAGAATTACAACAATTTTTCTTTTAATAGATTAAATTAGCTTTTTGTGGAAAAACAAATTTAATCAGTTATAGAATAGTGTAATCAACTATTATCTCAAAACCTAATTTCTTAACTTCCTGATTTAATCGATTATTAAAAAGATAATAATCATCTTGTTCTAAACCTCACCAGGAATAATTTAATCAATCCTATAAAACTTAATAAACTAAAAGCACAATAAAACCTTTCTAAATGAACAATAAATCAGGTTATCAATACCTTACTAATAAAGTAATAATAATTTATAAATAAAAACAGTATTATAAACACCTCACTAATAAAATAAAATAATAAATAAATAAATTAAAATGATCCTATAAATATTTCACTTATAAAATAAAAATAATAACAACAAATAAATAAAAGTAAAACTAACAACACTTCATTAATAAAATAATAATAATAAATAAATAAAAATGAAAATATAAATACCTCACTAATAAAATAAAAACAATAACCATAGATAATTAAAAAACGTTCTCAACCCTCACTAACAATATAATAATGATAGATCATTACTAATGAGATTATAAATACCTCACTAATAAATAACAATAATAAATAAATAAAAATAAAATTATAAATACTTCACTAATAAAATAATAATAAAAAATAAAAATAAAATTATAAACATCTCACTAATAAAATAAGAATAATAACAATAAATAAGTAAAAATGAAGTTATTATTACCTCATTAATAAAATAATAATAATAATAAATAAATAAAAGTGAAGTTATAAATACATCACTAATAAAATAAAAATAATAACTATAAATAAATAAAATTAAAATTATCAGTACAATAATAAATAAATAAAAATAAAATTATTAACACCTAGATAATAAAATAAAAATAATTACAAAAAAATTAAAGTGATAAATACCTCACTAATATTAAAATAATAACAATAAATAAAAAAAATAAAAACAATAAAATAAAATAAATAAATCAATAAATATAAATAAATCAAATATATAAAATAATAAATGTTTTTTTTACAACTTATAAATTCCTTAATGTCATCCTTAGACAATCATCATCATCCTACCAAAGGAAATCCACTCATTTATCAATCCTTTATGTATAATAACACAATCAAAAGACAAATTAGAAAAACAATTAACTTCTTTTATCTTAAAATAACTTATCCAAACTAAATAATCAATAGACTAAGTTACTTTCAACTATGTGAAATTTGATTTTTTTTTTATAAATAAAAACAATGTATGTGAAAGTGGAGAAAGGAAGAAAAAAGATAAATAAAGAGTTTTCATTCCTCTTCTTAGGTTTCATTATATAGAAACTTTTATTATTATTATATTAACTATTTTAATATATTTTGTTTCCTGCACATTCACATATCCTACAATATACATTCACATGTGCACAATCCCATTAATAATAGTTGCTGAAAGAAACATTCCATTTATCCTTACTGCACATGAATTAGAATTGTTTAATAATTCACATTTGCTACAGTTTTCACTTGAGAAAACAAAATATGTTCCCTCATAGGAAGTTTAAATTTCCGTTCTATTTTTATTTGAGTAAAAAAATTTCTTTTAAGCGAAAATATAATAAAACTTAGTCTCATCAACAAAATCAATTAATTTTCCAAACATATTCTCAAAAATATTTTGATAATAGAATTTCTAATTAGTTTAAATAATCGTTTCAAACCATAATTTCTTCAAACATCATCCTCTATTCATCTCAAATTAATCTTGATCATTCAAACTCATTATATATATATATATATATATATATATATATATATATATATATATATATATATATATATATATATATATTTTACATCAAACTCATTAATTAACAAAACATTTTCTTTCAAATAAAAATAATTTAAGTTAATTTATCTAAAATGGATTAATATAATATAACAAATTTCATTCATCCAAATTATACAATTATCGTCTTAAACTCAAATATTAAAAGTAAGTTGAAACAACACATAATTTTGCATAAAACTCAAAATATTGTCACTTTTATATCCAAATTATTTATCATAAAGTTTTATAAAAAAAAACATAAATAACTTTCCTTACTTTAAATCATTTTCTTTCGACCAACTTGCATATTTAAGTAATAAAAATATTTCAAAATTTATGGATCCAAATAACATAATAAAATTTTATAGTAATTTGAGATGATCACTTCTATAAATTAATTTACCAAAATTGAAAACAAAAATATAATGACAACAAGAGAACAAATAATATATAGTATAATGACTTCTCAATAACCTTGACCAACTCGTTTCTGACCTTAGGCGATTTCTCAACAATCTTGGTTGACATCTTCATTGGGTTCTTTTCAACATCTTCATCTTCCTCTTTGTCTGGTTCAAGAACACGGGATGCCTTCTCTTCTTTTTCATTCTCTTCTTTTTCAAGAGCCGCTTTCTTCAACTCCTCAAGTTCAACCCTCTGTTTATTCATAATTTCATTAGCTTCATCTAGAAGCCTCCCTATCCGCTGAATCTCTTCATCTTTATGTTTGAGTTCTTTCTCTAGGTTTTCCTTCTCCACAATTGTTGCATCCTTTACCGAGATCATTTTATCCATTGTTGGAATTGGGCTTTCCATGTCCACTGCATCTGAGCTCTTAGAGAATTCCACACTCTTCTTCTACATCATCTCCCTTTTTGTCTTAGTCTTGCAATACTTCACAATATGGCCAGCCTTTCCACAGTTGTAGCACTTGCTTGATCTACACTCGTTTGCATAGTGGTCATACTTGCCACACTTAAAACACTTCACTCTTGGTCGATCTCCTCGACCTTTCCCTTGTCCTCGATTAGGCCAATTTTGTTGACCGATTTGCTCTTCACTATCATTCTCAAAATTACCTCGTCCACGTCCACCTCGTCCTCGGCCTCCTCGCCCTTTACCGCCAAGATCTCGGCTCTGAGTAATTCGAGTTTTATTCAAGTCAAACTATACATGTAGTGCTTGATCGTCGGGTTCAACCTGATCATCCAACCCTTTCTCCTTTGTTCGTGGGCTTTTAATGACCCAACAAGTTCATCCATTGTGAGAACCGGCAAGTCATTTGATTCTTCGATGGCACACACGATACTTTTGAAATCTTTTGTAAGGGATCTCAAAATTTTTCCCACAACCTGGCCAAATGGCATTTGTTCTCCATTCCTGCCGATTTGGTTGTCCACCTTCTCCACTTGAGTTATGTACTCGGTTATATGCTCTTTGAGCTCCATCTTCAACTCTTCAAACTCTCCTATCAGAGCTTGTATTCAGACTTGTCTAACGCGGTTGTCACCTTTATACACAACCTCCAATATCTCCCAGGCTTCCTTTGTTGATTTAACATTCACTATTTTTTCGAATCCTGACTCATCTACTGCATTGTAGAGAAAGTACAATATTGACCCATCTCTTGCACATGTTTTCTTCAATGTTGTCATCTGTGTCGTCTGATGTTCATCCTCATCAAGTTCAACGTACTTGTCTTCCACCATATCCCAAACGTCTTGGGATCTCAATAATGCCTTCATTTGTGGGCACCAATTATCATATTTGGTTTTTCTCGTCAATTGTGGCACACTCATACCATTGATAACATTTGTCATCTCTCTCACACAAAAAAAATCAAGCACTCACTTTTTCTCTCAGGATGTTTGACTCTCTCTTTTTTTCTCTCTCTCAGTACTCAGTTAAAAAAATCTCACGTTACACACACTCATATATTTTCCAAAAATTGAGTCTTGTATTTATTGATAATTAAAGAACTTTAAATAGCCGTGACATTTATAATATTACGAAATAAAAATAAAATCTGAAAATAAAATATCAACTATCTTACAAATAAAATATGTTTAATTTGTTATAAAATAATATTATACCTAGATAAACCGAAAATTATAACTAC
The DNA here is from genome assembly GCF_029865625.1 of Vigna umbellata. NCBI lineage: Eukaryota > Viridiplantae > Streptophyta > Magnoliopsida > Fabales > Fabaceae > Vigna > Vigna umbellata. Next base: position 23,666,205 of record NC_142170.1, read on the forward strand.
CTATTTCTATTTTATCTCTATCAAAATCAAACTAAATATTACTATATCCAAAACTAATAACAGAAAATTTAAACAAAAATTATTAATAAAACCTTAAAATTTAAGTTTATCTCAAGTAGAAGATGATGCAAATTGGGAAAGATGTAAAGAAGTGATACTCAAAAGAGAGTTGTTGCTTAAATATATAATTTTCTTTTGTATTATATAGTTTTTCCTAATTTATCAAAGTTTTTTTTTTATATATTTTGAAAGTTTAAAATTTTAATTTTTCATGAAATTATAAATAAATTTTATATAATTTTAAGTTTGATTATGCTTAATATTTAATTTATAACATTTTAATTAGTAAGATAGTTCTATTTAATTGGGATGTTACATAAATAAATAATATATATTTTTTTTAGAAAAAGTATTAAAAGAAGGACGAGTTTTGTTAAAGAAAACCTTATGAAAATAAAAGTTTGTAATAAGAGTAGTTTTTTTTTCCTTATAACTTAATATTAACCATTTTAGTAATTTCATTATTAGAGTGTGTTGGTTTCTAGAGAAAAAAAAAACATTTTTCAGTTTGCTCTTAAGGAAGTATTTGAGCGAAAAGTATAATCAATTAACATAATAAATACTGTAATTTTTTCAAGTAGAACTTTTAAAAGAAAGACGATTTTATTTTCTTTTTTTTTTATCAATGAAAACATTAAGAACTAGAGAGATAAAATTTTCTCATTTTTAATTTTTTGTTGAAAAATTTCCAAGTTTAAGTAAGTGATTAAAATCTGAACATTTTTCCTTTAATAAAAAATGTAAATAAGATTTTTTTTTATTAAAATACTTTTCTGGTTTTTATAATATAACATTGACCATAAGAAGGTATTGTTTCGGAGAGAAGAAACACACAGAAATATTGTATCAAAAATAAAGTTTAAAAAAATAAGATAATAAAAATATGTAAATCGCTCAACAAAAACCATTATACATAAGAAACTCTTTTTGGCAGCTGAAGAACTATTTGCTTGGAAAATATATAATCAATTAACATAATTATATTTTAATATAATCAATTAATTTTTTAATGTAATTATAATTATATTTCTATCATAATGTAATAAGTAATTAAAATAAATATATTATAATAATAAATAAATTCATTTTAATATATATTTATTTTGAATTATAATGTTTTATTCATTAAAAGTTAATAATAATTGTTTGTTTTAATTTTAATTTATATTGTAATTTTTTTAGAAATATTCTTTTAATATACATAAAATTTTTCCACTACACTAATTAATTAAATCACCTATAAATTTACCGTTCATTTCCTTTCATTTTTGACTATTTTATCTTCGATTCAAACCATCTATCCAATCACTTTTTCTTCCTTTTCTTTTTGTACTCACAAAACAGTAATTACCAGAATTCAAAATCTATTTTTCTATCTTCTGGTGAAATTGTGTGTAGTAATGTCAACTTTTACTGCTGATTAACTGTATAAAAAAATAATTACTCATTTAGTAATTTTTAAAAATTTTCTTATTTATTCCAAAACCTTCAACTTGACTTTGTTTAAAATATTTGAACCCAGTTTCCTTCTACCAACAAATAGAGTACTGTATGAAGTTAGGTATTGACAATTTTTTTTGCATAATTTCCATCACAGATTTATCAATTATATATATTCCTGAATAGTGGACTGCTTCAAAAATCAATTTTGGTAGATTTGAAAACCACCCTATTGGAAGATTTGACCGAGCAAGTACAGATCTGAATTTAATTTGTTCTAAAAATGAAAAATGAATGGATTCTACATGATTCTGGTACGGGAAAGATATTTAAAATATAAAATGTTGCAGGAGGCACACTCAAATTTTTGTTGGGACAAACTAGTCGAATATAATATAAAAGGTGTTTGTGTGTGTTCTTCCATCCTTAGCAACACTGGTAAGTTTTCTGTAATCTTACTTAGTAAGTACCCTTCAGATCTTTACCATTACGTCCTTTGCCATCTTCATATGCTGCCACTGACACAGTTTCTGACACTCACCACTTGCACTCTCTATCTTTGGCTCCAAAGATACACTCCAAACCCACAATGAGAAAGAACAAAACAGCCCCCACTTTATGTTTCACTTGCTATTTCTGAAACTGCCGACCCTTTTGACCAACTAGCTTTTGTTATTATTCTTCTTGCTGTTGCTGTTGTTACTGAGCCATGGAAATCATGGAAATGGAGGAATTTTTATGGGGTGGTGACATTGATGGGGATGTTCCTAAGGGGAACAGTGATGGTTTTGAAGGAAGCAGTGGAATGATTGGAAGTGGGTGTGGTTCATCTTTCTCTCTGGTTTTGGATAGGGAGAGAGGGGAGCTTGTGGAGGCTCCTGTGAAATTGGAGAGAAAAGGGGTGTCCACTGAGAGAACCACTGAAGCTTTGAAGAACCACAGCGAGGCAGAGAGGAGAAGGAGGGCAAGGATTAATGCACATCTTGATACTCTTCGCAGTGTCATTCCCGGTGCTATGAAGGTCTGTTCAACATTTTTTTTTTCAGGCATAATTTTTCTTTTCCTTTTCCTGTAAATGATTAGAAAGCATGTAAACCATTTGAATGTTTGTCAGAAAGGTAGTCATTTAATTGAATTGGGTCATGAAATTCAAGGGATGTGCAATAACGATCTGGTTAACTTTATCTGAATTTGGTTCATATCATGTTTGTAGTATTGCGTCATCTTCATTTGAGCTTTTAACCTTCTCTTCTGCTTCCATTACCATCTCAGAGTGTCCTGATGAAAAGTGTTGTTAGCTTGAATTTAATTGTTACTTTTGACTGTCAATGACTCGATTTGAGTTTTCTATCTAACTATGTGAACTTTAGTTTGATTTGAGAAGCTCAGATGTCAGTAGAAATAAACATGTTTCACTATTCATTCATTGTTTGAAAACTTGAGCTTCACTTTTGGACATGTAGATGGACAAAGCATCATTACTTGGTGAGGTTATCAGACATTTGAAAGAGCTGAAAAGGAATGCAGCACAGGCTTGTGAAGGTTTGATGATACCAAAGGACAATGATGAAATAAGTGTTGAAGAACAAGAGGGTGGGTTGAATGGTTTTCCTTATTCAATTAGAGCATCACTATGTTGTGAATATAAACCTGGCCTGTTGTCTGATATAAGACAAGCACTAGATTCTCTTCATCTTATGATAACAAGGGCAGATATTGCAACCTTAGAAGGCAGAATGAAGAATGTTTTTGTGATCATTAGCTGCAAAGAACACAACTTTGAAGATGCTTCATACCGTCAGTTTCTGGCTGGTTCTGTTCACCAAGCTCTTAGATCTGTGCTCAATAGATTTTCTGTTTCAGAGGACATTTTAGGAACCAGGAAAAGAAGAAGGATTTCTATATTCAGTTCTTCATCTTTGGAAGATTTCTTGTAACCTCCCTTTCCAAGTCTTAATGTGATGAGTGATAGCAGTAAGTTCTTCATGTACCATGTAGACTCATGTATACATACTCAAATGTTGTCCTTCCATGCTTTCTGATATGGACATGTACTTTTTGAGAAGACAAATCATGTGAAAATATAATGGGCATCTTTTTTGGGGTGTACAAAATGTTAAAGTTGCTTTGACAGATTGGTTGATGGTTAACTTATCAAAGTAACATCTTTTCATCCTTTGATCCACACAAACTGGAGTCTATGATATCAATTGGTATGAATTATCTTCATGAGAAGTATACAGCAAACAAATATAAAATGTTAGTTTGGAAAAAGTTGTTGATTTGGTCAAGGTTTGGCAATGGTTTCTACTAAGTCCCTATACCTTTTCTTCAAAAGAAAAATCAAGAAATGCTGCTGTGGAAGCTGAATTTTGACTGCAGGAAAAGAATGAGATGACTCTATGATTGAAAAACCCAAAATTATGAGTTGTGGTTATGAAAGGTTTTCAATTTTTTCTAATCAATTTTGATTTTTTTTCATGCAAATAAAGTATAAAGAACATTTAAAAGAGTTTCCATGAAGTATGGTTAAATTTATATTATCATATAAATACTGAGGTAAAACAATTAAGTAATTCCATTAAGTTTAGGCAAAAGGGTAACCAATGCCTTTATCAAGGCAACTTTTAACCACACCTTTAATGAACAAAAATGAATATTTCTAATAGGAATATTCTGCTTTGATTTCTTATGAGAGGGACTTAATAAGACTCTAATACAAGATTATTTTTCCTAGCTTTTCAATTTTAACAATTTTAGAGATTAAAATTCTTTTTTAAATCTAGAAAGTAAGCATAAGGCTGTTATTACAATTTTTTGAAAACAATAAAATAATGCGTATATTAACACTATAAAATCCACGTTGGAGCAAGAAGATATCACGTTTCTTCCAAACTCCACGTGGCGAGATAGCATACGCGAATGAGATTGTGTGGTAATGCAGAGCAAAGTCTTTCTGTTGGTGACAGTTGCACACACAACTTAGAAGCGACATGGCTCTCTCTTTGCCACTTCAGAACCTCTCCGCAGTCATCTCCGCCACCGGTAATGCCACAACGGCAGCATCTCGGCCTCCGAAGGGGCGGCGCTGGGAGGTTCACTCGGTGGCGTCCAATACAAGCGCCGCCGGCCCGCTGCAGTTCGGCGAGTACGAAGAAGGGAAGCTTGAGCGACCAAAGTGGACTGGGGAGACCCCTCTTTCTCGGCTGGTCAAAGCTATCATCTCCTTCAAGCCTTTGTACTTTGTTCTCAAGCTTGGTGCTAGAAGGGTTTTGATAAGGTTCTTCATTGCGCCTTCTTCCCTTTACTTCAACTTCGAATTTTGCATAATTACTTTGTAACTTTTTTATGCTCGAAAGGTGTGTACTTGACGGTTGATCATGTTTGAAGATTTGGATATACATTTGTACTCGTTTAGGAACTTTTTGCTGCAGAGTAAATTCTATTAATCGAAGCATTATATGGTATTGTGTTAATCAACATTTTGCCAATTGTAGATGATTTAAAACATTTGAGAATAAGAATAAAGAGGATTTCTCGCTACTTGTTCTTTCACACACACCTCCAAATACACTCATCTGTCTGCATTCGTATAATCGTTGTATTGTGTCAGCTTTTGACGTTTAAAAGGGTCTGGCTACTAGTTTGATGCATGTTACCAAATCCGTTTTGCAGGAAAAAGAGTTTGGTTGTTATGTTACATTATTGAACTAATATTTGATTGGTGTGTCTCTTAGAATTTAGGTTTGACTCTAACACAATCCCGCAAAATCAATCAACTTATAAGATTAGAGTTGTCTCACTTGTACATTATAATTTACTATATCTCTAGGTTTTTCATCACCCTCTCACTTTGAGAATGGGAATAAGGATGACATTTGTAGGACTCGACAATTGTGAGTGGGTTGTGGAATTGTGTTCATGTGTCTAACTTGGTCATATCTCTACACAATAAGGGATGTGCAATTGTGTCTGTTATTGAGAGATTTTCTTCAAAGGACCATGAACAACCCAAATGAACTTGACACCACATTCTTTTTAAAACCTTTATACATTAGGGTTATGGGTTCTTCTAGCTTGTCCCATAATGTATATCTCTTCCATATTATTATGTTGTCATGACTCATTTTGTGAACTTCATCTCCCGCAGTATGGAGCAACGGTAATAATGTAATGTACATATACTTAATGTAATCCCAATTCTGATATTAATAGAAATACAGTCATTCTGCTCCCAAGCACGTGGCCACATTTTTGAACTTCGTTAAATTACTGTCTTTGTGTGTGTGCCTTCTTATTCTACTGTTTTAGAATCCAGTTGCTATTGGTTACATGACGAAATGAAGATGTGATAAGCATCGTTTTGTTGGGAAGTGAGTGTATTTTTTCAATGTGAATGCACAGTACAGCTGAGAAGAACAACATACCTTGGACGAAGATGGCGAAAGAGATTTTAGAGTCAGAAGTGTATAGGGAGATGGACATCATTCAAAACCAGTCTTTAGTGTACCCTGATTGTAAGTTTGTGACTATCTAGGTTTTACATTATGTTACCCTTCTATTCATCGTTGTCTTTACTCTTGCATATCATTGAAAAGGATGGAATGCCTTCAATCACATTACAGATTATTTGAATCCATTCCATGCATACGAGGAGGGCAATCTTACATGGCTGGTATGTGATAATTCTGAATTTTCCCATTTGTCAATTGATGGCTTAATTTGGTCACTTCTTTCTTGATAATCAGACAATACTTAACAAGTTCCTGTTTGGTCGGTGGGTTGGTTGTGCTTGTTTCTCCCAGCACTTCTTTTTATGACGTACACATTGTGTGCGACTTTCGTTTATTTCATTAATTCAAATTTATTAGTATTGAAGCCATGATTAATATTTTTCATTCATGAAATGTAGACATGGCAGAAACACCTCAAATTTTATTCTAATTATAGATAAGTTGTGTCAGAAGTTCCACTTTATTGTTGTAAATATACCACTGTGCCTTCTGACCTGACATATCCATCCAAGCTATGCATGTAACTTTTCTTAAATGTTAGGATACATAAATTAATATCATCTTATTGAAGAAGCTTAATGCATTTCATATTCTTATTTTCTTTCCCTACAAGTATTAACGAAGATATTTATCCAAACAAGACCATATTTGACAACTTTTTGTTGGCAAATTTTCTTTTGGCCAGAGCTATTGAACCTCAATAACATGTTTTGGCTAAAGCATGTGTATGATCTGTAGGTTGTCATATTTGCAGATGGTCAACTTTAGTGGCTCTTGTGAACATTAGTATCTATTAATGCGCTCTATTGACTAAAATCGTGTAATTTTCCGATGTATTTATGTTATTTAGAAATTGTTAAAGTCTAAGGTGTCTTGGACTTGCTCGTTTGTTAAGCAGGCAATCATATGGATGGAAATGTAATAGTAATTTCCAAACGAAAAAAAAAAAGAAGCATTTTATTATAAAATCTGGATTCAAATATTATAGGCCGCAGCAGAAGCAGAGGCTGCTACAATGTCAATGGTTAGACGAGTAGTTCCAAATGCTTCCTCATTGGACGAAGCAAATCAAGTACTGCGCGGGAATTGGCTTCTTGCAATTGAACAACACCATATACAGTATTCAGAATCATCTGTGATTAATGACATTCTAGATATTGGATGCTCTGTCGGTGTAAGCACAAAATATCTTGCAGACAAGTTCCCCACAGCCAATGTCACAGTGAGTGAGTTTTTAATGGATGTCTGAATTTGCTTTCTTAATACTATAAAATCATTCTTTTCGAACTTGGATTTACTGAGAATAAAAGTGTTATACATGGTACTGATGTACTTTGTGATTAATATTTTTGTTCCAGGGGCTAGATCTGTCACCGTATTTTCTAGCTGTGGCTCAGCATAAAGAAAAGACTGCAATGCCCAGGAAAACTCCTCTAAGATGGATACATGCAAATGGGGAAGACACGGGCTTGCCTTCTAAATCATTCGACCTTGTTTCTCTTGCCTTTGTGGTATGATTTTTCTTTTCCTCTTCAGTCCTTTAAAGTTTGACCAAAAAGGGTTGGGTCTAGAGAAATTAACTAGTTTGTTCTCATAAAATAGTGAACTACTGTTCAGATCCTTACCGGAGAAGTACTACCATTTATTGTCTGATCATATGTTGGGCAAGATTTATACTTGACAGAAACCTACCAAAAAAGGGTAACTTTTTACATCAATAGGGTAGGTTTACCCCATAATTACGAAAATGGGCAGTTAACTGGGAATTTATGAGGCAGGAGGCGACTTCTAAAGGGAAGTAGTATGGAATGAAGACGGTTTTTTCACGAAATCAGAAAAAGGGAAAGTCGTCATGTATGATAACAACTTTTTTGCAAAACTTTTTTAATTGAAGTCATTATGTATTATAACAACTTACAATTTCATTGAGAAAAAATGAAATCGTTAGGTGTAATTGTAATAATGACTTCCAATTGAAGTGAAATCATTAAGGAGATGAGTTTTCATTTCCTTTCCGATCCTCGAGTTTAACAGTATTGGTTAGCATAACTGGGGATGATTTCAGATCAATTGAAAATCATTATTACATCTAATGATTTCATTTTCATCTAATGAAATTGGAATATATAACGACTTCAGTTCAAAAATTTGCAAAGAAGTCGTTATCATATATGACGGCTTTCTCTTTTTCTGATTTCGTGAAGCAGCTTCATTCGATATGAATTCACTTTAAAGTCGTCTTAGGTCATAATGACTTGCCCTGTCTTGTAAATTCCCAGTCAACCGCCCATTTTCGTAAGTACTGGGTAAAACTATCCATTGATGTAAAAAAACCCAAAAAAGGTTTAAGAAAATGTACTATTTTTCTATATATATAAATATTTTATCTCAATCTAGTCAACATAAAATGAGAATACAGAAATCCCTTTGTTCAGTTGAACATGATTTCTTGAAATGTGATATGATTTTTCTTCAATCAAAGGCCTGAAAGGCATACAAATTTTTTTTAAGACTCACATAACTGAATCGTTGAATTCTACCAAGAGACTAATATTTTTCAGTGTTCTTGCATTAAATCAGTTGTGAATTTCCAGTTTCATATCCCATGACAGTTACTAGAAGAACAGATAGGTTGCTCGAATAATATTTGGAAAAATTACTAGTGGATTTTAATATCTGGAATCCGTGACCATATGCAGCTTCATGAATGTCCTACAAGAGCTATAGTCAATATAGTGAGGGAAGCTTTTCGTCTCCTTCGGCCTGGAGGCACACTAGCTTTGACAGATTTGTCGGTATATAATGTCATGATTACAATTTTCCTTTTGGTCCATTTCCCTTTTGGTTTCATGCCCCCTATAACAAATGCTCATATTATTGTTTCTGCCTTCTGTAGCTGAAGTCAAAGGTTCTTCAGGTACTGTATTACTTTTATGCCCAATTTTCTTTTGTAATCTTTACATAAATATTCTGTAGGCTAAAATACACTTTCGGTTTCTCCTCTTAATTTTTTATTTTAGTTCGGTCTATTAAGTTTAAAAGGATCCACTTTGATTCTTTAGAGTGTATGTTAGACTAAATTAATCCTTCAATCAGTTTTCTCTTAATTTTAACTGATGGACCATCCCTTTGCCATATGTTATTTCGTTGACCAAAGTAGTGTTGTAAATTAGTCAAAGAACCAAAGGGATGCTTAAAGAGACCGAAGTGAAACTTTTTAAGCTATGAAAAAAATAAAAAAAATAAGATGAACCAAAAAGACATTATATTTGCTATGGCCTTTTTGTTTAACTGTGCTAGACCTATGAGTATTAACAAGTAAAATATGCGTAAATGAGATAAAGAGCAGCACAAAGTACCTTTGGGGACTGCTTGATCTTGGTATTTAATTCTAGGTTAATTTTCTTGGAAAATTTGGTCATCCTTGACTCATGATTAACTTAGTAGTACATGTACATTGTTGTCCATGTAGGAACATCATCTAACATGTTCTTCCCCTTGCTCTCTCTCTTATAGGAATTGTCTCCTGTCCTGTTTACACTGCTCAAGAGCACAGAGCCTTTCATGGACGAGTATGTCTTGACTGATATGGAAGAAACACTGAGGGAAGCTGGTTTTGTGAACATAACATCAATTCTTACAGACCCCAAACACGTCACAGTTACAGCAACGGTGCCTCAATGAAACATCACATCTTGAAATTCTTTTTATTTTCATTTTGCTTGGTACACAAACATCTTCTTGGGTTTGGCATCAAGCACGTTAGCACTTGGTAGACGTATTTCCAAATTAATAGTGTGGTCCAAAATTTTTTAGTTATGTATCAATGTGCCACGGTCTGTTGTTATTATCATTTGGTTTTGTATAGTATCCCAAGATCTGGTGCAACATAAATTCCTTTCAACATAAGCATGAATATCCATTACCAAAGATGTACTATTGTCCTTTTCTTGAAGCACCGATCAATTACTGTCGTGTCCTTCTTATTTGGGTTTTGCCAATCTCTTCTCTTTTTCTTTGTTTGCTTGCGCTCTTCTGATTGTAAACGTTGAAGGAAAAGTAAGCATAGATAACAAGACAATAGTTAAAGGTACAAGATGTAATTTTATCTTTATAACTTTGTTTTCAGTTCTTTTTGGTTGCCATTTCAGTACAAAAAGGAGTTTTTTTGAGAGCACAGATACTTTTTTCTTATGAAAATACGACTTTTTTTTCTATAACTGGTAAAAGGCTACGCACTTAATTATTTGTGAAGCAAGTAAAAAAGTTAAGCTAACTTTCTACTTCGAACATATAAATTGATGTAAGAGGAGCAAGAAAGGGAGAGAAAGAAAAGGAGTAATAAAATGAAGAGAAAATAAAGTAAATGAGGAAATGTAACATAAATGTATAGATATACTATTAGAATTAGAATCTATTAGAAAACTAAGATCATTCTTCATATAACTTTTTTAATCTCCCATGACAGTAGACTTTTTAAAGAAATTATAATTTTCTCGTATTTTTATCGAAATTGTCGAATTTCAATGCCGGTAGATAACTTTGTTACTAACTTCTTTTTATTCAAGGATGATTATTTCTATTTTCAAAATCATCTATCTGAATAACAAATATATTATACTCAGAACCGTTCCACCAGATTCCATGCATATCGCAAACAGAACTCAATGCAACGATTAAAACCTTAACTTTCTCTCTCACAATTATTATATATAAATATAAAATCAGATTATCCAAATGAACATAGGAATATAATAGGAAGATGACGTGTATGTTAGGAATGAAGAGCATGTACACGTGTGCAAAGTAGGGTTGTCAGGAGCTGAATCTTTAGTGTGTACGTTTCCTTATTCTGTTCCTCCTCGTACACTTCTTCACAAAACTAACAAATCCTCCCAAGTTTATCGAACTGCTCCCAAGCTTTTCGTATTCGAATCTTCTTTTTCATTTTTGTCCCTTTGGAAAGCAACGGAATTGGCGAATTGGGGTGTCACATGACTCATCCTGCAAGTGGTTCATGAAATTTTTTTCTTCTTTGCTCTTCGTAGAACAGGTATTCTCTTACCCTTTTCATGATCGAATATGTTACTACTGAATTCGCTCCTCATGCTCAACATGGGTTTTTTGTTTTCTGAACGAAAGCTCGTTCCTTTTTTAGCAGTTGTTAGGTAGTTGTTGTTATGGCGTTAAATAAACCCTCTTACTTTTTTTTATTCTTTTGACATAATTTGCTGTGTGCGTATCTTTTTGTTTTTAATTTGGTTATTAGTTTTTTCTGAGGCAAATTTATTCTCTTGACTTGCTTTAGTGGTAGTCTATGGTAAATTGATCAATGAAAGTTAAAGCTCAATTATATGTGAGTCTGTGTGTGTGTGTTTAGATTATCTCTCTGTGGTGATTGGGAAAAGAGGCTAGTAGGGTTTGAGCTAGAAGCTGCAGATTGTTTTCGACAATGAAGTTAAACATTCAGGGTTATGTGTGGGGAATTACTTGAAGTTCTAGTATGTTTTAGAAGATAAAGTTATAGGGTGGTCCCCTTGTTGGCAGGTTGTCTAATTGGACAATATAAGTTGTATTTTAAAGTTTAGATTTATTAGATAAGGACATGTGTGAATGGTTTTTCATTATTATATAGGCTGTTGGATGGATGCTTATTAAATATAATTGTGCTATTGGCTGGAATATATCTGCAATTCATGTTACATGTTTGTTATTATAATGAATGAATGGCACTTCCCGATCAATTTAGTCTCTCTGTTGAGAGTATGTTCTTTCTTCTTTATTGCAGATAATTGAGTACAACCACCTTGGAGTTGAGACAAGAGTAATTGCAAACTTGCTATAATCAGACAATATCAGGACAATTTGCTATTCCAGAAAGGATATTATGATCACTATGGATGTAAAAGGCATAACATGGGTTGGAAATATGTACCAGAAATTTGAGAATATGTTCCTTGAAGCAGAAGACGTGATATACCAGGTGTGTCTTCGTTGTCACTTGATTGAATACCTAAACTTTTATGTTTTGCTTTGACCATTGTCACCAGTAAAGTTGTATCTCCTTTGTTGCTATTTTGTATGACTTATTAGCAACTGTAGTGTAGTTAAAGGTGAATGGAAAGGGATCGGTGTCTCTTGCTGTTGAAGTGCATACCTTTAATAGGCATGAATGCATGCATTTCCTGTTATGATTAGTAAAATATTAAATGATCAACGTGATATGAGAAAAACTACAGCTTAGGATTTTGTAGATTGAACATATCTTATATATTTTAGAGTGAATGATTGCCATGACTAATATATAAGAAAAATCAGTGCAAACTAGAAGCATTTTACTGATTGTGTTCTTTCCAAAGCTTACGCTATTTCTTTTTGTATGATATGCCCTCTTTTGACACATATTGCCTGCATCAGAAACCCCTAGGATTTTGCAGGTTCCTTTCTCCTTTGACTCCCTTGATCTTACATGAGTGTTGAATGCAACTATACTTATATTTGTCTTGTTATCTGTGATAATATTTCTGAAAGGGTTTCTGCTTATGTTCTCAATTTTTTAACAGTGATGGGTTAAACTGTTCTGAGACAGATAGTTCCCTACCCTGCTGTTAAAATACATTCTCACCAGATACTATATTCTTATATTTTTTTTGTTCATTGGGTATAGGATACAGTTAAGTACATAGAGGATCAAATGCAGGCTGTCAGAGAAAGTGTTAAAAAATTATATTCAGATATTATGGAAGATTTACTTCCCTCAAATGAAAAGGTAGGCATTGAATTGTCTATAGATAAGCATGCTGAAGCTGGGCTCTGTAAGAAGCCATTTCAAGTTTCTAACGAAAGACATGTAAAAACTGATACCAAGCAATCAACTGAGGATTCAAGGATTGATCATGGTGTTGATAATGTTGCCACACTTACTACTGCATATGATGGAACTTCTAAGGCCGATGCTTTGTTCATGCCATCTTTGAGAAGTTCCATTAGTTCACCTTCAAGACAATTTGTTGGAAGAATGGATGTTAAATCAAACCTTCCAGTAAATGATAAAATGGCTGCAACCAAGATAATTGATGAAACCACTTTGGCTGAAACCACTTTGGCAGGAACAATTGCAAGCATAACATCACAATCTTGTGAGACCTCAAACCAAAACCAAATCCAGAATCATGGAGTGGCATGGATTTACTTTGAAACATACTTTTCTGATGGAATTGAAAATGATAGTACCACACAGTGCCCCAATTATCCGGTGTTAGTTAAATCAGCTGGAGAGAAAAAAATTGATACAATTTCTTCCTCTCATGTCTCATTTGAAGAGCCAGTTGGTGAGTACTTAAGTATCTCTTGGTTATAGTTTCAAAATTGTAGTAATCGTTTAGGTTGATCACTTTTTATTTCTGATATTTTTTGTTTGGTAAGTATGTAGTTTCTCTGGTAGGTTTCTCATGGATAGAACACTGCAGTCCTATGATTTACTTATAATAAGGGCTTCTATCTCAAATACAGATCATTCTGTGTAGTTACTGAATTTAGACGTTGACTGGTATCACTCTGAAGAGCTTACACTGTAGGTATTAACATGACATATTCGAATATTCTAATTGGTTTCAACCTATGGACATTTTGGTTGAAGTTGAATTTGAGGAACTGTATCATGGTACAGGTTGGCTTTTCTTATGTTAAACGAAAATATGTTTGATATTTCACCTCTTGGCTGTATTTGAGAGGTCGGAACAATTCCATTGAAAGAATTTCTTTTAATCTTCAAGTATAAGATCCACTCTTGATCTACAGTATATGATGAAAAAACATAGGCACAAACCATGATTTGCATAGCCTTTTCCATCTATTGCTTCATGTTACTTTGTCAAAGAGCTATATATTCATATTTTTTTTCCTTAACAGTTGAAGCCTAGTGGTTGAAAAAGGAACATTGCGTTAGGTTGTAGGAATTAGGAGTGTGTGACATGGGATTTGTTTAGTTTATTTTGAGGAATGTATCATCTTTCTTTATCTTCAAGCCAGGATCAACTTAAAAATTTTGCAGTAACCATCCTTAAATAGTTAAATTTACTTAGATCTTTTATGGATTTGATTCTTTCCCCTTTGGTGGGTTCTAGATAGATAACTATCCAACAACTGAAAAATTTATGGTTCATGGAAGCTAATCATAAACCTTTACTAGGGCAAAAATGCTAGTCGCACTTGATCAATTAAATTACCAGGCTATTGAATTAGTTCATTTATTTTCTTTAATGACACTGGTGACTTTCCTAATTTTCTTTCACAAACTTTTTCAGTTTTACCGGTTGGTTGTATATACTTTCACTATATAGAAACTTTATGACAATCATCGTCTCCCATTCGAGAATCTTGCCCATTTCTTTACATTTCTTGCCCAAGGTTCCTTGACATTCATGTGTTATAGCCAATTCATTAGTGGCTGAAAAAATGTTTTATCTACTCCATTTCTTGTCTTGAATGGATTTTCCCTTTCACTAAACAACTCTGCTTGCTTTAGAGAACATGTGGAGAACTAGTAGCACATCCATGAACAAAACATTATTTCTAACAGCAAAATTTTCTGATTGCAATAATTAGTGAAGTCTAGTGAAGTCACTCAGATACCTGTTCTCAGTGAGTATAATTAGGCTATATTCCATATCTCAGACATGCTGAGGAATACATAAGCGGATAGATGGGTTAAGTCTTTTTGTTGTTTGTTGGTGTGAATTCTGATGTCACGGTAACTTCATACATTCTGTTATGTAAGAGATTAAAAACCAGTTTCAGTGTAACAAAGGTTGATGGTTTGGTACTGTTTTAGAACAAGGCCATTGTTTAATGCAACAAGATCATCTGAAGCTTGAGGAATCTTGTATAATGGTGGATGGAGATGAAATTCAATTACCTCCCAAAGCAAGTGGTAATTTGAATACTCACAAGGTACCACACTCAACTTCCCCCCTCCTCTTTATTTGATACATGTTCACACTCAACTCTAACTAAAATATTTTTCCATTTTAAGAAAAAATCGCGGCAACCCTTTTCTTTGTCCAAGAAATCTGCAAGAAAGCAAGAATATAAGGAGCTTGCAGCATGGCATCTGAACAGTGAAAAAGGAAAGGGAGATTGCATGGAGAATTTTGATCCAACTTTACCACAGGATCACAAGAAATCACTTCTGCGTAGTATATCTGAATCTGAGTGGGAGTTTCTCTAACTCTAACACCAGTATGATTAAATTGTGTGGATACAATCTCGGCCAATGCTGCTACTTTGGATTCACTCATTAGTCCTTGTGGAGATTTAAGATGTTGAAATGATTTAAGTTCATACAATATTTTATGCTATCCAACCTTTTTCTTTTTGCTGCTCACAGAAAAGGGAAAAGGAGAAGCTGTAATTAGGCCATTCAGATGAGAACCTCGAATAAAATATGTGAAACTGCTATCTATTTTATGAATGCTGAACATTTTTATGTACATATTCTCCACTGACTGCCATAATCAATTGCTCATCCTTTCTGCATAATTTCATGATCCTGAAATATCTCTTGAAGTGATAATCAGAAGTAGTTCCCATCAACATGAGACTTTTGGTGGCTCTTGAATGATGGCTTTGTGAATTGCGATGCAAAAAAACTCCACTGGAACTTTGAGTCTGATTCTTGTCTAAACTCATTGGTGGAGAAAACACTCAAATTTTGAACAAAAAGGGTACATTATTTCTTATTAATACAGCATTTTAAGTTCTGAATCTCAAGAGCTGATTATATTGATTTTTTTCAAAGACTAAAGTAGCTTGTGTTTAAGGATTAATATGATTAATGTTCGTGGTAATGTAGAATTTTAGTATTATTAACAAGAGTAACATGTTCATTGCCAAAATTTTTATAGACGAATTTAAGGTTTCACTTGATGTTTTAGATTGGTTGAATAATTCTTTCGGTTTCTCTTTTATTCTGCAGTTTGATTTTCTGAATTTTAAAATAGAAGCGTATCTTGCTAGACAAAATTGTTTTTTCATCTATTTGTTACTGACTTATTCAACTTGTTGATATGAGATAAACTGTAAAAAATGTCATATAATATAGATATTCATTACATTAATTAAAATCAACATTATTACCACAAAAACTTGATGAAAAAATCAATTTCATCTATCAGTGACATTTTAATATTAAAAGTGAAACTTTTTAAATTTAGGAAATCAAACTGAAATAAAAATAACTAAAATATTTAAAGTGTATTTTTGTTCTTTTAGAATAGCCTTGAATTTGGTTGGCTTAGAGAAAACTGTAGTGTTGCATTTCTTCATGTACCTCCATAATGTCAACTTACACTCCCATTAATTTTTGTATTCTGAAATATAACATTTTGTATTATATATTATATATTCTAGAATATAAATAAAAAATATATTATAAATTATATAGTTTTAAATACAAAAAAAATGTATTTTAAATAAAAAATTCAATAATATAAAATAAAAAATATATAATATAAATTTTATTTTTTACTTATATATTTCGAAATATAAAAAATTATGAAGGTAAAGGAAGAAATGTAAAGAAGTAGAAATTGCCATTGTAATGAGTAATGTTTTCCAAAAGTTTATTACAAAATCTTAGAATTGGAGGACTTTCATAGAGGTGCCTTGGCTCCAATTATTTTTTTTATATTTATATAAACTAATATATAATTTAAACATTTTTTTAGTTTTAATATATTTGGTAATCTTAACAAATTTTATACATCAATATAAAGATTTTAACTCTCTTAAAATATTAGTTAAAGTTCGTCACTAATGGGAAGTATTATGTGAACATTAAAATGGTTTATTATTAGTCATTATCCTAATTTATCTTCTTAGAGTAATTTCTACTTTCATCCTCATAATATACAAAAAAAATTAACCAATAAAAATCTGTTTAAAAACATATTTAAGCCACTACAATATATAAAAAAAATATAAGATTATTTGAAAAGATTTAAAAAAAATTGGTGCAAGAAATTATAGATTCAACTTCTCTAATTAACAAAACTATCAACTAATATTTCCTAATAAAAAAACAAATCATCATAGCCATATCTTTTAAACTTCTGACCAAATTGTTTGAAAAGCACAACTCAGAATCTAAAAAAAGAACCCTATAAGTAACCCTTAGATGAGCTACCTAAAAGCAATTCATTCATTGAGAGAGACAAGAGCATAAACAAGTCATGCTAATAATTTATGCCAGCTATGAACAATTCATTCAATCTAGGTTACATTAATTAGTTGATTAATAGAAACAAATAATACAAGTATAATAAATACTATACTATAGTAGCTACTTTCTTTTTCCATTCCAAATAGCAATTCCTAGTAACAATTAAGTAAGGCATTAACTAACTGTTGTCTCCTTATTCATGAACTTCCAGCTCAACCTAAGAACTTCATATCTATGGTGTAGTGTTATTCACCGACACTTTGATAATATAAGCGTTGGGAAAAATAAAAAAATAGTAATAGAATGAGTACCACAACTTCATAAATAATTGACTAAACTTTTGGGACCCTTTTGTTTATTACCTATAGTGCCATACAAAATATATCTTACATTAATGTTTCTGTCTACTGAAAATAAAACACCTGCTTTGAGATCAAGTAAGGGATCTTCATATTTTTTGTTGGCTTAAATTAAAAATCAAGTATTACAATTGCAAGTGTATGAAAATCCAAAATATAGCTATTGTTTATCTTTCGGACCATCTTAGTTGGTGTTTTCTTTATAGGATTAAATATATTTTTGAAAATTTTATTTTATCTTTAAATTAATATTTATTTATTTTATCCTATATTTTATAAAAGTAATGTAAAATGTCATTTTTAACAAATGAATGATACATTCGTTATATGATAAATTAAGTGTTACAGTAGATTATAATATAATTTTTACATTTATATTACTTTTTATAAAATATAGGTATTAAATAAATATATATTTAGTTTATGGATGAAATATAATCTTTTTAAATGGTTTAGAAAGAAACAAAAATATTTGTCATTTTTATATCATATTTTGTTTGAGTCATGTTGAAGAAATAAAAAATTAGGCTTGCAAAATACATTAAAGGTGTGTTTGGATTTCATTTAGAATACTAAAAGTAATTTTTGGTTTGCATGGACCAGAGTTAAATATGATTTCAGTATCTGAATTTTGATGTGAAATTAGAATTCATCTTTATTCAAAATTTTAATATATTTTTATCCTCAAACTTTAAAAATAATCAAACTTTTAAAAATAAATAGATGTAGTCACATTAACCTAACTATATTAAATTTTGTTGATGTATCAAATACGTTTTAAACTATTATTTAAGTTATCTACTTTCTTTAATATGTTCTTATTTCATTATCAGCTGGAAAATGTGTTCGATATAACAAAAAATTTAATACAATTAGATTAAAAAGACTATAGTCATTCATTTTTAAAATTTAAAAACCCAAATGTCTCAAAATTTCAAACAAAAATAAATTTCAATTTTAGTTTAAAATTTAGAAAATAAAAACACATTTAATATATAAATATGCTTAACATTTTTTTCAGATCCAACTAAAAGTAAAATTAATTTCAAACAACAACTAGCTTTACAGTTAATTTGAATCAGTTTTGTCCTTTTCAAATTCAACTCAACTTAATTTTACATCTAAAATATAAATAATATAAATTGATATGTTCAAACCATTTAATGTTGACTGTTTTTTAAGATATAATTAAAAATAAAATTCATATCAATCTTTTGACTTAAAATCTAAAATGAAATACTTTTTCGAGTTGAATTTCTTTGGAGAGGTGGGGAGAAAGAATTGAGAGAGCTACGCGACCTAGACCGATCGGTGTGAGAGTGGCTAAGTGGCGTGACCGATCAATATCAGTGTATGATCGAACAGTCTGAACGAAATGAAAACAAACAGAGAGATGAAACTAAATTGAATATTATTGCGTTGTAAAGCGTTATCAAGTGTTGTCTAATACACTGGAGTTTGTCATGTATTTAAACACATCATGAGAATGTAAACTACATCAGAATTAACAGAATAAACTGAATTTTGAAATGTGACAATTGGAGGCTTGAGTTATATTCCTAACACTCTCCCTTAATTCAAGCCTTAAGAGATATAACCCCTATCTCCTTTTTCAGATACTCAAATTTGTCAATCTTGAGTGTTTTTGTGAAAAGATTCGCCCACTGTCGTTCACTCTTGTAGTAGGTTAATTGTATCTTCCCTTTGTTCATCATGTCTCTTAGGAAGTGATACTTTACTTCTATGTGTTTGCTCCTGCCATGACTCAAAGGGTTTCTTGCTAAATTTATGGCAGATGTGTTATCCATTCTCAATTGCACTAGACTCTCCCTTAGTAACTTTACTTTTCTTAACAATT
This sequence comes from Vigna umbellata, assembly GCF_029865625.1. Lineage (NCBI taxonomy): Eukaryota > Viridiplantae > Streptophyta > Magnoliopsida > Fabales > Fabaceae > Vigna > Vigna umbellata. The sequence continues at coordinate 23,685,657 of NC_142170.1, forward strand.
CCATAAGCCAAACTCCTTGGCATGCGGCATAACATCCGGCTGTGTATTCAGCTTCACAGCTTGACATGGCAACAACCGGCTGCTTTTTGGAGCACCATGAGATAGGTGCTTCATTTATGAAGAAGATGTACCCGGACATACTCTTCCTTTCCACAGGATCCCCACCATAATCTAAGTCAGCATAACCAACGAGCTTCAATTCATCTTTTTGTCTTCCAACTCGAAACAATATTCCACGATCGGATGTCCCTTTGATATACCTCAAAATTCGTTTGGCAGCAAGCATGTGGCTCTTCTTTGGTTGGCTCATGAACCTACTGACTAGTCCAACACTGAACACCAAAATACGGTATCTTGTTGCACATAAATAGTAGTGATCCAACTATTTGTTTATATGTTGTTTCATTCACCTCCTCTTCGGCCTCATCTTTCCTTAATTTGACGTTGACCTCTAAAGGACTTTTAACTGAGTTGCATGAAGTCATTTTAAACCGTTTGAGAAGCTCTCCCACATACTTCTGCTGATGCATGACAAGACCGGCAACAGTTTGAGTAAATTCCATTCCTAAAAAGTACTTCAGCTTTCCAAGGTCGATCATCTCGAACTCGGCTTCCATCGTCCTCTTAAACTCATCTATCTCTTCCAAGTTTGATCTTGTTATCAATAAGTCATCAACATATAAACATACTATTATTAGGTCTTTACCTGGACTGCCTTTTACGTACAATCCATGTTCTAAAGCACATCTTTCAAAATTGTGTTTGATGAAGAAGGCATCAATTCTCTTGTTCCAAGCTCTTGGTGCTTGTCTCAAGCCGTACAAAGCCTTCTGGAGTCTATACACTTTATACTCCTTGCCCTTTTCATTAAAACCTAGAGGCTGTTGAATGTAAACCTCCTTCTCCAAGGGTCCGTGTAAGAAGGCTGATTTGACATCAAGTTGAAACAATGGTCATTCCCTTGCGCGGGACATTGCTACCACTAACCGAACGGTCTCCAACCTTGCAACTGGTGCGAAGACCTCATCAAAGTCTACTCCTCGCCATTGAAGAAACTCTTTAGCCACAAGTCTCGCCTTGTGTTTTGAGATTGTCCCGTCCAAATTCATCTTCTTTTTGAAGATCCACTTTACTCCAATGTAGTGCTTTCCAGCTGGAAGATCAACCACTTTCCATGTTTCATTTTTTTCTATGGATCTGAGCTCTTCTATTATGACATTCTTCCAAACCGGTTGTTGTAGAGCCTCATCCTCGTTCACTGGCTCTACCTCGGCCATCAACGCTATGTGAACAAGATCTCCCTCATCATTAATTCCTGCATCAGAGTAAATTTCGTAATCTGCAAACCTTGGTGGTATTGTAGTTTGTCTGTGTGGCCTCTGAGCGGTTGTTGAATCAGCATTGCTCCTAGTGAAATCAGAACTCTTGTGTGCTTCTACCGATCGGTGTAGAAGATTTCTGTCATTTGGTTCAGAAGTCTCCTACCGTTCGGTCAACAAGTCTTCGTGTCATTCGGTCAACAAGTCTCATGTCGGCTTCTGCGGGATGGTTTGTCTGTGATTCCAGTCCCATTTTTCATCCTCAAGTACAATCACATCTTTGTTCAGCATCATCTTTTCTTTGATTGGGTTGTAGAGCTTGTATGTGTCAGTTGGGTGATATCCAACAAATATCATAGCTTCCCCTTTATCTTGTAGTTTCGATCGTTTTTCATCTGCTACATGACAAAAAGCAAGAGATCCGAACACTTTAAAGTAATGAACCGAAGGTTTATTAGCTTACCATGCTTCCAGTGGTACCTTCCCTTCAAGTCGTCTAGTGGACACCTATTAAGGATGTGAACAACTGTCGAGACAACCTCTGCCCAGAAGCTTTGTGGCATGCTCTTCTCCTTTATGAGACACCTAGCCATGCTCTTTTCTGGTAGACCATTATATTGGGGTGTGTACGGTGCTGTCACCTCAAGTGCAATTCGACTATTCTGACAATATTTTTCGAATGCATGTGAAGTATATTCTCCCCCTCCATCAGTTTTGAGGACTTTTACCTATTTTCCACTCTCTCTTTCTACACAGGTTTTAAACTTCTTGAATACTTCTAACGCTTCATTCTTCATCTTAATGATGTATACCCATAGCATCCTACTATATTCATCAACAAACATGATAAAGTATATGTTCCCGACCAATGAGAGTACACCGAACGATCCACATATATCTGAATTCACGACTTATAGGCATTCTTTTTATCTCATATGCACTTGTGACTGGAATGGTCTTCGGGTCTGTTTTCCTGTTAAACAAAATTCACAAGTATTATTAGGAAGTGAGACGTTCGGTATACCTGTCACCAATGCCTTCTCTCCAAGTTGCTGAAGATCGTTAAAGTTCAGGTGACCGAACTGTAGATGCCACTTCTAGCTTTCTTCCTCCTTCACGGTAGTCAAACATCGTAGATTCTGTACTGCATCCAAGATGGCTTGGAACATTCGGTTCTTTGAGATCTTGTTTGTCAAGATCAACTTCCTGTTGTTGTCGAACAGTTCGACTCGGTCATGATTCCCCATGATCACAGTGTACCCTTTCTCTACCAATTGTCCAATGTTGAGTAGGTTGCACTTCATTTTTGGGACCAGTAGTACATTGACGATGATAGCATGTGATCCATTCCTCCGTTTAATGATCACATATCCCACTCCTTCAACCTTCAGAGCACTATCATCTGCAAATTTCACTTTACTTTTCCTTATTTCATCAAGGTTTATTAGTCATTCTTTATTACATGTCATATGATTGGAACAACCAGAATCAAGGTACCAAGACTTAACTTGAGACCGTGCGGATTCAGCAATGGTCGTTACCATTAATGTTAAAGGCTCTCAGTCTGAGTCTTCCTGGGCTAGATATGTTTCCTTATTCTGATACTTCTTCTTCTGCTTTCCTTTGATGGAAAGACATTCATATGCATAATGCCCCAGTTTGTGGCAATTAAAACATTTAATGTTTTTCTTGTCTTTCTTCTTTAGATGTTTCTTAGATCTGCCTTTTTCTTCCACCGAATCAGATTTCTCATCAAGGTCATCAGCATTGTGATCATTCTTCCACTTACCTTTTGTTGATTTCCCCTTCCAGTTCTTGAATTTCTTCTTACCTTCATTTCTGGAATTGTGTGCTTTCAACGCTTGATAATAATTCCTGACGGGGTTTCTATCCAGCATCCTCATCTCATGCGCTTCCAAGAAACATTGAAGTTCCTCAATCTTCAGTTTTTCCAGATCTTTGGACTTCTCAATTGCCACGACAATGTAATTAAATCTTTAAGGCAATGATCTCATAATTTTCTCAATTACCATGAGATCATTGGTGGCTTCACCATAACCTTTCATTTGGTTAGTAATTGAAAAAATCTTATTGAAATACTCGCTTACCTTATTATTATCATCCATCTACATGAGTTCGTATTGCCTTCTCAGCGTCTGAAGTTTCACTTTCTTGATCCTGTCACCTCCAGCATGGCACCACACCAATATGTTCCAAACTTCTCTCGACGTTCCAGCATTTTGAATCTTTTCAAAGTGCATGTCATCCACACACTGATGATGATGAACATTGCTTTATTATTTCTTCCTAAACTTTGCCTCTGCTCCTCTAAGTCACCATCATCAGGCTCATATCCCTTTTCTTCAACAATGTCATTGACGTCTGAAAACCGAAACAAGACCCTCAGCTGCGTACTCCACCTGCTCCAATTTTTGTCTGCTTTCCTTATTCTGATATCAGCCATACCTCAATCTCTTCTCCTCGCTCAAGAACCAAACTCTTGTATGTCTTTCTTGTTGTTTCAATCACTTTGACCAGCCACCGTAGTGTTGACGTGATTTCAGAAGCAGGCACCACAAGTCCTCCTTTGAACCTGGCTCTGATATCACTGTTGAAAAGGTAGGGAGAAAGAGTTGAGAGAGTTGTGCGACCTAGATTGATTGGTGTGAGAGCAGCCGAGTGACGTGACCGATCGATATCAATGTATGATCGAACAGTCTCAACGAAATTAAAACAAACATAGATAAACTAAACTGAATATTATTATGTTATAAAGCATTATCAAGCGTTGTTTAATATACTGGAGTTTGTGATGTATTTAAACACATCATGAGAATATAAACTACAACATAATAAACTGAATTTTGAAATGTGACAGGTGAGACTTGAATTATATTCCTAACATCAACTAAACTTAATTTACTGAAAATATAAACCTATGTTTGGTTTATTACGGTTACACTGTAAATCTTATTGCATTAGGTGTACAGTAATGTGTAGAAATTGCTTAAAGAAGCGTTTAGTAAAACTAGAGAACATTAATAAATTGATCAAAAATCAAATATAACTTTCTAAATTTGTTTAATTTTGTTACCATTCTACTTCTTAAATCTAAATGCCGACTTACACTTTATGAAGATCCTTTAAAAAATTCAATTTAAATATTGGCGTGATTAAACTCTAAATTAAGAATAAAATAACATATGTATCCTACAAATATCCAATTAAAATTTGACTTCAATAAATAATATTTCATACACACAACAAAAAAATTAAAACTGCGATAAAATAATATTGAGATAATTAGTATAAACAATTCAAGCTTAAGTTTGAATCTTATATTAAATAGAAATAAAAAAAAATTTAATATAAGATTTCTATTAAAAACTATTACAAATTCATCATTTTATAAAATTTCTATTAAACATAATAATGTCAAATCTCTTCTATAAACGAAGTAATTTATAAAGAAGAAAACTCACGACTTTATACAATTTTAAGTCAACAGTGATGTTAACTTTTTTATATGAGTTTCTTCATAATTTACTACTATAAAATAATTTCATTTATTTTCTTGAAAAATCTTAACATGTAGTTATATAATATGCTATAATGTAATACTATTAATTTGAGTAAAATATGAATATTATGGTAGAAATTACACGAGCAGGTAATCTAGCATTAAAATTTGGTGAGGTTAAGGGCATAAAGCACATGGCTTTTCTTAATAAGAAAGTTAGGTTCATTCATCAATGCATCCATTTGGTGCATCCAAGGACAAAGAGAAACTAAATCATACTCAACATAACCAACTACTTGTTATTGTAAATTCACTCCTTGGAAACAACCACACTATTAATTAAGGGTTCCATCAAAATGGGCCAGCCTTTTCCCCCGTACAAAGCCCATATGGCCCACCTTCAAACTCCATTTGTCCTCAACACACAATACAAAAATTAAATTAAATAAAAAATAACATTACAATTACTTCACATTCTCTTGTCCACCTAAACCCACTAAAAATGGTTGCCAACCAACCCTGCATTTCAAGTACTTAGTGGTTTAGACTATTATTACCAAACTAACTACTTTTAATTGTTTAAATTAAAAGTAACATAAATATCAGAACAAATCACACTTCTACCTTTTGAAAATCGACAGATTTTTTTTAATTTTTTTTTAAATATTAAACTGACACTTTTTATATATTACCCAACCATTTAATTCTTTTAAAAACCATTACATCATATATCCTTGTAAAAGGTGGTGGTTTAGAAAAAAAATGTACGCATTAGAAAAACGCAAAATTGTTATTTTAATTTACTAAAAAATATCACTATAACTCACTCTACATATGATACATCTATCGTAATAATGGGATGCATTATTTTAACATTTCATCATTATTGATAGTATATATTATTTATTATCTATTAAATTCTCTATTAATGTAAGGTATAAGTGTACCATATGATGTTACAGAAGTAATGTTTATATTAACAATATTCTGTTTTTGTTAAATAAAATTTATGCTAAAACAAAAATCGTATTTATCATTAAAGATTGTTATAATTAATATGTAAGAAAATTATAGTGGAAGTTGACAGCAGATAAAGGTGTCGAAGAGAGTCTCCTAAACCCTAATGGTGTGGCCTAATGCCAGCAAAGCTGACAACGATACTCAGAAATTATGCTGAAACAAGGTTTTAAGTTATTGGTATAAAGTTTGAATGATGAGAAATGTATTTTAGAATTAAATATATTTGTTGATATTGTATAAACCACAATTTTAATGTTTCCATCATAATGTGTTGTTATCTCTTTTGGGTTACTCTTTAAATGGACACTTTACCACTTTATTATCAAACTAAAAGAAGAAACCTATATAGGAAAAGGCTTCCTATATCTTATCTTACTATAGACTGCATCTATATGTTAACAATTCAAATCAACTTTATATTATAGAATTTTTACGTCATTTTTTTATACTTGTTCATCTATATGTTTTTAACCGAAATTGGAAAACATAAAAGTAAGCATTTTATATGACCATCAAACGAAGCAACTACATCTGTTAAAAAAGAATACTTAAAAATAAAAATACTTGTATGTTTTATACTTCGATATAAAACAAATCAAAACTACTGAAAGTAATGTAAGTCATTTGATCTTTTCTTTTTAACAATAGCACTAAAAGCTACTCGGAAATAAACTTTTAATAGATTAAGTATATAGTTGGATCTATTTGTCAACATTTCTTTTCCATAAACAACCACGATTATATATAATTGTTATTAAAAATAGTGAGGGCAACAATTCATAATAACTATTATTTTAACTATGGTTACAATTGTTGTACCGTTGTTTTGGTTCCAATTGTTCTGTTTGGGATGTATGTGTCATGTTTATAGTCGGTCTTTAACGCTTGATTTTTGGATTGTTGGTTCATGTCACTTGGGTGTTTATACTGCATTTTATAATCGAATGGGTGTTAGGTTGAGTCTTCTAATCCAGTTAGATGGTATTTACATTTACATAAGGCCTTCTGGATGCTAAAGTTAGTAGATGATTAGTTGGTATAGTATTAATGTAGGGATTTCCATTATCAAAAAGTCATACCTTATAGTTTTATTTATAGTGGTTGTTTATGAACTTATATCTTTTTGTCGACCTAATCACGGTCCAACCATACCTTAATCAGTATTAACATGTTGATTCATCATTATCATTGTTAATTTGATCATTCTGCAACTGAATGGTTATATCGTTCGGTCATGGTGGCCGATCATGAGTAATATGTCCAAGAAATTGGTCTAGGGTGGTCAATCAAAAGAGCTCAGCCTATAAGAGCTCAGCCTATAAGAGCTCAGTCAAGAGTAGTCAGCCAAGAGAAGCTCAGCCTAGAAAAACTTGACCTAGGATGTCATCGGTCTTGGATTTTAGAATATTCGGTTGATGATTGAGCATCCAAAATTGATCAGACAAGCATACAATACAATTATCAAAAATAAAAATTTTTAAGATTTATGCATTTTATATACTTTTATCTAATCTGTAGATTTTTTTAATAAGCAAATTCTATATATACTTCTTAAATAAGTAATTATTTAAAAGTTACTTATTTAAAAAAAATCCACGCATCTTTATTTATTGTTCGTTGTTTATAGTTTGGCTCATGGTGTGTTCCTTACATGTTTCAATCACGAAATTAGGTATACAAAAAATGTTCAAAAAATAAAACGAGATATTATTAATAAAAGTTTCAGTCTTTTAGGTTTACGGGGATTACAAGAGTCTATATGAATGTGGTAGAGAAAAAATGATAGAAAATTTTCACAAGCATCAAACGTATCCTTTAGGGCATATATAATGCCCACCAAAAAGTGCTTATCTGAGTCAGTTTCTTGTGTCGATGAGAAGGACTTTGGTGATTCTTATTCCTTGCATGCATGAAGACAAGTAATAAGAAGATAACTCATTACTCATATGATATTTTTCTGCATTAAAATTCCTACATCACGTTACATTAATATCTCTTTAATTAGTGTAACGTGTATGAAGGGTCATCATCGTACAAGAGCTCATAAAGAGTTATTAATTTGTTTTTATTCTTTCAGTTTCATCTTTTATGGTGGGAGAGAAAAATAATAATATTAATAATTCTAATAACTAAGAAAACAGACAAAAGTGGATCATACATTCCCTCATAACCTTATGAATAAATATTTTATCTAAACAAAACATTTATTTCTTAATATTGTTGGCTCAATGATTTATAATAACACTTTTTTATTTGTAATGAGCATTATATAGCCCTTCTGTTAATAATTGATAAGTAAAAATGTAGATTCTAACTAAAATAATAAACATATATTTATAATATATCTCTCATCCACTGAGATCTCACATTAGCAACATGAAATAGTAGTATTATGAAATTAAAGACGTAAATAAAATACTAATAGAGTATTAGAGTTACTAGATTGAATTAATTCATCCACTCACGAAAAAAATCATTAAAATATTACAACATTTATGAGTTATGTATTGTTTGTTTAATCTATTCATTTATTTGCATCTTCATTATGTTTTCTCACTTATTTATTACATCTTCAATATATTCTGCTGACTTGAACAATAAGAAAAACTAATAAGACAAAACAACTCCATTTGGAATAGAAAAATAAGAAGAGATCATCACAATAATTTCAAAGAAAAGTTGAAAATTCTATTTGTTTCTAAATTATTTTCTACAATTATATTTCACTTTTACATTAAATTTGTACATATTCACTAGTAAAAAAAATGGCTTTTTTAACGCGTTATATACGTCTCAGTTCTACTGAAACCGAAGTGTATAAAAGTGCGGTGGCATTTCGATAAATATTGAGCAGTTATATGCCTCGGTTATATATGAACTGATGCCTATAGATGTTACTGCCTCGAGTAGAAGGTCAACCGAGGCATATAATATGAATTTTAAATGGTTTAGGCACCGGTTTACTGTGTAACTGATGCACTTCAAGGGTTTAGGCACCGGTTTTAAATATAACTGAGGTAGTACCTTTAGGTTAAAATCAAACGATTTCTTTCTCGCACTCTCGCTATTCTCATCTTTGCCTCCCTCTGCCTCACGATTTCTCCTCTCCACCAAACCCCATCATCAGGCCGCCACCATCACCAGCCATTAGGGTCACCGCAAGCATCGCCGTTCAACCACGCCGCCGGCCACCACGCACAAACCCGCAAGCCGTCACCACAGCACCTTCATTCTCGTCAAAACTCCATGGACGCCGCGACCACCATCTTCATGTTCTCACGCCATGCAAATAGGCACTAGTGCAAAATTTTCCTTTCACGTCACCCAATAGACGTCCGTCAACGAAAACACCAACGTAAATAATTGACCGGTGGCTTTTTCGTAAATAAGTTTGACTGTAGATGTTCGTTGTGGAGGGGTCCCGACGTGTATAATATTATAGACGTCGGGGCCCCTCCACAACGGACGTTTAAACGGGTGACAGGTAGTTGAAGAGTTAATTGTTTCAGCTTCTTAAACGTCCGTTGTGGAGGGGCCCCGACGTGTATAATATTATAGATGTCGGGGCCCCTCCACAACGGACTTTTAAGCGACTGACAAGGTAGTTGAAGAGTTAATTGCTTTAGCCTATTAAACGTCCGTTGGAGGGGCCTCGACGTGTATAATATTATAGACGTGGGGGCCCCTCCACAACGGACGTTTAAGCGGCTGACAGGATAGTTGAAGAGTTAATTGCTTCGGCCTCTTAAACGTCCGTTGGAGGGGCCCCGACGTGTATAATATTATAGACGTCGGGGCCCCTCCACAACGGACGTTTAAGCGGCTGACAGGGTAGTTGAAGAGTTAATTGCTTCAGCCTCTTAAACGTCCGTTGGAGGGGCCCCGACGTCTATAATATTATACACGTCGGGGACCCTCCACAACGGACGTTTAAGCGGCTGACAGGGTAGTTGAAGAGTTAATTGTTTCAACCTCTTAAACGTCCGTTGTGGAGGGGCCCCGACGTGTATAATATTATAGACGTCGGGGCCCCTCCGACGGACGTCTAAACCCCCCCGCGAATATCAATATTTAAATCCAAAACACGTCATATTAGTTATGGCCCCAACGTCTATAATATTATAAACGTCGGGGCCTTCCAGTACCGGACGTCTAGTGCCATATATACTAAAACGCAAACCCGCGAGGAGTTACGCTCACTGTTCATCGTCTTCCCCGCGATTTCACTCTGCGGCATTGCATTTCCAGGTGCGTTTTCTCTGTTTTGGACCGTTTAAATTTACTTTTAATCCGATTTAATTGTTTTATGATGAAATATCTTTGATTTTAACCGATTAAAAATCGTTTTCGGTGTGTTTTGGTGCAGTTTCTTATGTGTTCTTGGGCGACATTTTTTACTGTTTTTGGCCTACGTTTTAGGTCGTGCACTCCTCGATTTCCCTCCATTTCATTTGGAATTTGCTTTTCAGGTTAGCTTCTTCATTAATAATTTTTTTGTACGCATGTTATTGGGTTTTGTGTATGCATGTTTTTGACTTTAAGGTCTGCATGTGTTATTGGCTTTTGAATATGCATGTATTAGTTGTGTTATTATAATTGTCATGTTAGATTATAAATCAAATCATTGAGTGACACTTAGTTCCCGTTTGAAATTTAACACAAATGATTAATCTTTTAATCGTTTGTGTTAAATTTTGAATTGTCCGATTGGACAGTTTGAGAAAATTAATTTTCATAATTTGCAATAACATTTAAGTTGGAGTTTATGGATAAGATTGAGAAAATTTCGGTTCAGTATTTGTGTTGTTCTCCGAATGCATATTTGATTTTGGTCATCGTTGACTACTCTCATTTCGTGTATTTCGGAGACCAATGCGAAATGCTGCCGAAATCTTATCAAATTTATGATGTAGACTTCTTTGCACGTGTCTTAGCAAATTATGAAAAATAATTTTTTTGAATGGGTAGGGCCTAACCTTGTGAGAGTTAAAAACTTAAACTGATGATTTTACGAACATAGAATGGACCGAAGCTGGATGAATGAACGTCGCATCAGTGAAGAATATGATAAGGATGTTTCGGAGTTCTTGCAATACGTTGAACAAAATGCTAAGTCTGTGAACGGGACATATTTTTGTCCTTGTGTGCGTTGTCTTAATCAAATACGGCAAGACTTAGGCAATGTGCGTGACCATCTATTCATGTTCGGCATCATGAGGACTTATACTGTTTGGACTTGGCATGGAGAAGTATTGGACCAGCCTACCACGTCACGAGGAACGGATTATGTGGAAGAATGGATGAGTGATCATTTAGAGGACATGATACGTGATGTCGGTGAAGAAAATTTTGGAAGAGCTAATTTGTATGATTCTCTTATAAATGATTCAGAGCAACTGTTGTTCCCTGGATGCTTGAACTTTACACGTCTGTCTGCAACTTTAAAGTTGTTTACTTTAAAAGCAAGGAATGGATGGACCGATAAAAGTTTCACCGAGTTGTTGGAGTTGTTGAAGGAGATGCTTCCAGAAAATAATACTCTACCTATTCGTAATTACGAGGCAAAATTTTTTTTATGTCCAATCGGTCTTGAATATCAAAAGATACATGTTTGTCCTAATGATTGTGTTTTGTACACAAAGGAGTTTGCTTCGCTAAAGTATTGTCCAACATGTGGTTTATCCCGCTTTAAAAAGAAATCTGACAGAAACACTGCTGATGAAGGTAATGATGGTGCACCTGCTAAGGTGATGTGGTATTTGCCTATAATACCTAGGTTCAAACGTATGTTTTCTGTTAAAGAAGATGCAAAGAACCTTAAATGACACTTTGACGAAAGAAAGTGCGATAATCTTCTTCGACACCCTGCTGATTCACCCTAATGGAAAAAGATTGATGAAAAATTTCCAGAGTTTGGTGCAGATCCAAGAAACTTAAGACTTGCACTTGCAACTGATAGTATGAATCCTTATGGAAACTTAAGTAGCAAACACAGTTCATGGCCAGTTATGTTGATGATTTACAATCTTTCTCCTATGTTGTGCATGAAGAGAAAATATGTGATGTTGTCCATGATGATATCGGGTCCTAGACAACCTGGAAATGACATTGATGTTTACTTAAAATCTTTAATTGATGATTTGAAATTGTTGTGGGAAGAAGGGGTCGACGTGTTTGATTCCATAGTTTCTAACAACTTAACTTTGATGATTTGTCTTCCATATTTCTTTTTGTTTGATTCCTATAGTTTCTAACAACTTAACTTTGTTGTTTTAGGTACATGGACACAATCGTTGTAGACCAAGGTCGGTCTTCCATGTACGGATTTGTTGAACCTCAGACCATTCAACCTTCTGGTAACACACTTGAAAACATACAACATTATTTGCAAACATGGATGGATGAGTCAAAAAGAGACGTATACCTTGTGCCATACATTTATGGGTAGGTGTTGTTATATGTAAAAGTTCATTATTAAAGTTTCCTTAATTACTTAGTTACATAACTATTTTTCCTTTGTGATAGGTCGCACTGGCAGCTGATGGTCATCATTCCCAAACAATGTAAAATTATATGGTTTTGTTCGTTGCACAGGAAGATGAAAAATGACTTGAGAACCATGCTTCAAGGGTAAGTGTTTCTCCAAAAATGACTTTGAATTTGATGTTCACCTTAAACTTTTATGATAAATATAGTTATGATAATTTTACTTTGTGTTTTCAATCTGTACAGAGTTATTGGTAAATCTTGAGGTCAACTAGTTCAAATTTTATATCCAAAGGTTGTAAGTCATTTATAGTTCTAATTCATTTTCTATGTTATTGAATGATCTAAATTCTTGACTATTTAGTTTGTCATTTTAGTGTAACCAGCAGCAAGATTCATGGGAATGTGGCTTCTATGTCATGTATTGGATTAAGACCACCATTCGAGCTGTCATTACAGATGACTGGAATGAGGTAATGATGCATACCTTGAATACATTACAAATCAAATTCATCTTTAAACATATATGAAACCATAATGAATCTTTCTTCAATTTTGCAGCGCTTCAAGAGTACATCTTCTATACCAGAGGACACAATTAGGCAGATGAGGCAGGAGTGGACAACTTATCTTCTGCAAAGATGGAGTTAGGAACAGTTTTATTTGTTGTTGAACATTGCTTAATTTTAGTTTAAGTTTATTCTTGATAGTTTTGGTATTGGATTATTTTGTACATTAAGTAGAACTTTCTTTATATGAAACGCAGATATACTATACTATATTGTTCTGGGACAATTTTCTGCTTTTCAGGTGTGGTTTTAATGCAAAAATAAATTGATTTAAAAAAAAACGCCCAGAAGACATCGGTTAGTGCACTGACGGACGTCTATAGACGTCTGGCAGTGCACAAACCGACGTCCAAACCCCCTAATCCCTAAATAACTCGTTCAAGCATATAGACGTCCGGGGTGGCTTCATCAGACGTTTCTATAGACGTCGGGAGGTGTGCCTCGGACGTCTAGTCCCACGTCGGGGGGTGTGCCTCGGACGTCTATATAGACATCGGGCCTGACACAACGGACGTTTGACTAACGTCACCCACAAAGACGTCGGATACAGGTCGGACGTCAAAAAGCCAAAAGAACATACGTCTAAAGCCCTTTCTGCACTAGTGAGGGTTTTTTCTTCCTCCTCGAGCATCGAGAGCTTTCTTCTTCCTTCTCCACGAGCTTTCTTCATCCTCCATAGCACAAACAGGTTTTATTTTTTTTTTTATTTTTGTATCAGATAACCCAAATTAAGGGGGCGTTTGTATCAGCACAAAGAGGGATTTCTCTTTTGCGTCGTCGAGAGGGAGGCGCGTCGGAGACGCGACGAGGGCAAAAGGTGCGGTGGTCGTTCTTGTTCTTGCGGCGGAGGCGCAAGGGCTCCTCCTCGGGTGGTTGCTCCTCAACCCCAAAACGCCACCTTTCGCTTCTCATAAGACCCTCTTCGCGTTCATGTGGGTGGCAGCACTAGCCTCGCTTTTCGTCTGGTAGAGGAACACGACCAACGACTTTCTGGTGCTGGGTGGTGTTCCGGTGCAGCCGCCACCGAAGCTACGGCCGGTGGTATTCTGTTTGATTGAGTTTGGTGGGGTCGGTGACGACGTTACTCTCAACACCGAGGCGTTTGAGAAAGGTGTTAGGGCCATTTCCTGCCTGAAGCTTTTTCATTCCTGCCTATGTTTATATTTTCCCATCATCTTTCTTCTGAATTTGCCCAATTTGATAAATGGGTATGATGATTCCACTGTGCTTTGTCCTTTCTTCTTTGAAGAAGAATTTTCAGTTTTTGAGTTCGGATTCTTACATACCTGCACGGCTGAAATGGTTGTTGTTATTTTAGTTAATTGTGTGTTCTTCTGACTTATGTTCGGATCTTTGTATTTTGCAGTGAAAGAGCTTGAAGGGGGAAAGGAGAATTGGTATGAGAAAGTGAATAATGTTCTTGTTTAGAGGATGACATTCACATATGATACCCAATTGAAAGGATACCCAATCTAAAACCAATACGAAGAACCAATCTGAAAGGATACCCAATCTGAAACCAATATGAGGGCTCTTGAAAGAACTGATACTGACTCGGTTCAAAGAGAACCAAATCGAATCCTAAATATTGCTTCTGTTAAAGAAAATCGAGGTGAATTGTAGTGACTGTTTACCTCGTCTACATATGTGTCTCGGTTCCCAAACCGAAGTCTATGACCAAGAATAACCGGTATCAATTCATTTAACTGCACTAGTGATCTCATCCTTATACTATATATAAATAGTATAAAACATCTTTATCAACAAACAGCATATTATATCATAATTTATTGTAAAATTTTTGTTTATCACATGAGAAACACTCTATATATTTGTTGTAAAAAATGTTTTATAAGAACTTTAATAAAGAATATATATATATATAATTTAAAGATAAAATAATATTTTTAAATAATTTAAGAACCAAAAATATATTTAATAAAAAAAACTTAATGAAACGTAACCTATCCATCTTATAAAAACATTTTTCATACTTCACTAGTACAGGAAAATACATTAAAAATTGCTTTATATTTCACGAAAATTGAAGCCTTTAAAGATGCGTAAGAACAATTGAAATTGAAAATTAATTAACTAACATAGGTTAATTTCATGGGTTTTATTTATATTTAAATAAAATATAATGATGGTCAATAAAGTTATACAAGTCAAATACTTGTCACTTTCGTTCTACCTTGCAATGTGCTACACATATGTTTTAGAATTGTATAAATATACGTACTTTAACTTTTATTTGTGTTTTATTGTTAAGTGGGACTGAGGAAAAGGAAGGGATCACATGGTATATTTATATTGACATTAGTATTTGACTTCATCCAAAAATATAAAATAGTGATATATTTGAGTTTCCAATAATGTTCGAAGTTATACGTTAACAAGACCAATTTATAATTTATATAATTTATAATATATAAATAAGGTGAAAATTTCCTCTTATAAATTAGTTTTAGTTTTGTAAGATTGACTTAATCTTAAAAAATTGTTTTCTAATAAATAATGCAAAATCACTCATATTTTTTGCATGAAAATTAAATTAAAGTTTCATTTTTAACACATTATATTTGAGTCAGTTAATTAAAAATTAAGAGTTTGGTATTTAAATTATATTTGAGTAGGGGTTTATGAAATTATAGTATTTTTACTATGTGGTACAAATTCTACAAAATTTTGGAAATAAAAATGATGCTGCAATTGTACTATAAAAAAGAACGTATTGACATTAATTATTTATTTAAAATTTATACAACTCATATTAGAATTTTATATCTATGCATGTCTCTGCAAAATAAAATTATATAAGAATTGATGTGCCTATCACAATCATGCCATGTGATGATGAGCGATATATAGATAGCTTTTACAAAATATATATTTATGAAAAGATGTATGATGATAGCTATTAATGGTAGGATAGCTGTTATCAAATAATTAATATATCCTCTTATTAATAATATTTATTGTACAATAATTAATTTACTTTACTTTTGTAATTAAAGTATGTTTAATATTATTAATAATCAATAACTTCTTAAATATGACTAAATGGTTTTTATCCATCTCTCTATGTATAGAAGTTGTTCAAATAAAATAAAATAAATATTATTTTCAAAGATGAGAACTTGATAAAATAATTGTTCTTAAAGTTCTCTACTTATACCTTTTCATATCTTTATTTTAAATATCAATACCTAATTTAATATTTTTTTTAAGAGAATTAAACTTAATTAAAAAAAATAACTTTTAAACTTATTTTTTTATATAAAATATCTCCAATTTTATCAATATTCGTTGTCTACCAAGAACACAATTCTTAAAAAAAATAGAATTTAATTTTCTTTGGATAAAAATATTAAATAATTTTAATTGAGATTTAAAATGACTTTTTAAATTCTAAAAAATTTAGGTATATATGTTTCAATAAATTTATGCATAAACACAAGAAAAAAAATGAATTAACTTCTCCATAAACTAATTTATCAGTAATATTTTGTAATCTTTTCCAAATTTTGATGTTTTTGAAGATGTTCCTAAATTAACTTTTTTTTTTTATAATTTGTTTCTACTTTAAAAATATCTAGAGAGAACTGTATCCAAATAATATAATCCTCTAAACTACAAACTTATCCCAAATGTAGTTTTGATTGAATTATTAGATCCATATTGGTGACTTGTTTCACCAACCTTTGCTTTGGAAGATGAGATCATAAGAAGTTGTATATTAATAATAAGATTTTTTTATTCACATTTTGACTTGAAGGAATTATTTATGGTAGGTTTGATGGCTACTACACTAACAGTTGTTGAGTCCAGGTTGGCTTTTAAAAGCTTTAATCTTAGGGTATTACAACACAACAACACCCACTTCCCATTAATCATCAGAAGATTCAACCACGTGATATTTCTTTTATTCTTATTATTATAATAAAGTTTACACACATGCTCTTTGAAATAAAAATAATTAAAAATTATAATTACATGCAATTTAAAACTAAACACTAAAAATGTAAAAAAAAAAGTTAGTAATTAAAACAACGAATTTTATCTAAATAATATGGTGTATAAATTAATTAGGATTTTCTATTTTTATTTTATTTAACTGATTTTGGTATTTAAAACGAATAATACCTCCAATAATGTTATTTTAGGTAGAATAAAGGATATATAAAATTTGTTGTGATTGTGAGAGAAATCTTAAAGTAATATGGTATTATTTCTTTGTTATATAAAAGAATTGTGTTAAAACTTAAATATTTATGGCTAGAAAACATAATATTTAATAAAATCACAACCATTAAAATTACTTCATAACCGTTAAAACAAGTAATAGCAAGTAAGTAAAAAAGTGTGAGGAAGAGAAATCTACATATAAATTTTATACTAATTCAGATAAAAAAAATCATACTTTCATTGTTAACTTTCTAAAAGAGGGATTAACTTATAATTAAAAATAAACCAACAACTTACAAATAGAAGTACAATGTACTACTCTTGACAAACAAGAGATTCACAACACCTCCTTTAACAGATACAAGGATGAACAAGTTCAAAACTAAACTCAAGAGATTATGCTATCACACTTAGACTCACTAAGATTAACACTTCCTTCTACTTAACTCTAAGTTTCTCAAGCTTTCTTAAAACAAAGCGAGTTTAGACCAACACTTAGTTCTAAAAAATGTTAAGTTTTTGTTACTTTAAAAGAGCTTAGAAATTACTTATTTATAGGCTTAGTTCAAAGAAGGTTAAGAAGATAGTCAATTATCTCAAGTAATAATCGATTATTCCATAAACTTATAAAAGTGTTTTTCTCTAAGATAATTGATTATCCTAAGTGATAATCGATTATCATGGAGCCATTAAAGAAATTGTTCTTTCTAGGATAATCAATTATTCCAAGTGATAATCGATTATTCTAAAAAATTTTGTCATCTATGAACTTCTCTATGATAATGGATTATCCCAAATGATAATCGATTATTTTAGTGTGTTTTTTAAAAATAGCTTTAATCTGAGTTTCTTTTTCTTAGTTGTGTTCTTGAAAAAAGTAAGTATAAAATGTAAAGGCTAATCTACCTTTAATAATAGTTTCTTTAGTCTTCAATTCTCATTATCAAAACTCTTTTGTCACTAGTGCAAAAAATGTTTTTTATACCTGTTAAAAAAATGCTTGTTATACCTGTTTTTGACTCACTATAGATGCGGGGGTATAAAAAGTTTTCGTTCTTTTACATCGATTCTAAAACCGGTGTATAAGTTTACTTTTTTGCACTAGTTATTTTTGTAACAGGTATAAAAGTTTGATATTTACACCTGATATTCTGGGATCAAGTATAAAAAAATCGCCTCACTTATTTTAAAAAAACTCACTTTTATACCTGTTGGTAACAAAACATGTGTAAAAGAAACTCACTTTTATACCTGGTGATGTCATTACCAGTGTGAAAAAACAAGACTTTTTATATCTAATGTGTCTTTAACCGGTGTAAAAGTGACGCTTTTTTAAAATATTTTATTTGTATATGCTAGTATCCATATCCAGACCTACAAAAAATTCAATCTCAAATTTACCTAACAATATTGTTTCTATTAACACATCAAAATTTAATATTTACTTAACAAAGTTGCTAAATATATTTACCTAACATACTTACTTAACACAGTTACACATAAAATAGTTCCTAAACTCAAAATGTAACATGGAAACACCTAATCATTTACAAATGGTTAAAAACAATGCAGTCCACTGCTCCCGAACATCTTTTATGACATGTTGCTCCATTGTAGATGTGTCATCAAATATCTACACAATGAATAGTTTGAGTCAAGTTATAATATTAATGGTTTAAGATCTTAGTTATAAAATGTTCACGTTACCAAATTCCATGAGTCAACGACATTTGTGGATATAATTTTCTGCATATGCCTCATGACATAATATCCGCACTCAAAGCTTTCCGGTTGACGTGAGCACTACAAGTTAAATTTATAAAGTATCAAAAAATTTATAATTGTATTTATAGTTTGAAAGATTAACTACTTACAGTTAGTGCAATGAAGTGCAACTTCTTTCTAGAGACGATATGTGTTCCCTGTAACCTTGAATATGCCTCAACTACTCTATAAAGTTAAATGTACATTAAAATAAGTCCTAAGGAACTTAGTAAAACCAGTTATGTGTACACAACAAATAAATTATTAAAAAACTTACGATATTAGTGTACTTTTAATTGCCAAAGTGCGAGGTTTTTTGTGCAATGAACATAAGAGAACTATAAGAAATTGTTGAGGAAGAATCAGTAACAATTGCCAATGACCCCTGCAAATTCAAACAATAATAGTGTTAAATAACATTTACATAAATATAATTTTATTAATAAAAGTTATATACTTATTGTTGCAAATAAGGTGCTAAGTACACTTGCTTTTTTCCGTTTACAAAAGCCTCCAAGAGGTACTTTTGGACCTCTTCACCTTTATTCCCAACTCCTTGAATGGCAACAGGGTCAATAAAACCATAAATGTGATCATTATTCCTTTCAATGCTCAACCGATGTAAATACCTTAAACATTAAAAATGAATAATGTTAGAATAAAATATTTAATATATTTAAACTTCATAAATGTAGAAATTTACTTACAACAACCAAAGTTGTAGTACTGATATACATAACATATCAGTGCCAGAGAGAATTTCAAAAATATCCCTTTGACATATGAAGAAAGAGAGCAAAGTTGTCATGTTTGTGACTTTAGGAGGCATTTGCAACTCTATAGGAGAAAGGGAGATCTTCACTGCCAACACACCAAGTTGTTCTAGAATTGTTTGTTGTGGCGGTTGTTGAAGTGATTCATTCATAACTTCTTGCCCTTGCGCTTCAACCTGGTATACATATTTAAAAACTTACAAAAGATTAGTGAGATGAAGAAAGAGTACGGTGATATGAGGCGATTTTTTTATACTTGATCCCAGAATATCGGGTGTAAATATGAAATTTTTATACCTATTACAGAAATAACCGGTGTAAAAAAGTAAACTTCACCAGTTTTAGAACCGGTGTAAAAGAACGAAAACTTTCTATACCCCCTACATCTATAGTGAGTCAAAAACAGATATAAAAAGCCTTTTCAACATGTATAAAAAACCTTTTTTGGACTAGTGTGTCTTCAATTTAATTTTTGTTTTTAAATATAGTATTTATACAAATTTAATTGCAAAAGGATGAAGGGAGTAAAATATGTTCTTTGTGAAGATAAATATGAGATGATATTAAACTCAAATAGATTTTTTAAATGCGAAACTTTAAATCTCTTAATTAGTTAATTGAACTAAATGTATTTCATAATTAATGATAGAATCAAATTTGGTGAGTAATGTAACATCCCAAAATATAGCATAATACTATATCATAGATTAATCACATATAATAATATGATAGATCAGTTCATAGAGAGTTACTAAAGTATTTTAATAGTACAGTTATCCAAAATAACCATAAAACTAAAAACTTTACAGAGTAACATAAGTCTGATACAAAAATATAGACATAAACCGAACGGTGATACAAGACCATGTATAAACCGATCGGTTTACAAAAGATAAGCTAAGCCCATTGACCGAACAGTCCATTCTAAAACTATACACAATTGATGATCGAGCGGTCCTAACCTAAGCAACAGGATCCTCGCCTTCCAACGCTTGCTCCACCGAACACTCAACGCCTTCTGCTCACATCCACAGGATGATCATTGCAAAAGAAAAGGTAACCAAACGGACAAAACAAGACAAAACAAGAAAGTAGGGTAAGCTAATGTAATTTAATTATAAACACATCTATATATTTCATGCAATTTTAGTCTGTACAAAACCGAACGATACATCATGCAAACACTGAATACAAATAATCACATACAAACCGAACACCACAATTCACACACACACACACACACACACACACACACACACACACACACACACACACACACACACACACACACACACACACACATATATATATATATATATATATATATATATATAAACCGAACACTATGACTTGACCATCCGGATTGTATGAATATGTAGCTACAGTCGTCCTTGCACTTGTGGTAGTGTAACAGTTGACACCAATCAAGCTACTACCCAAGGTTAATCCCATAATACCTACCTCGGCACCTTGAGGTGGTAGGACCTCCTGCTATTCTCACAAATGAAATATCTCTCTCTATGTGAGAATGATACTCATAGAATTTCAGGATGAACGCGAACTTAGCATATCCATATTCATACTTTACAATTCAATAACCATACACGAGACATTCTGCCTTGGAATTTTCTTCCATAGTATTTAAAAGTCAAAATTCTCATATTTAACATAATCTATCATTCATCAGTTATATTTTCATTCATAGAATAAAGAGAACATGTGAACGTTGGAGACCGAACACCTTCACACTACCCAATCGAGAGGACCGAACGGTTCATAAGACACAAAACAGAAGAAAATGACCGAATGCTATTATTGACCGACCACTATAGAAAACCAACTACTAGAAACTTAGCCCAACCTGAAGAGCTTAAACTGAACACTCATAGCTCAAACCAAACTCTTACAAACTTAGACCGAATGCTTTTATTGCACCGCGTACTTAGAGCGTACTGGATACTCTATCCAGACCGAACATTATTTTAAATATCAGAACACTGTGGTTAGACCGAATGGTCATAAATAGATAACACCTCTAATAGACCGAACCCAGTTAATGATTGAGTACGGAACACAACCGAACGGTCAACAAAACAAAATTCTGAATAACACTTCTTAGACTAAAACAAGATATTTTTCTTAATTTCTAAACCTCCAAACTTGATTTCTAAGTTATTTTAAACCTATTCCACTGAACCTATTTCACACTGACCCCAACTCATATTTTCACATACTCTCTTTCCCAAACCAGAAATGACCGAACGTTCTACAGCCGAAAACTCCAAACCAGTTCACAAGTCTCGGCCAATCACAGAATTTG
The DNA here is from genome assembly GCF_029865625.1 of Vigna umbellata. NCBI lineage: Eukaryota > Viridiplantae > Streptophyta > Magnoliopsida > Fabales > Fabaceae > Vigna > Vigna umbellata. The sequence continues at coordinate 23,707,616 of NC_142170.1, forward strand.
AATACAATTTAATCAAACATATCATTATTCATACATGCAAGCATTCAAACAGAAATTCCAAACACAAAAAACATAATTAAATTACTAGATTCCCTTACCTTGAATAAACCAGACACTTCCTAAGCTTCCATCGTTTTGACTAACCAGCAACCACTTCTAAGCAACCTACTAAATTTCTGATCAGTGAAAAATGACCAACTAGAGGATCAAAGACAGAAAAACAGATTCAGAGAGATAGATGATGAACACATGCAAGCTGAATGGTGCTTGCATGTGTAAGAAAATACATAAACTTCAAAGAACAAGTGAATTTACTTACCCACTTCACACAGCAGCTAGATTGATGAAAAGAAAAACTCTTGTCACTGAGGAAGAACTCAGACACAACCTAGATGATGATCAGAAAAAGGAGAAAGTGAGAATTTGTAGAGAGAAAGAGGAGGAAATAAAACTCAGAAATTTGGAGAGAAGAGGTGCATGCAGAAAAGTGGTCCGAAATTTTGAAAAGTTTACTTATATACTACCGTCGAAAACCGATCAGTCCAATCAGTTGCGTACACTTGAATTCTACTTTTCTCTGAATTGAATAGTCCTGACAAGTAACTTTTTCTACAATCACAACATCTTTTATTTTCTTTATTGTCTATCGAAACAAACAAGTCATTATGAGATAATATGTAGTTTCAACTACTATTTTCATCTGTCTAACGTGATGGATTATTTTTTTTATAAGAATAAATTGTGTTTTCCATTACAAGTAGAAGTAAATTATGAATTTAAAAATAGTTATTACACTTTAAATAATAATTATAATATGATTAAAAAAAAGTGACATTGAATTTTGCAATGTTTATATTCAATGAATAAATCTTGAACATCCAAATCATTACAATAGTAATAATTATTGTTTGATCCAATGAAGGTCCATTTTTTCTTTAATATTGTTATGAAGTTGTGTTGCAAGATCAAATCTTTTGAAAAAATGTCCTACAAAATCAAACTTTTAGTCATCTTCTACTGGAAAAGAATAAAATTTGTGACAAACTTCGAAAGTTACAATAATAAGTACAACTATGCAGTTTCTATTTCAAATTCTGATTCTATAAATGCAAAAAATTCATAATACAAAGAAAAAGTATTATTATTATTATTAGTAACTAAAAATTAAGTAATATTAATTTTTAACTGTAGAAAATATTATAAAATTATATTGATATTTTTAGATTCATATATTTAACATATTAATATATTCAATTAAAATTTAAAAAATTAATGAATAAGTGAAAGTTATTACTAATTCGTAACTAGTAATAATTAATATTAATTGAATTTTAAATTGTTTGAATTAAATGAGTTTTAATAAGATCGAAAAAAATAATATAATTCTCTGGTTGCTATACTCGTATTGTAAAACATTGTATCAAAAGCAAGAATTTTTGAGATTTTGATAAAGAAAGAGAGGAAAATTGTAGTGACATTATGTTCTGACGTGTGAAACAAAAGCAAAAGAGTCTACATCTCTTTTGTCTCTTCAGTCTAATGCCACATGTCAAAAGTAGATGAAAACATCTTATTTAAACTTAATGACACGTATAAGAAAAATACAATGCCAACAAAGTGTAAAGTGTGTTTTAATTTCTAGTTTTAGTTAATTTTTCTATGTTTTGAATTTTATATTAACCTTTAAAAAATTGCTTTTCTTGATGGTTTAAAGTGTATTATTCGTATATAAGAATATTTTGTATGTAAGAATAAAACACCTTAATAAGAAAATATATAGAAATGTATACGTGATATAAAATGTATTTAATGATAAAAATAAATATTAGCCAAACACTATTAAAAAAGATATACACTTCAAACAATAACAACATTATAAATAAGTGAACTTATCAGGTTTCACTTTTCAACTTTTAAATTCTACTTACATCTTTCTAGCTTTTATTTGTTCATTCATGAGGAGTTATAGACATTATTTCAAACTAAATTTTTTAGATAAATTTATTGAAAAGTATAAGAGTTGTTTAATGTATTGTGAAGTCTATAACAAATTTTGTGATTTATAGAGAGTTTGTTATAATTTTTAAATATACATTATAAAAAAATCTTTAAATAATGATCCATTTTAGAGATAAAAAAATAATTAGTGACCAATTTAGATATTAATTTATAAACTTAAAATTATTACTATTTCTTTTATAACTTAAAAAGTTATAATTGGTTGTGAATTAGAATTTAACATAATCATTAATATTAACTATCAAAGTTTTGACTACTAAAAATATTAATGTCTAAATTAATATCTAAATCTTATTAAATCAATTATAATTTTTTATTTATTATAAAGATTAGTTAGATATCAATAATTTTAAATTTATAAATTAGTGTCTAAATTAATCATTATAACAATTAATTATTTTTTGTTTCTGAAATTAATTGTTATTTAAGAATTTTCTTTTATATATATATATATATATATATATATATATATATATATATATATATATATATATATTTTATGCAAGTTATTAAACATTTTGTCAACCATTTACAAATGATTAATATATAAGAAAAAGCATATTTTCATATGTGTGATTGTTTTTTAAAGAATTTAATAGAAAAATACAACATCAACGATCTTTTTCTTAAAACTTGTCTTGAATTCTTATTATAAAGATTTTTTATTTATTTGAATCAGTTATTAAAACAAATTATTGATTTTGATACCACGAGTCTTTCAAAGAGATTTAGTGAAATATATAATATAAATAAGATTCGAACTTAATTTACATGAGATTGATATTATTTCTGTCCAAAATCTTCAAACATAAATTTAAGTATTTTCTACAACATTTAATTTTTTTATCTGTGATAAATGTGAAACTTAAATTAGATTTTCAATACTTTAATCAATGTGAAACTTAAATGAATTTTAATAGTGTGGTGACTATTTTTTTTCATTTAATTTACTATTGCTTTTTTCAATTATTGTGTGTTTGAGAAAACATTTAATCAGCTAGTGTTGTTTTTGTGAGTTTTGAATTGAAGATTTGAAGCTTCTCACTTCAAGCCAACAAATTCATGGAAAGAAAAAAAAATCAAACTGGTATTGTTTAAAACTTTCAGAAAACAATATTTTTGACGAACAATAGTGTTTTTGGACATTAAGTCCATGTTCACTTGAATAGATTTGGACGATAGTGATTGAATAAATTTAAGAAGATTTGAAGATAAATCTTTTGTTGTTTATTTGAGTAGATTTTAGAAGTAAGTGAGTGTGAATTGGAAATAATTTTTTTTAATCTGTCACATTAATCAAATTCTACACTAATTCTTACGAACTTTACTTCTAAATCTAGTCTCACTTACCTCCAAAATTCACTCAAATAAACAAAAAAAAATTATTTCCAAATTCTCTCGAATCCATTCGGTCACTCTTCCTCGTATCTATTTAAGTTAACAAAACACAACATGCACATGACAGGGATGGAATCACTGAGCTCTGGAGTCAACAAAGGTATGCTGATTTTATATTATCCAAATCCAAAATGATGGTTCTGAGATGTTGGCAGTATACAAATATCAGCCAGCACACACACATTTAACACAAGAACCACAACTAAGGCAGGGTAGACCTAAATGTACCTTTTAATAGTAGTACCACACACACAAAAGGCCAAATACCATTATTCATTCATACATAAATTTTTCTGTGTCCTTTAGTTTTGAGAATATTTCTAAAATGTGCTTATATGAAAAAGTTAGCAACTCAATATTCACACAACATTTATCTATAAATTTTAATTCCATAAAAGAGTTTCAGAATTTTCTGAATTCTCTATACGATATTTGTGTGACACCGGCGGCAAAAGGAAAAAGGAAAAAGGAAAGAAGAAAAACCATAACAAGACATTTTCGATTCTGTCTTTCTTGGAGGGCATAGAGTTGCCATTATTTTTTGAATCACAATGATCATAATTCCAACAATTTTTAAAGCAAAAACTGCATCAAACCCCACAAGTTGCCATGGTTAAAAGAACCAATCCGTTCAAAGTTTAACTACATTATTTAAAGTAAAAAAATATATATTAAACACTAAAAAACAACAGGAAACGAGGAAACATTGCAAGTTGTTCTGTTTTCACATTGCATTTGCATTCGTTTGTGAAACACTCTCTTTCTCCTTCTCTCACGGTTCCATTATATAAGACCTTGATTTGGGGGCAAGTTTCTATTCACTCCTCGTCCTTTCAAAGAATCACGGGGAGGGTTCAGAACCCGAGAAATGGGTCTGTCATTGGTACATGCTCTGTTCTTAACTCTGTTTCTCCTCTGCCTCAAAACAAAAGCAGAGGACTCTAGTCCAACCAGAAAGCTCGCAGGAGCATGCAACTTGTTCAGAGGGAAATGGGTCTACGATGCTTCATACCCTCTCTATGACCCTTCTTCTTGTCCCTTCGTAGATCCACAGTTCAATTGCCAAAAGCATGGTCGCTCTGATCACCTCTACCAGAAATATAGGTGGACGCCATTTTCTTGTCCCTTGCCAAGGTACCACCTTTCTTTCTCTCATTATTCATTGGACAAAATCTTAGCATTTTTTCGCTTGTTTTTCAATCCTCTGTTTTTGAGATAAAACTTGAGAAGACAACACAAGATGTAAGAAAATGTATCTAGATTTTGTTTTTAATTGTTGTAGTCTTTTTATATGCATTGTCCTTGTCATGTTATGGTCCTAGGTTAAGTGGGGTAGTGAAATTTTTGTTGTGCAGGTTCAATGGATTGGACTTTTTGCAGAGATACAGAGGGAAGAAGATTATGTTTGTTGGTGACTCCTTGAGCTTGAACCAGTTCAATTCATTGGCATGTATGATTCATGCTTGGGTGCCAAAATCTAGGAGCACTTTCAGTCAAAGGGATGCTCTTTCCAAAGTGACATTTGAGGTTGGTTATTTCATTCTTGTGCTTTACTTTATTTATTTTTCTGGCGCAGTGATTTGAAAGTTTGAATTTTTTGGTGGTAATGTTTGTTTTGTGTGTGACTTCCCTCTCTTTGCTTTCCTCCAAAGTTCAAAACTTTTCTGAGCCATTTCCATTTTTGAACTGAAATTCTGCAACCCTCAAATCTGATCTTATTTGGGTATCTGAGTTCAGAACTTGGTGTGGTGCATGTGCATATTTTTAGCAGCGGTGTGGCACTGTGCAGTGAGGTGAGAGAAGTAAAGGTGAGATGTGATTGGTGGGAAGGCTTTGCTTTTTGCTGGGGACAATTCTGATTGTTTATTTAAGAATAATAAATGTTTGTGTCTTAATACATTTTACTAAAATACTTCTTTTCACTCTCTCTCTCTCTTCCAAATTCAAACAACTTAGAAAATAAAAAAATTAAAAACTATTATATTTGTTTCTGGATTTTTACTGTTATACGTGGAGTTTCATTTTCCACATATTCATTTGGTTTAGTAGAAAAGGGAAACTTTTTTACCTCACATTCAAAACCAAGAAAAGTTACCTTTTTTTTCTCCTCTTACCCAGAAAACCTCAATTTTTATTACTTCCATAAAATTATCAAATTGTTTGATAAAGTTTTAAAATTATTAAACTTTTTAAATGATTATAAATTTCACATTTTTTTTTCATTTCAATGAAGAGTTTTGAAGCATCTACTATGAAAATCCAGTTGCTTTACGTAGAAATTTTGTCTAACAATTGCTTCAATTAGTAATGATTGATGTTGAAGATTTAATTTTGCCTCTTTATCGGATTGTAGCATTGAACATCATTGGCTGTAACTGAATTATGAGTAAGACAGCGTCCGACACCATTATTCAACAAAACCGTTTTTATAGCTTTCTGCAAATCAAATGAATAATAATTTGATATCTGCACTTTTTTTCCAACCACAAAATCTTATTCTATGATCCATTATGTTTGTTTATCATATAAGCTTCCATTATGCTATTACGTGTACAACAGATATAATTATTCATAATTGCGTGTGGGTTAATGGGTTTAAAGAAAAAAATAGTTGAATCACAATGTTAAGAAGCATATTTGCTTTGAGAAGTCTGCAATTTAGAAGTTTTTTCAACAATTTTTTTAATAATTTTTTACAACACTTATACGATAGTTTGTGGTGATTAGTTTGATTGATCGTTTAAAATATATATATATTAATAAAACAACGATACATAATTTATTATAAAAAATTATTAAGAAAAATTGTTAAGATATCATAATAAATTTTTTATTATAAATCAGAAAGTCGTGATTTTTTTCAGGACTATGGCCTTGAGATATACTTGTACAGAACAGCATATTTAGTGGATCTTGACCGTGAGAAAGTGGGACGAGTTTTGAAACTAGACTCTATCAAGAACGGTGACTCGTGGATGGGGATGGACGCGCTGATCTTCAACACGTGGCACTGGTGGACCCACACCGGAAGCTCACAACCGTACGATCAGTCTCTCAGTACAGTTTTCCAATTTGAATGGTCAATGAATGACAGTGATTTGTAAATATTGATGACAGGTGGGACTATGTTGAGGTGGATAATAGGTTGTTCAAAGACATGAACCGTTTTGTTGCATACTATAAAGGCCTAACAACTTGGGCTAAGTGGATCGAAAGAAACGTCAATCCATCACAAACCAAGGTCTTCTTCTTGGGAATTTCTCCTGTGCATTACCAGTAAGTTCTCACCGATTTCTTTCATTAAATTCATCACTCTCTCGGTTGTTTCATAATAACAAATAATACCTCAAATGTATTAATTAAATTTTTTGAATGAAGACCAAAATTATGTTTAGTCCATGAGTTTATGGTGAATTAAAGAAGTGATGAGTATGCATGGCCTTAATATATAGTGATGTAATGTGGTGATTAGGGGGAGAGATTGGAATGAACCGGCAAAGTCATGTATGAGTGAAACAGAACCATTCTTTGGACTGAAGTACCCAGCAGGAACACCGATGGCTTGGGTGGTGGTGAACAAAGTTTTGAAGAGGATAAAAAAACCTGTGTATTTCTTGGATGTGACCACACTCTCACAGTACAGAAAAGATGCACACCCTGAAGGGTATAGTGGAGTTATGGCAGTAGATTGCAGCCACTGGTGTCTTCCAGGGCTTCCTGACACTTGGAATGAACTTCTCACTGCAGTTCTTTCTGGTTGAAAACAAACACATATAACTTTGTTTACTAGGTCCAACTTCTTACAGGAAAACCAATTGTTTTCGACTTTAGGAGATTTTTATTTCGCATTTTGCTTCTCTTGTAATTCTTCAATAAAAGTGCTTTATGCTCCTAATTGTAAATGTAGATCGATGTGGCAGAAATTTGCCTTCAATTGTACCAAATACCATTCTCAATTTTAAAATCATTGTGGAAAGATGTGTCACTCGTTGTAAAGTTGTTGATCGATCCCCTTTTCTAAAGTAACAAAAAATTATGTAATGTGGATTTTTCAGATGAAAATTGTACCCTTTTAAAAATTTTAAGTTCTGTGTATGAATTTGATGTATTTTAATAGTTTATATGCTTATATAGTATATGCTTTTAAAATAAACTAAAACACAATTAAGTAAACTTTAAATTTAATTTAATATAATAAAATAAGTTTGTAAAGTGATATTAAATAATGGACTTTGCCTTAGTTTACATAAAACTTTCTACAAGCAAATCACATAAAAGGTGCATGATTAGAGTTTGCAGTGTTTCTCAAACTCAATTGATGGAGAAACCCAACTTAAAGTGTAATTCAAAGGAGACTTCTTCCTGCACCCCATGTTATTATTCTTCCACACCCCTGAAGTTTTCATTCTTTTCCATATTACCCCAAAGAAGGTTTTGCACCGAAATGGGCACTTCGGTTTGATGACCCGAATCCGGGAATATGTACCGAATTAATAAATTCGGGAAATTTGGGAAACAGAAGATGCAATTCACCAAATTCAAGATAAATGGTCTGATAAATTGGGGTCCCAAAGAGAAAATTTTCCATGGCAAGAATCCTAAGAGGAGGAGGATGACACCGAGGGTATCAAGTTGTAGTGGTGAAGAGAGAGAAGGAACGGCGCATTAGGCTTCAAATTTATCAGAGGGAGTAAATGGGGAGAGAAAAAACGTGGATGGAGGAAGAAACACCTAATTCAAATTAAACCTCAATGGTGCAAGTGTGTATTGTGGCCTTCAAACTTTTTCACAATTTCCACTTAAATTTGTGGATCCAAGCCATAACACATTCACAAGTCTACTTTTTCATTTCCTCACAGGACGATACTAGACAAAAAAGAAGGTTAATTGAAATATTTGTACTGTATTAAAATTTAAAATTTAGGAATATATATACATATATATACAAATATTTATTACTATTAAATTTATATGCAGAATTAATATTTTCGATTGTTATTTAATTTTTTAAGAAAAAGTGTTAGTTTTATAATTTATTGATTTCTTAGTTGTAGTTATTATGGACTTTTCACGGTGATGAATAAAATTAATTGGTCCCACCCATAACCATGATAACTGAAATGACTAAGAAATTAATTTGAAGCTTTTTTATGTTCGAAGTCTCACATCGCTTAGGCCTTGTTCACTTGAGGGGATTTGAGGGAGAATAATTGAGGGGATTTGAGAGGATTTGAAAATAAATTTTTTTGTTGTTTATTTGAGTCAATTTGGAGGTAAGTGAGAATGAATTTGGAAGTAAAGTTTGTGAGAATTAGTGTAGGATTTGATTGACGTGACAGATTAAAAAAATTTACTTCCAAATCCAATCTCATTTACCTCCAAATTCACTCAAATAATCAACAAAAAAATTTATTTTCAAATCCTCTCAAATCCCCTCAATTACTCTCCCTCAAATCCACTCAAGTGAACAAGGCCTTAAATATAAGATCAAATTATAATATATAAGTGGAGTGCAAACCTCACCTTACAAGCTGATTTTATGGAGTTGAGTTAGGCTTAAAGTCCATTTCTAAAATGGTATCAAATTTTACTGTGTTTCTCGGATATCAAAATTCAATGAACAATTTTTTTTAGATTTCAAAATTTTAGTATTAATTTTTTTGAAAAAATAATAATTGTTTTTTTGTTTTTTTTAAAAAAATTGTTTTACATGTTTTGTTTGAATAATTTTTTGATCTTCAATTATTATTATTATTATTGAAGTAGTGAGATATTCAATAATAATGTTATGTTAAAGGTGATTATAATCTAAGATGAAGAATTATCCTTTAAGTTTGATAGATTCACAGGTACTTTTCATGTAAAATTTTTCTTCTTTTATAAATGAAATATGCTAGGAAGATTATACAAATAATTTTATAAATGATTAAATGTTTTTCACACATGATAAGTTAATTGAATGAGTTCGAGGGATTGCTTTTGATCTTGTTTTTTTTTTTTGTTCTCATTATAAGATTTAATAAAGCTAATAATAAACTTGGGAGAAAGACATTTATATTGTTAGGATGTGAAATAGATGGAAAGTATTGGAAATACAAATCTGATGTTCATCCTAGTATATATGACACAAGAAAATGCGAGTGTCTTTTGAAATTAAGAGGCAAATGAATTTATAATGAAGAAGGATGAGTACTAAAGGTAATGTGTGAATATCATAATTATGATTTAGCACAAACTTTAGTTGGTCACTCTTGTTCGAAAGTTAAATTACATTGAACAATAATTATTTGTTGACATGACTAAGAGTCAAGTGAAGCCTACAAACATTCGTCTTACTCTGAAAGAAAATAATAAGTGTAGTGTGAAAATAAGCAAGCAAGTATATAATGCAAGATATACTTACAAACGATAATTAAGAGGTTCGAGAACTAAATTACAACAGTTGTTGATGAGGTTAGAACATGATAAATACATCCATTGAAGTAGATGTGTCGACAAATTTGAGGTAGTAAGTGACCATTTTTTGACACATTGATGTAGTGAAATTGTTGAATGCTTTTAATACTATTTTCTTGATGAATAACACATACAAAACCAACAAATATTGGTTATCATGGCTTGAGATAGTTGGGGTCACATCAACAAATTGACTTTCTCAACTGCCTTTGTATTCTTATCAAGTGAACGAAAACATAATTTCACTTGAGCTCTAGAAAGGCTAAGAGGATTGTTCTTTACATTTGAGGATGATCCACAAGTCATTATTAGCGATAGAAACCTAGCTTTGATAAATGTTATGGCTAGTGTTCCCTAAGTGTTATCATCTTCTATGTTGCTTTCGTGTTCAGAAAAATGTGCAAGCCAAGTACAAAATGTTAATCGATTATATTGAGGCATGGGATTTTGTCATGGAAGCATGGGAAATGCCATGAATTGTGAAAATGAGTCAATGTATATTGATTGTGTTGATTGCCTTCATCATGCTTATATTTTATACTCTTTATTCTTTGAATATGTCATTGACTCTTGGATCATTCCATATAAGAAATACTTTGTAAAGGTGTGGACAAACCAAGTAATGCATTTAAGAAACACAACATCAAACATGTATGTTTTAATATTATTTTATTTTGTTTTTTATTAGATGTTTTATGGTATTGTTTTGTATCACGGTTGAGTCTGCTTACTAAAGCCTGAAGAAAGTATTTGGAAGTAGTGTGGAGACATTTGTTCGTGTTGGGATACAATTCATAATGCCACCATCCTGCAAAATAATAAGATAAAGGCGTCTTTGGAATAGCATTTGGCGACTGCGTGATAGACTGCTTATACCTAAATTGCCTTAACATGTGTTTAACTAGATGTCGGTGTACAATCACACCCATTATAATCAAGCTAGAGAACATACTAATTATAGATGTGAACGACTAATCCGATGTGATTCATATGGGTCTATATCACCCATCATATGTCAAGGTATTCAACTGTGTCTTTGCCTCATGTAAGCTAGAAATATGCCTCTTCATCACAAAGTGTGAGATCGATACCTCCATTATAACTAGGCAACATGTTCTTCCTTCCCATTTCAAGGAAGTGCTCATATATTTAACTCTACAAAAAAGTAAAAATGTTTTTGAAAAATGAAACAATAAAGGAAATCAAAGTGCAAAATATATGTGTACTTGTGAAAAAGTCATATATCTAGCTAATTGCTTTGTCTCTACAAAGCTAGCATCTCCAAGTTGTTCATACAAGTGGACGAGTGTAATAACTCTCTAAGCATAGTTGTCACATGACTACATGTCTCTAAAAAGCAACAAGTATGATACATGGATGAATGTGACGCTCTTATCCGTAAAAATTGTGCATCTAACAAGATGCAATAAGTAGGCCCATGCAACATACCTCCATTACTAATTCTCACAACAGTCTTTATATAAGTCTCTCAACTAGCTAAGTCTTACTTGGGGACCAAGACATTGTCTCAACTCAAATGTAGCCCTTGTGCGATCTACGCCCAATAGGTCCATGAGAGTTTCTTAAGTTGCTTCAAAGTTCTAGGACTTAATTTAGACAAGATTGTTCAACTATAGACAAATGTAACAACGCAAACATGTCATCTAGTATGGTCATCTCACCAACAGAGACATGGAAAATGTTTGTCTCTTATGTCATCTATCAACAAATGTCAATATCAACCCCTTATTCGCGTAACTGTAAGAAATATCGCATAGAGGGATCAAACCAAAATTCACACAAAATTTTAAACAACCACATGATATGTTCCAAATTTGTTTAATTTTTTTCGTGGAAAACCAACTTTATCTCCTATCGGTCCTAAACAAAACAATTGCAAATAAAGTTGAAACAACTCGTCAAGCACCAAAAGAAAAAAAATCAACTACTTTACTGCTATGGTCTTACCACAACGCGAATGTAACACGATCGACATAATTCATCAATAATGATGGAAAGAGAAAGAGGAAGAGGAAGAGGAAGAGAAAAAGGAGAAAGAGAAGAAGCTGAATGTGGCATATGTGACAACAACGAAATGTTAGAACGATGACAATGATAAAAAAAGAGAAAGGTGAGAAAGAGAGGAAAATGAAAGAAAGAAAATGAAGAAGAAATAGAAAAAGAAAGTTTTAATTGTGATATTTATAAATAAATTTTAGTGATAACTAGAATATGTCTCGACAACTAACATTAAATATTTATTAATAAATATCACTAACAAAATTATAATAATTGATAATTTTAATAAATATTTTTTTTATTTATTAATAAAATTGATTGACGATTATTTTATTAATAAACTTTCTATTACTAATAATAATGTTAAAAATTTAAATTATCAATAAATATGTATTATTATTACAAATTTGCCTAATTAATTCTTTTTATAATAACTAAAATTCGTTGATAAATGAAAACTACTTTTCTTACAAACTATAATAGAACATGAATTAATATTAGAAAATACATTATCATAATAAGTTAATTAATTTTGAGAGATTTTCCACCAAAATATAACATTATAGTTGACATTACAATCCAATTAAATGTTCCCAAATTAGTTCAGATTTGTTAACTTCACAATCAAATGATTGATTCAGCTGGTTCTTCCACGAACATTTGCATCATATTAACTCAGTCTATGATATCATGGATTTAAACATTGTATGGGATTATTCTATAACAAATGTCCTTCTATCAACTATGACCGATATCAACAAAAAATAAATACAGAAGATATTGAAATAGGTTAAAATTCTGACTAAGATTAAAAATAAAAATCTAAAGAAGGTTATAATAAAAAATAGTAAACCTTAATTTTGTATATGTGGGAAAAAGTATAGATACAGAGTGGAAAGAAATGTCCTAGTAAATAGGAGACATTTCCCAATATGCCACGTGTCTGAAACCCAAAGCGGCTGAGGAAACAAACCATAACACCTGCTGCTTCAGGTACTAAGCATGTTACCGCAACACTCTCACACGTTGTAATACCTACAAACCGTACGTTGTACCACTTGTCCCTTCCATGCAAACCTCATCCACCACCACCTCTTCAAACCGACACCACCCTTCTTCTTATAAGCAGCTCACTGGACTCCACAACACAAACCAAATTCAAAAAACAATGGCATCTCAGCAAATGCCTCGCAGAGATCCCAGCAAGAAGGTGAAAGAGAGAGATGATGACGTTGAGACATATGGAAAGAAGTCGTTTGGTGAGAAAGAGAGAGAGTTGGTTTCTGATAGAGCTAGGCCTAAGAATATAGTTAAAGAGAAAGAGGTTGAAGAAGGAAGAGAAAGTGGTGGTGGAAAGTATGAAAAGTTTGAAACGAGTTTAGGAGAAAAAGATAAACTCGAGGGAAGAACAAGAGTGGTGGAGGGAAAAGTGTGGAACGAAGAGGAGAAAATAAGAAACATTCCTCCAAGAGGAAAAGTAGAGGCAGAGAAAGGAAGAGCAATGGAAAAAACAACAGAGGAAGCTCAAAGAAGAGAGAAAGGTGAAACCAAAGAGGTAAAATTTAAAACTATTGCCTTTAATATGCTTTCTTTGTATGATAACTGTGCCTATATCACTTAGTACTTTCCAATGAAGAAAAAGTTACTATATAGTTTTGAATATTATCACCTGCTGATCATGGCTAGCGTTCATTAATCTCTCTCTAAAGGGGTGTTTCTCACTTGAGTTTCTGTAGTGTTAGCCCTTCAACGGGGCATTTTAAAAGTGATAAAAGTTGCAGGGAAACAAAGCATCTTCATCTGTAACTTTAACCTTTTTGAGATTGTTGGTTTTGACAGGGTGATGGTGAGGAACAAGGAAGAGGAAGAGAACAAAACGAGCAGCCTAGTCTTGAAGACATTTCCAAGTACAGAGGCCAAGTTCAAGAAAAAGCAATGAATGCAGTTGAAGCTGCTAAGGAGAAATATGAAAAAAAGAGAGCAAAACAAGCAGAAATAGAAGCTTCCAAAGAGAGAAACAAGCAGGCAAAAGACTTCACAAGAGAGAAGGGTCGTCAAGAAGGAAATCTTGAAGGAGATACAGTGCACAAAACTGGTGGAGGCATCAATGATGAGAATGTTGGAGAGGAAGCAGTGGAAATTGGAAAGATTGCTTCTAAAGTGGCTGCAGATTTGAGGGATAGGGCTATAGTAACAGGTTGGAGTGCTGCTCAGTACTCTACTGAGATGACTGTGGAGGGAACCAAGGCTGCAACTACCATTGTTGAGGAAGCAGTTGAGTATTTGGGCCAGAAGGTTTATGAGCTTGCCGCTAAGTCAATGGATACTGCTACTGGTTTAGCTGCTGCTACTGGTGAGAATGCAAAGGAGTACACTGCAAGGAAGAAAGAGGAGGCAGAGAGAGCTTTGGAGGTCAAAAGAGAAACTCAGAATCAGGCAAACGAAACTGTGGCTGAGATTGGAGATAACATGGTGAAACCAGCACATCAAAGTGAAGGAGGAGGAGGAGTGTTGAATTCCATAGGTGAAACCATAGCAGAAATAGCAGAAACTACTAGAATAATGGTATCAGGAGAGGGAAAAGAGGAAAAACCAAAATCACCTCAATATGAACATGCAGACATGAAACTTGATTAGTTACTTTGAGTTGCATGGATATGTTCATAATGAAGTTGGATTAGGGAAGAAAATCCATCAAGAAATTAAAATCAGTATGTATACTTTTTAAATAAAGTTGGTTTGTATGTGAATATCTATCATGCAGTAATACTTGTCTAAAAGTTCCACGTTTTGTGGAGTTGTAAATAAATAAGAATGTCTTTTTGTGATTCTATGTAGCAGTAATAATGCATGTGATCTTGCACTGTTTATGTATATTATCTATGTATCTATCTACTTGTGTAATGTCATACTCATTAATTATTTAGAATCTTTTTGGATTATTAAATCTCATTAAGTATTTGGAATACATTCCTGAATTGTTAAATATATTAATTTAATCTGAAAAATGCTTTTTGTTTTTAGATAATGTAGAAATATTAAACTGTTTGAGTCAGAAAACATTGTCTATGAAGCTGCACATAAAGGAGAAAAAGGGTATTATATCATTAGGGTTGAATGACAGAAGAAGAAAAATGTGTTAACAGAGGAAGAGTAAAGCTGATTACTGCAAAAACCTTCTTTAATTTTTTGTTTATTTTTTTATTAAAGTTGGTATGATTCTTCGTTATTTTTATTGCACACAATTCACACCTTCATTGAAGATCTCATTCATTGGATATCTCAGTGATGTTGTTCAATTATCAAATTTAAAATTTTACATTAATCATTTATTATTTTATTAAATGCTTTAGATTACATGTAAGTAAAGTAAAATCTCATAATTGATGAACAATACGGTAGTTGAAAACAAAATAAGACCGTTATGCAGGTTCTAAATATGATTTAATGTAGCTGTGAATCCACATATAATTCTTGGTCAGTGTAGAAAATACTTTTATGATATTATCATTGTCCTTCTCTGTAAATGTTGGGATGGATTTTACTATGATATGTTAACAAGGTTCGTATATTTGAAACTACAAATCACGAACTTTCGTATAAACAAGGTTGGTATGGTATATTCGGACAACAAGCAAGCAAGAAAACTTAACAGATGGAAAGTTTAGTTTTTTCAGCACTTCTACTTAAAGAAGACTTAATCAAGTATCGATTTTTTATTTTTAAATATTTTTAATTGAATATTTATTATTTTTTTTAATGTATAAAGTTTTTAAACTTTTTATATTTTTCAAGTTTTTGTTGTGTAATTTTTTTAATTAATTTGATGTTTAATTATTTTATTCATTAAATGGTATGATTATTATCTTATTAACTATTTTTAATAAAAATTATCTTTTAGTTTTATTAATTGCAATATTATTAAATAAACAACAAAACTAAAAAGTATAAAAAAGTTGAGTAATGAATACAGCCGTGAGAACTGAATTTAAAATATCAAAATTTATCTTGTCTTACCCTGATAACAATATGTTATCTCTCTAATTTCAATGCTTTAAGAAGCATACTGTGTTGTTAAATTTTCAGTGAAACCAACACTGCTACGAATTCGACAAAGAAACCAAAAGATCACTCACGAATATCACCGACAGACATGAAATCCCCACTCCTGAAACCACAGAAACAGGCAAGAAGACAAAGGATACATCAACGAACACCAAGAGAATCAAGTCTTTTTTTTTTTCTTGCCAGAAGAAAGAAAGAATCAAAGAACAGATCAGCAAGGGATCTGAGAGCTGAACCAGTCCATGATCTGAGAATCAAGAACTATTATGGTCAGGCAGAAGTAGCAGGGGCATATGCATGTCAGGAACAACCTGCATATATAACCAAAATTTTGTTTTTCTCACAATCAGATCACATCCAGAGTGCAGGTGTGTATGTACCAAAAACAAACTAAATGCCAATAGGACAACCATGAAAAGAGAGGGAGAGAAATAGAAGAGTATTATTGTTGTACCCAACAATCCAGACAACAACACCAACAATTGATAGGAGGCAGAGAAAAGTAAAGATAGAAGACCCAACAACAAACCCGTAGGCCTGCAATCTTATGCTTAGGCATCCTTTTTAAAATAAAACAAAAAAAAAATACTACCTCTTATGATTAGTTGATACATTTTCATTTTAAACATTTTTTTTTCATCATCGATTAATATATTGAAATTAATTACGAGATTTCTAAGATGATGAAATGCAGGGAGTGAAAGGTAGAAAAAAACTGTTATCAATGGAATAAGATCCTCCCTTGCATTTTAACGGTTACAAACTACACGGAATAAGATTTTCAAGAACAAGGAATTACATATTATCTTCGTATGGCACCAAGATCTTGAATCTGCTAGCACATAATTAAAAAACATGTTATCAATGGAAGTCAATGCTTGCGCAGCAGTAGTTAGCAATGTACACATGCTACGGAAAATTAACTACCTAACTATCATCACATTCTACCAAATATTATACAAGAATTCGTGTCGAGAATGCCAACTAGAAGAGAAGGCCAAGCACAAGTTGAGCAAGTTCAAACGAAAGGGAAGAAAATATCCCATGCTGCATCAGTAGGATCACCGCTGGCCTTCACAATGCTTCATCTACAATCCAACAGTTAAACTAATAATCTAGAAGCTTCAAAAACCAAACTAGGCGGGCATCAAGACACTCTCTACTCTAAAATTCTGAGATCTGCAACGTAAAAAAAAAGATAATGGGAAAAATAGTTAGCAAAGATCAATCCCAAAACTTCTATTATTAATGACTTCAACAAGCATATTAAGAAAAATAAGCTTCAGGCAGGTAATCGAATGTGCAGGAGCACGGGTGTACGAAATTCAAGAATGCATCATAAAAAATCATGCTGTGAAGTGCACACACGAAAAACTGGAAATGTTCCTGAAGCTATGCTATTTCTTTTGGGGCTCAGAAGACAGGAGATATTATTTCAGTAGACGTCTGAGGCACTATGCTCCATGGTAAGCATTTTAACTCCAATTTTAAAAATCAAGTTTCGAGATTCGGAAAAAACCTTAAGGAGTTCAATTTAAAGCTGCACCGATCAAGGTTAAATAAAAAGATCCTCATAGTGAAGCATATCGAATATACACGGATGGTAACTAATAGAAAACAAGAAACAGCATTTTTCAGAACCAACTACATATTATAAAAACTTGTACAGTGAGGTTGTCAAATTCAGATTCAAAACTACAATAGCTTAAAATCTTATTCTGACAAAAACTAACTGATTATGAACACTACCAGATGGCCACCAACTTCCAACAATAAAGACAAACATCCAAACTAATCCCATGACTGAATCAAATGCAACACATACAAAGCGTACTCAACAACACGTTATGACAAACAAACAGTGATCATTCATAAGCAACAAAATCATCGCTCATTTTCTTTAAAAAACAGCTTGACAATACATACATCTCTCTTTAGAATGGAAAGGAAAAAGTGCAGATAATATCACATGAGCAAATGATTACTGAACAATACGAAGCCATAGAGCACAATATTAAGATAAAAGGGCTGTAACTCTACCAGCAGCATATTTAGGTTCCTTGTGACCCTGCATCAGATCCAGACGCTGAGGAACTGTCACTATCAGAATCTGCAACACCACATACAAATGAGAAAGACGCATTTGATTTCAACAATCCAAAGCATGTATATGAACAAATAACGTGTAAGATAGACGATAAATCTTGATCAATGTACCACTTGAAGAAGATCCAGAATCACTGCTGGAACTACTTGAACTGCTTGACCTACTCCCGTTGTCAGCTTGATTTCCCCCTTGCACAGGCAATGATTGGGGAACATTCCTTTCATCTGTACACAGAGTCAATGATTTCAATTAAAAAACAGAGGAGATCAACAATCCAAAAACAACAAACCTGATTCTAAGAAGTTCACCTGTTTGTATTTCCTTTGGAATCTCTTCTATAGCTGGTGCCTGGCTCTGCAGAAGGCAAAAAATAAAAAACAAACACTTAGAATAATTGCTCCCCAAAGTGAGCAAGGCAATATAGAAGTAAAAATTGTATTATTTACCTTCTGGATGGCATTCTGCTGCAAGGCTTCTGCTCGAGCTCGTGCAAGTTCAGCCTTCCTTTTATTTTTGCTCAAACTTTTCTTATAGTTGGTCACAAATCTATCAAGCTCCCAGAGTGTTTCAGCATCCACATTATCAATGTCTACTTCAATTTCATCATCATGTTGATCAAGTGCTAAATTTCTCTTCTTAATGATTTGTACAATAGCATCAAGCTTCTCTGAAGGTAAACTCTGAAGGTTAGTGCTTAGTTTTTGTTTTTCCTCAAATGTCATGTCTCTTTTGTAAGGATCTTTTGCTTTTGGTTTTTTTGGGGCTGGGGTTCTACTTGACGGAGTAAAGCTCATAGGTTTTGGAGTCTGTGTCATTGATTCTGATCTATCCAAAATCCGTCTCATATCAAGATGTGGTGGTGGTGTAAAAGCAGAAACCCTTCTTGATAAAGGTGAAGGTGCAGGGGGAGCTGCTCCATAATCAAACCCACATCTCATCTCCCGATTATAATCTGACTCGATTATAGCCCATCTGTCTTCAAATATCTTTGCTAACTGCTCTGCCATTATATGAACATCTTGTCCCTTTGGATTATATGTCATGGCATTATTAAAAGTGAGTCTCACATCCTCTGCAAATTCCTTTGGTGATTTGTACCAATTCTTGTTCAGCCTTGACTTTACAGTTCCCAAGTCCATTGGATGAGTGATGATAGTAAAATAATCATGCAAACCAAGACCCTCAACATCAACAGGAGCATTAAACACCCAACCATGCTTGTGTTTCATCAATTTTTCAAGCAGTGAACTACAGCTTTTGAAAAACTTAGATCCCATCCCAAAACCATGTCGCATTTCTCCACCACCTTGTTTCTTCCAATTCAACTTTGATTTCTTGTTACTCTCTGCTGGGGGAAATTTATCTTTCGCAAGCAAGAACTCTGAGTTACGATAAAATTGGTTTGCTTTAGGTGTCCTCTTCTCCTTCTCAACAGTTTCACCAATCCCCTGACTATTCTCCAACATTGACAAACTTAACTGGTGCAAAGGCCTAGAACTGGCAGGTTCCCTTGGAACACCAACAGATGCCACCTCTGAGTGAGCACGCTTTGCTCCACCCACATTATCCATCCCACTAGCAACCAGGACATTTGAGTTGCGATATCCACCAACTTGCCTCTGCTTCACTTCAATCCTATTAACCAAACTTCTTACAACATCAAGCTCACTTTCAAGCTTCCACCGAATCTCCCGTATTTGCTGTTTTGATTTTGAGGACAAGCTTATCTTGATTCGATCCCTCTGTCGAGGCTCCACAACCCCATTCCCCAATGGAAGGCCTCGGGTGCTAGGAACTGCCTCCTGATGAGGGCTGGGGCTTAAAGGTCCATCATCCTCCTGCTCAACATTGAGGCTAGAAGGTTCATCACGCTGCCGATTATACAAGTCATCAGAGACCAGCACTACTGGTGGTTGAACTGTATCCCCATCCCATCTTGAATTTACATGTGACAGAGGCAAAACCCCACCCACCAATCTTGAGTTCACTTGCAGCTGGGGTGAATTCCCATCCTCCATTCTTGAATTCACTTCTGGCTGAGGGGACTTTTTACCCTCCAATTTTGAACTCTCTTGCGGCTGAACCATGTTGACATCTTCTGACCTAGGACTCACTTGTATCTGAGCTATATTCCCATCCTCTGATCTTGAACTCAATTGTGGTTGAGTCATATTCCCATCCAGTGACACTCGTGGCTGGGCTGTGTTTCCATCTTCTGACCTTGAACCCGTGTGTGGCAGAGCTGCACTCCCATCCTCTGACTTTGAACTCACTTGAGGCTGAGCCATATTCCCACCCTCTTGAATTTGGGACATGTTCACATCCTCCAATCTTGAATTCGCCTGAGGCTGGGCCATATTCCCATCCTCCAACCTCAAATTCCCATTGGACAGAACCATATTCCCATCCTCCAAATGAGGCTGAGTTATATTTTCATCCTCCTTTCTTGAACTCCCTTCTGTCAGTGTCATATCCTGATCCTCCAGTGGTGTTTGAACTGTATTCCCATTCTCCAGTCTTAAACTCACTTGCATCTGATCCTCCTCCAATGGGTTCTGCCCCAAAATCCCATCCTCTAATCTTGAACTCACTTGAGGCTGAGCAGTATCCTTCTCCACGGCAGACTGTTCAGGAGGCTGGACCACAACGTTCTCACTATTGCTCTTGGCCGCACCAGACTCACCAACTTTGCTCTTCTGGACAGTTCTGTTATTGATACTGTCATTGGTAACGGTAGAAGTGGTTGTGGCGTTATTTTCAGTGGTGGAAGCAACAGTGTTTGGGGCGTTAGGGTCTTTCTTCTGACCTTTGAGCACTTTCCTCCTCGTGTAAACCTTCCTCTCTCCAAATCTCTGTTTCTCTTTGGCTTCGTCATCCCCTCCAACCACTGGCCCCGAAGCCATAAATCCAAAACCCTAATCCTAACACCAATCCCAAATCCCCGAAATCCTAGGGTTTTACGCACCAACAAATCAAAAAATCACACACAAAAAAACAAGAAACAAGAAACCAAACCCTAGAAATTCTTAGGGCTTCCTTCCACCATGAAAATTTTCACGCCTCACTCAGAACCTCCTCAGAAAGGAAGAATCAGAATCTTGACAAACAAATCGTAGAGAAAAATCAGTAGTAGGGTTTCAAAGCTCAATTACCTTGTTTTCGATCAGATCTCGCACACATACATACACACGCTCGTGAACTCTCTCTTTCTCTGTTTCTCTCTCTAAAACGCTTCGTCTTTCTCTCTCTTTCTTGAAACGCTAGTCGTTTTATCGAATCGTCACAGGTGTACGACAACGGTGCGTTCGTGGGGAAGCGTGGACCAGGCTAAGCGTTTGGGATGCAACAAAGAGCCGTGCCCAAGAAGCATTATAACACCGAAACTTGTGGACGTGGACTCATTCGCGTTCTCTCAACGTGAATTAAACGCACCAATGGGAACAACGTGATATCTTGTGATATCTTGCGTGGGACTCACGTGAGCGTGAGAGAGTAAGGGACTTTAATGGCGGGGAGTTTTGTGTGCAAGAATTTTTAAAGTTATCACAGGTTGTTAAGCTGCGCGTGCTAGATACTCTCCGATTTAGTGGGTTCCCGTTTGGCTGGTGCCGTCCAGTACCCGGAAGGTTTACCCACGCGCCCTCTTCGCGATTGGAGACTGGAAGTTTTCTATTAAGAAGTTTGGGCAGGGTTGGTATTGGGTAGGCCTTTCGTGGGCTTTATGTTTATTATGATCAAAGTCTTTCTACATTATCATAAATTTTTCATTAGTCTCTAAAGAAATTGAAATTAATTTTTTTAATGTTAATTTCTTTTCATGAACAAATATGCCCAGACATTATGTAATTTCAATTATATTAACTTTCAGATAGACTATAGTTATAAAAAAAATAAAACAAAAAGGTATTGTATAGATATAAAAGAAACACAATATATTTTTATATATATAAGAAGAAAAAAAATAAAAAATATCCCATCAACAATCTAATTGATGCTAACAAAATAAATAAAAATTAATAATGAATTATTGTTTTTAAAATATTTTCTAGGAGAGAAAATAAAATAAAGAATTTCTTATTAGGTAACAAGTTAAAAAAATAAAAAATACAATGAATGGTATAAATATCTCTAATAGAAGAAAAGCTTAATAAAACTAGAGATAGTGTACTTCTACATTTTTTTAATGTAAATATAAAAAATGTAGTAATTTACATTTTTCTTTTTTTCTAGAACTTTTAATTCTTCTCCTCACCAAAAATGATTTTGATAGATTAAAAATAGAAAAAAAAAACTATTTAAAAACACAATATTTACTATTTTTATTATTAACCGATGTTTTTTGACTTATAAATTTTTAAAAACAATCTTAAATTATAAGGGTCATATGCCTTGAGGTTAACGAATGAAATCTAACAAAAAAAAACTAAAAACCATTAGGTGTAAAGTTAATTTAGAAAAAATATTAACACAATAAGATGAATAATTTTGGTATGAAAAATATAGATTTAATCATTACATTTTTCACATGATAAAAGATATTCCACTAAATGTACTCTTGAATATAATAAGTATTTATCAAACAAATACTAACTAAAAAAACCTCCAAATGATACCGCATGTTAAACACACTCTTATTCAGCGATGAAACTTCCATGAAACATTTAGTATTATTACTAGAAAACTCAAACAGTCAAAATGGTAGAAAAAATAAAAATCTTATTGTTTTGAACAAACATTGAATGTCATTAAATGCTCAAAATTTTAAAGCAATAAGTTAAATAGGAAAAAGGACATATCTGTTGTGTAGATATTTATTCTACTTTATAAAGGATATTTCATCTGTTCCATCCAATTCAAGTCAAAAATGAATGTTGGGAAGAAGACATTAGCAAAATGTTTCGTTCACCAAAATTCATGCCAAATGAACAGTCTAATTTATTTTTGATAACGCTCTATAAAGCAAGTTTGTTCTGACAAGAAGACATCAAAGACATCAACCTATGTTCTGGTATCAATCTAATGCTCAAACTGTTTAAAAGTGCTACTACATTATGATAGGGGGAACATCACATTCTCCAAATGGTTTGTAAGAAATTCTTATGATGTATTTCTTTAAGCACTTATTTTCCTCTTACTTGAAATTTTTTTTGCTAATGCCCAAAAGGGGAGAAGTATCTGGAAAATTAGTTTCTTGTTGTGCATCATCAAAAAAAGGGGAGATTGTGGATAGGGGGAGCTATGTGAAAGATAAACTCATATGTGTTTTTGATGATGACAACAACAAAAATGTTTTTAATAGTTTCTTGCACATATTTAGTAAAGCTGATGATTATATATTTGATTGTGTTTGAACTATTTGTTATGCATATTCATTGTGTTTATACATGAGTTTACATTTGTGGTATGCATATTCATTGTTTAGAATGTTAAAACTCTATGCACATTGCATATCTATATGAATTAATCGATTATAGAGTTTATGTAATGTGTTATATTCATCATATATCAGTATTCGTTTAACAGTGACAAAACTGCAAGTTTTAACCAATTACATTATATGTATAATCGATTAAAACTTGTGTATTTGCCTAGACTTGTTTATTGAGTGCATAAATAAGTTTTGGATTGAAAAAGTTTTCAAATTTGCTTAAGTGTTTTACTTAACCGTTTACACTATTTTCTTAATCGGTTAAAATCCGCATTAATTGAAAACTTGCTTTCTTGATAACTCTTAACTACCTTAACGGTCATATTTTTAAATGTTTTGACTTAGATTAATTACTTAATCGATTACATGCAATGTTTAATCTGTTAAATGTTTTAAATGTATTTTTGTTACAACATTGTTAATTGCTTAATTGATTACATAGACGCAATGCTTTATGTTTTCAACAACTTAATTGAATCATAACTTTCATATTTGATATAGTTTGTTGAGATTTATTACAGGAGCGTCAGGAATTCTCCAAGAATTAAGAATTCATACGTTTGGACATTATTCATCAAGATTCTTTGAAGAATTGAAAGAGCTATAAAAAATTCATCAATCTGCACTGATAGGTGTACTACCTGAAGATCATATCACTTTGCAATCTTGTAAGATTGTGGTTTCTCTGTTGCTACTTGGTAGGAAGAGAACTTTGGAGTTCTTGTTACTTTGAGTGTGATATCTCAAAGGGGTTGCAAAAAGAGGATTGTTTTTCTCGTATTTTTACTATAGTTGATTTGGAGTTAGAAAGGAGGATACATTGAGAGGGTGTCTCTGTATTGGTTGTCGTAAAACTCGATCTATATAGTGGATTTACTTTCAATCTCAGGTTGATTGAAATGAGACTGGATGTAGGCATTGAGGTCGAACTAATATAAATTGTGGTGTTTTTTTCTCTATCATTTATCTCTTTCATTTCATTACATTCTTTATTTGCTTGCATTCCAAGAAAAGATAAAAGATTTGGAAAAGGTTTTTAAAAGAACAATTTTTATTAATCAAAACCAAATCACCCCCCGTCTTAGTTGAGAAACTATACCTAACTTTTTCTACAATTGGCACGAGAGTTGAGAATTTGAATTTTGCTCAAATTCTAATCGATTATGGTTTCAGTGTAATGGATTATTTTGATCCTGATGGCATCTGTTTATCAAACTTTTGGAGAAGGTGCTTCTACAAACAGACCCCCTATGTTTGCGGGAGAAAATTATCCGTTTGGAAAATTAGAATGAAAATTTTCTTGAAATCAGTGGATAAAGGTGTTTGGAATGCAATGATAAATGGTCCCTATGAGCCAACAAAGTTTGTTGATGGAAAGACTGTGACAAATAACTTCTTTGAGTGGAACCTTGATGAAAGTAGAAGGACACACTATGATGTTAAAGCTAAAAATATTATTTCTTCTACTCTAACCATTGGGGGGTTTTCAGGATATCCACTTGCTTAACTACCAAGAATATGTGGGATGTTCTAGAAGTGACTCATGAGCGCACTGATGAAGTGAAGAGGGCCAAAAACAACGCTCTTGTCCAGGAGTACGAAATGTTTTGGACGAAGCCTGGAGAAAACATCTATGATGTCCAGAAGAGGTTCACACACATTGTTAATCACCTTGTGGCTCTCGGAAAGACTTTTGATAAAGAGGAGATCAACATCAAGATCTTAAAGAGTCTGAATAGAAGTTGTCAACCAAAAGTGACTGCCATTTATGAATCTAGAGATTTGACCACTATGAACACGACAACATTGTTTGGTAAGCTCAGGGAACATGAGTTGGAATTGGAAAGATTGAGGGAAGAAGAAGAAACTGAACAAAAGCATTCAATTGCCCTCAAGATTTCTAGCAAGAACGCTCCAAGAAAGCATAATATTAGATTCAAATGCGGATTTACCAGAAAAAGAAGTACTGAATATGATGGTAAAGAAATTCTCTAGATTTATGAAATCCATAAAAAATGTATCTGATTTTGCAAGTAATGCCAAGGGAATCAAAAGAAGAAGCAAAAATGTTACTCCCACCTGTTATGAATGTGGCAAAGAAGGTCATATTAAACCTAAATGCCCTGCCTTGAAACATAAGTAGAAAAATGATGAAAGATACAATCAAGACAGGAGCAAAAATAAGCAAAGAAAAGCCTACATTGCTTGGGAGGAATGTGACTCAGGTTGCTCTTCTAGTGATGAGGATGATCAAAGTCTGGAGGAAGAGACAAATTTGTGACTTATGGCAGGTTCAGTAAATTCTGGAAACAATGAAAGCAATTTCAATGACGAACCATTACAAGTCAAATATGATCAACTACTGGATGTCTTTCAAGAACTACATGCAGAAGTCATAAAACTCCAATACAAGGTTAACCGATTGAATAGTGAAAAAAGGGATTTTGAATATAGAATTAATAACCTTGTTGAAGAAAATGCATGCTTCAAAAATGATCTTACTACTACTTTACAATCTGTTGATACTGCTAATTCTGAAGTTAAAACTATTGTCAAAGATTGTACAGATTTCCCTTCTCATGTAGAAAAGATATATTACTTGACTAACACACTTTCTAAATTTACTCTTGGTAAATCTAATTTAGAAGTTATTATAGCATCACAAAGAAGAGTAATCAATAAACAAGGCATAAGGTATACCAGTAAAAGCAATAAAATAAATGCTAAGAAGTTTTCTGATCTTAGTAAACTTTTTTTTATTACGTGTTTTAACTGTAACACTATTGGGCATATTTCCATGTCTTGTTACTATAAGAGGATTGGTATTCCAAAGGGAAAGTTTCATTGGATTCCTAAGAAGCCAATCAATGTTACTAACGTGAAAGGCCTCAAGTTCATTTGGGTACCTACTACCAAACCTTATGATACTTTTGCAGGAAAATGAACAGAACTGGTGGTAGACTAGGACTCAAAAGAAAGGGACAAAGGAAAGCTCATTACTTCTTGAGGACTGCATGTGGTAACTCAGCATCATTTCTATCAATCATGCATCATTCTTAATTTGTGACATTCATATTGATGTGTATGATTGATTTGTGCTTGATTATGGTGAAATTTGTTGAAAATCTATTTTCGCGTATTAATGTAATCGATTAAACTTTTCTTAGTGTTTAACTGATTTTCAAAATTTAAGATTAGTTGCAGTGTAATCAGTTAAGGAACTAATATAATCGATTAGGGTTTGTCACTATTTACTATGAATTATTGGTTTAGTGAGAAAAACGAATTTAATCGTTTAGACAATTAGGGCAATCGATTGAAGTGTGATTGATTTGAAATTTGAATTTAGGTTTCCCTCCATAGTTTCCATTTATCAAAAACCTTAATCTGTCAAATTGCTCTTCTCACTTTCACTTTGAATCACTCTTCAACTCTCTCTCTCTCAAAGTAATTTGCCTCAAATCACCCATCAAACTTTGTGAAACGGCGTCTTCGTCTCAGAGAAAGAGAATCAAGACTCTCGGCCGAAGAACTGTATATCGAGGCTCTAATCTAGATGGTTGGTGATGAGTGCATATTTATGCCCATATTTTAGATTTAATTTCACAAGTTTAGTGGAATAATTGTGCTTAAATGATTGATTTGAATAAGATTTTGCATGATTGGCTTTATCGGGTTTGGGAATTAAAGAGGCTTAAAATGTGATTTTAGTTGCATAAATTATTTTGGATAGTCTAATGTTTGTTGATGCAGCTGAAATTAATGTTTGAATTGCAATTTTGAAAAGAAAGAAAAGGCTAAATTGCAAATTATAGGAAATGGGCATCAAGCTGACAGACGATGTCTGGTCTAACATTGCTCGATTTCGACCAGGAGGTGAGAAATGTCATCATGGTATTGAAGGTTTTCATAAATTCTATGTTTATCAAGATTGTCTCAGGAATCTAAATGAACCAAGGGATTACTCTCATTACAAAATTGGTGGGATGAAAAAGGACGATCACCTTTGTGCCTTCATTATTACATGGATTCTTTTACCAAGGGGCAACAATCATGTGCAAGTAACTACTGAGGATCTTTGCTTGCTTCATGTCCTCAAGGAAAATATAGGGTTAAATATGTTTTTAGTCCCTAAACTATTGGTCGTTTCTGGTTTTCGTCCCTGTTTCAAAGTAAGGTACAATTTGGTCCTCATTCTTTTCGAAACGTTCGTTTTAGTCCTCGGAATTTTGGTTTTAGTCCTCATTTGTTGCTAAATGAGGACCAAATTTTTAAACAGTGTTTAGTTTTCGAGGACTAAAACGAACGTTTTCGAAAAGAATGAGGATCAAATTGTACCTTACTTTGAAACAGGGACGAAAACCAGAAACGGCCAATAGTTTAGGGACTAAAATCATATTTAACCCGAAAATATACAAACTGACTAGGCAACAACTATCTCTGATAACATGATTAAGGTTACAAGGTTGGAATCTGCCAGCTTACCTTATGTTGTGTTTATCTCTAAAGTGCTTCTCCATTTCAATGTGGAGTGTGTTGAAGAATCATGTGAATCTTATGGAAAGAGCAATTTCATTTACAAAACCACATTTCATCACATGGGCCTTCAACATGGACGAGATGGATGAGCCTTTAAAGATGAGAATTTGGTTGGTGAAGAGGAAGCTCCTAATGGATCATCATTTGCTCCTTTCTGGCCTAAATCAGAATTTGAAAAACACATGATTAGGCAAATGCATACTTTGTCAATCCTTTGCAAATCTTAATTTGACAAGATTAACAAAGATGTTGTTGCTATTAAAGGAAAGCTATAGATTGAGGATTCTGATGATGGCAATGAGGAGAATGAAGAGGATGATGAGGTTGAGGTGGAGAATGTCCCAAAAGAAAGTGATGAAAACATTTTGCTTAGGGACATGATATTATTTAATTTTGTTTTGGGTTATTCTTTTTGGAATTTTTGGATGAATGTAATTTGGCCATAAGGCCTTTCTGTTTGAACTCTGTTATTTTGATATTTTCTATGAATGAATGAAATATTATACTTTTGATCATATTTTATACTGATGACTTAAATGATTAAGTTGATTGATTGACTGAATCTGGTTGGATAAATCTATTGTATGTATGCAATATGTTATTTCACTATAATATACATTATGCATATTCATACTTACTTGATATTTCAAATTGCATCACAACTACTGTGTATTATTAGATTAACACTCAACAATGTTTAGAAAGTTGTGGTTTGCAAGATTATTACAGATCTTGACATGTTGAAATGATCATAACACTTGTCTGTAATTGATTGAAAGTTGTTCAACAAAGGTAATCAATCTTCTTTGTGAAATCAATTAAAAATCAAGAACATGGTTTTATACTCATTTATGCTGATTCATGTCTCCTAACATGCTATAACTATCCCTATTCATTTAGTAGATTCAAAATGTTGCATTCTGATTCAAAACAGTTTTTGAAAATCATTACATATGCATCATTTTCTTTAATAGTATACCTTATGTTGCAGAATCCTTTATACTAATATATTCATTATGCTACTGGTATCATACATACTGTTTAAAATGATATCATGCATTCATAATACTCTATGATTTAAATTTGTTGCATAACAAAGTTGAGTATTTTGAAGACTGCACATGATAAACATGTTATAAACTATTACTGCTTGATACATTGTCTTGAATTCAGTATACATTATGCTATTCATACTCCGATACATTGATTATACTGTTATACTATGTTCATATAATTTCTTTTAGCTTTGATTATAGTATCAATCTAATGCTTAAACTGTTTTAAAATGTTACTGTATTATGACAGAGAGAGCACCACATTCTGCAAATGGTCTGTAATAAATTCTTATGATGTATCTCTTTAAGCATTTCTTTTCCTGTTACTTGAAATCTTTTTGCTAATTCCCAAAGGGGGAGAAGTAACTGGAAAAGCAGTTTTTGGTTGTGCATCATAAAAAAAGGGGGAGATTGTTGATAGGGGGAACTATGTGAAAGCTAAACCCATATGTGTTTTTGATTATGACAACAGCAGAAATGTTTTTAATAGTTTCTTGCACACATTTAGCAAAGCTGATGATTATATATTTGATTGTGCTTGAACTATTTGTTATGCATATTCATTGTGGTTATACACGAGTTTATATATGTGGTATGCATATTCATTATTTAGAATGTTAAAACTCTATGCATATTGCATATCTGTATGAATTAATCGATTATAGAGTTTATGTAATCTGTTAGATTCATCAGATATCAATATTTGCTTAACAGTGGCAAAACTGCAAGTTTTAACCGTTAACCGATTACATTATATGTATATTCAATTAAAACTTGTGTCTTTCCCTTTACTTGTTTACTGAGTGCATTGATGAGTTTTGGATTGAAAAAGTTTTCAAATTTGCTTAAGTGTTTTACTTAACCGATTATACTCTTTTCTTAATCGATTAAAATGCGCATTGATTGAAAACTTATTTTCTTAATAAGTCTGAACTACCTTAACGATCATATTTTTAAATGTTTTGACTTACATTAATTACTTAATCGATTACATGCAATGTTTAATCTGTTAAATGTTTTAAATGTAATTTTGTTACAACAATGTTAATTGCTTAACCAATTACATTAATAATGTAATCGATTAAATTGCGTCAGTGATGATAAATCTATAAATAGACGTAATGATTTCTGTTTTCAACAACTTAATTGAATCATAACTTTCATATCTAATATAGTTTGTTGAGATTTATTAGAGGAGCATCAGGAATTCTCCAAGAATCAAGAATTCATATGTTTGGACATTATTCATCAAGATTCTTTGAAGAATTGAAAGAGTTACCAAAGACTGATCAATGTGCACTGATAGGTGTACTACTGGAAGATCAGATCACTTTGCAATCTTGTGAGATTGTGGTTTCCCTGTTGGTGCTGGCCAAGAAGAGAACTTTGAAGTTCTAGTTACTTTGAGTGTGGTATCTCAAAGGGGTTGCAAAAAGAGGATTGTTCTTTTTGTGTTTTTACTATAGTAGGTTTGGAGTTAGAGAGGAGGATACATATAGAGGGTGTCTCTGTATTGCTTGTTGTAAAACTCGATCTATATAATGAATTTACTTCCAATCTCAAATTGATTGAAAGGAGACTGGATGTAGGCATTGAGGCCGAACCAGTATAAACTGTGGTGTTGTTTTCTCTATCCTTATGTCTTTCATTTCATTACATTCTTTATTTGCTTGCATTCCAATCAAAGATAAAAGATTTTGGGAAGGTTTCTAAAAGAACAATTTTTATTAATTAAAATCAATTCACCCCCTCTTGATTGTGAAACTAGGCCTATCTTTTTCTACAAAGCCCTTTAAGAATTTGAGGAACATAATCACCACCACGATAAAATGTACAGTAGGAAGAAGATTGCAAGAACAATTAATCTCACAAAAACATGAATGTTAGGCATGTCAATGCAAACCGACCCGTCCTGTTTTGTTTGGAACCCATAAGACATGTAGATTAATTTCTCTAACCTATCATACACAACATTTGGCCCACTAGTTGATCTTTATTTCTTGAAATAATTTTAGACACCTTATTTTTCTTTAATTGAATTAGTACAAATAATAATTTTTATAAATCCAATTCTTAAAATAAATAATATTCATAATTTTATAATTTCTATTTTTTTTCAAGTATAAGCATGTCGAAAAATTCATAGCATATGTATATAATTAAAATAACAAGAAAACCAAATCTTAAGTAACTAAAGTTGTTGAATAAAGCGAAGAACTAATGAAAGAACCTCCCAAAAGCAAACTTAATTAGTGGCAAATTGAGACAATACTCATATAATGGACACATCATAAGCAATGGACAAAATTTAAGGCAAATCTACACAACGTGGCCATGCATAATATCTTACCACATTTGTCATTGGTCGCACAAGTTACAAGTTATGTGGGGTCAGTCAGAATCCCACATTTTTTCTTGTAGGCCAACTCATATGGCCACCTTACATTGTCATCCCTAACAAAGGTAAATGAAAAAAATTGATCTAATTTTTACCAAAGATTCTTCATTTGAGTAAAATACATAGATATACTAAGATGACCATGACAAAGAAAATATATTTCTTCTTAAATATATGAGATGCGAAATACGTATCCATGATATTATGTTTTGCACAAAACATTCCAAATTTTAGTAGTAGTGTCCATGCAACAAACACTTTGAGCAATTGTTACATCAATAAAACAAACCAACCATAACATGATAATGAAGTTATAACAATCCCGATGTCCAAATAGGGTGGAGCCACATGGTGGGTGAAGAAGAGTACCATTAATGAATTGAAACTTGTTCCTTGAGTGTAGAATAATAGAATTGTCCTGAGGCCAAGAATAATAATTGAATTTGTTTTGGTATCGGGTTCGAGGATTAACCTTCCTAACTTTGCTATAATGTTGAGTCTTGATCTCCCAATTATTTTAGTCTGTCTCGAAGTCGATTGGTATGTTCTGAGTGGACCTGCAAAAAATACTTCGACGCTCAAGTCAGATGAGTGTTTCAAACGGTTATGCTTAAATCGGATTATTAGTCAAAAACATAAACATTACCTT
Organism: Vigna umbellata; assembly: GCF_029865625.1. Taxonomy (NCBI): domain Eukaryota; kingdom Viridiplantae; phylum Streptophyta; class Magnoliopsida; order Fabales; family Fabaceae; genus Vigna; species Vigna umbellata. The sequence continues at coordinate 23,739,749 of NC_142170.1, forward strand.
GGCAATGCACCTATATTTATATTTCTCACAACGACAACTAAATCAAATATGTTAATTGTCCATTAATAGCTGCCATTATTTCTCTTTATTTTCCATTAATGACTGTTACCTTTAATTACCTCAGCAACTGTCTTTACCAATCGGTTTACTACGGCTGCTCCTTAGCCTACTCGGTTTATTAACCGAGCATCCCGACATACAATACAAAATCCATCAATTTTAATCAGAACAAGAGAAATTCCAATGCACCGCTACTAATGAAATAGGGATAAGAAGAATCAAGAAATGCATTAGGAAGAAGAGTGATTCTCCTTGCACCTCACCTATTTCGTCCTGCACCTCCAATTTTTATTTAATTTCTATATTTGCACTGCCGCACTTCCAACGCTGGCTGCCGCACTTCTAACATCGGTTGGATGTCACCGCATTTCGAGTTGCGGTTCACCCAAACTTTGTACGAAAGTGATTGGCATACACCGAATTATGTCAAAGCCTTACCTCAAACAATCCAGTGTGACACTTCCTTGGCAAGTACGAAAATAATCTTGACAACAATTCTTGTTGCCTCCATCTTGTGAATATCTTTCGGCCATATATACAACGCTTAGTTCTCAACTTTCAGCACTATGCCCATCTACAATATTCTTTAGACTTAAAAAAATTTTCGTAATACAAAGACAATATGTCTCCCATACTTTTACTCCCAATAAATCTCTTCAAAAAATTAAGCTTCTTCCCAAAGAGATAGAGGCCAAGAAGAAAACTGTTGTATTCAGTGTTTGTCTAAGATTGATCGTCCAACAATCTAGGGAGAAGATACTTCCCTCTCATCTTATCTTTCTCAACACTTTTAGAAGATGGTTCAAAATTTGAGAACCCTCTTATACATGTCTCTTCATCGCGTGAAGCAACGTAAAGTTCCACTCTAGTTTCTGAACATTCATTCTAAAAAAATAATCGCAATTCGAAACGCGGTGACATTCAACCGACGTTAGAAGTGCGACCGCTGGTGTTGGAATTGTGACGGGTCAAAAATGGAAATTAAATAAAAATTGGAAGTATAGAAAAAAAAGAAGGTGTAGAGAAAAACATTCTAAGAAGAATCGTGATGAATAAAATATGATGAAAACGCAAAAAGAATAAAAATCACAATGGATTAAACTATAAAAACTAATGTTACCATGTAAAAACTTTACAAAATTGAAAGAAGAAATTTTGTAATAGAGAAAACATTTTTTTATATTTCTTACACCGAATATCCTTTACATTGTTATACAGATGACAGTTAAACTTTTACAGATGACGGTTAAACTTACCGTCTATTACAATATACAAATTTTTAACTAATAACAAAAAAATTGTAGTAAACTAACTAGTTAAAAAATACATTTGTTAACAATAATTATGTCTTCCGTGCGTATGTCTCGTAAACATGTTCTCATAATTTTTTTATCAATATTTTTCAGATAAGTTTCTATATTTAGAGATAGAAAAGTAAATCCTAATATATTCTGGAAAACAAAATTGTTGCGATAAATAAAGATCAAGAGAGAATTTCGATAGTTAGAAATAAAAAGAATAGTGATACTTTCACGGCACATTTTAATACTATATCAGTATTTATGATTATTATTATTAATTTTAAAATAATTTTAATCAATCACGTAATAATACGTAAATAATATTAAAATATTATTAAAAAAAAATATTATTACAGCATCGTTATAAAAAAAAGTTACATTTTGATAGTCTTACCTTACATAATGGACCCTTGAACATGAAAAAATTCTATTAGTAAAGAGAGAGCAAATTGTCCAAACAAAAACAAAAAAATATCTGATTAACTCAAAAGTTCGTAATACTCTTATCCTTATGCATGTAGATGACAGCTTGAATGAAGAAATCGTACACCTGATTCAAAATTGAGAGCACGTTTTTAAATTTTCAAACTGCGCCAAAAAAATAAAATTGCCGCGCAAGAAGCCGGGGTGGCTAGTTAAAAATCCAAAACCTGAACGCTCTCTCTCAAACGCGTGGAACAAAAAATGGAGAAGGGGTTAATCTCCGTAGACCGTTGGGCAAAAGGAAGCGAAGCTTACTTTCTCACCCACCTCCACTCCGACCACATCCACGGCCTCACCTCCACGTGGTCCCACGGACCCCTCTTCTGCTCCTCCGTCACCGCCAAACTCCTCCCCTTCAAGCTCCCCCGACTTCAATCTCTCCCTCCTCCACATCCTCCACACCGGCGCCTCCCTCACTCTCACCCTCTCATCCACCGTCATCCACGTCACCGTCATAGACGCCTGTCACTGCCCCGGTCGGTAACCCTATCACTCCTACTCTTCACTCTTCACGCACTTTTCATTTCTCTTTTTCACTCATTTCGTATTCTTCCCACCAACAGGTTCTATCATGCTCCTATTCCGCGGCGACTTCGGCTGCTTCCTCCATACCGGCGACTTCAGGTGGGAAGCCACGTGCCAGAGAGCAACCAACGCCCGTCACATGCTTGACCACGCTCTCCAGAACCTTCCTGTCGTTGACATCGTTTACCTCGACAACACCTACTCCAGTCCTATCTATGATTTTCCGCCTCGCCATGTAGCTGCTCAGAAGGTCAATCAAATTGTCTAGTCTCTTCTTCTTATGGATTATTGTTGTTATTATCTTTTGCTTGATTTGATTGGTGTCTGATTTCAGGTTATAGATATCATTTCTTCGCATCCCGATCATGAAGTCATTATCGGGATTAACACTTTAGGGAAGGAAGATCTGCTGATTGAAATTTCGCGTGCGCTTCAAATCAAGGCATCTTCCCGATCGTTCTCTTAAAATAAAATTGAAGCCAGTGTGCTTGGAGTCTTTCTTGTCTCTACAATGTACAGTGCTTGAGTTGAAAATATTATTTTGAAGTTGTTTGATTTAATCCTAAAAAAAATCTTGATGTGGTTATATTTGCAACTGTCTACTGGTTTTTGAAACCTTGGATGCTAACTTAGGCAAAAGTACTGTACTCCACTTGGTGTTCCCGTTTTTTATGGGGACTGTTTGATTTTATACCTTAATGGACACAGCTATGATTGTCTTGTTAGAATTGAAGCTTATGTTCATACCATGTTTGTTTTAATTGTCGTGTTTTGTCCACGTTACCATGTTTTGTTGGAGTTAGCATTCCGAACGATGGTTTGGTTTTTCACCGAGGTTTTTTGTTTTTCAATTGAAGATTTGGGTATGGCCAGAGCGGTTGCGGACTATGCATCTTCTTGGTTACCCTGATATTTTTACAACGAACACGTCTCTTACTAGAGTTAGAGCTGTTCCTCAACATAATTTAAGCATTCGAACTTTAGAGGCATTTAATACAATGCACCCAACTATAGGAATCTTGCCATCGGGTCTTCCATGGATAAAGAAATCACTTCAAAAGAACGAGTTTCTTTCTGGTTCCTTTTTGACATCATCTCGTTGTACGAGAGGCAAATGGAGTGCAAATAGTGAGGTAGAGATTGGTGACCAAATTGGAAACATAGGATCGCCAGACAAAATTCACGAGTACATGTACACAGTTCCCTACTGTGATCACTCCAACTATGAGGAGATTGAAGAGTTTATAAAGCTTGTTCAACCAACCAGACTCAAGGGCATTGTGGCTTACTCGTCATGCTGTATTGAACCCATGTACTATTTTGGTCGACTTTGTTGTGTCGACCAACAGACACAACAGTTGTATGAGGAAAAGAAAAGGGAAGAACGTTGTAAAAGAGAAAGAGAAGAAGCAGTCAGCTCCAAAGCTTCATATGCAGGTGATAATGTTCAGACAGATAGAGACAGAAGCAAGGCTTTGAAGGGTAGGTTTTCTGGTGTTCGTCTGAGCAGGTTTAGTAGATTAAGAAAAACTCACCGTGGTGCAAAACTTCGGGGAGATAACAGTTCTGATGAAGAATGATGCGTGCGACGATGTTATGCACTCCTTTTTCAGTCCATGGTGCAAGATAATCCTCATAACTCTTAATTCAGCTTTAGGATTTTTTTTTCCCAATATGTCTATAATAGAAAGTTTAGATGATCATCAAATTGCTATTTGATATGGTTTTCTATTCCCCGTGTAACCAATTTGTCCATAACTGTGTTATTTTTAAAAGAATGTTTAATGACATTGCTTGAAAAGCTCAAGATGTGCCCACAGAAATCTCTAACTTGCAACCACTTTAGCCCACCTTCTCAATACTGTAAATATTTCATAAAAAACTGTCCTTTACATTTCTTAGTAATGTACTGTACATTTTTATGTTAATTTGTCCTCTTCAATTTCAATAATTATGCTTTATCAATAAAATTATAATGTCATTTTAGAAGTGATTTAATTGTTTAGCTTATACTTCTGTTGAGAATATACATGTTAGTTATTTTTTAAATTTCTAGTTAATTTGTAACGAAATTTTACAAAAATTAGCTTTGTATGCATTTTTTTTCTTTTGAATGTGCTTTTACACATTTTTCTTTTAATTTATTATGCGAATAAATATTTTTTACTCTTTTTGCTATTTGTAGATTATGGATTGTCTATTTTTTGCAATAATTATTTTAGAAGTCATGGATGGATGAAAGTTTTTGTGATGAGAATTTGTTTTAAATGAAATCTTTTTGACTATCTTAGCGAGTTAATCCTATTATGGAGTTAATCCTATTATGTAAGAAAGAAGGTTGGGTAAAGCCATGATTTTATAAATATAGATTTATTGGGATTTTTATGATATATGTAAAATTATTGAGCTTTGATTCAATATACGAAATCTCTTTTGGAGGTAGTTGTTTTAATGGGTTTAGACGAGAATGTATGATTGAATGAATTTGTTGCATGTGATTCTGTGTTCCAAATTAATTGATTTAATTATAAGTATTTTTGTTTTAAATATACTAACTTGGTTTGTTATGATATTGTGTTTAAGGGAATAAAGGATAATGAGGGTGAAGAACCTAATTGTGATCTAATCCTAGAATGGTGATGTAGAAAATTACTTTATATTGTTTATTTTGTATTGCATGCTCCTCTCTTTTTAAGTTTATATTTTGAGGAACTATGTATGGATATTTTGAAGAATATTGTAATGCATTATTTTTTAACTAATAGTTTTATCCTTAATACCCACTTATGATACTTCTTGAATTAGTAGATAATTTCTATTCATCTGGATTGTTACATATCTTCGTGTTATATGTTTTATAATCACTTTTTGTTAACTTTTTTGGATAAATATATTTTATTTGTAATTTGAAATTAAATAGTGCAGTTTTTAGTTTTAAATAGATATTGGTATATTATAAAAATGACTTCATTATGTTTTTTTTAAATTTTACATTAACGTTAACTAAATATTATTTGAGACAAAATGTAAATTATAATGAAACAAAAATATTTAATATATTCAGAATTAATTTTGAATGATATTTAAATAATTGTAAACAAATATGTGAGAATTAATTTATTACAATTATTCATGTCTATTTATGTATCATAATCACATTTATATTGAAAATTTTATAGAAAATATAGTTAAATATGTTTTTAGTTATAAAATTTTGATGGAAAATTAAAATGTTTTTATTTTAAATTTTAATTTTCAAACTTAAAAAATAAATCAATAAAGTATTTTTAATATAATGATATTAATTTTTTATTTGTTAAATGATGTTTTAAGATGAAATGGTATAAATACTAAGTGTGATCTTAAAATATATTTGTCATGTTAATAACATTTGGTGTATTTAAGTTAAAATAAAAATTTAAGGAAAAAATATGTATGAAAGTTTCAAAACCAACGTCGTTCAATTTAGTTTGAGGTGGCTAACAGTGTGCCACGTTTCTATTCTTCCTGTTAGAAACATGGAAGATCCTGCTGACATAGGAATCTCTTTGATCCTGAACCTCTACAACGTGATGGAGCCATGGTGACGATCTTAGTGTTATTCCTTATCGTTGCAATCAGGGAGTGACTGTGATTTACATTCAACCTGCTGAGTTTTTGCTTCAATCCAATTTGAATATTAATCCTTTCGTCTTCTTCTTTCTTGTTGTTCCCAACATTACATAAACCTTCTTCATCCATTATTTGTCAAGATTTAAGATTCCATTCTCAATAATAATTTGAATAAGCTTTGAAGTTTCCTTCGTTTTATTAGTAATTAGAAAGTAGTGTTCATCCACATGAACTTTTTTGTGCGCAGATATTCAAATCATAATTGGAAAATAAAAATACTTTTGCAGTTGCTATATGTTGTAATAATGTTAAATTATTACAAAGAGACGTTGCCTAATGGTAGCATGCCAACGTTCAAAATTTTTCAACGTGAGGCTTTGTAAAGTTTGAGGAAAGGTGGAGAAGTTTTCCTCTCCAAATAAAGAAAAAGAAATAGGAAGATGAGGTTGGGTACTTAAGTAATTTTTCGTATACTTTACCTACAAAGAGAAAAACACAACCAGATATTTTCTCGTTTACCAATCTTAAATATTTTAAAATTGTGAGGGTGTAGGTAATTTTACGTAATTACTTGAAGAAATAAATTTGGCTTTTCACCTAATGATATTACTCTAAATCTGGAAGTAGAGAATATGTCGTTATGTATTTATATATGAACGACATGTTAATGATTGACACATGCAATCGGATAATATTTAAAAATTAAGGTTTCTAGGATCAAATTTTGAAATGAAAGATATGGATGAAGCCAATGTGATTTTAGGTATTAGAATCATAAGGAAGGGAGATAGTATATTACTATCCCAAGAATAATATATTGAGAAACTTCTTAAGAAGTTTAGGTTTTATGACCTCAAACTAGTGAGTACCCCTTATGATGCTAATTCTAAATTAATAAAAAAAATAAATAATAAATAAAGGAGAATCTATATCTCAGCCTTAGTATGCCCAGATAATTGGGAGCTTATTGTACTTGATAAGTTTTTCTAGACTTGATATTGCTTATGCAGTAGGTAGATTGAGTAGGTACCTCAATGTCCAAATCAGGAACAATGGAATGCACTTGCTAGGCTTATGAGATAGTTAAGAGGTTCAATGGATTATGCCATTGAATACAGTGGAACTAGCTGTACTAAAAGGGTACAATGATGCTAACTGGATCTTTGATTCAGATGAGACAAAATCCACTAATAGTTCTGTATTCACACTTGGGGGTGGTGTGATTACATGGAGATTAGTCAGGCAAACAAATATTTCAAGATCAATAATGGAATCTGAGCTTGTTGCTCTTGAAATGACTGAAAATGAGGTTGAGTGGTTGAAAAACTTCTTAGCGAACATTCCACTAGGAATGAAACCAACCTCATCGATATCAATACACTATGATTGCGTATCGACAATAGCTATAGCTAAAAACAAGAATTACAATGGAAAAAATAGATATATACAATTGAGGCACAATTTGGTGAAGCAACTGCTAAATTGATTATGTGAAGTCAAAATGGAATCTAGCAGATCCTCTGACAAAACCCTCGGAAGACAAATGATATTAGAAAAATCGAGGGGAATAAGACTTAAGCCACTTGCAAACAAATAAATGATGGTAATTCAACCTTTGTGATTGGAGATCCCATGAATAAGGTTCACATGGGTAAAAACAAGTCACTTGTTAGTTCTGATAGCACTAAATTGATTTTAATCAATTATGTATATTCTTGTGGTGTGTGTGAAAGTGATAAAGACTGCATTATTGAGAGGCTAAACTTTGTTATTAAAATTCTATGTGGTGAAAGAATTTTAGTTTAAACAAAGTTTTTAATGATTTTCATATCCCTTATGGGTGGTGTATGATTTGCGGCATACACTTGATGAAATCACCTATATGAGTGTCAAGTGAGACTGCTTGCATGAGATCTTGACATGATCTCTAGAGCACTCATGAATACCGGGCACATGCATGACCTAGTAAGCGCAACACAACGATAACAACAAAGATTGTGAGAGTGTATTGTGATTGATAAACCTCTAACACACGTCAAGTGTCTTTGGTTCATATAGCTTGCTATACCAACTACACTGTGTGTTAAGTTTCTAAATCTAAGACTGGTTCATATAACTTGCTATACCAACTCTGATGCATTACATTCTATGAGACCCAGAATAAAAGTTTCTTATCTTTCTTTTAGTATTTGAACTATTTGAGTCAAAGACCTTTTATTTCAACTTTCTTTTGCAATAAGTGGGGGATTGTTGTAATAATGTTAGATTATTGCAAAAAGACGTTGCCCAACAGTAGCATGCCAACGTTCAAAATTTTTCAACGTGAATTAATTTTGCAACGTTAAAATTATTGATTGGTTTAAATTTCTTTTATTTATTTTATTCTAGGTTTATTTTGTACTCTTGTTGTATCCTAGGGGACTTGCACAATACATCGCATATAAGTCCTTAAGGACAGTAAATCTACACGCCTCATTGTATGTTATTATATGCAATGTATTGAATTGCAGTTGCAATTTGGAGAATTTATGCAGCAAACCTGAACTAAATATTGATGACATAGATGAAGCAGAATGGTTGTCACTTTTTTTTTCAGTTTTATGTAAGAAAAAGCTTAATATTAAAATAACTATATGAATTGAACTATTTGAACTATATGATTTCTATATCAGGGAGTGAAATCAAATGGTGGAAAAAAGAATATGAATTAATTTGGTCTTTGAAATAGGGAAGTAAAAACGGGGCTCTAGATCCACTGCACCATGTTGGTTAGGATTTCATCAAATTGAAGCTAGGTTTAGGTACCAGATTGCATAGTTGTTACATATATATTATGTTTATAAAAACTATTGTTATAGGCTTATATAATTCCTCAAAATTAATTTTCAATACCCATTTATTTTTACAAGTTTTAATTAAGGTGGAACTTTAATTAAAAAAATTGTTGCGGTTTGTGTTAGGAATTGAAAATGTCAATGGCAAGCGAATCAAGTTGGGCGGGGAGGAAACCAATGAAACGTATTGGGGGAATGTCTGATGCTCTATCACTGGTCTAGAAGGGTGCAGTGCTAGCACTCGTCTATTTTTTTCATCTAATGTGAATTCAATCTAAAACATTGGGGTCAGCACAATCTCGGTGGGTTTGGTGGGGTCCTCGCTGGTGTATTAGGCGTTCACCTCCGGGCACTGTTTGCCAGAGTTCCCAACCCAAGCGTAGGGGAGGTTGTAGCCAATATTGGAGGGGAAGGTGAAGTAGTGGAAGCCGTAGACAACGCGATAGAAGGTAGATCCCGTTGTGATGATCGATAGGGAAGGTTCTAAATTGGGCCCACTTGTGATATTTGAGCTTCACGCTTTCTGAGACCCCTCAAATTGCTTGGAGGAAGAGAGGGTTCAGAGGGGTGGGATCTACAGGTTGAAGAGAGTTGGGAAGATGATGGAGATGAATAAGGGAGGGAGAGAAGCCTCATCGTGAAGATGCATGTTCACACGTTTCAGAAAAAGGAAAAGTGATGTGGCACATCGTTAGCCACCTAAGAAAAGAATTAACGCCATTGGTCATGGAGGACTAAATATTATAGTTTCCTTAAAGACAATGATCAAAGTGTATCAAAGTTTGAAAGAGTGACTAAATCTAAAATCGCATGATAATTGAGGAACTAAAAACATATTTAACCCTTTATAATATAACAATTTTCAAGATAATATTTCAAATGGTGATAGAAAGTAAAATTAAAAATATAATTTAAATTCTAATATTTGAAATGTTATACAATTAATATATATATATATATATATATATATATATATATATATATATATAATGATCAACATTTAAAACATTGTTGTATAAAAAAATGTTTCTTTGCTTGCATTAGATAATAATATATTTTATTTTAATTTTTTCTAAACTACTTTAATTAATACTTAATTTCACTTTCCTTACTTTAATTAATTTTTATAAATATCACTACTACTGATCTGTAACAACGTTAATATTGTTAATAAAGTAGAAAAAAAATATTAGTATGAGTAAAGATAATCTAAAGTCGTCTCCCCAAAAACACGAAATTGATTTCTAACAAATTAGTTCTTATAAAATATATACAAAAGGTTTAGTCAAATAAAATAAAAACAATATAGGAAGATAAAGATAAATAAATAAAGGGTTAAATATGTTTTTCGTCCCTTAAGTATCACACGATTTTGGTTTTAGTCCCTACTCGAAACTTTGATGGTTTTTAGTCCTCATAGTTTTGAAACTCTTACTATTAGTCCTTAAAATTGGACGACCTTATCTTTTAGTAGATGTGGCAAACAACGAGGCCACATTTTATGCCAGCTACCATCTTCACTCTCTGCCACGTTGGTTGTTTAAGTTAAACGAGATTAAGTGTGAGGCACGTGTTGTTGATTGAAATCAGATTAACAATTAGGATTCTTAATTGGGCAAAGTTTATTTTTTTCAATTGGGAAAAAGTTCTTTTACTCGAAGCATTGTACTCCAAGCATTGTCCTCGAAACCTTCCACTCGAAGCATTCTATCAAGGTGGTCCTTGCGGTGCTCCTTGTGGTGGTCCTTACGGTGCTCCTTGCGGTGCTAACAGTGGGTGTGAAAGACAAGCGTAAAGGTAAGCTAAGCTATTGTTTTTATTTTTCGGTTATGGTTGTTCCAATTTGGGCGTAAAGTGTTGATGTCTGAATGTAGGTTTAGAAATGGTTTTCAACATTTGTTTGCATCACATGGGAAGTTTGTTAGTAATAAGGGGCTACAGTATGTTGGAGGAGAGATACATGTGATCAAAGGACTTGATCCGGATCGTTGGTCGTATTTTGAAGCAGTTGGAATAGTTAAAGAATTTAAGTATGATGCAGACTTCAAACTATGGTGGAAGAGGTCGAAACAAAGGCTGATGAATAATGTGAGATTATTGAGTGATGATAGGGAAACACTGCACTTGGCTAACTATGCAGAGGAGAATAAGGAAGAGGTACAAATCCATGTTCAACATGTTCCTAATGAGGCAGTGGAAGTTCACTTTCTTAATTGTGGTGAAGTGGCAGATGAAGGAAACATAGACATGGAGGAAGTGGTTTCCAAAGTGGGTGACGAAGAGGTTAATTTAAATGAGGAAGAAGTGGCTGAGATTGTAGAAGAGGGTGGAATGGGTCTAGAAGAGGGTGAAGGGCTGTAGAAGATGGTGAATGTGTTGAGAAACAAGGTTCACATGTTAATGTGGCTGTAGAGGTTGAAATGGGCGAGGAAGAGTGTGATGGTGGTTCGGAACAGGAAGAGGTTGAAATGGGTGAGGAAGAGAGTGATGGTGGTGAGGAACATGAAGAGGTTGAAATGGGTGAGGAAAGGAAAGAGTGTGATGGTGATGATGAACAGGAAGAGGTTGAAATGGGTGAGGAAGAGTGTGATGGTCGTGATGAACATGATTATCTTCGTGAAGAAGAGGAAGGGGGGAATGTGGTTGAGGGGGAAGTAGAAGCTTCAGCTGAAGAATGTCTGGATGATAATGAAGAAGACAAAATGGCTAATGATGATGATGGGTTTGGTGTTGAGAATGATAGGGTGGACCAATTTCGTAGAAACATTAATCCAGTTTTGGATAGGTGGAATATAATGAAAAAAAGAAGAAACGTGTGACTAGAAGAGGCAATGTTGGGGAAGGTTCATTTAAAATGAATGAAGAAGTTGAAGATCATGACATCAATGAAGAATACAATAGTGATGAATTGGATTCAAATATAGATAGTGATGAGGATGTGAGGTTGAAAAAGGGAAACTTTAAAAAGTATAGACAAGATGATATGAACAAGAACTTCAAATTCGAATTGGGGATGGAGTTTTGTTCATTAAAGGAATTTAAAAATGCACACTAATGGAGCATAGTGTATTAAATGGAAAAGAGGTTAAGTTTGTGAAGAAAGAGGTTTAGTAGCTAGAGACAAGCCTATCATAACTATGATGGAATGGATTAGAACTTACATTATGAGTAGGTTTGCAACACTTAGAGATAAATTAAAGACATATACAGGAGTTGTGATGCCTAAACCACGAAAAAGGCTTGATAGGGAAGTAGAGAAGACTGGAAATTGGATTCCAACTTGGGCATAGGCTGCAAAATTTGAAGTCAGTCACGGGTTTATAATGGACAAGTTTGTAATTGACCTAAGTAACCATTCATGTAGTTGTTACTTTTGGGATTTGGTAGGAATACCTTGCAGGCACTCTATGACTGCCATAAATTACAAAGTAGAAAACCCTGAAGACTATGTACATCCTTATTACAAGAAAGAGGCTTATGAAACTTGTTATGGCCCTGAAATTGTTCCAATCAATGGACAACAACTATGGTCTACTTCTGAATCTGGTGCGCTACTGCCTCCAATTTATAAAACACCCCCTGGGAGGCCTAAAAAACTAAGAAGAAGGGAGGCTGATGAATATGTGAGTCATACAAAATTGTCAAAGAAGAATCTTGTTATGAAGTGTAGCAACTGCAATGAATTTGGTCATAATGTAAGAACATGTAAAAGGGGAAAGAGAAAGGTATAAAATCACTCTTTTAGAACATCACTTATTTACACATTCATAATTATTTACACTATGATAATTGCAATGTCGCTTACTTCCATTTATAGAACATAAGGGGCACTTCAAGTGGAGGAGGATCTGGCAACACAAGGGCAACTTCCACTACAGGAGGTTCACAAGCACAACCAGCTCCATCAAGGTCCCAAGGTAGAGGAACATCAAGAAGGGGGACTTCTAAACTAGGACGACCTTAAACAACATCACAACCTAGAACAAGTGGCACTAGAGCAGGACCTGCATCAAGTCACCAAGGTGGAAGAAGAACATCCTCACGACTACTGGCTGCACAACATCTAGGGTCCTAAGCTAGTACCAATTGAAGATTTATTGTAGCCAAATGTTTATTTTAATGTATGTTGTAAGTCACAGTCACCCACTTAGGGAACAATAGTAGTGGGTACAGTGGTTGCTTTTAACATCTACCATCATATGTAATTGTAAGGGACCATCTAACTTACTTTAGTACTACTATTACAATATTTAATAGTATGGGACTACTTCATATTATATCCTACTTCTTGTTGTATTCCAACTTTGCATTATGCCAAGTTAACTTTATTTATTCGAAGTTCAGATTTACAAATGTTTAGTAGAATGCCGAACGGTAGCTGGAAGGAGGAGGGAAGTAGCTGCCGAGCAATAGCCAGAAGGGAGTAGGGAAGTATGGACCGTTCGATGTCTATACTAATACCGTTCGGTGTCTACACTTACAGTAAATACATACAATCACAGTATAGACCGTTTGGTGTCTATACTAATATCGTTCGGCTGTTTTATGCTGCCCAATGTTTTCTTTATTAACATAGAAAAAAAGTCTAGTAATAGTGGAATGTTAAAGGGAAAATAAGTTATTCATCAATTGGCAACACAAGTAAATAATTTGGAGAATTTAGTCAAGCAAAATTTAGAGACAAACTCAAGTACCTCATTTTATTCAACCATAATTCTTAATTATAATTCATCTTCAACAAAAACATAATACAAAAGAAAATTGTTAACGCCCATGACAAAACAAACAACAACAACATCATTTTCCCAACTTTCTTCTCTTGTTCTAATTTCCTTTTTAGTTTGTCGTTCTTCTTCCTTAGATCCAGTACAAGTTTTTCATTTTCCAAACACATTTCAAGTTCTTCACATTTTCTTTCAAAGCTTCCTTCAATTTCAGAAACTCCTTCATCATGCCATTCAAAGTAATTACAACTTGAATTACTGTGTAATCAAAACAACACACGATTAATACAAAATTCAGCACATGAACTGAAAGATTTAATCACTTACTACCCAATTTCTACATCTATAAAACAATCTTCCTTTGTTCTTCACAGTAGTTTCCTTCAAAAGCAACAATGTTTCACCACAACCACACAATTTAGATGGTAACCATGAAGATGATCCACAACTTTACGACTTTCCCGAACCAATTGACCTTCGCATCCAACCATTTCCTCCACTCGCACCTTTCATTTCACTACAACAAAGAAATCCCTTCATCAGCTTTCGTGCCCACCCAAACCCTAGATCCCCAATCCTTATATTCACACGAAGAAGAGCAAAACAAAACTTATCAACTTACCTCCTGAAGAAGACGAACTCCAACCTTCAGATCTACCTTCTCAGCTTTCTTTGCCCCCAACTGCATTCATGAAGAAGAACCCAACTTCTTAAAATCTCATTTGTAAGAGATGACGAAGTGCGCTTCAACCAAATGCACATTTAACATACTTAATCTCATTTAACATAAACAACCAACGTGGCAGAGAGTGAAGAGAGTAGCTGGCATAAAACGTGGCCTCGCCGTTTGCCACATCTACTAAAAGTTAACGCCGTCCAATTTTAAGGACTAATAGTAAGAGTTTCAAAACTATGAGGACAAAAACCCATCAAAGTTTCAAGTAGGGACTAAAACCAAAATCGTGTGATACTTAAGGGGCGTAAAACATATTTAACCCATAAATAAATGAAAGAAACAAAATTGCAAAAAGATAAAAAATTAAGGCTTAATACCCATGATGGTCCTTATTTTCGTTAGGTGTATTCAATTTGGTCCTACTTTTTTTTTCCTATTCAATGTTGTCCTAAATAATGTAATTTATGTTCAATTTAGTCCTTTTTGGGAACGACGTTTAAATCATTAACGGCAAACAGTCCAAGTGTGCAAAAGAGTAATGTGATGGAATTTAACTGCAGATGTGGATTCCCTTCAAACACAGTGAGGTAGATTTAAAAAGAAATGCCCTTTATTTAATGAAACCCAATTTTTGATGAGGGTGGATTCTGAAATTAGGGTTTTGTTACTTTACTTCAGTGAAAGCCATAGTGAGGTTCGAAGTTTTGAGGTTAACCAATCTTTCTCCCAAACTTGGTGGTTGATGAGCCATGTCTGTTTTCCAATCTTCTTCTTGTTGCAATAGCTTTAGCCACCGAAGTTGTCATTCCTCACATGGTGGTGGTTCAATGGGGGTAGGGATAATACCCATTTGCAATTGTGGTGAGATGACAGTAGTAAAAATGGCTAGAACTTCAAAGAATGCTGGAAGATATTTTTGGGGTTGTCGTAACTACAAGGTTATGTGAATAAAAGCATTTCTAATTAAAGTGTATTTTCTTTATGTGTTGGTAATTAACATTGCCTTTGATGAATAACAGAGTGGACCTGCTAATGTGATGTGTTGTAACTATTTCAAGTGGTGCAATGAAGAAAATGTTGATGAAAGGGATGTTATCATTGCTAGGCAAAGGAGGAAGATTTGTGATATGGAGAACACAGTGAAAGCTTTGAAGAGAAAGATCCAATTATTAGAAGCATTATGTGTGTTCTTAATGTACTGATCTTAGTTATGTTGTGTGTGTTTTTAGGTTGATGTGTTGTAAATGTGTTTTTAGGTTGATGTGTTCTAAGTGTGTTTTTAGGTGGTCCCAATCTGGTTTACTTTAGTGTTTTGAAGGTTGAGGTTGTTAGGTGGCCCCATTGTTAAGGTTGGGCGACTGTCTTTTGTAATAAAGGAATGAATGAAATGTGTATTAGTGTTGAATTGTTCAAATTAGTCCTCATTTCAGTTAATTATGTGCGAATGTGGTTCCCATGATGATGAGTGATGTGTTCATAAAATGGAAGTGGTCAAAATCAATATCAAAACATGAGTACGTGAAAACATTAAAACAATATCTTTTCATAATTAGAAGTCAGTTCATGGGTACATCAAAACATCAAGTTACTATATAACACATCATAACAGATCCGGTGCTAAGTATATCAAAACATTATAAGGCACATCAGGTCTTAATTAGTAAAGTATTTAAAAACAGATCCAATGCTAAATTTTTAACATTATAAAATAGAAGGTCTCTTAATTGGTAACTTGTCCCTTCTGATTGACTGAGTTGGTTGTTTTGTGGATTCTTGTGTTGGTTGGGGTGGTGCATGACATGGTTGTGTCATTTCTTGAGTTGGTGGTTGGGGTGCTGCTTCAGATGGCTGTGGTAGGTCTGGTTGATCTTGAGGACATAAGGGGCATTGATTTCTGTTATGCCTAATAATACGACAATGCTGCATTTTTTTGCAGTGGCCACCTTTGGTCATTTGGGTTTCATCCCTCCTTAGCTCTCAACTCTCCAACCTTCTCTTTTTCTTTGGTCTGCCAGGTAATTTTCTCTTAAATGGTGGGAGGACGTTTGGGAAGACTGTTCTTTCCCATAAAAGGTGCCCATTCATTGGAAATATGATGGGGGCATATGTTTTATCATATGTGGCCCTTCTGAACCAAATGGGAACATACTCTTCTGGATATAAATTTAAGAATCTCATTGCTGCAATTGCATGGCAGCAAGGGATGCCACTAATGACCCATTTCCTGCAGGTACACTCTTGACTGTCCAGGTTGATTGCAAACTTGTTTGTCATTACTGCAAAATTCCTAACTTCAAACATTTTTTCTCCAGACCAACTGCCATGAAGTAATACATGATTAAAAGTTAAATATGAAGTGATGAATGTCAATAATTTTATCACAGACCAAGTGACATGAATTAATTGTGGAAAAGGAAATGCTTACCTAGGGATCCAATTTTTGGATAAATTTGATTCTTTTGTAAGTCTCTTTCTAATCTTGGGGCAGATGTGAAAGTCCATATTACACATCTTGATTATGTTGGTTGCCCATTTTTTCATGAGGTAAACTCTAATTTCCTCTAGCATGGTTATAATGGCCTTTCCTCTAGCATAAACAATAACACTATTAAAAGCTTCACTCATGTTATTTACTAGTGTATCACATACTGCTCGACTTGTAAATCTAGATCTAGACCAATATGTGTTACAAAGAATAAGAAATTGTTAGGAAACTAAAAGTATATAACAGGAGGAACGATAGAGAGTTACGGTAGGACAAATACCTTGGGGGAATATCGATTAGGTATTTGTAAGCCTCTACATTGACATCCTTTATATTTAACATTTCTCTTTCCCAATCTTGGGGGTATGTACTAGTAGCAGCCTTCCACATCAGATTCTTCAAGGTGTGCCCTCTGAACTTTTTTTCTGAAATTTGCATATAAGTGTCGCATGCAAAATCTGTGTTCTGCCCTAGGTAAAAGTTCAGACATAGCTGGCAACAAACCCTATGAAAAGGGACCAAATTGAACATTTTTAACAAAAATGGGGACCAAAAATTATATCAGTAATATTAGAAACCAATTCAGAGAGATATAATAAATAAATATACCTTTTGTTGGTCAGACATAAAAGTGCATGAATTACATACTTCAGTGCCCCCAAGGTCTTTTATCAACAACTCCAAAAACCATGTCCAAGTTTCTTTATTCTCTACTTCCACAATTGCATATGCCAGAGGTAACATTTAGTCATTATGATCTCTACCAACAGCGGTTAATAACTCCCCCTTGTACTTTCCTTTCAGAAAACATCCATTCAAACCAATAAAGGGCCTACAAGAGACGAAACTATTCTTGCAAGCTTTCAAACAAACATAGAACCTCTGAAATGTGGTCTAACCATTTTCACTATCCACTTTAACTTTAACTGTTGATCCAGGGTTACATCTCAATAATTCATGTGCATAGTTATATATTATTGTGAACTGATTTTTAAATGAACCTTCAACTTTGCATGATGCTATTAATTTTGCCCTATGAGCTTTAAATATTGTGACATTTGTATTCCATTTCCTCAAAGCTTTTGATCGTATTTCATTTATCTTCAAATTCGGATTTTCATGTAGTGTGGTATCTAATGGCTCACTCAACCACTTAGCGTTCATCATTTTGATATTGAATTGCCTACTGCAAGTATGCGTATCCAATATTTTTCTCAATTGTCATGTTCTACATCCTTCTAAATATCCACAATAAGTCATCCATGGACATTTTTTTTTGGGCACCCAAGCATCTCACTCGTACCCTTCTATTGCCATTCTTAACAAACTTCAAGTTCCTCCCCGCATGGACGACATAACTTTTAACAGCATCCATAAACTCATTTTTATCACTAAACTTTGTTCCCACTTTCCACTTGTATTTTGACATACTTTTTTGCTTAACAAATGTCCCAAATGGACCACAACTTTGTCTTTCATCACCTCCATCCTCGCTTCTACTTTCTTCTGGACTGTCCAAAAATTATGACTCCCACTCATCATCAGACAACCCCCTGTCATTTGGGTTTCTCTGCCTATATGCATTATCATGTATTTCTAAATCACAGTTGACTTTATTTTCACTACCTTCTACTGACACAAACCCTTCTATATTGTTATCTACCAATTCATCAATATTTACATCAACATCAACTTCTCCTTCATCTACTTGTCCTTCATCCACTTGTTCTTCATCAACTACTCCATGAGGAACTTCACTATGCACCACCCGTACATCATCATCCTCACTTGAAGTAAATTCTTCAATGACAACTTCTTCCTCCCCTTGCCCGTGTTGTTCAATGACAACTTCTTCCTTCTCCACCCCAATGTGTTGTTCAACCATATCCTCCCCCTGCACGTTCACTTCATCCTCCCCATGCACGTTCACTTCACCATCCTCCAGCTGCACGTTCACTTCACCATCCTCCAGCTGCACGTTCACTTCACCATCCCCCACCTGCACAGCCACTTCATCATCCTCCACTTTATCATCCTCCACTTTATCATCCTCATTCCCACCTAAATGGCTACCTTCACTCTCTATACTTGCATGACAGAGCAATTTAACTTCTTCATTTAATTCACTTTCAACAATAATCTCTGGCTCAACATCCACACCATGGACCACAAACAAGTGAACCTCCCCAAAAAACTTAGCAATGTTTACCATGTTCATTGCATCTTTGTCATCATAGAACTTATGCAAAATATTTTCAATGCAATAAAATAACTCAGACACTTTAATATACCCCAACTCCTTAATGGAATCTACCACTTTGAAATAACTCCATTTGTCAAGGTCTACACTCCAATAAGTGACTTCCCCACCAACATATTCAAAAGGTATATCCTTTACCAGGGTCCCACCATGGTGGACCACAACATTAAATCTCTCCTCAAACATTCCGAACGCAAGCCTACAATGAACTTTATGAACATGGGACCACTATGGAAACGCTAAAAGTAACTGCTATGTAAACGCTAAAAGTAACTGATAAATTGTATGGGAAACCAAACCAAAACCATAAATAATAAACCAACAATGAACAATCACCCACACACAACCAATTATAATATGTTACATAACAATGCCCTAAACAGTTCCCATAATTTTTCAATAAAATCTAACTTTGGAAAAATCTAACACTCACATTTAAAACATTTTCCACATTTTACACTGTTCAACAAAATGTTACAGAGGAATGACACAACACAGAGCTTAGATTACGAGATTATGAACGCATACCTGACTGCCAAAGATCAATGCCTCCAATTTCAAGTGGACTTCACTGATGTTCTTTCCAATCTTCCTGATCCCGCTACCAAACAACGTTAGAACTTTTATTCTCAACACCCTTAATTTAATTTTGAAAATAAAAACCCTAATATATGCAATTGCACTTTCAAAATTATTAAATCCACCTCACTAAGTCTGAAGGGAATTCAGGTCTGTAGTTAAATTCCATCTCATTACTCTTTTGCACACCTAGATTGTTTGTCGTTAATGATTTAAACGCCGTTTGCAAAAAGGACTAAATTGAACATAAATTACATTCTTTAGGACAACATTGAAAAGCAAAAAAAAAACTAGGACCAAATCGAATACACCTGACGAAAATAGGGACCATCAAGGGTATTAAGCCAAAAAATAATAAAGAAATAAGTTGGTTCTACCGCTTTTTCAAAATAAGATTCATCATTTGTTTTTTAAGGATTTTTCTTCAATTGACTTTTGTCTTAGATTTCAAATTAATCAATATAAAATTCTTGATTAATTTGTTGTCGTTATCACTATTAACTAAAGTACATTATTAATTAATGGAAAAAACTTTTCAGGTTAATCATAGTAAATTTAACTACAGTACATTCTTAATTAAATACTATTATTCTTGATCATGTACATTCTTTTATTTTTTTTTATCAAGTAAAAAACTAATTAACCAAAGTACATTCTTGATTAATTCTTGTTAATGTTTCCACCTTTAAACAAAGGACATTCTTAATTATTGTAAAAAGTTATCCAATCACATAAAAGTTTTTAACTTTAATCAAAGTACATTTTTAATTAAAATTCAAACCCTTTGACTCACATGATTACTTTCTTATGTTGATTTATTATTGTGTTAATTTGCTATAATGTAAAAAATAATTTCTTTTAGTTGATGAGGAGATTAAAGGCATAAATAAAAATAAGTCACATCAATAATAAAAAGAACAAACAATTTTATTCATCTAACCTTAGAATTCCATTAAGAAATTACAACAAAATCACCTTAAAAGCTCAATTGTTCATGGGAAGAAAAAACAACATTAAAATATAAGAAGGATGGGAGGACTTGAAAAGAGAACCAAAGGGCATGTAGAAGAGGTGTTGGCCAAAATTAGCTCCACCCTCAAAGGGTTCCTAAGACGTCCCTTTATACAAAAATTGGATTGGACCTTTTTCTACCTTTTCTATTGTTGTAATATTCTTCTCAATAATATAATATCTTCCAATTATCTTCTAAGTATATTCAATTATCTTTTGATATAATTAAATAAGATAATTATTCAAAAATATGAAATAAGATATTTCTAAGATACATTTGGCGTAACTTATCTTTTATCATAAAGATTATTGCATTAAGCCTTTTTAATTGAAAAAGATAAAGAAAATCACATAGGCCATTTTTTGTTGACTTTCCCCCTTTTCCCGCTAGGTCATGAAAATCTTGCTCAGTTGAATTTTTGTATGGGGTAATTAAGTACTAGAAAAATGGGGTTGGATTGCAAACCTTGTTCCAACAACTTGCACTTGACACACAACTTGTGGCGTTGGGCGCCACCAATTTTTCAGCTAGTTTAATTTCTTCACTTTTTCATGCTCTCTTTGTCATTTTCATGTCATGCTTGACTTGACTTCTTGTGCTTTAATTGTTTGCTATTATTGGTGAAATATTGAAGGTATTATTAGGCTTTATTTAATTTATTTTCACAGCTCCATGAACTTTAACTTAGCTACAATTGCATTGACAGACTTCAAAATATCAAGAGCAAATTTATGTAACTAAAAAGTTATTTTTAACATATTTTTGTAACACATGTCCAATAAGCCTAATTATAACAAATTCTAATTAAAATAATATTTTAATAACAAAAGTTTATTAAGAAGTTAGGACTAAAGGACAAATGAGGGCTTAAATTTCCACTCATAGGTAGATAGTCTAGGAGCCATGCTAATACCACACAAAAGAAAGGCTCAAAGACTACATAGAACTCTTAAATAAAACATGGTATTATTAGGCACACAACATGCACAACAAAAACATAACAAACTCTACTTCCCACATAACATGTAAGACACAACCTGCTCTGATACAAAATATGTAATGCCCCTACTTTGAAGTTACACTAATCGTTTACTAATCATTTAACATGTTTGCAATCCTCCTATGAATAAAAGTTTTCAAAAATAAAATTAAATATCGTTTAGAGGAATATAAACACATTTTGAACCAATACATATACAAGATTATCTACATACAAAACCCTTCTCAGCCTATAATTATTGAGTACTCTCATGTGCACCTTCTTGTAGTCTGTGTAACACACGATCATAAAAGATGAAAAAAACAAACAAAATATGGAGTAGGCTAGCATATTTTAAAGAAATAGGAGTACAAATCACAATTAAACTACTAAAACAACATAACTTTACTCACCACATTTAACAATACACATTATCATCCAATGATATAACAATTACTAAAGACATAATGTTCTACTATCAGAAGTCTAGTGCATTGAATACACTCAAAGGTTTTTCATTTGTCATGTGACCTATCAATAGATTAAGGTGTAAGCCCTAACTCTACTCGACCTCATATCTTAAGAAATAAGTCATTCTCATATGATTGGATGCATTCCTTATATCTACGAGACAAAATCTTTTTTTATACCACCCCTTTAGATAATAGGAAACTTTATCAACTCTCGCCACCTAAATATATATCATTCTTTATGTGAGTCTGATAATTAGTAGTAGAGCTCTCAAAACGGGTAACCCGGCTCGACCCGGCCTGGCCCACCACGGGTTAGCCACTTAGTGAGCCAACCCAACCAAGCTCACTTATTAGCGAGCTTAAAAAATTCGAACCCGGCTCGACCCACCACTGGTTGGTTCACTAGCTCACTTATTTATAAGTTTTTTTTAAAATAAAAAAAATTATAATTTTCTTTTAATTTAAATCTAAATAAATTTCACTGTAAAATGATGTTAAACTTTAAAGAAAATTCAAAATAAAAAAAATATCATACAATCCAAGCGTAATTCAAAAATATGCACAAAAGACAAACATATAGGTTTTTAATATTGATAATTTTTGTATCACTTGTCCATTTATAATATTAGAGTCTTGAATAAATAAATCTATAATATTTTTCTCTCTTGAAACATATTGTTTTTATCCTATCTATAATATAATAAAAAAATGCTAACTAATAATATTGAAATACAAAATAATAAAAAATTAAATTAAATTAGGTGGCTTGGTGAGCCAACCCGGCTCATCCAACACGAATTCAACCCGGGTGAGCCGGGTTTGAAAACTAACCTGCATAAAAAAATTACATTTATTTCAAACCTAACCCGACTCAAACCCGTGGTGAGCCGGGTTGGCTCACGGATTACAACCCATTTTGACAGCACTAATTAGTAGAGTGAGGATAATTTCCTTTAGAATTATCATTCAATACACATCCTATAATCACGCAATATAGTATTTCCTCAGATATATTTACATCCAGATCACATTTACATTGTATACACACACACACACACACACACACACATACATAAGGTTAAATATGTTTAGTCTATGAACTTTGACACGAAATTGAAATTCATTATTGTCCGAAACTTTGATACATTTTGGTCTTCAAATTTTAAAAATGAAAGGATATAGTTATTTTAACCTAATTATGTTATACTTTTCTAACCCAATATAGTCCTTTGAGTAGGGGAAGGAACTGGTTTTATAATAATATTGAATGAACAATAGGATTATGCACTAAGACAAAATTTTGGGAGGCCAAATGGAACGGAGGAGAACCACTTAATCATAAATTTTCTACATTATATGCAATTTCAAATTGTAAAAGAAAAACAATTATGAGAGCTTGGGTGGTTGAATAATAATATAAGAGTGGAGACTGACTAGGAGGAGAAATAGATTTACATGACATAACTTAAGAACAATAAATGATATAGGAGATAAGAACAAGAAATGATATAGGATATAAGAACAAGGTTATATGGAAGGAATATGGATAACAACTGTCTAGGCTATATGGAGCCATAGAAACAAGGTTATATTCATCCAAGGAATGGTAGATGTAGCTAAAATATTTTCTTTTGCTTACTAAATGATTTAGAATGGATGAGATACAAAATATCAAGGGTAACATTTTCATATGTAGATTGTGCCCTGAGGAATGTACAAGAACAATCACACATAAATTGGAAGGGATACAAGACAATACAAAAGAGGTTAAATAATATATTGGGTTATATATTATATACACATCTATAAACTGCTCCCAAAATTTTTACTATTTAGGCTATTACTACTCTCCTTAAAAACATTGTGCAAGTCTAGACCAAATACAAAAATCTGGATCTTCAAGGAGAAGACTGATATCATAATGACATTATTACAATGATTTTCCCTTGTTGTTTAAGACTATTTGTTTCTATTCTTTCTCTAATAACATTACTTGTGCATAATGTAAAGTATGTAAAAGGGTACTAACACCCTAAATACTTCCTTTATAATATGAGAGCTTATCTCTGCATCTTACTTTTTTTCTCCTTACATCTTCAACATTCCTAATTTACCCTTTTAATTTAAAAAATAAAATATTGTCACTTGTGTAATATCATTCAATGTTACCTAGTTTTCACCAATTGAAATAAGTGATCTGTGTATTTATATTCCTTCACTTGCATTGGTATCTTCCTTACTACATTCACAAAAGAGAGTTTCTTGTTCATTCTTGTGGTCGTGGTTCGTGGAAGCTGCTTTTAGGAGGTAAATTTGTTGCCACCCTGAATTGATTTTTGAAAGAAAGTTAAGATCTTGTCGACTTAAGCCGATTAAGGATCAAACGGATGTTGGAACAACCGGTACCAATTTTGCACAATGGAATAAAAGCGTAATCGGTTTTGTGATTGTTAAAGAGCGTAAATCGTGTTCGGTCAATTAAAATGGTTCCTTTAATTCTTACAAAAATATTATCAAACAATTGATGTGCAGAAGATATAAAAAGTGTATGGAGTAGAAAAATCACTCAAATGATTTTTATCCTGATTCGAATCAAAAGATTTTACGTCCAGTCGTTAATCACTATAAATAGTGATTAACCTTTTCACTAAAATATTGTTCACAGATTACAATAATATGAAATACAAATAAGAATAGAAAGAACCTTCCTTCGATAAACGAATCAGTAGTAAAACTGCTCAGCCAACTTGAAGAGAACCACTTCGACCTTAGACACATGAAGCACGAGCTATTCACAAGACATGACAAGTGCACACTATCACTTGAGAAATTCCTCAAATAAATTGTATTCTCAAAAGTGGCATAGATAATTTTGAAGGGTTTGGAAGAAATTGTATATAGCCTACTGGTCTGAAACTAAAATGACATATTACAACTACCAGTGATAATCGATTATCTGCGAGACTTGGAACAATTTGAATATTAGCTCTTCAAAGAACCGACTTCAGTTCTTTAACTCATTCTACTGTTTGGCTTGAGCCCTCATTGCCTTTTGCCGTTCGGCTCAATTTCTCACAGCCTTTCATCGTTCGACTTCCTTCTTCTTCTTTCTCACAGCTTTCCACCATTCAGTGCTTTTCTTCTTCTCTCTTACCACTGTCCACCGTTCAGCTAAACTTCTCTCCGCCTTCCAATTTCTAACATTTTATTTTACAGTGTTAGTTGGACTTAATATCATTCGGCTTGTGTTCAACCTATCTGTTAGTGACTGTTCAGTCTTAGTCATGCCTCTACTTGGTTTCTAGGCCTCAATTCTTCCTACCACCACTTCACCATCCAACCGCTTGGTCTTGGTCATACCTCGCTTGGTCTCATTCATACCTTCCACTACTCGGTCCTAACTGCTCGGTTTTGGTCATACCTCTCTTGGTTTCAGTCAGGCCTTCCACTGCTTGGTCCTAACTACTCGGTCTTGGTCATACCTCGCTTGGTCTCGGTCATGCCTTCCACCGGTCAGTCCTAACTGCTCGGTCCTGGTATCTTCTGTTATACAAAAATGCTTTTAAACTTAATGCAACAAGGATCTTCATATTCTTCACTTTGTAACATCATCAAAATCATTATCTTCAAAACACCAATGCTTCCTCATTGGTAACAACACAAGTTTAACCCTTAACCGACTTTCGAAAGTCGGTGGGGTCTTGACCAACTTTCAAAAGTCGGTTAAGGGTAAAAAATATTTTGAAATATGCTTGACCTAGGTTTCGTCAGCTTTCGAAAGCCGATTAAGGATGAAACATATTTTGAATTTCGTTTGATCCTTTAGTTTGAGTTTTTTAAATTGTTTTATTTATTATTTAATATATAATATGTGTATATGTTATTTATTTATTAATTAATTTTTAATATGTGTTTATGTTTTTTATTTAATTTTTTTATATATGTTATTGTTTTAATATATTACTTAATTATCAAAATGTGTTTATGTTTTTTAATTTTTATTTAATTTTTAATGTGTGATGTTTTTATTTATTTATTATTTAATTTTTAATATGTGTTGTTTTTTATTAGGTTTAATAGGTTCGGAGGTCCCTATATTTGCGGGTTCGTTTCACTTGGGTCCTCCAATTTTAGAAGTGATCAATTAGGTCCCTAATTTAACAAAATTGAGTTAATAATACCCTTTCCGTTAAATGCAAGGGAATCTGAATGCAAATTAAAAATTGCAGAAATTGCCACGTATTAAGCTCAAACTCTGTCACCTGCAAATAAAATGATGCCTCAGCATGCCACCTGTTTAATTTGCATTCAGATTCCCTTGCATTTAACGGAAAGGGTATTATTGACTCAATTTTGTTAAATTAGGGACCTAATTGATCACTTCTAAAATTGGAGGACCCAAGTGAAACGAACCCGCAAATATAGGGACCTCCGAACCTATTAAACCTTTTTATTATGTAACTTTTAATATGTGTTGTTATTTTTGTTATTTAATATTTTTTTAATATGTGATGTTTTTTAATATTATTTAATATTTTATGTGTTGTTATTTTTTATTTTTTATTTAATTTTTAATATGTGTTTTATTATTATTCGATAAAGGAATATTGACTAATAAAAATTTATTGTTTAGGTTATGTATAATATTATAAAATGGATAACTATCCAATTTAATTAATGGATTCTTAAATAAATTCGAGCTTCGTGTCTGAATTTTCTTCTTTCGTAAATGAAGTGGATGAGTGTGATTAGACAAATATTTTTATCACTGATCAAATATTCCCCTCACACGATGATTTAATTGAATGAGTTTGAAAGATTGCATTCGATCTTGGATTTGTTGTGGTTATTATAAGATCTGACACCAGAGCTAATGAAGTTGGAAGAAAGATGTTCGCTTTGTTAGGTTGTGAAAGAAGTGGGAAGTGTAGGACGTATAAACTTGATGTTCAACCTAATGTATCCGAGACAAGAACACGTGAGTGTTCGTTTAAGTTGAGGGGTAAGCCCTGTTAAAGCGATGCATCAAAATGGTTAGCATGAAAAATAAACCAAAAGGGGGTTGAATTGGTTTCATATCACAAAGTAAGCCTTTAATAAGTTTCTCTTACAATTCAAATTCCTTAACGATAAATTAGAAACAAATATGAGTGTAAAGAAGAGAGAAAATTGGACAAGTGATTTTCTACTAGTTCAGATCACAAGGATCCTATGTCCAGTTGTTAATTTCAAATGAGAATTAATGATTCACTACCCCAAAACCAACATACTGTTACAATCACAAAGAACTAAACAAGTTTAAGGTTTAGAACACTTCTCTTGTTACCCTACGAGATGAAACTCATTTCTCCTAAAACCATAAGGGATGAACACCTCCTCTGAATGCTTCACGATGGATGACCACCTCCTTTAAATCTTCACAAAGGATGACATGGCCTTTTCTAACAACAACAACATCACTCAATCACAACTCCCATGAAAATTCTCGTCTATGCCAACACCAGGTTGTCAAAGCCTCAACACAAGGGTTACACAAATCCTAGAACACACTTATCATAGGACACAACAAAAGAGATAAGATTTTTGTATGTCTCGTATTTCGTATTTTAGAATGCGAGTCTCAATCCAATATATAGAGATCTCACTCAAGGATACCTCTAAAAATCCATTGTCAGCTATTTAACGTGTGATAATCGATTATCTAAATGAGGTAATCGATTATGCATTTAATGTATGCACAACAGTTAAAAACATACTTGAAAACTCTCATAATTGTTCATGATAATTGATTATTATAAGTCATAATCGATTATGGATAATCTATTATCATAAGTTGATAATCAATTATTCTAGGGAAAAATGATTTTTTAGAAAACTTATAAACATACAACACATGGAATCAAGGATAAATAATACCTATACATAAAACTACTGAATTACAAAAGCTTTAACAGAAAACAAGTATTCATGAAGGTTTTCTTGCTATATGAGAACTTGAGACTTGACTTTGAGATATCATTGAAACTTCTAGGCTTCATCTTTATGCAAACAAACCCTATTCTAATGGAGAGGATTGGGTTTTAAAGGAAATCTGCTGATATCACAACCATGAATTAGTTGAGACTTTGGTTAGTCAGTCTTTTGCTGGAAGGTTAAATGCTGATGAACATTTAATACTTGTTGACATGACTAAGAGTCAAGTAAAGCCATCGAATATTCTATTGACTCTCAATGAACATAACGATGCTAATGTGAGAACAATAAGCAAATATATAACCTAAGGTACAAATACAAATGATCTTTGAGAGAATCAAGAACTGAAATGCAATAGTTGATGATGATGTTAGATCGAGATAAATACATCCAATGAGGTAGATGTTTGGAAAATTCTAATGTTGTAAGTGACCTGTTCTGGACACATCACGATGTAGTGCACTTGTTGAATGAGTTTAATATTATTTTCTTTACGGATACCACGTATAAGACAAACAAATATCGTCTCCCCTTGCTTGAGATAGTTGGCGTCACATCTACGGGGTTAGCATTCACAACCGCCTTAACATTGTTATTAAGTGAACGCCAAAGTAATTTCGCTTGGGCATTACAAAGGTTCAGAGGATTATTTATGATATATGAGAACAATCCATGTGTCAATGTTACTTACAGAGACCTTGCTTTAATGAATGTCATTGGCATTGTATTTCCCAAGACTTATCAGATGCTTCGTAGGTTCTACATTATGAAAAGTGTCAAAGCCAAATGCAAAATGTTAGTGGATTCAGTTGGGGCATGGGATGTGTTGATGGAAGCATGGGAAAATATGATGGATTGTGAGGAACAGTCCATGTTGAATGCTTACATTGATCGTCTTCAATATGCCTCTATTGCATGACCTCTATTTTTTGAATATGTCAATCACACTTGGATCGTTCCGTGTAAGGCATACTTCGTTAAGGCGTGGACCAATATAGTTATGAATCTAGTCAACACGACAAAAAACTTGTAATTGTTATTCTTATTTTTTACTTATTTATGTTATATTTCTTATGATATTATTAATGTCGTTTGTAGCAGGGTTAAGTCTGCGAATTGGAGCCTAAAGAGATTATTGGCGACTAGTATAGGAGACTTATGTTCGTGTTGGGATGTTATGCATAACGTCATTTTCCTACAACATAACAAGATCAAGGCATCGTTTGAAAAAAGTCTTAACCTCATGAGTCAAACTTATAAAGAAATAAGATATAAAAGACTTGTTGGACGCGTTTCAAGATATGTTTTGGTACTTCTTGCTGATGAATTAGAACGAGTGAATCATATAGGATTAAATAGTGGACATTGTCAATGCATTCTCAAATCAAATTATTGTCTCCCTTGTGCTTATGAATTAGCACGATATAACCTTGGGATAGTTCCTCTAGGTGAAATTCATGTGATGTGGACCAGATTGAGCTTTTCAAGTATTGTGTCAAATGAATCGCTTCTAGAGTTATGCATTGACCATGAAATTGATATGGTTCAGGAACGTTTCAAGAAGGTTAACATTGGAGAAAACGTCAACAACAAGTAGAAGTTAGTAGAAATTGTTTATCTTGAAATGACATCTATAGTACCTCATTCGCATAAAGTGACAACCAAATGTTCACAAAAGACTAAACTTCTAGGAAATGAGAGGACTACAAAGCGTGTCCCATCATATTTTGAGCATAAAGACACTTCGCAATCGATGACAAAGTCTTCATCACAAAAAACGTAAGTCAAATTGAAGGCTAAACAAGTTCAACGAAGGTGAGTACCAATGTTAGATCACTTCCATCCAATTTGTCATCTATACATTGTCGATGTTGTTAATGTTGTAGCCAATGGTCATTTTGGTTATCGATGCATTACTGCTTTGTTGGCCCTAGGTGAAGAGGCATGACCCATTATCCGACATGACTTTCATGAAGAAGTTTCTATGTGGCGTGATGAATAGCAATATTAATGGAAAACTACGATCAATTGGAAGAAATACAACAATCTTTTGTGGTCCACGATTGATCACAGATATGCGTTATTTAGGTCACACACATTACTTATTATGTTATGTATTTCCTTTCATAACATTTTCCTTTCATAACATTTTCCTTCATGCCTTACAAGTTAATCTTACTAAGTGGATGACCATATCGAACATTGGTTATGCCATTGCAAATCGATACAATGTCATCTTAGTCTGTCTCTCATATGGTCAGAGTTATACCATATCCCCACTACACAGTTCATCACCTCTTGATATTGTGTTGATTGATATGCATATGACATGTTAATGATATCATTTTGTAAATGTAAAATTATATTTATTTTGTTCCATTATAAATTAATATTCATTTACTAATATTAGCTTTGCAGGTTCACTTATAAGAAGGTTGTCCATTATTCATGGTGGACATCATATCCTCAACTCATTATTACCATGAGGCACAAGCATGGTCCTCATTTTATATAAATAGGATGCAAGAATTAATGTGTCCTCATTTTATATAAATAGGGTGCAAGAATTAATGTGCATTAGTATAGCATATATAGATTTGGAAAACTCTTGACATGCAACGTGACAATAAAGTAATGTATTTTTTGTTTTTATGAATATAATGTTTTCATTTATTTACTTAATTTATTATATTTTTTTTATTGTAACTAATTTTGTGATGTATTAATTTAATTTTTTTTATTATAAGTAGTTTATATTCATTCCTCAACAAAATATGACTTACTTTTATATCTTATTTCTTTTTATTCAATTTAGTGCGCAAATTTTTTAAAACGGATAAAATATATAAAATTACAAAATTAAAATAGCTATCAAAATATAACATTAATATTTAAAATAAAATATTAAAAAACACGACACAAAATTCAAATAACAAAAATATACAAATATTATAAAATAAAATAAAAATAACAAAAAATAATAAATATTGCAAAATAAAAAATAAAAAAAAATATTACATAAAAAATTAAAAAAATTTACATATTTACTACAATTTCAAATAAAATAATACATTAATAAAAATACAAATAAAAATAATTTCTAAATTAAATTTATACAAAAAATTAGAAAAATTTGTTAAATTTCAAATAAAAAAATTAAATTACAAATAACAAAAGTTTCAAAATAAAAATAAAAACCAACAAAATAAACAATTAAACAATTTAATGAATTTAACAAATTTCGTAAAATTTCAAATATTTAAAAACATAAATTAAATTACACATTAAAAACAATTGCAAAATTTAAAAGAACCAACAAAAATTTAAATAAAAAATTAAAGAAAAAACATAAAACAAAAATCATACAATTTCATTTAACAAAAAAAATTAAATATTACAAAATTAAAAAAATAAACAAATTATTAAATAAACAATTCAAATATATTAACAAAAATCTCACCATTTAAAATAAAAATAAATAAAGAAAAGTTATATTAAAAAAATAATTGCAAATTTTAAAAAGCAAACAAAATATAAAATGAAAAATTAAAAATAATTAACAAATTTCGTAAAATTTAAAATAAAAAATAATAAAAAATAAATAAAATTTGAAAATGAAAATAAAACAAACAAAATGAAAAAAAAAAACAATTAATAAAGTTTAACAAAATTCCTAAAATTTGAAATAAAAAATAACAAAAATTACATAACAACTGAGCACAATTGCAATATTTCAAAAAATAAACTAAAATTAAATTAAACAAATATAAACAAATAAAAAAATTAATATAATTTCAAAGAACAAAAAAAATTATTTTGAAAGCCTAAAGACAAAAGCCTTTGACGACTTTCGAATAACATTTTGCTGATATTCTAGTTAGGTTTTCACAGTTTTAACAATCATCACTTTCAACAGTTTCAAGTCTCTCGATCTCGCAGTGCATCACTCTAAACAACTAATCCAATCTGCATTTCAATTAATACATTGGAATAAGAAAGGGGAAGGGAGAAATGAGGGTTACCTCTGTTGGGACGAGAAATGCATTTGTTATATAAGAAAGATGAGATGTTGCACTCCTACACACCAATAGGACGCCATAAACTATTATAACCACTAATGACGTTCCACACTGACAACAACTAACGATCGAGGAAGACGAACAAAAATGAAGGAAGAAGAGAAAACTAAAAACTCTCGTGGAGAAAGAATAATGAGGCATGTGGAGGTTGCGGAAGAAGAAGAAAGAGGGTGGAAGTGCAACAACTAGGGTTTTCAGGTGAGTGTTAGTGTGAGGTGGATTAATTTCAAGGCGTGGGATATGTAGAGCCTCTTAAGTGGAAAATTTTTAATTAAAAGATTAAAAAAGGGGTTTATGCAATTAAGCTTGCATGTTCTTCCTACATAAAAGACTTAGTGGTTTTGGATGAGCAAAATCCAAACGAATGACTCTTTTTTAGTGAGACAGCAGTACAAAGAAGTAGAGCACAATGCCGACAAAAACCCCAAAGCAGCACTTGAAGCAATGAGTGAAACAGTAGCACAAAGAAGCATAACGAATGATTTTTTTTTGTGTTCATGTCTCTAGCAGCCATGTCTAATTCAATCCCTGCAAAAAACGAAAGAATCCCAAGAATCCTAATCTGAAGCAACTTTAAAATCGTCCTAGGTAATCTTAACTAAGGAAATCTTTGAAGGCTCAAACCTAAAATCTCCGAAACTAAAAGGGTCGCGAACGAAAGAGAAGATGATTGTTATGAAAGATGGACATGTGAATTGGGTTTCACAATTAAGGTTCATCGCGATGGAGGTTGCGGTTTTGATCTGGGTTTTTGGTTTGATCTTCTGTAGGTTGCTTGCAATTGACAAAGGAGGAGAAGATGTAACAACACACGTCGTGGTGTAGTTGGTTCGCGAATCGCAGCAGCGCTAATGGGTTTGCATCGCGAAGATGGTGGAGGTGCAAATCAGTGAGGTTGAAGGTGAATGCGAATTTGGGTTTTCTATTGGGCAAATCGCGATGGCTCGCATCTAGGTTTCGCAATGGTGGTCATGGAGATTCGAATTAGACGATTTAGGGCAGATTGTAATTAGGGTTCCTGAGTTTGTGAAATTTGAGATTTCTTTGTAGGTCTTTTGTGAGGCGCGATTCATCGTAATTTAGGGTTGATTTTTGAGTTTTCTTTCGCAAACTTGATGCACATGAAAGAAGATTCATGGACAGTGCTTCATCGATGAAGCACGACCCATTTATTTTTTAATTAGACATTTTTCACTTAGCTTATCTCACACTGACAGGTCACATTAAAGTTAATTTTGTTAACTAAATTTAATGACAAAAAAAACCGAATTGTTAACTAAATTTAATGACAAAAAAAACCGAATTAGTTCAACTGACTACCAAAATGATTAAACTTAAGAAAAAGAAAAACTAGTTTGAAATACATTCATTTTGGGATTTTTAAATCACATATAAAATTAAATTGATTTTTTCAACTAATTCAAAAAGATACTTTTATAAACTGGGTATATCTCTAACGTATATATGAAGTTCACTGATAGAATTAAAATATATGAAAAGGAAGAAATTAAAAAAAAAAGGATTATTTGACCTAGAAAATGACATAAAATAGCACTCGTACCTGTTGCAAATGTGAAAGCGACACCCTCCAACTAGTCGAGATGGCGACAATGACTAACAGTGATGGATGGGAACAAGCATCACACGACCAAAATCAAGTGTCAGACACAAGAAATTGACATAGAATGAACTTACCAACAGGTGTGGAATCATTTGAAAAAAAAAACAACAAAATTGTTGGAAAAACGAGAAAATTAGAAAAACAGAATGCAAAGTAAACTTTAATTGCGGCGTGATATGTGGAATATATATAGTTTAAAAAGTCAAGAATGCGACCATTTAAATATATATTAATATTTCTAATTATTTATTTAAATAAAAATTGTTACTTGAATTTTAAATTATAATATTATCTTTAAATTGATTTTATAAATTTAAGTTTTATTTAATCTTTTAAAATGATATTAAAACTATCTAAAATATATTTTAACAAAATTTTTTGTTTGTTAAATTTCTCATCAGATTATCATTAATACCTAATCCTACGTTTAAGATAAATATATTTCAAAGTATAAAAATATATTAAAAAACCTATAACGACTAAAATAAAATAAATTTAAAATATATAAATAAATTTCAAAATCAAATTATAATACACTTAATTTCAATCAATAAAAATATTTAGACAAATAAAAGAAAACAAAAGTAAAAAGAAATAAATGACATAATTTGTACTTTATACTTATAAATACATATAGTTCTAGACAAAAGTCATAAATTAGCATGACTTCGTATCAATGCATTTTAAACTAAATTAAAATATATAAATAGATTTGAAAGTCAAACCATAATTCACTTACTTTCAACTAAAAATAATATTTAGAAAGACGAAGGAAAAAAAGAGTAAAAAAAAAACTAATGACACACTATCTATTTTATACTTACAAATCCATCCAATCATAAAAAAAAACACCAAAATCATGCAATATTTTTCAAAATTATAAAATGAGATAGATTTAAAAAAATTATGAAAGTGTGTAAGTTATGACAAGGTGACATGACTTTAATTCAAAACATTTTCAAAGTTTGAAACTATAAATTAACATAACTTTTGGTTCAATGTATTTTAAATTGAATTAAAATGTATAAATAGATTTTAAAGTAATCATGACTTACTTAATTTCAACTAGGAAAAGTGTTTAGAAAGATAAAGAAAAGTAAAAGAGTAAAAAGAAAAAATGACAAAATTTATATTTTATACTTACAAATACATCGAATCCTAAACAAAAGTACCAAAATTATATAAGTTTTGTCAAAATTACCAAAAATTGGATAAATTTTAAAAAAATTATGAAAATGGATAAGTCGTAACAAGGTGACTCAACTTTAGTTTAAAATATTTTTAAAGCCGAAGTCATGTCTTCGATTAAGTGTATTTTAAATTGAATTAAAATGTATAAATATATTTCAAATTCAAAACATAGTTCACTTAACTTCAACTAAGAAAAATGTTTAGAAAGATAAAGGAAAAAAAAAAGAGTTAAACGAAAAAAATGGCACATTTTGTATTTTATACTTATAAATACATCCAATACTAGACAAAAGCACTAAAATGGTGCAATATTTTTCAAAACTACCAAAATGGGGTAGATTTTAAAAACAATTATAAAAGTGGATAAATAATAATAAAGTAACACGACTTTAGTTAAAAACATTTTTAAAGTTGAAATTGTGTCAAGTTAACACAATTTCAGTTGAAAGCATTTTAAATTGAAATTGTGTCATGTTGACACGACTTTAGTTAAGTTTTGGTAGTGCTAAGTTAACATGAGTTTAGTTGAGTGCATTTTAAATGGAAGTCATGCCAAATTAACACGATTTTAGTTTAGCTTGGTAGAAGACATGTCAAATTGACACAATTCCAATTTAAAATACTCTAAACGTATCAACTTGACGCGATTTCAACTTTAAAAATGCTTTAAACTAAAATCGTGTCATATTGAAATGACTTCTAAATAGTAAGTCATGTTGTCTTAATATAACTTATCCACTTTAGTAATTTTTTTAAAATTTGGCTCGTTTCATTAATTTTCAAAAAGAAAAAAAATGCACGCAAGTGCGTTTGCCCGAATCCTAAGTCATGGTTATTGAGTATCAAACTTTTATTGTGTATTTAAATGAAGTGTCGATTTAGCTAACATCGATGGTTATTTAAATTCTTCCATAAAAAAAAAAGTGCACCAAGAATCCCAAACATATGAAAAATTATGATAATATAATAACTTATTACAGTTAGAAGAAGTCTCCAAACTCAAAAACCTTAGAAAATATTTATATGTCGTACATCAATAAGCTTCCAACATGATCATCTCATAGGCTGTACCACTTGCATGCATTATAAAAGAAAAGAAAGAGAAAAAAAAAACTTTATACCCTAAGAATTATTATTGATTTCTTATGATGAGATTATGACCCTTATGTCTTGGAGGGGATAGGAGGGCAAAGAGTAAATGATATAATTAATTTACGAATGGTCTATTATGGGTAAAACTTTTTGCATGATATAATATTATGAAAAATTTATGGAGAACAAGAGAAGGCACGTCGCTTTCTATTGTAAAGTTTAGCAGCTGCTCAATAGCAAAGGCAGTCAAATAATTTGTGACCTATTAAAGGACCTTTCAAAAGCTATTAGGGCTTCGTAACAAAATAATTTTGAACCATCCTATAATAAAGACCTTCTCCTATCACACAGGATGGTCCATACTTTCACCAATTTTTAATCTAAATGCTACCTAAGTTGACTCCTACTACCCTCTTTTACTCTTTTTTATATAAAATAATTATTTTTATCTTTTACTCTCATACACTTCAAAAATCTTACATCGTCAAAGATTCAGTCTTAAAGATTATGTTGTTAAAAATATTTAGTGTACAATTCATTCTAGTTTTAAATACAAATAAAATTGTAAAACTTATAATATTAATTGTTTTAAGATTTTGAATGGAAAGTGATGTTATCTTTTTGGAAAATCAAATATATTTATATACATTTTCTTTTCTTAACCTATCTAAATGCCCTTTAATAATAATAAAGTTGTAAAACCTGTAATGCTAATATTTCATATATGGTAATAAAAAAATAATAATTGAAACCTATGTTGAGAGCAAGAAGTGTATGAATAAAATAAATTCCATTATTTAGCTATTCGGCTATGTACTATGGGATATTTATTTCTATCTTTTTATGGTTAAGGTTTTGAACTCTCTTTTTGACTTTTAAACCTTTATATTCTATAATGCTTTCACGTCTGCAATAGTAAAAATCATAAAGGGAAATCAATAAAGAGCTTCTAAGTGGTGCGTCGTCCACTTGTTGATGTGAAACCCCATTTTTTACTTCAAGATATACACAAAACTTTCATAATTTGGATTTTATCAATTTTTAAATTTAAAGGATTAATAAGAAAATAATAGGATTTAATGCAAATTATAGCTACAAGATTTCTTTGCCTAGATTGACATTATCATTTGTATACATTATATATCCTAATTAATGGAAAGTAAATACTCTTTAAGATAGAACAAGAACCCCAAATGTTGGGAGAGCCTTTCTATAGTATGGAAATAAAAGAAAAAAATACAAAGTAACAATATAAATTAATTTAGTATCAATCCTAGTAAATAGTTAAAATTACGATAATTAATGCTAGAAATCAATTTAAACTCTAATTCATAAATTAATTATAATTTTTTTAGGCTTAATTCATCATTTGGTCCCTAGTTTGGAGTGTTGTGTTCAAAGTCATCCTACCTTTTTTAAAAATTTAGTAATGACCCATATTTCGTAAAAAATAGTTTAAGTTGGTCCTTTTGGCTTACGACGTTAAAAACATAACGGTGCAATTGTTTCCGTGGTCAAAAGTGAATGATGTGTGAACTTATTGATTGTGTGGCAATGTGAAGTGAATTGACTTGATAAGGTATGTCGAAATGTTAAAAGTTGAAGTTATTGGATAAAAGAAAATGGTTAGGGTTGGTGCAAAATCATATGTAAAATCAGAAGCCCCAATTCTAATTTCCAAAATCAGAATCCCAATTTGCAATTCACAAAATCATTTGCAAAATCAAAAACCCTAATTGCAAATTTGCAATTCACAAAATCATGTGCAAAATCAGAAACCCTAATTGCCAATTTACAATTCACAAAATCAAGTGCAAAATCAGAAACCCTAATTGCCAATTTGCAATTCACAAAAAAATAAAAAACCTTAACTCTCTCCTAACACTTCAGCAACCATCACCTCATCGTTGTCTTCTTCTTCACCTCAAAACACCCACAAGCAGAAAAAACTCATTCAAAGAGGAGGCGGAAGGTTGAACAATAATTGAGAAAAAGGTCGGTGGTAACGTTGGTCGAGCTCTTGACCAACGATGCACCTTGGAAAAGATGCAGCAACGCCGACGATCACGTCTGACTCCAACGCTAACGGCAATGCGAGGAGAGTGCAGTTGTGGGTGAAGGTGGTGTTGTCGTGGCCTCACACAAAGAAGATGGAGGTGGTGTGGTAGGTTTCCTTCTCTCTTTTGTTGGGGTTGAATTGGAAAACGAAGAAAGGGAGATTATTGTGGTTAAACCTTTTCCATGTCATTCAATTTTATTTTTAAAATGAGCACATCATTGACTTTTGGTCATGGAAGCAATTGCACCATTATGTTTTTAACGCCGTAAGCCAAAAGGACCAACTTGAACTATTTTTTACGAAATGTGGGTCATTAGTGAACTTTTAAAAAAGGTAGGATGATTTTGAACACAACGTCCCAAACTACAGACCAAATGATGAATTAAGCCTTTTTTTATTAATAACATATTCTAATTTAGATATTATGTTGAAATTGGTCAATATAATGATTGATCATATTAAAAAGTAGATTTTAAGTCTAACTTAACTTCACAAAATCGATTTGTACGATGAGAGTTGCATATACTTATATATATATATATATATATATATATATATATATATATATATATATATATATATATATATACACTTTAAATTAACCTTATTTTTAATCGAATTGGAAGTAGACATTAATGACATCATCCAATAACGACTCGATAATGAGTAGAATATGTTTAATAAACCACAAATCTTTCTAAAATAGACTCTAACAATGACTTTGATATCATATTATAAAGTAGTCTTTAAATTTAACTCAACTCCATAAAATCAATTTGTAAGATGAAGTGTGTACCCACTTATATACTCTAAATTGACCTTATTAATAGTCGATGAGAGATTTTCAACAATTTTTTTTTTAAATTTTGTTTTTATTTAATAATTTTCATATAATTATAAGAAGGACGTTCCACCAAATACATGAAATGAAATGTTTATGCAAATGAAAACATTTAGGAGAAGGTGTTGTATTTTATGTAGGTAAAACATGAGTAGATGGTCTCTTTGCTAAACTTTTGAGATGTCTTATTATATATAATATATAATGTGTATTTGGAATCAGAGGATGTATTTCTTTTATAGATAAAATATATAGTTTTTTTTTTCCGGTTAAAGATATGTAGAGAAAATAAATAGCATGTAAATTACTCATCTTTACAACTAGTCATGGTTCCATTTTTGTTAAAGGTGTTTTCTCATTAGATTTAACAAAAATAGATTGTATAAATACAAACTTATTATTATTATACTTAACTAATTTTTCCCTTCTATAGTTTAGAAACAAAATGCAACATGATTTAATAGTTTTACGTTATAAAAGAATAAAAAAATGTTAATATTGTAACATCTCATTTTAATATAATAAAACTACCAAAATAAAACATTATATGGATGATAACTTACCAGAAAACTACAAACAACTAGAGCAGAAGATGTCATTCCTAAGCTCACAATGGTTAAGGTGATCATTACAAACGAGAAAACAACACACAGAGAGACAAACACAAAAGCAAGGGTAAGCTAGATACAAAACATTTCATCTCACCTTTATAACATAACATACATAAAACATTTAAATCACATACATCAACCCAAATATCTTAACATGTAAAGACCTAGACTGACTAATCTGGATATTGTAAGGAATGTCGAGTTCTAGAGGTTCCTGCACCGGTGTGGTAGAACAACTGGACTACCCCAAGCTACTACACCAAGTTAGTCCTACAAACGCCCTTTTACCAATTGGAGAAAGGCACCTCAGGCTCGGACCTCCTGCTATTCTCACCACATGACTCATCACTCTCTACTTGAGCATGGATGATCATTAGAATATTAGGATAAACCCCAGCATAACTCCGGCCATTCATACTATCAATAATTGAAACCATACAAAAGGAGTTTCTCCGCGGAACCCATGTTCACAACTTTGAAACCATACTTAGTCATATACTTTCACATTGAATTCCCACATATAACATCACTAGTCATATTATAAACCAATTCATACTCCACAATAAGTAGTAGAAACCAATCATTCAAATACTCAGATACATTGCACACACTTTAAGAAAATATATAAAAACTTAGTTGAAAATCCGATATTTTCGCTCAGCTAAAAGTGTCTGTCAGCCCACTCGCTTAGCGCACCAAGACTCGCTCAGCGAGAACAGAAATAGTGAGTTTTGCTTGCTCACCTTTCGCTCAGCAAGACTCTCGCTAGAAGTGTTCTACTCGCTCAACGGACATTCTCTCGCTCAGGGAGACTACATAATTCTGTAGTACTGAAACTGCAGAATTTGCACCCCTCAACCAATCAAAACCTCTTTTATGCATCTTTTCCAACTTCTAACACTCCTAGATTGTATTGTACACTCAAATGGACCTAAACAAATGTATCTAAACCAATCTAAACTCATTTAAAAGTGATTGATAAGCAAATTCCAATCCAAAGTTAACCAAAATCTGACTTTAGACACCAAAATTGAATTCTACAAGTTCTTGTTCATTTTCAAGTAACTTAAGAACTCTGACAAGTCAGAAATGACTTACTAACACACCCCAAACTTTCTATTTGGGCACACAACCATTGATTCAAAATATCACTAGTCCAAACCCCCAAAATGAATCTTAAAACTAACCAAAACAACACAAATTTACTACTATTTATTTCTAAACCAGATTTTAACACATTTACCACTTTAACAAGTCTTACACAACACCAAACCAACCTTAGAAATTCATATTACTCCAACCAACCCCAATCTCACTGATTTACCCCTTGCAAGCTACATTTTATACCAAAATTGACCTATACTCGCACCTTTACTCTCAACATTTCAACCAAAATTAACACCAACACAATTATACCAACCGCATTCACAAGGTTACTCTAAATTTACACAGAATTCACACAAGGAATCAAGCATCCTACCATTTATTCTTCTCAATCAAACACAATTAACACCAACTAGATGAACCAAGAACGTGTAGGAGAGACATGATTACACATGCGACAATACTACATTCTTCTAAAACAGATTTGGGAACGGAAGGGGACATAGGAGTTAAAACTTACTTGCTCTATTGAAGAAATTGATAGA
This sequence comes from Vigna umbellata, assembly GCF_029865625.1. Classification (NCBI taxonomy): domain Eukaryota; kingdom Viridiplantae; phylum Streptophyta; class Magnoliopsida; order Fabales; family Fabaceae; genus Vigna; species Vigna umbellata. The sequence continues at coordinate 23,780,868 of NC_142170.1, forward strand.
GTAGAAACGTAGACCTCGTTGTCGTGGTCGATTAGGTACCTTCTGATCGTCAAATAGATGAATCAGGATTTATTTTAGAGAGAAGGTAGGAAACTCTAGAAAAGTGGTTTCTAGAGAGATGACATATTTTAAAATAATGAAACTCGTTTATAACAAAACTATTTATAAATAAAGCATTTAATATTAAAATAATCGAGTCTCACTATTTTTGGACTACCACCACTTCTAAAATACCATTTTCTGAGATTTTACAAACATAATAATATTTATATTTATATAAGTTTCCTATAGTTAACAAATATTGCAAAAAAATTCAATCATATTAAAAACAAAAATTGACAATATATGTTTATGAAAAGAAATAATAAATACATAAGTAATACTTTTCTTATGATATTTATGTCGATATTTTTTGATGATATAATAAAAGGATATGATTGAAATCGAAATGTAATTGTAATTATAATACGAAGACGGATGAAGCTTTTGTTATTGTATTAAACACAAAAAATTACCATCCATATGAAATATATTACCTAGTATCCATTATCTGTTACCTACAATAAAAAATACCCACAAATAGTAACTATTTATTAATTTTATGTACAAATATTTACGGATATAGGTATTTTTGTCATCCTTAAGTGTGTGTGTTTATGTGATAAACTTGGAATTGAAAAACAAGTGGTAAATTCACAATTTTTTTTGAGTTGTATTGAAATTGAATTTGTTTTTATATCTTTTTAATATTATATATCTATATCTATATATTAAAGATTTTTTATTTGATGTTTACAAAATATTTTTTAGTCTCTTTTTCTTATATATTGTTCCACTTTATCATTTCTATTCATCATGAGAGTCAAATTCACGTATAGATTCCTAACAATCTTTCTTCTGAAATCCTCAAATGTAATTATTTTTTCATTTTGATATACTCTCCCTTTAAGGGATTAACCACAACTACATTACTAATGACCCTACTATATTACTAATGACCCTTACATTCATTATCATTATGGAACACACTTCCCTCAATTTAAAAGATTTTTTATTCAAGAACTATTTTACATCCATAAACACTTAATCAAACATATTACTTAACATGATGTATAATTTCTCATTTCATACCTTAATTAGAACTTTAGTTTTAATACTAATGTTTGAGATCTTTCAAGAACATATTTACTCCAAACATTTAGTATCAATGATAAGATACTATGACCTCTTACTCAAAACCTAATGTTTGTGGGTCTTTAAAGAAAACACCCATTACCATTAGTTCATAAATTTGATTATACATCTACACAGTATTTTTGTTTCATTCTTATTTTGTTCTTTTTCATTATTGTATTTTGTTATTTGTCTTTAAGATATGTGTTGTTATATTCTTTTTCATTATTCGCTTTGTATATATTTCTTAACTCTTTGATTAGTAAACAAGAGACAAAAAATTTTTCAATACATTTCTTTTATTTTTCTTGTATATTGTTAAATTTTTTCATTTTTATTCAATAAGACTCAAACTCACTTATATTCCTAAAAATATTTTTATCAAATGTAACTCTATCCCACGTTAATATATCCTTTATAACGATTAACCACAAGTACCTTACTAGTAACTTTTATCTTTATTTACCACAATGGAAAACACTTGCCTGTGTGAATAAGATTTTTGATTCAATGATCACTCTTTATTTTACTTGTATAAGTTAGTTACCAAGATGAATCAAACTCTAATATTAGTGTTAGGAAATATATAATAAGAAATACTATTTTTTTAACAATAGCACAAGTACCTAAAAGCACCACAAATAAGAGTATACAATCATATTTAATGTAGTTTAACACTTTAAAAGACTTAACAAAACATATTTTATCAATTAGCTTAATACCTCTTTTGGTCCCTAAAAAGAGGGAGATTGTTCAAAGTGGTCCTACCTTTTTTAAAAAGTTCAAAGTGGTCCCAACTTGTGAAAAATCGGGTTAAGTTAATCCTTTTTAGTTACGGCGTCAAAATTTTAACGGTAGAGCTGCCTCGTTGGCCAAAACTTAATGAGTTGTCCATTTTTTGTGATTGTGTGGCACTGAAGTTAAATGACGTGTTCAGCGAGAGAGAGGGAGATGGAGCGTGTGAGAGGACGAGGATTGGGAAGGCTAACGAGCTCTTCGACGAAGTGAAGAACCCGTTCGGCAGTTGTTGAGGAAAGATGATAGAGCTCGTCCTGAGTGGTGATACGCTGTGTGTAACCTCCGACGATGGCAGTGGAATGAATAGCAACCCAAATCTTGCAATTTGGGAGGGAAGGGGCTTCTTGCAGCGAAAACCACGACAGCCAACAAGGACAAAGACAAAGACAAGAAATGACCTATTTCTCGCTCATCTCGTGGAGGAATCCAGGTTTTTGCCCCTTTTCCTTTTTCTATATATTATTTAAAGTCTTCTACTTTCTCTATTTTCAATTTTGAAACCTTCGCCACTCTATTTCTTCCCTCTTTGTTGCTTTAGATGCTAGGTATTTGTCCTTTGTATGAGTGTATATGGTTTCATTTTTGAGTGAATAATCTATCCATTCTTGTTCACTCATACATACACATACATAATCTGTAACTTATTTTTGATTTTCAAGTTTCTGGGTTAGATTTATTTGAAGTGTTCTTAAAGTTTTATTTTTGTACATTAAGTTATGTAAAGTTTGTTACCTTTTACTGTAACAGATATGAAAGTCATACTTATTATGACATTTGATTAGTTGAAAATGTAATTTTTTCATACTAAGTGGGTACCCATATGTGTTTTTATATATTTTTGTAACTCTTTTATGTGTTTGGAAATATAGTTTCATGTGGGTCGTATCCATAGACAGCTGAAACAAAGGGTCCAGGCCAATGGACGTGTTGGGGCGACTGGTGCAGTATACTTGGCCTCAATTATTGAGTATCTGACTGCTGAGGTTCTTGAACTGGCATTTGATTTCGACGACGGTGGCATCAATGACCGCCATGGCTATGCGAGATTGAAGATGGAGGTTGGGTTTCCTGATTACACTTGTAATTTTCTTGAGGAGATTCTCCATGGCAGAGTTATCATAAAGCTTGGATCCATGGTCGGGAGCCCCAACGACCTTGATGACCAACCACCAGGGGCTTCTCTCAGCATAGAAGGCCTTGTAATGGGCGACGGGGGAAGCCAACTCTTCGTCAAGCACTACGCCCACATTCAGCCGATTTGGTTTTTGTAGGTTCTCGGTGGATGAGGCTCGATTTGGCCAACCCTTAGTGGTGGTCTGAGGTGTTGACGGCGACGATTTGTGGCTTTAACGTTTCTAGAGATGAAGCTGATGTGGCAAACAATTTGTATTTTTAAAATTCAAAATTGACACGTTATATTCCACGTATGAGAAAAATAGGACAACTCATTAAGTTTTGGCCAACGAGGCAGCTCTACCGTTAAAATTTTAACGTCGTAACTAAAAAGGATTAACTTGACCCGATTTTTCACAAGTTAGGACCACTTTGAACTTTTAAAAAAAGGTAGAGCCTTATCAATTTTTACGTTTACGCAACTTTTACAATAAGATAAAATTGCAAACTCTTTAATGCAACTTATGGTGAGAATGCAATTGCAAACTTTCTCATAAACACAACCACCAAAGTTTCCTATAAATAAATAGAAAAACTTATTGAATTGGGATGATAACAACAAATCAATTCTTCGTTTTTACAATATTTTTTTACTTTTTTTTTGTATTACTTAATGTAATTTGATCAAAACTAGTTTAAAAAAAATTAAAAATATAATACTTGAAAGTTACAATGTATTATCATGTTTTTTATGTAATTGAGTGTGGATTTAACAGTGATAATTTATGTTTATACAAATATAGTAATGTTTGATATTATTATACATATTATTAAAAAATAGATTTTAAGTCTAACTTAATTTCATTAAAATGACGTATAAGATGATGTTTGTTCTTATTTATATATTGTAAAATAATTTTATCTCTAATTAACGTAAGATTTTCAACTCATTCATTATGAAAATACAAAAATCATTTAATCAAAGTTAGATCACTTAAGTTGAGGTTCCTGGAAGATCTTCTAAGAACAAAAAATATATAAAGAAAAAGAAAATGAAAATGAACTTCTTCCGAAATTAGAACTATATATATGCACAAGATAAAAACAAATAATTTTACAAATTAATTTTTACTTTTAATCTTTTAAAAGTACTTCCGGATAAGTTGGTTAAGCACAGTAAATAACTAGTAACTTTTTGAAATAAAGCTAGTGTTAACACTCACTTGTGTAGTGATGGGTTTGCTAACCTAACCACATATACATATAAATATAAACTCATAGTAACCTTGGAAACTACCCCAACTTCTCGATCATTCCATTAGCCATCTGAAGCTTATAAAATCCTCCTCACTTTATACCACCTTCTTCCATTCCAACATCGACATCACCATGGCAAATACAAGAGCAACCCAACTTTCCATGCTTGCCCTAATCATCTTCTCTTCATTCTTCATCACTTCGCAGGCACGTGCCACTCTCCAAAGGCACGTGCCATCATTCTCCCACCATAAAGCTCTCGAGATCCATAGGTTTCTCCACAAATCAGGTATTGACCTAGCAAAACGTCCACATGATGAAGATGGTGATCTTCCACTTGCTCCTGGAGATAGACTTGCACCAGGAGGACCAGATCCTCAGCACAATGGAAAACAACCACCACGTAGGTCTTAGGGTTTTCATTTGTTTGAGGATCAACGTGGCTACACGCATGCATGCATGCCTTGTTTGGTTTTATAGGTATAGAACTTTAAGCTGCATGGTGTGAGCTTAACTATATGAGGTGCATCCTGTGGTACCTTCTTTCTTTCCCAAGCTGTGTTGTAACTTTGTAGTATTCTCAAATAGAATAATGCTATTTCTACTCACAGTTTCTGCACCATTTTCTTCTTCTTCTTCTTCCCTTAGTTTCTCTCTGTGGTAGAAATTGGTGTGGAAATAGCATTACTCTTTCAAATAATTCCCTACATGGTTGGAAAATTATACATGTTTTGGAGCATATGTGGGTGATGTGGGTGGATATGTTTCTGTCTTGTCTTTGTGTTTAACTTTTATCTGTTTCTTTTAGTTTCTGTAATCTTGTTTTTATAGGAGTTGTTTTGGAAGATCAATGAAGAGGAACCAGGGTTTTTTGTTTTTTACTTTTTTTTAATATAATTTTAATCATATATCAAATTTTCTTTACGTGTTTGTCATGGATCAACTACGCCAAAAACTTAACTTCCGTGAAAAATCACATACTAAATAATTTACATTTAATATTTGCTATTAGTTTTTTAATTACGCATATAATACTTTAGATGTTGAATATAAACTTCCACATATTATCCAGAAAAATCACAAAAAATTATATTGGCTTTAACGTTAATCGGAAAATAAAATACACAATTCAACCTCATCTTAAGATTTATATACTTTTTTACATAAAAAAAAATATTGTACTTTTTCAAACTCTTTTCTGTTTATTTGTTGTAAAGGCAAAATTATTTCTACGGAAAGTAGTTTTAGTCATGGAACTTCTTAATTGGAAGTACTACGGATATTTATTTATGTGTATATGCCAAAAGGAGAATAAAGTTCAAAGTTTGATTCAAGCTTTCCATTTTCGCTTTTAATATATATCTATATATATATATATATATATATATATATATGGTGAAACGGGGGTTAATTATGAGATATGAGAGGCTCTAATAGTAATATTTGAATTAAAATCTACGATATAAATTCAAAATATAATAAAAATAATACCCATGTGTCGTTCTCTCCTTGTTGCTTATTATTCTCTTTGTTTTCACTTATTTTTTATTTTGGCTTAATACCCTATTTTGTCCCCAGTTTCACTCGAAAATGTCAAATTAGTCCATCCTTTAAAAAATGCGTCAATTACGTCCTCACTTAATAAAATTTGCATCAATGAAATCCCTTCCGTTAAATCCGTACAAATGGCGTTAATAGAAGAGAGAGAAAAATAATTAACGTTGTTTGTACGGATTTAACGGAAGGGATTTCATTGATGCAAATTTTATTAAGTGAGGACGTAATTGACGCATTTTTTAAAGGATGGACTAATTTGACATTTTCGAGCAAAACTAGGGACAAAATAGGGTATTAAGCCTTTTATTTTATTGTGATTTGTGTTTTCTTCTTTTAAATTGTAGTTTTTGTGGGAATGGAAATATTTTTATGTTTTCTTGTTTTCTTTTTTAAATTGTACTCTTAGTTTGTATTGTATGATTAAGTCGACATCTCTCTTTCCAGGTCACAATAATTAACAATGAGGCGAATAAGAAATTGATTTTTTTTTAAATCGTAAAAATATCAGAGACATAAAAACTAGAACACATCTCTTTTGAATTCGTTATTAAATTATTCAATATGAAACTAGTTGTACATAGTGCGAGAAAAGAAAACATAAAAACAACAAGAAACAGAGAAAATTTGAAAAGAACAAAAACATGACAACTGGGTTTTTATACGTATGTGATTGAGAAGAAAAAGAAAGTGTGTATTGAATAAATTATGAAATATGGAAGCTTTTATAGATTCCAATTTTTATATATTTTCTAGATTTGAGGGAGGATTTATTTCAAATATGGCTCGTAGAAATGTCTAATATCTTTATATATTAGTTTAGTTACTTTCTTTGAGAAGTAATAATGGCCATAAAATTAATTACAAATCATTCTTAAGAAAGAAAAAACATTTTGAAAGATAATTAATAATTTATTAAAATAATACAATACTATGCATATATTTTTTTTAATAGCATGCATGATTTTTATAGTTAATCACAGAAAGGTTTCGGCATATCAGTATCCACTAGTACAGGTTTTAAAATCGCACAATATACATCATTTCATGTGAAAACCGCTGTCTATCAAAACGCGGTGGCAAAAGTGAAATTAAGAGGACCTTATAGACCTCGGGTGCATACAGGACTGAAACAGAAAGATGCTACGACCTCGGTTGCTGAAAAAACCGGTGCCTAAAACCCACCTACCAGTTGATATACCTTGGTTGCGTACAGAACCGAGGCATAAAGCCTCTGTCACACCTGTAACTCACGCATTGAGCACGCTTCTACGGCATCGGTCCCTCTTGGACCCGGTGTCAAAAGCTACTTCGGCCTCGTTTTGACCGAAGCATATAATCTTTGGGCTTGGACATCCGAAACTTCTCCCCAAATGCTCTTTCAAGCCATGAAAACCCAGCATACCTCTCCCATTTTTCTCTACGCCACAATCGTTCCTTGAGCTGCCTGCTCGTCGCCGCCGGAGCCACCACCATCTCAGATCTACAGATCTGAAGAGTAAGCGATGGCCGGTAGCGGTGAAATATCTCAGATCTACAGATCTGGCCCGGCTTCCGCCCGTAAAGACCCCTCCTCCATCCCCAACGTCTCCGAAGCCATAGCCTCACTCAACTCTACCCCATAAGCGAACTCCCTGAGAGAGAAACGTCGTTGCTTCTTCGCGCCACTTCTTCGCCGAGGCCAGTCATCGGAGCCGTCGTTGCTCACGTTGGAGGAAGTGACGCCCTGTTTTTTGCTTATTGGTGATTTAGGGTTGATGACGGCGGTGCTCTGTGGTGCGAAGGAGAGAGAGAGATTGGTGGAGTCGCAGTGGTTCGGTGCGAAGGAGAGAGGGAGATTGGGGGAAATATCGCGGCGGCGTCGTGTTTTCTGGTGGTTTTTTGGTGGTCTGATGCCTTTTTGTTTCCCTGTTTCTGGTGCCCTCTTTCTGGTTCCTGTTTCTGATTCCTCTTTCTGGTTCCCTCATTTCTATTTCTTGCAGGTTGCATCTGGAGAATGTCGTTGGAGAAGAACTAAGATGGAAGAACTAAGATGCTGGCTTCTGAGGGTGGTCTGTTTTGGTGTCTATTTTGGTCTGTTGATGGAAGAACTAATTGGGGATTAAGGGAAACGTTTGATGACCGGAAAAATGGAGAAGGTGAAAACTCAAGAATGGGAGAAGAACTAAGATGGAAGAACTAAGATGCTGGCTTCTGAGGGTGGTCTGTTTTGGTGGTCTGTTTTGGTCTGTTGATGGAAGAACTAATTAAGGATTAAGGGAAACGTTTGATGACCGGAAAAATGGAGAAGGTGAAAACTCAAGAATGGGATGAGCAATGCGGCAAATTGGCTATGAAAAAAGCACATGAATTGGGAGTTGAAAATATGATGATCTCGTCGGCGGTGGTCGGCGGCGTCCTGGGGAAACCAGGAAGACCATACTGCCTCGGTTCAAAGGAACCGAGTTCTAATCCTATATTGCCTCGGTTCACAACAACCGAGTCATAAAAATGCAGACTTTTTACCCCGTCCATATATGCTTCGGGTCAATAACCGGTGCCTATAGGCTAAAGTAACCGGTGCCATTGCCTCTGAGTGTACTAGTGATCTCTTTAAAAAAGCAAATATATGAATATTAAGTTATTCATCAGGGACCTGTTTGTTCTTTCAAGAGAGTTATATTTAAATTAAGATTGAGAAAAACAAATCCAAATCATAAAAATATTTTTTTATGAACAAAAATAAATTATAAAAGTATTGAATTAAGAAAATATTATAAAACACCAACAGTTATGTAACAGTAATATGCACTTGGGTTTCATTAGCTGTAACCGAGGGCATTAAATTATCATATTTTCCATAATTCACTTTAATTTTGTAGGGTAGCTAAGAGGCTTGATCTATGTGTATTTTGTGCCCTAAAGCCTAGAGGTTTTATAACTTTTTTATCTCGAGATATTGGTGGTGGAAACTTTAATCATGCTTTTACATTTACAATGATTCCTTTAGTATCTATAACTAGTTCGATTTAGTATTAAACTTTTCTATAATGTTTATATAAAAAAGTAAATTCAACTTCCCCAATAAATTAAAATAAACAAATTATAGTTAATCCCCCACCCCTAGATTACTAAAAAGGACTATAAAAATTTTCTTATGTTTATTGTATTCTTTTAATTTAAAAAATTTGCAATATTTTTTTGCATATAATATATTATAATTATATAAATATTTTATTATTTTATTATAATGTAAGACGATGATGAATGATGGTCAAGTAGGTTGAGTATTAAGGTTGATTTTTTAAAGTCAAATACTGAAATTGAATTTATTGAGTCCTAAAATAACTTTCTTAAAATGTGTATTTGAGTATATAAATTTTTTCGTTGAAGTACCACATTTGTTCCACTAATATTTTTTTATTATTGATAAAATAAAAATTGAGTATTAAGGTCGAGTAGGCCAAGTATTGAAACTAACTTAGTTCTAAGGTTGAGTAGAAATTTATTGAAGTTGACCTCTTAAAGTTGAGCACTAAAGTTGAGTATCGAAGTTAAGTAGATTGAATATTGAAGCTAACTTAAAGTCGGATGCTGAAATTAGCATCTTAGGACTAGGTAGATCAAGTACCAAGGTTAACTTCTTTAGGTCGAGTTGTTATGAGAAAAGAAAGGATAAAAATTGAGTATATTATTATATTATAAGGAGAGATACAATTTATATATATATATATATATATATATATATATATATATATATATATATATATATATATATATATATAGCTGTTTAAAACAATATAAAAATCGAATATAAATATATGAACATAAATACACAGATATGAACGGAAAATAAATTAAATCCAATATCCCCCTCAAGCTGCAGCATATATATCTTTAACAAAGATTGAAATTGTGTTGGATGCAAAGCTTTAGTATGAATGTTTGCAAGTTAAGCTGAAGTAGAAATGGGCAGGAGCTTAATTACACTAGCTTGAACTTTATCCCCCTCATGAGATGACAATCAGTTTCAATATGCTTTGTCCTCTCATGCATGGTTGGATTTTGTGCAATTTATATAGCAGATTGATTGTCACAAAACGGAGGAACTGATTGTGGTAGAGGCTATTTCAACTCATGGAGCAAATACAAAAGCCATTATATTTCACATGTTGTGGAAGCTAAGGCTTTATATTCTACTTCGGTTGATGATCTAGATATAGTACCTTGCTTCTTGGATTTCCAGCTAATTAAGGATGCACCATAGAACACATTAAAACCAGTCACCGACCTTCTAGTGTTAGGGCAAGCAGCCCAATCAGAATCACTAAAAGCCTTGAGAGCATGTTCTGTGTTGGAGGGAAAGAATAATCCTTGTCTTGGATTGTTCTTGATATATCTCAGGATCCTTATTGCTGTTGCATAGTGATCTTCCAAAGGATTGGAAAGAAATTGACTCAGAGTACTAACAACAAAAGACAAATATGGTCTTGTGTTGGTTAGATATAGTAACCTGCCAATAAGTCTTCTATAGGCATGCACATCTGAATAGGGTTTCCCTTCTGTCTTGGAAAATTTTGTGCCTGGCTGTATGGGAGTAGAAACAGGTTGACATCCCAACAATCCTGCATCTTCTAGTAACTCTAAAGCATACTTCCTTTGTGACAAATTAATGCCCTGTTGAGATCTTGCAATTTCTAAACCCAGAAAAATACTTGAGTTGGCCTAGGTCTTTAATCTTGAACTTTGCATTCAATAGAGCCTTCACAGTTTGAATTTCTTGGATGTCATCACCTGCCAAGACTATATCATCTACGTAAACAAGTAAGATGGTGATATGAGCAGAATCACTTTTGACAAAAGGTGAATAATCTGATTTTGATTGTATGTAGCCTAAAGAAAGTAAAGTACTTGTCAACTTGTAATTCCATTGTCTAGAGGCCTGCTTGAGTCCATATAAAGACTTCAATAACTTGCAAACTTGCCTTGGTTTTTCTGTTTTGTAGCCAAGAGGAAGAGACATGTATACTTCTTCATCTAGATCCCCATGTAAAAAAGCATTATTTAAATATAGTTGATGTAAATACCAATGTTTGGAAGCTGCTAAAGCCAGAACCAATCTTACTGTTGTGAGTTTGACAACAGGTGAAAATATCTCAAAGTAATCTAAGCCTTGTTGTTGTGTGTAGCCTTTGGCTACTAACCTTGCCTTGTATCCACTAGTGCAGAAAGGACTTTAGACGTCTGTTATTTTGGGCTTTTTTCATCAGATCCCAATCCGACATCTTTTTGGGTGACGTTAATGGGACGTCGGACTCCATAGGTCTGACGTCTTTATAGACGTCGGACATGACATTACCCGACGTCTAAGGGCACTATAGACGTCAGACATGGCATTACCCTGACGTCTAAGGGAACTATAGACGTCAGACATGGCATTAACCGACGTCTATTGCAGCTCGTGTCTTTGGGTAGCGTAGTATCACCTTCTTCCTTTGCTAGTTTCATCGCAGAAAATGTTGCGTCTTTTGGACCTCTTATGGCATTTCGACCGAAAACCGAATCTGGGTCCTTGCCTAGTTTCATTCCAATCGGCAATGAAAACGAATACAGTGACATGAGAGGCAAGGACCCAGGTTCAGTTTTGGGTTGAAACGCTATAAGACATCCAAAAGACGCAAGCTTTTCTTACGAGGAAACTCGCAAAGGGAGAATGTACTACCACGCTATCCAAAGACACGAGAAAAATTGCATTAAAACACAACGAAAACTCATTTTAATCGGTTCAAATGGAAGATAATCCATCAAAGACTAATTTAATCAGAGTAAAAGTAAGTTTAAACGGTTCAAAAGAGACAAAAACGCACCTGCAAATGCAATTCCGCGGAGAGAAAAGGTGAGCAGGAAGACAATGAAGTGCGCGTAACCACGGGATCGATTTCTGATTTAACAGCAAACAAGACGTTGGACATAGAGGGCACCGACGTCTATTCTCGCCTAGACGTCGGAGCCCTCACTCATTTGACGTCCAAAACAACTTTTCACCTACCCTGTCAGGAAATTTAGACGTCGGATGGCGGGATTAGACGTCTAAATGGCGAAAAAAAAGAACTTTTCATCTACCTGTCATACATATACACGTCTGTTAGGAGGGACACCGACGTCTATAATCGTATATAGACGTCGGGGTGGCAGGATCGAACGTGTATATGGCGAAAAAAAGAACTTTTCATCTACCTATCAAACAAATAGACATATGTTAGGAGGGGCACCGACGTCTATATTATAGACGTCGGTGCCCCTCCTAACAGACGCCTATATGTCCAACTTATTTACGAACATGCCACCGGTCAATAATTTACGTTGGTTATTTTGTGGTCCGACGTCTACTGGGTGACGTTAAAGGCCAATTTTGCACTAGTAATCGTTCAATACTCCTATCATCATGCCTTTTTATTTTGTATATCCATTTACATCCGATAGGTTGCTTTCCATAAGGTAGATCAGTGAAAACCCAAGTTTTGGAATTTTCTAAAGCTGCAACTTCTTGATCCATGGCATTTCTCCAACAATCATGTTTGATGGCTTGGTTATAGGTTTTAGGTTCACTAACTTGGGAAAGATTAAGGACATATGATTTATGAAGAGATGATGATGCATCATATGAGAGATATGAAGAGATAGGATATAAGGTACCTGTGGATGACTGAGTGGCGGAAGAAGTAGATAACATGTTGCAATGATAGTCTTGCAGATAAGATGGTTTATGTTTTGGCCTGGTTGATTTCTTTTATGGAGTAGCAGTGACAGGTTCAACAGAAACAGGTTGAGAAGAAAAAATAACAGGGTCTGGAATAATAGAAGGAGGAGATGTAGGTGGTAAAGAGGGTTGTTCAGTAACTTCTTAGAAAAGAGGTGATGGAGAGGAAATGGTTTTGGTGACAAAATCCAAGGAATTTTGTGTATTAATAGGTGAGTGTTTGTCACTAGTAAGAAAAGGAAATATGTTTTCATAAAATACTACATTCCTTGATAGAAAAATTTCCCTAGAGTTGAAATCTAACAAAAGGTAGCCTTTCACTCCTTTTTTAAAACCAAGTAAAACACATTTTCTTGCACGAGGTTGAAATTTTGTTCTATGACCTTGAAGAGTTGAAGCATAACAAAGTGAGCCAAAAACTCGTAAGTAAGTAATGTTAGGTTTAACATTGTGTAATAGTTGAGATGGAAAAAAATATGCCAAAACTTTGGAAGGTAAAATATTAATGAGTTGCACAACATAACGAACAGCAAAAGAACATAAAATTATGGGTAAATGGGATTGAAACATTAAAGATCTAGCAACATTGAGAATGTGTTGATGTTTTCTCTCAACAACTCAATTTTGTTTAGGTGTTTCAACACAAGATAATTGATGTTGTATCCCTTTTTGTCTATAAAAATATGTCATTGCAAACTCATTACCATTATCTGATCTAACAGCTTTTACATCAATGTCAAATTGTGTTTTGATATAAGAAATAAAGCCAATAAGTTGTGATCTTGTATCTGACTTACTTGCCATCAATTTAATCCATGTGTATCTAGACATATCATCCACTATAGTTAAGAAATATTTGAAGCCATCAACAGAAGAAGTACAACAGGCCCTCAAATATCAACATGAATTAAATCAAAAGGAGCTTTTGAAACAATAGTACTTAATTGAAAAGGCAATTTCCTTTGCTTAGAATAGTGACAAGTATCACAATGAGTGTATTTTGTATCAGGTAAAGTGGCATACATGGTGTGTATTTTGATATAACAAGAAGAAAAAGAATGCCCTAGTCTAGAGTGTCAAATATCTATAGAGTTAGGTCTTATTGTAGAACAAGCAATAGAATTATTAGGAGTAATAGAAGTTGGTGAACCAAGGGATGTGGATGCAGGAACTATCATGATATACAAGCCATCTCTTTCCTTAGCTTTCCCAATCATCTGCAGGGTTGACTTGTCCTGTATTTCACATAAAAATTTAGAAATGGTGATTTTACAAGATAGAGATTTAGTTAACTTTGTGACCGAAATAATATTGACTTTAAGCCTATCCTAGCGACCATGTTAAGAAGTTGACTTTAAGCCTAACTCAACCCCACAAAACCGGCTTGTAAGCTGAGGTTTGCACCTCACTTATATATATTATAATTTGGCCTTATCTCTAGTCGATTTGGGACTTCCAACACACCCCCTTCACGCCGAGGTATAGACATCTCGTGCGTGATAGTAGAAATTGGATGGTCCGATAACGGCCTGATAGTGGGTGGAATAAAAGAATAGAATCACATAGAACTCACTAGGATAGGCTCTAACCATGACTCTGATACTATGTTATGAGAAAAGAAAGGATGAAAATTGTGTATATTATTATATTATAAGGAGAGAGTATGATTGATATATATAGCTGTTTAAAACAATATAAAAACGAAATATAAATATATGAACAAAAATACACAGATATGAACGGAAAATAAATTAAATCCAATACGAGTATTGGCTACACACTAATACAAAAATAACGTATAACGTCACGCGTTCAACGTCCAACCACTGAATAACCAACATTAAAAATGAGTGGTGACATTTTTGTAAATAAATGCAATTATTAAAGGTCGTTTAGAATTGTAATTCGACGTAAAATGATATAAAATGTCGAATGACTTTTAAATTCGCCATCAAAAGGTTAGTGAATTCAATAAAATTTGAGCGGAAGATTGAAAATTCATTCACTTTATCTTAACGCGTGATACCCTATTCTCTTCTCAAACTTTTCTCGAACGAAGTTTGACGAGCATCACATGTAATCTTTCTTTCATTTGATACAAATGCATGTTAATTAATTACTTTGTGCATGATTTTTGTTTGTTTTAACCGATTATTTTCGTGCTTTTGTCCTTCATAGGTGCATTTTGCTTTCTCTTTCATTGTGACGAAACTTTATTCCGACGAACCCACCTTTTGAAGGTTAGTTTCCATTTTCGTTTTCGTTTTGAAGAACTTATTTGTTGAACTTGTTTGTTGTTTTTTTGTTGAACTTGTTTGTTGTTGTTGTTTAGTTGAATTTGTTTGTTGTTGTTGTTGTTTGATTGAACTTGTTTGTTGTTGGTTATTATTGTTTGATGTTGATACTACACCACACGTTCATAGTTAATCCTTTATAAAATACCAAAAACTGAAATTTGTTGTTTTTCAGGTCTTGTAAAGTTGTAAAAAAGGGTCACAATTAATTAAAAAAACAAAAAAAAATTGATTACGTCGAATATTGACAAAATTCGACGTTAAGTTAATGTCGTATATTAAGAAAATTTGACGCTAATTTAACGTCGAATTTTTTAAATTCGACGTAAATTTAACGTTTCCTGATATGACGTCGTTCGCAAATTCGCCGTTAAAAACCCAAAATATTTGACTTTATACGCAATTTTTGTACTAGTGACAACCGATCTCCTTAAGATTGAGTATTGACTATTACCAATCTCATAACTGAGTACTAAGATCAATTTCTTGAAAGCCAAATACTAAGGTTGGTCTTCTTAAGGTTGGACACTGAGACTGAATACACCGAGTTAGGAATGACAATAACAAAGGATATTAACAAAGGAAATGAAAAACATCAAGATATTAGAAATGAAGAATATATGTGACTTGTAGAAAGATAAGTACAAAATGAAAATAGTCATTTAAATGACATATTCAAGATATGATTTCAAAGAGTGAGATTGATACCTCTTTTGAAAGAACTCAGTAAACTTAAGAAAGAAACACTCTTCAAGTTCTATTAGATTTCAAAATAATAAGGTTTCATGGAGTGAACGAACTTATATATAGATCTATGTATAATGAGCTTTTAAACTTAAGTGATACAAGATTTGTTTGTTTCATAAGTTAAGTTATATATAATATGTATTAGCTTAATTCGTTAGCTATGACAAAAGCTATTAAGTTTTTTCCAGGAACCAAACAATTTTAAGTTCTAAAAATAGTACAAAAAAGATTTATTTCATATATACTAAACAAAGATTTACTAAACTAAAACAACCTATATAAAAACACTTATTTACAATATTTTTTTCAAATTCCTTTGTTATTTTTTAAGTTATTCTTCTTCCTTTATAGTTATTATATTTTTTTTCTTGGTAATATTTCCTTAATTTAATATTTTGTTTTAATTCATATTGCCACTCTTTCTCCTCGAATATTATTCGTTCATAATCTTATTATAATATTTTTCACCTTATTTGAGAAGGGATGTGACACCTTTGTCCTAGTCCTAGGATGATGACTATAATTTTTAAGCGTTTGAATAATGTTCTGACTAAGTTTGGTCAATCAGTATTCGAGGTAAACTAACTATATTTTTGTCACACTTTTGTTTCATCTCCTACATTCCTGCAACCACCCATTGAAGATTTTCTTCATTTTTGTTGAGAAGTATCTCTATATGGGTCTTGATCGTGTTGATAGTTTGAGGATTAATGTCATGTATTGAAGAGGTTGACACTACAGTCATAACAACCATATACTTGTGGTTGTAGGAAAATATTTTTACTCGGTCTCATAGTGAGTGTTGAATGTTCTTATTGAGTTTGACTAAGCAATATCTAAGGTGGATTAGTCATATTGTTAATGTGTGAATGAGTTCTAAATCAGAAGTCTATATGCAAAGATTATTTTATGCTCAAATTAATAATAACTATATGAATTATTATTGTGAGTAAAAATGATTTATGAATTATTATTGTGAGTAAAAATGATAATGAAATGAATTATAATTCTTACGGAAATATATATTTGTTGTCCTAGGCCTATGAATGTGAAATATATATCAACATATGTATATTAACATATATATACCTTAACCGATTCTGTTTGTATTTGCAAATCATAAATTATATAAATATTATATTTCTTCTATTTCAGTACAAAAATATAATTTGAATTTCTTATTTAGATGCTTAACTATTGGACTTATTTTGGCATGTTACAAACAAAGTTAATGTATAGGCCCAATTGATAAGATCATAACTCCTTAAATGTTAATCTTAAAATGTATAAATGTTTACTTGTCTCATCATTGTAATAATTTGAAAACAATTTGAAAAATTCACACTTTTCAAACTCCATCCTTTACAAAGAAGTCACATCATTGTAATAATTTGAAAAAGCAATTCTTTAGAGGTGAAAAAAATAAATAAAACTAGGACGTATTAGTGTATACAATATAAATATCTATCTTCCACAAAAAGAATAAAGTTAAATATTTTAAAGAGTTTAAGGGTTCAGCAAACATTAATATTTTAAGTTTTAAAATTTAAAAAAGTAGCAGGATTGACCTTATCAATAAAATATTTTAAAATAGATTAATACGTAAAAATTCTTACAGTGTTATTATTTGTTTAGGGCAAATAAGAATAGGTGGGGTAAGTGCTTCTTTTACATGCAAACAAGAGGTTTTATAATATTCCATTTTTTAATACATAATTTCATGACTAGAATTATAGATCTTTGAAAATTAAGCTGCACCATACTATTGGAAAAGTAAACGACGAAAAAAACACTTCCTGAAAGTATATTCTGCATATATGCCAAAAGTACAGGAAAAGTAATATTTTTAATATTATATCTTTCTATCATATTCAAGATTCCACTTGTCAAACTTAGTTTAAATACAACTCTTTAAATTTTTAAAAAACGTTTTAAAAGATAAAAGTAATTCACTCTTAAATAATATGAAACTATTATATTTTTTTAAAAAGCATATAAGAATATAAAAAAGTATTTAAACTATATTTGATTCAATTCTAAACTGAGACTATTAAATATGATAAAAATATTATCAAATGTAGGAAAAAAAGTAGAAGGACTTTTGCTTCTTTCATCTTCTCTTTTCTTTGAAAATTTTCGGAATCAAATAACAAAATTTATATCAAAATTGCTTGGTTCTTGTCTGCTCCATTTATTCACAAACCAAAGAGCTCATTACCTTTTGTCTTTCAACTTGACATTCCAACTCTACTGTTGATAAAGAAGCAAAACCATTAAGACAATAAAACAATAAAACCATCTTTTGCTTGGTCCTTTGTGCGTAGGAATCAACAACTTTCATTTTTTTTCCCATTTAGACATTCATTTTTGTTCTTTTGCAGTTGGGTAACTCAAGTACGTAAAGATGACTACAAAATACAATTTGCTGTAATACACAGTAAAACTACAATTTATATCCATCAAACTAGTATTGGTTCTCCGAGTGCTACAATCACTCATTTTATGTATGAGTTATACAACACTGGTAGTAATTGATAAACGAATATTGCTCTTAATAAACTAAAGAAAATATTAGGATAAGTTTCAATATTTGATCAATGTTGATTCCAAATCTAGGTAAAAGTAGGGTGTTGTGTAATAATGTGTTTTAAGGAAATAATCTTTGTAACTGACGTGGATAAAATCTTATCAAACAGACACCAAACGAAGTGAGCAAAATTTACAAAATATTTTCAAACAGCCTAGATGTTTAATAGTATTGAACTGAATTAATGACAACCGAACAATAAAAGTGTATATGTCGTGATATTTAGTTCAGTGTCATGTCCTTCTCTAAAATAGACTTATCACATGTGAGTTTGTTTTAGGGAGTAGATTTGAGAGAGGAAAAATTATGGAAATAAAGGGGAAGAGAGTGGAAAAAGGAGGTTATTTGAATTAAAGGAAATCAAATGTTTAAACTAAACAAAACAGGAAAAAAAAATGAAAACAGCAATGAAATAAAATTTGAACAGCAGCTTCTGGAATATAAATAGCTATCTAAACTAAAAATTGCAAACAGAAAACATAAACAGCAATACTAAACCCTAGCAGCAACTAGACTAAAAGTAGCAAATAGGTCAACTAAAACAATAAAAGCAACAAACTAAAACAGCATGTGTTAGGGTATAAGATAATAGACGTTGTCAGGGGTTGGAAGGTATATGAAAGAAAAAGGTATAGGAGAGAGGCCAGACCGAACAGTTGAAGACGATGATGAGCCAAACGGCCGGAGGCGGAGAGAGCTCGAGCAGAGCAATGGGAGGAGGGGAAGACCCTGAGCCGATCGGTTGAAGAGTGACTATCCTAACTAGGACAACAATTAGGATATGCAGGAAATATTCAGCACAAGATAATTACAATAATTACAGTTATATTCTATTATTCAATATAAGTTAATTATAGTAAATAGAATTATATTCTATTATTCAGTATAAGTTAATTATAGTAAATAAAACTATATTCTATTATTCAGTATAAGTTAATTATACTAAATAGAATTATATTCTAGGGAAATATTTAATATAAATAAAGCCTAAATGCTATGATGGAGGGCATGCTTTTGATTATTGAGTTTTGTTGACAGGCGGCTATCCTCTTGTGAGGGAGGTTATGCTCCCAAGTAATTGAAGGAGGTTATGCTCTCAATTACCCTTGTTTACTTTTATTTATTCAGATATTACTATCAATAAAAGAGATTTATTTATCCATTATCATTCATTCATTGTCTTTTCTATCTACTGTGATCGTGTTTAATTACGTGTCCTACTCAGGTACGTAACAGTGTGCTAAAAAAAGCATAACACTCTTCTCGCATTTGAACTAAACATTGTCCTCAATGTGAGTGAGTTGAAAACAAAGCAAAACAGAAAAATCAGAAAAAAAGAAGAACAACATTCGAAATTGAAATGAAACTTGAATCCTAACATCTACAAAGTAATACTAAGTATGAAACATAACAAAACCAGCAAAAACAAACTGTAGAAAACCAGGCTGAGCTAAACTAAAAGGCAGGAACTAGACTAATCTATAAAACAATGCCTAACTCAAATTGGCATAAATCAAAATTTATTTTCTTTATTTTTATGTAATACAATTTATTTTCTATAATCCTATTCACCATATCATATTTACTACCTATACTATCTACAGAAAATATCAAATTTCTACTACTACTATTGCAAACAAAAAATTGAAATTTGCTTCCTTATGCTCAACAAATATGTGGAATTTATCCTTTTCCGTAATGACTTTCTCTCCAATTCTGTTGCAGCAGCAACACCTCGTCTAGTGAAGGTTTCTGAATGTGTTGAATGAGAAGTGTATGAATATCAACATCAACAATTGCAAAATCAGCACTTGAAAAATCAGCAACAACAGCTGCCACATTAATCAGTTCAGAATGAACATTAAAAATTAGAACCAGAAGCATTAAAATCATAATCAGCAGTGGCAGTGATAAAATCAACAACATCAAGATCTGAAACAGAAGCATGAAATTCACCAGTTACTGCAACGTTGTTATCAATTAAAACTGTGTAAAAATCAGATCAATCAGCAACATCAACATTGGATCAAAAACAGCAGCAGGTATATCAATATGATCAATAGCATAAACTAAATCAAGAGCATTGGAAGTGAAATCAATAATAGCTGTGTCAGCAATAGGCTTAATAAGATCAATATCTATATGATAAAAAAGTATCAAAATCAGCAACAGCATTATCAAAATCTTGAACTGCAAAAGTTTCATAAACTGCCTTAATAGGTGTATCAATATGACCATCAACAGCCATAAAATCAGTGTGAACTGCAGTTATTTCATTAAAATCAGTGTGATTATCAACCACAGGTTCAACCATACTTTTAGAACAATAAGAAGTATTATTATGAAAATCAACAGCTGTAAAATTAATGTAAAAAGCAGGTACATCATTGAAACCATATTGAACTGCAGGCATAAAGTCAGAATCAGCATTATCAAAATTGGAAGCAGAAATAACATTCAAATCATCAGAAACAACATCATTAAAAGAGGAAGCATCAGCTAAAATATTGAACCATGAACAATAATAGCTGGGATGCTATCCTGTTTTTCACACCAATCTGCAGGTTCTAGAGGATTCTTCTGCTTGCCTCAACCAAACTTCTTAGGAACGATTATAATGAATGAATCGTTATGTGATGACTGAGATGATTTGATAGCAAACAGCCACATGTAATATCCAAATTCCAGAGGAAACAATATGGACGCTAAAGGAACATATGAATCTCATAGCTAAGTCCCTGATACTATGAGTTAGAATTTTGACTTCTAAAGAGGAAGAAACAAGCTTGGATACACAGCATGCACAAAAAGGGTTTTCTAAAATAAACAAAATCAAAAGATTGAACAACCAAACAGAAAAATATGTCAGTGCATTCCTGTCAAAAGGTTAATGACGTTTGCTGTACAAAAGTCAATTTGCAAGTTATTGCATCCTGTAGCCTTCAAGAAAGCTGCGCCATATACTGGCATTTGGTGGGAAAGGCATGCTTGCAATGATTTTCTCAGCTTCCCTAATTTGTCCATTTTTTGCGAGTAGGTCAACCATAATATGGTAATGATCATGTTCTAGTGGCATCCCATTAGTGGCTCTCATCTGACTGAAAATTTCCATGGCTTCTTCCATTAATCCACCATATCTGCATGAAGAAAGCACTGCTCTGAGTGCTAATGCATCAGGCTTCAACCCCATCATTTCCATGTTTCGGAATATCATTACTGACTCATAAGCAAAACCATTCAACCCAAGTGCAGTGATTAAAGTTGTCCATGTAATAATATTTTTGTGCATAATTTCTTCAAAAACTTTCACTGCACTATCAATGGTTCCACACTTCCCATACATGTCAATTAGTACGTTGCCAAAAAATGTGTCAAAATTACCAAGATTAGTCTTTATAGCAAGTCCGTGTAGAGAACTACCCAAATCCAGACGACAAAGTTTGGTACACCCAGATAATACACTCATAAATGTGTAACTATCTGGAAGGATGCATGCTGAATGCATATGCTTGAAAAGTGAAAAAACCTTGTCATAATCATTGCTCCGAGCCCAAGCTGAAATGACAATGTTCCAGGACACAACATCCGGTTCTTCTAGCAAAGAAAGTAGCTTTATTGCGTCGTAGTACTGGCAGGTTCTATTATAGATTCCAGCAATGATGTTAGATGAGACTACAGGAAGTGGGTTCTCAAATTCTTCGACAAAAGAAAGTGCTTCATTTATGAGACCATTTCTGGTGTAAGACATAACAAGAGAGCTTAATACGTATTCATTACTCGCGTACCCTGTTCTTATAATCAAACCGTGGAGCTGATGAAGGCTAGACGCTGAAGATGACTTGGTAACAGCAGAAAAAGAAAACTCATTTGGGGAATAACCCAATTGGAGCATTTCTTTTAACAATAGAATTGCTATGGAAGAGCAAATGTTTGAGTAACCCACTATCAAAGCATTCCGAGAAACCAAATTTTTCTCTTCTATCTGATCAAAACATTTATGAGCTGAAATAAGATTATCACATTTGGCATAGAAGTCTATCAATGCAGTACCCACAATAACATCAGTCTCAAAGCCACTCCTGATTACCTTAGCATGGACAGATTCTCCAAATACCAGAATTCTCAAGCAACTACAGGACTCAATAACAGCAACAAACGTGACCTGAGTTGGCATCAATCCTCTACTTAAGATATTCAGAAACAACTCCAGTGCCGTCATAGGTCTCTCACCTTTAACCAATGCATCCATAACTATATTCCAGGAAACAACATTCTGAACAGGAACCTGCTCAAACAATCTTTCCACTGCGAACATAGCTTTGCACCTGACATACGCACTGATAAGAGAATTAAGTGCAGTAATTTCACAACTAAACCCACATTTGACCATTAACCCATGTATCTGTTGACCATATTCCAAATCCTCCTCAGAATAAACAAGTCCAGACAACACAGCAACGAAAGAACTTTCCGACAAAGACATCCCCGTCCTCACAAGATCATGAAACAAAATCTTACACTCTTCAACAAACCCATTATGCCCCAGCAAGGAAATCATGGAGTTCCATGTCACCAAGCTCTTCTGGGGCATATATTCAAAGGCAGAAAAAACTTCCTTCCAACATCCATGCCTCCCAAACAAGCCCAATAAAGCAGTACCTACGAAAGAATCAGCATCAAAGAGTCCATTCCTGATGCTCAAAGCCTGCAACTGAGCACCCAGCGAAAGATTCAAGAACTCACACGACAACAGCCCCGTGAGAGTATATTGGGTAGGCGCAAAACCACTCCTCCTCATGTGGGAGAGAAGGTCCAATGCATCGTCCACATCCCCAAGTCGACAATATGCAGTGATGAGAGTGTTGTAAGAGACAACTGTTCTACGGGGCATACCATTGAACATCTTGCGTGCGTGGAGCACTTCACCAAGGGAAATATATGAGGAGAGGATGCTGTTGTGAACGAAAATGGATTGCTTTCGAATGGGACCAATTGTGACGGAGAGTGCATGGAGACATTCAACGGTCTTGGAAGACAGAATGGTTGAACACTTTTCGAGTAAATGGAGTAGGAGCCGGCCATGTCGGAAACCCCGTCTATTAGAACTCATGCAGCTAAAACTTTATAACATTGCCAACACTGAAAACCAGAAAAAGGGGAGAAATTTTGTGTTGAAGATGTAAAATATGAGTGATGATTATGCCATCTATAATCGCAAAGCTACCATCACAGAAGGGACAACCAGAGTCGACATTACTTGATAGCTTGGATCAAAACTATGATTATGTTCAAACGATGAACTTATAAAAAGAAGACTCCATTGTATGAAATCCTTAAATAAGACTTTCCGTGTATAATTTGGTTATATACAAATTTTACATAGCGATTTTATTTGTATTGCTTATATTTCAACAGTTTCAAATTTTTTCTCATGTAGACCCATACGTTTCACTGATTTTCTTTTAATTATCATATTAGAATATAAATTGCTTTCAATTGCGGGAACGTTTGCTCCTTTTATTTAGAAACTGAAAATATAGTCTATTGTTAAGTAAGATAATTATTAATTTTTTTTAATGAATAAGTTATGAGATTAATTTGATTTATGTAATCATGAGCATTAGGAAGGTTTTGAATAGATTCATTTGTTTTGATAAACATAATATAAACAACGGAGGAAAAAAAATTTAAATAATTGTATACGGCTTTGTCATCATTCGCAGCGTAATATCTCTATTGATTACAGCGTAATATTCCAGCATCTC
The DNA here is from genome assembly GCF_029865625.1 of Vigna umbellata. Taxonomy (NCBI): domain Eukaryota; kingdom Viridiplantae; phylum Streptophyta; class Magnoliopsida; order Fabales; family Fabaceae; genus Vigna; species Vigna umbellata. Next base: position 23,804,895 of record NC_142170.1, read on the forward strand.
CACTTTCTAATCTCTCCTCTTCTACCAACCTTTTCTGCATCTTTTCGCTGAACCCAACTCACATTTACACCACTATCTTTCCCTTTTTTCTTCTTAGATAAAGATACTTTAACAACATTTTTTTGACAACATTTTAACATCATTTTAACATCATATACGTATTATTCTATGATTGGTCCAAAATTACTCTACAATCAATAATAATAATCATAAACACCAACATGGACCAATCACAGTATGATTGGTCCAAAATTACTCTATAATCAATAATAATAATCATAAACACGTAAATGATGTTAAAATGTTGTCAAAAAAATGTTGTCAAAGTATCATTATCGTTTTTTCTTTTCCTTCTTCTTTGTTTAATCACGTTGCGCCCCCACCTTTCACTTCTAAGCTTTCTTCCGGTTTCACTAAACACACCACACAAATATCACTTTATTTTTTTCTTGACTCAACCCCATGCTTTGATGTTTCGGCTTTCCTAGCATGAAAGATTTTGCCCTTTAGCTTAGCTTTGATTTGTTATGCTGAGCGCAAATTATGTTTTTTCATTTTCTATCATGTGACTCAACTTCTTTTTGTCATTTCGTTTTTACATTAGATTTCATATAACTCAATTCTTTGATACCTCATTCTACATTTTAAGTTAAAAAATTGTTTTGTTATTAAATGAAATCAAATCAAATATATATACTATACCTTCTATATTCTACATTATATACTAGACATTTATCATGTGCATAATTACATATTTACATTTAAAAAATGCTAATGGTTTCTTTTTATTTATTTATTTAAAGGAACAAAGTCCTTAAAGATATTATTATTTATTATTAATTTTGAACATGATTTAAATGTTTTGAAGTAGAAATAGGTTTCATGTATATAATGTTTGATTCATGGTTAGATATTTCCTTTATATTTTTTGTTATTATTTAAAATGTAATTGGTACTTTATATTTTAATATTTTTATTTATTTTTGTTTATTCTTACTTATATTTATTTTAATACATTTTAAAATAATTTATCTATTTATCAGGAAATGGAAAGTATATGACAAATATGTATCAACATAACTTTTAGTTGGAATTATAAAATATTTTTTATAAGAAATAATTAATGATTATCTTAAAATAAATTGACACTCTTATATAAAATTACTAGTAACAATTGTTTTAGCACCACAAAGATTGATTTTAGTGAGTAATAATGTTAACTAATTACTACTATTACAATATATAAAATACTATTGAGTTACATATTACACATAATTATTGAATTTACATTTTAAATCATTTTAAGTTACAATACTATTAAAGTTAATGTTTTAAATTGTTTTTATTTATTTTAATTATTAATTCAAAAAAAGCAAAGCTAGCCGACAACTTGTCCTATCTTGTCATTCATCTACTAACTTAACAAATTAGGCATCCACTGACTTAACGGGTTATACGGATCATGCCAAAATAGGTTGGTGGGTTGAAAATTTCAACCTAACTCACTTGTTTTGGATAAGTTGACAGGATGATGACCACTTTGTCATTCTTATGTAATATGTAGGATTAATATGTTTTTACTCTCTAAATTATAATATAAAATTGGATTTCGTTCATATTCCAAACTTTGATATAATTTGATTACTAAAATTTAAAAATACATTAATCATTGTGATCAAATAAGATTAAGATTTTATTGATGTGACAAACAGTATTGTCACGTGTGTGTCCATGTGTTGACATATGTGTCCATGTCAGCATATATGAACACAAGTAATAATGTCATTTCTCACAGAATTTGAGATAAAGATGAATAAAATAAAATAAATATATACATGTATTTTTGTTAATTAATTACAAAATAATTTTTTTATTAATATTATTTTTTAGTTCAAGTATAACTAAATCTATGCCTTTTGATTGTTTTTTAAATAGAGACATATCATAAAAAAATGTCAAAATAATAGACCTATAACTGTGTCCTACTCCATCGTAACTACATATGGCTTAAAAACCTACGAAGGTAAGGTGTTCCACATTTTTATAAATCTTTATTCTTTATATGGTAAAAATTATTAAATACCAATAATAAAATTAAATGAAATAAAATTATAAAAAATTAATATGCTTTTTTTATTCTGCACATTATTTATTTATTTATCTCTTTTTTTTATCCTCCATCAAAATATAAGTAATGTTAATTTTTCAATTTAGAAACATTTTTTTATAAAAATAGTTCATGTATAATATAGTAATGCTGTGTACTTATGGTATAGTATAAACATTTAAATTGTATATCAATATACAAGAAATAAAACAAAAACATACGAAATTATCAGAAAATAAAATAATATTTTCAATACTTACATTTTAATTTTATGTTATAAGTAATAAATTATTGGTTACAACTTCTTTTAATTTATATTTTTATATTGCGTATGTAGAATATATATAATGTGTTGAATATTTTTGTGAGTCATATTAATTAAGAAACATAATTTTTCTTTTAATTTTAAAAATATTAAATATGGTTTTAGTATTTTAATTCTTATATAAATTTGTTCTAGTCTCAAATTTTGAATAATTTTTATTCCTAAACTTTATTAAAAAAATGGATATAATTTTTTACCAAACAATATTCACTACAAAAGAAAATGTCAGTGGAGGTTTTTTTCGATTTGCGGAGATTTTTACCCTCCACAAAGTAATTTTCAGGGGTTTTTCAAATCGTCGCAGTTTGAGTCACCACAAGCTATTTGCCGAGGTTTTCCGCACCCCCTGGTATCACATTCAATTTGTGGAGATTTTTCTGGGGAGGGTAAAAACCTCCTCTATTACTGGCTGTTATGTTGTGGGAGAATTTTAACCTCCTTTATTTTCAACTATTTAATTACAAAAAATACCCGTATTTTTTATATGCTATTCAATTCACTAACTTGCTGAAATAATAAAAAAATTAATAAAATATATAAAATTGTAAAATACAAAAAAATAATTCAAAATTAATTTTGTTGATGACAAATTTCTTTTACCAAAATGTTCAAATATATATCATCAAATCATTCTACAAAACATTATATTCTCAATGTCATCATAATAACATAAAAGTAAATTCAACTAAAATGTAATTATAATTTCATCCATAACCACTAAAAATACATAATAGACTAAATATAATTCTATCCTAAAAAAACATCATAAACCCCCAAAATGTTTGCTAGCATGAGATAATCCTCTTGTACTCAAAGAAGTCTCGGACTCATTTGTATCAACAGTTTTCTGAAATGATAAAAGAAAAATATTAAAATAAAATAATAAATGACATAAGTGTAATTTGAGAGTTTATGGATGCACTCATACATAAAATAATAAATGACATAAGTGTAATTAGGAAATGCTTGACCTTTGGCACGATTACATATTTATGAGAAATAACAAAGTATAATCTTAAATTGTCTTCATTAAAACTGGTTGTACTAAAAATACAATAATACATGCATCAGTGTAGTCAATTTTCTTACTGCAGTTCCCAATAAAATAGTAGTTCAACCTTCTTTTAAAGTCTCAGACAGTAAAAATATTGATAGAAGAGTGATGGTATCGGAGGGGGTATTTTTCGAAGAGTATAGCGCAGCGGAATTAACACTCAGAGAGTGGAAAGCGTATTCGATCACAATTAAACTTAATTTGGTCCTTTTAGTAAAAATAATTTTCTTTCAGAAAATTAATCAAACAGTTGATATACGTAAAATAAAATGAGTGTAGGGAATAAGAAGATCAACACAGAATTTTTATCCTGGTTCGAATCAAAAGATTATACGTCCAGTCGTTAATCACTATAAATAGTGATTAACCTTTTTCACTAAAAAATTGTTTAACAGATTACAAGATAATGAACAAGAATAAAATGAATAGAACCACTCTACCAACTTGAAGAGAACCGCTTCAGCAATCGACCAACGATTCACAAGCTTCTCCTTTCACAAGACCAGGCAGAGCACCTTGCTAACTTGAAGAGAGTCTGCTCCGACTATCGACACACGATACGCGAGCCTCTCCTTTCACAAGACCAAGCAAGGGAACAATGAACAACAAAACTCTCTAAGAACGTTCCTCTGACACACAGTGTTCTAAGCTTTCTCAGTTCAAAAACGTTACTTTCTAATTTCTCCAAAACAAAATATATAGCCAAGTACACTGAGTGCCAAAGGTCAGCTCCCAACTGCCATGAATAATCGATTATTGTAAGTGATAATCGATTATTCAAGTCCGTTATAGGTTTTCAAAAAATGTGATAATCGATTATATGAAGTGATAATCGATTATTCAAGTATGACTTGTGATAATCGATTATTGCTTAATCATAATCGATTATTGTAGTTAAAAATGCAAGTTTACAAGGTTTACAAGAATTTCCTACTACATTTAATTTCTACAAATTGCTTTTAACTAATTCTAATATCTTCTGCAACTAAAACTTCTTGTAGCATCATCAAAACAAATTTCTTCAAGATTTACCAATACTCCTTATTGGTAACAATCTCTCCCTTTTTGATGATGATCAAAAATTCAATTTTAAAAGCAAGTTTGGCTTACCTGCAAAACATACAAGCTAACAAACAACAACAAGGTTAGCAATACCTGTAATAATTTATACTTCTCCCCCTTTTTGATCAGAAGCAAAAAGAATAATGTAATAACCTCCTCCTTAATATGAGCTCCCCCTCAAAAATAGAATATATGCAAAAGATAAAAGCTCATTATATTAAGAACAGAAAGGAATTACATGAAATTCATTAAGAAACTAAATACCATAAACAAAATAACATAACAATCAAACTTAGATTTTTATGGTCGTTTATAGCCATTATGGGATGCTCCAACGGCTCTATTTTTGAAACTGTCAGCGCGATAATCGATTATGGCTCGCGATAATCGATTATCAGTTCAATAATTACTGCCCAGAATTGCATGATAATCGATTATGCATAATGATAATCGATTATCTGCTCAAGATTTTCCAGAATTGAATTTGATGCATGAATAATCGATTATAACTTAGTGATAATCGATTATGAAGCGTTAAGTTTACGAAAAATGCAAAAATTTGCATAGATTTTGATTCTAAGATATGTCTAACACTCTTAACTCTCTTCTAAGTTCATAAAGTAAAGATACTCCCTTAAATATGCAATTCAAATTTAGTTTTTAGCATACTCAATTAACCCACGAAATCAACAACCACTTTTCAAACAATTAAGATATCAATGATTAAGCAACCAATTTATAAACTAAAATGAATGCCACAGTAGCTTAAATGGAAATGATCACAGCTGCTACAGGTTTGACATGAAAGCATTTCAGCTAGCACAATCAGTTAAAAAAAATTAACTTTGACAACACAATTTACAACTTTCAAAACAACAACTATGATTCATGCACTCTCATATCCCAATCTGTTCAACCCAATGAATTCAACTCTGCATATAAAACAACATATATAAAAATTAAAACAACAATATGCAGTAATCAGATTTAATTCAATAACATTGTTTATCTTGGTTCAATGGACTTTATCCATGAAATATTGGCAAACCAGAATTTAAAACTGGAAAATTGACTCAAACAAGGAAATGTAGTTTCGACAACTGCTTTTAAAGACTATTCTACAGTGATTTTCACAATTTGAAATCAAGCTTTATGCGGAGCAAATCATAGCTCATATGGCATGCATATAAATAGATCTCCACAGAAAACATCTTTGAAACGGAAATGCCAATTCAATCATCAAATAATTTAATTATCTAAAAATGCCAATGAAAATCTATCAACCAACTCATTTAAATGAATATAACAGTAATCAAATAATGGAAGATTAAATAAAAACAAGATGTAACATCACAGTTTAAACAACACTTAGCTCAAATACTTTGTGCTTGAATGAAGGCTTTTGGATACCACTTGATGGAGTTACATCCTGGTTTGTAGCATCACTTCAAAGAGCATAATACCATAGAGCTCTCTTATCCTTTTGAAAACTTAACCTGCAAAGTAAAAACAATAGAGTTTTGGTCCCCATAATCTCATTTGGGTCCTTTGAGGTTAGAGACAATTTACTTTATAACAGGAATCCAAGCATATTTTCCATTTGGAACATCAAAATGTTTAATTCTACATTTGTTAGAAGTATGTCCCTTTTTCATACAATAAAAACAACAAACATCATGCACCTTGTTTTTCACAAAAGTCCCTTTCTCAACCCAAACTCTACGAGTTCTCTTAACTTTAGACTTTTTATGAAGATGCATGTTTATATTTCTAAGATTGCTCTTCCTAAAAACATTTTGAACATGTGAGATAGGCTTGATTTCTTTAGAAAGTAAATTTTCCAATATGTCAATGTCAAACATGTGACTTTTACAAGATAAACACTCAACAGGTTTTTCATTTGAATTAGATTCAGACAATTTTGTTTCAAGATTACTAACTTTGTTTCTTAATATGACTTCCTCATCTAATGCATTATCATACTTAATTTGCAATTGTTTAAATTCCTTTTTCAAATTTTTATGAGCAACATTCAATTTTTCAGATTCATCAAGCAATTCAAGAAAAGCTTTTTGCAAATCAAATTCACTAGATTCAGAATTAGAACAACTTACTTGGCTTGTAGTGTCATCAACATTAGTTGTCAAACATAAGTTTGTTTCTTCAACAGAATCACTTGAACTACTTGAGTCATTATCAACCCAAGCAATGTGAACCTTCTTTTTCTTGTGAAGTTTCTTTTCTTTTCTTTCTTTACTTCTTTTGTTGCTTGAACAGTCAGCTTTCAGATGGCCTCTTTCACCACATCCATAACATTTGAAACTTGAAGAAGAACCTTGATAGTCCTTCTTTTTCTTCAAGATTTGGCTGTCAGATGATTTAACGTTGGCCATCAAGCATAGATTTTCTTGCTCATTTGAATCGCTTGAGCTTAAGGAATTTGATGTAGAGCATGAATTCTAACAAGTCAACTTAGCCACATTCGATACTTCATCATGAGTGACTCTTAAAAATTTCCACATTTCCTGAGCACTTTTATAAACAGATACTTTGAAAAAATCATCAATGGTTAGTGTAGATAAAATTATATTCCGAGCCTTAATATCAAATTGGGCTCTTCTATTTTCCTCAACAGTCCAGTCAAAATATGATTTTTCTACTTCTACACCATCAACTATATTTTTAGGAATATAAGGGCCATTTTGTACAGCTTCCCAGATACCTCTATCAACAGACCCCATAAAAATCTTCATTCTAACTTTCCAAAAAGCATAGTTATCACTAGTAAACAATGGAGGTCTATTAATGGAAGCACCCTCAGCTTATACATGGTTTTGATTATGACCAGCCATTTTCGCAAATTTTGAAAAACTATCAAAGCAAGCTCTGATACCAATTGATGGTATCGGAGGGGGTATTTTTCGAAGAGTATAGCGCAGCGGAATTAACACTCAGAGAGTGGAAAGCGTATTCGATCACAATTAAACTTAATTTGGTCCTTTTAGTAAAAATAATTTTCTTTCAGAAAATTAATCAAACAGTTGATATACGTAAAATAAAATGAGTGTAGGGAATAAGAAGATCAACACAGAATTTTTATCCTAGTTCGAATCAAAAGATTCTACGTCCAGTCGTTAATCACTATAAATAGTGATTAACCTTTTTCACTAAAAAATTGTTTAACAGATTACAAGATAATGAACAAGAATAAAATGAATAGAACCACTCTACCAACTTGAAGAGAACCGCTTCAGCAATCGACCAACGATTCACAAGCTTCTCCTTTCACAAGACCAGGCAGAGCACCTTGCTAACTTGAAGAGAGTCTGCTCCGACTATCGACACACGATACGCGAGCCTCTCCTTTCACAAGACCAAGCAAGGGAACAATGAACAAAAAGCTCTCTAAGAACGTTCCTCTGACACACAGTGTTCTAAGCTTTCTCAGTTCAAAAACGTTACTTTCTAATTTCTCCAAAACAAAATATATAGCCAAGTACACTGAGTGCCAAAGGTCAGCTCCCAACTGCCATGAATAATCGATTATTGTAAGTGATAATCGATTATTCAAGTCCGTTATAGGTTTTCAAAAATGTGATAATCGATTATATGAAGTGATAATCGATTATTCAAGTATGACTTGTGATAATCGATTATTGCTTAATCATAATCGATTATTGTAGTTAAAAATGCAAGTTTACAAGGTTTACAAGAATTTCCTACTACATTTAATTTCTACAAATTGCTTTTAACTAATTCTAATATCTTCTGCAACTAAAACTTCTTGTAGCATCATCAAAACAAATTTCTTCAAGATTTACCAATACTCCTTATTGGTAACAAAGAGAGCAAGAGTAAAACGATACCAATTGTCTAAATTAATTTTTAAGTTATTCAGCTAGTGTAACAAATATATTATGTTCAAATTACTATATAATCAAGATAAAAAATAAATAAAAAAATAAACAAGAGAATGTAAACTGGAATATGAGACAAGTTTTAACACTAACCTCTATTAAGGGATCCACTTGAGGCCTTCTTTTTTACAGGTTCTGGTGTAGTGTTTGTAGACCAAAAGAAAAATGGTAAAGAAAGACAATGATCTCAAAGGTCAAATTGCATCAATTTTAAAGATTGCGGGTTGAACTTTATTATCAGATTTTAATTAAGACGACCACTTTCTCATCATGTCCTTTAAATGAAAGAAAGCCAGCTAGAAAAATAAACAAATTTGGAATAATTTTTTGGTTTAATGTATTCGGAGGTCCCTATTTCTGCGGATTTGTATCAATTGGGTCCTCGTATTTTGAAAGTGCTCAATTGGGACCTTGTTTTAGTAAAATTGAACCAATAATACCCTTGCCGTTAATTTTAGTGGACGACGTTAGTTTTAGTGTATCGTGACATGCTGACCCAACAATTAATTATGACGTGGCGCATGTGATGGAATTTATTTATTTTGTTTTAAATAAAATCCTTTAAAACAAATTAGGGTCCACTTCCACCTCCCCGTCGCCGCCATGCCCCTCCTCCGCCACCTCCACCTCGGTGACAACTTTTTCTCCGGCTATATTCCTTCTGAATATGGCACCTGGCAGCACCTCCAGTACCTCGCCATCTCCAGCAACGAGCTCACCAGAAACATCCTTCCGGAGCTTGGAAACCTCACCACGCTTCGTGAGCTCTACATTGGAAACCTCACTCTTCCTCTTCCAGATCCCCTTCTGACTTCAAACCTTCCTCACCTTCTTCTTCTTTTCCATTCTAATCATAATATTTTTATTTTTCTCAAATCACTCTCAGACATTCCAACAAAACAACACCAACTCCTCCATTAAACGGTAATCTCCTTCAGATCGATTCTCTTTAGTTTTTCATTTTTTGTTTTATATATATATATATATATATATATATATATATATATATATATATATATATATATATATATATATATATAGTTTTTCATTTTCACGGTCATGTGTTGACGATTTCTCCCATTGTTTTGTCCGTTTGTTTCCAGCTTTGCAGAATTTGGAAAACTTTTCTTTAAATTGGTTTTTGGGAAGATCCGGTTGATCCGATCCTCATGGGGAGCGATTTAGGTTTGCAACCGTGTGATGACGTCGTTTTGGTTTGTGTTCTCGGACTCCATATTTTCTTAAACGCCGTACTGGGTTGTATTGTAAGAGGGGGATCTAGTGTGTGAAACAAAAAAAAATTGTCGGATTCCTTGAATCTGAAGCTCAAAAGTCGACGGCGAGGGACGGAAGGGGGCGTTCAGTGTCGCCGCGGTACGGAATGACAGAAGAACCACGCCGTCAGCTTCGACGACCATGTTGTCGACGAATGCTGTGAGTTCATGCCGGCAGCCGAGGACAACAGTCTAGAGGCCGTGATTTACGCCGCCTACAACTGCCACCGAAATTTTCACTGCAAGGAGATCGACGACGAGTCCCGCAGCACCCCTCCGCCGACGGCTACCTTCACTACCATCTCGCCACACCTACAAATGCACAAACGAAGTTCATGTAGGAACAGAAGGATAGGATGTGGGCATTCGCGAAACAACTGGGGTGGAGAATCTAGAAGCATGATGAATCTACTGTGGAACAGTTTGGATGCACAATAACACGATGATTAGTTTTTCTGTAAAGAGATCTGTAAAGAGAGCGAGACTAAATAAAGACAAGGAAACGAAGTTTACAAAAACACCTTTTTCATTCCAGGTAATGAGGTTTTTATGTGTCAGGTGGTTATAAAATGCCACCTCATCATGCCACAAAGTAATACATTTAACGCCGTCCACTAAAATTAACGGCAAGAGTATTATTGGTTCAATTTTATCAAAATAGGGACTTAATTGAGCACTTTCAGAATACGAGGACCCAATTGATACAAATTCGCATAAATAGAGACCTCCAAATTCATTAAACCTAACTTTTCCTATTAATCAAAGCATCATTAGCCAAATAGAAAAAAGACCTTTCTCCTCACAACATAGAAGACACTGTTTTATGATAACTTGAAGGACCTAATTTACTGAGTAATCTAAGCACCTTGAAAAACTTTCGCAGTATTGGAATTGTTTTGAAGTCCTGCTTGTATTGCTTCTGATAGAGGAAAATAATTGAGAAGGAGTTTTTGCAATATCCAATTCAGATCAACACAAGTGAATAACGAGAATAATATTTCCTACGCATACCTTTTATATCTTGATGATACTTTCATTATTTTATTTTTAACTCATTTTACAATGAATAAACACTCTTCCTTACTCATATGCCTTGTTTTCCCACTCATACAAAAGAAGATGCAAAAACTCAACATTGTTACAACTTTAAACATAAAAAGAAATCTTACTTTTGCATTAGCCTGGACTGCACAACTAAGTAAAGTGCACAAAAGTTAAATATAGGCAGCTAGACTAACTTGTGAATAACAAAAACATCATGTCGATCCCTAATTCCTACAACAACAAGCTTCTCCAATACCATAAAACTAACCTCCTACAAATTTCAAAATAAAGAAGTATATCAACTACAAAACAAAGAGGCTTGGCAATAGATAAGTGAGAGGAATAGAGTGGTATGTAGGGATGGCAGAAAAATCCGTACCCGCGGGTACCCGCGGGTAAAATCCGCTACGAGTATTTAGTATCCGCGGGTAAGAGGTACCCGCGGGTAGCGGGTATTTTAATACCTGCTTGTTAACGGGTCGGGTTCGAGTATCACCCTATTCGTACCCGCGGGTATCCGCTACCCGTTTGAGAGATGAAATTACAATTTTATCCTATTAAGTTTTCTTACTTTCGTATACTCTCCGTTGTCAGTTGTTCAAACCCTAACTTTCTTTCTCACTATTGTCGCAGGATATCTTGTGCGAAGGCTCTGGAACTTCCTCTTTTGTAAGCATATTTGGAGCTATATACTACGCTCTTGTTTGTCCACAGCCTCCTCCGGCGGCTACTGAAGAACAAATTAGGGTATACAAAGAAGTAACGGAACCTTCGGTATTGCGCCAAAGAGCTTCTATCAAAGGCAAAACTGTGCGAGAGGCACATAAAACTTTCTGTATAACTCACGCAGATCAATTTGTTGAGCCTGGAACGTATTTGCGAGTCCATGTGCACCCAAACGCTTTCCTAGGTACACTCAGAGAGTTTGTTGGAATGAATTTACATCTTAGATTATTTTTGGGAATATGTATTTTAAAGTCTTTTTTAGGTGTTATGAAATTGACTAGAGATCAAGGATCATAGTTGTGGCGGAATCCTATGTAGTTTTGGATAAACCTGCTGGTACATCAGTATGTAATCAATTCCACATTACAAACTCAAAGTTTATTAATTCTCGTATATGTGCACAGTAAAATGTTTTTGTAATTATTTATGCTTGATGGTGTCGAATCCTGTAGTGAGTCAAAAATTGATATTTAGATCAGGCTAGATGATTATCGACTGGTTTTTTTACTCATTGTTTGTGCCAGTCCTTAACTTTCAGTGAATAATGTGTGGTTTGCTTATTGCTTAATGCATGGCCGTGAAATTGGAATTATCTGTGTGCTTCAACGTATGCTGCTGAATATATATGTATTGTAAGATAGAAAACTTTAATAGATAACTTACAGTTATGAGGTCAGAGAGAATTAATATATTCTAATATAGACTGTGGATAATGATCTATTTGTTGTATATTTAAGTTGAAATGGATTTCATTGTTAATTTTGATTAATATATTCTAATGTAGACTGTGGATAATGATCTTGTTTCAAAAATATACAGCAAAGCCTGAGCTACTCCAAAATTGTTGTTGCTTTTACTGAGAGAAGGGAATTTGACAAGATTCTAATATACTTTAAGAAGGTAGAGGCTTGTTTATTAATCAAATTGTACTAATTTTTTCTCATCAGATTATTTGGTGCTTCTTTTGTTAATTTCTTTGATACTGTTCTGGCCTAGACTATTTTAATTGGTCGCTTTTTTGTGGTTGATAATTTTGTTACTTTTGGGCTACAGGTTGGCTGAATACCTGACTATCTCTTTCTTTTGCAAACAATTCTCTAGACAAATCCTCAAGTACGAGAGTGCCCCTGAATTTGTCATCCTCCAAAAATTTCTAATAATAATATTGTTATTCATCCTCCCTTGAAATGGATTTTTCTCATCAGATTGTGGATAATGTTGTTGCTTTATTATTTTTATTTATAATAATGTCTGTCTAATAATAAATTAAGTTAAGCGTTAAAATTTTATGTTATGTTTTTATTTTTACTTTATTAGATTTTGTATCTGAACTCACGACTTTAAATTTTTCTAGCATCAATTAATTATCTTAAAAATATTCTACAAAAGTATTTTAATATGAAAATAGTTTACTATAATTTAAACTTCACTCCCCATATTTTAAATTTGAAGAGTATTTTTATTATCCAAGACTTTGTTTCGCATTTGATATCTGGACCGTCAATATGATTATTTGGATTCTACATTATACATTATAATAATCAACTATAAAAGCAATTCCCCAGACAAATCCTCCTATAAGAGCGATGGATCAGTTTTGTAACTTATTCCATCCCGTGAAAACGTAGCAGTAGTACTGAGTAACTTACATTGATCAATTCTTTTTAGGATATCTACCCAAGATACATTTTATAGAAGATGACCAAGAATGATAATTTATAGAACCTAATGTAGGAGATTCAAATCAAAATGATGTTCCTGTAGATTCAAATCGAACTGAAAGTTCAACTCCTACTGTTAACTCAAGAAGATTATTGTTAGATGTTTAGAATCACTTTAAGAAACAAAAGGTAGATGGGAAATGGAGAGCGATGTGCAATTATTGTTCCAAAAGTCTTCTAGGTGAGGCAAAACAAGGTACGTCACATTTGAGAAACCATTTCAAGAGTTGCAAGCTTCGAACAACACGGGACATCCGACAATCATTTTTAAAAACACATAAAGAAGGTAGTGAAACCGTAGTTGTTGGCAATTATGTGTTTAATCAACAAATAGCTAGAGATGCACTCCGTAAGATGATAATTCTACATGAGTATCCAATGTCAATGGTTGATCACATAGGCTTTAAAGAATTTTGTTCTGTTGTACAACCTCTATTTAAAGTGGTTTCTCGAAACACCATAAAAAAGGATATTATGAAGGATTACATTGCCGAAAAAGAGAAATTGAAATTATTATTGTCAAGGTTTCAAAGTCGAGTTGCAATTACAACTGATATGTGGACTGCTAGTAATCAAAATAGAGGCTACATGACTATAACAACTCACTTTGTTGATGATTTGTGGAGGCTACAAAGTCGACTTGTGAGGTAATAACATTGTTCTTTTTCACTAAATTAATAAAATATGACTTTCAATTTTAGGTTTATGTATGTGCCTGCTCCTCATACTAGTCAAGTTCTTGCCGAATTGTTGGTTGAATGTTTAATGGATTGGAATCTAGATAGAAAAGTTTCTACTTTGACAGTTGATAATTGCACTACAAATGATGCTATGATTGATCGCATTTTAGACAAGATTTCACCTAGTTCTCTTATTTTGGATGGCCAATTGTTTCACATGCGATGTTGTGCACATATATTGAATTTAATTGTGAAGGATGGTTTGTCCATAATTGTTAATGACATTGAAAAGGTCAGAAAAAGTGCTAATTTTTGGACAGCTACACCTAAAAGAGAAGAGAAATTTATAGAGACATGTGCTCAATTGAATATTCCATTCAGAAGAAAAATAGTTGTTGATTGCAGAACTAGGTGGAATTCTACATTTTTAATGCTTCAAGTAGCCATACAATACAAAGATGTATTTGATCGTTTATCACAACGAGAGAGTCAATATAAAGTTTTTCCTAACGCACATGATTGGCAAATGGCAAATGAAATTTGCCAAAAGTTGGAAATATTTTATGATGTGACACTCTTGTTTTTTGGTACCTCTTATCCAACTGCCAACATTTTCTTTCCAAAGGTATGTGAAATTAAGTTGGCTTTGATGGAACGACTTAACTCTCCCAATTCTATTATTCACCAAATGGCTGCATCTATGGTTTTAAAGTTTAACGAGTATTGGAGTGTGATCAGTGGAGTGATGGCTATAGGTATTGTCTTAGATCCCAGGTACAAAATTGATTTGTTGGATTATTTTTTCCCTCAGATATATGGCAATGAATCTGATTGTGAAATTAAAAAGGTGAAGATTCTTTTTAAGGACTTGCTAAGAGAATATGAAATGTGCATGAAAGGTAAGAAGTCAGTTTCTTCAGGTCAAAATTCGAACATAAATGTAGGCCAAATTGTTGATGAAAGAAAAGATGCTTGGAGGAGAGATTTTGCAAAACATCATATTGCAAAGAAAAATGAACCAACAAATTATAAGTTAGAACTCGATTATTACTTGGAGGAACCGACACTACCGGATTCAGATGAAGGATTTGACATTTTAATTTGGTGGAAGACTAATGGATTAAAATATCCAATCTTACAAATGATTGCAAGAGATTTTCTAGCCATTCCTATCTCAACAGTTGCTTCTGAGTCTTCTTTTAGTACCGGTGGTCGATTTCTTAGTCCACATCGGAGTATATTACACCCAAACACTTTAGAGGCATTGATGTGTGTTCAAGATTGGCTATGGAGTGACATACAAGGTAATTAAATGAACAATTCAAATTACATATTTATATTCATTCAAATGATTGGCTATGACAAATGAATTTATTTTCCTTTTTCAGGTTCTTCAAAATTGAAAGTGGATAACATGAAGCTTAATACAATACTAGAGGAGATAATTGATGATGATGTTAGTAGTTTTGTTTATAATATTGTAATCTAATTTTATTAATAGTGTCACTTTGTCATTGATTGATGACTTTATTTGTATTTATTTGTTTCAGGAATTAAGTGGTCAAAATGAAGATGTGGGAGAACAAACATAAATCTTGAAGTGTTATTTTTAGAACAATTATTTGAATTTAAGTTTTAATCTGTACTAATTTGAATTAATTTGAATTAATTTGAATTATTTTTACTATTAATTTGTATTAATTTGAATTTAAGTTTTAACTTTTATTTACTTATCCATTGACTTTTCTTAGATATATATTTTAAATATTATTTGCATTTTTTTTGCAATTTAATTTGAATTTTTTCATTAAAAAACTTATAAAATAATTTTTTTAAAATATTTGCGGGTTGAAAACGGGTATCCAATGGGTACCCGCGGATTGAAAACATTTCGCGGGTTCTTTTAAGGCGGGTATCCAACGGGTAGCGGGGCGGGTAGCGGGTACAATTTTACCCAGCGGGTCGAGTTGCGGGTAGGCACTATTCATGCCCGACTCGACCCGTTGCCATCCCTAGTGGTATGGATGCAAGAGAAATTGTCAATTACAACCATATGCAAGGAGGAATTTAAGTATTTGATTGTAGATCTATAAGTGTATAGTTTTAGAGATTTTAAGAGCTGTGATACGGGTCCCTAATAGGCAAACCAGAAACATGAAGATATGAAACTAATAGTGAAGAAACTAAAGGATATACAAAGAAAGAAACATTCTCATAACTACTTCACTCAAATCACAGTAACTTGTTTAGATTTTCATTCACAAAATTAGTCTCACTTAGTAATAGTTCTCTAAGCACAACTCTTCTTGACATTCATTTAACCATAGGTTAAATGTTAGTATGATGTCTACATTTATATTTTCATAAAATAGTAACAATACTGATTATACAATCTGTGTAATGGTGCTTCAGCCCCAGGCACGAAGACGAGAAAATTGCAATTTGCAGACTGTATAGTAATGCAAGTTGAGAATGACTGTAGCATCAAAAGTTGATAAATTTCTTTAACCTTAACGAGGCTCATAGAGTATGAAGACCCCATATCCGTTTTTATAAATTCAAGTATCAACAACATCCTAGATGACTAAGAAGCAGAGCATGGTAGAGAAATAAAAGTTAATGTTGTTTCTAGATAATAAATAAAGAGGTGTTTTAAAATTGTAACTTGAAAAGGCAAGCTAGCTCTCAACCGCTGTGAGATCTCATTCGAAAGAGGTTTTAAAATTGTAACCTAGATGAGGAAACCTAGGTTTAATGACGGTGAACCCTAGCGATGATGAGCAATGACGGCGACTGCAATTAAGGACTCCATGGCGACTGCAACTGACGACGCAACAGTGAGCGCGATGATGACTATAGAAGCGAGCGCAACAGCGACCGTAGTTGAGGACTCCATGGCGACTACAACTAACGACACGATGACGAGCGCAAAGACAACCATACTGGCAAGCGCAACGACGACCGCAGCGACGAATGCAATGACAAGCGCAACAGAGATCGTAACAGCGACCGCAACGACAAAGACTCTAAACTGACGATCGACGCACAATCAACGACCTAAAGAGACCTGCAAATGATGATGACTTGAGCACGAACTGAGTTGCAGGGGAAAAACGAAAACCTTGCACGAAAAGTTTAGGGAAAGCAGAGAAAATGTGAGGGTTTGGAAAGTTTTAGGGAAAAGAAACGCAACTTTCGAATTTGGAGAGGGGGAAAGTATGAGAGGATGATAAATTTGGGAAATTTTGGGCCTAGGAGGGAAGTTAGAAACATAAAATTGTATTTTAATTTCTAGAAGACATAAACCTCCTCATAATAACATTAAAACCCCCACAATCATCAGGACTTAGTTAAATCTTTTTAATTATTTTAAATAATATTAATTTGTGGAGGGTTTTTATAACCCCACAAAATAACCTCCGCATAATAATGTTTTTTTTAGTGATTAAAGATTCAATGATAGGATGTTGTTATGTGTGAATTCACATACTGGAATGGACACACATAACAATAATATTTGTTACATTAGTTTATTGACTACAACTATATTCGTTTAGTTTTAAAATTTAGAGATTAAATGACATTATAATTTGAAACAAAAACAAAATCTAATTTTATAGGATTAGAAAGAAATTTAATCATGTGTCATTGATACTATTATATAAAACTATTTGATAGGTATTTCAGACTTATATGAATCAACTTGACTAAACTGTAAAATATTATATAGCATTCACTGAATTTCCTCTAAAGAAAGGACCCAAAACAACATACAAGTTTCTGGTTATTAGAGAGAACTAGACTCCTTAACTTTCACAAGTTACAAAATAAAGATAGAAACTGCTAAACTATCCATTCTGACTTTATAGAAGTCAAATGTAACTTATTACAGACAAATAACTAACTTATAGACAGTTAAACCTGTCTGTCACACAAAAAACTAACTCATATAGTTTTTCTTCTACTGTAAACCTTCCCTTTGTACCTATCAATACCCCTGTCCATAAAGTTTCACCTTTTCCTCAAGGTAAAAAGCAGGAAACTTTAGATTGATGGCTGATGCAAATTCTTAACTGTTTTCAATGGATGGCATGTGTTGTCATTTAATTAAAACTTCTAAATCTCCCGTTGGAGAGGTGTGGACATCAAGCAGCTCCTCTGAAGAGACCTCTAACATCAATTCTTCTGTAAGTGTAGGTGGAAGAGGTTGAACTGGAGCGGTTGGTTGGATAACACACTTGAGGAGGGAGACATGAAATACCGGGTGAATTCTACTGTGGGCAGGAAGGTCCAACTTATATGTTACAGGTCCTATGCGTTCCTGGACTACATAAGGACCGTAAAATCTGGGTCTAAGCTTCTCATTAGGTCTGTTAGCCAACAATTTCAAATGATAGGGTTTCAAATTAAGATATAATCAATCACCCACTTGGAACTCCACCTCCCTCTGAGTTTATTAGCCTATTTCTTGTTCTGTTCCTGAGCTTTGCATAAATTGTGGTTAAGCTCCATCGAGATCTCATCTCGTTCTTGTTGTAATTGATTCACACTTTGCACTTTTGATGGGATAGTAGAACCTTTGAGCAACAAAGGAGAGTCATGGCCATAAAGAACCTTAAAAGGGGACATCTTAGTAGAACTACTGTAGTTAGTGTTAAACCAGAACTATGCCCAAGACAACCAATGTAGCCACTTCCTAGGATGTGTACCAGTTATGCAACGTAAATAAGTCTCTAGGCAGCGATTAACCACCTATGTTTGGCCATCAGATTAAGGATGATAGGCAGTGCTGAACTTGAGTTTTGTACCAGCTTATTTAAACAATTCTTTCCAAAAATTGCTTAAGAAAATATTGTCTCTATCGGAGACAATTATAGAGGGAAACCCATGAAGTTTTACTATTTCTTTAATGAACAATTGAGGGACTTCTGTTGCTGTAAAGGGGCGAGCAAGTGTCAAAAAGTGAGCATACTTTGTGAGTCTATCCACCACCACGAGGATGGTGTCTTTCCCTTGGACTTTAGGCAGGCCCCCAATGAAATCTATAGAGATGTTAGACCAAACTTGAGTAGGAATAGGTAGAGGCTGTAATAAGCCTGCTGAAGCAAGTGTTTCAGCTTTGTTTTGTTGACAAACTTCATATTGTTGAACCCTCTCTTTAATACCTTTTTTCATACCCTCCCAATAAAGGACCCCCGCAATCCTTTTAAATGTTCAAAAATAACCACTATGGCCACCTATAGGAGACTCATGTATCTCTTTAATTATAGCAGACAAACTAGAAGAATTTTTTGGTAACACCAATTTACTTTGTACAACAATCTACTCTTCCGTAACTCATAACCCTCATGAGATGAAGGACCCAACAGTAAATCCTGAATCAGGGCCATCAAACTTGCATCATGTTGTGATTCTTCCTCCCAAGAGGCCCATTGCTCTGGCTGGAGGATAGAAATCGCCTTAAAACAATCCCTACGAGACAAGGCATCTGTCACTTGATTGTCTTTGCTAGGTCTAAACCTTATCTCAAAGTCAAACCCAAGAAGCTTGGAAGCCCACTTAAATTGCTCCTTTGTCAACAACCTTTGGTATGTGAGAAACTTTAGGCTTTTCTGGTCTGTGAGTATGATGAAACAGTTGCCCATGAGGTAATGTTTCCACTTTTTAACGGCTTGGACTATGGCCATTAATTCACGTTCATATACAGACTTTTGTTGTCCTCTTTCCAATAAAGCTTGACTCCAAAAAGCTAAAGGCCTCCCTTCTTGTAACAAAACAACCCCTAGACCTTTGCTGGAAGCATCTGTTTCCAAAGTGGATGATTTAGAAAAATTAGGGATTGCCAAAAACGGTAATTAGGAAACAACCTTCTTTAACTCCTCAAAGGCCTACTACGCCTCTACTGTCTAATGAAATCCCTCTTTAGATAACAATTAAGTTAAAGGTTTGGCAATCTTACCATAGCCTTTGACAAAACGTCTATAATAACCTGTGAGACCCAAAACTCCCCTTAACGCCTTAGGATTTTGCAGAACTGGCCACTTCTCCATGGCCTCAACTTTTTGTGGGTCTACTGCCACCCCTTACTGTGAAATAATATGGCTCAAATATTTCAATTGCAATTGGCCAAAGACATACTTCTTCTTGTTGAGCTTCAATTTGTGTTGATGCAGCACCCCCAAAAACCTCATTGAGGTGGATCAGATGAGCAACTAAGTTTGGACTATAAATCAGAATATCATCAAAGAAGACAAGGAGAAATTTCCTCAGAAAAGGCTGGAGTATCTGATTCATCAAAGGCTGAAAGGTTGCTGGCACATTGGTCAATCCAAACGGCACGACAAGGAATTCATAATGGCCTTCATGAGTGCGGAAAGCATTTTTCTCAATTCCTCCTTTTGCATCAAAATCTGGTGGTAACCAAATTTTAAATCTAGCTTAGAAAATATGGTTGCACCTGCCAATTCATCCAACAACTCCTCTACATAGTAATGGGAAACTTGTTGGGAATGGTGACCTTGTTTAGAGCCCTATAATCGACGCAAAACCTTCATCCTCCATCTTTCTTTTTGACCAAAATAATGGGGCTGGAATAAGGATTAATGTTAGGCCTAATAACTCCTGCTTGTAATATTTCCTAGACCAACATCTCAATCTCATTTTTTTGTTGATGAGAGTACTTGTAGGGCCTCAAAGTAGGGATAGCAGCGCCCTCTTGTAAGTGGATAAAATGATCATGTTCTCTACTAGGGGGTAATCCTTCTATCTCTTGAAAAATTTCCTCATTGGCTGTCAAAACTGATAGAACCTGTGGTGGTATTGGAACAGTCCCAGAGTCCTTAATTTCTTCCCACTTGAGAATAAAACTCCCCTTTCTGCTTAAAACCTTTCCGAAAAGATTTTAAAGAGGATTCTGATCTAGACAATGTGGGATCTCCCCTTAAAACATGTTCCTACGACCTTTTCCGTATAGATAAACGTAAGTTTCCAAAATCAGCCCAAACTTCCCCAAGGGATGCCAATCATTCCAACCTCAACACAATATCAACATCTCCCAATGAGAAAACAAAGAAATCTTGTTGAATCTTCAACCCCTGAACCTCCAGAATCAACCCCTGACACTTCCCTTGGCAAGGAACCTTGTGCCCATCCCCTACTTCAACCATATATGGCAGAGTTGGATGTTGTTGCAGCCCACATTTGGTAATCAATTCTTGTGAAATGAAGTTGTAAGATGGACCACAATCAATCAAGATCACCACTTTTTCATTGCCAATCATTCCCCATGATTTCAAAGATTCTTTTTGTAGTGAGCCCAACCATTGTGCATTGGGATAATTGCAAAGTTTGTGTAGTGTCCTCCCCTTCTTTCGCTGGCAATGGTATAATGTCCTGGTTACCTTCCAAATCCTTTATGTCTTCATCAGAAATCAGCAGCATATGAAGTTGTTTGTGTAACACCCCAAAATCCAAAATTTTACGCCAGATTTTTTTTTATTAACATCGCGGAACTAAACCTCAAAAGTCTAGGCGTTTTACAACATAAGGTTAAAACTTTACAAATATCAATTTCAATGTTCAAAAACATAAAATTACTTTAAAACATGATAAATTCCCCATAGTTATTCCCATAACTCTCATATGGCTACTCCATCTCTGCCTCATCTGCAACGCCATCTACTCCAGTACAAGTACGATCATCGTAGGTGGAACCACAACCACAAAATGAAAGGTGAGTAACTAAGAACCTAACATAGCATATAATTTCAATATCAAAATATCATAACTTAAATTATCCTAGTCACAACCTTACAATACAACACAATATTCAACTCATAACTTAGATCATCACCACCCACACTATCAAAGTCACAATATTACAATACATCACAGTATTAAACTCACAACTCAAATCATTGACACAAGCTCATGTTGTTTCCTTGAATTTTGTCGTACCAAACCTGTTTCGCAAAACAGGGCGATTCGAGTCGTCTTCCATCGCAACTTCAAACCTATCTCCCCGACTCCTCAAGGAATTACGAGTAAAAACTTCGGTTAGGCGCACTCACCGAGCACTATACTCACACGAGCCGAAGTCATTGGGTGAGACATCCAACCCTCTCTAGTCCCCGCGCACGAGGAAAGGGTGACACTCGAATCTCAGTCTTCGGAAAGACTCAACACACTATCGTATCGCAATACGAACACCATCGATTCGACAAAAATTCTAAGGAAATGACAGAACGCTTGCTCTCACAATTTTACCATCACAATGATAACAGTTGAAAAACTGTTATTTTCATGCTTAAAATTGATACTAAAAGCAACCTTTAATACTTAGAAACTAGCTTGGAATCATACTTTTGTTCATGTTTTGTGAAATAAGAGAGCTGGACAGGTTTATGCTTGATTTCAGTGTTTTATGCAGGTTTTAAGGTGAATTTGGTGAAAGAAGTGAAGAAGGATAGAGATTGAATCAGAAAAGACATAAAAAAGTGCAAAAGGAGAAGTCGCAACTACCGCTCAGCGGCAGTTTACCGTTGAGCAGCACTCAGGAACTCACGTTGGATCCGCTGAGGGGTGAAAATGCCGTTGAGGGGGAAGAATCAACTCACACACTTACCGTTGAGCGGTAGTTTACCTCTGAGTGGCACTATTTTGGGCTTGGGCCTAATTTTCTGTAATTTTACGAATAGTATATAAGCTTTAGGTGTTCCTAGGGTTTGTATCTTTGGCTGAGACGAAGCAAACACTCACTTTTCCACCTCTTGAAGGAAGATCTTGGACGCTCAGGCTACCTCCTCATCTTTCTAGGGTTCGATCTTTCTTTCATTCATTATTGTTCATCTAGTTTCACCATGAATATGGTGAACTAAACCTTGTATTGTTGTTGGGGAATCAATGTAGTATTGTGAAACTCTCATATATGGAATTTGTGTTTTAACATCTTATTTTAAGATATATGCTTTCTTTCATCATTAGTTAGGGTTTTTCCTCTTTGCTTAAAGCTTGCTTTGTTTAACTCATTCAATGCCATGATTATTGATTTTGTCGATATGGGAACGTACAGGGAAATCTAGATTCGGGGAAATTCTCCCAATAGCATATTGCCTAGACATAAGAATATGAGAGTTGGTTGCCGTTAAGCTTCTGCACTTCAGAATTAATTATTAGGGATGCTAGGAATTGTATGAACTCGTAATTAAGGATAGGCCTTCTTGCAAGGTGATTTAGAGAGTGGCATTAGCAATTGATGAAAAGAATGATGAATTCCTAAAAGTATATGAGAGTGGATAAGATGAAATTGATAACCCCAACAACATACTCATCCATCTAATTCATTAAAGTGTTTGTATTCCTCTTTTCCATTGATCAAATTCATGCATACATGTTTAATTACTGTCTTTTGCATTTAAAACCTACAATCAATTGTTCATAAGTCTCAAATAATCAACAAATCATATAGCTAACTAGGTCGTGAGTCCTTTGGGAAAACGATACTTGGTCTTACCTAGTTTTATTACTTGATACGATTCGGTCACACTTGCCGATTGTTAAACAAGGTTTTGGCGCCGTTTTTCGGTGTTCATAAACCATGACACTCGAACCTCAGTCTCCGCAGAGACTCAACACACTATCGTATCGCAATACGAACACCATCGATTCAACAAAATTCTAGGGAAATGACAGAACGCTTGCTCTCACAATTTTACCATCACAACCATCACACTCGAACCTCAGTCTGCGTAGAGACTCAACACACTATCGTATCGCAATATGAACACCATCGATTCAACAAAATTCTAGGAAAATGACAAAACGCTTGCTCTCACAATTTTACCATCACAACCATCACCATCATATATAAAGTCAACTAAATTCATTGACTAACAAATAATTAAATAACTTAATTAAATTATTTATCCTACCGCCGCACCCCTCTGAAATTACTAATTTCACACTTTCATAAACTAGAACAAAATTTCTAGTGCATCCCCACTTTTACTAAATTCCCAACAACAAAGAAAACACCTAATTTCAATACACCCATTTTTACTCTAAACACACTCCCTTCTACATCTAACTCTTCAAGTGAACCCCAAAACCATTAAATTACATTTTCTCTTACTTTCAAGTAGGTCCTACATGAAACTACTCATTTCTTACGAACTCTCTCTTTCTCTATTTACGTAACCCTTCACTTCTTTCTCTTTCTCTTTTGTTTTCAATACACAAATTTCATTCACTCATCTTTTCTCATAAAACCATGGATCCCACTTCCAACTTTATTTGACTTTTCAAACCAAACAATTTCTTCCTCACACCAAAGTTACATAACCGCTCTCCTTCACCAACTACCTTACTCTTTTTTTTCTTAAATTAAATCCACCAACACTCAAGACCCACCATATTATACACCACTTTCTCCTTGTTTTCCTTTCTTCATTTCTTCCACCACTTACGGCACTCCACTTTCTTCTCCTATCTTTTCTTTAATTAACCAACCTTCCACCAATACTCACTTCTAATTTGTTTAATCTCTCCTTGACTTTTCAATCCCAACTTCACACTCATTCCTCACCTCCTTTACATCCCATCCATGTAACCCTTCTCCACACACCTAAACACTACAATTTTCATTTCACTTTTCTTTTTTTCTTCATTTCCATAACATTCCAAGTCAACTCCAAGACTCTACTCCATTCCTTTCTTTCTCAACTCCTAGCCCAAGACTCTCATTACTTCTCCTTGCCTCTGTTGTAATGTGCCCATCTCCACCTTCCACTTTCATAATTCTTCCTTCATGTTCTTCTTCCACCTAAGACCCCAAACTTTCATTCTTCTTCGATATTTTTCATCAACCACATATACCCACAAAAGCAAGTGTTTTGGAGGAACAGCGAAAAGTACCTCGCGCCTGGGCGCAACAGAAGGGGGCTGGGCGCCACTTTTTGCGAAGACAGCACGCTCGGGCACCCCACAAGAGGCGTTGGGCGCCACTTTTTGCGCCGGCCTCGCGCCTGGGTGCCCCAGATGAAGGGGGTCGAGCGCAAGTCCCCAGCACAGACCTCAATGCATCCAACATGTATACCCATTACAACAACACCACTTTTTCATAAAATATAAACATGTATAATCCATCAACTACCCCATATAGTAGAAAACAAAAATGAACATGTGAATACCCCTTCTCTATGCAACAACACATGAAAACTTAAACCCAAAAGAAGAGTACATGCCTCAAAAAGTTAACTTTAATCCCAACACACAAGAAGAAAGCATGTAACAACATTATATTGTTACCTTCTACCCATCATACACTATGTTATATCCCAAGTTAAACCCCTTACCTTCTACCCATCATACACTATGTTATATCCCAAGTTAAACCCCTTACCTTTTGAAGACTTTCTTTGTAAACCTTGAATCCATCTCCACAAGACTTGCAGCACCTTGGCCTACTTGCAACTCCATAAGCTCTCAACTTCACCTCTCTCACGGATTTTGCAGCAACGACTTCACTCCCACAAGTGCAGAACCCATTTCCTCCTTTTCCCACACTTGTAGATCTATCCAAGAGACACCATGGCCCCTTAATCCACTAAGAAGCACTTAATAATTGGAAAGGAGATATGCCCACGATCCTCTCTGACCCAAGGGACTAACATTATGGGTCTGGAGCATATTTCCCAACTTTCCACGCAATCCCCACTTATTTCAGATCTGAAAACGTGAAAATTGACAATGCTCGCACTAGGGCGCCCTTGGGAATAGGGCGCTGGGCGCAAGTCCCCCCAGCAGCACAATTGTCGCAACTTTGACAGTCTGGTTGACCCCCCTCCCGAAGTCGAATATACGCGTATGAGTACTCAAATCGAAGCTCTTTGAGTCTACTATCCAATAAAAAAAAAAAGAATCAACTCAATTGATATTTTCTACAAAAAGTTATAATTAAAATAGTAAACCATGTCAAACTTTGACAACATTCTATTTTACATTATAACTCGAACTTTTTACAACTCGGTAAATTCTTGAGGTTCTAGGGCCTTACAGTTTATTCTTACAGGTATGATTTGGACCAAATTTCTCATCACACCTGAAACACAAGCCTTTTTTTATCCTATCTTGCAACTCTTCGGGAGATAACTTCTTGAAGGGTGCTCTCTTTTGTTGGAGTCCAGATGTAGAACTGCTAATAGTAGTGATAGAGCCACTACCTTCGCCTCCTCCCCGGGATGAATTGGAAAACCCGACTGCACTTTCTTCCTCCAAAAAAGGACTCCTAGTCTGTGGCAAGGGTCTGAAGTTAGTATTAGATCGCTGCACCGTCAAAGATCCTCCCTTAGAAGTGATCTGAAATTTTTCCTCCACCATTAGAGCCTTCATCATTAATTTAGCAAGGCTCTTAGGCTCATACAACTTAACCTCCGCCCTTATTTCGTCCTTCAATCCATTCAAAAAATTCCAGTCAAATAATCCTGCCTTATACCTTTCAAGAACCCCACATATTGCTCAAATTGTTCAATATACTCTCCCACCCGCCAAAATTGCTTATCCCAATTAGAACTTCAAAAGGATTTTGAAGCATTGTTGGTTGGAATCGTTGAACAACCGCCTCTTTGAAAGCCTCCCATGTGGGAGTCGGATAGCAACTCTCCCACCACTAAAACCAATTCAGGGCTTTCCCCTCCAAATTCACCATAACAGCCCTCATTTTTTCCTCCTCATTGACTTCTTTCAACCAGAAATATCTCTCCAACCGGTTAGTCCAGCCATAAGCATCTTCTCCAGCAAAAATAGGAATATCTAGCTTCGTCCAGTTTTCTCCAATCATTCCTGAACGTCCACTTCCAATCCCTCCTTCAATACTGCCTTCCTTAGCAACAGAAGCGTTATCCGTTGTTTGTTTATCAAAGGATGTGAAATGTTCTACCAACCCTGACAACCTTGTAATCATTTCCTTCAACCGATGGAACCTTCTATGATTTTCATGTTCCTGTTCTTGCACTAGGCGCTCCAAACCATCCAATCTTGCCTCCATTCTTGTATTGACCATGCCTCACAACCATCACAACATCAGGAAAGTGGATCTGAATACTAATGATAGGTATCCCAGACTTATATTAATCAACTTGACTAAATTGTAAAATATTAGGCTTAATAGCCTCTATTGTCCCTAGTTTCGTTGGATAATGTCAATTCAGTCCCTCTCTCTAAAAGTGTTTGAAATGAGTCCTCACATTTAAAATTTTGAGTCAAATTAGTCATTTCCGTTAAATATAACCAAACGGAGTTAATGGGGTGATGATCTGGCAGCAGTTAGTGGTTACGTGTCATAATTTACTTGTGTGCGTGCTGACGTGTTAGATCAACTTTGACTCAGATGAATGTGGCCAATGAGACCTTGTCAAGTGTCAGAACTTTTCCCACCCAAAATTAGGGTTTCAGATTGGGAAAAAGGAAGCACTTGTGTCGTGATTGCTCCCTACGCCGCGACGAAGAAAGATGGTTGTTGGTGGTGCGTGGAGCAAAACTCGCGATTTGGCCATGGAGGTTTTGAATGGCTTCACGCGATTAGGGTTCATCGTGACTTTGGGGTTGATTTCTTAATATGGTTTTCTGCAGGTTGAAGAAGAATTTCGAGCGAGGAGATTGCGAGTTTGCGAGCT
The DNA here is from genome assembly GCF_029865625.1 of Vigna umbellata. Lineage (NCBI taxonomy): Eukaryota > Viridiplantae > Streptophyta > Magnoliopsida > Fabales > Fabaceae > Vigna > Vigna umbellata. Next base: position 23,832,475 of record NC_142170.1, read on the forward strand.
CTCTATTGATGATAGTGGAGGATTCTTGAGGATTCCTGTTGAAGAAGACACTCTCGTAGCGGAGGCTCGCGGTTGCTTAAGGGTTTCTGCGTTATCTGATTTTCCAGATTCGTGATGAAGAAGATGAATGCTGGAGCGAATCTTGTAGAGTTGTTATCCATGCCCTTTCATGATGAATTCGTTCAGCTCTTTCACCCTCCATTCCCTTAGCCGAACGGTCCTTCATCTCCATTCCCCGACCGCTCGGTCCCCCATTCCCTTACCGTTCGGTACTTCTAGGATTTTTTTTTCTATTTTCAGGTATCAGGATTGGTTAGCAAGAAGTTGGAGGCTCGTGGCTTTGATGGTGATTGCGGAGCATCGCGATTTGGGGTTGAAGATGAAGGCTGGTGTTGTTTCGTGGTTTAGTATTGCACGGTTAGGTTGTTGCAAAGGAGGCGTTGTTGGGTCGCGTTTGGGGTTTCCATGGAGGTTTCTGGTGTGGTGGAAGGTTGCGCGGGAAGATGATGCTGTGGTGGCTAGGGTGAAGACGAATAGGGTTGGTGGTGGTGGTAATGGTGTCCTCACAGTGGCTTCACGGATGCGATGCAGAGGAAAGGTTGGTTGGGCAGTGGTGGCGGCTAGGGTTCACGTGGCATCACAAGGGTTTCTGTCTAGGGGGAAATTAGGGTTCACGTGGCATCACAAGTTACAAAATAAAGATAGAAACGACTAAACTATTCGTTCTGACTTTATAGAAGTCAGATGTAACTTATTACAAACAAATAACTACCTTACATACAGTTAAAACTGTTTGTCACACAAAAAACTAACTCATACAGTTTTTTTTTTCTACTATAAACTTTCCCTTTGTACCTATCACTAGTGACAATTTTTTCATCAGAATAATATGTAATGTTAGTGACACTTAAAAATATTATCACAAGAACAATGAGAGGAGTAGTTCCAATTTATTCATTAATAACTTTTTTTTATAGGTTGTGATAATTATTTATACCAACCAGTATAACTAGTTTTTCTTTAATATATAGCTTCTTTCGCTTTTGTACTAAACATGAATCGCAACTCCAAAGAATTATGGTTCTTAAATTAACTTGTTTTTAAAATTATTCTTTATGGAAAACAAAATTCAAAATCATATTGTGTGTCGGTTCTATGTGAGTAAATACAAATTGCGAAGTTATGATGAATTACATCACTAGGGATCTATCAAGAACTTTTCAGGAGAAAGCCTTTACCAGACAGATTCAAGAAAAGTGATATAAAAGTAACATATTAATTACAGTCCTAATTAACATGTTTAAATGAACAAAATTTATAAACATTCTTATAATCAAAAGAGAAAAAAATGACATAAAAAATGACATGATAGATATAGTGAAAAGACTTAAAGAAAACAGAAAATATTGTTGTGTGAATTGTGATTGAAATTGTCGCACAAATATTACAACTCTTTTCATTGAACAATCAAATTCTATGATTGCCAATGATGTGATATGAGGAAGGAAAGAAATAAAAATTGAATAATGCAATTTTTTGTGATATGATTTCTATCTGAATCCCATCCTCGATGTGTTCCCAGGAAGAATAGAAACCCTAGTTTTAGCAGAATTGTTGAAGAGATTGGTGATATCAGTAAGAGGCACCCTTTTAGGGTTTGTGTTCTTCTTGTTCTTGATTTTATTGTTGTTGCTGTTGCTGCTGTTGCATGCTGGAGGAACATTCTCTTTGTTATTCTGCTTCAATATGATGATATCAATCTTGTCTGCGTCATCAATCTCCATTGCCAACAAATTTTCAGAGTCAAAAAATTCTCTTTTTTCTTCCGCAAAGAGTGAAAAAAAATGTGGTTGGAGTTCCAACTTTTAAGAGTTGTAATGTTGATGGCGGGTGAAACTTTTTGGATAATTCAAATTTTAAATTAAGCTTTTGAAAGTGCCAAAATCCCAAAACTAAAATGATGTTTTTCTAGTGATTTACTTGTTATTAGAAGAAAGATTCAGTTTTTTACTTTTTATTCGATTGATGACATGGGTTTTTGTTTTCTTTTTAAGAAATTTGGCTTTTCAATGAATATATATATATATATATATATATATATATATATATATATATATATATATATATATATATATATATAAGATACTGATTTCGGTTCTATCATATACATCTATTTTTGTTATCTTATCATTATATTAAATTTAGTTTTAATATCTTACATTTAATTTTTTGTAATATATATTAAATGATTGTCTCTCTTGATGTTAGCAAATAATAAAGTCGTTCTTAATTAGTTGCTGTAGAATTAGGGGTTATATATATGTCCCATTTTTTTTAACTATTTACTATTTTTTAAATTAAATATTTAGGTCTTTTTATATTTGCATCAATTTATTGTCCATATGTTTGTTTTATTGAAGTATATAATAATACAAAACAACTTAATATTTCTTAGGTTAAGTAATATTTTCAAAAGTTTGGAGAGGAAGAGTCTTCGTTTTTTTCTCAATAGCATATGAAGTTTAATTCATAAGGTGGAAAAAGCCAATAACACTACTGAGAAATATGTGACTTATGAAATAATACTTATTTTCTTTATTGAATCTTACAATTTGATTTCTAAATTGTTATTTTGTCTCGATCTAGTCTTAATTTTTTTAATAATTAAACAATTTTGTTCCTTTCTAAATTCAAACAAAATTAAATTTGTATATACATCTTTACAAATTCTTTTATACAAATTGATATTTTTTTTACTAGAAAAATAAAAAAAATTATGAACTAACATATAACACAATTTTATTTATATAGTATTAAAAAAATAACTTAATTGCATTAAAGTTTTCAAAACAAAAACTAAATTAAGACAAATAAAAATAAAGAAACTCATTTGAAATTTTTATACAAAATTAAACAACAAATAAAATTCTTTCACCTAAATAATATCAATGCACAAACTATAAAAATTAATATTTCAATAATAATACAGTGACCATATTGAAACAAAATAAAAATACAGAGACTAAATTAAAACAAATACAATCACATATGGCTTGAGAGTGACATGTAGCACTGTCAGTGCCACGTCATACTGTCATTGTCACGTAGCACGATACTAGTTTGACATGTGACAAATATATTTATTTTAACAAAAAGTATTTAAAAAATTCAAAAGACCACTAACTGATACATGGATCTTTTTAACGGTGTTAGTACAAAACTAACGTGAACACCTAATTGTTTCAAATTTTCAAAAGGCTTAATACCTCTTTTTGTCCCTCTTTATAAGGGAAATGTTCAATTTTGTCCTACCTTTTTCAAAAAGTTCAATGTGGTCCCAAGTTGTGTAAAAGTGTCCAATTAAATCCTTTTTGGTCACGGCGTTAAATATTTAACGATCCAGTTGACAGCGTGGACTGATGTGTGCAACGTGGTTGTTTACCTTCGTAACGTGGCAGTTACAATGTTTTTCATTAACTGAGAACGTGGCAGTGGTAGTGATTTTCATTAAATAAAGTGTTAGGGTTTGGTTTCCTCCAAATTGGTCTTTGAGGATTGGGAATGGGTTCCCAAGGGTGTTCTTCGTTTTCGAAAAGTTGGGCCAAAGGATCTTCTCGTTTGTCCCATGGTGGTGCTTGTAGGGGAGGTGGGTTAATCCCTACTTGTTACTGTGGTGATATTGTAGTAATCAAAGTGGCCAGAACTACGAAGAATGCTGGGAGAAATTTTTGGGGTTGTCCTCATTACAAGGTTTGAAGTATACCCTTCTCAGTTAATGTTTTCTTGAGTTGATTTGATGCATTTGTTCATAGATTCCCTAACATGGTGAATAACAGGGTGGATCTTCAATTGGAAGGTGCTGTAACTTTTTCAAGTGGTGTTGTGAAGACAACGTGGATGAAAAATATTGCACAATTCTGAAGAGAATAAGTGAGCTGGAAAATGCAGTGAAGGATTTGCAGAAAATGCAAAAAATGATGAAGTTGTTAGTTGTAGCTTTGTGTGTGTGTATTGTGGTTGACCTTGTAATTTTCAAGTTGAGTTTAGGTTGATTTAGTTAGATCGTGAATGTGGGTGTTTGTTATAAGGTTGCTTAATACCTGTTATGTATTTGGATGCTTGAAAAAAGTACGTTGACAATGAGAAGGTGTTTTGGTTTAACATCAGCTATGCAATGCAATGTACAAAATGTTGGAATCAGTCCCCCATTTGGTTTAAAAATTCAATAGATGAAGTTAAATTCAGTAGAAATTATTCGAATCAGTCCCCCATTTGGTCAACCCAATAATGCATATGAATGAGGACTAATGGCACATATTACAAATCTAAGTAGAATCTTTGACCAAAACATGATGAAACCACTTTGATTCATTAAATAAAGGCATTAAAGGTTTGTCACCAAAGTACATGATATTGAATACATATAACCTCCAATTCATCTAAAAAGACAATACATGTTTGTCACCAAAATACTAAAAAGACAATACATGTCTGTCACCAAAATAAAGATAGTACAGTACATAATAAACCAATTCATCTATCTATCTATCTATCTTTTCTTCTGACTCTGAATTTTGTTGGACGAGATGATTGGGAACTTGGAGGTGGCTGGGTTGGTTGTGTTGTTTCTGGTGACTGGGTTGTTTGTGTTGGCTGGGTTGCTTGTGGTGGTTGGGTTGCTTCTGGTGGTTGGGGCCGTAAAGGGCAGTTATTCCTGTTGTGCTTTGTCTGACGGCAAATGGTACACTTTTTCCTATGCCCTCCAACACGCATTTGAGTGTGGTCCTTAGTTAACTCCCATGCCTCCAACTTGCGTTTTTTCTTTGGCCTCCCAGGCAACTTCCTTATCAGTGGTGGTAGTACATCATTGAAATTTGTGGTTTGCCATAGTTGGGGACCACTGAGTGGAAAAATTATGGATGCATACACCTCTTCATATGTGGATCTTCTGAAGCAAGTGGGTATAAAATTGTCTGGATGAACATTATAGTAGTTCATTGTTGCAATTGCATGACAGCATGGGATGCCACTGATCATCCACTTTCTGCAGCTACACTCTTTAGTGTCTAGATCCACTGTGAACTTGTTCCCAACAGATGAAGTGTGCCTAACCTCAAAAATCTTTCGTGCAGCCCAGCTGAAAGAAATAAAGCACATCAATGAACGTAAATAACAAAATGTATATAAATTGTGGTGATAACATTACCTTGGCAGCCAAAATCTAGACAAATTACATTCTTTCTGAAGCCTCTTCTTTATCTTTGGGCATATTGTGAAGTCCATAGATGTCACCTTGCTTCTGTTAGTGGCCCACCTTTTCATGAGATACACTCTGATATCCTCCATCATTGTGATAATTGGTTTTCCTCTTGCATGAATGAGGACACTGTTGAAAGCTTCAGTGATGTTGTCATCAAGGATATCACACATTGGTTGAGTTGTGAAGCGAGACCTTGACCAAAACCTGTTGCACAAAACAATTCTCAAATGGGTTACAATGCATATGTGACAGTAATGTGTATATAATGGCTAATGGGTTACCTTGGGGGAATGGCTATGAGGTATTTATATGTTTCAACATTGACTTCTTTAATTTTCAGCATTTCTCTCTCCCAAGCCTGGGGATATGTGGTGGTTGCAGCACTCCACATCAGATTTTTTTAATACCTGCCCACCAAACCTTTTCCTAAAGTTTGCACAGAGGTTCCTTAACCAGTATCTTTGTTATGCCCGAGGCAAAAGCTCCTGGATAGCTAAGACTAACCCCTGCACAATTAAATTTAGTAATAAAACCATATCCTATACAAAACCATTAACTAAAAATGAAAATAAGTTGCACATTATACCTTCTGCTGGTCTGACATCCATGTGCACCCTCCATATACTTCACTGCCCCCGAGGTCTTCAATTAACAATTGCAAAAACCATGTCCAGCTGTCTTTGTTCTCCACTTCTACTACTGCATAGGCAAGGGGTAGCATTTGATCGTTTGGGTCCCTACCAACAGCAGTCAGCAGCTTCCCCTTGTAAACACCTTTCAAAAAACATCCGTCTAAACATATAATGGGCCTACAACTTATGAAACTATCTTTACAAGCTTTGAGACAAACATACATTCTTTGAAAGATTGGGTCACCATTATGAGAGTCAACTTTAATTTGCACTGTTGACCCTGGATTACACCTCAACAGCTCATGTCCATAGTCGTACACCCTTTTATATTGTTCTATGAAATCTCCTTCAACCTGTCTTGTGGCAATTAACTTTGTCCTTCTTGCCTTGGATATTGAAACATTTGTATTCCATTTTCTTAATGCTTTAGTACGAATATCATTTACCTTTAAACTAGGATTCTCAACTAAAGATCTATCTATTTCCTGACTTAACCACTTAGCATTCATCAGTTTAATATTAAGTTGTCTACTACAACTATGAGTATCAATTATCTTCCTCAATTGCCAAATTTTTCGTGACGGCAAATAACCACAATAAGCTAGCCATGGGCACTTACCTTGGCCACCCATGCATGTCACCCTCACCCTACGGTTATCATTTTTTATAAATTTTAGATCCCTCCCAGCATGAACAGCATACCTTCTAATAGCATCCTTAAACTCTTCCCTGTCAGTAAAAATAGTTCCCACTTCCCACTTGTAATCCTCCTCACTTGCACTATTTTCAGGAGTTAAAAGCTTATCAGACTCCCAATCATCATCTAACAAACCCCTACATTGTTGGGTTTCTTTTTCACTGTCTTCATCATCCACGTATTCATCACCACTCAGATCATCCATTCCTCCTGCATCATTACTGTTCACTTCCACTTCTTCTTCACTATCAACCTCCCCTCCATCCTGAATTTCCACGTCAACTACTTGTTCACTTTCGACCTCAATTTCAGCCTCATTATCCACTTCTAATGCTTCTTCACTTACATCCTCAACTTCATCCTCATTCTCAACCTCCACTGCAACCTCGTCATCTTCTACATCCTCATGCTCAACATCCTCATTATACACTAAATCCTCCTTCTCAACCTCTAATGCATCGTCATGCTCAACATCCAACCAATCCTCATTGTCAACATCCAGTAAATCCTCATTATGAACCTCCGATCCTTCACTTACATTCTCAACATCCTGTGCATCCTCATTCTCAACATCCACTGCATACTCATTCTCAACCTCCACTGCACCCTCCACTACGTCTTTCATTCTTTCTTCACCACCCTCGACATGTGCTTCTCCTCCCACGCCACTATCCTCACCACTCTCTGCATGACCTTCACATAGCAAAAGAATCTCATTCTCATCATTTTCTAAGATAGTTGCTTCGTCCACCCCATGCACAACATACAGGTTCACTTTCCCCAAATACTTAGCCACATTCATCATGTTCATAGCTCCTTTATCATCATCAACCTTATGTAGAACATGTTGGACACTGTAATATAATTCTTCTACTTGCATGTAACCCATGTGGTTAAGTGAACCTAATACTCCAAAATAACACCATTTATCGGGGTCTACGTCCCAATTAACTATCTCTCCGCCTATATAATTAAAGGGGACTTCTTTGATCAAGGTCCCACCATGGTGGACCACTACCTGAAACATGTCATCAGACATCCCTACCCGAACCCTGCAAATGCAAATGGGGGACCACTAATTTCAGTTAAAGTAAGACCTATGGGACCACTATAATGCATCAAAAGAAGACAACTTTTCACACAAAAACAATTTCACCCATAGTTAAACCCCCTCAAACGCGACAACAATGAAAACATTTCGAAAAACCTCAAACACTTCAAATTATCAAATGTAAACTCTAACCTTATTTGATTTGGGAATTGGATTTGCTCTGCAGATTTCACCTTCAAGATCACCCAATTTGGATTTGCAGGTCCTCCAAAATGCTTATCCCCAAATCGCGATTTCGAATACCCAAGCCCTAACTCAGAAATTTTAATCACTACCACTACCACGTTCTCAGTTAATGAAAAACATTGTAACTGCCACGTTACGAAGGTAAACAGCCACGTTGCACACATCAGTCCACGCTGTCAATTGGATCGTTAAATATTTAACGTCGTGACCAAAAAGGATTTAATTGGACACTTTTTACACAACTCGGGACCACATTGAACTTTTTGAAAAAGGTAGGACGAAATTGAACATTTCCCTTATAAAGAGGGACAAAAAGAGGTATTAAGCATTTTCAAAATAAGGACCCAATTAAAACAAAAAAAATAGGAACCTATTCGAAAAAAGTTATCGAAAATAGATACTATCTGAAATGATTAAACTTATTTTTTTTTCTTTTTAGTCTTATTCTTCATCCTCTAGTTGACCATATCCCGATGTTTCTTCTGTGTCCTCTTTCATCTTTTTTTCATTTTCTTTTTATTGAAAATTATATTTTAAATTATATAACCAAAAATTTATTTTTATTTTTTATTTTTTATTTTTTATTTTAAAATGTAAAATAAAATATGTCTATCGAATACTACAATTTAAAATATAATATTTCATAATATAAAATATAAAATACATTATTCTGAATGGTACATTTTCAAATATTTTTGAATTATATATTTTAAAACTAAATTAAAGAGTAAAATTGGAATTTTAAAGTGTATGGAAGTGTGGAATGAAATTATGGAGGTGCAGGAAGAAATTGTCCCTTTTCAGCTGTGTCAGACCTTGTTTGCAACTTTAACTTTACAGGCCCAAGAGGCACACTTTGGTGGCATGGGTATATCCTATGGCTTATATGTGTATATCCATGGTGTCATTGTCATCTTGCCCAGGCTTGGACATTTCCCCAACCAAACATGTAACAAGTTATGATATTGAACAAGATCTATGTTTTTTTTGTTGCTAAACATTTTTTCTTTTTTGCCTTGTTTTGTGATAATTTACAAGAAAAAGAATATTATGAGATCAAACCTGTACATAATTAATTAATTAATGTTTAATAACTTTAATTATGTTTATTCGAATAAATTATACACTATAGATCCAACACTAAGCATATAATGAATGGTTCAATTATCTATATTTATTTCCTGGAATAAAATGTTAAAGATTTGTTAAGATGAATTTATAGTGCAAATTTTATTCTATATGTCAAGATGGAATTAAATAAAATTTAGTTTTTAATCCGATATTAGAGTCATATGAAGTTTATGATAAAGAGTGTTACTATTTATTGGATTTATCTCATATTATATATTGTTAGATGATTTATTAATATATAATTTCACATTTTTGAAATATATATATTTCGATATAATAAGTGTTACAATTTTAATAAATTAAATATAAGACAAAATCACATACAAATAATTTTATTTTATTGATATAAGATTGAGTTAAATCTAAAACTTTCTTCTTGCAGTCAATTCTACCATTAAAATTGAAACTAATTTTCCATGAAAGAAAATCCAAAATTGAAGCATAAACTCATTCATGATGTGCATGAGTAAAGGTACTTGTAGCATAAATATTGAAGAGATGGGTGACTTCAGTGAGAGGCACCCTGTCATACATTTGCATACTGGGTTTCTTGCACTTATCTATGTTGTGTATGAATGTTGGAGGAACATTTTCCTTGTTAATGTGGTTGGAAATGACAAGATTAGCGTCCATTTGTAAAAGATTTGAGTAACACAAAGGTTAGATAGAGATACAAAAGAGGTGGGGTTATGGATTTGTGAGTTGTGAGATGATGGTATATATTCATCTTTAAAATGAACAAGAAACAAGAACAGGGAAGAGTTTGAAAATTTTGGTTTTTGGTTATGAACCCGAATTCTTGTTAATGGCAGTTTTTGTTAATGTGAATCAATAGAAAGGGAAAAACAAATAAACTTAATTGTGAATTCAGATTAAGAAATAAACTAACTTGTATACCCTAATTAGTTCTTAACCTCTTTGCAGTTGAATTTTTTAAATTCCGACAAAAAGAATTAGTTAGGTGTTGCAACAGACAACAACTGTTTCAAAATATATTAAACTTACAAACCTGTAATAACTAATTAATATTTTAAATAAATAATTTTCATTTACTATTTAGCTTGTTAGTATTTTTGATCAATGGTTAGTTATATCTATCCTTTATATATATATATATATATATATATATATATATATATATATATATATATATATATATATATATAAATGTAAATGGATCATTTATAAGTGCATTTTTATACACTTTTTAAACACTTAATTTAATTTTTCTGAATTATAATTAAATTTAAATATATTATTTTAACTGAAATCTGTTTATGTAGGATTAATTGAACAATTATGCACTAGCATCAGTTTTTTAAATCCACTTAGAAGATAGTAAATTTGTAGTGTAAACTTTAGCTGCAAGATTATGCATAATATGTGAGAGAAATTAATATGACAACAGTAATATAATACAATTCACTATATGACTCTTGAATAATTTTTTAGTCTTTTTTACTTATTTAATAATTTCATAATAACAAAATATTGCAAAGATTATATTTAAATTGAATTGCAAAAGTTAATTTAAATATATTGAATTAGAACCAAATCAAATCGTATTCAATTTATGTTTGGTTAATATTTTAATAAAATATTAAATCAAATCACGAACGTGTTTAGTTATGATAGAAATATTATTAAACATGTTTATATAATTAAATTATATTAATATAATTTTTATCACTATTCCTTTATAATATCTTTCTATTGAATCATATTGAGCCAATTTTTTTTCCTTTTGCTAATGTTTTATTATGCTAAAAACTAACCTAAAAATGGTGTTTATCAATTTATTTTTTGTTTAAAAAGAATCAAATGAGTGTTGCAAAAGTATATAGTTGTACCCTAACTAACAAATAAAGTGCTTAACCACCAAAAGAAATTAACTATGTCAAAGAAAGTGTAAAGTCATCATAACCCTCACATCACTACATTGAGAAACTTTCAAAAGAATAAAATAACAATCAAGTAACTAGACCTACAACACAACTTTAGCTTAACATGTCCATGAATGTACCTTAATCACCTCAACTAAATTATCATTATTAGTTCAATTATAGATCATATTGATAAGACAAAAATCCTAAATATGTCATATCAACTATATATTCTTAAACATTGATATATATATATATATATATATATATATATATATATATATATATATATATATATATATATATATATATATATATATACTCTTCCTTTAAAGAATAATTAATGTAGGAAGAATGATGAATAAAAGAGACTGACCAAAACAAATAAATTTAGTATTTAATATATAATAAATAAAGGATAATGTTAACCTTATCATACATATTTAATCATCTTTAGTTAAACATTCAAATATAAGTACAAGTTCTATAATAAATAGAATTGAGATAAAAAGGTTAAATATTTTACAAAAAAGAAAGGTCTACAAATTTATTGTTTTAATGTTTTGGATTATAAAATATGTTTGTTTCTTTTTGTATAGATTAGATTTTAACATTTAATGATTTGTGATGAGTTGATGAGAAGATGTGTGTGAAATGATTATGTTAAGAAGAAAAATAGAGCTAGTGAGAGAGGGATTGTTTTGTACTAAGACATGATGTAGGGTTGATTTGATATAGATGTAAAGAATGAATTGAGAGACAAAAGGCAGTTTTGGTTGTGATAATTGTTTTGGGGACATTGTCACCCATCGAAGTGGGACATCAATTGATTGGTCTGTGAACCATGCGCAATCAATTTATTACCAGATAGGTTGCAACACATGATGTTCAACCCTTCATGCTTACCACGCACGTGCTCTATTTCAACAAATATCCTACATACCAACAATCCTTTCTTCTTTCAAATTCTCTTCTACTCACCATGGATAACATCTTACTCTGGTTAAGCTTTTCCTGGTTTAGTTTCACTCCTTCCACTATCTACTCACACACATTTTACTCCATAAATTCTCTAATCAATTAATGCATCCAAAAACATCAATGTTTAGTAATTTCTTTTATAAACTAAAACTATAACATTTGGAAAAATGACATAAAAAATTCCTGAAGGAAACAGTTGATAATATATATATATATATATATATATATATATATATATATATATATATATATATATATATTCTATATTAAAATATAGAAAATTCAGTTGTATTCTTTCTGTAATTTATATTTATTTTCAATTTTTGAATTTGATAAAGTGTATTATTCCTTGTCTTCTTAGTATTGAGACAACTTTTATAGAGAGAGAGGGTTCTTTACACAATCACTGTATTTCAAAATTAGAGGAGAAAAAATGACATGTTTAGTCCATTTTTCATAATTTAGAAATACTAAAAAGTAATTATTTTGTTCAAAAACTAGCTTAACTTTAAAAAAAATTGTTTTTGAAAATATCTAGTTCAATAAATATGTTTAATAATGTTTGAATTCACTCAAATTTTAGCGGGTGTTGAAAGATCCACTCTATATATTTCGATCAGAAGAATTTGATTTGCTTGTTTTCCACGTAAATGAAACCTAATCCAAAATCCAACCCATATTAAAATTTTGAGCCCTGAGAAGAGATAATAAAAGAAGATATTTATTATTGAAAGTTGTGATTTTGAATGAATTTTGGTGATGATGAGATCTGAAAGTAGTTGGGGTTGAAGTGAAAAACAAAAACTGTAAGTTTGATATATGATAGATTTATGGTAAAATGTATGAGGCTATAGAGAGAGAGATAGATAGATAGATGTTAATTTATGAGTGTGCAGTTATCTGAGTGGGAGAAACGCATGCAGAGGGTGTACTTGATGCAGAGTAGAATCCATTGGATCACGAGCCTCTGTTTGGTGGCTTTCATGGTCTGCTGAAGAGTAAGGGAAAAGAACAAGCATGCCCATCGCTGAGCTTCTGCTCAGGCTTATCTCTTTCTCTGACATCCTTTTTCTAGGACTTCTCTACTATTGTATGGTACTTTTGTCTCTATTGCATGGATGACTGCATGCATGCATGCACCTCTCAGCCTCAATCCCTATGTTCAGCTTTTCTCTATTCATGTCTGTCATGTTCTTTTCACAGCTCTCATCAAATGAGACGCCTTCCACCACAGGGCAATTCAACTACTTCACCAACTTGTTTCAACATGTTGGACTCACAGCTAAAGAAAAAAAGTGAAATATCTATGCAGAACAGAACAGTTTTTGCACAAAGTGACTGCTAAATCCTTATCCTTGTATGGAAGAAGATAATTCATATTAATTAACAATTGTTTAGACCTTCTTCTGTCTAGGTTTTAGTCCTTCTTCTCATGTTATGCATTTAATATTTAATATTTCACTGTATATTATATTATAATAATTATACTAACAGTAAAATAAATAAATAATACAATCTTTTGAATTAAATAACTCAAAAAGTAATTTTATCCAACTTATCTTTTAACACAGTGTTAAAGGAAATCTTTTGGTGGATAACTCCCAGCTCTACTCAGAAAAATTAGAAAATATATATATATATATATATATATATATATATATATATATATATATATATATATATATATGGGGTTTGCTAACGCGCGTACGCCTGTTTTTCAGTTGGTACATTTTAGCAATGTGTACTGGATTTTAGTAGATAAAAATACCCTTATATATCATGGATTCAAGTTTTAAGGTTAAGGGTATTTTAATAATTTTCATTCTCAAAACTTAAAAAAAAAAAAAAAAAAAAAAAAACCCAAACCCTTACTCACCTCTCTCATTCCTCTCAATCCTTTCTCTTTCATCTCTCTCACTCCAACATTTTCTCTGTCATCCCTACTTTAGCCCTAATTGAAAAAATCAGAAATACTTGCCTTTAAACAATTTGTCTTTCTAAAGAGTTGAGTCATTGACATATTCACCTTGAGGCAAAGGTTCATTCAAGATCTCTTCAATTTCACCATCTTCACTAATTTCTCTAATTTCATCATCTGCATATGTTGAATCATCATCTCTAAAAAAATCCTTCCAGGCCAATTACCAATTCTTTCGGATGTCATTATGCTTGTAAAAATTAGATAAAATTAGATAAGACAAAAATTATAAAATAAAAACTCATTATAAAATCATTTTTTGTAAGAAATTGTTTAACAACAAGTATTTCTGATTTTTTCCAGGTCAATTACCAATTCCTTTATACTTGTGAAAATTGGATAAAATTAGATAAGACAAAAATTATAAGATCAAAACTCATTATAAAATCATTTTTTTGTAAGATTGTTTAATGGCAAGTGTTTCTGATTTTTTTAATTGGGGCTATAGTAGAGTGTTTCTGATTTTTTCAATTGGGGCTACCATAGGGATGACAGAGAAAAGATTGGAGTGAGAAAGGGTTGACAGGAATGAGAGAGGTGAGTAAGGGTTTGGGGGTTTCTTTTTTTTTTTTTTTAGTTTTCAGAATGAAAATTATTAAAATACCCTTAACTTTAGAACTTAGAATCCATGGTATATAAGGATATTTTTGTCTACTAAAATCCGGTACACATTGCTAAAATGTACCAACTGAAAAACAGGCGTACGCGCGTTAGCAAATCCATATATATATATATATATATATATATATATATATGGTAAAATAAATTTCCGAATAATGTAATGTGTCCAAATAAAAAAACAAGTTCTAAGTCATTTACTAATAAGTCCATTTTTCATCTGTTAGTTGGAGTCCATGTAGTTTCACAACTGTTTATAAACGCAGTTTTATAGATTAAAATAAAGGAACGTTTACGATTAATTTTAGCTTTTAATTTAAGTAAAGTGAGAATTTATAATCAATCATAAATTTACATAAGAATTATAAATTTATATTGACAGTTTTCTTCCCTAATTAATTAAAAAGATAAATAGACTGTTTTTAATTATTCATATAATACTTTTAAAATATGTTTTATCTACATAAGTTCATCACATTAATTTCTTATTGATACACTTCATTCATTTATTGTATGTAAACCTAATTCATTGTCACATATTAAACTCTAGTTAATTAGAATGAGCTGTTTACTATTTAATGACATTAGAATCAAAACCTATAGCCGAGCTACATTTTCTAAATGTCAAAATGGCCTCTCTTGTATTAATGGACATTATTAATTAAAACTTAATAATGATCAAGGTGTAGATTAGGATTAGGTATAGAGTGAAAGAAAATACATGCTAAATTTAGCTTAGACATTTTAAAATTAGCGACAAATTAGTGTAACAAAAAAAAAATAATTTTGATTCTTTAAACTTTAATAAACCAGTTTTAGCTTTAAAAAATACATACAAATTAACTTTAGCACATTAATTTTCTGAACTATTATGACTTCCTTTGTGTATAAATATATAAAAAAAATTATTAAATAACAACCAATTTTAGAAACCAAAATAATTAATTATTATATTAACTAAGATAGATAATATCTTATAAACTAAAAAATATTATATCTAAATTAATTTTTATTATAAATAAAAAATACAATTTATATATTAAAATTTAAATTAATTTTTAATATTAATTATTAAGATTTTAACTATTTATTATTATTGATTATGAATTTGTTTCTAATTTTAAATTAAAGATTAATTTAGATAATAATTTTTTATAGCTAAAACTTTGTGTATATGTATATACTTTTAACACATTTTATTTTTTCAAAACCTACTTTCTATTCTAAATTTTTAGCATTGATGATTTTTAAATTAATTAGAAGCGTGCTATGAAATAAAGAGAAACAATAATTAAAGTAAAAAATAAAAGTAACCAAATTGAAAAAGGACAAGAGAAAAAAAGTGTATGTGTGTGTTGGTTTGGCATGTTGTGTACCATGTGTCTTATCCAACTTTTATCTCTTCTTCATCATGCCCATCATTCTAGTCAGATCATGTGAATTGACTTAGTTCTAAAGGAACCTGCATTTAACTTTTTCTATGTAATTTTCTAATTATTACCATTCACATTAAAATTATCAATGAACAAAGGGTTATAAAAAAGTGTAAAGGACAACAAAACCATTATGAAATGGAAGAGCCATAAAAGTAAGATATCAATTTTCGTTTTTAATTTAATGGTAAAAACTAATTAGCATTAATGTAATATATGTAATTTTGTTTGAGTTTTAGTTATGTCAATTATGTATTTCCTTAAACATTATCACGTAGAGAAAATAAGTGATATGTGTTACCACATATACAACTACAACTAAACAAGTAATTTATTATTATTTTTTAAATAAATCTTTTTCAAATACAAAATTATTATCATATTCAAATAACCTTTATAAAGAATTTTCTTAGAATTTAATGATTTTAAGATTTTTCAAAATTTAGTTAAAAATAAATATTATCACTTTTATTATTAATATTTTATCACCAAAAAATATTTTATTAATATTAAGTCTTCTTATCGGATTTAGAGTGTGACTTTTGATTATGTGGTAAGATATTAGTATATTGAGGAATCCTGACGTATGATCATGATCATGAGGGTTGGAATACAAAAATGATTCATGTGCAAAAGATTCTTTAACACTCAAATAGCAAGAAAGTTTGGATCTTTTGAGTAAAAAAAAGTGAGTATGAGAGAATGTGTATATCCTTGTGAAACACCATGTGTATTTATAAGGTTTTTGAACCTATGACTCATGCGATAAAATTTGTAATACAAATATGATATAAAAAAAGCATCAATAAAATATAAATTTACTATATATAGGATAATTAGTAGAATAATCATGATATGTGTCACCTTACTTGATATACCAAATATTATGTAAATATATGGTACTAAGGAATATCATGATGTAATCAAACTATCAAGATTTGGTCACATATATTATTAATATATGAATATTTGCACTAACAAATATATCTCAGAATATTTCCTCAACTACTTTACGTTAGTGAAGTTGAATGAGTCTCGTTGGGCCACATCACTTAATATATTTGTTGGGTTAGGTATGTACATAAGCCCCTAAGCTTGAAAGTTTTTTTAACGTATAAGGGATGTTGTTACGATTATAACTGACCCTAATTTAGCTGATTCGTAGTTAACTATAAGGTTTTGCAGATGGATTTGTTGTTTGGTCAAGCTGTAAGTGGTTGTCTTTGACCATGCTGAGCTTACTATTGACTAGTCACCTTTAATCGCAAGTGTTGGTTTGAATAGACCATATTGTACGAGTATTGTTGACTTAGACAAACTTTATTTTATGTTGTCGACTTAGGTAGAACTTACTTTGTGTTGTCAACTTAGACAGGTTTCACTTTATGTTGTCGGCTTAAGCAAGCTCTAGTTCTCATATTGTCGAGCTGATGTTAGCTTTATTGGTAATTATAGAGTATTAATGAGGGATTTTTATAAAACGTTGGCATGGTAACTTTGGAATGCAAAACGTTGCCTCACATTAAATGACTTTAATTGAAGTTATCAAGGTTGCATCTTAGCAGTTGAACCCAAGAGATAAAGTGCCAAGAGTTTCGCGCAACTTTGAGGGAAATGACGTTTGATAAGTCGTTGTTTCATTTTTAATTCTTCACTTTTTGGCCCTTCCCTTTCGCATTTCTTCCTTACACTCAAAATTTCCTCATTTTTCTATTGTTCATATACTTTGTCTGCATCTTTTCATTCTGAGTCATCCCTTTCGAGCCTTTTCCTCCATCACTATGGTTTCTTCAATACCATAGGCATGTCTTCTACTTCCTCCTTTGATATTGGTCATGGTTATCGTCGTTCCATATTGGAGAGGGAGATTGAGTGAGGGTTCTTCCCTTGTGTCTCCTTCTTCTTTTGATGAGGGGTATCCTTACCAGAGCACCTCATTTCGCTCCTCCCGTAGTGGCTTCTTCTAGGATCACTATTGTGGCTCCCAAGAAAAAGAAGAAGAAGGTGCCAAGGTAAGAAGGTTGCATTGCCTACGATGTGGGTTGAGCCACTTGCATCAATGGCCAAAAGGCACAATTGATTTCCCCGATTAGGGACTCTAGGTATACCTGGATTCAAAACGAGGTAGTTTTTCATGCCTTTGAGTTTGTGACTAAAGCAAGAGTATTCAAGTTGGTGGCTACTTTCAACTTCTATTCTGATGGGCTTATTGCCCTTCCTTGTTCTTTTAGTGAAAGAGTGTTCTCTCGACCTAGTGAGAATGAGGACAATTTTTTCTATGTCTATGAGTGTTCTCTCGACCTACACTAGTGGAAAAACAGCGTATAACGTCACGCGTTCAACGCCAACCACTGAATAGCCAACGCTAAAACTGACTGGTGGCATTTTTGTAAATAAATGTAATTATTAGACGTCGTTCAGAATTGTAATTCGACGTGAATTTGTTATATTAGGTAAATTTTGCGAAAATGTTTGGCGCAAAGGTGAAAATGTATTTATGTATGAAGTCCAATTCCCTAGAATTAGACGTCAAAATGATATAAAACGTCGAATGTCCCAGCGTTAGACGTTAAAAGGTTAGTGAATTCAATAAAAATTTGAGCGGGAGATTGAAAATTAATTCACTTTATCTTAACGCGCAATACCCTCTTCTCTGCTCAAACTTTTCTGGAACGAAGTTTGACGACCATCACATGTAATCTTTCTTTCATTTGTTACAAATGCATGTTAATTAACTACTTTAGGTATGATTTTCGTATGTTTTGACCGATTATTTTCGTGTTCTTGTCCTTCATAGGCGCATTCTGCTTTCTATCTCACTTGTGGCAACACTTTTTTTTCGACGAACTTATTTGTTGTGTTTTTTTTTTTTGTTGAACTTGTTTATTGTTGTTGTTTGGTTGAACCGGTTTGTTGTTGTTGTTTGATTGAACTATTTTATTGTTTGTTATTGTTGTTTGTTGTTGATACTACACTACACGTTCATAGTTCATGCTTTATAAAATACCAAAAATTGAAATTTGTTGTTTTTCTACTTTTAAAGTCTTGTAAAGTTGTAAAAAAGGATCACAATTAATTAAAAAAAACAAAAAAAGTTATTAACGTCGAGTATTGACAAGATTCGACGTTAATTTGCTTTTACTGTGAACGTTGATTTGTTCTATGTTCTATGTTCTATGTTCGATGTTTTTGTACTAGTGCTAGTGTTCCCCATTATACATAGTGTATAATGTCATTTGACTTCGTATCGACCTTGATTTTGTTGGGTTGGCGGGTAACACATTTGTAGTTAGATAACTTAGAATTGGAGTCATCCAGCTCAGAGGTTGAGGAGATCTCAAGTATGTCTTCTCGATCTCAACTTGATGTTGAAAGGGTTTGTTGAATGAGAGTACTCTGTTGGTCAGGTTTCTTCATGCTAGCTAGTTTAGATAACACGTCGACCTTGTAATTTTCTTCTCTTGCCACATGGTTGATCTTGAACTCATCAAATTGTTCTAAAAGGTTCTTTACCATGTGGAGGTATTTCTACATGGAGGGATATTTAGTTTGACAACTTCCTTTTACTTGGCCTGTGATAAGTTGAGAGTCATTATAACAACATAACTTCTTTACTTTGAGCTCATGGGCTAGTTTTAGTCTGGAGATCAAGGCCTCACCCTTTGTTTGATTGTGTGACGCACTGAAATTGAAGTAGATGTCTTGTTTAAGGATGAGATCGTCAAATTCTTCTAATATAATTATTGCCTCATTGCCTTTCTTGTTGGAGGACCCGTCATCGCTCAAAGAGCACCGTGCGAGTTGTTGCCTTTTGGTTGGGAGCTCTGGACGTGAGTTCGTGCCCCACGGTGCGTGCTAATGTTTTGATTCCAAGTCAGTCGACTATCATCGTTAGGGTTAATCATTATGCATCCGAGGTATTGTTCACATTAGAGCCTGAAGCTTTGTCACAGTTTTGTCCTTAAAAGGTGCCTTAAATTGTTGAAGGAGAATGAAGTATTTACATTGTCTTTGGCCTCGACTAAGCAATGTGGGACTATTGGACGTATCGGAACATAAGCCCCTCACTTGAGGTCTAAGGGGAATAAGGATTCATCCCCAATGGAGGGCTTAAGAGAATCAATGATTCGTCTTTAGAACCTTATTTTTGGCTCCACAAGTAACAAGATCTAAGTGGATATTGAGGAATCCCGAAAAGAGACTAAGAGTGAGTATGAGAGAGTGTGTATTTTCTGGTAAAATCCTATATGTACTTATATAATTTTTAAACCTTATAAATAATGTGATAAAACTGGTAATACTAATATAAAAAAAATCACTAAAATAATAACTTATTAAACATATGATAATTAGTGGAATAATCATGATAATTGTCACCTACCTAATATACCAAATATTCACCAAATTACTGAGATTTTGTCACATATATTGTTAATATATGAATATTACACCAATAACCACTTTAGATACTAAAGTTGAATGAGTTTTGTTGAACTAGATCACTAAATATATTAGTTAGACTTAAGTTTTTATAATTTTTTATTAACCTAATAAAAAAACAAAAAATTTAATAATAAGTAGACACAATAAGGGTTTTAGAAAAAAAAAATTGTAATAATAAAGAATATACAAGGTGATCGCTGAAAATCAATTTAAAATTGATATATGCCACTCCTGATGATTTATTGGTATTTTAAGTAATATGAGTCTAAGTTTAGACATAAAAAAGTTGAACACTTTAAAAAAAAGAAAAAGAATAAAGAAATTTTAAGATTTTGAATTTAAAATTCTGTCATAGAGAATAAAGTTTGCCTTGCTAACATAATTTTAGTTCCAAATCAAGATTTTCAAAGTCATCCTAACCTGTCACAATGGTAACCTTATATATTAATTATCTTCATTGATATTTATTTAGATAGAAAATCACAACAAACTCACAGTCACGTTGCAGATACAATGCACACATTAGATACAATGCATATGTAGAAGAATAGGGATTGAATAATGGTTTATTTACAACAACTAAACTTGACTTATTTATCTAAATTTTGCACTACTTTTAAACCTAATTAAAATGTTGTGTAAAAAACTGGTTTAGAGAATGATATTTTCAGTAAAGTCAAAAAAAATATTAATTCTTATTAATTATCATTCTCACAAATAAAATAAAGAAAATTATGAGACATCAATATGAAAAAAATATGTAAAACACATTTCTTGTTTATTTTTTTAATATACTATCTTCTATTGATTAAAATTTATTTATAATGATAAAATTTATTACATTTCACGTTATATTTAATGAATTTTTGTCCTAATTTTGTGATTTGTATTAAAATGAATGTAATAAAAAATGTTATGTCAAATAATGTGTTGTTAGTGTTAGTTGGTGACTAGTATAGCTTTTTTTTTCATCACTTAGTCATTATTACTACTCAAAAACACTTTAAATACTTTCCTAATCATTCCTAATACTAATAAATAAAATTTATGCAAGGTCTATATTTAGACCACTCGACTAAATTTATGTGATTTGACAATTTCCTAATTTTACCAAATCTATTTGTAGATAAAATATATAATCTATAAGCTCCTAAATTTTACTAATACAAGAAAACCTTTCAAATTTTACTTTCACAAACATGTAAATGCAAAATTCAATTATGTCCAATATCTCTATCATTTTTTCTTTGAACAAAAACAAAATTAAGTTACTAATTTATTTGAAAAAAATATTTTCAATCATTCATTACAATATGTTAGAAACATTTTCAGTATTAAATATCTTATATTGCTAAATTAAAACTAAATAAATGCTAGCAAGTAACCTTATTAGTTAAGAACAAATAATATAAAGTTTGTTGAACATTATTTATTATAGTGAAAATACAAAAAGAATTTAACATTTATTTTTTTATACAAACATTTTAATATTGTGTTTATGAGGACCTAGAAAATTATGTTTTAGAATTGAAAGTGGTTTTAAAATAGTGAGACTCAATTGTTTTAATTTTTAAAAAGGATTTATATAAATAAAAAGTTTTATAAATGAGTTTCATTATCTTAAAATACATAATCTCTATAAACCACATTTCTAGAGTTTTTAAACTTCTCTCTAGGAGTTCTTACTCTCCATTCGTCGATTGAAGATTCAAGATTGTAGAAGTGATCCTTGTTATGAGTTCTTTAGTTTGAACCAATCAATTTATTTGATGGTGTAAGTCAAGTTTTCTGTCTTTCTCTACTATCCAATCTGTTTTCTCTTGCTTGTGGACATTTCATGCTTGTTTGTGCTCTTCAAATCATCAGTATGAGTTTCTGCTACCAGTGATCATAACCGTATGTCCTAGTTGATCTTGTGGTGTTTCCATGTGTAGAGAGAGTATCTTGTAAGATGAAAGGTGTTTTGAGAATCTAGAGTTGCTTGATGTGCTTTCACAAGTGAGGGAAGTTAAATTCAATGATTTTAAATGTGGCTAGTTATTTACATTTTTGGACTGCGAATGAATTTTGGTGTGATGTTGAAATGATTAATATGTTGCTTGAAATGTATTGATGAACTATATAAGTAAAGCCATTAAGTTTTATATTTCAAATGTATTTTTGTTTGCTTGAAATGTGTTATTTATTTTTAATGTATGATTGAATGAAGAAGTTGTGCTTGAGCAATTGTTCAGATTGATACATCTCATGGTCGACTTTCACAATTATTTGGGTTAAGAAAATAGAAAGTTCCAATTTGAGTGATTATGCAAGTTAAACTTTATAAATTCAGAAAATTGTTGTCATGATGAGCGGTAATATAAAGGCGTTGAGTGCCAAATTTAAAACTTTGAAAATAGTGGCATTTTCATGATAGGGCATTGAGCGAAGATTTTCACCACTGAGTTCCACTTTTGTTGAGAGCTTCTGTGTTGTGCCAATTTTTTCGAAAGCTTCAGCATTGAGTGTCACCCTTTTACTGCTTAACACCTATCTGCTTTATGTTCTACTTTGTTGTTTTTCACATTCTTTGGTTTTGTGTTTTTGTTATTATTGTTGTTTATGGAATGTTTGATGGATTTATGGATGAATAGACATATGTATAATGATGTATGAAACTGTGATAATGGTGGACTTGTTAATAGATATGAGCATGTATGAAAATATATGTTGGTTGTAATTGATCATGAACACAATACCAATTAGTATGGATGAATACAAATATGACTGATTGTTTGGTATTAGAAACTTGATGTGGAATCATGTTATGTAGGAATTATGTGTTTAGTGTAAATCCAAAACTCTTGTAAAGGAGATTTTATGGTGGCATACATGTATGCATTGATGTAATGATTCAAGGAAGATATCCTAACACTCTAACAATCATTCACACTCATATAGATTAGAAATAATTATGTGGTGAGAGTACTAGGAGATTCTAGTTTGAAGGCATGATAATGGCCTTAGACATGAAGATGATTAACATTGTGAGTGGTAGGGTGAAACTCATTGGTAATGACTATGCAGAACATTAGAGGTCACCACAAACGCATGTTTATAGTGATTTGGACATTAAATACATATATCCGGATAATTAAATCTAGAAATTTTATAATTGTATGTTTGATTATTATATGGATGTTTGAAACATGTTATTTTGTGATGAAATCAGTTTAACTGTTACATGCTTATTTCTTTTATAATTTAGCACCATCTCTTGTGCTTATGTCTTGTGTTTGTTGTTTTTCTTTTCTGATGATCACCTTTACCAATATGAGCATATGAAGAATCAAGTAATGATGTACCTCATGTGAAAATGTTGGTGCAATTGTATAGATATAAAATTATGAGAGCTAGGTTTAGTTTTCGAAAACTTTGTAGTTTTGTGGTCAATTTTTAATTTCTTAAAATACTTGATGTACATATAATTATTTTGGATAAATATAATAATATAGTTAATTATTTATGGATTTAAAGTTTTATTTAATAATATTGTACTATTTAGATATTACAATGTTTTTGAAAATTATATATATATATATATATATATACTTGAATGAATCTATTATTCACTCTTAATTTTTATGGTACTCTCTCTATCATAAACACAAAATGTTTCAATTTTAAATTTATTCAAATAACATCATTAAAGTTAATGATTACATTTAAATTTATAATTTAATATTTTTATTATAATTTAATTTAATATAATTTCAAATGTGATATATAATAAACTTTAATAATAATGATGATTAAAATAAAATAATTAAAATTTAATTAAATAATTAACTATTAAATTCTTTCACACATAAAATTAACAAATTATAGAGACTAGGATTGATCACACCTAGCTTTACCATTACTCACCCTAGCTTGCACTGTACATGGTTAGGTTACTACCATTTACATCTACTTTTTTTTTATATATATATAGGCAATCATGTATGAATAACACACTTTTCTTCTGATTATTTAGCAAGGTGTTTATATATATTATTATGATTCAAAGTCAAAGTCATTAATTGTAAATCTGTAGTACAATATTTGTGATTGCATGTAATGAAATTTTTTTAAAAGGTTGAGTTCCAAAATTAGAAGTGACCCTAATATCCTCTTGCTATATAAATATATAAGTAAAAAACATAAATAAGATAAAAATTAATAGGCATAAAAAAATTTGAAAGGTATGCATGAATATCCAAGAGAAAACTGAAAATCAATAGGTTTTACTGGTCAACATCTTCCTTCTTAGATTCCACTTGTCACCATCCATCTACACTGTAACTTCTTTCACCATTGATATATCCCCACCCTTTGCTCCTCTCTAAAGAAATAATCATTCTACACTATTAATATCTATATAAATATATCTATATATATATATATATATATATATATATATATATATATATATATATATATATATATATATAGCAGAATATGTAAATAATATATTAATATATTAAGCTAAATTATTAATTTGTCATATAAAGAATATTATGTCCGAAAAACCAATGATGTGACATTTTGGTTTATGTTTGTCCTCCATTTGTTTTGTTCATGTCTTAGAAGTTAAATAAGAAATTGTGTGATCTTAAAAGCCTAACTACAAACTTCAAACATTGGTTGTTAAAACATTAAGTACTAAAAAATATATACAACTTTTATTAATTTTAATGAAAAATAAATTAAAAAATATTGTATAACTAGAAATAATTTCTACTGTATAATTCTTTCAACTCAATTAATTGGTTGTTAACTAGTTTTACATTCAAATAAATACAGTCTTGATATCCATTAGTTTAGGATTAAAAAGTAAAATATAAATAAATAAAGAAATATCGATAACTGAAATATTATTTCACATTACTAACTCAATACATTTTATTGTAACTTCCAATAAAAGTATATTTATTGTTTTCGTAAAGATGATAAAGAGTATTAAAATGGTATAATTTTTTTAACATTATTAAAATGGGACAAATTTAAACAAAAATTATGAAAATAAGTAAGTCGTATTAATTTAGTATAATTTTATTATAATCATTTCAATATAATTGTAATATTAATTGAGTCAAAAATTATGCTAAGTTAATATGATTTCTTTATGATAAAAATCATGTGAAATTAACATAATTTATTCATTTTTGTAATTCTTCTTAAATATGTTCCATTTTGATAATTAAAAAAAATTACATTGTTTTTGTATTTTTGCCAAATATCAATATTGATTGTTTTGGAAGAATGTGAAAAGAATATCACTTAAATCTAAGTCTTCACATATGTCATAGCACGTGGCTTTTGGGGTGTCGTTTACAGTTTGGAATAGAATAAATTTAGATGATTGTTTTAAGTATTTACATAATATTAGTTTAAAATAAAAAAAGAGAAAACGCGTGTTCATCTAAGTGATAAAATATCTAGACTAAAATTTAATCTTTTCTAAAAAGGTGAGTTCAATTTTCATTTCACTTTACTAAAATTAACTTGCTAAAAATCCTTTTATAGATCAATCTTTAGACTCGTCTGTAAAAAACAAACATGAAAAATATAATGTTTTAGTTTTGAATGGTAAATACTTTTAAAAATAAAATAATACGTATTTTATATTTATATTTTCTTGAAACAAAATTTTACAAACATCAAGAATTTTACCATTCCTTAATCAAAGTTTAAGAAAATCAGATGTTTACTCTTGGCTTAAAGGCTATTAAATGGTAATATAAGTTCAACCTTCAATATTATTTAGGAAATATAGAATTTGGATTCTTTACTAAATTTTTTTGTTATTTATTTTGACATTTTAAAATATGTTAAAAACAATTTTAATATTATTATTAACACCGGTATATTTGAAAGGTTGAGCAGATAATAGTACCAAAAACACATAATAAAGAATCTGGTCACGGAGATATGGAAGTAAATAAGTAGGCAGATTAAATTTTTGCATTGATTTAAGCAGTTCAATTTTTTTTTAAAACATTGAAATTGTTGATTTAATATATGAAAATTAATTAAAATTATGATGAATTTTCTCGGAAAAAGGTTATTGAATCCGTCTCCATGTTCTCTCTTTTGCTGTTTCTTACCTTTTGTTTGTTTCCCTACAGCCTAAAAAGGATCCATCAGGCTGGTTAAATGCATGCGGCCTGTTTGACAATGGGTTTGAATGAGGTATTGTAAGAAAAAATTTCCTCTCTTGTAGGAAGCATTAATTGAGTTGGTAGAAAATTTGAAGAAGAACTTGATGATAAAAATGAGAGTGCATGATAGGGCATGCAGTTGTTTTAGAGGAAGCACTAATTGCTTAACATAGAGGAAAAGGAAGCAACAAAATGTAACATGTCATGATCAAAGCCTTGAAAAAGCGTGGGTGGAAGAGATGGCCATTGATAGTTACATGTGTATCATTCATGAACTTGATAATCATAGCTCATCACTAGCAACGTGGGGTTATTACAGTTACCATATAGGTTAAAGGGTACGTGCAGTAGAAGAGGAAAGTTGAGGTATCATTATCATTATCGTCTGGAATGATTGATGGATAACCGCACCCTTAAAGTATGTGTAGTGTAGTGCAGTTTATGTGTATGAAATAATGCATGTTGAGAAGTGTGGTTTTGCTACATGAATCTGTTTAGTTTTTGACTGTTGAAAATACCCGATTGACTGAAAAAGAGAAGGTTGAGATCCAAAGAGATATATATAACTGCAAGAGAGCATAGTGACATGGTTTCTTAACATTTGCGTTTGTGGGGCTACCAACTACCAAAATATCTTTAATTTCATCTCTGACCTCACCCTGCCACGCTTGGCAGAAGCATCCGCAAGCTTTTTCAATAGGCCAAGGTACCTTTTCCCTTCTCACTCTCTGTCCATCAATTCTTTGCTGCAAACCTTTTGAGCCATGTGATATACCCTCACCTCAAAGTTCAATAAATCAATACTTGAATGTTCTAGTAGTTTGTGCTTTTACCCTCCTAGTACAACAGGTTCAAGTTGAAAAAAAAAAAAAAAACTGCTGCATGTTAATTCTTCTCCAAGATTTGAGTTCCCATGTAGATGTCATCAGTTAACTTATCACAAATCTACTGATTTACCCTGTCCTTTTACTCTCTGTAGAAGAAGAGAACATAGATAAGATTACCGTAGGTCACATGAAGAAGCATGAGTAATTAAGCTTTTTGTTTGTATATTTTCTTTCATATGGTTTTGTGAGTGGGTAAAAGGAATCTGAAAGATTGCAATTGCAGGTGTGACCTTTTGGGACCAGCACAGTGGCAGAATTGTCACAATTCAAAGCCTGTGGGTAGCCGCAGCAGATGAAGGACTACGGGCAACTATAGTTAAGGGCAACAGCAAGCAAAGCAAAGTGTGTCTGCCTAAGGAAAACCTATGAGAAAACAAACCCTTACAAGAAAAAAATAATAGAGCCGCATATAGAAGAGAAAAGGGAGAGATATTGAAAAAAAAAAAAAAAACTGGATTTCAGTGGGAATCAGTATCATCCACCAAGTCCTATACAAAGTCCACATGACTCACAACAACAAAACTTGATCAGCACACACACAGCTCATTATCAGGTATCTCAAAACCAACCTTCATATGTTGTAGGTATAGGAAGAAGTTCCCACGGAATAGAACCATCTACTTTGGACCAAGCCATAAAACACAGGAAGCATAATAGAGAAGGAACATTCACAAGGGTCATGAGGAGCAGTGTAGGAGATATTGTTCAAGTGGAAGGAGGACACATTGTTAGGTCCACGGGTAGAAAAGATCGCCACAGCAAGGTCTATACTTCCAAAGGGCCTCGTGATCGCCGGGTTAGACTCTCAGCACACACAGCCATTGAGTTCTATGACGTTCAAGACAGACTTGGCTATGACAGACCAAGCAAGGCTGTGGACTGGCTCATCAAGAAGGCAAAGTCTTCCATTGACAAGCTTGCTGAGCTTCCTCCATGGCATCCACCTATTCATGAGGAAAAGCAGAATGATGCTGCAGGATCAAGTGGAATCATGGCCGTTGAACAACAACAAGAAGAACCTCATCAACAACAGTCAGAGTCTTGTGGCTACAACTTTCAGCTCCATAGGCAACTGGGGGCCTTTATTTCTACCCATGTTGACACTGACCCCATCAATTTTCAAACCAACAACAACTCAGAAGATCTTGGCCTATCTCTCCACTGTTTCCAAGACCACCCTGGCCTTATTAACTGGCCATCGCAACAAGGTGCAAATCAAGCACCTCCTTCAAATGAGCACCAAATTCAAACCCTTTTTGCTGGCTCAACCCCAGTTTCGTTTGAGAACCATTATCAAAGAACTGTGACTTGGAACAATGAAGCAACAACCGGGGATCATGTGAGCAGAATGGGATTCTTTCTCAACTCACAGCCATTTATAGGCCAAGGTTCTGCTTCAGCTTATGCTCAAAGTGAGACCCTTCAGTCCAGTTTTTCATTTCCAATGACTTCCTCTGAGCATCAGAGGCCCCAACCAGTTCACCAACCTTCCATCTTTGGCAGCAGGTTTGCTGTCTCTGATGGATTAACCGGTTTCTGCATTCCAGATAGAATTCAAGATGTGGAAGAGAACCATGGAGATGCTTCCAATAGGCCATCTTCTTCTCCTAGTTCTATCCACTGACCGACCCCACAACAAGAACTGAACAATGCTGTAGTCTTCATATCAGGTATTCTACTCATAATATAGTAGTGTTATATCATCTTACAATCTACTACTTTATAAAGAAAAGACTAAATGAAAACACATTTAATACTTACTATGCAAATGAAGTAGAAGGATTATTAGGAATATGTTGAAAGAATATTTAGAATTGTTCCTGATAATAATAGCACAGTTGTCATAATATGCCTTTTATGGAACAAATATTATAAACTAGGCGAAGCAATATCCCATGCAAAGCTTCAATCCAAGCAACAAAGCTATTTATCCCCCTCTTCAATTAACCACTCCTTGTTAAATTTCTATAATGCATTTTGTTTATTGAGTGCGAACATTTTTTTAGTTTTCTCTCATGCATCTCATTACATGCAGGAGTGTTCTCTACCAGATTTTGGAACCGAGTGAAGATTATTTAGGCACATTGTTATGATCTACAAAGATTTCCTTTCAATTTGACTTTCCTTTTTGGTTTTAAATTTAATGTGAGTTCCCTTCATTTTACCCTGCAATCTATATGTATAATCTACATTGATGAAATTGTCATTGAGTTGAGTTTGGTGGTTATAGTCCTTACTGTATTTTGAATGTTGAGAAAAACATATTTCATCTGATATCTGATGAAAATCAGAAGTTCCATGTCCATTCTTGGCAAAACCACATCTAAAGAAACAGGATCTGATTTGGACTTATTCTTCCCTCTAATAGGAAGAGATGGCTTCCCTTTTCCTTGCCCCTCAAGTACGACCCTTAAAGGAACATTTTGGAAGTCAAACATTTCCTTAAACCATATGGTCAGTAACAGTGTATTTGTTTGTCAGCTTCAACTTCACTCAATAGTACTGTCATTGAAAACTAGAAATTCCATATTGTATGCACATTATTTGTTTTTGTTTCTGACTTAAAGGGCTGACACCCCTTTGCATTTAATGAGATTTGTGGAATAGTTCCAGCATTTTCATGAAACTCATCTATTTTCTTTTGCTCTTTATGTGGTATATTCATGCACGTGGTTGTTGAAACAGCAGAAATAATGGTCAATATCCCTCATGATGAGTATCCCCTAAACATAACTGTAGGCTTACAATCAAACTATGTGACATCAAGTTTAGAAGAAAAGTTAAAGAACAATAAATTTAGAAGAAAACTGTGTTGCAGGCTATTAGTAACTAACTACCTATACATTGTTTAATGTGTTAGTGTTAATGCCACTTTTTACAAAAGAAAGTCAAAGTTGCCATGTTGAGCATCCTAGAATATGAATGCTCATCCTACCTTTCTAAGACTTTTACTGTGCATACTTGAATTAAATCAAACTTTAATGGATTGTAAATTTAATATGCTAGATCTATGAAACAACTTAATCTTGTTCATAAATATTTTGCAGCATGTTTGGATTGCTGTTAAGATCCTTCAAAAAGCATTTTCAGATCAAAAAATACAAAGAGTATCCTTCTGTAGAAGTATGTTTGACACTAAAGTACTTTTCAAACGAATATCCAAACATAGTAGGCTAAGGTTAGAAAATGGAAAATCTGATTCTGCAAGTCTGGTGACCTTTAATGATTCACAGACTTGCCAACGTGATTAGCAATAAAACTTCCTTTTCTCCTTAAATCACTTCCTAATAAAAGTTATAATTGTAGCTTATTCACAAAAGTGAGAATGGATGATGATGATCGCATATAGTCCAAAATTAGTTTCTACATATAGAGAAACAAAAGGTGCACTGATATTTTTAGCAAGAGAGATTGGTGTAATCACTGTATCCAAATTAGTGGCAAAACACAACACATCACGCCTCTATACTTTTTAAGAAAAGGAAACAAAAAAGTAATGGCACTTCCATAAAAAAACAGTTGATAAATATTTTTTATTATGTTAAAATATAATTTAGGCTAAAATATAAAAATAAAATGTATACATTAAGAAATAGAATTTGTATTATATATTTTTAAAAATTATTGGTTTTTTAATTTTAAAATATATTAAGAATAAAATAAAAATATGAAATGTGTCGGGAAAATCTTCATTGTATATAGTACTGTTTTAATATATAATTAAATATAAAATATAAATATGAAATGTATGCATTAAAATGAGAAATCTCGTTATATATTGTGGATGATATTGAAATTATAATTTCTAACAAGTGATTGGACACATATTACTTAGTTTATTAACATTGGTTTGATTCAATGTGATAAAATGGATATTTTGTGCTGAAATAAATCAGCTGTTTTTTCAGAATTATCCATAAAGTTTGAGTATAGTAAAATTAAAATGGTAAATTAGGTTTAGGTTGGTAAACTCAATTCATTTAAAAATAATTAAGTATTTTAATTAGTTTGCTCATCGTAATCCATTTCGTCTTGGTCCTTAATCAACCGATTGGGCAAATCCTTTTAAAAGAAAAAAAAAATAAAAAGCAAAATTCAAAATTTATGTTCAAGTTTTGTCATTTACTTTTTTCAGAAGAAATTATTTATCTTGAAAAATTAAAATATGTCTTGGTTGTTATTGTCGATTTACTTTATAGATTTAATTTAATGCTAAATAAATTAATATTTAAATAAAATGTAAAGTAAATGATAGATATATCTTACATTTTACCTAAAAAATTTTGTTTAAATTAAATTTATTAAATAAATAGTTTCAATTATTTTCTATATTTTTTGGCAGGTAAGTGTGTAGAGATATATTAATCCTATTTTTTATAGATATCAAAGATTTTTAACTCACTTTGGAATTATGTACCAGTCCAATTCATTTTTTATGGGTTGGACAAAAGAGGAGAGGCATTCTTCCTACACCCCGCGTATTTCTTTATGCACCCCAAGTTTCTATTGTCATGCCATTTTTACCCTAAATATACAATATATTAAATTAATTAGGTAAGTAGTAATTATTATTGTTAATCACCGCTACCTACCTCTTGTAAATATGTATTGCACTCTTATATCGTTATTTACTTTTTTAGCGTATTCTCAAGTCATTTTTCTTCATTAACCACAAACTGAATTCATTTCTTCACAAACGAAGAAAGTTTGTATTCTTCGTAACAACGCTTGGTTTTCATGTTGGTTGAAGTCAGTTGAAGTCAAATATATTCGTGGTAGTAGAAGAGAGTTGAATCTACAAATGTTTGAAATATAGGTATGTATTTCATGTACACGATTCTATATGGAGTTTTCTGGCAAGAATCAACCGAATTTCATAATTTTTTTATTCTTTGTCCGTGTACCAGATTTCAAAACCAATTTTTAGAATTGGTAACTAAATTTCAAAATCTTTATGAATAGTACACTCTAACAAAATCGAATTTCAAAATTTAATGACTATTTTTAGAAATTAGTAAATACAATCAATACACATAAATCAGATTTTAAAATTTTTTTTTAGTGATGATCACTAAATTTTGAAATCTAACATTAAAATTTGTTATTCACCTAATTTTGAATTTTAGTTTACCAAAATTATTACTAAATTTTGAAATTTGGTAAACATTTTAGCAGCGCATTTGGAAATATGGTGAAACTTGTGTACTAGATTTTGGTTACCAAAATTCGAAATCAAGTAAGCACCATATTAGTAATCAGACTTCAAAATCCGATAAGCACAACTTTGGTAACTAGATTTTGAAATCCTGTTTTAGTATTGTGTTTGTTGAATTTCAAAATCCAATTCTGATATTGTGATTGTCAGACTGGTGCATCATAATTTTTGCGTGTTAACAACGACCAAGAAGGGAGGTGAATGTGTTTCTTTTCAAAATCATGTGCCTTTAAAAAATTTCTCTCTAATTAAAGTTACTTAGTAGATAATTAAACAAAATAAACAGAATAAGGGAAGAGAGAAATTTGCACAAATAATTTTATATTGGTTTGGATCAAAAGAATCATACGTCTAGTTCCTAATACCTCAAAGAGATCAACATTTTCATTATCACAAAACCAATAAACCTTACAATCCCATAGATACAAAGTTTAAGGTTTAGAAAACACCTTTCTTGAGACCGCAAAAAATAATACTCAGTTCCCTTGAACACCACAAGGGATGGACACTTCCTCTGAGTACTCATGAAGGATGACAGACTTCACTTAGCAATAGCAACAACACTTGATCACACTTGTAGTGAAAGTTCTCGCTCTAGCCCACATCAAGTTTCCAAGCTTTTTTAGAGAGTTTCACAAAAACCCTACCTTCTTACTTCAATGAGTTATTGTGTATCTTGAATAGAGTCTAGAACTTCTATATAAAGACTTCACTCAGTGGCACCTCCAAAATCCGTTGTCAGACTTTTCTGCTGCAATAATCAATTATCCCACTTTGGTAATCGACTAACCATTAAATGAAATGTCCAACGGTCAAAAACATGTTAGAAAACTGCAATAGCTAGTTGTTATAATCGATTAGAGTTAAATATATTTTTCTTCCCTCAAGTATCAAGCGTTTTTGGGTTTCGTCCCTCTTTTAAACTTTACTTCACTTTGATCCTTTACCTTAATAAACTCTAATTTTTAGTCCTCAAAAAGCAACGACGTTAACTTTAATCTGATGTCGCTAACTGTGTGCCACATCACTTTTCTTTTTTTCTGAAACGTGTCAATCTGCATCTTTAGACATCTTTAGGCCGTGACACTTCTCTCTCTCTCTCCCTTATTCATTTCCATCATCCTCTTCAACCTAGTTAGCTCATCTCACGATTGGTTTTGTGCGTGGAGGTTGAATCACGAATAAAGAGACACGAATTAGAGTTTCTCTGCGGCGGCAGTTTAGATTTGCTATGCAAGTGCGAATGAGAATCTGAAGATTGAAGCTTGCGCGAGAAGTGAGGGTGACACGTGGAGTGAGAAGGTGAAGCGAAGAGAGGATGAGGATGGCTTACATTTTTTTATTCATTTAAATAATTTAGCAAAGAGTTTCAGTGGAAGTACTTTGTCCAAGGATAAATTTAGATGAACGGAAAAGGAGAGGGAAAAATTTTATGTCAATCTCTCACCACTATTAGACAATTTTTGTAGTTTGGGGAGGGGAATGAGAATTTTCAATGTAATGCTCAAGACCGACCCTCTTTTTTTTAAGTTTTTAAGAACATTTTGAAGTTATCTAATTTTGAAGTTCTAGCCTAAAATCTGTACAAACCCATGACAGAAAAATATCACAGAAACAGAACCAAAACCAAAACTAGTGTTTCTACAATTTAGCAACCTAGAAATGATTTATTCTCAAAAACAAAGAAAAAAAATGATGCATTCCTAAAAGGCTTCCTCACACGCTGAAATACAGCAATTTACAAAATGCATATTTTTATATTATATTCTCCATTATATATTACATCTCCTCTGAAATTCTTTTCCATTCTCTGTTCCAAAACCTTTTCAGCTTTCATTGACAATGTTACCTACTTTGACAACTAAATAAAGACATTTTTTAATCGTACCATTTTCAAATAATTGTGATAGACAACAGTTAAATTTTATTTTCTAACAAACTACATTGAGATAGATCATAAATCATCTTAGGTATTTGTTGATTTGGCTTCTTGATTTTGAAATAAGTTTTGTAACATTGAAAGTTGCAACTAGAATAACTATTCTAATTTTCAAGTAGTCAGGGTCAACTTCAAATAAATACGTGTACAATTTGTCCTGTAACTAACTCCCCAAGGTTAGGGGGAGGGATTATAATGATAGATCAGGTTCTTCCCGCAAGTTCCTATTTTCACCCTCTCAAATGTTAAACAAGTATTTTTGAGTAATATGGAAGAGAGGGACATCAAGTCATCAACTACCAAAGCAACCACTAACCACTAGGGACTTGTCTACTTTGAAAACATGACAACTAAACTTATTAGTATGAGTTAGTATCTCTTTTTTTTTTCAGCAGTTACATTGAAGTCACAACAGAAACATTAACTCAAAAAAATATTAGAGAGTATCTGTGTTGAAAGAAAAAACAAGATAAAAGTTAATCCAAAAAAAATAGTAACTTATTTTACCTTGGCAGATGAGACAATAGAGTTAACAATTGCAAAGTTTGGAAGTTTTCTCTCCTTTGGCCTTAATGCAAAAGTACTTTGCAGTCAACTGCATAGAAAGATAATGAATGCCTTTTGGGGCAGTCCTTGCAGCAAGATGTACAAGATATGTTGCTTGATGTCGTTAAGAACGGACTTGCTCTTAAACTTGACGCTTCATTGTATTGAGCTTGGCAGCCATATTAAGGAACATTTTGATAAAGCAGACAAGAATTATCTACTGTTTTCTAATAAAAAAGGTCTCAAACAAACAGTGATGAAAACAAATGAATATTGTGGTTTTACACCAATTATTGTCATATACTTTTCTTTCTTCACTGTGATGCCAAATTTGTTGGCGAGATTTAATTCATCTATTTAAAACGTTAATTATTTAGTTTGATACGAATTAATGTCACCAAATTTGGTCTCGGTATCAAACCCAAACACAACTTTGGAACTATAATAAAGGTATTGTATGTCCCCACTATTTCATTCTTCTTTCCCAATTTCCATTTTTGTCTTTTTTTAAACTTCGCAGATTCAAGAGCGGCTTTAGAGAGGGTATAATCGGTTGATTATTTGAGTGTTTAAATTTGGGCATTGGTTTAGAGTTTTGACTAACATGGTGATTTTGAATCAAGTATGGAGGTTTCACCTAGGAACAAAAGAACGGTTACCACTGCCTAAGCAACATGGGAGAGGAGGAGTACGATAAGGGGTAAGGGAGGAGGGTGATTGTGGTGCTTGTGATGGCATCGTTGACAACATTGTTGAAGTCTATTAGGTTCCTTTATTCAAGGAACCAAAACAATAGCTTGTCTTCTCACTCACACACTCAACAACAGAAAAGAAACTGTATGTATATGTATTTTTATGGGTTAAATATGTTTTTAGTCCCTATACTATCAAGCGATTTTGGGTTTAGTCCCTCTTTCAAAGTAAGGTACATTTTAGTCCTCCTCCTTAAGGAAACTTTGATTTTAGTCCTCCAAAATTAACACCGTTAAAAACCAGCTGACGTGGCTAACGGTAGACTGACATGATTTTCTTTTCTTGCGCTGAGTCAGTGTTTCTCACATTTTCTCCCTCTCTCTCCCTCGTCTCTTCCTTCCATCTTCTACCCAACCTCCCTACCGGTATCACCTCCCACCGAGCTCCAAATTCACCTCCCTACAACAAATTTGGATGAAGATTTGAACATATATATTGAGTGGGCAGTTATGCAATGCATTTCTGCAAATAAATGGGCATATGCATTAGTTATTGCAAATAAATGAGCTTAGTGAACACTAGGCCCCTGAAATTCTGGAAGGAAACCTTTGCTCTTCTTTGTAGTGTAAGTCTTATTGGTCCTTGCTGCTAGTCAATTTTTTTGGTTGGAATTTGAAGTGTTGAAATCGTTTTAGTGTGAGGAGTTCTAGCAACCACTCTTTTCTATTGATTGGAAATCGCAAAATTTAGTAAGCCCTACTTCTGGATTAACAGAGAGAAATGAAACTCATAACATGATAATTGGTGGGAGCTACCAAATTTTGTGATTTTCAATGAATAGCAAATAATGCAAACATTATTCTCTTCTAGGATTCTTGTTATTTTAACATGATAAAAGAAGTCAGAGTCCCCTAATGAAGTTTTATCAGCTTTTCAGAGTCACTTGCTCTTCTTTCTTAATGTACCCTGGTTTTCTTTGATACTTTATTATTTTTTGTTAAGATTTTGCCATCTCTAGAATTACTGAATCTTGAAAGCCTGCTTCAGTTCCCTTTCTCAATTTGTCTTTTAACTACATGTCTTTGTATTGTTGTTACTAGCAGTATATGTTTTACTGGATCAAGTTGAGTCCAAAATTTCTCTTATAGTACAAATTAGAAAAACGCCATATTAGCCATTAATTTTCATGATTGAGGTTATTTTGTATTGCACTCATTATTCATGTTATCAAATATTAACAGTTTGCTCAGAGAGATGAATGGACCATGTTATCAAATATTAACAAGTATCATTACTTTTTGTTTTCACCGTTGCAAAATTGCCACTTAGCATTATTAAAACTTGTAAATTGACATGATTATATATTGTTAGGATTTAATGGAAAAGACTATTGTCCTTGCCTTGGCAACTGGGCAGAAGCGGTTTAGTGCTTCTCTATGCAAGCTTGTTGAGAAATATGCTGAAATTTTAGCTAGTCAAGGGTTATTGACTACAGTAATAGAAAAAGTATTTCTTGTAAAGGATTCTTGATTGAAGAGACCTATGTACAAAATTCAGCTTCTTGTTTTTCTATTTTTGTCCAATGTTGAAGCTTTCTGTATACATGTCTTTTCTTTACTTTTTTGTTTCCTTTTCAAATGGTTAATTGCTTGCAGAGGAAGAGTTCAAAACCGCTGCCTTTTTGAAAATACTCTCTTTCTATGATTTGAAATTATTCCATGTGTTTCATCATCTAGGAGTCAGTACCCATTCAAGTACAGCATGGTGTTTCTGGAATTCAATATCCTGATAGCTATCAACAGCCGTTTGATCCTAGATACGGAAGAGGTTATGGTGCTCCTACTCCACCCCAGCAACCTCAACAACCTAATTTGTTTGTTCTATCGCAGACCACCCAAGTTGCACAAACTCCCCAAGTTGCACAGCGTCAATGACCTTTTTGCAGAGGGTGGGGAGGTTGGGTAGAAGATGGAAGGAAGAGACGAGGGAGAGAGAGGGAAAAAAGGTGAGAAAAACTGACTCAGTGCAAGAAAAGAAAATCATCTCAGTCTACCGTTAGTCACGTCAGCTGGTTTTTAACGGTGTTAATTTTGGAGGACTAAAATCAAAGTTTTCTTAAGGAGAAGGACTAAAATGTACCTTACTTTGAAAGAGGGACTAAACCCAAAATAGCTTGATAGTATAGGGACTAAAAACATATTTAACCCTATTTTTATTTCCTCTGTAATGTGTAGAAAGAAAATACAAGTATAGATCTCCCCCAATAAAGCCTCCCTTCCTCCACTGGCCAAGAGGTCCAGTCTAAACCCAAACAAAATATCTCATACCCTCCTCGACATCTCAGCTTTTATTTATACTGTCTCTTTCCCCCTAACAAACTAACAAACTTTCACTTTTTCGCTATTTACTTCCCTCCTCTTTTATTCCTTCTTACATAAACTTGTAATTTCCTAACATTACATGCTTCCTCAACATCAACCTTGTCCTCAAGGTTGAAATCTGGAAACTATAATTTGATATACCGCACTTCTTCCCAAGTAGCACCCTCCAATCCACCTTCCTGCCATTGTATTAACACTTAGGGTAGCTCCTTTCCTTGATACTATACGGTTCATTTTTGGAGGACTTTCATTGGTCGATACACATGTTTATCAGCCTGCAGCTCTACTGGTAGTGCGCCCTCAACATGATGTGCACCAATAGAAATTTTCAACTGTGAAACATGGAATACTGGGTGTATTCTCGCTGTTTCTGGTAGCTGCAGCTTGAAAGTCACTGGTCCTACTTGTTTTTCCACAAAAAATGGGCCATAATAACGTGCTGACAACTTGGGATGTAATTTTGTAGGCATAGAAACTTGCTTATGGGGTCTGATTTTAAGGAAGACCTAATCCCCTTCCTTTATCATGGCTTCCTTTCTTTTCTTATTAGCATAATAAGTCATCTGATCCTGGGCCCTTGCGAGATGATACTGCAACTATTTTAATGCTTCATCGCGGGTTTGCAGATCCTAAGCGACTACTTCAACTATTGTCTCGCCTGGTATGTAGCTTATGATGCTTGATGTTGGTCTCCCATAAACGGACTCAAAAGGTGTGCATTTAGAGGCTCCTTGGTAACTGGTGTTGTACCAGTATTATGCCCATGGCAGGACACTACTCCAAACCTTGGGTTGTTCAGAGCTGAAGCAGCGTAAATATGTCTCTAACACCCGGTTTAAGACCTCGGTTTGCCCATTCGTTTATGGATGGTAAGTGGTGCTCATACGAAGTTGTGTTGCCTACAAGTTGAAGAGTTCTTTCCAAAATAGGCTGATGAAAGTAGGGTCTCTATCACTCACAATAAATAGTAGAATCATGTTAAGTCTAATCACCTCCTTCACGAAAATTTCTGCTATAGATTTAGCCGTGTAGGGGTGTTTGATGGGAATAAAATGGCCATATTTACTCAACCTATCCACTACTACCAATATCGCGTTATATCCTTGGGATTTTGGGAGTTTCACCACAAAATCCATGCTAATTTCCTCCCATATCGCCTTAGGAATAGGGAGTGGCTAAAGAAGTCCTCGGGGAGAAGATGCTAAATACTTATGTTGTTGACAAACTAAACAAGCAACCACATATTCTGTTACGGTCTTCTTCATGCCCACCCAATGGAGCGAATGTGTCATTCTCTTGTAAGTTCTATAAACTCCCGAGTGTCCTCCCGTCAACGTGTTGTGAAATTCTGCTAATAATTTAGGTATCCACTCAGACTGGACAGAGAGGACTAGTTTCCCTTTATAGTGTAATCTCTCATTCTCCATTGTATAAGCCGAATGAGAGTTTGGATCAGCTTTTAATTCCTTCATAATTTTCTTCAAATTAGCATCCATCTCCACCTCCTCCATTAAATCTTGAAAATCTGGCCAAATCGGTCTGGATATCATTTGCAACACTTTTTCTCCCTCCTTCAATTCCTCACCTTTCCTTGAGAGCCCATCCACCACCTTATTGGATGCCCCCGTCCTATATACAATATCAAATTCATATCCCAGCAATTTAGCCAGCCAATTTTGTTGGTTTTAGGTAGTAATACGTTGCTCCAACAAATCTCTCAAACTCTTCTGGTCAGTATAAAGAACGAACCTTTGTCCCAAAAGGTAGGGTCGCCAGTGTTGGATGGCTAACACAAGTCATCAATTCCTTCTCATAGACCGATTTGGTGAGTGACATTTCTGACAGAGCCTTGCTAAAATAAGAAATCGATTTTTTGTTCTAAGACATAACTACTCCTACACCAGTGCCTGAAGCATTACATTCCACTTGGAAGGTTTGGGCAAAATCAGGTAATGCTAATACTGGAGTCGTGGTTACTACTGTTTTGAGTCTCTGCATTGCCTCTGCCCCTGCAATCTTCCCATAATCTTTAATGAATCTCTTGTAGTATCCAGTCAGCCCCAAGAATCCTCTTAGCTCTCTAATACTTTTAGGCTCGGGCCATGCTATCACCATAGAAACCTTCTCCTCATCCATCTCAACTCCTGCCTTTGAAATTTTATGCCCCAAATAACGAATTTTCTCTCTCCCAAATTCACATTTGTTTTTATTAGCAAACAATTTCTATTATACTAATACCTCCAAAACTTGGTGTAAATGCTATATATGTTCATCCCAAGACTTACTATATACTAATATATCATCAACAAAAACTAACACACACCTCCTCAAAAACGGCCTTAGGACAGAATTCATCAAATATTGGAACGTGGTAGGGGTGTTTGTCAACCCAAAAGGCATCACGAGAAATTCATAGTGCCCCTGATGTTTTCTAAAGGTTGTCTTATGAATATCTTCAGTTTTCATCTTGATTTGATGATATCCAGCCTTTAAATCAATCTTAGAAAAATACGCTGCCCCTTGTAACTCATCCAACAATTCTTCTATAACAGGTATTGGATATTTATCCTCCACAGTGACCCTATTAAGTTCTCTGTAATCCACACAAAATCTCTAGCTCGCATCCTTCTTTTTCATTAATATTACTGGACTTGAGTATGGGCTATTGCTAAGGCGAATAATGCTAAGATTCAGCATTTCCTCAACTTGTCTCTCTATCTCTGTTTTCATAAGATGTGGGTAGCGGTATGGCCTGACACTTATGGGTTCGGTGCCTTCCTTCAAAGGTATTCGGTGGTCTACTTTCCTCTCAGGTGGCAGCCCTTGAGGTTCTCAAAATACCC
Organism: Vigna umbellata; assembly: GCF_029865625.1. Lineage (NCBI taxonomy): Eukaryota > Viridiplantae > Streptophyta > Magnoliopsida > Fabales > Fabaceae > Vigna > Vigna umbellata. The sequence goes on from NC_142170.1 coordinate 23,873,514, forward strand.
CCTCAAAGTCTGACATAATCTGTTTTAGCCTTGCCTCTTGCATCGGTGCCCATCTCTCTGCATCCTCATCTACCTCCACCACTTCTATTTTACTTAAGCACCACACGAGAGTCATGGCTTTTATCTCTTTTTCTTTTAAGAGAACTTCGGGTGTCACACCATTCTACATGTCAAAGTGGGATCCCATTTTATCTCTACTAATTATTTCCCTTCCTGCTCCACCTTCATAATGAGTTGTCCCTAGTCCACTTTAATCTCTCCTAGGGAAGCTAACCCAGTCATTCCCAATATTACATCCACACCGCTTAACTCAAAGAGATACAATTTATCTTTGACTTCCAAACCGTCTAATTTCACGAGGACTCATGTACAATACCCACTGGTCACTTTCTTTTGCCCATCCCCTAAGCACACTTTATAAGGACGTTTGTCGGTGCTTTCCAAACACAACTCTTTCACCAATCTGGTGGATATAAAACTATGACTAGCTTCGCTGTCAATTAACACAAGAACACTCCTCCTCTGCATCCAACCTTGCAGCTTCATGGTATTAGATTGTGTGAGTCCTTCGGCCGACAACCCTGATAGTTCCATCGTCGTTTCTTCCATCTCGGCATTATCCTCTGCTTCGTCTTCTCCATCCTCCTTCGCCAATATCATGACATGCATGCTTCTCTTCGCTCAGCGATGGCCAGGACTATAAGGTCCGCCGTAGTCGAAGCAACGTCCCTCTTCATGTCTCTTAATATACTCTGGATACGGCAGAGTTTTGACCCCCCCTTCCTAAAGTGTTTCCTCCTCCGCTACTAGCTCGTCTTCGAATTCAAGTTATTCGCACTAACGTCATTTTTCATCCCTTGCCCTCCGCAGACCCCTCCGACGGGCCTCGATAGGTTTCCGTTCTCGCAACTATTCCGGAACTCGCGGAGTATCGTCCCCACGATGCCCATTTTTCCTCCAGCTCCACCACTCCCTCGTGGTGCCAACCCAGCTTGTTCGACGTCGCGAGCTCGTTCCATTGCCGTCAACAAGTCTAGTGGGTTGTGCGGTCTCACTAAGTTGCGCAATCCCTCCTACAACTCAGCAAAAAAATATCCTAGCAGTTGCTCTTTAGTTACTCTGGTTGCTTGCACCCTGAGTACTTCAAATTCCTAGATATACTCTTCGACGCTCCCTTTCTGTTGCACGATAGCCAACTTCTCAAATATAGTGCCCTGGTTCAGTCCTCCGAACCTCCGCGTCAGCGCCTCAGAAAACAGTTTCCATGTTGGGTGTCTGGTTTTCTTTCGCCAGAAGCGGAACCAGTAGTTAGTGCCTTCCTCCATACATATATCAACCAGCTTCATCTTCTCTTTCTCCGTCACTCCTGGATGTCAAAAAACTTCTCGGCCTTTGCGATCCAACACGTGGGATCAGTTCCTTCAAAAGTTGGGAGCTCAACGCGCTTCATCCAGCTACATTGTACTTCGCCTTGGTCATCCTCTAATTCCTCCTCCAAACTCTTCGATGATCGTTGTTCTCGATCGACATTGATAGAATTCTGACTCTCTTCGAAGCTCCGATCTCGGTTCCCAGAGCGTCGTCCGAAAGCTCGTCGAAACTCTAGAGTCATGGATCGCATTTCTGCCTTCAACTCTTCCACCGTCAATTCCATAGCCACCATTCGTCCCTCCATTCTTTTCCGCTACAGCTCACTCCTCTTCCCTTCAAACAGATCCGACAGGTTGGACCAAAAATGTTAGGTTCCTTTATTCAAGGAACCAAAACAATAGCTTATCTTCTCACTCACACACTCAACAATAGAATATAAACTGTATGTATATGTATTTTTATTTCCTCTGTAATGTGTAGAAAGAAAATACAAGTATAGATCTCCCCCAAGGAAGCCTCCCTTCCTCCACTGGCCAAGAGGTCCAGTCTAAACCCAAACAAAATATCTCATACCCTCCTCGACATCTCAGCTTTTATTATATACTCTCTCTCTCCCCCTAACAAACTCACAAACTTTCACTTTCCCGATATTTACTTCCCTCCTCTTTTATTCCTTCTTACATAAACTTGTAACTTCCTAACAACGTCATTGAAGGCATTGAAGATGATGATGGAGATGAATAAGAGAGTGAAGTCTCACGGCCTGAAGAAGCAAATTGACACGATTCAGGAAAAAAATAACAAAAGTGATGTGGCACACCGTTAGACACATCAAATTAAATTTAACGTTGTTGCTTTTTGAGGACTACAAATTAGAGTTTCTTAAGGTAAAGGATCAAAGTAAAGCAAAGTTTGGAAGAGGGACGAAACCCAAAAACGCTTGATACTTGAGGGACGAAAAACATATTTAACCCTAATTGATTATTATAAGTCTTAATCAATTAATAAACCATTATCATGCTTGCTAATGAATTATTCTAGTAGCCATTATGAGCTTTTGTTTTTGAAAACTTGCTCTATGATACTCGATTCCTCATTTAGCTAATCAATTACCTACGAAGCTCGATTGGAGGACGAATCCACATACGACCTCGGTCGAATGACCAAACTACCTGTGAAACTCGGTCGGAGGGCCAATCTACTTACGAGCTGGGCCGAATGGCCAATCTACCCGCGAAGCTCGATCGGAGGGTCAATCCACATATGAGCTCAATCAAATGGCCAATCCACATACAAGCTCGACCGAATGGTCAATCCACCTACAAACTATAAAAATGGGCCAAGGCTCGGTCAAGAGATCAAACAAAATCATGTATGGCAAATCAAACTCCCGAGATTGAGGGTGCCTTATGTTCCTACCTAGCCCAACAGACATACTAAAGAGCACGGTCCAATAGGCCTATTAAGCCTTTCCATTTTAGAATAACTCAAACATACGTTTATTGGGGACAATATCCACATATCATAACTAATATTGACAATTTGGTATTATAGTTAGTTTTTATTATGAGGTATCCTTTTGTTATTATTATCTACTTTGTTATTATATACTTGAGATAAGAATTATTCCAATGATAAACATAGGTCCACAGTTTATATGGATCTTATAAATCCAACTAGTATTTTTCAAGAAATACTCACTCAAACATTATTATGTTAGTATAATACTAAAACATTATTAATTATGATTATTGTTACTCATCATATGTTTAACATTTTTAATACTAAAAATTAATAATCTTTAATTATAATTTTTCATATTTTAAATATATTACTAATTGTATATTAACACAATTTAAAATAACTATTAATTAAAATATATATTAAATATATTTTTCAATAGTATGACAAATTAATATTTGAAATTATTTAAATGAAAAGAAAAAATTTAGAAAAGTTATTCACAAAATATAAAGTGTTAGGGCTTCTAGGTGGTTGATTTTATGTTTATTTTCAAGAAAAAAAATTCCAACAAACAAACTTCTAAATTTTAGTCTCTATGGTTCCGTCCCTTTCTGTTAAACGTCGTTGACTATATATTTTCACAGTCAAATTTTTGGAAAAAAAAATTGGAAGTTTCTTTGACTCTTCTGTTTCCTTTTCCACTCGACGTCAGAACAAGAATTTCTATTATTTGTTGCTTGAAAATACATATTCCCAATACGAGAAAAAAATGAGTATTTACGTGTTAAAATGAAATTCAAATTCACCATATTTATATTTAATGATGGATTACAGTTTTTATTATTTAATTTTATAATTATCGCAAATACAGGGTTGAAAGAAAAAAAATTAAATTTTAATCAATCTAAAAATTAAAATCAAGATTGGACAAAACATTATATCTATTTAAATGATTATAAATATCTGATGTTATTTATAATTGAAACCACATTCCTTTAGGAATCTAATTCGGTGAGACAAAATTCCAATTTAACTTAAAACACTAAATATTCTCTTTTATTGACATTTCTCGGTATAACATTTCATTTAATAATTCGATTCATCCTTTTAAGATATAATTGGACACAGAATTTATAGAAAATCAATAATAGAAAGTAGCTCTAATAAGTTGCAAATATATAACTAAATTCATTAATTAAATATACTGATCTTGTAAAGAGAATTATCCATTTTTATCCACATTGTTTTCCGAATTTACGTTTTAAATAATTTTTAAAATTAAAATAATTATTTTATCTAATTTACTGTTTTTTTTTAAATTTAATAATTTTTAAATTATAAAATTGCCTATAAAATAAATATAAATTATTTACATTAAAATTATAAAAATGATTTATATTTATTTTATAATTATAATAATAATTTTATTACTTTTTATTTTTATAAAAAGAGAGTATCATATATATTTTTGCTATAATAATAATAATAATATCCAATATGTATGAAAAGTATACGTAAAGATTTTCTTTTATTAGAGATAGTGCCTCAATTTTTATTAAGATTTATCACTAGGCTAAAAAAATATAAACTTATTACTTTTTTTATTACTTAAAAATCATACTTTGTCAACAGAATTTCTAGATGTGAAAACCTTTTATATTATAGATTAAAAACATTAAAGTCAATTATTCAACAAATTTAAATAGAATATTTTAAATTTGAATAAAAAGAAAGAAAAAGAAAATCACTTAACTAACTTGTCCCTATGTATGAACCAACCACATAGGATATTGGAATGTTCTTCACCTTCAAACGCATAACTACGAAACAAAGTTTCATTCTTCACTCAGTTCTTTTCTTCCATCACACAGATACCCTTTCTCTCTTTTCTTCTTTCTCTTTCTCTTTCTCTCTCACCCGAAACCATGGATATCTTCCGCAATGATCAAGAACACGACCTCCCATATGTTCCAAACAGTGACGATTCAGACAACGGCACCAACGAAAACAAAAAGATACTCTACATATCCATGGTTTCCTTCACGCTTGTCTTGTTCCTCGTCTTCTCCCTCTACGTCTACGCGCGCTGCATGCTCACGCGCCGATCTCGCCACCGTGCCTCCGTTCGCCGACTCAACCTTGCAGCCCTTCATGTCTCCGACATGGACGCTGCAAACCGCAGGATCGAACCAGCAAATACAGGACTCGATCCTGGCATAGTAGCGTCGCTGCCAACGTTCACCGTGAAGGCAAAGGTTTTAAGAGATAGTAGTGGTGGTGATAATAATAACAGTGGCGGTGGTGGTGATGCTTCATCGGTAATGGAGTGTGTTGTATGCTTGAATGTTCTGGAAAGCGAAGAAAAAGTGAAGCTGCTACCGAACTGTAACCACTTTTTTCATGTGAGTTGTATTGACATGTGGCTTGGTTCTCACTCTACGTGCCCTCTTTGTCGGTCCGAGGTTAAACCTCGGATCCAACCACATGATCGTGAAGGTCCTGTTAGTCTTGCTCTTGATGATGCACCACCTCCTATGATTGATGATGGTGTTGGTAATGGTGAATCTTTCAAAGGTAATGGTTCGAATTCACGGTTGAGCTCTTTCAGAAGGATGCTTAGCAGGGAAAGATCTTCCAGAAGAGTCCAACCAAATGGTCATGATGAGGATGATGGTGTTGATCATGATTTGGAGAGACAATGAGTTTATGGTAGGTTGTCCTCATAATCTGTGTTCTTAGTTTTCTTGTCAGTGATGCACATACAGAAGGAGAAATATACAAATACTTGTTCTTAAATTGGAGTTCTTTTTCTGTATTGATCTTTAATTGAAATTCGAACTCCATGTTTTTGTGAAGTATACATGTAAAAGTTTGTATGAAACACTCCAACACAGGTTAATAAGATGAACTCGTATATATATCTTGCAAAACATCAGAAAAACACTTTAGAAAAGGTATTAAGTATTTTCTTTTAGTTAATTTACTTTTCACCCGTTATTAGTTAAAGTTGAAGAGATTTGGTGTTGAATCACCAACTTGTAGATTGTCTGTATTACTGAAAACTATAGAGTAGACCATGTAAGCTTCTTTTGGCTTTTGGTTTTAGGAAGTGAGTGGTTAATTTATTTCTTTTTTTGGGAAATTGTTCAAGATTCTGAACTTTTAGCTTTGATATTTGATATTGGAGGGGTTTCATTCTATGAGAATCAAACCATGAATCTAAAGCTGAATCTGTGAGATTGATTATATTTTTGCCTAAAATGTCTCAACATATACACTATAATTTTCAATGTTACCAAAGGTTGAAAGCTTGTAACAGTTATTTCCACGCAACTTGCTACAACCAAATTCCCAATATCTCTTTTATCACAAACATGACTTTGTTTGCTTAGATGTTGAATAAATATTATAATAAAATATATTTCTCCAAACCTTATAACATGTTCACACTTAGGTTGACGACTATTGAGGCAGAATTTTCTCAAAGAAAACGATAGACAGATTTTTCAGGATTGAATGTCTTAACGAATATAATGTTATGTATCACATGGTCATACAAAAACTGGCATCATCATATACCTATTTCAAGAATTAATTTGTAGAAGTCAAGGAGGGACCACCTCATGCAAAGCAATTTTCAATATAATTATATCACTCTTAACACGTTATTTGTTAGTTTCCTCTGTTTTTCTTCGTGACAGTTTCCAGTTTAATCTCACATTTCGTTTTCTCTTCTTATCTCTATTTTAATTATGTATGCTTTTATTCAATTTTATCAAACAAAAGTAATACTTGTTGATGGGTTTCCAAAAAAGCATTACTATTGAAAGAGAGTATATGAGTATAGAAGAAAATAAACACACAATATTCTATATATATCTCCTCAAACTTTGGTTGTCTAAGGGAGTCTAAAAGGAAATATATTTATATATTTAGACTAAATTTATCAATCGAGGGATTAGGGTAAATTGCCAATCTTTTCTCTTCCTCATAACTTAAACTAAATCCCACAATTTGAACATGTGTCTACAATAAAGCATTGACCAAAACTCAAAAACAAGGCACAAATCTCAGCAAAACAGATACATTCATTGTGATCTAGGTTGCCATAAAACAAAATTTGATATATATCCTATGATGTCTAACCTGTGCAATGCGAACAAGCAAAACTTTCTCTTTTGCAATTCCCTATCAAATCAAGGGCTATTTTCAGTTTCCACCTCCTATGATCCAAAAACAGAAACCATAAACATCAAAGGCCATAACCACCACCCCCAGGAAACTTTCCTGCATCCACTCAAATCTTCACTTGGTCCCAATCCAACAGAAGATGAAGGTGTCGACCCAGAAAAACTCCCATTGCTCCCTACCATGCTGCATCACCAAAAAGAATGTCTCAAAGACAGGATCCAACTCACTTTCAAGAAAATGGTAACAAATTTGGAAAGAAAAACCAGAACTACTCGATGTTATGTCCATACATAACAAATCATGAATGTGTTGAAATATCAATGAGATAACCTGCATTCGGGATTTTCTCGTTCACTCATTTGGTAAATGAGATCAAACTTAAAATATGCATTTCAAATGCAAACCTTTCTATCTCCAGCCAACGGTTTCAGTTTATCAATGCATAAACGTAAATGAATGTTCAGTCACCAAAATCAAAACTTTCTTTATAAAAAAAACCGAAGTTCATTATAAAAAAACCAAATCTAGCTCAATTTACCCGGAGTGGAACTTGCAGTTGCCAAAACCTGAAAAAAAAAATACACCCAAAAAGAAGAAAGAATGAGCCTTCTGCTTAAAAAACAAACCGAATCTGAAGACACTATTTTCACTGTTCCATATTGAGAAAGGGATTTTTCACTGACTAGGGTTGAGGGAAGTGACGGCAGCGTTGTTGTTGAAGTTGCAGCTATCGTCGGTCATGCCGTGTTTCAGAAAATAGTCGTTGAAGGCAAACGATGCCGTATTCTGCACGCTGCTGGGGTCGTAGCAGGGCCCACCACTCTGGATCGGTCCGCAGTCCGCGCCGCCGGCACCGCAGGCCCAGTCGAGCGCGGCCTGCAGCGACGCGTCCTCCGCGTTGTTCTTCGCCACACACCAGAGCTCCTGCGGCGGAGCGCTGCCATTAGCGGCGGCGATGAGCGGCGAGAAGCCCAGAAGGAGGAGGAGCGAAAGAACAAGGCTTTTTGATGTGGACATTATGGGAGAGTGATTGGAAAGTGAAGGAGATGAAGAAAGTGAAATGGGTTGGGTTTGGATTTGGGTTAATGTTTGGGATTTAAGAGTGTGTGAAGAAGATGAAAAAGAAGAAGAAGAAGAAGATGAAAAAGAAGAAGAAGAAGAAGATGAAAGATGGTGGAGTTATTGGGATGTTGGAAATGTGACCGTTTCTGTGTTTGAAGGGGGAAATTGAAGAGACAGAGAAGAATGAATGAGAGAAAGGAACACGTTATGGAGTTGTAACAGTGACTGTCTGGTACATCTGGAACTTTGTCTGCTTGCAACGTTCACACGTTCCAATATTTTATTTACATTTATATATATATATAATTCTTATAGAATAAATTAACTTTAATTTAAATAAATATTACTTTTCTACTATTTTATGTTTTAGTGTTTTCATCTTATGGGTAGATTATGTATTAAAACATTTAAAACAGATTTAGCTCTATGATGAATTTTGTTGAGTATCCAATAAATTATATTTCTCAAATTATTTGATAAATTTTAGTTTAATTTCAGAATAATTTATTGGCTTCTAAATTTACTTTCTTATTTTTGGTAATATAATAACTTATTTACAATCTGAAAAGATTATAAAATAAACTTCATATTTATCATTCTTCACCATTCAGATCATGTGTAATTTATAAAATTATGAAACTCATTTAAGTCTCCCTTAAAATATTCATTTTGCTCATTTTATAGAAAAACATAAACCATTTTGCATAATTGATTGGTCTTATCAACAAGAAGCTCTAGGAAAACAGTAAAATATCATATTAAAAGTTAAAACTTAATGTACCAAAATGTAAAATGTAAAATCACGACAACAAATTAATATAAAAATATCTTGAATAAAAAAAAATCATGAATGCAATATTTCACTTGTTATAACATTCTGTATAATAATTAATATCATGCTTTCAACATTTTCTTAACTCATTTTTCTGATTTAATATAATAAGTCAAGTCATATATTATATAAAAACATTTTAGGTTATTTCTTCATCATATTATATACATCATTTCTTTTCTTTGAAAAACATGAATGAGAAGAAAAAATAGTCTCTCCTGGTGAAAATATAATATTAGTATAGTGTAAGGACAGGACGGTCCTACGTAATAGTTCACACCAAGTAAACCAGACGATTCTGGAAAAGAGAGAACAACTAAGCAGTGAAGAAGTCTCTAGACCAGCAGATAAGACCGAACGACTATAATCAAGAACGTTCGGTCTTATTCGATAAGACAGGTTTTCTTTACACGGATTAAACTAAATGGTAATTAAGGATAGAGAGTTACTCCCTCCACCATCACATAGTGCTCCCTCCACCTCCCTATTCCTCTTTTACCTTTCAATAATATTTAAACAAATGTGAATATGCGTTGAATTCTTAAATAGATGTCAATATCCATGATCGGATATCAACACTTGTTGAAGGACAAACGAATGTTAATATCCGTTTAAACATAAATTATGAGAAGGATAGCTCCCTGAATAGCATAAACTAGTTTTTAAATACTGATTTTAGTGGCTAGACTGAACTGATCAAAGGACTGGCTCACAGTCAAATCAGTTGGCCAGACTATCCTGGTCGAGTTTTCTCAATCATGATGATATCTATACCATAGCTCCAGAATAAATACAACTCATCAAAATCTTGCATGAAAATAATCTTGTACGATGATATTCTAACAGATCTTAAGTAGCAGAATATGACTTTTGGAAGAAATCTTCTAAAGTTAATTAATTGGTGTAAGTTTCATTTTGTTATGCATTGGTGTCATTAGATCCTGAGTTTCTATTCTCATAATTTTGGGTGTATCCATGTCTTTAGTTTGATTTTTAAATGATCGAGATTGCTAATTTCATTTGTACACCTTCTACAATTTTATAGTGTTGTGCGGCTTGCGAACTGGCAGTGGTCACAATCCCATGGTACTTTTTTTAAATCATTTTAGGTTGCAAAAAGGTAAATAAAGTTAAATTAATGTAGGGTATTTTTGGAATGAAAAAAGGTGGGAAGGTGTAGGAAGTATTTGGGGTAGTGGAGGGAACAACTCTCTTAAGGGTGTTAGGTTGAGATTAGACCGAAATTAAGGTTTTAGTAATCTCAGCTCATACCAAAAACTATAAATATAGATCAAAGGTGAGGTAGGTGATCGCATTTATTGTGCATTAATACCATTGATTTGAATTCCTTTAGGGATAATTTGCTGCCTTAAGTATCAAATTGTGCAGATATTTGAATAGAGTCGATTTTATACCCGAAACAATTAGCATTTGCATAAATTTTTAATCTAATATTGATATTTTTAAATTTTCACTTGCATTTTATATGTTTCTTCATTTTTATATTTTATTTCCTTCCAGCATTTTCCTTTTTTTACATGTCAAAATTGAATGAATACGAAAATGAACATGAACCAATAGAAACTACTCACCCTCGGTATTAAAATAGTTTACAATTTAATATATATATATATATATATATATATATATATATATATATTAGTTTTTCTTCCTTGAAAAATATGTAGGTGACAAATTATACAACATAACTTTTCAATAAAATCTTAAAACAAAATAATTCAATTATCAAATAACACAACATATAAATCAATCACTATGTTCTTCTTCCGTTTAAATAACATTGGATATAACTCCTTCCTCAACTTTTCCATCATTGTTATTTTCCTTATCAACATTTACATGCATTAAAATAATAAAAATTAATTAAAGTAAATAGTCTTAATTAAATTACTTGAATTATCTTTTAAAATCATGTTTTCAACTATAACAACTAATAATTGCTTTCATATTTTCAAGTAAGAAATTATTTCTATACTTAAGAATCTAACAATCACTCATAAATGCATATTCATATTAACAAACCACTAAGTATTAAAAAGAATCTTATAAACATTGCTATTCTTCCACCATTGTAGCATATCCATTTAAGTGAAAATCTTGTATAGGTTTCTTCCTTCATTTTTCCAAAATTTTGCTTCTACATAAGTGGATCAAATTTTTAATAGAAAAACACAATGTTTCCAATTTCGTCGTCGACTTTAAAATTTTACTAAGTGCAAACACAACACTACATTCATCTTAACATTTCTCAAACTTCACCCTTATCAATTTAGATATATTCGTAATCACTTTATCCTCATCTTTTACATTTTTCGTTAACAAAAGTTTAACTTTTCAAACTAATAAAAAATCAAGTTCAGAGTAGGATAACTTGTAGCAAAACTAAGGTAATGATATCATATGATTACAATCAAACTTACAAATTATTCTATTCATTTTCTCTTTTTTTTTTTTCTAAAGGACAATATGTATTAAATTTGCCAACCAAATACAAGCTTCCAAAACACATGTTGATAATATAAGAAATTTTTAAGCATCAAGTTGAATTTCATCTTGTAAAGACATCAAGCACAACCAACTTGATGCATAAATCTCATTAAACCTTTGAAAACATTGATTGAATTTCATCATTCATTCTCTACACTAGTGCATAAAAGACCTTTAACGTCACCCTTTAGACGTCCGACCCTCGAATATCCAACGTAAAAAATTATCGGTGACATTTTTCGTAAATAAAACAACTATATTAGACGTCGGCTATGGGGGGCCAACTTCTAAATGCTCATATACGTCGGCTCCCCCGAATGGAATCCAAAACTAAACGAAAAAGTTAAAAAAAAATTAATTTTGTATTCTATTTAGATGTCTGTTATGGGGGGAACCGACTTCTAAAGTCATTTAGACTTTTGTTATGGGGGAACCGACTTCTAAGTACTCAGCCCATAAATTTAAAAAGTCATTTTTTGACTCCTTTTAGACGTCTGATCCCGTCACTCCGACTTCTAAAGCCATTTAGATGTCTGTTATGGGGGAACCAACTTCTAAATACTCAGCCTAGAAATTTAAAAAGTCATTTTTTGACTCCATTTAAACGTCTAATCCCGCCACTCCGACTTCTAAAACCCTTTAGACGTCTGTTATGAGGGAACCGACTTCTAAATATATGCATTAAAACACCACAAACGCGAGACAACCGTTACGTGCACTCACTGTTCATCATCTTCCTCGCGTTTTCTCTCCATGGGTTATGTTTTTCAGGTTTGTTTTCTCACTTTTGCACCGTTTTAAATTAATTTTACTCCGATTACATTACTCTTTGATGAATTATCTTTCATTTGAACCGATTAAAATGCGTTTTCGTTGGATTTTGGTGCAGTTTTTCTCATGTCTTTGGGCGGCGATTTCTTGTGTTTTGCACTTCTCCAATTCCCCCCACTACGTTTTTAAAACCATCCAATACAAAAAAAAACGTACAATCCATTCTCTTCAACTAAAATATAAAGTTGTAAACTCGAATCACCATGAGCAAGGAGCAACTCGAGAGGCCTCAAGTGGAAAAAGATCCAATCAAATACAACGACAATTTAGACGTCTAATATGTAGTGTCAGAAATCTATATAGGCATCTGATCTATAGTGTCTGATGTCTATATAGACGTCTGACTATGCAAACCGACGTCCCATTTGACGTCACCCGTAAAGACGTCGAGACAAGAATCAAACGTAAAAGACCCAAAATAACAAACGTTAAAAGCCTTTTCTAGTGCTAAACCTTTCACATATTTTATATTATTTCTAATTTGATTAAGAGCATCGCTAAGAATGTCTAATTCTTCATGAATAATTAAAATTAAGATGTACAACAACACATAAATTCATTTGTAAAATAAGTTGACATTTTAAAGTATTTTGTAGAAAATGTTTATCATAAAAATTATCCAAAATAATAGAAATAATTTTTTCTTCAATTCTCAATCCTGCGAAAAAAAGCATTAATTTTATTAAACAATTCAACATCCACATAAGGAGAAGGTATACAACAAAGACTAAGATTTATATTTATCTTTCAATTTAAATCAATAAAATGGATAGTTAAATTTATGAAATTGTTACTGTTAATAGATGTTTATAATCATAAGTTAAGCAAATCACTAGAATGGAAATTAAGTATTTTATTAAGTACAATCTTTTTTCTTATTATACATTCTCCCTATAATAATGTTATTAAAAACTATAAATGCTTCAAAAACACAAGTAGTTTATCAAGGTCATATTTTGGACACTCGAACACCTTTGTAGGACAAATTACACCTATTAATTAGATTAGAAAACAATTCACTATGTAGCACTTGATCTATCTTGTTGGCCTTCAACTTCCTTGTATGCCTAAAATTATTTTATGTGTATCTTCAGTTTTGTTTTTATTACATCTAACAACATGATGATTTAAAAGAGAAGTACCATAGTTTCTCAAAGACAAATACCTTCTCTGAATTTATAAGGATGAAAGTACATGATACACGTAGTTGGCATAATGAAGGACTAAAGGAGAAAATTCTAATACTTCCATAATCGAAATAAGTAATGTTCTTTTTTTTTAATACTAACTTTGGTTATGTTCAATTTGAATATGGTGCTTAAAGATGTTTTTTTTACATGTACATGGCTACGACATCTAGCTTTCAATCACTTAGGTAATGCTAGAGTAACATTTGATATAGACCCTCGAACTAGTGGAAAAATTGCTTTTTATGATAGGTAAATATGACCTATTATGATGGTAACTTGGCATCATAGTTCTGGGCATCATAATAGGTCTACGCATTTTATGACCTACAAAAAACTTCATCATAATAGGTCCAGCGTTTTATTACGTACTTTTTGTCACCTATCATAATAGGTCCAGTGTATTATGACAAATGCACACTTATCAGTCATAATATAGCGAATATATTATGATGTAGCTGAATTTACCTATCATAATATGTAGTGTTTTATGACATAAATTTTTTCACCTATCATAATATGTCGAATATATTATGACAATAGTTGTTCACCTATCATAATATATCCTTTTCAGAAATAAGCTTTTATTACATACATGGTTCACCTATCATAAAAACTTGTTTTGTTAAACAAAAATTCATTATTACATTTGACATATGCAATCAATTTACAATTAATTTCCTGTATTATCATCTCATCAATCAATTTATAATCAATATAACATGAAATGAACATATTCAATTAAACTATCATAATGAAATTCATTTCAAACATTAAATTGTTTAATAATATTTAATACATAATTTGTACATCAAACCAAATATTAAATCCAAATATAACAATAACCTACACTACATTGTAGTAAAGTTTGTACAATTTACTAACAATTAAAATAAAAGAAGCCCACTTAGTTCTAATGTCTTCAATGTCTGGAGCTTCCATTGGAATCAATCATTAAAGATCTAGAAATAAAATAATTAAGTTAAAGCTTCAATATCTGGATTTGCTAATCAATAAAATAAAGACCCCCCTCCCAACAAATTGAAAAGATCCTATCCAATGGCACTCAATGAGACAAGGCAACTGGCAACAGTGTACGTGACATACATACTATGTATAAACACTGCAGACAACAATATCATTTGCCAAAAACACTTTAAATTAGTTGTAGTAAAGGCATATGTTCCTGGGGTCCTGTGACCAGTCTAGAGTTACCACTATTAGATGATTGTTGTAAATAATTTTGGCGTGATGGTTGTTGCTCAAATTCCATGTTGTTGCAAGGCTATTGCTAATTGCATATCAGAACTGTTACAATTGCACACTAGTTAAGACTATAATTTTGAAAAAGGAATAATTTAAAAGTTTTCATGGCCAACAACAAATTATGAAAATTACTTGATATCTAAGTTTGCCTGTGTTGCACTATCGATGATGGCAAGATAGTCCTGAAATGAGAAGATGTCCAAATATCTAAGAAAAGTTGATTTGCAAAGATTAATATATTCCCCTTTTAAAAGAATATATATACATACAGCAGTGCTGGTCACGGCATTTTTTTCATCCCATGTGCTATTTTCATGATTTTCTACCTTGAATTCCTTGAAATTACTGGTCATAAACAATGAATCACCGTTGACCTGAAACATAAGAACATAAACTTTCTGCAATTCAATATTGCTCAACGAAAGTAAGGAAATACACAATACAATAAGATGAAACGAGAAGGATATGCAAATAGTATAATAAAAAAATGAAACTATACAGCACAACATCCTAATAAAGATTCGTGCACATTTACTACAAGTTTAAAAAAAACTGCATGCACAACTTGTCCCTAAGTATTGAAGGAGTTCAAATCACAAAGCATATAAACTCAGTTTTCAGGATGTTTAGCTGAGAATATCTACATCTACCTGTGGCAACATAGAAGGAAATTTTTAAAATGATCCCAACAAAAAAGATCATATAATAATACTTTTTACCTCATTCAGTTTTTCCCAGACCAGATCTGGCTGATTAATGTAACCTTGATCAATGGCTAGAAGATAAAGCTCACCTGCATACTGTGGATAAAGAGAAAATAACTTTAGTATGAAGACTCTGGAAGTCAAAGCCAACATTTTTTTCTCAATGACAAAAAAATGCTACTGACTGCACTTGATATCAGTAATCTAAATGTCCAAAGAAGTAATATTCCATGACTTTTACTGACCTTTAACATAGTGCTGAAATACATATAGAATAAAGTATGAAACCAACTGGGTATTTGTCTATATTCTGCAATTATTTTTACTCAGGAATTAATTTCATCGTGATTTTTTTATGCCATTCTATTCTACAGTGAACCACATACTCAATGACTAAGAAATCTATTGAGATATATTAAACATTCCAAATCTACAAGAGTAAAATCTTAATTGCAGAAAATTAATATAGATAAAGAATTTTGAACCACAAGAAACTTACATGCTACTTCCATCCTTCAAGACTGAATTCGGTATGTTGCCACTAAGCACATTACTTGTTAGGTAACTAACAGAAGCAATGCCAAACTGTTTCATTCATTGTGTCAATACTTCTACATAAAAACAAATATTCAGTTTCATTATTAAAAACTGCTTACATTTCATGATTCTGAAATCATAAAAATTGGTTGAAAAATATCTCACTTTAGTAGAAAATTTGCTTTCAAATGCAGAGATCTGTTATCTCCATAAGTTCTTCTCCCTTAGGTTTTAAGTCAAAATTATACATTAGAGTAAGATGCTTACAAAAATCGTTATATTACGAGAGAAAGTAAAAAAGAATCAAATAATCATACTAAAATATGAAAACAAGAAAAGGAATTGGGATGCCTTACAAGGTCTGCAAATTGATTAGTTTTCCAAGCTCTCAAGTGGAACAACACCAGAAAATTGGTTTGCTTCAAGCATTCTAATAGGAAACAAGACAAATGAAGAGGTTAGTAACTTATACCTCATTCTTGAGGATTTCAACAAACCTGACAATATCTAGGATAAATATTAATGAATTAAATTAGAGCTTGGAACATACAAATATTTAAGAGTTGTAAAATTTCCTAGATACTTTGGAATTTACCCAGATAAATGATTCACAAGAAGAGAACTGTAGACAGTTGTATGTAATGTGTCAGTAATATAAAATAAGAATGATTGAGCGAAAAGTTTGCAGTAGTTGGAAAAGACTCAAACTACCATCGAAGCTAATTTCATTGAAGCCCCCTTTGGAATTGAATTGGTGAAGAAATTGTAAGCAAAATCCCTGTCCGTAGAGGAATTTTTTTGGAAATATTAAGATAAAAGAGTCACTAAACTATAAAATGTTCATAACGGGAATGAACCAAATCAAGTTGTAAGCACCCATTACAATTTTCTTCACAAGAAACAACGATTAACTTTTTTAAATTGGTCATACACTTCATGGAGAAAAGGTAGTTTGGCCAGTTGAGGTGGGAGTGTGCCAGGTAGACTAAGCCGCTTGAGAGTCCTAAAACATAGGAACATTGTTAATCAGGGCTAAAACAGAAATTTGAGACTACTTGATTTAGATAACTGAATGTGGAAATTCGAGAGGTAAAACCGTGAAAACACGTAACCCAAGGAAAATAAACTAGTTTCGTAGTCATACATCTTCATGACTCTCTTCAAAACTGCAGTCACAACTAATGCTCCTCTCTGATTCAGCTGGTGGTTGTTGCGTTATAGAAACCCTACTCCTGTGAGTAGTGAGTGAAGAGACATACCTGAGAGAGACCACCTGGAAGAAACCCCACTCATGTGAAGCCCTAGCAATGTGCGACTTGCACTCTTCCTTCACAGTCTTGTCACTGTCCTATAAGCGGTTGAGATAGATGACCGGAAGCTTGCATTCCTCGGCGACCACCAGGAGACGACGTGGAGGCGTGTCGTCGACGACATTGAGGCTTCGACGAGTGTGCGCGCTGTCGAGCCTTTGAGATGTGTAGGGTTACCAGATGTGTAGGTGTGCTTGTGCTCTGGGATGAGAGAAAAAATGTTGTGCGGGATTGGAAGAGGGGACGAGAAAGAAAAGTTGTAATAATGCTGTGTGGGATTGGAAGAAATGAAATGGGGAAGCGGTAGATCTTTTGTGCGGGACGGGAATAAATGAAACGGGGGAATGACGAGATTGAAAGAAGTGAATTGAAAGAGCGCTTTTCAACCTATTTTATGACAGGTGTTTTAATATTGATGATAATATGTTTTTTTCATAATTTCCATTTTGTCACCTTGTTTAACTTATTATGATAGGTGGTTTTTTATCTATGATAATATATGTAACTTTTATTACGAAAATGTCACCGATGTACCTATTATGATAGATTTTTTAAAATACATCATAATATATCTTAATTTTATTACAAAATTGCCATCGGTCAATGTATTATGATAGGTAGATTACCTATCATAATAGCCCGTCATAGAATCCTCTTTTTTCCACTAGTAGGCTTTAGGCCTTAATAATGTTCAATTTGTTAGTTATTTGAGTTGAACTTAAAGATTCAAGTGAAGATGAAGATGTTTTGATGATGATTAAAGATGTTGTTGTTGAATATGTGTCTTAGAGTTTAGCTTTCTTTAATTGTTGTTTGTGTCATTCACACAAGGTCTTCACAAGGACTTTTTAATTCAACACACAACCTAAAATAAAAGAAATTGAAATAAAAAAAATTTGTAAAGTTAAAACTCACTATCAAAAGTTTTTTGAACGTTTTTAATTGAGTAAGTCCTTTTCTAATCGCTTACATTGTTTATAAGAGGTTTAAAACATAGTAATCTATTATCCATTTTCATAACCCATTACACTAATAAATGTTTCTAAGTGTATTTAGAGGTCTCAATATTGAAATTGATTAGAATATTTTATAACCAATTCAATGTGTTTTTGCAATTAAAAAGGACATTTTTAATCAATCAACACGTATTATAGTCGTTTATTCTAGAGAAATGTTATAACTCTTTTTCAAAATTTAGTTAGGATAATTGATTAATGATAGGGTAAACTTGTGTTATGATTTTTTATGTTCATTAGGCTTAACCCTCAAAATCCCTAACATCATGAAGTATCAAAGTTTAAATGATTCATCAAACTATGTGACCTATTGACAAATGCATCAAGTCATTTGTAGTACAGTCAAATGGGAGGTTATCATATTCACATGGATTTAGTAATCATATTGGTAGTTTGTTTTTCGATTTTTATATTTGGAAAATATTGATAGCAGTATATATTATATATATTAAGTGAACTAGAGCTATGAGTGGATTTCATCTCATCCTCTTCCATTGCACCACTATTAATCTTGTTTATGTACTTACGTAAACCATTCACTCTTCTAGGAGTGCTCTTTAAGTGTAACTCTAGATTCATTCTTGACACTAGAGTCAAGAATGAATTAATTATATTAAGATAAATGTAAATCATCACTAGAGTCTAAGATCATCAAACTTTAGTATGATCCCTCAATGACTTCTTGAATGAATTGATTGTATTAAGATAAAAACTCTATAACCAATTATAGTCTTAGATCAATTCATAACATCTAACAGGAGGAGGAAAATTAGTTGGATCACAACTTGAAACCATTTCCCACTCAATCTCAAACTGAAATAAGACGAGTGATTAGTTGATTCAACAAGTACAAACTAATTCATAAACAGATTGAATGAAAACATAAATAAATATCCAAGAAGTAGAAGTACAGAGAGTTAAAATTGATTACCCAATATCATTTAATCATAAGATTTCAAACACTATCCAAATCAAACATAATCAAGAATCAAATTGAAATGTAGCATATGCCAAAATACAATCATACTGAAACATTATTCAGGTTTGCAAAAGGGATTCTTGTTGTGCGTTTGTTGTCTCTTATGTGATTCAAGAAACTTGTATTGTTTGGTTTGTGTTTTAAAGAATTCAATTGCAAGGCTATTGTAATTTCTTGAGTTAGTGAATAACTTAGGTTGTTTTGACCAACTAGATGTAACTCCATTAGAGTGAATCAGTATAGAAATTGTGTTCATTGATTTAATTTTTATTGTAATATCTTGAGTTAGTGAAGGTCAAGCTTAGGTTATCTTGACCAATAGGATGTAGCTCAATTAGATTAAATCAGTATAAAAATTGTGTTCATTGGTTTAATTTTTTTGTAGTTTATTGCACTAAGTTGCTTTTATCAAGGAAATTAATTTGATTGATATATAATAATAATCTTGGTGTGATTTCATAATAAATTGATAAATCAATGTACATGTTATTATTATGATTGATCTTGGTTATCAAATTAATCAAACTTGAAATCATATTTTAAGTGACCTTATTGTAAAATTCATTGTTACAGTTTTAACCCGTTGATTTCAATTTTCAGTCAGTTAAAATGACTGATCTAGAACTCATGCATTATTGATTCATGTTTTCTTGTTAATTTTATACAAAGGTCTTTTATATATTTATAAAAGAACTAAGTTTTGAAAAAAGGGTCAATTCAACCCCCCTTTATTGGTTTAAACTCCCTTATTGGGATTGTAATTGGTATCAGAGCGGGTTCTTGAAAATTAGTTTGATCTTGAAAACATTTTTTTAAATGGCTTAAAGCAAGCTTCTCTTTGCTGAAGGTGCCTCTATTCATATACCTCTTATGTTTAGTGGTGTGAACTACCTATTTTGAAAAATATGTATGAACTTTTTTTATAGAATCTATTAACCAAGGGATTTGGAATGCTATCATGAATGAACCATCCGTTTCTAAGCATGTTATTGATAAAAATAGGTTGATAAACCATGGAACCTTTGGACAAAGGATGAGAAAAAGAAGGCTTAATATGATTATGTTGCCAAAATTATCTTGACATTCGACTTGAATTTGGATGAGTTTTTAGGGTTTCTTAATATAGTTATGAAAAAGGACATGTGTGATGTGCTTGAAGTCACACACGAATGAACCAATGATGTGAGGTGGGCAAGGAAGCATGCATTTCTCGAAGAATACGAGCTTTTTAGAATACATTTAGGAGAAACCATAATTGAAGTTCAGAAAAGGTTTACAGACATTGTGATTCATCTTATTGGCTTGAGAAAGAACTTTGACAAAGAAGAGTTGAACGTCAAAGTCTTGAAGTGTCCTAATAGAAATTGGCAACCTAAAGTCATGACAATCTTAAAATCGAAGGACTTGTCAACAATAACCACTACTTCTTTGTTTCAAAAGCTTAGGGAGCATGAACTGAGATGAACCGATTGAATGAACAAGAGAATGATGAGAAAAAAGGTAAAGAACATTGCATTGAAGTCAATCACTCGAAAGAATGATAAGTTAGATGAATATGTTGTTCAGTTTAGTGACAATGAAAACTTAAAATTCCATGTTAAGACGTTTGGATAATTTCTCAAGAGGAAAGGTAATAAAAAAGAGGTACAATTTTAAAAGAAATTAATCTAATAGTACTTCTAGTTTTACTTGTTACAATTGTGGAAAACAATGACACATTAAGATTGAGTGTCCAAACTTTAACCAAAGTGGTTGAAAAAAGGAAAATCGGACAATCTTAAGTTGAGATGTACTATAGTGTTAATAGGTACTAATCAATTTAGTGATTTTAGGTTAAACCAAGATGTTGTTGAGGGATGGTTACTTGTTAGTGGATTAAAAAAGGAAGATAGAGTGCCAGAATGGGTTTTGTCATTACAATAGTTGAAAGTTCTAGTATGGAAGTGGGATAACATTGTTATGGACTTTGTTACCCACTAGCCAAAGTCAGTAAAGGAAGCGAATGTTATGAGGGTGGTTGTGAATCGATTGACTAAAAGTGTTCACTTCTTGTTGGTTTGAGTGGTACATCAATGAGAGAATATGGTGGTGTGAAGTGTTAACTAACTTGTATTAGAAGAAGACCCAAGGTTATCTTTAGTTTTTGGTAAAGCCCTACAAAAGGTATTGGAAAATGTGTTGAAGATGACTTTACTATATCAATTTATAAACAACCAGGCAAAAGTAAAAGATTATTCAAACTTTAAATTTGAAGTGAGGAGTTATCTTTGGGAGGAATGACAAGGCCAATCTACACTATTGAACACCATATCACATAGGACAGAGGCAAGGTTTTCAATTAGTTAAGGTGTTGAGAATGGTAAGTCAGTCTAGTGGGATCTTTGATTAGATTTCCATAGTTAGAAAATTTAGTCTCTTATGTTTGTCCTATTTTAGGTTTCTCTTTTTGTGAAAAAACATTTCTTATGTGTGGTTTTGGTTTGATCTTGGAATAAGAGAATGTATATGGTTGTTTATAAATTTTTTGATGAATGCAATGATGAATATGTATGTGTACAATGATATATTAAATTGTGATGATGATGATGATGAGTTTGTTAATGGATATGAGCATGTATGGAAATATTAGTTAGTATGGATGAATACAAATATGGGTGATTGTTTGATATTTGTAATTTGATGTGAAATCATGTTTGTGGATGAAAGTATGAGTTTGGCATAATTTTAAGAATATTGTAGGGAGATTATATGGTGATGTTCTTTTAGTGTATGCATTGATGTAAAGAGTTAGTATTGAAGGTTTATCCTATCCATTCAAGACTCATGTAGAGTTGAATGAGTTATGTAGCAAGAGGGATAGGAGGTTCTGTCATTAAGAACGACCCCAAAGTTCTTTTAACGGTTAAAGGGACTAACTTTGTGTTTGGTAGGATGAAACCCATTGATAATGACTCTATAGAGTAGTAAATGTCATCATAAATGCAAAAACTCACATAATCATACATTAATGCTTAAATATGGATAATTGAGTCTAAAGAGTCTGTAATTGTATATTTGATTTGTTTTTATGAATGTTTGAAATACACTATTTTATGGTGAAATTAATTTAATTGCTATACACTTATTTCTTTTACAAACTAGCTTACCATTTATTGTACTTGTGCTTATTGTGTTTGTTGTTCTTCTTTTGCAATGATGATATTTATCCGTGTGACTAGATAAGAAAATAAGTGTGAGTTTATTTGAGGAGGAAGATGTTGATGCAACTATATAAATATAGAATCGTATGACTTATGTTTAGCTTCTATCTTTTGAAATAGTTGTAGTTATTTGATCAATTTTTAGTTTTTCAAATTAAGTTGATGTAAACGTCGTTATATGCTAATATAATTATTTTGGATAACTATAACATAATTATGTGTGTCTCTAAATTATTAATTATGTAAATAATAAATAACAAGAAAAAAAACTTTTATCAAGTTAAGAAGTGAACTTTAAACCTAATTTAACCTCATAAAACCGGCTTATTTTTTTTTTATTTTTTGTCATTCTAATTTATTATATTGTTATAAAGTATTTCTGCTTTTGGAATCTTGAATTAAATTACGAATACTTATTTATTTCCATTTTAATTTTCAAAGTTTTAAAATATTTCTACTTTTATTTATATGCCATTTTTTTAAAGTTAAAAGCCTATTATCCATTTTTTTTTATCGACTTATAATTTTAGTTTCAATTAATTTTATATGTACGTATTATGTAATCACTAAAATAAAAACTTTTATAACTATTTTATTTATTGTGATTTTTGCATAAAAAAATAACAAAAAGAGATGAACATAGAGAAATAATTTTTGAAGAAAAAGAAAAGAAAATCATATTTGTTATAATACTATATAATAATAATAAGGGTTAAATATGTTTTTCGTCCCTTAAGTATCACACGATTTTGGTTTTAGTCCCTACTCGAAACTTTGATGGTTTTTAGTCCTCATAGTATTGAAACTATTAGTATTAATCCTTAAAAATGGACGGCGTCAACTTTTAGTTGATCTGGCAAACGGCGAGGCCACGTCTTCTTCCCACGTTGCTTCTTCGTCATCTTAGTTGGGGGCAAAGTTGAGTTCTTCTTTTTCGTCATCTGAGATTAACCAATTCACCAAAGGCTCCCTATCATCCTTCTCGTCAATCCTCAACGCCACTTTCAACTCCTTCAACCCTTGTGCTGCAAATTCGAACCTTCCACTCCTCAACGCTTCCTTCACACTTTCTAACCTCTTGTTCAACCCCACAACAGTTCCAACCAGCCCTAGGAGTTCCTTCACCTTTAGCTCCTCTTTCTTCACCTTCATTTCCGACACAACCTCGCGCACCTCGACATCGATCGATCGGTCGGAGAGGAGTCGGATAATGGCAGCGACGTCGTCGGAGACCTCGCGAGTCTGCGAAACGGCATCGTTGTAGAGAGAGAAGAGGCGCGCGAAGTCTTCACGGTGTGAGACGAGGTAGGACTGGACCTGAGAGCGGATCTGGAGGGACTGCGACTCGAGGCGCTGGATCAGGAGGTGCAGATCGGGTGAAACCAGAACACAGTATAAAGGCCAACAATGAACTCGGACTGCAACAACCTGCTCAAATAGAAATTATGCAATTGAAACACCACTGTTAAATTCCTAAACACCCTTTAGATTTCAATTGTCACTGATTGACTCCATTTTCTAAACACTTCCAAACAAAATAAAAGGTTTAAATAACATATAACATCACCGCTGATTTTCTATGGTACACTGCATTGGAAGAAGCAAGAGAATTATACAAGTACTTTTAGGATGAAGACGCTAATTGCTTCATTTTAGCTTGTAAAATAACTCCAGCTTCATCTGCCACGTTTTTCTTTTTAGATGCAACCTACGGTGAGATTTGTACAAATTCATTTTTCTTTGGGAAATAAGGTAAAAGGTAATATGAGAACTCTTAAATTCATTTAAAAAAACAAAGTGAAAAAAGTAATTGACTTGAACTTCGTCCAGGGGCTGGGGAGGGGAAGATGATTCATTTTATAAAAAAAATATTGGGGCCAAATTATTTCGTGGTGGTACCTGTAGCAGAAGAACGGTAATAAAACACATATCCATGTCCTTAGCCGTGATTGTCACCACAAGTTCTATGGCAAAAGTGGCCATCATAGGGAATCGAGAGAAACCCATGAAATCATAGCACTATAACGGGCGCTGGATCAGGAGGTGCAGATCGGGCGCTGATAGAGGGGAGTTAGGTCCGAGAGGTCTTGCGCCGAGAGAAGGTCGCGGAAGAAGAATTTGGCTTTGCTCCAACTGAGATGACAAAGAAGCAACGTGGCAGATACTGAAGAAGAAGACGTGGCATCGCCGTTTGCCAGATCAACTAAAAGTTGACGCCGTCCATTTTTAAGGATTAATACTAATAGTTTTAATACTATGAGGACTAAAAACCATCAAAGTTTCGAGTAGGGACTAAAACCAAAATCGTGTGATACTTAAGGGACGAAAAACATATTTAACCCTAATAATAATGTTTAATGTCTTGGTAGGTTCTTATTTTCGTTTGGAATCTCAAATAGGTCCTTTTTTTTCGGCGTCTCAATTGGGTCTTGTTTTTTGTAAATTTGAAGCAATTAGAGGTCTGCCGTCAAATTGGACAAAACCGTTTAAGTTTGAGTTACATGCGATGGTCAATGTATTCATTAATCACACGTGGCATTAAAAACGATTTTTGGCATGCTGACGTGACATGCTGACACCCTAGTGGTCGGCCTGGTGGTCGACCACTCAGTTTGGTGGTTGGCCTGATGGTCGACCACTCGGTTTGGTGGTCGGTCACTTGGCCTGGTGGTCGGTCTGGTGGTGCCAGGAAACTGACCAGGCCTGCCGACCACCAAACCGAGTGACCGACCATCAGGCCGACTAACACCACCAAGTCGACTGATCACCAGGGCGACCATTAGGCTGACTGGCACCACCAGGTCGACCACCCACCAGGTCGACCGACCACCAGGCCGAACATCAGGCCGACCACCAGACTAAGTGGCCGAGTATAAGGCCGACCATCACGCCGATCACCAGACTGAATGCCTGACCACCAGTCCGAGTGACCGACCACCAGGGAGTCAGCATGCCAAAACTCGTTTTTAATGCCACGTGTGATTAATGAATACACTAACCATGCCACGTAACCCAAACTTAAACGACCGTTTGTCCAATTTGACCGCAGGCCTCTAATTGCTTTAATTTTACAAAAACAAGGATCCAATTGAGACACAAAAAAAAAAACCTATTTGAGATTCCGGACGAAAATAAGGACCTACCAAAACATTAAACCTAATATTAATAATAATATTATTACCTCTATTTAAATATATAAAGAATGAAGATAAAATAAAGAACGAAAGACACGCGATGTTAGTGTATAAAAGATAAGAAGACACGAGACATTTGCTTTTAAATAGAGAGGTAGTTTTAATATTAAAAGAAATTATAAAATTTACTTTTGAGTCTTTGTAATTACTTTCCACAATAGTTTATATGATGAGTTATTCTCAATAGTTTATTAAAATAAATTATTTTTTACTTTTGTTATAACTTGTT
The DNA here is from genome assembly GCF_029865625.1 of Vigna umbellata. Lineage (NCBI taxonomy): Eukaryota > Viridiplantae > Streptophyta > Magnoliopsida > Fabales > Fabaceae > Vigna > Vigna umbellata. The sequence continues at coordinate 23,899,395 of NC_142170.1, forward strand.
GTTTTTAAGAATTGAAATAAATAAGTAAAAAATTACAATAAGTGTTTTTTCTTAAAAAATATAAACAAGCTTATCCTTTATTCTTTTTACAAAGAAAAAAACTCAGAAAAAGAAGTTATCTTGTATAATCTAAAATGATGATTGTATGAACCTTTTATTATATGTTTGTTAGTTATATTATAATAATAATAATAATAAACATAAATCTTTTATATATATATATATATATATATATATATATATATATATATATATATATTTATTTATATTGATAGTATTCGGATTAACAAGAAAATATTTAAACAAAAAATAAGTTAAAGAACAGATATAATGTTTTATCTATTTATTGAATTAATATGTATAATAATATTAACAATAAACTAAAAATTGATTGTAAGAAACAATAACACAAAAAATTACCTTATATATATATATATATATATATATATATATATATATATATATATATTTGAAATTGGAAGAAAGTAATGAGACTGTAAGATTATGATCATGAAAAATTTGAATAACATATTTGATTTAAAAATGATATTTACACATAAAAAAATTGAAAAGTATTTAACTAAGAAAATAATTCATTAAAATTCAAATATTTTTTAATATTTTGAAAATCTGAATTAAATCCTTTAAAAAATTATCACCATCTACATTTAATAAGATTCGTTTAATGTTTAATTTTTTTTGACTGAATATCACAATATTTTTGATATCTTTTAAGAATATTTTAAATTTACATTGATGTTCAAAATATAATGTGTAAGAAGAATCTGAAAAGACAAAAGTTAATATCTCAAAGGCCCAATTAGTTAAACTGTTCCCACTTTGCACTCCAAACCCGTCTTTAAAACTTCGCCTTTGATCTCTGACAGTTCACTCTCTCACCATTTCGAAAATTTGTCCTTTTTTCTTGTTTTCCCTCTCGCCATGACCAACCCAATCGAGAGTGAAATCTCCGACGAAGACCTTAACCCTAGCGCCGCCGATCAATGCCAATCAAAGGATCCATCTCCACCGCAAAACTCACCACCTACCGTTTCCCAATCTCCCCAAACTGAAACCCTAACCCTACCCGATCCCGATCCTCGATTGTCTAACCCTAACCAAGATCATGATTCTATGATGCACGAACCGATTCCCATAGTCACCGTTGACGATACGGAGCCTGATGACGCGGAGCCCAATGTCCCCGGCGGCGCCGTCGGAGGAGGCGGTACTGCCACACGGCGCACGGCCAAGAAGAAGAAAATGGGTAACAAGAGGACCGCGAAGGAGAGAAAGTGGCGGGAGAAGATTCCGGGTATCGTCGAAACCCTAAAACCTATTCCCTTCACGCCTGCGAAAACCCTTGAATTCGATAAACACCAGAGCCTCTTGAAGTGTCTGGGGCTCTGGGATTTTGTCCACGTCGAGTTCGATTCAGCGCTCCGCGCCGATCTCCTTGCGCAGCTCATAGTTAGCTATGTCCCCAATTATCGATGCGGCTACGTCAACGGGCTTAGGATCAATGTCAGCCGCGCCGATCTCGGCCGCGCCCTGAAGCTGCCGAAGAAGACCGTTGGCGCCGCTGCTTCCGTTGCTGTGGTTGATGATTCGGTAGACTTGAATGAATCTACTGCGTTTGTTGAGGAGTTAGTGTATCATTGGATGCTTTTGCCTTATGAGACTTGTATGATGACTGGTGAAATTTTAGGGTGGTTGGATTTGATCAAGGAGGGGAATTTCGAGAAGATTGATTGGGCAGGAATGATTTGGTGTATGGTTGAGAAGGAATTGAGGGCGCCGCAGTTGGTGAATTGTTATTACGCTTCGCATTTGCAGCTTATGATTAAGACGCAACATAAGGAGTTGTTGGAGATGGCCGTTGAGGTTGGGGAAGAGGAGAACGAGGTGAAGGAGGAAGGAGAAGAGGAAGATGAAGATGAGGAGGGGGTAAAGGAAGAGGTGGATGGGACTGGGGATGTTAAGATGGATGAGGTTGATGGGGGTCAGGTTCAGGAGTTAGAGGGACGGGTTCAGGAATTGGAAGGGCAGGTTCAGGAATTGCAGGAGCACCACATTGAGCTGAGTCTTGGGCAAGACAATAATGTTGGGAAGGTTGAAGTGGAGAAGGAGCAGGGTGGACAGGAACAAATGATGGATTTTGAGCAGGTTAAGGACGTTGAAGAGCCTGGGATGTGGCTTATGGATCAAAAGAGCTGTGTGGAAGAGCCATTTCTGCGGCCCTGTCATGGTGATGTGAAGGGTCTGGGCTGTGAACAAATGATAGAGGACGAGGGAGAAGATGGGCAGCAAGAGGAGGAAGGGGAGGAGGAGGAGGATGGAGAAGAGGATGAGCACGAGGGCGGGTTCCATCTCTCTCCAAAGTGTATTCCTATGGAGGGGATAGCTTCTGGGAATGGTCTCGCTCATGTGATGGATGCTGAACAATTGCCTTTTGGTTCTGGGATTGATCTTCGTGACAATCCGGTCGGGGATTTCCTGTCATCCAGGGATGAGTCTCAGATGATTTCTGGTTCATCACTTTTTGGTAATGGTCACAAGAGAGACAACCTTGCCCTGGATAATCATAACTCTCATCATTCTTTGAATGGCAGTAATAAGAGGCTGAGAAGTGATAGCCCGTGGAACACCAAACCAGCGGACTTTGAAACATGCGTGGAACAGATAGAACATTGGACGGAGAAAGCTAGAATCATGTATGCCGCAAAAGATCAGGCTTGCGAAGAATCTACAATGAATCAGCAACTCTTAATGAATGAGCTACAAAAGCGAGATAACTTGATTGAACATTTGCATAAAGCGAAGTTTGAGGAGAGTCAGAAAAGGCAGATGGAGGTATATAGGTTTGAGAAAGAACTTTATATGATGCAAAGCCTTGTCGATGGATATAGAAAAGCCATGAAAGAAACACGAAAGGCTTTTGCTGAATATAGAGCACGCTATCCTCAGGGTGACGAACCACTCTACGCGGATGTTCCTGGCTCCGGGGGTCTTGTTTTGACTGTGGTGGAGGTGGAGAAGGAACGTCTAAAGAAAGAAGCAGAAGAAAGGGCGAAGTTAAGGGATTTTATGACAGAGTTTGAAAAGAACTGTACTGATTTTGAATCTCAATGGTCTGGTAAATTTGAAGCTTATGTGAGTAGAGTTGAATCTCTGAATGAGAGGTTTCTGGCTTTGGAGGACAAAATGAAACAATTGAAAGAAGTGAATACTAATGGCAAGGTTTCTGATCCTATTGAAAGCGCTCCAACTACTGAAGGAGAAACTGCTTAGTAAGGTTGAGCTTTTTCAGTAGAATTCGATTAAATTTAGTTCATATCAAATTCAAGGCTGCTGGTTGCTTATGTTTATAATTATAATTATAATGTACAGAGCTTTATTTTGAAACCAGGACCTTTAATTAGGGTAATTGTTACCTTTTATTATCTTGAGATGAAGTCACAAATTATGGAAACTTATTGTGTTTTGCATTTCTATGTTCTCTGTTATTCTTGCTAGCAATTTTAATTATGTTTGATGCTCACTTCCAGTTGACATTTCACCTTCTTCTGACCAAGTATCTTGTTGAAAAAATGTGATCAGATTAGTTATAGAAATATTAGAAACATTTATTTGTGTGATCTTTTGTCGGATTAATAAATTGATTTATTGGATAGTTGAATTCTTTGGAACGCCATCCATTATCAGTTACTGTGAAGGTTGTTAGTATATCATGTGGTAGAATTTCGGTCTTCATTCTGTTAAGGTTGGTAGTATTAACTTTTAAAAATCAACAGAGACAACTGTTGATGTATGTTTGTTATTAGTCACGTTTCATGATTTATCAATTTCTTCGACTGTAAGAAGGGAAACCTGATCTGTGATATCCATCTTTTCGGTGTTCTCTTCAAATTTAGGCGTCAACATCAAATTAAATCCATTTTACATTACCAGTCCTGTATCCTTGATGGCCAAATTATGGAAATTTGTTACCTTGAGGATAGTACCATTTTATCATCCCAGCTATTTAGAAGTTTATGCCCTTCTGTATAAACTACTACTAGAGGTTAATAGTGTGCATTATTTAAGTTGTACTTAATTACATGTCATTGTTGGAAAGAGATAACCCTGCTAGTGCCTTGACGTGCCCATTAATATGCTTAGAATCACGAGATTGAGTGGTACTTGAGGAATGGGTTGGGCATCTGTTTACAAAGTATTTTGAGAATTAGACGTATGTAAAAATCATAATTTGCAACTAACTTGCAGCATGGAGTGATCTTTATGATAAAAAATTAAATACCTCTAGTGGAATCTTATGTGATAGTATTCTGTGGAGGTTTCGTCATTCTTTTATTCATTGTTTGAGTTGTGGAAGGAAAATGAAACAGAAATATACCCAATGGTTTATTTGTTTCTCTTATAATTTTTTTTATTTAAAAACTACTGTGAGAAACGGTTATATGAAGTTCTGAAATTTGTTTTGAAAACATTGTTTTAGAAAGTAAAATACAAGAACAGGTAGGAGATATAGTTTCTGATTTTCAATTGTTTCTCTGTTATGTGCACGAAAGAAACAATAACCGTTTTTATATGCTTTCATAATCCCAATCACCAATCCTCTTTATTAGATATTAGAATAGGATGTTAAGGGTGTTGTCGTTCTTGTCGGAGCTGATGAAGACAGGAAGTGTAGCTTCGGCTGGTAGACCTGACGGAAATCAATAGACTGAGTTAGGCATAAAGGGAATTTTCAAAACATTGTTCAAACCTTTTTTATTTTTAATTTTAAAAAAATAGTAAACTGGTTTTGCAGGAAAAGCAAACAGGCTGGACGTAATTATCACTTTTGTCTGGGAGCAGAAATAATATGAAAATAAAATTTTAGATTCAGTAGTAAACATTATAAGTGAAACAATTTATTTCTATTTCTTTCCAGATCCAAACAAAAAGCTTGCTTTATTTTTTAGAAGATTGAACAGTAACCAAGTGCTTCAAATGCAATTGGAATGTATATTAGTGAAAAACTCCACGGGTTAATTTACATGATATTGAATGGAAAACATCGTCGAATTAATTTTTTTCTTAAATGATGAAAGTTTCACCATTTTTTCATTTTCCCTTAACAAAAAATGTTGAATAGGCATGAAATTGCTATTATGGAACAGTTCTATTAAAACAATGCCCATATTGAAAGAACCCAAACGTTTTCAAAATGTTTAGCCCCTCGTAATTTGTAAGGACAACAATACAATTTAGCGAGTGATTAGAGTGGTAATCAGAATCTATAGTTCTTAAATAAGGACTAAAATTACTAAAATTGATCAAACGGTTACTTGTTACATGGTTTAAATTATATGCTTCTACTATAGAAATTACCGAGGGCTCAAACTGGTGTAAATTATCACAATTCAAATGAAAATAATCCATTACGATACACAGAAATATCCAGGAATTGCAACAAATATTTAAAATTTAAGGCATTTATATTTGAATATAAATTCCTTTCCTTTGAGATCGACGTCTGAATTATATTGCTAAGTCACTGGTTATAATAATATTTACCGTAGGTGAAAATCTTTACTCCAACTCAGTATACCTCACAAATTCGATAGGGATTTTAAAAGAATATATATATTTTTTAATTAAGTAATGAAGCTTTTTGGAATTGTTACTGTACATATTTTAATAAAAATAAGTAACATAATTAATTTCTGTTAATTTAAAATAACAACAAAGAGTAATACTTCAAAAATATACTTCAATAAAAACAATGTTATTGATTACCACTACTATTATTTTATTAAGGCTTTAAAGTTATTAAATAGCTTTTAGCAACTAAATTTAATAAAATATATTAAATATTCTGCATTAGTATTTAAAAATACAATAAAACTATAATGTTGTAAATATTTAAAATTAATGTTGTATTTTATAAGAACTCGGTAAAATATCTATTAACTATCTAAGAAAACAAATTGTCATGGAAAATACTCATTTATCCATGTCTATATTAGTGACATTTGTCTTCTTTTTTTGTTCTTTTGCTCATTTTCAATTTTTGTTTTTCATTAATGTTCATGCTCTTATTGCGTTTCTTGTTCATCCCTTTGTTTTTTTTAGGTTTAACCATTTTACTCGTACTTTTTTTTTTAAATTGTAGATTGTTTTTCATTTTTTTTATTTCAATTGAATTTTTATTTTTGAAAAATTGAAGCAATCATGTTGGTGTCTTTAGTATCGAACTAACATAGTTAAAGAGACGGTTATTAATTTGTGATTTTTTTTGAATTTTTTAAATATATATATATATATATATATATATATATATATATATTTTAATTTTTCTTAAAAATAAAAATTTATTACATGTCAAACTAATATTGTACTACGTGACAATGATAATATGACGTGACAATGGTAGTGTCACGTGTCACTATCATATCACGTGTCATTATATTAGTTTTAATTGAGTTTTTTATTTTTATTTTGTCTCAATTTAGTCCTATTTTTTAAGTTAAACAATTTTATTTCTCTTCAAATTTAAACGAAATTTAATTTGTATACAAAAGTTATATAAATATTTTTATTAAAATTGATATTTTTATTAAATATTTTTAACTAGATTGAGTTTATATATATATATATATATATTTATTTATTTATTTTTATCTAAATGTTAATTATCTTCTTTAACTATACATATAAAAGTTAAAATGATGTAATTGGTGATAGTAAGAATTGAAACAAAATGTGGAAGGGTGTTGAAGAGCATGGAAGAAGAAAGAACAACATAAACGACCTTTAATTAGAGTTTTCACCAAATTTTCTTCGATTTTTTATTGTATAAAAATGAAATTTTATGTTATTAATTTGTTCACTAAATCTAATTTGAAAAATCAACATCAACGTGTAATATTATTATTATTTTTAACTCTTATAGATATATTTAAATAACATAATTAACTAAATATAAATATAAATAAATTTAATCTTGTTAAAAATATTTTATAAAAATATCAATTTTAATAAAATATATTTGTATAACATTTATATTCAAATTAAATTTGGTTTGAATTTGGAAAATGACAAAATTGTTTAATTTAAAAAAAATTAGGACTAGAGTGAGACAAAATAAAAATATAAGAACCAAATTGAAACTAATGCAATCACACGAGACATTATAGTGACACATGACATTGCCACATTACATTGTTATTCTCATGTGACACAAAAAATTAGAAACTAACATGTGATATTTTCTTTAAGAGTACGATAATAATGATAAAGACTTAATTATTTTAATTTTTCAATAATTAAGATGAATTTTTTTTAAGAAATTGACATACCTCTTAAATTTTTAAGTTTTTTTTTTGGTTAATTTACCATCATCCATTAAACTTTTGGTTATCTTAAGTTTTTTTTTGATTAATTTAACATCATACATTAAACCTTGTGGTTATTTTACGTTTTTTTTGTTAATTTACCATCATACCCTTCAATATGCTTTGAATCCATGACCTTTTCTTGATTTTTTGGTCTTTGTCTTCCTATATCAGTAGTTAGTGTACATCGGCAAGGTTTATGGTGCAAGTAATGATCAAGTGATGGAGGGTCCAAAATGAGTACCTAGGGTGGTAAATCTATTTGCAATTTTTGATGAATAAGCTTTCTTACTTTAACATTCAAGTGACACACAGTAGGTTCCATTGATAATTTTTTTCAATCAATCAAATTACACCATTTTATAAATCATTGATATCAAGGAAGAGATTCACTAGGGAGATACAACATCAATGACATCTGAGTCCAACCATATAAGAGATTGTCACCACTCTCTACCAAAAACCTTAAGGCAATGAGTTAATGGGTCTTTCATCTTTATATAATGCTTTACTTTCTCATTTCTATCAAATGTAGGACTTGAACTCACACTTGGATTCCCAACAATCTCCTTCTCAAAGGTGAGTCCTTTCCACATATGTACACTCCCCCTCCAATAGAAGCATTCTCAACCGACCACAACCACGAGTAGCCTTTTCCAACCGTCATTCAACTTAACGAGACTTGCTTACCTCTCTGATACCACTGTTGGGTCTAACGAGGAGGAGGTTCATCGGGAAGACAAAAACACCAATGAGAACTAAGTCCAACCACATAAGAGATTGACACCAGTCTCTACCCAAAACCTTAAGCCAATGGGTTAATGAGTCTTTCATCTCTACTTTCTCATTTCTATATGTGAGACTTGGACTCACACTTGGATTCCCAACATACAACTCATCTTTGAATGATATCAAGCATAGAGGGTAAGATGTTTTGGCTTTTTCATTGACATGTTTCTTTGTGGTGGTAATGGCCTTGCATGACTCGTTATGTTAACCTTTATGTTTGCTAAGAACTGACTTTTGTATTGCTCAACCATTTGATTCACCATCTATAGAACTTCCATTTACAAATTCCTAATGGAAGTCTCAGTGTTTTTGTAGTTTGTTGCTGACACTTAGATTAACTGTGCGAGGCATCTTCCATTTTGGACAATTTGTCTGGCTGGATAGAATTTCTGATCCATATTGGGGGCTTTGTAGTAGTTCAAAAAACTAGTTTAGAGGAATTGAGAATTAAACTGTAAAATAATTCTAGAGGGCTTAATTGATCCCTCTCATAATCTTCTATTTATAAAAATAAATTGATACAAGAGTACATGATAATTAGGGTAACTTAGACACAATATAATCATGATAAATAGGGTAACCTAGACACAATATAATCATGATAAATAGGATAACCTAGACACAATATAATCATGATAAATAGGGTAACCCTAGACACAATATAATCATGATAAATAGGGTAACCCTATACATAATATAATCATGATAAATAGGGTAAATATTCTAACACTCCCCCTCAAGCTGGAGCCTACTAATGGTATTTGCCAAGCTTGGAATAAATAAACTCAATCCAACAAAATCAACTTGTCTAAAATGTCGAGACAATAGACGTGGTAACTTTGGCTCTAAACAAGATGCACATATGCTTCCGACCATCGAGAGAGAATGTTTATAAACCAAATTGGACTCACAATCTAGCATAGCCAAAGAGACTCCTCATAAGCTTATGAAGAATAATATTGGACAACCACGAAACTTCATTTAACACCATAAACCTTCAAGTAGGATGACTTTGACAGAGTTGATTTCCATCAAAAGTGAATGAGGAGTGGTAGACAACACCAAACTGCAGAGACTGGATTGCCATCAAGTAAGGATGGGGCTTGCATGGCTAATTAAGACAAACTACAGGGATTAAATTGCCATCAGTGACTGATGGGGCGTGTAGTGGTTGAAAGCGACCAAACTGCAGGGACTAAACTGCTATCAAGTAAGGATGGAGCCTGTAGTGGCTAAAAGCGACAAACTACAGAGACTAAATTGCCATCAATGACTGATGGGGCCTGTAGTGGTTGAAAGCGACAAACTATAGGGATTGCCATCACTGACTTATGAGGTGATGGGGGCCTGTAGTGGCTGAAAGGACAAAACTGCAGGGACTATCATCACTGACTGATGGGGCATGCAGTGGTTGGAAACATATTACAATGGCTGGAAACATACTCCCCCTCACGGCAAACGACGAAAATGACGATGCGCCAAGACAAATCGTGAAGGTGGAATATCATTATGGTCTCCTTTATTCATCAAAGGATCCAAAAATAGATCTCACAAGGGACATGTGAAATTGTTTGACTAAGATTCTTAATCTTGCCAGAAATAGACGCCCCCTCATGCCATGAGGAACCTTCAACCTATGACTTTGGTTTTGAAATTCCTTGTGTTAACAAGCTAATAACACTGACTCTCCTTGGAGACTTGTAAATAAATGAAACAAGGCATCAGAAACATCACAACTGCTACAATACGCAAATGCTGAAACAGAGGTATAATGCTAAAATAGAGAGTTTTTTTTATTTGGTCGAGCGAGACGAACTACAATGACACGGTGTGATTCTGACACCGGAAAGGTGGCGTGACAAGCGCCGAATGCTTATCGAAGAGAAGTCGTGCGTGACAAGATGAGAATGAGGCAACGACTAGGGATGAGTCGCGCTCCTCGAGGTGCACAAAACCCCTAACTTCGCCAGAGAAAATGTGACCATGGTAGAGGTGAACGTCGAACAAATGTGGCGCGCATGGCGGCGCCTAGATGAGAACTAGCCCTCTCGCTCAAGGAGGCGAGATCACTAGTTGTCGGACTAAACTGTGGCAGCAGTTGGTAACGGACGACAATAGACGGTGGTCGGCAGCGGACAACGGCGGACGGTGACAAACGGTGTCGGGAACAGAAGTTGATGGTGACAAACTTCTATGGACAGCTCCTCAATGTGGCAAAACAGTGCTAGATGGACAACGACAAACGATGTCAAACAGCTGCAAACGACGCCTGGACAGTGGCAAACGGTGCTTGACAGTTGCGGACAACAACTAAGGTTTGGAGACTAAACATAAATCAGAACGGGACTACTCATTGAAGTATTTCAGAAAAGATGATATTTTTAAGACCGCTGGTGGCCAGTGCAGCCACCGGCAACAACAAACACAGAGTAGGAAGAGACTCATTAGAAAGTGGGTTTTAAACCTAACTCAACCCCACAAAACCGGCTTGTAAGGTGAGGTTTGAACCTCACTTATATATTATAATTTGGCCTTATATTTAGTCGATGTGGGACTTCCAACACACCCCCTTCACGCCGAGGTATAGACATCTCGTGTGTGATAGTAGAAATTGGGTGGTCCGATAACGGCCCGATAGCAGGTGGAATAGAAGAATAGAATGCCCACTTATAACTCGTTAGGATAGGCTCTAACCATGGCTCTGATACCAACTTGAAAATTAAACTGTAAAATAATTCTAGAGGGCTTAATTGATCCCTCACATAATCTTCTATTTATAAAAATAAATTGATACAAGAGTACATGATAATTAGGGTAACTTAGACACAATATAATCATGATAAATAGGGTAACCTAGACACAGTATAATCATGATAAATAGGGTAACCTAGACACAATATAATCATGATAAATAGGGTAACCCTAGACACAATATAATCATGATAAATAGGGTAACCCTAGACATAATATAATCATGATAAATAGGGTCAATATTCTAACAAGAGGGTTGGCTTTGGGGTGTACAACGTGGATTAGAATGGACTTGGTGTACGTATCATGATGCAATAATTAAATAGACTAGAAGGGTGCTTGAAGTGTTATTGTTGGACAGATAGAACTGATGTTTGGGAGTGCTATTGCCATTGGTTATATTGTAGATTGGTGCAAGATTTAATTTTGGGGTCTTCCCTTGTTAATGGTGCAAATTTAGCTTTAATTTGGTGATAAATTGTAGTAGATGTTGGACTTGACCGTGAGCCTATGATAGTAGAGTTTATTGGCTGTTGAATCATCAATATATTGTAGATATTATGTTGTTTGGCCAGTTTTAGTACATCATACAATTTTCGATATTATATTATAATTTGTAGATATTATGTTGTAATTAGAGCTGTCAAAGTGGGTTACCTGGCCCGGCCCACCACGGGTTGGTCACTTAGTGAGCCAACCCAATCCGGCTCATTTATTAGCGAGCCAGAAAAATCTGAACCCGGCCCAACCCACCACGGGTTGGTGGGTAAACAGGTTGGCTCACTTAATTACAATTTTTTTAAAACAAAAAATAATTACAAAATTTTTATAATTTAAATCTACACAAATTTCACTCCGAAATTTTGACTCCCAACATGGGTGTTTAATTAATTTTGAAAATAAAGAACTTAAATAATTTTTTCAAGCAAAAAAAAATAATAAATATTTTTTTATAAAATTAAAATTAAATTTTAATAAAATAAAATTAGGTAGGTGGGTTGGTGGGCCAACCCGACCCACCACGGGTTCAACTCGCATGAGCCAGGTTTAAATGAGCCGGGTTGAAATCTGACCCTATAAAAAAATATTTTCAAACCCAACCCGGCCCGAACCCGTGGTGGGCTGGATTGGCCCACGAATTTGACCCATTTTGACAGCTCTAGTTGTAATGATTTATAATTGGTCTTAACGTTTTTTTTTTAGTTCCACTTAGCATCCAGTCTATAAGAAGCTTATTTTTACAATCAACAAAAACATGTTGTAAGACCTGAAGTTAATAATTAAATGAACATAAACAAACCTATGCTTATACAATTATACTTAAATTATTGTGGTGTGATATAACTCTTACAAACTGTTATACCATTTGCGTGTTACATACTCATCTAATTGGGTTTTATAGTTTAACATTTTGTTTGTATTAAAATTATTTAGCACAAAAATTAATCTGACAATCATAGTTTAAACAAATTTAGTTTGTTTATATATTGCTCAAAATAAGAGCTTTAAAACAATGTAGTAGGTTGGAAGTTTTCAATCTAAATTGGAAACTTCAAAGAAGACTGTATACAATGATTTACAGGTACAAAAACATAGTAAGATAAAGAGAAGAGGACCTAAATTATTTTAGGTTATTTATTAGGAAGGCTTTTTAGAGAGTAAGAGTCCTGATATGGAGTCATGTTTGAAGTATTGTCGAATTTTTCATTAATTTTTATGTGAATAGAAAATGGATCACGCTCCATCAAATCGTGCATGGATGTATAATAAGTGTCATAAATGAAGATGTGCTTTGAAAGAGTTGTTTATACTGGGAGTTGAAGAGTTTCTAACTAAAACCTGTGAACAAGATCGTTATCACAATGATGAAGGAGTTCGATGTCCATGCATTAAATGTGATTGTACAAAGATTATTGACAAAAGAGTTGTCAAGGTTCACCTTTACAAACACAGTTTCAAGTCTAATTATTTCATTTGGACGGATCATGGTGAAACAAAAAATGACAGAAGATAATGATGTAACTTGGAGGGATGTGGATATGGAAGGTGAACTAAATGACCAATTTATGTCAATGGAAGATGTTAACTCTATTTTTTCTCAAATTTCTTGTGTTAATACTATTCTTTTAGGTTACTTTAGCTTTTAATTATCTATAATTAAGATAGTTTAGAGTAATTAGGATAAAAATAGTTTTTGATAAAAATAGTGTTAATTTTCTCTTTTTAGTTAAATAAAATAGGTTCTTAAATAAATAGGCTATTTTATTTTTTAAAAAAATATTCAGAAAATAAAAATAAAATTCCCTCCACCACCACCACTTCTCCCTCCACCTCCCCAACTTTCTCTAAAAAAATTTTAATTACAAAAATAATCTTTTTTAATTACAAAAATAACCTTTATTTTATTTTTAATCATATTTATTTACTTTGAATTCAAACCCTATTTTTCTATCCACTCACTTTTCACTCAGCTCCACCTCCAACTCTCCTTCTCTTTCTTTTAGATTCCCACCCCCCAACTCCACCACATCCGTCTTCTCAAAAATAATACATCAAAACATATAAATTACATTATTAAAATATTTTTAAAATTAATATAAAAAATAAACTAATAAAAATAATTGGAAAATAAACGTATAATCTTTAAACGGATGTGACCATCCGTCAACGGATGTCAACATCCGTTTAAGGCAAAACAGATATCGACATCCGTTTTCCCTTAAACGGATGTTGACATCCGTTGACGGATGGTCACATCCGTTTAAAGATTGTACGATTACTTTTTAGGGTTTATTACGCACCTCCTTCACGACGAATCTTCCCACACCATCGCATGCCACCACACCGATCTTGCACGTTGATCAATTGCTTCCACCACCACTTACAATCTCGCACACTAACTAATGAAAGTCCACCATACTCTCAGACCACAATTAGAATGAGAAGAAGAAGTGTGAAAAAGAAGAAGAAGAACATGAAACAAAAAGAGGAGGAAGAAGAGTTCCTACTGCGTGGAGGATTAGAGTGAGTAGAGGTTAAAAAGGATTAGAGTGGTTAGAGGTTAAAAGATATTAACCCAAAAATTTTATTAAGGGTAAAATAGGAATAGAAAAATAAAGAGAGGGATGAAATAGGAATGGGGTGGTGGAGGGAGCAAAGTGTGGTGGTGGAGGGAGCAACATCCTAATATGGGCGAAGATGTGTTGATTGCTGGATCGGGCTGTAGCCCTTTAGAGTGAATTAATGAAACACGACGTTTCTCTGCTGCGAAGATAGCAAACTAAGGGGGACCTTGTTACTTTGGACGACGAAGAAGAAGTGTTGTGACGAAGAATTGAGGCGAGCTCCATGGGCCATTTTTGAAGAAGCCCAGAAGGATGATCGGACCAAAGGAGGCCAGCCCATAAGGTGATCAGATCAGAAGGATGATCGAACGTGCAAAGCTCGAACGGTTGAAGAACCTAGTAAAGTGTAAAGATACGTGTAGTGGGTGACAGACGCTCCTTAGATCAATTTCATGTTTTCGTCTAGACTTTAAGCTTTCGTAGAAGTAGATAAAATCTTTGCTTCATTGTAGTTCTTGGATCATTTCCATTGGATGACAAGCAGTGGGATTTTGAGAAACTCTGGTATCTTGTATTTCCATTTTCATGTTCTTGTAATGAGAATTTTAAATTTAATTCAGTTTACAGCCTTGCTTGTTCATTAGTTCCATTTACATTTCCTATACTTGCGTTTACTGATTCAGGTTTTCCATATTCGAGCTTTGGCTTATTATTAGGTTTTATACATCCTTTCTTCATTGTAGATACTTTCTAGGATTAAGTATTTGTTTTCTTTATTTGTTTTTCATACATCATTCAGATAGGTCTAATCATGCATTTTCATTCTGTTTCTTTTTTTTTTTAAATTCATTTTTATTTTCCTCACCTAGTTTTTAGTAAATAAATAAATAGGTTTTAATTCTACAATTCTATTCTTAATACGTACCAAGTCCTTAAATTGATTCCCTAGGTTGCCCCTATACTACATTAGTGGGGACTAGGTTTTGTTGACTTTTTTGTGACCAAAAGCCTTTCAACAGAAGACATGGTGCATGATGCTTTTATGCAACATGACCCTTGTGAACTATCAAATTCTTCTAACGTGGAAGAGGCTCCAAATGAAGAAACTCAAAGATTTTTTTTAACCTTTTGTTGGAGGCAAATACGCCGTTGTATGAAAGAGCATCGAACTTTAAATTATCAATGTGTGTTAGGCTATTAGCTTGGAAGTCCGATTGGAATATTCCTAATCAATGCATAGATTTTATTGCAAAAATGCTTCTAGATGTAACACCCATGAAATCAGGTTTGCCCAAAACTTACTACAATGCAAACAAAGTTACTATCAAAGTTGGGATTACAGTTGCAGAAGATTGATTCTTGTGTGGATGGTTGAATGCTCTTCTATGATAATGAGTATGGTAAGAATGATGATGCGTTGGTTGAATGCAAATTTTGGCGAAAGTCAAGGTATCAACAACACAAGACATGAACAAGTACTAAAAACAAGTTCCTGTTAAATCCATGTTCTATTTGCCAATAATTCCAAGACTACAAAGAATGTATGCCTTGACACAAACTACAACACAAATTATCCATATGGCAAACTTGGAATGAGAATATTCGTAGTTGTAGACTCTTCTATCCCTGAAATATTTGTTAAATCCTTTTGATCATCAATCACATAGCCCTCGTATCTATCACTATAGGCCTTGCAAATAATTCTTATGGACCTTTCAAGAACAGTCAGAGAGCCAACCAAATCTCTTTGTTGCTCCTTACTATCATGAAATCTCATTGATCCTCTTCTAGAAATGGTATTGGTATACAATATTATTGCCCTACATCACCAAAAATCCACTTTTGTTAAGAATATATTGTTGTTTAATCACTCTTCTATTAGTCTTTGTACCATGTTTTACTTTAATTAAATAAGTAATACTCCACTTGTAAGGAATCTTTCTCTTATGTATGATTCTTAAGAAAAATTTTAAAACTTATTAACAATAAACAAACTCAACAACACTTGAAGTACATGATTCTTAAATTACTCATGCACATTATGTTAATATCAAAAAGGAGAGAGCAGGAAAAACAACCACTTCATCCAATTCTTTGATACCTAAACTTCAGTGCAATGTCAGATCTTAAAACATAAACTCGGAGATCTTCACTAGTAGCCACCTAAACATAGGATACTTGTATAGTTTTGTTTATTGTTAAAATAATAATTGGCTACAATAATATCTCCAAATCAAACTGACCAACTTTTGCATGAAAGTGGTTTCTCGAACAAACTCATATTACTATAAATTTTGCCATCTTAATTTTTGATATCTTTAATTTTGATATATTAAAGATGCTTTTTTAGCTCTTTCATTAATTGAACTAATAGGGCTTGCAAGGTCAGCAAGCCCTTCAAGCAGTGATGCATAATAATTTGCTTAATCTTACCCTCCAAAATAAACATTGTCAAGTATCAAATTATCATTTCTGAAATAATAATTTTGCTTTGATTTCAATACCAATAATAGGATACTCCACATACACACACACACATTACATTATAGACTTGGCTTGAAATCCATTACTATCAGACATGCAAATCTCCTTCTCTTTGAAACTCAGAATTTTTAGGAGATTCAAACATGCTCCTCCTTTTTGGGAAGGCTTCTCTTCCTAAGCCAAGTAGAAAACTTAACTTTATAGACTTACCTTTCACCACCATTTCCATAAGTACAAAGTCCTTCATCAAGTTGATCAATTTGGGATCTATCTTTAAACCCATCTCAGTACCTCCAGAAATTTACACCAAAATTTCAACATTAAAGTTCATTTAACAAAGATTTATAATAAATTTTGTTTTGAGAATCAAAATACATTTATAGGCAAAAGTGTGATACAACCAAGAAGAATCAGACATCTGAAAGGGATAGCAGTTTGCATGGGAATTTATTAGTGTGCATGATCACGCTATTCGTTTCGTATGACAAGTACATTTTCTTTAATTTCTAGTTATAAACTACAATATTTGTTAACAAGTCATATTTTGTTTGCAATCACAAGAGCTTGGTCGCTTAGTGCATGTTGACAAAATCTTTCAGCAGACACATATTTGTCACTCAATAGGATAATTTTTGGATGAAAGGTCTAGGCGGACACATGTTACGTTTTAAACCTTAAGTATATATTTAACGCAAACATTTATTCATTTAACTGGAAGATTTTCAAACAAGATTTTCTCAAGCAATATTTGAGATTGCATTTTGTCGCAACCGGGATCGCGACGGGTCGACGAACCGAAAATAAACAGGTTTAAGAAATATTGTTTTGGGAGTCGCCACCATAATTTATTCGTGAAAAACTATGGAAAACCGTAAAATAAAAGTGTGGTATACGAAAACTAGATTTTAAGTTCGGGAATCGGCTACCCGTAAGGAATGTATTAGCATCCTACTACGCCTACCTAGAAGCAGTATCTTAAATTAAATGTATAAAGTTGACATGGTTTTCCAAAATATTTAATTTTCCCTACAAATAATAATATACATAAACTATTAAGAAACAAAACATATTTTTTGTTTTATGAGTCCGATAAGGATTGAACTTGTTTCTACGTATATCCATTTATGATGTAAAATCAGGGATCGCGTAGCTCTTATCTAGAAAAAGGTTTGTAAATTTGTTTGAAATTTATTATGGGTTGTTTTAGATTTTTGAAAAGTGAACCCGACAAGGATTGATTTTGCTCCTATGTATCTCCATTCATGATTGAAAATAAGGGATCACGTAGTTTTGGTATAAAAAAAGTTGGTTTAACAATATTGTATTTTTTTGTTTTTTGTTTAAGATTTTTTATTTTTTTAATTTTAAGAATGATGGAAAAATAAGGAAAGAAATCGGTCATATGCTGACACGTACATGTATTTTTTTGGAAATATTTTTATTTATTATTTTTTTTATAAAATTTAAAATAAATATAACGTGATGCGAGAGATGTAACCAGTACCAAAAGAAATGAGGAAAGATATTATTTTTATGTTTTTTAAAAAAAATTATTTGTGTTTAGTAAAAAAAATAATACCTTTAGAAAAAAAATTCAAAGTACAATCAAAATAGAAAAGGTGACATACTTTTTCAGCTTTTGGTATTCTCCTAGTTCTTCCTTGGTAGTTTATGTTGACAGAGCCCCTCTTGCGTGATAACTTATTTTCCTCTATACTCTCTTCCTCTCTTTCTATCAGTATTATTTCTAGTGTCTCTCTCTATTTTTTTCGTCCCCTTTTTCTTTGACAGGGTGCGTATTTATATACACATATTATAATATTATGGTAATCTTACCTTAATTGTTAATTAATTGACCATGAACAAAATAGGGAAAGAAATTGTCTTGGTTGCAAAAAGAAAACAAATCAAATAAAATTCAAGACATTATTATAATTATTGTGAGAAACTTTGTCAATTTTTAAAATCATATTTCTTCTCTTTTTAAAAAGAAACTAATACAACAAATTATAGTATAATATCAATATATTATTTTTAATTATTGCTTATAATTATTGACATAATATTGATTCAAATTATTACCATATTAAACATTTCTTTATCTAGAAACCAATATTTAAAAAATATTTCAAAAAGTTTGAAAATTATTTACATTCTTTTAAGGAAAATTATTTTATTTTTCCTTCCTTTTTTCTCTTTACCCACCATTAATTATTATTCTTTTATTTTGTTTATTTTGATTTTTTTTATCTTTATTGACTTACCCGTACGAAATTGGGTGTTGATACATTTGTTGGTGTCTCAAAATGCAGTCCCTTAAACCCTGTAAAGGAGGAAAGGTTGAGGAACAAATGTTGGTTAGATGGTGTGGGTAGAAGGTACAAAGGAAGCATATATGAGATTGGAAATGTGGGTTCTCAAGATGACTGCGTCAACAATTACATACAACAAACATGAGAATCTTCTAGTCAGCAACCAAATGTAGAGGACTTTATTCAACTTCAAATGCAATTAGTAAGCTATGATCAACAGATTTGACAAATGAATTCTAAATTTCAAAGTTTTATTGGCGTCATCATGACCTTCAGCCTCTGGGAGCTCTAGCTGCATAACAATTTTTTCAACTGTAAAATAATGAACAACAAAATCAGCCAGGCAATGACGTTCAACCAAAATATCAACCACAAAATGAACAAAATGATTATCGTGATTATTAGCATTAGGCATTTTAGAACGTATCTGTGTGACTTTATTACAATGTTCTTTTATATAATTGACAATCATGTTTATGTATTAAATGTGAAATATTTGTTTGAGGTTTAAGTGTTCAATGTGCATGTGATGGATCCTTTCTTATATATATGTCTAGGTTTGTCAATAAATTACACTAATACAAGCAATTTTTTTGTGTCATTTTGTTAGGCGATTACATACGAATATATCCGTATGCAATTACATGCGGATATATCCGTATGTAATTACATACAAATTTTTCCGTATGTAATTGCACATGAATATATTTGTATGTAATTAAATATGAATTTTTTCGTATATAATTACATACAAATATATCTATATGTAATTATATACAGAAAAATTCATATGGAATTACATGCGAAAAATTGATATGTAATGACATACAAATAAATTCGCCTCTAATTACATATGCAAATATTCATATGTAACATTATCTATAACTATTTTACATACATATTTTTATCCATATATAACTCGTATGTAACGCTACTTTACATATGAATTTGACTGTAATGATTTTTCTTGTTGTTTGTTATTATATTTAACATAGTCATGATGATGTCAGTTTCACAATTGTTATTCATGAAAAATAATCAAAGACCAACATATTGTTCCTACAAATACCGTTTGCGTTATATAAATAGAAAGTTCTTTAATAACTTTATTTTATTTACATAATAACTATTAAACCACACATCATATATTAATGGTTAGAAATGTACAAAAAACTAGATATCTCTTTTGGACTTTTTCCACACATACATTAACATGACAAAATCTAAGGATATGAATAAATTTTGAACTACTTCAAACCAATTTTCAATTAAACCTCATATATAATTCCTCACAGTAGAACTTAACATAACAAATTAAAATTAATGTACTACAAAATTGTACAACATCAATTACATTTACAGGTAATTGTACTACACAATACAACAATGTGTAAAACATCAATTTAACAAATTAATGTTCTTTTACTAAAGTGTACAACAATGTCAACACCATCTAACTATTTCAGTCCATTTTACTCCCATAATCGGTAAATGGGGTTCTAATAGCATGACTCTTGAACCGTCCTTGTGGTCCAACCTTCATTCACATACACATATTGCTTTGGTATGTATGAACCTTATCTTAAACCTCCATGATGTCGTGCTGATGTTCAACCAATGTAGCTCCACAACCAAAAATGTTATCTACTATAGGAAATTCACACTCATCGACACTTGCACCACCATCTTCGTCCATATTTTCCATAGGTTGCTCTTTAGTCCTTTCTTCAACCAATTTTTCTAACCTAGAAACAAAAACTTCGAGTTCACGAACAACCTTTTCTTGTTCTTGTACAACATGGATAAAATGTTACTTATCTATACTATTTTGTTTCTTAAATCTCACACCATATTTTTCAAATGCTGCTTTGACAAAAGAATGATACAACTCTTCTTTAAACGCATCCAACAACATGAAAGTAAGTTATTGTTTTTTATTCTTTAATGCTATTAAAGCGCTACACAAGCTCCCTACCAAATGCTCACAAGCTAAACTATCCTAATTATATTTACCAACATACTCGAAGTCGTAAAGGATGTTAAAAAGTATCAGATAAACTATTTTATCATGATTTGATAACAAAAACTCAGATATCCCTAACAAAATATAAATACTACAAAAATGTTCTTATAGAAACATTTGGATGTTCTTGCAACAAAATATCATAAATAACAATAACATCAACTTTTCCACCACTAAAGTATTTCCTATATTCACTGTCTACACCAACCTAATTTAAATCAATTTGTTCTTTCCTCAGCTTAATCTTAAACATACATTTAATACATTAAATTCAACAAATTTTTCCCCAAAAGAAAACTCACCCCTCCTTTCAATCCATCTACCACATAACTCAGACAAGACATTCCTACTAATCTTCACGAAATCGTTCATACTTATCAACCAACCAAAGGTGTGTTTTCAATAAAAGCTTTTTATTCCATAGTTAACCTTTTGATTCACATCACCAACCAACTTAGTTAAATTTGCAAGAATGACGGAAAGACAAAACATAGAAAAAACAAAGAACACTTGGAACAATGCTCAGTCGAAAAAGGTGCCCAACAACCAAGAGAAACCAGCCAATAAAAAATGAGGTCTTGACTTAGAATGAAGAACTGGTAAGCCAAAATAGTTCGATCTTAACCTAAATTTTAGGGGCTGAAAGTCCAAAAATTCACCTTTCAAAATGACCATGAACCACAAAACATATCAATGCACAAGCAAAATAAAAGGAAGAAAGGTTGAATAGCCGAGTCTCAAGGAAGGTTTGCGAAAGAAAAATGAAAACTCGAAACTTTACAAACAGTACGCCATTAAACTTCTGTAAATTTTAGTTTCCACGTCTGCATAAATAAATTAAAAAATGGACCAATAAGTAACTGACACATGATCGTGTCAAAATATTGTCAAAAACCTCTATATCGTTTTCCTAACATAAATACCTATTTTTTGTGTCATGTGTTTTCTATAGAAATGAAGCATTTTCGAATTCGTATTAAATTAATCATTTGTTTGATCTTACTAAACCAAAAAATTTGAAATTCCATAGCATGATTGTAAAAGGCGAATTCTTGTGTTAGAAAGTTCAACTGCAGACTCAACTTATATAAGAATCGGTATTATTAGTTTGCATTTGTTTTTTCATTAAAATTCTACCTCTCGTTTGGCTTAAAATCATAACTCCGGGTTCACTATATATTATATACAATATTTCCTTAATTAATCCCAAGGAATAACTGTGACTCTACATTTTTTTTAATTCAAATTTAATAAATTTGTTTAACACTTATCCTTCACCATATATAATTAGACGATATCATCACACATTAACTCCTCTTTTTTTCACACACTTTATCTCATTTTTTAATATTTTTTTAACATTTTTCATCACATTAATTATTTTCTCTTGTTATTTTGTCCCTATTTCTTCCTCCCTCCACACCACCTTTCTTTGAGATATGTTTTCTCTGCTGTTCAGTTTTTGATCCTCAAATGAAATTTAAACAGCTAGTTTCCACTCGTTTATGAGAGTATATATATGATCAAATCCATAACAAATAAAGTTCTTGCAACAGTTAAAAAAACAACACCATATACTACAAGAATTTAATCAAGTTAACTAAATATTTACACTTTGATTTTTTCTTCCCCCTTCAAATTAACACGTCAAATAAAGATAATCACAACCCTTCGAAGCAGTAACACAAAGTACAACAAAACCCAGAGGAGCCAACACTTTCACTGACAATGACATACCTTCCTTTCATCCATCCCAACACACACGTCCACTAGTCTTTGTTTTCCAACTTGAACTGAAGCCCCCCAACAAAATATAAACAAAAATCGAAAAGAATCCAGATTCAAGACAAGGAACAATAACACATCATTATAAAAAAAAAAGAAAAAAAAAACTGAAAGAATCTCCGACAGATACCTCCCTCTCCCATGTAGTTAAAGCAGACACAACTGTTTTTTTCTTCCACCCTTTCTTTGATGTCACTGGTGCACATGTGTTTCCCTGCATTCCAATCATGCAACTTGAGTGGTCCCTTTCTTTAAAGCAAACACATCACGTGACTGCCTCAGTTTGATAGCAAAAGCCTACCACCACCAATTGCAATGTCCCCATTATGAACATTTCCTTCATCAATTGCCTAATAAAATCTCTCACCCTCTTCCTACCCTTCACTACGTCATGCCATTCATCACCCTTTTTCTTCTTACCAACTTTTATAACTACTTTTAGTCTTATTCTTCTATCACAATCCATAATCTGCATTCATATTTCATCAAATCTTTTCTTCAGATCAAGTTTAATATTCTGATTCAACAACAATACTCTTATAAACTCGTATTTCAATTTTTCTTTTCTTTTCTTTTCTTCCATTTCCATAACTCTGCAATTTCTTTTCTAAAATTGAAAGGAATCACAGATCATCTAAGCTAGCTTACATGTTTGACATGTTTGATCAAAGTCTACACAGGTTGAGTCAGTGTTCAAGGGAGGGTTCAAACTTCAGACATTGATAAGTTGTTCCTTTTCAGTGAGTGTGTCACATCGTGGTTTTGGAGATGGTAATGGTGATTGGGATGTTGATCCTGCAGCATTGTCCATCTTCTTTATGTTTTGTTGGTGATACACTTGCCTCAGTCTCTCTATCTCCCTCTTCAGTGCTTCTTGATGTGCTGCATTTATATATTTATATATATTTGTGTACGTGATTGCATTATTTATATATAACTGCGTGCTTAATGACTAAAATCAACATGCATGATTAGCACACTGATCTAGATATGCTTTGCATGCAACCCTTTTTTTCACTAAAATCAACATTACTCTGCAACTTAATAATTGGCCTATTTCTTTTGCCTTTCGAAGGAACAAAATTATACACCTAGTTTTCTTAATAACTTGCACTAAAAAGAGGCAAACAGTACAATGTATTTAATTTTTATGATCCTGAATACTAGACCAACTTCGAGGAGTAGCATGCTTATTGTTATTGAATTCGAAAAGTACAGGTTAGATACAAAAAAAGTGTTTTATTTATCATATATTTTTTTTTCTCGTGAACTTAACTCTAAAAGCTTGAAACTAACTCTTTATCATACACAGGTGCTGTCCATGATACTGACAGTAGTTGACATAAAAGGATTTCAGAAATAGACATATTAACTTTAGAAAAAAAACAGTATAATTACTTTCCCTTCAAGTTAGATATGAAAAACCAACCCCTTACCATTTACTATATATATAGTTTTTTTGCTTATGCAATCTAATTGATAATAATGTACGATTTACTAAGTTAGCCTTAATCAGAAGGTTATTAACATTCGGCTCTCTCAGCCGTTTCAACATTAACAAAATGATAAGTAATTAATTCAACAATTGGTTTCCTAAAGAAGATTTCTGCAGATGATGATATAGTTTAATAATAGAAGATAACATGTAAAGCAAGTACCATCTTTGAAGATCTTGTCTTGGGCCAGCGCGGCGATTCTTTGCTTCAAAGCACTGTTGTCAACATTTAGAAGCAAACGTTGATGATCCAAAAATGCAACTCGCGGAGACAATACAGAAACTTCAGCCTTCATTTATCATGAGAATCAACAGTTAAGCCAAACAAAACCATGTAAATTGCTAATTGTTAATTCTATCTAATTATATCATAAGCCTTGTATATAACTTTTTACAGTCAACTAAATGCACCTGTAATGAAGTCACACTTCGTTCAAGCTCAGAAATGTATTGCAGCTTCCTCACTCTTGATCTCTGTGCCGATTGTCTATTTGCCAAGATTCTGAGATAATGCAAAACAGGAATCAGATGATGAATATCATGAAGAGCATGTTTTCCACAAGAGTAATCCATAAACATTAAATAGTCACAGGTATTCATATTATCGAGAGAAAAAACAAACATGAAATACATATATATTTACATAGTACATTACTTGTTTGTTTCAATGTTGTAACTAAAACATTATCCATTTGTTTTGAGAAACGTTATTATCCGAACTGAATATCACACGGGTCAATGCAATGCAAGTTTACGAGGAACTAAAAGCATGAATTGAACATGAATGTTTAACTAAGTATACCTTTTGACCCTCTTGGGGTCTGTGATTTTCTCACTGGAACAAGTTGCTGCATTTGCGTTACTATTATTACAATCATCGGGGTTTTGTGTGATTTCTTGCTTGCATTGGCTTTCATCCTCATCTGACTCATTCTTCACTTGCTTCTTCTCTTGCTCCTCCTCCTTTTCCTTGTTCATCATCTCCTTCTCATCGTTGATGCTGTTGTGATCAGAGGGTGTAGACGGGTTGGAGCAGGAAACCGTGAGTGCCATCATGGTGTTATTATTACTATGGTAGTAGTTGATATTATTATTATTATCATTGTCATTATTATTACTATTATTATTCCCTGAAGCCTCATCACTGAACATGGACATGAATTGTTCGTCATCAAACCTCTCGAACTCGCTCTCATTGTCACCACCACCATCACTCCCGCGGCTTTTGCAGTGATGATCCAGCATTGGTGCCTCCAGGAAGGCGACGGAGTCACTCACCGAGCGGCGGTGAGCACCGCGTCTGGCGGCTGAGAAGTCAAGAAACTCATCCACCCATGAAGGGTTTTGGTTTGAGACGTTTGGTGCCATGGTTTTGAGGGAAGGCATCTTTTGGTGAGGAGAAGAAAAGTCTGGCCAATTGGGTGTCATGTTTGGAACTTTTGGTGGCAATTGAGCCATTTTGAGTGACACCAATCAACACGATCTCTCAAGAAGATGACGAAGAAGAAGAATTAGAGAGAAAGAAACAGAAGAAGACTAAGTATATAAATATCTCAAACCAAACCAAACCAAACCAACCAAACCAAACCAAAACAAAACACAATGTTGGTATATATTATGTCTATCTATATGCACATATAATTATATATAGTTGCAAATGAAAGAATGTTAAAGGGAAGAAGGTTTGAGGCAAAGGGTCTAATACAAGGTGAGGGAATGTTAAAGGGAAGAAAGGAAGGAGGAGGAGAAGAAGAAGAAATAATGATTTTTTAAAGAAAAAGAATAAGAAAAAATGATTATGGAGGTTTTAAAATCCCAATAAATCTCTGGGGTATCTGCATCTATGTGTGTTGTGCAGTGGGGTCACATGGATGAGAGAGAGATTGGACAGCTATGAACAGCTGGGAGGAGAAAGGGGTTGGGTCTCCTCAACTCAACGGCATTACTGGAAAGTCGCCACTGGTTTAATTATAAATAACCAGTGGGAATCAGCCACCACGTGCCCTTGTGACCGTCCCTTTTGTAGGGTACCCTTATAATAATAGTCTCATCATTTTTATATATTTTTACCTTTCTCTCTTCTTCTTATTATTACCATATTAATATTACATTACCATCTCTAATTTTAACCATTCCATCACCTCCGTCTATTAAATTTCCTTTTCTTCTCATGCAGTATTTAGTTAATTAGGTATACCCTTCTAGGGCTATTCGTTTAACTAATTAAACTGTTGGGTTAAGTTTTTTTTTTCTTGCAATAATTAGGCATGGTAATTAATTAGAATGGTGGGAGTTAGAGGCAAACGCGTAACTATCATGTTTAAATAAGGTTGAAGTGGAAGAAATAGGGCTAAACAAATTTAAGATGAAATCGAAATTAGGTAATTGGTTTGAATGGATGGTTCCTGATGTTGGGGAAAAGTTTAAAAGAGTTAATGGGATAATTTTGGGTGGTTAGTGATTGGTGAAATCATATGGGTTGGGGTTTTTATCTTTATCTATGAACAATGACCACGTGCTTAAATCACATGGGTTGGTAGGTGAGCATGTAAATTGATTTATACTGGTTTCTTTTATTTTATCCATTGCTTTGCATTTTAAATCCTAATTATGCAATTATATTACTTATCACAAATATTGTTTTTGACGATGATAGTAACAAAATCAAATAGAATTACGAATACATAGGATATCTTATT
Source organism: Vigna umbellata (assembly GCF_029865625.1). NCBI lineage: Eukaryota > Viridiplantae > Streptophyta > Magnoliopsida > Fabales > Fabaceae > Vigna > Vigna umbellata. The sequence goes on from NC_142170.1 coordinate 23,926,180, forward strand.
AATTAAACACAAATTATCAGCATATTATGAAGTTATGCATAATAGGTGTTCTTAGATTAAATGTATTTAAGTATTTGTTTTCAATGTAATTTTGATAATTAAACAAAGTAAATTGTTTAAACTAAAACATTTTTTTTGTTTTTTTATTTATATTAGTAAATGTGAATTGATTTTCAGTTTGCATACATTAAATTTATTTTAAATATACAAACTACAAAAAAGAAGGACATTATTTACTGTCATAATCCATCGGAAACAACCAAAATCCGTCGGTAATGTATTACCGATGGATTAGCGACGACCAAATATCTGTCAATAAACCTTTTGTCGCTAATTATTATCAACGGTCTTTGATTTTTAGTAATTACCGACAGTCTTTTCCTTTGGTAATTACCGAAAGATATTACCGTCGCTAATTATCGAAGGATATGACCATTGGTAATTACCAAAGGTAAAGGCCATTGGTAATTACTGAAGGTCAAAGGCCGTCTGTAATTAGCGAAGAAAAAGGTCGATGGTAAGGACTAAACAAAATTAAGTTAAATTTGTATTTATTGTCCAACTACACAAACCTGCATAAGAAGTTCAACACAGACAGACCTGCATAACATTTTCAAAACACAGACAGACCGTCATAATATGCATCCCAGAATCATCCAATCATTGATTGAGTTTAGCAATATAACATCACTTGTATTATTCAAATATAAGAACTTGTATTTGTAAAGTAAACATGAAACATAAAACATAAAACAATATGTTAATCTAGACCAACAATGTATATGTTTGAAAGACATGAGCAAATGTAATGTAGTTGAATCATAATATTCTAATAACATCCAAATGTTCTAACAACTATGTTCAATAACAAAAGAAGACTAAAAATCTACATAGTCATCTTCCGAATGATCTTCATCATCCTGCTTCTCTGTAGATTACTGGCCTGGTGTGGGTTGGACTGTTGTGGGCTGGAATGATCTGGACTGGACTGGAGTGGGCTGGACTGATGTAGGATGCTCTGGGACGGCGGGTGACGGGAAGGGTCATAGTTGGGTCAGAGGGATAGTGGACTGAAGCTGTGAAGCTTCAGGCAACACTCTCATGACTAAGGCCTTAATGTTTGTAAACTCAAATCTCAAATTAGTGTATTCCTGGTCACGTTGCTCTAGTGCCTGCGTGAGGCGGACAACGACCTCGTCAGCAGTGGTGGTGGAAGAAGAAGGTTGGTGCTTCAGAGTACCTCCTCTTGCTGCTGTATAGTTTGCAGCAAGTTGTCCTACACTCTACACTTCGTCCCTTTTTCTTCCCACCAAAGACATCGACCCAACACAATGTCCTACGGATGTAATTATCTTCATTACTCGCATCATTTGGTGTAGGAGCTGACTCATGTTCGGATCTAACGTGTGAAAGTCTCGTAGAAAATTCTTGTTGTTCAAACACTAAAAGCAAAGTTAGGGAATGATACAATAACATAAGGAAAAATTACTCGTAGTAGTAATGTTATTTACTTATATGAGTTATCTGAGACCTTTCAACGAATTCATTAGTTTCCTTCCAAGATGAGTCTATGCAAAGACCTCATCAACATGGACCGCCCATCCCAAGTATTGTGCATGTAACATAATTTTGAGTTAGAAGTGTACATGAAATAGAAAATACATAAGTTATATATGAAAAAGACCGAAAAGTAATGAAGGTTTATCATACGAATGACATGCTCATAAACCATGGTCGACCCACCGGTATGCCGGGTGTCACCCTTTTCAGAAGCTCTGTTCCTCTGGGCTATAACACACTTATGTGAAACTCTACTGAATTCCAATGAACGAGTAAAGAGTTCCATATATGCTTGCCCAACCAGTAAGGGCGCTCCCCTACATTGTGGGCATCCATAAACATCTCTGACAGCCGATGAGATGCTTTACTGTGAAAATTTCTTAGTATTCGAGTTTCATGTTCAAGTTTCCACTACACCTTCATCTGAAACAATAAACAAAACAAACATTGATTAATGAACATACTAAAATAAGAATGACAATTGGTTTAATAAGTTGTTCACCTTAAAACAGTGCCAGAATGACTGTCTATCATGTGTAGGTATTACTCCCCATGTAGGCCATGGACTCAAATATTGTTGCTTAATTAATCGTATGATGGCTTGGGAAGCAACCCTGGATGGAAGAAACCTTCATATAAAGAAATAAATGTCAATGAATTAAGGCAAACTTAAAACATCAAAATTATTAAAAAGGGATTAAAGTCTTACCCTCAACCATAAGGCTCAATCCATGGTCTATCATGGAGAGGCGGGTCAATACCATCACCAACTGAATCCTGTTTTTCTTTGTATTTTCGAATTGTGTCCTCATTTTTATCTTTCTTTTATGTTTTAAAACTTGTGTAGATAATTTTTTTACTGTTTTGGTTAGTTCTTTAATACACTATGCATTATTTTCACTTTTAGCCTATTCTAATTACTAGTTTTAGGTTCTAGGTTGTCATATTTTGAGATCTAGGTTGTTTTTGTAGTGTGAGTTCATAATTAGCTATGTTTTGCCATTCTAAACTTGTTAAGACAATTTCTTTGAAGTTTCTTAGGCTAGTTTAGTGCTGTTTGCAAATTTTGACTATTCTAGTGTATTTCTAGTAGACCTTTTAAGGTTTTACTAGTGATTTCAAGATATTGTGTTAGGAATCACTTCTTGACTCCATTCTTAGTCATTTCTAGTCTATTACAACTTGTGTGGATACTTTTAGGTGTCTTTTACAAATTGCATATCTTCATTCTAGTGCATAATTGGATAATAAGTACTTAACAAACTGTAACACTCTCTCAGAGTTGATTTATGGTTTGTACTTCTCTCTCAGCTTGTGTATAGCACAAAGGTAGAAGCTCTCTTTCATTCCATTTTTGTTGCTCTTAGTAGTTTTCTCTCTAATAATTGTATTTGTGTGAGAAACTTGGTAGTCTCTAACTTGGACAACCATGATTTAAAAGTCTGGAAGGCCTTCCACCACCTAAAAAGCTACCAATACTAGAGATATCCTTGTCAAATATATTTTGCAATTTCAAACCACACCTAAAAACCAGAATATGCAAGAGAAATAGTGAAAGATAATGCAAATATGATTATGAGTAAAAACCATATTAAGTGGATTATGTAGAAAAAGTGGAACAGGAAAAGGATGATGATAAAAGTGAAAAAGATGACAACAATGATGAATTGAGGAAAAGAGTGGAAGAATTTATTCAAAAAGTTAACAAAGGGTGCAAGGAAGAATTGTTGAGCACATTTCCATTCAAATATAGGTTGATGAATATGATTACTTATGTGAAGTAAACAAAAACAAAATCTGACTTGGTACTAACTGCATGCAAAAAGTGAATACAACAAGCAATATGCTAATGCAAGGTAACATACTAAATTGAGAGCAATGCAAACTGAAATTAAATGGAATAAAATCGGCACCTAATGGTCACGTAGCTAACTTAAAGGAAGAATTTGTAGAATCTAAGCTATGAACTGTAAAAAATGAAACAAAACACCAAAGAAAGGAAACAACACAGAAAAGAATCCAAGGTTGGACACTCTAAACATTTACTTAAGTGAATCCCAATTACAATTTAAAAAGTCCTTTGAAAAATGTCAAGCCTACTTTGGAGTCTTGTGATCTCTATTTCAAAAAACAAAATGTTCCAACTACCATTCACTTGGGAAAATGCTACAATAACTAACCGAGATTCCTATTTAGAACTAGAAACCATAAACAAGATCAGGCAAATCAAATGGAAGAGGAAAAATGAAACAAATCCTAACATAAGGAACTTAGCTAGAAATGCCTACTCCTACTGTGTATCAACATGAATGTATATAACCTACAATTGCTAAGAAGCATTGTTATTATACTAAAATTTGTATAAAAATCAATTACAAGTAAAGTAGCATAATTCTATGAATTACAACAAAGTCCAAAATTGAAACTGAATCTATTTGAAGCTCAACATGTCTCAAGAAAACATCTTGATCAATCCAGGCCCACTTTAAGGTCTTGTAACTTGAAGTTTAACATGTCTCAAAATATGTTTATGTAAAGTATTTATAAGTGAAGTAATTTCAAAAGTTGAGCTACCAGTAACAACAATATCATCAACCTATACTAGAACAAATAAAATAGATGAGGATGTGAACTTGGTAAAAAGAGAAGGAGCACTTCTGGTAGCAGAGAAACCAAGATCGTGGAGCTTACTTAAGCCAGCAAATGGCCTTGTTAAGTTTGCATTGGGGATTTGAACAGATAAAACCTGGAGATTGAACCTAGGTACACTATGTTTGGTGGATGAAACAATGCCTTTACTATTGGATATGGCTTACCACTTCAAGACTCTCATGTTTCTCATTATACATTTACAAATTTTTCAATTTAATCATCAAAACAATACATAATCACACATCACCACATTTCCAACACATGTATATCATATATGTGGGGTTTCAGGTGGGGAACGAAGGGATGTTACCTCGCGAGTGAAGTGTGTAAAGTGCATTAAAAATAATAATAATAATAATAAATTAAAAAAAAAAAAAATATATATATATATATATATATATATATATATATATTTATATATAAAATAAATAAATAAAAATAAATAAATAATATGATTGCAAAATGACAAAGAACCTTTCAGAAGTGGAATGGTGAGCAAGACACTTTTGGTGGTGAAGTCAAAATATTATTTTTTATAAAATAGTATTTTTAATAAAATATTAAAAAAATAATAAATAAATAAATAAAAAGACAAAACTACTTTCAGAAGTGGAGTTAAGGGGGAAAAACTTTCTATAATGGGATTTAAATATTATTTAAAATAAAATATTATTTTTAAAAAAACCCCTAAATAGTGCCAAATCTTAGCCTATAAATAGCAAGCATGAGGAAGGTTGAAACTTGCACCCTAAATTGAGAAAAATTTTGAGAGAAGAGAGTTGGAGGAAATTCTAGTTGCAAAGGGGAAATTCTAGAAGTTTTCGGGGAACAACTTCTAAGCAAGAGATTAAGTCTGGAATAGAGGTAAGGGGAGCTAACCTTGAGTATTTCGTTTTGTATTATCTTGAGTCTTGAATATGCAATATTTTGCTTTTGTCTGATCTTAAATCTTGAATATAGAGTATTTTGTTTCTGTATGATCTTGAATTATGAATAAGAACATGCTTCTGTGCCGAGATCCAAGTTTGATAGTTGTAAAACGTGATACTGATTCTGCTATACTATTTGTACGTTATTATTACTCAGAACATTTAGTTGTTTCTTTTGCATTTTTAGAAGGATGAGAAGTTGTCTAACCGGCTCTGCCAGATTCAACTTCTTGTATTCCCCATACCTTTTATTGTTTTTCTTATTTATTTATATTGTATTTTTGGAAGGATGAGAAGTTTTCTAACCGGCTCTACCATATTCAACTTCTTATTTCCCTAGAACTTTTATTGTTTTATCTATTTACATTGCATCTTTTTGGAAGGACGAGAAGTTGTCTAACCGGCTCTGCCAGATTTAACTTCTTGTTTCCCCAGAACTTTTACTGTTCTATTTAATTTTTATTGCATCTTCCTGGAAGGATGAGAAGTTATCTAACCGGCTCTGCCAGATTCAACTTCTTGTTTCCCCAGAACTTTTACTGTTCTATTTAATTTTTATTGCATCTTCCTGAAAGGATGAGAAGTTGTCTAACCGGCTCTACCAGATTCAACTTCTTGTTTCCCCAAGAATTGTTACATATTAAGATTATTTTAATGATTGTCAAACATTTGATTCTTCTCCGGTGACCATTTATAGTAATATTTTATTATTGTTAATTTGTTTGCAATATATTTATCTTGTATGATTTCTGTGATGAATGTATTTTATGATGTTGATATGAAATTATGCATCTGAACATGATATGAGTATTATGGGGAGATTTTGTAATGGTATGATATGAGTTGAGGAATATGAGCATGATATGAGTCTCATGGAGAGACTCTGTAATGATATGGTATTAGTGTATATGTTGATGTTGAGGGTCCTGTTGTTGGAGTTTATCCTGATACTCTAATAATCATCCAATCTCAAGTAGAGAATGATGAATTATGTGGTGAGAGGGACAGGAGGTCCTGGTCTATGTGCCGGTTTTGGACATAGTGTTCAGGACTAACCTTGTGAATATAAAATATTTTGGAAGTGTATTTGTAAGAATAAGTAGAAGACATCACAAGTGCATAACCTCCCATGACCGTTCATCAACGTATCATCCGGATGAGTGTCTATTGAATATTGTGGGATAAGTGTCTATTAGGGATTGTGGTATGATGGGATGAGTGTCTATGGTGCGATTGTTGTATGATAGTATGTGGGTGTATGACATAATTATTATATGATGTTTGTTAAGTGTATCGATGTAATTATGCATGTTTTACAAATGATTTGTGTAATGTTAGCTCACCCCTACTTGTTTGTGTTTGTGTTTGTGCGATGATCGTATAATTCGTTATACGGGAGCAGATGAAGGAATATCGTTCGATTCAGTGCCAATGAAGGAAGAGATAGAAGAATAAATTAGAAGAGTTCGAGTTGTATTTAAGAGTTTTTAGTTGAAATCTGAGTTTAAAACATATATATATATATATATATATATATATATATATATATATATATATATATATATATATATATATATATATATATACAAACACACACACACATAGGTATCTTGTATGAAGTCCTTTATATTCATTATGAGTGGTGGTGTAATGCTACAATATATCAAATATGAATTATCAAGTGTGAAGTATATATATTACCGTGTGACCGAACGTAGAAATGTTACAATATTTATAAAATCTATTAAATGTCGAGTGTGAGATTATGGGATGTTACAAAGTGTTGACAATAGGAGTCCTCAAACTGCAAGTGAAGTTTAGGCCAATGGAGCTTTGCGGAGGCACGATTGAACTCCAATGGCGGTTCACGAGCTCACGTCGCGGTTGAAGTACAATGGAGGGAGGCGAATTCTAGGAGCCCACGCCTACAACCCTTGGACAAGATCACTACGAGGGTTCTCAGATTGGGGAAATCAGAGAAGGGAAGGAATATGTGTTTCGGTCCGAAATGGTAATGACTCGTGTCCAATACCGACGGCCAAAATCCTTCGGTAAAGTACCACTCTAGAAGCCGTCGGAAAATCCTTCAGTAAACAAAATTTACCGACGATAGGTCGTCGTTAATAGTTCACCAATAATAAATGTATTTTTTGTAATAATTTAAATTTATAACATAAGTTAGACTTTGATATTTATGTCTATTTTTATAAAGAAATGTTTTACTTTTTTAAAAAAATGTAAATATAAAATTGTTGCATTATATAAATGATTAAAAATTAAATTGACAATGAAAGAATAAGAAAATGGAAGTGATTTTCTGAGTAAAAGAAATACTAGAATTAAACTACTAAAAATAATATGGTTTAGAATGCAACTTGATTTGTTTTTTCTTCAAACTTTAATCAACATTGGACAATTACTTTATATGTGGTGAGGATATTGAGAAACAATTTAATCAAAGGACTTGAGGAGAATGCCAACATGTAGGAAAGTAAAAAAAGGAAAGTGTAAGCAGTATATCAAAAAGATATATCGAGTAGAATTGAAAATTGAAAGAAGCATGACTAGGACACAAGATATCAAAAATAGTACAATAAAAGCCAAGAAAGGCATCGGAAAAAGAACAATGAAAGCATATACCAAAGCCAACTCGAGAAGGAGGTTATATACAATAATTACTACAAATGTAGAAGCAAAATGAACATTTGGCATGATGTAGTTAATTTTTAGGATAGTTACTTTGATTTACATATTTTTCTTTTATTTTACCATGCCAAATAACTTTCAAACACTAGTATAGGAAAGGGAATATACACCAGTTATTTTTGGTCATAGACCTCGGTTTTCAAACTGAGGCATATGAAAACGAGGTAAAAAGTCCGTAAGATACAAATTCGGTTCAATGAACCGAGGTAGTATTCTAGGATTGGACTCGGTTCAACGAACCGAGGCATATCAGTTCTTCCAAAATTTCTTCTGCGAGCCTTCAGATTTGGTATCTCGTTCGGTTAAGCTCCGTCTTAGAACCTTGCGGGGTTAGGAGTAAAGCATCCCGAGGTTAGCACATCTCATTGGTCGTGAAGAAGAGATTGGAAATCAGAGGAGCATGACGAGAGATTGGAAATCGGAAGCCCTAAACAAGAATCGCGCCTCCGATTGGAAATCATAGAACCATGACGACGGCGTAGAAGAGATTGGAAACCGGAAGCCCTAAATCAGAATCGCGCCTTCGATTGGAAATCAGAGGACCATGACAACGGCGTAGAAGAGATTGGAAACCGGAAGCCCTAAATCAGAATCGTGCCTCCACCTACAACCACAATCAGACCTGCAGAAACCAGATTTAACACTATATAACTATCACGCGGGGATCCAATTCAGAAATCGCAACTCTAGAAGCAGCGAAATCAATCAACCCTAATCGCACAGCCATGGCAACTCTCGCGACGGCGGCGGCATGCTTTAGGGATTTTGGTGACGGTGGCGCGATTTCGATGATGGTGATGGAAGAAGGTTGAAACGTGGTGGCTGGCGTGACGGTGGAGAAGAGGGGTGGATGAAATCCGCGCCTAGAGTTCTGTTTCTCGATTTGTTTGAGTTTTCCTCTTCGCCGGTGATGGCTGCGTGTTGGAGAAGATGAATGGCGGAGAAGATGAAATTCGTTCTCCGGTTGACGGCCATGGATGTGCTCATGGCGGAGAAGATGAAGATGGTGGTCATGGCGTCCATGGAGAACGAAGGCGCTGTGGTAGCGGCTTTGGGTGGCGGCTTGCGGGTTTGCACGTTGTGGCCGACGGCGTGGTTGAACGACGGCAACCCCAATGGCCGGTGATGGTGACGGCCTGATGTGGGGTTTGGTGGAGAGGAAAACTCGTGAGCGGAGGGAGGTAGAGTGGAGGGAGGCAGAGTGAAGGGAGGCAGAGTGGAGAATCGCGAGCGTGCTAAGAGAGAAAGGGTTTTGTTTTTTTATTTTAACTTAAGTTTACTACCCCGGTTTCTCTTATAACCGGTGCCTAAACCTTTTAACTGCACCGGTTAAACAGTAAACCGGTGTCTAAATCTTTTAAAATGTATATTATATGCCTCGGTTGGACTTTTACTCGAGACAGTAACGTATATAGGCATCGGTTCATATATAACCGAGGCATATAACCACTTAATATTTACAGAAATGCCACCGCGCTTTTATATGCTTCGGTTTCAGTAGAACCGAGGCGTATATAGCGCGTTAAAAAAGCTTTTTTTTACTAGTGAAAGAGGGAGAAAAAATATAAATAAAGGAATCATATGTAAATAGAGGTGACAAATTGTGAATACAGTTTCAGAGATACCAGCAAATGTTACCAAGAGGAAAATGATAAGATCAATGTTGATTGTATCAATTTGGGTCATCGTTCACGTTGTTTTTCTTTATCAATTTCTATTTTATCCTTGATAGTTTAATTTTCTACAATTTACATATTTCTGCAAAACCCTTCGCCATCATTCTCTTCTTTGTCTGCCACTCCCCATTTTCTTTTTATACCTCCACCAATCAACACTTATAGTCAACATAATATGATAATTGAGTGAATTTAAATATTTTTGTGACTTTGATCCATAATATAAGTGAACTATTTGTGAAATTCGTTTTGATGATAAATGCATAAAACACTTAAACACGTTAAATCAAATTAAAAAACATTAATTTTGATAGTTTTTTGTAAACCAATCCACATCAAATAGACTGAATTCACTAAAAACTTTGATCATCAAATCCAAAAAAATTATCAATAACATTCTTAAAATGAATATAAATGTTGGTTCAAAATAAACATTAAGATACTTACAATATTTACTCTCTTTTTTTATTAAAGAAGATATTTATTACATCACTTAACTTAATTTGTTTTTGTTTTTACACATAAAAGTTATAAATTTGATCGCTGAGTTTCTCCTTCAGTTCTTATAACAATTTATACATATAAGGGAGACTACTTTTCATTTGTGTAACATTTATCACATTACCCTTAATTATTTCACCAAAATTCTAATCATACTATTAAAGTTACTACATAAATTGTTCAATCTTTATTTATTGGTCTATCAATTTTTTATATCTTTCTTTCTTGAATTTTATTTGTTTAATTATTCTGACTTTCTTTTTGTCAATTGAATTGTGTCGTTAAAGGTTAATCTACCAATTGTTTCTTTATTGAGAATGTTAACTCTATTTTGCGACCATACCAATTGGGTTATACGTAGATATGTGAGTAAAAGATCTTGATATCAATTGCTTAAATTGATTTAAACAATCATCAATATTTTTTTCTTTCCAATTATTCCCCATATATATTGAGTTTGAAGGTGGGGTGTGAATTCATGAATGAACTTTAGAAATATTTCATCTTTAAGTTCTCATTCAATGTTATATCTTCACACTCAATTTGGTATTAAGTTATATTTTTTGACATTGATTTTCCATTTTCTAATAAAACTTAGTAAATTTTTTCATTTTACAAGCCTTTGTAACTCATCCCCTAATACAAAATATGAAAATGGAGATTTTGATCAAAATTTTATACCATTGTTGATTTATCAAATGTTTTATCATTTGATTCATTTGAAGATTATTTTGATTTGAAAATATTTTTTATAATTTCCTCAATCATTGATGTCCTTATTACATAATTCCGTATTCGATGTAACATTTGATCTGCATTTCGTCCTTTCATTATTGCATAATGGTTTTTTAATTGGTTATTTTGATTATATTCTTAATGATTATTATGTACTTGTTCATTGTAATGATTTTTATTTGGAGATATTGTCAAAACATCCTCAATTTGAGTCATTTGATTAATAAACAAAATAAAACTATCATTAGTTATTTGTAGTGATGAGTTTAACATTGTAGTAATTTGTTAAGACATGTTGTTAACCATCTCATACTATCATCCGTCTATTGTTTAATCAATTCCAAAGAACTATTTGATATTCTCTTGCATTCCATTTAAATTATTATCATAGATATAGGAGAAACCACTATTTAAATTGGTGTAGTGTTTCGATGATTTCACATATTAGACTTTGTCGTAGGCTGTCACAGTGGTATCCTTTCAGAATTTGGTGGATGCTGACATTCCTAATATCTTTGGCTGATAATTAATTGACATGGTTTCAATTTTTCTAAGTACCAAACTCAACAATAGCATTTACATTAAATAATAGAGTGATAGACAAAAACCCATATTCTAGTAAATACATATCCAATATCAATCATATTATATTTTTATTTTTTAATATAAAACAATTTAGAAAGAATTAACTACAAAATTAAAAATATTATTTTTCTTCTAGGTGTGTGATAGGAGTAGAAAATCTTAAGGGTGTCCATATAAAATTTTCCTAAATAATAATATATTCTCATTTTATTTTTTTTGTCATATCGTGTTTGTATCAAATTAGGGTTACTCATCAAGGTAGAAGATATGATTTGGTTTGATGGAGATTTCATGGTAATGATCTAGTGGCCATGGTGATGTTGTGGTGCTAGCTAATCATATAGGCCACAATTACAATGGACACTATCTTTTTTTCATTTGTATTTTGGCCTACATTCATATAGACAAACATTTGTAATATTTGCATGTTATTTGAATGACCTAAGGATCATACCTTTAGAATCTCATGCAATTTCAATCTTACAATTTAATATATTCAGACTCGTCAAATTAATTTTTTATTAAAATTTTTGTAGAAACACTAAGTTTAACCAAACATGACAATTTGTTATCTTTGAAATATTTTTATAATTAAAAAATAAATTATTTCATCAAAAAATATAATGTAGAGTTCCTTTAGATTAAACTAGCCAAAACAATTTCAATTTAAATGAATTAAATTAATTCTGAAAATCAAAGGAAATCGAATTTGTAACGTCATTTTCAATTTAAATAAAGTAAATTAATTCTGATCATCAAAGAAAACCGATTTTGTAACATCATTTTTTATTCCTACGAAAATAATTTCATGTCTATTATTTTAGAATAAAAAAATATTTGATTTTTGAAATAAATGTAAATACAAAGCTAATACATAGTATAAATAAATTCTTAAGAATTAAATTCGCAATGAAAATGACATGAGAATCAAAGGGATTTGGTGAATAAAGGAAATGATACTCTCTTTAATATGATTTCTTCAAAGGAAACTCACAATCAACAATAGTGTTACATTTGCTTAGTTTAAGAACGGTTGTAGTTTTACTCTTTTAGATAAACTAAATGATATTCTAAATTTTAATAAAATGTTAAACTTTTTATTTTAATTTTTCCCAGAATAAATTATATCAATATTTGAATTTACGGTAAACTTATTTGGATAATTGAAATATTTATTTTTATTTTCGATGTGCGAAAAAAACAATCAAATACTGCATTATTTTAAAAGAGAAGAAGTTTTGTATAAAAAAAAAATCTCGTGTTTAAATATTAATAAGTTTAATTAATTATGAGTCTTGTTTAGAAAAAATGAAAATAAAAAACATGTGGGTGCAGTTATAGAGAATATTAATGCAGTGGTGGGATTTAGGACCTTCTTAGCTGTGAAGAGGAAAAAGGAGGTATTGTTGTAAAAGGATGATTTTATGCTCTCCCATGTGAATTGTTTCCACTCACTATGCTTTCTTTGCTTTCTCCACAGACCATTCCCACATGTAGGGTTTGTGCTTCTACCTTCCTTCATTCACCATCTTATCTTAAAACCAACTCATGTTTCTTTTTTTCCTAAAACAAAATCATTCACACCCTCTTTTATATTACTTATAATTTCTTGTAAGATCTATATTTATTTTTAATGATAAAATTGTGTTTATCAATACTTGATTTTATCTTAATATTGTGAATTTGTGGACAGGTAACAAAATCGTAGTAGTAACTCTGAGAAATCTTTCTCATGAAAATGTAATTCCTTGTTACCTAAAGGAGAGATTCACATGTAAAAAAATCTTCGATGCTTAAGTCAATAAAAGAATTTAGGATATTTATAAATGTAGTGAGTAAGAGTAAGTATGAATTGAGTATTATTTGAAAATACTAATTGTATTTATAGTATCAACATGAACCGTGAACTTATTTTTCTATTAGAATAATACTTACCTTAAGCATGTAATAACAGAATAGTTAATAATAATATAATAATAAATCATCATAAATAATAGTTATAATACTAAATTGTCGAGATTAGATATAATAGGTGGAAATTGTCCCAATGTGCTTAAATTATTTCAAAATAAAGAGACTTGATTATTGAACCAAATTCTTTCTATTTCACAAGAGAAACAATACTAAATATATTAGTTCAATAAAATATAAATTTGAATTTTCTGTTAAATATTTTTGGTTTCATTAAGTTGAGTCTTTAAAAATACATTTATAAAAACTGATTTTAATATTTTAAAATATTAAATTTCTTTTAATATGTTAATATTAATATATTTTAAAAATTTAATAGACGGATAATACAAAAAATTCAGTAGCAAATCTAAACTATTTTCTAACAGAAATAATCATCAACATAAATTGGTGGATGATGAATATTGTGTTTCCAACTTTTCTGAAAAAATAAAATAAGGAAGCTTTGAATGATGATTAGGAAGGTGGAATTGGAATATAAAATTGCCACATTCTACAAGAAGGAAGTGGTTGCCAATGGAGCATGTTGAGGAATGGATTTCATAGTGATTATAGCATCCATGTGTGGGGTCTTGTCTTCTCCTCACACATTAAAAATAATATTGTTAGAATATAGTCATCATCATTGCAACTTGGCTCACTACTATATAAAACTTTATCTGTATAAATATTTAAACATTTTAATTCATATTTTAATTTTTTGTTTATCATTATATAGTCTCCTTGTTCGTGCAAAAATAATGATTAATTGATTAACTATTTGCATTTGATGTTGGTTTTTGTGTGTTCATGTATTTTTAAAAATGTATGTTTCATTTAATATTTCGATTGTATACGTGTGTTATTTATTTTGATCAAATTGAATACCAAATATGGCATATTTATTCAACACACTATCAGCAAATGATTTCAAAAGTAAAAATAAATAAATAAAGGAAATAATTAACATGAGAAAAATTAAGATTGGATAAAAGAATACTACGGATTTTTTTTAAAAATAAAGTAACTGAAATTACAAAATAAAAAGCAAACAAGAAAACCAAAATAATGAATTAAACATTAAAGAGGACAAAAATTAGGGTTAAATCGTTTTTCTAGTAAATCCATAATCAATTTATATTGAAATGATTTTCCATGTTTTTTTCATCAAGATTTAATAAACATTTTAAGTTGGTCGGAAGAGTAACTTTTGAATTAGTAGTATTAATATGTTAGTTAATAGTATTAATATGTTGTGTCAGACCTCGGAAATTACGTGCGTTTGGTGGAGTTCACGTGGCAATCGGAGAGCGCGACACTTCAACAACGGACGCCAGGTGTCACGCCGAGGGGAGTCAGAAATCAGTAGTCGGAAGCAGGTGTCGACCAGAGAGAGGACGTTCGTTCGGCGTTGGAAGCAAAACTAATACTTTCAGAAAAAGGCCCCACTCTCTGCACACACCCTCATTTGACGTTTTTGAAGAATCCTTTCTCTCCTCCTTCTCTCTACGTCTTCGTCACCTTCTCTCTAAGAAAACAACCACTTCCTCTCCTCCGATCACTATTCCGGTACCGTAGAAGGACTCACGGCGTCAAGGGCTTCCAGATAAACCGTTCGGTTTGTGAAGCTGGGCTGGTAAGTCCTTCCCTTCTTTCTGTCGTTAGTTTCCAAACATGCAAACCCAGTTTTGAGTTCGTGCGTTGATTGCCACTCTTAAAATGAGGGGATCTGATAGTGTCGGGTGTCACTTGTTGTAGTTTGGTTTAACGAGCGTTGACGGTAGGAGGACCTGTAGTGGAGAAGTGTATTTCTGCGTCTGGGAACGTTCGGTCACTTTTAGAGGTAAGGGAAGCTTATTTAATTTAATCTGTATTTTAATTTAATCTGTATGTAGTTGTTGTGTATGAACGTCCGTTGGTTGAATGAATGAATATGATACATGCTGGTTGATATTTATGATGATGGTTGATATGTATGAAGTATATGAATGTGAATATGAGTAATCATTTTGGATTATGAATTGTTAATATGGATTCTATAAAGTATGTAAATTGATATTTGATGTGAAGTTATAAGGTTATAAACTGATGTGTTGAAACTTGAGTTGGAAATAAATGAAAATCTGAATATGAAATTCTCACTATGATAATGTACGTTCGTCATCGAACGGTCCCCTACCGTTCGTTTTTTCTAGTAAACTGTTTTAAAATGGAATTCTTTCATTTGGAGAGAATTCTATTCGAGAACAAGCGTCCTCATGGGAAACACTAGGTTGGAGCGTTCGGCCCAGCATAGTTGTATCCGGATATTCGAAATAAAGTAATACATATATATACCCTCGTACTTTAAGATTAGTAGTGCTCGGTCTTACACCTAGCGCTCGTACTAAGTAGTGCTCGGTCTTACACCTAGCGCTCGTACTGAGTAGTGCTCGGTCTTACACCAAGCGCTGTACTAATGTATAATCAATCTTGATAAAATAGCGTTCGTCCAACTTCAGTAATATTTCTTTTTCCATGTTCGGTCATTTACTGGCATTGGATTTCCGTATGTGAACTATTCTAAATATAGTCCTTAACATCTTGATTATTCTTCTTGCATTGGATCCGGCCTAAGGCCTCCATACTTGAATTATTCCTTAAGTATTGGTTTGAACTCAAGAGAGTCAGTTCATTTAACTGACTCACGTGGTAAATACCGTTCGTCACATATTTCACTATTTTACTCGGCTCATTTCTTAAATCCAAAAGTAACTCTCTTAGTCTTATTATGTTCTGAACGGGAGGATCATCGGTCTCGTTCTTATCGTTCGTCCTCGTTCTGAAGAGGGTTGAACGTTCGTTATTTAATGTCCTTGTAACTGATGATGAAAGTGATAATAAAGTGAAAGATTATAAAGGATGAATAGTATATGAGATGATTAAATGGTTGTGGATTTTGAACGAGCGCTCCGGGGAGGAACGACTCATGTATTGAATATTGGAATTGGTAAAGTATGACTGTGGTTATGCTAATGCTGGCAGTTCATCCTGATGTTCCATGAGTACTCATCCTCCCGTAGAGGAGGGTAGGTCATGTGTGGGAACGGCAGGAGGTCCTAGTCCTTAGGGGTACTTTGGATAGGGCTAACCTCGGGTGGCAGCTGTTGAGTGTATCCCAGTTACTACATCACCCGGGTGCAAGAACGCTTGTAGCTACATAGATTCATATAGTCCGGACAGTCAGTCTAGTACTAGGCTTCGTATGATATGTATGATGAAATGTACTTTGTTTTGTTGGATTGTTTGGAATGTATGTTTATGCATGAATTAAATTACATAAGCTTACCCTGCGTTTCCTGTTGTGTCTGGTTTTGTACGTCCGTCCTTATCATTGCAATGATCATCCGTGTGGATGTGAGCAGAAGGAGTCAAGCTGCTGGAAAAGGCGTTGGAAGAAGAAAATTTGGAAGAAATCGAAGTCAAGACCGAAGAGTAGGACGTTCGGTCAATAGTCTAGTTATAGTAAGGTGGACGTCCGCTCACTTCCCTTTTGTTTAAGTATGAACGATCGGTATTATTATTTTGTAAACTGGTCGGATAGTTTTGGGTAGTGAGGTACTCCTTGAATTTGTAACTTTTTCTGTCAGGCCGTTCGGCCATGAGCGTACGCTCGACTTTAGTGTAAGACTGATTTTGGATTATTATTAATGTAATTATTCAATCATATGGTTTATTGCTGTATTTTTGGGATGTTACATGTTGATTTTAACATTTATAAGTTAACATTTTCATACATATTTGATTAGGATGATTATGCGTCTTTATTATTAATTAAAAGCACTCACAACTTAGCATATATATTAAATGTTAAGATAAACAATGTGAAAATTTTGAAGGTCCCAATTTTAACATGTTATTATAGATGACTTGGAAAAACCCATATCTTCTCTTCCAATTCAAACTTCTTCTTTAAATTAAGTCCAAATATTATATTTCTTCTTCTTTGAATTATGAAGTTGTTGGATTATGAAGTGGAGTAAATGAAAAACTCAAATTAGTTTATAAAATGAGTTCACCAAGACAAAATATAATTATTGTTCATGTGTTCAACTTTACACGTTTGAAAGAGGACAAGAGTTTGATACAATTCCATTTTGATATTAGAAAAATAGGACAAATTTTGAAAAATTGTCATCCTTGATATTACAAAAATAGGATAAATTTTGGAAAAATTATCACCCAAAACCAGTCGTGCAAAGCTGGGAAAACTTCATTATGAAGAAGTCGTGCTTAGTCAAACACGACTTCACTTAAATTGAGTTGAATTTGTGCCAAGCGAGGAGATTTTAGTGTATAAACTAAAGTCGTCACATGATGACATGATTTTGATTAAAAGTTAATTACTAAATAAAGTAAAGTTGTTTCAATATGTCATGACTTTAGTTATGCTTATGAAATGAATAAGTTCAATTATAATGGCACACTTTAGTTATCCAAATGAAATGAAGAAGTCATATTACTATGGGATGACTTCAATGTTAATGAAGATTGTCCTAAAGTCATGTTATATTAGTATCAATTTTTTTTACATAGTCGTTTGGAATTGTCACGACTTCAATTGTAGGTTAAATAAAAGTTAAATATATTTGTAGTTGTATAATTGAGTAAAATAATAAACCATAGAGAGAAAATATAAAATATAGTTACTAAAGTATGACTATGATAATTTATTTGTTACAGTGGCGGATAAGTTATTTATGAGACGACATATGCCACAAGGAAGTCTTCTTCTTTGTTGTCTAAGTCTATTTTGAGGAGGCTGAATTGGATCATCATCATCATTGTCTTTATGTTGTTCTCTTTTATGACAACTTCTAACATTTTGGGCGACATTGTAGACGATAATAAGGCATGAAGAATGTGGGATATTCATGGAGGTGTTGATGATGAAGTTGCAAATAGATTTTGTATGGGACCAAAAAAAGTATCTAGATGTGAAGGAAAAATGTTGTATGTGTAGGGAACTTGCTGGAATGAAGTTTGAGAAGACATTTGTTGTTGGGCATCCATGTATAAGGGAAAAGACAATTGTTGAAAACTAGACTGACTAAATGACTAGTACTGAGGTTGTTGAGGATATGAGGAAGACCCTACATTATGATAAAGACTTTGTGGTGAAGATTGGGTAGACTCCTATACTGCATCATGTTGTAATAAAAAAAGGAAAATATGCAGTTAAGATAAAAGCAAGTACCAAAAAATTGTTGAAGGAAGGTGACTTACATCGTTGTCGGATGATGATTGCATATATGAGATATAACAATTAACATAGTTAATGTACCATTGCATGTATGTTGTTATGTCACACAATGATCATCTTCAATGAGAGAATTATAACGATCATTCCACATTATTATCCATGTGGCATGGTATTGAAGCCAATATTTTTTTGTTCTACCTCTCATATCTTCTTTATGAAGCTGATAAAAATTTAAAGAGTCAATAGGAATAGTTTGGCAAAATCTGAATTATCGCATGACCCGATCACTTTGATGAAATTCCATGGTGGTAAAACATATCATAAGGACTATTTCTCAACATACAGGAGAAACCTCAGCAACAATTAGTACAACGATGTTCTCCTTAGTGTAAGGAGTCCACAAGAACTAAAAGAAGTAGATGCCAACAATATTGGAAGTTGTTCATTAACCATATAGAGAAATTTTGTAGAATTATTTCACTTATCTAGGGTTTTGGTCCAAGGTTTTCTTAATTAGAGTGTGAGTTTTGGTATGGGCATGATGCCTTTAATTTGGCACATAATACCACCTTTGTAAAAGAAGATAAGTGTGTAATTGAAAGACAAAAAAATATAACTTTAATTGAGTAGGAAAATTGTACATTTTTGCTAGTGAAACACTCATAAACCTTATTGTCACCTAAGATTTACGTAAAAATATTTTCATCACTAATATAACATATTGTAAAAGCAAAGTAAAAATCTAATGAGAAACAATAAATTTGAGTAAATGTGAGTTTGCTAATATGATCTAGATGGAGGAAGTCTAATATACCAGCTCTAAATTAACTAAAAATAAACTAAATGCAACTAATATGATGAATGTATACTAGCCTAAAATTTATATGTAGACATAGCCCAGAACAAAGGAAAATTCATGATTTAACATTCTAAAATTATTTACAATGAATGGAAATGGAATATGAATGTATGAAACATGATAACATATAGTAGGAAACCTATTTTAAGCTTTGGAATTAAGAAAAACAGTGCAAAAATGTAGAAAACGAAAAGTACATTATAATTATGCAATGTAAATGTTATGAACAACTTTTAAATGTTTAGAACTAGTTTATATTCACAAAATATCAAAATCACTATTATGAACCTAAAAATTCAGAAAAATGAACTAAACAACATACGTGTAAGGTTTATGAAAACATAAAAGCTAGACGGTGAACAAGAACTGAAAGAAAAAATAATAATTAAAATATGTATTTAATATTGATTAAAATTAACAAATCCCACATGATGGTTAAGGACAATATTTACAAAAACTGATGCAGTAAAATGTGATAAAAGTGTGTGCAAAAGTGAAAGGCATATATGCATTATGAAATAGAGTGGCTATTAAACATGCAAATCAATTACAAATGTTGTGAATTGAATATTGGAATTCAAACAAAACCAAAAGCGCAAATAAAACAAAGGAAATTGAAATCCAACAATCTAGGGTCAACAAACTCATTGAGAATTGTTCTCACTTGACCAAGGCTCATTGTATAGTCACTTAGTTTAAAGTGGTTATTATGCTTTCTCTAGAATGAAGCATGGTTCCATACGTAATCTAGTGTTAATTTGCAAGATCAAATCCAAAACAATCAATTCAACTAGTTTTGGGTGAATGCTAATGTTGTGATGCTTTAATTACTATACTATGAGATTACATTATAATTGTGATTATTCAAAATAGCTCACTCATACTTGTTTTTTGTTATTGTGTGTGTGTGTTTACTACAATGATCATATGTTGTGTGTGTTGTACGGGAGCAGATAAGAATGCAAATGTTTTTGGGGCCGGTAACTGACTAAAGAGAGGATCTGTGATGGAAGTTTTATAAGGATGTTTTAGAAGTTTATGGGAATAATTTATAAGTTATAATTGATGCTTTACTTATTTAATTTGAGATATGGACAAGTATGTTTTAAAGTTATAATAAATTAAGTTCCTTTGAAATTTTCATACTTTATCTTTGTGAATTTTTGGACTTTGATGTGCTTAAGTGAGTCCTAGAGTTGGGATGTTACACATTTTTGGACCAAGTTAGATAGAAATTGCTAGCATGCATCTTTGAAATGTGATTAGAGCATTACATAAACCAAATAACATCCTTGTATAAGAAAAAAACTCTAAAAAGACAAGTGAATGCCATCTTTTCTTGGTCTAGAGGATCCATTGCTATTTGGTTGTAGCTAGAGTATCCATCTAGAAAACAATAGTATGTTTGGCTAACCAGCCTTTCTAATATTTGATCCATGAAGGAAATGGAAAATGATCCTTCCTAGTCGTTTGATTCAACTTTCTATAATCAATGCACATTCTTCTTCCTATTACAGTTCCTGTAAGGATCAACTCATTATGCTCGTTGTGTGTTATTGGCATCCCTCCTTTCTTAGGACAACTTGGACTAAACTAACCCATTTACTATTTGAAATTGGGTAAATCATGTCAGCCTCCAACAATTTGATGACCTCCTTCCTTACTACTTCTTTCATGTTTTGATTGAGGCATCTTTGAGGCTGAGCCACTGACGTGTAACTCTCCTCCATTAGGATTTTATGCATGCAGTATGAGGGATTAATTCCTTTCAAATTTCCACTAGTTGGTCTTCTTCACTCTTTGTGAGTGAACTGCTTAGAATGACAAGTTTGTTATAATCTTCTTCTAAAAAGTATATTTCAAATGTGAGGATAGTTGCTTGACTTCCACATGTGATTATTATTTTGGTGGTTCCTTGTAGTTGAGCTCTATCTTCTATGGTCCAGTAGAGGTTACTGATTTGGCATAATCAATTTCTTTTATAAGTAGTTTTTCCTCCTGCTATTCTTTGTCATCAATGTAATTGAAATCATTGATGATTTCCTTCATCAAAGGGTGTACTTTGGTTAAATTCCTTTGTGCATCCCAGCAAAGTTCCATAAGAACATCAATCCTGAGGCAATCATTTTTGTCAACAGGATGCTTCATGGCTTCAAAAACATTGAAGTTGACCTCATCATCTTGCACTCTTACTTTCAACTTGCCATTATAAATATCTATGATAACTTTATGTAGTTTTTCTAAGATGAGAGGAACCTCAGTATCCTCTTTCATATCCATAATCACAAAATCTACTAGAAAGTGAAATTTATCCATCTTAACCGATAGGTTTTCTACCACACCATATGAATATTTTACTGATTTGCTTACAAGTTGTATTGTCATTTGAGTAGGTTGTATCTCCATATCTCTTACCATTTTTAACATAGAGAATGACATCAAATTAATGCTTGCTCCAAGATCTAACCATGTTTTACCTACAATCAAATTCCTAATTTCCACTAGTAGATTGAAGCTGCCTAAATCTCTAGATTTTTTAGACATAGGGTTATAAATGATTGCATTCCAACTCTATGGTTTCTTGTTCATAATTTTTTTCTTATCTTGGTCAGTAGATCCTTCATGAACTTAGTATAAGTAGGCATTTGTTCCAATAGCTTATGTGAATAGAATGTTGATATGTAATATTTTAATTATGTCCAAAAACCTTGTAAATTGTCTCTCATTATCCTTCCTTGAAGGTCTACGAAGATAAGGTAAAAACAAATATCATATTCTTATATTAGAATTATCTTATATTCCTATAAGTCTGGATAGTCTTTCATAGTTTTGGAATCAAGAGTTAAGGCAATTTAAATACTTTAATGATATTACTTTGTGGTCTTGGAATAACCCATAAAAAATGAAAAACAATAAAAAGTACATCAAGAATAAAGTAAATAAGTGAATTAATGAAAAAAATGTTAGGATTTGAAAAAAATGTTAGGATTTTAATAGTGTTAATGACACATTTTTGTTTACATACTTTCTTAACACTTTCTACAAACTAGTTGAAATTTATTAAAAGAAATGAAGAAGTTATTAAACAAGAAGTTAGACTACAATTTTTTTTCAATAATCTCTTAATCAATAAAATATTTTTATGTAAATGTTTTCTACATTTTGAATTTTTTTATTCATGTTTCTAACTGGAAAAGAAAATAGAAATTGAATATATATTCGTGTTATTCAAATAATATAATATAATACGAAATTTCAATATTTAAAATTACTTTTTATTTTAACTTTCTATCTTTGATCCACCGGATTGGGAGGTTCTCCTATTTAACTAGCTTAAAAAATTTGGTTTGTCCAGTCAACTTTATTTTTCATCATTACAACACTCCATTTATCTTATTTGCAAAATTTTTGAAGCTTGAATTTTATTAATTTTATTATGATAGTGTAGAGGTAAAACTAATTAACAATTATGAATAACCAATGTGACGTATGCTCTTTTCTGTATGTGGCTATGTGAAACAAATAGTGCATGATAATTTTTGCACTACCATCTATTCAATCACTACATAATATAATCTTCAAATCTAACAGCCAAAATTGTACCCCAAAAATCAATAATAACCTCAACAAATTTCTCTATTCCTATTTGATTATGGTGCTGCCAACAATTTCATCAGCAATCCTTGTTCTATAGTGGATCCATATTTCACCATTTTGCTTCATTGAATTCTGTGACCTAGAAAGAACTGAATTTGCAAACTGCATCCACCAACTCACAATGACTTGGTAGTAGATTAGATAAATTACAAGTCCATTTGATTGCACCTCAAGTAAAATATTGCACACAAAAATGTCTGAGACAGGCATTGCTGCTTCAATCTTCCAACCAAGCACATGAGAGGAGAAACTTGGGTTTGAGGAATCTGATGCAACAAGAACATTGAGTCCTTTGTCAGATAGCAAGAATAAGAAATGGGGAAGGGACCTTTGGAGAGTGAAACCAAGAACATAATACCAAATATAATTATAAAATCACATTATTAATGTAACAACTCATTTGGTAAATCAGTAATAAAGGTCATGATATCTGCACAATGATGTATAGTACAATAACAACATAGAACTACATTTAACGTCAGGATGTAAAACAATATATGAGAAGAACAATATGCTGAAGTAAACATTGACATAACCAAATTGAATTAGTCGTATATTCAAAGCAAATAGAAACCGTGCGTGCGTGTAGTGATATCATGTAGAAGGAAAAAATCCTGCAGCCTCAATGATACAGCAAAGAAACTATCAATCAATTTAAAAATATAACTAGAGAAAGTTTTGATATGTTAAAGTTTTACAACATGCAATATATGGTTTATTATATATCTTTCCTAAATGAAAACAAAAACAAAAGGTGATATATTCCATGATGTTTTCTTCTTGCTCTCATTCTTTCTGCTTTCTGTCAAATACTATGGAAAAGCTTTTTTATGAAATGAGCACTGACATCAACTTGTTG
Source organism: Vigna umbellata (assembly GCF_029865625.1). NCBI lineage: Eukaryota > Viridiplantae > Streptophyta > Magnoliopsida > Fabales > Fabaceae > Vigna > Vigna umbellata. Next base: position 23,950,091 of record NC_142170.1, read on the forward strand.
AAAAGTACAAAATCATGACCAGGAAGACCTAAGAAACGGAAAATGAAGAAAACACTTCAAAATATTACCTGTATAATGTCAGGTAAACAGCAAGGTCTCTTTCAATTCAATGGTGAAGTTTCTTTCTTGATCTGGTGCGGCATCGGAAACTCCAGAGAAATACCAGAAAGATAACCAGAACCATTTGTAGAATAAACACCAACTTCAAACCTAAACCAGGAAGGTTTCAATTTATTTCTACCTGAGTTTCTAAGCACATGAAATTATTTTTGGAAAACAAATTACCAGTAACGTTATGAACTGATTCGTCCGACTTCACTTTTTTATTTGACTTGCAAAAGCTAATTTTCGACTCTGCATTTCCACCCATGACACATGTGTTTGGGCAACAAATGATTCCATCATGTTCATCACTTCCGTCACAACAATCTGCAGCAATATTGAACGAATATTAGAACTCAAAGTTGAAGGCAGAAGCAGCCTTTTATATCTTGCCTCAGGAAAAGTAACTTTATTGCCAATTTATGTTAAAGCAGATTTCTTGTGTGAAATGTAAAACCAGATCAGTTGTGTCCTAATTTAAGGTACTAATGAATTTCAATCTTTAAATCATTTAATCTCAAATAGGCAATGAGTATAAAGAGACCAAGACAGGTAATAGACAAAGCACCAAAAAACAATCAAAATTTTATTTATCTATAAAGGCCAGTGAATTCCATTTGCTTACCACAAAAGTGATCATTAACATGAGAAGAAACTATAAACTGTGGCTTGCTACCAAGGTTTCTGCAATAAAACTTTGCGGAAGGGCAAGCTGAAGTCCCTGTAGTCAAATGAACAACAACATTCTAACCCGTTATAAATCTTATGAAATTCCATCTCATGATATTGCAAAAGAGATGTACATGAAAAACTAAGAAAATTTATGACATTAGAGAAACAACCAAATTCTCAACATATTCAATACGATCAATAAAAGCCAACGAAATTAAAAAGTAAGGCTCAGGATAAACAAATACTTTTGTCGTCAATTTTAAATTTGGACAAAACTTTAAAACATATCTTTAGATGCTTTTTCATGTTGTTCTCCTTCAGAATTGAACTTTCACCTCCATAATCTATGTCGACTTCTAATGGATCCCTTTACTACCCAAACTACCGAAGATAAACTCTAATTATAGTTCGATTGAGATCAAGGTATGTTTGTACAAATATTTAATCTAAGAGAATGTGTCATATTCAAAGGAAAACGTGAAGCTTATATAAGCCTTTACTCAAAGACTGAACAACTGCATAATGCATGACAGTTACGTATATACAATGAAAAATGGCACCAATGTAGGAGAAAATCCTGCAACTGAATAAAGACTAGTTATCCCTAGAAAATAGGAGTTCAGAGCAACAATAATTAAGACAAACAACTTCATCTTTAACTAAATCTCTAAGAAAATGAAATCTCATTGCAATATGTTTACTCCTTCCATGGAAGACAGGATTCTTGGACAATTGAGTAGTAGAACAGTTGTCACATAGGATTTCTGTTGCATCTTTTTCTTCTGACCCGAGGTGTTCCAAAATTCTACAAAGCTGCATCAACATGTGCAAAATGCTGCAACAATGTACTCTGCCTGAATTGTAGATAAGCTCAACACGGATTGTTTCTTTGAGGCCCATGAGACAACTCCAATGTTTATTAAGAAAACTAAATCAGAAGTGCTTCTTCTGCCATCAAAGTCTCCTGCACAATTGTTGTCGCTGTAAGACCAGCCTTTCTTCCCTGTTCATAGAAGATACCATACTCAATAGTGCCTCTAAGATATCTTAAGATTCTTTTTGTTGTAGCCCAATGTGATTCCTTTGGATTTGCCATATATCTATTGATTAGGCTTACCCCATACATTAAATCTAGCCAAGTAATTGTGAGATACATGAGACTACCAATTGCCTGTTTAAATTGTGTAGTATCTAATGAAGCCCTTTCCTCATCTCTACATAGTGTTGTTCCCAATACAATAATATTCCACATTGAATTACTTTCTATCATATTGAACAAGCCAATATCTCCCAAGCATATCATCTTTGATAAAAATCCCTACATTACTTTGTACAACTTCTATTCCAAGAAAGTTTCTCATTTTGCCAAGATCAGTCATATCAAATTCCATCTTCATTGAGCTTTTAAATTCTTCACGCATGTCTTTCCTCTTTCCAGTAAAGAGCAAATCATCAACATAAAGACTGACTATTAAAATATTACCCTGAATTTTTTTGGTCAACAAGGTGTGTTCACTAGAACATCGATTAAACCATTCTTTGACAAAATAAGCTTCAATTTTATTGTTCCAAGCTCGTGGGACCTGCTTGAGATATAAAGCTTTTTGAAATCAGTAAACTGAGTCTCTCTGTCTTTCTAGATGAAACCTACCGTTCGTTGAACCTATAGCAGATGCAGAGCTTCTGTTTTGAACATGCACACACCACCATACTGCCTCAGGCCAAAAAGGTTTGGGAACCTATTTTTCATGTAAAACTGCATGCACCGCATTCAAATGGTGTAGTTTTTTTGTTTAGAGATTTCATTCTGTTGTGGAGTGTACGCAGCTATCAATTGCTTGGATGACCTTGTTGAGTGCAAAAATCAACAAATTCCTTGGAGGTGAACTATCCCCCTTTATCAATTCTAAGGCAAGTGATGAAGGTACCAAGGCAGACTTTGAAGGTTTTGAAAACAATAAGATATCTCATGTAAGAAATAAACACAAGCTTTACGTGAATAATCATCAATAAAGCTTAGAATGTACCTTTTGTTACCATGAGAGAACGAATATCAGCATGAATCAACTGGAGTTTTGTGGAGGCTCACCACGTCCTATGCTTTGGTAAGGTATCTTTGTGCTGTTTACCGACTAAGCAAGTAGTGCAGATTTCTTTGGGTGGTTTTAAAGGTGGTGATTCAATCACCATCTGATTACTTGCAAGCGTACCAAGACTGTTGAAATTAAGATGTCCAAATCGTCGATAACATAAATGCATTTCTTTTTCTAAAATTTCTTCAGTTTGAAGGCAATGGGAGTGTAGCGAAGCCAATAGTAGAACATTTGGTTTCCTTTCATATTGGTCTACATAATGAGGCCTCACTCTGGATGAAAAATTTTGCACATGCCGTTTTGAATTAGGATAGACAAACCCTTCTCTTGTAGTTGTCCTAAGCTCAAAAGATGAGTCTTAAGTTCAAGCACATAATAGACATCTGATATAACATGAGGGGTGTCATTAATCTCAACTTGAACGCTCCTTTTTACAATGACAACCAAAGTTGAATCGTTGTCAAGTTTGACCATCCTATTAATTCCTTCTTCTTGTACTTCTGTGAACCATAGCTTATTTTCAGTCATGTGATCATCGCAATCAGAGTCTAGGAACCAATCCTCCATATTTACAGTTTGTGTTTCCTCATATGCAACCATAAAAAGTTCTTTCTCTACCTCTATTGCTTCTTCAAATGATGCATAATGAGCCTTTTTCTCCATCTTAGGACACTGATTTTGATGGTGACCTAACTTGTGACAGTAAAAGCACTCAATGAGTGCTTTATTCAGCATGTATCTTCCTCATCCTTTTCCACGTCCACGACCACTTCTGTTGCGATCTCAACCAGTTGTTGATTTATCATCATGAATGAATTTCAACACTTGTTCATACAATATAGTTAAACTTTAGATTTAATGATATGAGAATTTTGCTAATCACCATGCTTGTGTTTATCACTTCACCATTGGATTTCATCTTATGAAGAATGTTGAGCATATGTCCCAGATAGGTGTCCACTTTCTCATCCTCTTTCACTCTCAGCAACTTGAATTCACGACACAATGCTTGAAGCTGAACACACTTAACTCCCTGATAGTTTTGTTGCATGGATTGCCATATGACCTAAGACGTGCTCTTGTCTAATATAGTTTCAAGAATCAATAGCCTGAAACAAGTAGTTCTTCAACTTTAGATCTATAAGGTTGGCCTCATATACACCCTTCCACTGCGTTTCTGTCGGCGTGATTCCAAGCTTTGGAGTCACCTCCCTACGAGTGGCCATAATTTTTCTTTGCTTCGTAGAAAATTTTCCACCATCATGGCCCAGAAATCATAGTGGCCATCAAACCTTGGGATGGCTGGTCGCACAAACTTTTTAGACATTCTATGTAATTACTCTTGCGTGTACTCACTCTGAACTTGCACACTTTCTCACACTGTTTTCACTCGCGCACACTATATATCAGGCCCCTTATGGAGCTCTGATACCAATGCTGAGATCAAGGTATGTTCTTACAAATATTTAATCTAAGAGATGGTTCATATTCAAAGGAAACGTGAAGCTTATATAAGCCTTTATACAAAGACTGAACAACTGCATAATGTATGACAGTTAGAGATATACAATGAAAAATGGCACCAATATAAGAAAATCCTGCAACTGAATAAAGACTAGTACTCCCTATAAAATAGGAGACTTATTTAAAACATTAAAAACCTTAAAAAAAACAAACTAACTAACAGAAAACAACACTAAAATTACTTACGAAAATGCTTAAAAAGTTGTCCTTTCCAATTTTCCTAAAACATAAAATCATCTAGCAGTAGGAAACCTAACAACCATAAAACTCATCATCATGCATAAATAGATACCAGGTTCATCAGTGCCATCGGGGCAGTCACAGAAATTGTCATTAAGACGGTCTCTGGTGAAGGATTTTGATCCATCCTTGCACTTGATCACCTCAGAGCTATAATATTTCTCATCTGCACCCAAACACAAATTCAAGATGATCAAAATACACAAATAAAAGAAAAATGGTTTGAGGGTACTGCAACGTTTGAATTGGGTTGCATACCCACTTGAAAAAAGATTCAGGCTTTGGTGTTTTGAAGCAAAAGGGATACACGGGTACCTACCTAGGGGGTGTACGCCAAGGAGAGAAGGGTGTGAAAAACAACATGGGGCGAAAGCAAAGAGAAAAAAACATGATAAAGGGAAACGTAAGAAGCAATGGGAATTCATTTCTCTGTGAGTGAGTGAGTGAACAAAAGCGCGTTTGTTCTCTTTCTCTAGAGAAGCCAGTTTCAGTCTCGATTTTCGAGCCTCAGATTTAGTTGACTTGACTTGACCTCAATTCTTGGGTGGAATTTATGTTCATGTTTGGTAAACAAAAATAAAAACATTTTAAGACCCAATTAACTGATATTAAATATCTTTGTTAATGTTAAGAGTATTATTAAATTTATCAAGAACTCGATATATTTTCTTTAGTATTTTTTTCCTAAATACTTTTACAGGACTTTTCCTAAAGATACTATTTATTTATCATAATTAATATTTACTTACTTCTATGACACGAAAAGATGATACCACTATGAATAAACCTAATATTCAAAACATACTCATACGCAATAATTATTTCATCCTCCATTTGTGCAAAAGTATAATGGTGAATTTTTTGTTAGTTTTTCATCAAGAAGTATAATGTCACTTAAATCTCATACTAAATATAACGAAAAAGTTCAACAAAATATAATATATAATAAAGAAGATCTATAAAATTATTATTTTAAATTTTTAGATTAAAGTTATTGTGAATTATTTCGGTGAGATTAATTTGTATTTTATTATTTTTGAATTTTTCTGATGAAAATGTTTTTTTGAAAGACTTATTGCTAATATATCAAATATGAGAATTTCTCTTGATGATTATTAGATTAAACGAGTCCACGGGTCCAACATATTTTTTATATCGAAAGTTTTCCTCATAAAAATTCAAATAAATGTCTTATTATAATAAATAATAGAATAAATAAAATTCACTAATTATGTATTCGTGCTTAGAATTACTTTAAATTCAACTTAAATTCTAAACACATAAAGTGAAAGATCAAATTTCCAACTCAATTTGCGTGTCCATTTGTTTCCATATATCGTACGTAGTATAGCATCAAAATCTTTACATTAATGAGAGGATTGTATTTAAAAATACAGAAAGCTTTTCAGCATCAAAGCATGAGTCTTTTAATTAATTACTTATGAAGTAAGTGCTTGAAATAAAAGTATTTTTAAATAAAATATACATAAATTTTAATAAGATTTTATGCTTTATTTAGGTTTAATAACATGTTTCCTTATATACAAACATTATTCTTAGAGATCAAAATCTCACAATCTAATATAAAGATATTGCACACATAAAAATATAATATAAAACCACAAATTTTATATAAGGCGTTTTTGTCAACTGAGCTAGAAAACACTTCTAAAAGAACATGTATTTTTTATTAATAAATACTTAGTAAGATCACGTCATCATTTTATCATATTGTATTTATCATGAATCTTATACTTTTTTGAGAAATCAAAATCTCACAATATGAGAACAAGACATTGAACACGTAAAAATAGAATACAAAACCACAAATTGTATGTAATGTGTTCTTGTCAACTGAGCTACAAAACACTTCTAAAATTCTAAAAAGCGTGTATTTTCTTATTAATAAACATCTAGTAAGATCACATCATCATTTTATTACATTGTATTTTTCATGAATCTTACACTTTGGACAACGCTTAGACGGTGGGCTTTTAAAGACTTTAATTGGAGAATAATTTTACTTTAATTTGTTATAGCATTGATGCTTCCATTTTTATAACAAGTGCAATTCAAAGTTTCTTATGTTTTTCATAAGAAAATCATAATAATTTAGCTAATTTGACTTTTATACATAGGTGATTTAATGTTTTACACCCATATGTTCTTTAGATTTTTTTTTCAAAATAGTATAGTTTATATTTGTTTCCTAAAATATAATTTTTTATCATGGTTTGGTGTGGTCCCATGTTTTTGTATTCTTTTCTTTTTTTTTCTTTTAAAATTTAGTAAATTATATGTGTTGTCAAAGTTTTCAATTATGTTTAACATAAGTTCTATCTTAGTTAATTTATATTGTTTAAATCTTAAGACATTAATTAATTAATTAATAATGATTATTACGTCAGAATAAGTTTAGCTACCTATGATGTACTTTTGATTATCTGTCATTGTGTGTCTAGTTATTATTACGTACATTTGATTATCTGTCACAAGAACTCCAGCTTAATATGACAAATTTTATAAACTGTCTTAGAAAGTTAGAATTTTTTTATAACTTTTTTTTCATCATCCTCTCCATTCAATTTACTTACAAATCCCAAAAAATTCACCAAATCAAACCATACAAGCAAATCAATTCATACATTAAATTGTTCAAAAATACTTTAAACATTACATTTTATATACATAAACCTACTTACACTTATTTATTGTGAATTTTATTACAATATTTAGTTATTATATATGTTAAAGTTAATTTTTTTATATGGCGTTAAATAGATGATTTGGAACATAACACTAGTACAAAAATCGCGTATAACGTCATGCGTTCAATGTCCAACCACTTAATAGTCAACGTTAAAAATGATCAGTGACACTTTTTGTAAATAAATGCAATTATTAGACGTCGTTTAGAATTGTAATTCAACGTCAATTTGTTATAAGACGTCGAATATTGAGAAGTCTAACGTTCTATTGGATAAATTTTGTGAAAATGTTTGGCCAGAAGGTGAAAATGTACTTACATATGACGTCAAATGCCCTAGAATTAGACGTCAAAAGGTTATAAAATGTCGAATGTCATAACGTTAGACGTCAAAAGATTAGTGAATTCAATAAAAATTAAGCGAGAGATTGAAAATTCATTCATTTTATCTTATCGCGCGAGACCTTCTTCTCTGCTCAAACTTTTCTCGAATGAAGTTTGACGACCATCACATGTAATCTTTATTTCATTTGATAAAATGCATGTTAATTAACTACTTTAGGTATGATTTTCGTTTGTTTTGATCGACTATTTTCGTGTTCTTGTCCTTTATAGGCGCATTCTGTTTTCTCTCTAACTGGTGACAACACTTCATTCCAACGAACTCACCTTTTGAAGGTTAGTTTTCGTTTTCATTTTGAAGAACTTATTTGTTGAACTTGTTTGTTTGTGTTGTTTGATTGAACTTGTTTGTTGTTATTGTTTGGTCGAACTTGTTCATTGTTGTTGTTGTTTGTTGTTTTTTTTTTTTTGTTTATACTACACTACATGTTCATAGTTCATGCTTTATAAAATACCAAAAACTGAAATATGTTGTTTTTCTACTTTTCTGGTCTTCGTAGAGTTTTAAAAAAGGATCACAATTAATTAAAAAAAAAACAAAAATTGATTAACGTCGCATATTGACAAAATTCGTCGTTAATTTGTTTTATTGGGAACGTCGAATTGTTCTATTTTCGACATCAATTTAACGTCTCCTGATATGATGTCGATCTCGAATTTGACGTAAAAGGCCGAAAAACACCGACATTATACGGTGTTTTTGTACTAGTGTAAGAATTGTTTCAAATATAAAGTTCACCATTTGTTTTTGTTAAGAATTAGACTTTAAGCCTAACTCAACCCCACAAAAACGACTTGTAAGGTGAGGTTCACTTATATATTATAAATTGGCCTTATCTCTAGTTGATGTGGGACTTCCAACACACCCCTCTCACGCTGAGGTATAGACATCATCTCGAGCGTCCGATAACAGCCCGATAGCAGGTGGAACAACATGCCTAATAAACAACAAATATCACTAGGATAAGCTATAACCATAACTCTGATACCATGTTCAGAAGTGGACTTTAAACCTAACTCAACCCCACAAAACCATTGCACTCACTTATTATTGTAATATTAATGTTAGATTATTGCAAAAGAGACGTTACTCAATGGTAGTATACCAACATTTCTTTTAATTGAAATCATTGATTGGTTTTAATTTCTTTCATTCATTTTATTCTTTCTTAGCTCTATAAATAGAGAGCTCTTCCCCTATTCCAAAACACATCCCAAATCATTCTTTTCTGATTCTCCTTTCTTCGTTTCGTCTTCTAAAATTATCCTGGGTTTATTTTATACTCTTTTTAGAGATCTTTGCTAGTTCTGAGATCCTCAGAGATATTCTGGGAAGTTTCTGTTGTATCATGGGGAACTTGCGCAATACACCGCGGATAAGTCCTTAAGGACAGTGAATCTACACGTCTCAGAAAATTTTGTTCGTGTTTCTGTTAGCTTTTTTATAACAATCTTAAGAACTTATACATCTGTATATAGACACAAGCGACTGAAATCTTAGTCCTTTGTTTCTGATCCGATTACTCTCCAAAACTAAAAAGGTACGAGAACTATCTTGATTTGCAATGGTTGTCTTAAATTATGATATTGTATGGTTCTCTTGCTTTGTAATTTCTTTGTGTATGATGTCACGGGGAAGTACTGAATGCCTTTTGGATAAAAGTGAAGTAAGGGGTATATATATATATATATATATATATATATATATATATTGAATTCTAATTTTTGAGGTTACAAAATAAAAATTTGGTAATTTGGGTGGATAAGTATGTTAGGGTCTGGAAGTCTAAATTTAGTTATATTAATGTTTGGATGATTGGGTACTGTTAGAGTAAAAATTTTAAGTAGAAAATACATCATGGTTGTGAATTAATCTTGGAATGAGAACTAGAGATATAAATAGGTGTATAAAGGAGTTAAAAGAATAGGTAAGTCTCGATGTTTGATTATATCTTAACCGAGGCATCATGAATATTTTGGGGTTGTGTTTAGAGCTTGGAATCAAATATAAGTTTGGATGCTTTGTTAACACTTGTGAAAATCTGATAAAGGAAAATAAGAATGTGGCTTGAATTTTCTTTTGAATATCTATGGGTATGTTTTAACACTCGATGAATATTGACTTTTTCGTTGTAAATATTTATATATATATATGGATGGGATCTCTGGTTTGGAATGTGTTGGTGCTGATATTAAATGGAATAATTATGTTTTGGTAAACTAGGTGGAGAAAACTTAAGTTAATTTTTTTTTCATGATAATAATTAATGAAATGGTTAAATATTTTTGTCTGTATTTAAATTTTGTAAGTATAGAAATTAAACAAGAATGTCCTGGCAGTATTGAGTTGTTCTATCAATAATAGTAATATGAAGAATGTCATGGTAGTATTGTTGGAATTGTTGTTTTCGCTATAATTTGAGGCACAATTATTTTAATGTATTACACTACAAAAAAATGTTCATTTATAGATAAATATTTACTCATGGTGTGAAAACTTTGATGACCATATGAACCCAAACTAAAGTATTTATTATTGATGCATTTGATATTTTTTGTTGTTGAAATTTTATTTAGAATACAATAATAATGGAAACTATTTTACATCATTTAAAAGTCATCATATACAATAAAATTGATAATGGTTTGTGTTAATTACTCTATGGAGGATAAAATTTAATTGATTTGCCATGTGTAACACAAAAAATAAATAGCGCATCTCAATTTTGAAATATGAATTTCAAATGTATTATGTGAATGTGGATCTTCCGGAGAAAAATATACATAATCATGTCTTCCATATCCTGGAGTTCATTGTTTGAATTGATCACCTAAAACATTAGAACAAACAAAAAACCACAGTTAATTGTTTTTATGATTAAAAATTATTAAAGACAAAAAGTTTCCCAAATATGATTGGCAAAGTAATAGTTTAATTTCTTTTCTGTGCAAATTATAATATGACAATTTATAAGTAAGAATATGTTTAGAAAATTATATTGATTATGGTTCCCCAAAAAAATCTCAACTTTTCCCCCAAGAAAAAAAATTAACTGTTTCTTTCCTTTTTTTTAAAAAAAAAGTGAAAAGATGTTTACTTCAATGGAATATATATGTTAATCCGTATTGCAATGAAGGATCCTCGTATGTGTGTGTTAAAAACGTAACAATACTAATACTTGTTAAATATTTAAAAAATACTAACAGGATTGTTGCCTATCTTATTTGGAACAATATAAATCTATGTCATTGTCATTTATATATATATATAACTATTCTTCACTATATTTTCTTTCACTGTCAAAATTAATTGTATATCAACATATATATATATATATATATATATATATATATATATATATTCTTCATTTTTCTTTTGTAATTTAATAGAAATTGAATATATTTTAAAACTTAATGGTAGTGTTATTCTTGTTGAATTTTCTACCATTATTTATCAATAACACAAATATTTATCGTAATTTAACTTGTAATCTTTAAGAACTTTTCACTATAAAAAATTAATATTAATTCATATATAAAGAAGCTACATTAATTTTATTACAAAATTATAAAAAAGGTGAGATCCAAACAAAAAAATTTAATTAAAAATACATGATATCGTATAAAAATTAATATTATTACTTGACCTTGACTTAACTATTATTAGTTCAAATTACAGTTAATTTGATTGTTGTCATATACAATTATCAAAACAAAACGCGCTTTCCAATAGATTTGTAGCTAAATTTCAAAATTCCATTACATTCAATTAAAACAAAAAACAAAATAAATTATAAACTTGATTTCTAATCTTAAAAAAGACACTCTCCTTACATTTGAGAATTATCTTATTTTTCAGACATTATCATCATTGTCACGCTACTATCCACACAAACAATAATATTATAAAGATACAAATTGTCACTACTATTATTATCATCGTTTTTGTAAAAATATCCTTAAACTAATTTAATAGGAGCAAACTTCCTAAATAAGTTTATATTTGAATTAAAATAAGCTAAAACATGATCTTTTTTTTTATTTTGTTTGAAATTTAAAACTAAAAATACAAGGAAGAATAAATTCATTCTAACATAAATACTTTAAAAGACTAAAATATAACCTTTTCAAATTTAAGCGTCAAAACTGAAATAAAAAATACAAATAATATTTCAACTTATGTTATGTAGGTAAATAGAAAATATAATTTAGTTAGATTGACTCTATGGTAAAAAATAAAATAAAATACATGTGAAGGAACAAATAGTTATTATATTTTCTCATGTTATTACTTTAATTTTGTGAGATAAAAGTAATTCTTGTATGTTGTCTAAACACACACAAAAATAGTCCCTATGCAACAATTTTTAATGTTTTGAAGGAGTTTCTACCATAAGTTACTAAATAATAATAAATTAATTTTTAAATAAATTTAACTTTGGTAGTTCTTTTAAACCTATTGAATTAATTGAGAAGGTAGTTCATAGTAAAAAAAGTTTAAAACCAGCAGTTGAAAGGTAAAAACTATTAAGTAAACTTTCTATTAAAGTAAAAATATATAAGTAAAGAAAAAAATAAATTCACATAGTTATTAGCATTTGAATTTTACTAATTTTCTTTTTATTAAAAATTATTTTATTTAGAAATTTATTACATTAAGAATAAAAAATAGCTAAAAATAAATAAAAAGTGAAACTAAAGAATACCTGTAATGTAGTATGGTTGAGAGTGATGCTGAAAGGGTATGAGAACTTCAGGCCTGAGATTCTGAAACTCTTGCAAATAATTAGAACAATAACTGTTGTAAATATCAGAATCAATAATAGCATTCTTTGTCCCATGCAGATAATCTTCTTCTGCTTTGTCTTGCAGAGACTTGAACCCTAGAGAGGGAAACTGCAACATCTGGTGTTGGCTTCTGAATCTCTTGAGTTCATCCAACACTTTCTTGTACTCATTGAAAACCTTTGTGTACTCTCCATAAGGGCCATGAATAGGGTCTCTTTGTCTGCAACATGCTTCCCATGTCAATGAATCCACCACTCTTCTTCTATCATCCTCTCTAGCATTCTTTACCAACTTGGTTATGTTGCTCACACCAAAAACCTTGTGCACAGCATGAAACTCACGGCTTCTGTTTGATGGAAAGTAAGGTGCCAATATGCAGTTTTCACTGCATTTCTTCCTTTGATGCTTGCATGCTGCACATGCAGGATGCATTCCACTGCTATTTCTTTGCATCTGTCAAACATGTTTCAAGAATTCATCATCATATATAACCAATCATACACAGATAAGAGCAAAAGAAAAAGTTTTATACTGTCATCTCATAAAATTTTATGGTAGGGTATGACACTGGCAATTATAACATGTATTACGTTAAAGATGACACCCACCACATGCAGTCATATCCATGCATGCTTAATTATCTCTTCTTCTTTAGAAGAAAAACACTGAGACAAAACAGAAAATCTAGTAAAATTTAAGATACAAACCTCGACCAAATATGTTTAATGTCTTGAATTAAGGGAATGAAACATCAATATCTGTAGAAATAAGATATATATAAATATTAGGAAGAAAAACTGTTTTGTTTAGGAAGAGCACGAAAAGATGGTTCAGGTTCACGTCTCTTGGAGGGAAAATTATTTATATAGGAAGAAGTCTAAGTAAACTAGATACAAATGTTTAGGACATATTCACGCGTTAATTATCTTATTAGGGAAGAGATAAACAAAGAGGTGTTATGCAGTTATATGAATTAATTATTACATAATAATATGATAATAATAAAAAAAAAAGTTATCATTCTTCTTATTATTATTATTGGTTTGTCAGTTCTCCCTCTTGGTGTTTTTAAATGTAGAACAAAAACCAGTGAGCTGTTTCTCAAATTTAAAACTTTTTCATTTTTTATTTATTTAATTTGAGTATAGTTTTTAAGGTATATAAAAAGTGGTGATCACTGAATCATATATGATTATAGTAAGTGTTGTTGACTGATTAAGCTTTTAGAGGTTGCTCATGCAACTTTTGCTATGAGTCATGTAAATAATCATTCGGTATCTTCATGTTCTTGACGTGAGGCAAATTGGTAAGTGTAACATTTTTTTATTGTTTATTTCTACATATCTTGTGATTTCTTAGGAGACATTTAAACTAAAAACGTTTTCTTCATACAATATTATCTATTGAAAAACTATGTTTCTTTGTTATCAGAGCAAATCTTCCTAGTTTTGTTTTGAGGATATACTCAACTTCTAACTTTTTAAATTTAGTCTTAAAATATTTAGTTTAGTTTTATGGAAAATCTTATTAAATTTGATAAAGTAATATTCATTGCATTCTTAGCATGTCCAAAAACACCAGCTCTCCATTGAGAGTGTATGTCGATTCACATTGACTATATTTTCTTCCTCTATCTTTATTTCAGATTTTAATAATTTATAGATATAAATATTCAATTCATTTATTTATAGTTTATTTTGATTCATATACAAAATTGGTGAATTTTTTTATTAAATTGTGAGAATGGTGAATTTTTCTGAATGGAAATAAAAATTTCTTATCATTCTTTTTTTTTTCTATCCAGCGGACTTTTCTTTATTTTTGTTTTCTTTTCATCTTATTATGTTCCTTTCTTATTCATCTAGTTTATACCTTAATTGTTTCCTTATATCTCTGTCTATTTTAAATAATAAGAATCACACTTATATAATTTTACTAAATAAATTTACGTTCAATAAAGTCTATCCTACAACAAAATTAAAAAAAAAAAAACTTGTTTATAAGTAGGGATCATGATGGGAAGTTGGGTCTAACAAGAATAGTATCTACTCATTATTTCATCAACAACAAAAAAATATATATTTACTTATCTTGTTATCACTTACATACCCGTTTGAAAAATATATGCAGATATTTCAAAACTCATGAGCATCCATAGATACCCATAAATATTTTTAAAAAAATATATCTTATAAATTTTTAAAATGAAATCTAAAAAAAATTACAAAAAAATATATAAAATATGATATAAAATAAATTGAATATAAATTAAAATTTAATTTTAATTAAATTTAACCTAATAAAATATAAATTAATTTTAATTTTAATTTTAATTAAATTTAAATTAATAAAATATAAATTAAATTTTTATTTTTAATGTTTTAGGTAATGGAATAATATCCGTATTCAACCCATTTATAAGCAAGTATTAAAATACCAACTACCAATTACTTGTGGATATCAACTATTTGTCATAAATTTTATCCGCGAATACCTGTAAGTATGGATATTTTTGTCATCCATGTGTCTAAGTAGACTCTTTTAAGAAAAACCTTATCCATTTGCATATAAAAGTTATAGTGATTTTGTACCTATAACCTCTTCTGAAATAGTTTAGTAAAGGAAATTAATTGCAACATGAAGGAAACTCGTAGAATATTCAACATAAGAAAAAATCATATTACTAAGAGTGAGTAAATTTTGAGATCTAATATATGATAACCTAAATTTATATTGGTTTTATCCATTTAAATGAATTTATCACAAATCCATATTCATATTTTAGATTCAAAATCCAATCTACTTAATTAGGTTTGAATTGGATTTAGATCGAATCATTTTCTAGATTTTGAAAATCTAAAACCAAGATGCTTCTAAGTCGAATGACCAATTCAAATCAAGTCGATCTAAGGTAAAGGTTGAGTCAAATTGACCTAGGTAAAGCCAAGTTTGCCCAAATTGAACCATGACTTGAGCTACCTCAAGTTGAAGCTCGTATTATCAGTCATAGCCAAAGAATCAAGTAAAGTTAGCCTACTTTGAAGGATCAAGTTGAATCGGCTTAGGTTGATGGTCGATATGTGTTTGTATCAATCAAAAATTGAGACAAGTCAGTTAGATTAAAGATTGAGATGAATTGGTCAAGATCGTACATCAAGCTGGGTTATCCTAGGTCATAGCTTAAATCAAATTGTCTTAGGTCATATTTCAACCTATGTTCATTAAGACCCAATGTCAAATTATGTCCGTTTAGATATCAAAAGTAGATTTGAGTTGACGTAACAAAATTAATGTAGACAAAATTACCAAAAATAAAGTTGAAAGATGTATTTTCAAAATTACTAATTTTATTTTCATAAAAAAGTATTATATATATATATATATATATATATATATATATATATAAGATTTTAGTTAAGAAAATAATATATTTTAAAGACTAGGTTGAAAGAATGTTGATAACTTTTTTTTTTCGTGAAATTTTACTTTTCTTCCATTTTGACTGTTTTCAAGCTCCTATTATTCGATTAACAATGGTAAATCTAAGTGTATTACTACAACATTAAAAATCATATTATTCACGTTTTCCTTTAATGGCACCTATCCTTTTGTTTTCCATCGTATTACCTTTCACTTAAAAGGTTTGATTGTTAGAAATATTAGTAAAATCTAAAAACAAATCTAGTATTACTAGTGTTTTTATGTACTATTAATTTTAGGAGTAAATCTATATTATTATTGTTTTTTCTAAGAAATATTTGGCTTGATGAATCTATTTTTATCCATATCTTTGTCGTATTTTTTTTATTATCTAACATTAAGAGATAAATCTGCTACTAGTTTTATTTTCTAACAGTTTTATATTATATTGTTATTGTTTTTATTTTATCTCTGTTTTAACACAAAATCAACTATTGGTATGTTTTTACTTTTAGCATCATGGAAATATGATAAACAATATATTACTTCGTGATATACCATATATAGAAACATATATTATTGCGTGAGATGCTACTCTACTAAGGCATCTTTTCTTTAAAAAAATATATGATTTACCATTATTAAATAAGGCTATACCTTCTATTTCTATGCATTGTGACAATTAAGTTGCTATATCTACAGTTTCTAACAAAAATTTCAATGAAAAAAATAAGACATATGAGAGTGAGACAAAAATCAATTAACATCTTAATTAGTCATGGTATTATTTCTCCTAACTTTGTCATCTTATAGAAAAACATTATGGATTAACTTATCAAAAAATTGATACATCAACAAGTACTGAGTCATCAAGGGAATGAGACTACAACAAATAAATTAGTTGTAATAAGGACAATCATCTCCACATGAATGACAAACCAATGGAATGGAGTTTAATAAATATATCAAAATTGTTGTTGACTAAATTATACCGATTGATTTTATTAAATGTTATGTCTCACTCCTATGACGATGTGTGCTGTAAATTGTGGCAATAAGGTTGAGGTATCTTTATTATTATACTTATGTCTTAAAATACCTCTTAATAAACCCAATGATAATTTATGTAAGGATGTAAGTCATAAACCACCCTTTACCTAGTGAGTATGGTGATGAGGTCACCATTATAAGACATGGGCAATTCACACTCGTGCATAAGGTCATAACGTGCAATCACTCATTAGAACCTAAAATGAACATTGATATTGCATGTATTACTTGCTAAAACCCTGTTATAAGGTATGTATAGCTCAAGATAAATAAATTTCTACATTTTATCAGGTAGAAGTTTATAAATATTAGGTATAAAGTTTATATTCGGAAGGTTTGACATTTTGTTTTAAATAGTTTTATATATTTTCAAAGATTGTTGGAAATAGTAATATAATTTAAACAATAAATAAAATAAAATCTTAATTACAATTGCCATTTTTTTAAAATCATATTTATTACAATTTACTTCTAAATCACTTTCTACCTATAAATATAATATATCTGCATGGGAAAAACACACAACAAACACCACATCTCATATAAAAGTGTTTTCAGTCTTATGATTTATGTTATTTTTTAAAACATTGGTGTTCATAAAATTTAGAGATATTTCATTGCATATTATAATATTTTATCTTACTTTGTGTGCAATGAATGTGTGTTATATCCAAAGACAACGTTTTGCATGCCTAACTAGACTCTTTATATTTTTTTCATCGTTTACAATTTTTTTTTTCATAGTTTACAATTTTATTTTATATTATTATTATTTATTATAAGAATTATTTGGCTTAATCAATATCTCTTTATCCATATTTTTGTTTTATTGGTTTCATTTTCTAATATTGATTTATCCTTTTAACCTTCTATCATTACTGATTTGCAAATGTTCTGAATCTTAAATGTAAAGTTAGTTAACAATTTATGTTTTTAATATTGAGTTTAAAATTCAAGCCTAACAAAAGAAGCTCTTTATGAAAAACCAAGGTTGGTATCCCATTCGTACTAGTAATGTATTCTTCGAAGATGGTAGATAGTTTGAAAGTCATACACATGCATGAAATTTCTATCTTTAAAAATTTTAAATTATTATTAAAATAATTATATATTTACGTTACTTTTTTCGAAGACGACGTATATCTTAATCATCATATCTATCAACACTTATTGTCGCAACCGGAATCGCGACGGGACGACGATCCAAAAAGAAACGGGTTTTAAAAAGAGATTTGGAGTCGCCACCATAGTTTATTATGGAAAACTATGGAAAAACCTCAAAACGATAAAGCACGGTCCACGAAAACCAAAGATTGGGTTCGGGAGTCGGTTACGCGTGGGGAAGGTGTTAGCACCCCACAACGCCTGCCCTAAGGCAATACCTTTAACTAAATGCACGAATATGATGTGGTTTTTCAAAATGTTTAATTACCCCCTAAAATAAAATTCTAAATAAACAAAACGTATTTTTTTAGTTTTTTGGGCCCGACAAGGATTGACCTTGCTCCTACGTATTCTCATTCAAAATGAGAAATCAGGGTTACGTAGTTCTAGTTGAAAGACTGTTTGTTTGTTTGAAAATGTTGATGTTTTTAATTTTTGGAGATTTTATATTTTTAATATTTTCGAGAAAAAGAAGGTAATGAGTACTAGGCCGACGCGAACGGTCGCACGAGTACTCATACCTTTAAAATGATATTTAAATATTTTTAATTATTTTTGAAAAGAGAGATAACGATATTAAGCACTAGGCCGATGCGAACGATCACACGAGCACTCATACCGTTATCTGCTTATTTAGGAAGACTTGAGAGTATTGAGTGCTAGGCTGATGCGGACGATCGCACGAGCACTCATACCCTCGTTTAATATTACGTAAATAAGAGAGAAAAGTATTGAACACTAGGACGATGCGAACGATCACACGAGTGTTCAACCTTTAAACGTATTTTTGAAATTTTATTTAAGAAAAGAAGAAAAAGGTTTTTAGCACAAGGACGACGCAAGCGGTCACACGTGTACTTAACCTTCAAAACGTATTTTTTATGTAAATTTATTTAAGGAAGAAGAAAAAGGTTTTTAGCACAAGGACGACGCGAGCTTGTCACACGTGTGCTTAAACCTTTAAAACATATTTTTGTAAATTTATTTAAGGAAGAAGAAAAAGGTTTTTAGCACAAGGACGACGCGAGCGGTCACACGTGTGCTTAAACCTTTAAAACGTATTTTTGAAATTTTATTTAAGAAAAGAAGAAGAAGTTTTTAGCACAAGGACGACGCGAGCGGTCACACGTGTGCTTAAACCTTTAAAACGTATTTTTGAAATTTTATTTAAGAAAAGAAGAAGAGGTTTTTAGCACAAGGACGACACGAGCGGTCACACGTGTGCTTAAACCTTTAAAACGTATTTTTGAAATTTTATTTAAGAAAGAAGAAAAGGTTTTTAACACAAGGACGACGCGAGCGGTCACACGTGTGCTTAACCTTTAAAACAAATTTTTGTAATTTTCTATTTTATATGTGTATATAATTAAAATTATTATATATATATATATTTTGAAATAATTGGATATTTAAAAGAAATAAATAAAATAAAGTAATAAAATAAAAATGAAATGAAATAAGATAAATAAAAAGGCAAATGAATAATTAAATATTAATAAAAAATGGGGGTACCAAAATAAAAATAAAATAATGTCGAACGGTCAGTCGACAAGCTTGGATAACGAACGGTCCGTGGTAAAGGCCGAACGTACGTTGGGAAAGGATTCAGAGTCACGAGCGCTCGTTGGGGAGAGTTGACGAACGGACGCTGGGAAGAGGAGGTGGGATGACGAACGCTCGTTATGGAAGAGCGTTCGTTGGGAAGATGTGGGAAATGGAGACCGAATGACGAGCGCTCGTTTGGGACGAGCGCTCGTTGGGAAGATGAGGCTGGATGATGAACGCTCGTTATGGACGAGCGTTCGTTGGGAAAATGAGGTTGGATGACGAACGCTCGTTATGGACGAGCGTTCGTTGGGATGATGAGGAGGGATGACGAACGCTCGTTAAGGACGAGCGTTCGTTGGGAATGATGAGTAGGGATGACGGATGTTCGAAAAAGGCCAAAGGTTCCTGGACGTACGTTTAATTCTGGGCCCGGCCCAATTGAATGGTTTCTAACCTAGAATTTCCTAGGGGTTCTGCCTTCCCACTCTCATTCCTCACCCACTCAGAACCAACACTCTCCCGCAAGCCCACTCCCTTAGCCTACACACTCTCTAGAGACCCAAGGCTCTTACTCTCTCCGTAGGCTCACCATCGCCTCCGCCAGTGCCAGCCGCAGCACCACTATTTTCTCTCACTCGCTTCTCTCGCACTAGCCTAGAGTTAGGGCCTTTCCACCTCTGGCACCGCTTATCGCATCCTCTACCAGAGCCGGCCACCGTCGCCTTTAGCCGGAGCGCGCTTCATCAACGGAACCAATGAAAATATTTGGGGTTTTAATGATAACCTTGTCGTGAGTGGCGGAAAGGATGACTGGGTTCCGAGGATGGGAAAATGAAATTCCCCTGTGCGTGAAGATGGATACACCGTGTTGGTGCGCGTATGAATATGAGTGTGAGGGTGATAGTTGATGATGTAGGGCTGGCGAGATGAGGAAGACTCTGGGAAGTGAATGAGTTTAATATTTGGGTTATGCGAGACCGGTGTGATAGTGATTGTGTGTGAATTTCTGCATAGTAATGATTTTTTTTTTGGTTACAGGGTGAATGGAGGTATTAAGGGGTGTTGATGATAGGGGAACCCATGATGTTCATAGGAAAAGCATTCATGATGGAATAAGCATAAGAGGCAGTCATGCAGTAAGCGTTCATGATGAGTCCGGATGCACAGGTGAACCAGAGACTTACCTGCTGCTACGGCTGCTGCTATCGTTCACTGTGTGTCCGATGACCTCTTCTCACCTTTCGCTTTCTCTGCCGGTGCTCCTGATGAATCTGGATGATGATTCCCCAAAAATATGGTCCCCGTGTGTCCTCTTTCTCCCTTTTTCTCTCTCTGATCCCACCCAAATCCTCTGTCTCCAAAATCTCAGAAAAAATTCTCCTGTAACCACCTTGTCCCCCCCAAGATCTTGGAAAAAAAAATCTTTTTTCTAACAACCTGCTCCCCTCCTTCTGACACGCTTCCCATACGCCAATTCCCACGTTTTTCATTTTTTCTATTTTTTATTTTTTATTTCAATTTTATTTTATTTATTTTCATTATTTTTAATTTTAATTTTATTTTTCAATTTCAATTTTTTTTTAACTATTTTGATTAATTGACTTTATTAAAAGGTTTAATTGCTTCCTTTGTCCCCAGTTTGGTTGAATTGTGTCAAATTCATCCTCATTTTTAAAAAAGTTTCATTGTCGTCCTCACGTGGTATAAAAGTGTCAATTGAATCCAAACATAGAAAAAATTTGTGTCAAAGTAGTCATTTTTCCTATATATCTGTGTCTTCCTTTCATATGTCACTTCTCTGGAGCTATGAAAAGCCTTAAATTGGATAAGGTAAAATGAATATCTGTACTTGATTGTATGAAAGGAAGACACAGAGATATAGGAAAAATGACTACTTTGACACAAATTTTTTCTATGTTTGGATTCAATTGACACTTTTACACCACGTGAGGACGACAATGAAACTTTTACACCACGTGAGGACGACAATGAAACTTTTTTAAAAATGAGGATGAATTTGACACAATTCAACCAAACTGGGGACAAAGGAAGCAATTAAACCTTATTAAAACAAATTGCAGATAAGAAAAATAGAAATTGAATTAAAAACAAAAATCTAAATACATAAAAAATAGAATAAAACAAAAAGGTAAAATACAATAATAAAAAAAATAATAAAAACACCAATAAAAACACATTTTTTACAACCCGGACAAAATTGAGTGTTGACAGCTGCCCCTCTTTACTTAGATATTACTAAATAATATGAAAATTTAATCTCTTCGTATTATTTAAGTAAAGCTAAGTAAAGATAAAGACACTAATTTTGTCCGGGTTTCAATCATGAAAGAAGAAAAAAAACCAAATGGTTCAAGTCACGATGCCAAACGACCAATGTCAAGTAAAGTATCAGTAACAAAAAAAACTAAAACTTGGATTTGACCATTGCCTCGCAGAGGGCCAAACTCACAGAACAGAAATTTAAATCCGACCATTGCCATGCAGAGGGCCGATAACAGAAAACTAAAACCTGGATTTGACCATTGCCTCGCAGAGGGCCAAACTCACAAAACAGAAATTTAAATCCGACCATTGCCATGCAGAGGGTCGATAACAGAAAATTAAAACCTGGATTTGACCATTGCCTCGCAGAGGGCCAAACTCACAGAACAGAAATTTAAATCCGACCATTGCCATGCAGAGGGCCGATAACAGAAAATTAAAACCTGGATTTGACCATTGCCTCGCAGAGGGCCAAACTCACAAAACAGAAATTTAAATCCGACCATTGCCATGCAGAGGGCCGATAACAGAAAATTAAAACCTGGATTTGACCATTGCCTCGCAGAGGGCCAAACTCACAGAACAGAAATTTAAATCCGACCATTGCCATGCAGAGGGTCGATAACAGAAAATTAAAACCTGGATTTGACCATTGCCTCGCAGAGGGCCAATATCGTAGGAGAAAAACTTGAATTCGACCATTGCGAAGCAGAGGGTCGGTATTACAGAAGAAAACTTGGATTTGAAACTTTCTGAAACGTTGGTAAACACTTAGCAAAACATCGAATAAACTTAAAAGCAAATGTTGTATTAACCTTTTCACAATTTCTCTTGTGCCTAAAGAATTTTTCAAACAAAATACCTTGCTTATTATGAAATGTATGATGTAATGTCATGAGGGTGCATGAATGAATAAACACATGAAACCTTTGCTGGGTTTTTTTTTTATTTATTATTTTTTTTTTGCCACTCTCTCTTAATTAGACTGCCCATGTTTGAAACTCATTGTCAACATTGTCATCAAACCTAATGTACGTTCAAAACGTAATCACAAAATGTCAGGAGACAGTGAGCCCTCTAATGAGAAAGAGAAAGGTGTAACCATGAGTTCAAGTTCTCTTTATCGCTTCCTGCAATCCAATTTGGCCTGAACCCGAGAAGGTGAGGGAAAAATAGGGACGAGAAGTAGATAGCTGAATGATTGTATGTGGAGCTAACATTTGTGTTCTCCTCATCTGGGGAGGTATGGTTAACATAGAAACATGTAGGGCCCACAAGACTGCCCCAATTTTGTTGTGCACAGTAAGTACGATTTGGGGAGGTGAAAAGGTTTGGGTAGGAAGGATTGCCCCAGTTGAGGGTTCCTTCTTGACATGACGATTGACGGGGAGACTTTACATTGTATTTTCACTTTTCATTTTCAATGTCCTTTCTTTTCTTCTAGTGATGATATCAGTCACCACATCATTCCTTCCCAGAGTTAAGTTCGTAAGAAAGACCAGGACGAACAAACTTTAGTCGGCGTGGACTTTAATCGGCTTGTAACGTGGCTAAAAGGCAAACGGGTTATGAAAGAAATGGATAATGAAGGCCCAAATAAGTGTTTGACGGTTAAAGTTTTTAAACAAGAATCATTTGCAAGGTGCCTAGTCAACTGTCTTTAGAGATTTGAACTTCAGGCATCCTTTATTGTTGTTTTTTTCTTTCTTTCCTTTTGGATCATTCTTTTTGTTGCCCCTGCTGTGGTCCTTTATGATACTTTCCTTTTCATTTTTGTTTTGTTTTTTTTTAGAGATTTCCTCCTCAACTTTGGATGCTTATGATGTATGTTTTTGAGTTGACGTCGATATGCTAATGATTCTTGTCTAGGGTAATGAAAAATGATTACGACTTACGGCTCAAAGTGGGTGCAATTGATTAAACCTCTTTTATCATTTGGATAAAGAAAACGACCACACGTCATCCTGAAGCTTGCCTGACTTGCTTTCCACAACCTTAACCATGAGACGAAATTCTGTAGCAGTTGATACATCGACTTCATTTTTTCAAATTTTTTATTATTTTTGCTCCCCGATCGCGAATCATTGGGCATGGGTACAATGATGACAACTGCCCCAGTGTTCTATCCACGACAATCCTTTGTTTTGAAGGGAAATGAAAAGGTTAGGGGTTCACGCAATAAGAAAGCGGATGCTTTAACGAGAAATGAACACAGGTTACCCCCGAAACTCTGAATCAGGAGAAGACTCTGCATCTTTGTCACTTCCAGTTATTGTGTTTTTTTTTTTTTTTTGAACGTACTATGCTCTAGACAACCTAATTGACAATGAATTCAACATGTGCATTTTTATTCTCTCCTTTTTTAGTCTTTCACGACATCCCTCAGGAACGAGCTGGTGCCAACCGAATATACACGTGATGCTTTTACTCATGTGTGCTTAATTATCATTACCTTTATTTTCCTTTATTTACCTAAAAGCTCAGCGCGACATGCAATATTTCAAGAAGCGTGCAAACAAAAATTATGAATGAAACCATGCAGTATTTATTGAATGAAATAACACAGAGTACAACAAACTATAAAGATCATGTCAATATCCCTTAATATTGATCCCCTATCACGGAATCATCATGTGTAAAACTTTTTAACTGCACCCGAATTAACCGGTAATGGTAACTCCTCTCCATCCTTCCTTGTGAGAATTAGTGCCCCACCAGAAAATGCCTTCTTCACTACGAATGGCCCTTCATAATTCGGGGTCCATTTGCCCCTATGATCCTTTTGTACAGGCAAGATCGTCTTCAACACCAGCTCGCCTTCGTGGAATTCTCTGGGATGCACCCTTTTTTTTTTTTTAAGGTATTCTGGTTTAAGTGGGAGCTTGTGTTGCACAATATCGGTATCCAAACATGGCATGTCATTGTAAGACCAAGCGAACACATCCTTAAACTCCTTCAAGAGGGCTTGCAACCCTTCCCTCACTTCCTTTTTCATGCCAGTACCGATTTTTACTTCCTTTATCCTTCTTCCTCTCCCAAGTTGAGTACTTCAACCTCCTCCAGATGGGGTTTTATCTCTTTAGACTCTTGTTCCACTAATCTCAAGAGCTCTGGAGAGGGTTCCGGATTATCTTCATAATCATCTTCCGTATTATCGATAGGGTGTTCAAAATTAGGAATATCGACATTGTTATTTTCAAAACTTTCATTGTCACGTCTGCATTATTTAAATTTATGAAAAAAAAGGAATAAATAAAAAAGGAAAAAAGATGACTAATGCGAAATGATGATAAAAACAAACACGATTCGATTATCACGCTGAGCACAAAAACTAAACGTCAACCCGTAAGTCATGAATCCTAAAGCCCCGGGTGAAGCTATAGGATTAATTAAAACTATTACATTTTATTCAAATTAAGCATCACGAGTAAACTCAGAGTCCCAATTGTTGAGTGGTGCATCTGGGGAGCCGGCCCGCACGAAACTTGAGCATTCAAAGCTATCTTCATCCTCCACGGCTGTTATATGGCCCGCGTTGATCCAACCAGCACTACGAAATTTCTCCTTGATGTCACGAATACGAATCTTTTCCACCCTGGGCTCACGCCTTTCTACACGAGCTAGACCGCGCTCTCTCCTTTCTTCCATCAGCCTTCTCGTTTTGTAAGGAAAGGGAGACAGCGCCCGGATGATGACAGACAACTTTTCTTCAGCCTCTGGCGCAGGGGTGGTTCTAGTGAAATAGATCACCAATGGCTCAGGCAGAGTTACGTCGGATTCTCCACCAATCTGTGTAAACACTTCCCCCTCCTTATCCTTGTAGCATACTTGCATCAAACCCCGATCCAGCAGGTCTTGCAGAACATACTCAAATTCACCACATTCCTCAATAGAGTGCCCATCATCCGGATGAAGCGCGCATGTTACATCCTCGTCATAATCACCTTTTAAAAGGCCCACCTTTATCAGCGCCTTGAAGATAAACTTTCTGGAACTTCGGATTCCACCCGCGTCCCTTATCAACTCATATTTTTCATCCTCGATGGCATTCGTCGAGGCACTCCCATGCCCAGAAAGCGGGTTAGTCTCAATGCTGGGTTTATCTTCTTGAAACTTTAACCACCCAGAGTCGATTAGAGCCTGTACTTTGTGTTTAAAAGCCAGACACCTCTCAGTTGAGTGACCAACACCTCCCCCATGGTAACTACATTTGGCCTCTGCATCATAACCCCTGGGATACGGAGGTTGCATGGGCTTCATTGGACAAATAGCAACCAAACCCCTTTGGACGAGTTGGGGTAACAATTCTGTGTAAGTTGTAGGGATAGGGGTGAAATTAACAAATTGGTTCCTTCTTGGGTAAGTATTTTGGCCCGCATTCTGATTTGGACCTGCAATTGCCCCATCCCTCCAAGTATCAGTTGGGGGCAATGGCGGTTGATAATACCCTTGTTGTTGTTGAGGCCTGGCTTGATGAGCAAACGCCGCATTAGCTGCAAGAGGGGGTTGCCCCAAGTATGGTCGGAAGCTATGAGCGGGAGCTTGACCTCTCCATACAGGCATTGCCGATGCCGCATGCACATCCCCTTCCTTCTTCTTCCCCGCATTGAAATTGGTTTTTTTGTAATTTGTAGTTGCGGGCGAACTGTATGCAATTTTCCCACTTTTAACCCCAATTTCTATCCTTTCGCCTATTATAATGATATCAGCGAAATTGGCAGACACGTTCCCGACCATGTGCTCGTAAAATGGCGGCTGGAGAGTGTTCACAAACATTGCCACCATTTCTCTATCATAGAAAGGTGGTTCGACTTGTGCAGCTAACTCCCTCCACCGTTGGGCATATTCCTTGAAAGTTTCGTTGTCCTTCTTTGACATATTTTGCAGCTGTAAACGATCTGGTGCAACATGGGTATTGTATATGTATTGTTTCACAAAAGCATCAGCCAAGTCCACCCAACAACGAATTCGAGTCGGCTCCAAATGAGTATACCAGTTTAATGCCACTCCAGCCAAACTATCTTGAAAAACATGGATGAGCAGCTGCTCGTCATAAGCATATGCAGCCATCTTTCTGCAAAACATGGTTAGATGGCTCTTTGGGCATGTATTTCCCTTATACTTCTCAAAATCTGGCGCCTTGAACTTATGTGGAATTTTGACGCCAGGAACCAAGCTCAATCTAGAAACATCCCCAAATCCATAACTTTCATACCCCTCCACAGCCCTCAATCTTGCCTCTAGGCTCTCAAGTTTATCCTTTGCCCCATCGACATTACCAGTTACCCCCTGAAACAAAGTATGTGGCGCAGCCCCTGTAGAAAAGCCCTCTCCGGTAATCACAAGCGGCACCGGAGTTACTCGTATTCCATCCGACATGTTTGCATGCATTCCTTCGTTTACCATAGGTGCGGACATTACAACAGGTCCCTGAGTACTGATTGGCGGTATGTTGGCAGTGGTAGGGAAAGAGAATGAAGTCTGCTCCCCTTCTGTGTATTCTCCCACAGGTGGGGTGTAACCTGGAGGTAATCCATACATTGGGAACGAAACAGATTGGCTCCCAGCATTGAACAACGGAGGATAATATTGAGCACTTCCCTCAACTTGCGCAGACGTCGCCCCTCCCGTAGTCTTCAGGGCTTCGAGAGCCGCCAAAATCTGGGCCATTTGATC
The DNA here is from genome assembly GCF_029865625.1 of Vigna umbellata. Classification (NCBI taxonomy): domain Eukaryota; kingdom Viridiplantae; phylum Streptophyta; class Magnoliopsida; order Fabales; family Fabaceae; genus Vigna; species Vigna umbellata. The sequence goes on from NC_142170.1 coordinate 23,977,760, forward strand.
CTTCAACTGGCTGACATCAGCCTTAATAGATTCGTGTGACTGCTCCCAATTCTCCATGACCTTCGAGTTAGCTCTGGTCCTGTACGGATGTCGTGGAAAATTTGCCGTTGTTTTCTCACTTGTACTGATGATTATTTTTTATTAAATTAAATTAGATAAGGATGAAAAATGCAAAAAGAAAACATGATGCATGCTAGTGATAAATGGAAATCACAGGATAACGATGACAATACTGATGGAAAATTAACACAAGCCGATACCAAACAAACATCCCCCATCTTTCATTTAAAGAAAATTTGATCCATTACATAGTCTAAGGAACAAAACGCATAATTCTGATGTACATCAATCCCGCGCCCGGGCAATGAAAGATTTCATCTCTACCACCAACCATTTACAATGATTAATAAACAATTCTATTTCCGCTGGTGAATTACGAAAATGAGTACTAGCTTCAGCATTCGACACCATCCTGGGGATGTCTTCAATTGCCCCATTTGCCAAAGCAGCCAACTGAGAGAAGCTTTCCTTCCAGTGTTTTACAGCCATTTCTTGCTCCGCGATGTGCTCTTTCATTTGCTTTATTAAGGCCTGATGCCTTTCTTCAAATTCTATCGACCTCCATCGCTCCTCCTGTTCCTCGATATATTCCTCCATTTGTTTTATCAGAGTTCGATGCTCTTCCTCTGCTTCTGTTAGCTTCCAATGCTCCCTATTCATATCCGCCTCAAACGGTATGGCCATCTCTTTCATCTCATGCCCCGCTTTTTCTATCTGAATCTGCGCTTCTCTTAATCTCTTCAGGGCTTCTCGTTTATCTCTTTTGGCTTCTTCGTAGAGGTGCTTCCACTCCTTTCCCTCTTCTAAAGCCACCTTCTTCTCATTTACCCTCATGGATAATTCCTTACTCGCGGCAGCTAGATCCTGTTTCACTCGAAATGTGTAATCCCTCTCAGCCTTCTGGCTTTTGACAAGGTTTTCATAAGCCCGCGACTTTTCTTCATTATCACTTCTCATATCCACAAGATCATTACGCGCTCTTTGTAATTCATTCTCCAACCTAGCATTTCTCACCTTCAATTTCTCCATCTCAGCCTTCAATTGTTGCACCTCTTCACTTTCTGGGGCTTGAGATGGTCCTTCACTAGCTGATTGATCCTTGATCGGCTTGAAAGGCAGCTTGACTACTTTCACTCTCTCCAGAATCCAGGTGTGATAACTAACCCTGCTATCCACTACTCCATCCCTCAAGTCCTTCTCTACTCGAACAACATTTTCCCAGGCGCTTTTAACCTTTCTTAACAGTTCGATGAAATGCCCGTCTTCGTAATAAATGAATAGGGTAGCAAGGTAATCTGATGAAGGTGCCCCTTTTATAGGATGCCCAAATTGTCTTTGCACCAAAAGAGGGTTGTAATTGATACAGTATCGGGCACCTATGAGAGGTACATTAGGAAAACTACCACAATGCTGTATAGCCAGTTTATTTCCGAGCCAAGGAAGGCGCCATTTTATACTTCTTTCGCTCAAGCCGGCAAGGAATCGGGCCCAATCGTTTCCTCCTTTACCTTTAAGCCCTTGGTGTGACAGAGTCTCCGATAGACTCTTGACGTCGACCATCTCCTTAAACACGCGCGTTGTCATCCATGTATACAACGCCGGTAAGCAACAAAGAATCTTCTTTCCCTTTCTCTCATGGCAAAAACTCAAAGTCCCATAAACATCTGCAAGAACTGCTGTTACAGGATTCTCTGATCTGGTTTTACTCGCCACGAAGACGTCTATCGCGGTGTAATCCACAAATTCTTCTATTTTGGGAAACAAGACAATGCCATATATGGTGAGGGCTAATACATCCATGAAAGTTTCCCAATCCTCTTTATCAGCCAAGTGATGTAAATATTGCTCTAGATATCCCTGTGATAACCCATGCACTTGATTCCTCATCATCATCCTGTCTTCAAGCTCCTTGGGATGTAATTTCATGATGGTAGCAATGGTGGGTATAGAGGCATGATGCTCTAAATGTTGATAGGGAGTGGTGCCTTCCAGTGGCAAACCCAAGATATACTCGAACTCTTCTATGGTTGGCGCCAACTGAAAGTCTTGAAATGTGAAACATCGAAGCGGAGAATCATAATATTGTGCCAAGGCTGTGATAGCGGGTATTTGTACTTCAACCTCCATTAAATTCAACAAATTTCCATATCTTCTCTGAAAGGTTTCTCTCTTTATCGTCTTAAGCCTTTTGCCCAAGTTTATCAGCCCGGTCAAATTTCCAACATGGGTCCTTAGACTATACTTCTTTCTTAAATCGGAAGAGTCGGTGTGCCGTGTAGCATCGGATCTTGTGTTAACATCCATCTCGTATGAAGTCAAGTAGGTACCTGTGATTTCCCTTAAAATTAACATGTTACTAAATGATGTATGAATATGATGCATGATAATAAAATAACATGACAAAACAAAGCACATGAAATATCATAAAAAAAACATGAACAGTGTGAGGGTTACAAAAGCATATATTCCTCCCATCGTGCCCTAACAAAGGTTCATTGCTTTGAGTTCAAGGTCAAGTATATGCAATCTCACAAGGATGATTTCCTGAACCTAAAGGTCAAAGGTCACTAGAGCTATGGCCCCCTTCATAGCATCTCCACAACAGTCGAGTAATCAACTAGGTGTGAAAACACATATGAAGAGAACAGACTCTAGCTGGAGTTCTCACGATAGCCAAACAGGAAGTACATCCCAGAGTGACACCGCTACACAACTCCTCTAATTCTAAGCTACGCTCAGACCCGGGTATAGGGCCCCACTCATGATATGCCGAAAGTATGTGTGTGAAGGGAGGAAATTATGCACACCCAAACCCTCACCTGCAAAACAACCAGAAAAATTCCCAGGCAGATATAAACATATTGTCTACCCTAGGGTTCAATATTCCACAGTTATTGCAGTTATTCCAAATATCACACATAGATAGAGAAAAGGGAAAGAAAAACACAAAGCAAAACCACACCAAATTCACGCATCTAATTAAATGGCTCGACTCTCTAAGCATCCCCAGTGGAGTCGCCATCTGTCGCAACCGGAATCGCGACGGGACGACGATCCAAAAAGAAACGGGTTTTAAAAAGAGATTTGGAGTCGCCACCATAGTTTATTATGGAAAACTATGGAAAAACCTCAAAACGATAAAGCACGGTCCACGAAAACCAAAGATTGGGTTCGGGAGTCGGTTACGCGTGGGGAAGGTGTTAGCACCCCACAACGCCTGCCCTAAGGCAATACCTTTAACTAAATGCACGAATATGATGTGGTTTTTCAAAATGTTTAATTACCCCCTAAAATAAAATTCTAAATAAACAAAACGTATTTTTTTAGTTTTTTGGGCCCGACAAGGATTGACCTTGCTCCTACGTATTCTCATTCAAAATGAGAAATCAGGGTTACGTAGTTCTAGTTGAAAGACTGTTTGTTTGTTTGAAAATGTTGATGTTTTTAATTTTTGGAGATTTTATATTTTTAATATTTTCGAGAAAAAGAAGGTAATGAGTACTAGGCCGACGCGAACGATCGCACGAGTACTCATACCTTTAAAATGATATTTAAATATTTTTAATTATTTTTGAAAAGAGAGATAACGATATTAAGCACTAGGCCGATGCGAACGATCACACGAGCACTCATACCGTTATCTGCTTATTTAGGAAGACTTGAGAGTATTGAGTGCTAGGCTGATGCGGACGATCGCACGAGCACTCATACCCTCGTTTAATATTACGTAAATAAGAGAGAAAAGTATTGAACACTAGGACGATGCGAACGATCACACGAGTGTTCAACCTTTAAACGTATTTTTGAAATTTTATTTAAGAAAAGAAGAAAAAGGTTTTTAGCACAAGGACGACGCGAGCGGTCACACGTGTACTTAACCTTCAAAACGTATTTTTTATGTAAATTTATTTAAGGAAGAAGAAAAAGGTTTTTAGCACAAGTACGACGCGAGCGGTCACACGTGTGCTTAAACCTTTAAAACATATTTTTGTAAATTTATTTAAGGAAGAAGAAGAGGTTTTTAGCACAAGGACGACGCGAGCGGTCACACGTGTGCTTAAACCTTTAAAACGTATTTTTGAAATTTTATTTAAGAAAAGAAGAAGAAGTTTTTAGCACAAGGACGACGCGAGCGGTCACACGTGTGCTTAAACCTTTAAAACGTATTTTTGAAATTTTATTTAAGAAAAGAAGAAGAGGTTTTTAGCACAAGGACGACGCGAGCGGTCACACGTGTGCTTAAACCTTTAAAACGTATTTTTGAAATTTTATTTAAGAAAGAAGAAAAGGTTTTTAACACAAGGACGACGCGAGCGGTCACACGTGTGCTTAACCTTTAAAACAAATTTTTGTAAGTTTCTATTCTATATGTGTATATAATTAAAATTATTATATATATATATATATATATTTTGAAATAATTGGATATTTAAAAGAAATAAATAAAATAAAGTAATAAAATAAAAATGAAATGAAATAAGATAAATAAAAAGGCAAATGAATAATTAAATAATAATAAAAAATGGGGGTACCAAAATAAAAATAAAATAATGTCGAACGGTCAGTCGACAAGCTTGGATAACGAACGGTCCGTGGTAAAGGCCGAACGTACGTTGGGAAAGGATTCAGAGTCACGAGCGCTCGTTGGGGAGAGTTGACGAACGGACGCTGGGAAGAGGAGGTGGGATGACGAACGCTCGTTATGGAAGAGCGTTCGTTGGGAAGATGTGGGAAATGGAGACCGAATGACGAGCGCTCGTTTGGGACGAGCGTTCGTTGGGAAGATGAGGCTGGATGATGAACGCTCGTTATGGACGAGCGTTCGTTGGGAAAATGAGGTTGGATGACGAACGCTCGTTATGGACGAGCGTTCGTTGGGATGATGAGGAGGGATGACGAACGCTCGTTAAGGACGAGCGTTCGTTGGGAATGATGAGTAGGGATGACGAATGTTCGAAAAAGGCCAAAGGTTCCTGGACGTACGTTTAATTCTGGGCCCGGCCCAATTGAATGGTTTCTAACCTAGAATTTCCTAGGGGTTCTGCCTTCTCAGAAAAAATTCTCCTGTAACCACCTTGTCCCCCCCAAGATCTTGGAAAAAAAAATCTTTTTTCTAACAACCTGCTCCCCTCCTTCTGACACGCTTCCCATACGCCAATTCCCACGTTTTTCATTTTTTCTATTTTTTATTTTTTATTTCAATTTTATTTTATTTATTTTCATTATTTTTAATTTTAATTTTATTTTTCAATTTCAATTTTTTTTTAACTATTTTGATTAATTGACTTTATTAAAACAAATTGCAGATAAGAAAAATAGAAATTAAATTAAAAACAAAAATCTAAATACATAAAAAATAGAATAAAACAAAAAGGTAAAATACAATAATAAAAAAAATAATAAAAACACCAATAAAAACACATTTTTTACAACCCGGACAAAATTGAGTGTTGACACTTATCATACCTTATGTTTAGACAAAGAATTTCCACAATTCCAATAAGCTAAAATACATTATATTTGAATCATATGTAATTAAATTCCTTTTATTTTTTAAATATTTTATTTAAATGAAGTAATTAAAATATTTTTGGATAAAATAATTTAATTTATAATTTAAGTCAAACATAAACTCCATTTTTGAACCTGAGTTGAGTTAGTTTGACTTTTAATTTAGGATGATTGTTTCAATTTCAATCTGGGTTGATTCGGCTCAATATTTGGCTTGAGTCAACTCGGCTCAATATTAGGCTTGAGTAAACTCAACTCAACATTTAACTGGGCCAACTTAATTCGACACTCGACTCAGACTAATTCTTTGAACCGGACCGACACAACTTGACATTTGGACCGAGACGACTTAGCCTCACATCTGACCAAGACCAACTCGACTTGACATTCACCCCAGACCTACTCGGCTCAACCTGCAACTTGAACAGACTTGGCTCTACCTTCAGCCTAAGTCTACTCGGCTTGACATTCAGCTTAGATTGTCTCGACTCAACATTCAACTTAGACCGATTCAGCTTAACATTTGGATGGAGACGACTTAGGTCGACCTTCGGTTCAGATTGACCCAAGTTGACCTTGGACTCAACCTTCAACTTATAGAGACTCAACTTGACATTCGGTTCGGGTCGACTCGGCTTAACTTTCGACTTGAAAAGACTTGACTAAACCTTTTCCCGAACTAACTTTGCTCGAACTTCGACCCAAGCTGACTCTACTCCACTCTCCCTTTAGGTTGACTTAGCTTGACATTCAACCTATGCTTACTTGCCTCGACCTTCGGCCTTATTCAACTCAACTCAAGTTGACTCTGCTCGACCTTCTACCTGAACCAACTCGGCTCAAACTTCGACTTGAACTTCGACACGGCCGACTCTACTTGACCTTCGACTCGGGCTAAGTTGACTCGACCTCTAGGATGGGTTGACTCGGCTCAACCTTCAACCCGACTGACTTAACTCAATCTTCAGTCTCGGCCAACTCGACTTGACCTTTCCCCTACTCCAACTCGAATCGCAATCTGCCCTAAATCGCCTAATTTGAATCTCCATGGCCACCATTGCAAAACCTAGACGTGGGCCATCGCGATTTTCGCAACAAAAAACCCAAATTTGCATTTGCCTTCAACCTCACCGATTCACACCTCCACCATCCTCGTGATGCAAACCTATTAGCGCCGCTGCAATTCGTGAACCAACTTCACCACTACATGTGTTGTTGCATCTTCTCCTTCTTCATCAATCGCAAGCAACCTGCAGAAGATCAAACCAGAAACCTAGATAAAAATTGCAACCTCCATCGCGATGAACTCTAATTATGAAACCCAGTTCGCACGACCATCTTCCATGGCCATAATCTTCTCTTTCGTTCGCGACCCTTCCTTTTTCGGAGATCTTAGGTTTGGGCCTTCGAAGATTTCCTTGGTTAAGATTACCTGGGACGATTTTAAAGTTGGTTCCAATTGGGATTCTTAGGGTTCTTTTGTTGTTTACAGGGATTGAATAGTCATGGCTGCCAGATAAATGAACACTAAAAAAAAGTCCTTCGTTATGTTCGTTTGTGTTGTTGTTTCACTCACTAGTTCAAGTGCTGCTTTGGGATTTTTTGTCGGCATTGTGCTCTACTTACTCCTAAAATTGAGGGAGCTTGAATGTGCAAGTTTTCCCTTTGGATTTTACTCATCCAAAACCACCAAGTCTTCTCTACAGGAACAACATGCAAGCTTAATTGCAGAAACTTTTTTTTAATCTTTTAATTAAACATTTTCCACCTAAGAGGCTCAGCATATGCCACGTCTTTAAATTAATCCACCTCACACTGACACGTTACCTGAAATTTGTTGGAACAATCGGTACCGATTTTGTGCAGCGGAATACAAGAGTAATTGGTTTTGCGATTGTTAAAGAGCGTAAAGCGTGTTCATTCAATTTAAATGGTTCCTTTAATTTTCTTACAAAAATATTATCGAATAGTTGATGTGCAAAAAATATAAAGAGTGTATGGAGTAGAAAAATCACTCAAATGATTTTTATCCTGGTTCGAATCAAAAGATTCTACGTCAAGTTGTTAATCACTATAAATAGTGATTAACCTTTTCACTAAAGTATTGTTCACAGATTAAAATAATATGAAATACAAATAAGAACAGAAAGAACCTTCCTTCAACAAATGAACTGGAAGTAAAACTGCTCAGCCAACTTGAAGAGAACCGCTCCGACCTTAGACACACAAAGCGCGAGGTTCTCCTACTCACAAGACTTGATAAGAGCACACTATCACTTGAGAACTTCCTCAGACAAACTATATTCTCAAAAATGGCTAAAATGATTTCAAAGGGTTTGGAAGAGAGTGTATATAGCCTACTAGTCTGAAACTGAAACAACATATTACAATTGCCAATGATAATCAATTATTGTAAGTGATAATCGGTTATTTGCGAGACTTGGAACAAATATGATATTAAATCTTCAAATGGTTGGCTCCAGTTCTTCACCTCCTTCCACCGTTCGGCTCGAGCCCTTATTGTCTTCAGACGTTCGACTCGATACTTCTTCACTCGTAGACATTCCAACTCTTAAACATTTTATTCTATAATATTAGTTGGACTCAACACCATTCGGTCTTGTACATGTGTTGTGTTTATCTGTCTTATTCGGCTTTCAACTGCTATATGTCGTTCGACCTTTTAGTTGTGTTCAGCCTTCAACTGTGTTCGGCTTCCATCTGTTATACGTCGTTCAGTCTTCAACTGTGTTCGGCCTATGTTCAGCATGTGTTTCAACGTCGTTCGGTCTTCAACTGTGTTCGGCTAGTGTTTGTCCTGTGTTCGGCCTTCATTTGTTTGTGATCGTTCATTCTTCAATTGTTATACACCATTCGGTTGCATCTAGGCTCTTGTTCCCTTTCCTCGCGGACCAACATACATGAGTGCTTTTAAACTTAAGACAATAGGGGTCTTCATATTCTTCACTTTGTAACATCATCAAAATCATTGTCTTGAAGACACCAATGCTCCTCATTGGTAACAATCTCCCCATTTTTGATGATGATAAAAAATCCCTTGTTTAAAAGCATCTTTTGAAAATTTGCACAGATTTTAAACTAAAAGGCAAAGAACAAGTTAGTTGCAACTACATAATAAATGTTTCACCCCCTTTTTGATCATAAGCAAAAAATAAATATACTCCCCCTCAAAATGTTCTCGCCTTCATGGAGTGAATATATGCAATAAAGAAAAATGAAGAAGTTTTATTCATTGATGCAAAAAGAAAGTACAGTACACTTAAAAGATAAGGCCGACCGACCAACTACATACCAAGCCGAGCACCCATCAGGCCGACCGACTACCAAACTGAGTGACCGACCACGCACCAGGGCAACCGACCACCAGACCAAGTGGTTGGCCACCCACCAGCCGACCGACCACCAGCCCTTTATTGCTACGTCAATTAAAAGTAGTGAGGGAAGGTGGCATCACATGTGGCTCGTCGTTTGCCACCTCACAAAAAACTTAACGTCGTTTCTTTTTAAGGACTAATTATAATAGTTTCAAAACTAAGAGGACTAAAAGGAACAAAACTTTCGAATAGGGACTAAACCCAAAATCGTGTGATAGTTAAGGGACTAAACATATTAAACCCTAAAAGATAAAAGATAACACGTAATAAAACTTTTAAGACAATTATTTAATTTCTTAAAGGTATGACTAGGGGGATGTTCTGGAGGTTGAAGATTGAGACGTTCCTCAATGTTACCTAAGTGAGTATCAAACTCTCCAAGCCTTTCATAGAGATATTCTTGATGAGTTTGTTGTAGTTCAATAATCTAATCAAATCGCTTTTGATGAGCAAAACTCATCTCCTTCATTTGTTTGGATAAATTTGCAAAGTATTCTTCCATTGCGAGAGGAGGATGAAGGCATGGTAGAAGGTCCAGCTTCAGATGGAGCAGCAGCTTTTACTGGGTTTGTGTTAGGCGTTTTCGGCAAGTGTACCGAATCGCTTCAAGTAATATAAAATGGTAAGTCCAAGTATCATTTTCCCAAGAGACTCGTAATACTAAAGAATTGTGCGATTAACAACTCATCTAGACTCAAAACATATAATCACTTTACAAACAAGTGCAAAAAGATAAATTCACAAGTAATTACAAGGTTGGACTTTGGTATTGAAGGCACTTGAAAATGGAAAAGACTAGAAATGGTATGAAATGACATTGTTAAGGTTAGTTTTCACCAATGCACTCTTGTGTAAAACCAATTTCATCTCCTCTCTATCAATTTACTAAAGTCAATCCACTAAAACACTCTAGCCCTAATCCCTTAGGTGAAAGAGCCTAGGTTTTCCTTATCAAACTCCAATCCCTTGGACAATCTAACAAGCAAACCCGCATTAAGAACTAGGATCTAAGACAACATGTGAATCATCTTCCATCCCTAGAATCAATGACCCACAAGGACTCCTATTTCAGTTCAAGATTTCATCTTACGTCCCCATAATCCATGAAACCCCAAAATCAAGTCATGAACGTCCCCATTACATGCAAGCTTTAAGATCGGAAACAAGAATACTAGCAATTGATAGAAAAGGCATATATATAATCAAATCATTCAACAATTACACAAGATTCAAAGGCTACAACTAATCCCAACAAGATGGGTTTGGCTCTCCATTTCCATGGAGAGCCTTTAAGCTTACAAAATGGCCATGGAAGAAGATGAAGAACCCAAGAGGAAGAAGGGAGTGTTCCCACGAGCCCTAGCAGCCCTCCAAGCTCTCCTCTCAGTGAAATCGCGCCTCCAACGAACCAAAGACCCAAACCCCTTCGCGTTTTAGGGTTAAATAAGCTCTATCAGACACATCAGCAAAAGTCGCGCCCGGCGCCCTCTCAGTCGTGCCCGGGCGCGAGCCTCTCTGGACAAGTCACGCCCGGGCGCCCCATTTCTCATGCCCGGGCGTGAAACTCTCTGGAAAAGTCGCGCCCGGCGCCTTTGTCGCGCCTGGGCGCGGACCATCTAGATACGGGCGAGCGTCCACTAATCTCTTCATTGGACGAGCGTCCTATTCTCCTGGCCGCACGTCCGCTGAGCATCTTCGCTGACGAGCGTCCATTGCGCTCTGGACGAACGAGCGTCCTCTTCTGCCTGGCTGGATGAGCGTCCACTTCTGCCTGGCTGGACGAGCGTCCTCTTCTGCCTTCGCTAGACGAGCGTCCGCTCGTGCTTCCACTCTAGACGAGCGTGCTCTACTACCTAGCTGGACGAGCGTCCTCTTCTGCCTGGCTGGACGAGCGTCCACTGCGCGTCTTCGCTGGACGTCTTCGCTAGACGAGCGTCCACTTCTGCTTGCAGGACGAGCGTCCACTTCTGCTTGCAGGACGAGCGTCCACTTCTGCTCGCTGGACGAGCGTTCTGCATGTGTCGCTTTGGTTCAGCTCTATAATTTGTTGGAGACTCTTCCAAGCTCATTTTTAGCTACAAAATAAGGGATTATTGATGAAATTACATCAAAGTAGCCAAAAACACAATTATTTAGAAAACAAGACAAAAGAAGAGGATTTAACAAGTTATAAGTTAGAAAGGAGTTGATTTTGCTACTAAAATGATGCTTAAATAATGGTAAAATTTAGCATTATCAGTTTGTCATATGTGCATCCATATCATCATCTTCATCATCCTAATTTTCATCATCCTTGTGAATCATCACACACCCACGGGCGACAAAACCTATTTGACGAAAAGTTGTTTCCCCAATTTCAGTGCCAATTGATTGGATGGCTCGGGTGTGCTCACCATCTACACTAACTTCTTTATATTCAAGAATCCTAGAAATTAGGAGAGCGTATGGAAGATGGTACACATGGTACTTTTTGGCTTTCACCATGGTATCTGTGATAAGTGCAGGCCAATCGATATGAATTTGATTCAGAATCCCATACAAGAGAAGAAGATCTTGCTTAGAACATTGAGCATGATTGGTAGCACGGGGGCAAAGAAGCCAGACTATCAAATAATGGATTAATCTTTCTTCTACCTTGAATCCTCCAACCAGCAATTGACGACGATTGGTTTGTTGTCAGGGGTTTGGCAGAAATGATTGAAAGGTTAGAAGACGATTGAAGTCCGGAACCCCAAGATGGAATTTTACCGCATCATCCCAAATGGTGAGTTAGGCGACATTTGTCCAGATGTCATCATCGAGAATAATTGGGACCCCTTTCACTTTGGTTGTGACAATTCTATCCCGATACTTGAGGTTGTAGTAGAATACTCGAATGAGATCAGAATAGATACAACCCTTTTGTTCAAACAACTAAGTGAGACTTTGGGCTCCAAATAAATCGGGGAATTGGAAGCCATAGAATTGGTAAAAGTCCAACCTGATGAATTTGACTGCCATGATCCGACGTTCTTGCCAGAAGTGGGCAAATTCTGCTTGTTTTTCTGGGTCAAAGATCCATCCTTCGATGGAGGCAGGGCAAGGAGCTCTAGGTCGTGATGAAGTGGCGCCAACAATCCTTCTACGAGGTCTTCTGGAGCCTGTCATTTCGATCAAGAGAAATAAGGAGAGGATATGAGAAGAAAGATGAGAGCAAGAGGGAAACCGTGTGCAGATTTGAGTTTGACAGAGTTTTGGGTGGAAAGGAGTGGCTGTTAGTCGATTATGAAGAGGTATTTATAGAGAAATTTGGCAAACTAGTCGTTTATGGTTGTTTGGCTCTATTTTGAAACTGCAACGCGTGATAATCGATTATTACTAATGATAATCGATTATCTCATCAAAAGTTAATTCCCAGAAATTCAATGATAATTCATTATTAATGAAGTTAATCGATTATTTGTTCATGAATACTCAGATTTGAAGAGTGAATTAGGATAATTGATTAGGCCTCGTAATAATCGATTATTTGCGAATTGAAACCTTTTCTAAAAGCTCGGAATAATCAATTATATCCCTATGATAATCGATTAAATATGTTGGGAGTACGAAAAATGCCTTGATGAAAATGTCTGTTTATTGGTGTAATGTATCAATATACTCTATTGTGCAATCACCCTTTTGGATATGGTCCCTTAAGAAGTGATGTCTTACCTCTATATGTTTAGTTCTAGAATGCATTATAGGGTTCTTGGTTAGGTTTATAGTACTAGTGTTGTCACATTTTAGAGGAATGTGATCAAGGAAGATATCAAAATATTCCAATTATTGTTTCATCCATAAGATTTGGGACAATAGTTTCCTGCAACAATATATTATGCTTCTGTTGTAGACAAAGATACACACGCTTATTTCTTTGAGTGTCAAGACACCAAAGAACATCCTAGAAAATGGCATGTACCACTAATACTTTTCCTATCTATTTTTCATCCCCCATAATCATATCAGAATAATTTATTAAAACAGGCATTGCATCAGAAGGATACCAAAGTCCAAAAGAGGTAGTTCCTTTAAGGTATTGTAACACTCTCTTAACAGCAGTCAAATGTGATACTTTAGGTTTTGCTTGGTACCTAGCACACACACAAACACTCTACATAATGTCTGGTCTACTAACAGTAAGATATAACAAAGATCCTATCATACCTCTAAACATTGTTTGATTTACCTCTTCCCTAGATTTATCCTTATCTAAATAGCAAGAAGTTGCCATAGGAGTGTTGGCTTCTTTACAAGTAGTCATTCCAAATTTCTTAAGTACTTCTCTACAATATTTGGTTTGGGAGACAAAGGTTCCCCCCCTTCTATTTGTTTTATTTGAAGTCCTAAGAAAAAGTTTAATTCACCCATCATAGAGATCTCAAACTCACCTTGCATTATGTTTGCAAATCCCTCACATAAAGAATAGTAGATCCAAAAATAATATCATCAACGTATATTTGAACAAGTAAAATGTGTTTTCCTACTTTCTTAATGAATAAAGTTGAATCAACTTTTCCTCTAGAAAAATCTTTTTCAATCAAGAAGGTACTAAGTCTTTCATACCAAGACTTAGGTTCCTGTTTAAGGTCATACAATGCCTTTTTTAGTTTATACACATGATCAGGAAATCTAAAATCTTCAAATCCAGGAGGTTGATTAACATACACCTCCTCTTTTATAAAACCATTCAGAAATGCACTTTTTACATCCATTTGATACAATTTAAATTTCATCAAAGATGCATAACCAAGTAATAATCTAATTGCTTCTAACCTGGCTACTTGGGCATATGTTCATCATAGTTTATACCTTCTTCTTGACAATAACCTTTAGCAACCAGTCTTGCTTTGTTCTATGTGATGTTTTCCATCTTCATCTAGCTTGTTTCTGAATACCCACTTTATGCCAATGACTTGGTAATCCTCTTTTCTAGGAATGAGTTCCCAAACATCATTCCTTTCAAATTGGTTTAGCTCTTATTGCATTGCAATGCACCATTTATCATCTTGAAGAGCTTCCTTTATATTTTTGGGTTCTATCTGAGACACAAAAGCAATAGTTAAACAAAAATTATTCAGTTTGTGTCTAGTAGTTACCTTTTTCTATATGTCTCCAATGATATTGTCCAAAGAGAGTCCACGTGGTTGTTTGTAGCTCTTGAGATCAACTTCTTGATGTTCTATTAGAGTTTCCATAGGATTGTTTTCATTTAGGTACATCTCTTCAATAGCTTCCCTTAAATAATCCTCATCACCTGCAATTGGTTTATTTGACTCAAGAGGGTTCACCTTAAGGTCCACAATCTCATCAAAGACAACATGCATTGATTCCTTAATTATCAAAGTCCTTCTATTGAATACCTATATGCTTTGCTAGTTAATGAATATCCTAAGAAAATTGCTTCATCAGATTTAACATCAAATTTCCCTATATTATCTTTACCATTATTCAATACAAAGCATTTACATCTAAATATTCTTAAATGTGACACATTTGGTTTTCTTTCTTTAAGCAGTTCATAAGGAGTTAACTTAAGAATAGGCCTAATAAGCATCCTATTTAGCACATAACAAGCAATACTAACTGCATCAGCCCAAAAGTATTTAGGTACATTAGACTCATTTAAAAAAGTTCTAGCTAGTTCTTTTAATGACCTATTTTTCCTTTCAACAACCCCATTTTGTTGGGGAGTTCTAGGAACAGAAAAATAATGAGTTATTCCATACTCATCACAAAACTTTTCAAAAGATTCATTTTGAAATTCACCATCATGATCACTTCCTATAGTTTTGATTTTCAAATCCTTTTCATTTTGAACACGTTTTGCAAAGGTTTTGAATGTTTTAAAAGCTTCACTTTTCAAAGTTAAAAAGAAGGTCCAAGTAAATCGTGTATAATCATCAATAATCACAAGAGCATAATAGTTTTCACCAAAACTCTTAATTCTAGATGGACCAAACAAGTCCATATTATAAAGTTCTAGAGGTTTTGATGTAGAAATCATGCTTTTAGATGCAAAAACAGAACATAATTTGTCTTTTTCAAATTTTAGTTTAGGCAAACTAATCACAAGATCTTTAGAAATCAATTTACTTAGATGTTGCATATGAATGTGTGCAACTCCTTTAGGCCATAGCCAAGGATTTTCCTCTTTTGCAACTAAACATGTTATGTTATGACTAGATGCACTCTCAATGTCAATCAAATAAATATTATTATGTCTAACATCTTGCAAAGCAATATCAGAAGAATTCTTAAAATAAACAGTGTATTTATCACTTTCAAATGTTACCTTGAGACCTTTATCACATAATTGACTTATGCTTAGGAGGTTGTGTTTCAGACCTTCAACATATAACACGTCTTTTATGGTCAAAGTATTTCCTCCTCCAATGTCTCCGGTTCCAATGATTCTTCCTTTGTTGTTATCCCCATATGTTACAAATCCTTGCTTCTTCTCAAAGGAGATGAACCTCTTCTTGTTGCCAGTCATGTGTCTTGAACAACCACTGTCAAGATACCACAATGACTTCTTTGACTTATTAGGCTCCTACAAAAACAAGTTAAGCAAGGATTTTGGTCCCCAATCTCAATATGGGTCTTTGGGGTTAGTACATGCAACCAATTATCATTTAACAATTTGTACCCATGCATACTTCCCATTTGGTACGCCAAAATGTTTAATGTTACATTTGTTATAAGTGTGACCATGCTTCATGCAATAGAAACAACAAACATCATGCATCTTATTTTTTACAAAAGTGCCTTTTTCAACCCAAACTTTACGAGTTTTATTAACTTTAGGCTTCTTATTATGATGCATGTTCTTATTTTTAACATTTTTCTTTCTAAAATTATTTTGAGCATGTGAGGTAGATTTGGTTGCTTTAGCAAGCAAGTTTTCAAGTATATCAATGTCAAACATATGACTCCTACAAGATACACATTCAATAGGTTTTTCATTTGCATTAGATTCAGACAATTTAGTTTCAAGATTACTAACTTTATTTCTTAGTATGACTTCTTCATCTAATGCATTTTCATATTTTAGTTTCAATTCATTGAATTCTTTCTTTAACTTTTTATGAGAAACATCAAGTGATGGAAGCTACTCCAGGATATGCAGAACAAGCTCCAAAACTCAGAGAAGTGGCAGCGGATTGAGAGAATGCAGTGGAATTTCTGGATGCACGGTAGGTGTTTGATAATATGCGGAAGGTGTTTGAGTGGTTGTGTTTGGTAGAATTCTAGCTCAGCAAGCTTTCCAAAGGGGAAAGAAGCTAGAGGAGGTGCAAGATAACAAAGCACAAGGTTGAACTTGAGAGTGAAAGCTGAAAATTGGCAGCATTTCTTTACTACAAATCAAGTTACATTTACAAGTGATGAAGCTCTCTATTTATAGAAGAAGGAGAGCTTCTAAAACGTATTGTGCAAGTTATTTTAAATGTGCACATGCTGTAAAACAGATGGAGGAAGCTTGGGGAGCAAGCTGTAGTTGCCAACTCAACAAAGCATTTGAAGAAGATGGAGTTGCTGTCTTTGGGCGTTGACGTAGTGCAAAGGCCGTGGACACCAACCATTCATTTGTGCTTCTTTGGTTTTCTTACGTGGCAGCCTTTTGGAGTTGCTTAGACATGGTTCCTCCCTTTTATTAATATTCTACAAAAGCAATGTAAAAGTATTTAGCAAAGAGAACATTCTAAGATTTTTAGAAAGAAAAGGTTAAGTCCTTTATTCAACTTCCCTTTCTTGGTCTTAGAGTGAAGTTGATACTTCTTTGGATGGTAAGTCCCTAAAGGGGTTGCCATCATTCCCTCCCTCTTTAAAACGATTTGTCCTCAAATCGGGAAGAAAGAAAGAAGCACAACTTTGGGTGTTATTGGCCACCGGGATCAAAAGTATATCTACAAAAAATAGCAAATATTAATATGATGAATGAAGTATATGCAAAGATAAGAAGATAAAATGAAGGCCTTTTGACAAAAATGGTTTTAGAAGAAGTATTGGCCTTTAATATTTTTTTGAATTCACTTGGTTTTGAACATTCCCCATGATAAAATGAAGAAACAAAGTGATGTTTTTGAGAAGAAGATTCAAGGTTTTTACCTTTTAATGAAGAAGTTAACAACATGCATACCTTTGTCTCCTTCTTCTTTTCTTGAGAAGGTTGCTTGGCCAACCTATTTTCTTGTTTTCTTTCTTTTTCAGTTTTTTCTTTGATTATTATCTCATCCTCTTTCACTTGTTCAGGTGTAAGAGGAATCAATGTGATTTTATTACCTTTATGGAAGAAAGTTATTTTGTTGGTATAGCCATCATGAGTGGAATTATGATCAAATTGCCATGGCCTACCAAGTAATACATGCCCAGCATCCATTGGAACAACATCACATAAAACATTTTCTTCATAGTTGCCAATGGATATTGGTATGGTTACCTGTGTGTTCACTACTATTTCTTCATCCTCTGTTATCCACTGAAGCTTATAAGGCTTGGGATGAGAAATAGTAGGTAAGGCCAATTTGTGTACCACTCTAGAACTACAACAATTGCAAGAGGAACCACTATCCACAATCAATGAACAAGTGTTTTCAAAGATTTTGCATCTTGTTCTGAATAGGTTTTCCCTTTGTGATTGTTCTAGTTCATGGGTTTGACTTCCAAGAAGTTGTCTTACCAATAATAACTCACCTTCACAAGGTAAGGCTTCTTCCTCAGATATAGAAGTATCTGAGTCACTAGAAGAATCTTCATTTTGACTTTGATGGTGTAAGAGATAAGTAGACCGTTTGTGAGGACACTCAGAAGAATAATGTCCTCTCTCTCCACACTTAAAGCATTTGGTCTCTCTACCCCTTGTTTCTTTTGAAGATTCTTTGTGAAAGGTATTTCTTTCTCGCTCTCTCTCTTTTTCTTTACCTCTCACTTTCTCTTTTTCTTTTTCTTGAGGCTTTTCATACCTCTTTGGACTACCCTCCCTCTTAGGATCTGTCCTATAGTCGAAGGTGGTAGGGTAGTTCCTTTTAGTGGAAGCTTTTCTTCTAATTTGTTCTTCCACTCTCACACATAGTTGCACAAAATCATTGAGATCTAAATAAGGTAAAAGTTCTACCTTATCTCTTATCTCATAGTTAAGACCGCTTTGGAACCTAGCTATGGTGAATCTCTCTTCCTTTTTTATCCCAGCTCTTAACATGAGTAATTCTAACTTTTGCCGGTATTCCTCAACACTCATGTTTCTTTGTTGAAGTCGATGGAGCTTGTCCATGACTTCTCTAGCATAATAGGCTGGGACATGCCTTCTGTGTAAGGCTGCTTTCAATTCATTCCAGTATTGGATGGTGTAGTCGCCATGCATCTTTTGATCTCTTATGATGGATGTCCACCAATAGAGGGCTGCTCCTTGAAAGGTCAAAGTAGCTAAGGTCACTCGCCTCCTATCATCTATGTGGTAGCACTCAAAAATCTGTTCGACCTTCATCTCCCACTCAAAGTATTCTTCTACATTGTCTCTTCCATAGAAGGGTGGAAGGTCAAGTTTAGGTTCCACATGATGGTCTCTATGGTTATGATGACGCCTAGGAGGGCGTTGATAGTGATCATAAGGGTGATAACTATGGTGACCACTATGCTGGGAATGATCATCATGATCATGGTTTTGCCTATGAGAGTGATCCCCTTGTGAATGCCCTCTTTGAATGAGAGTAAGATTGGCGACCATTTGCCTTAGTTCATGTAACTCAGCCTTGGTTCTATTGAGCTCTTCTCTCAACTCTATGTTGTCCTGATCAGGATTGGTGTTACCTTGAATACTAGAGTGACTCATGCTTGTGAAGTAGAGAAAGTGTTTTCACAAAATTTGAAAGCCTTGCACAAGTATGAATCAAAACTTTTGGAAAAGAGGATTTGTTTGTATTTGGTGAATGACTTCTATAGAGATTCTAAAGGTGAAGAAACCGAATAGCTCCCAGGAAGGAGAGGTGAGTCACAACGAACAAGCTTAGAAACCTTGTCCTTCCTTAGCCAGAGTGTCTCCTGACGTTTCTGACCCAAGTTTCTAGATATAAGTCTTTCAAAACCTTTTGGAATGTAACGATGTTATGCCCCTAATAAACCAAACGAAGGTTTGTCGATATGGTAGCACACCTAGCTATCACAGAGACGTAGAACACAAATATTCAACAAGCAAAAGAAAGGAAGTATGAAATGAATGGAAAAAGAAAAACGGCCCTAAGTGAAAGTGCAAATGACACTTGGAGCCACTTGACACACTTCCACAGTAAGATGCGCAACTAGACTATTACAATGTTTAATGGAGTACTTGGAATTGCGTGATAAGCATTTTCCCAAGTAACTCAAGTTGCAAAAGCAAAGAAGAATTTACTACAAAGGTTCCGTGATAGAAAGCCAAATATACAATGAAATGTAGAATTATTTAAACAAAGCCAAGTGTGGCTGCAAGGCAAAGTAAATGAGCTGAAATGGAACTTTAGAATGGTGTTTTTCTGCTGCAAGGAGGTGCTGGACAGCCAATGTAAATTCCTCTTGAAGTTCCCTTGTAGCAAAGTTAGCAAGACCTCCACTCCTTAAGATGCTACCCCTTTGATAAGGCTTAGCTGGCTGTTAAAACTCCACCACCAAATGATATTCCAGCAACCAATTTCACAAAAACCCGTGAGTGATTAAAAGTAAGGTGCATCCAACTTAAATGCAGAATTAATATGACAGCAGCTATAGAAGTCAATAAAAGGTGATTTCTAAACACTTTGGGGCTGGAATAAAGGCTAGCACACAAAAGGAACCTAAGATAAGGTCTAGAACAGATTAGAAAAGCAAGAAAAACTCAAAACAAAGAGGAAATTCAAGTGCAGTGAAAGTGTTTGATAAAAATGACAAACTATTTGATGAAATGCCACAAAGAACAGCAGATTTTGGTGTTTTCTGGTTTTGGATTCGTGAACATTGGATTGCAGGGGTTATGTGCTTTTTGATGCTTTGAATTCACTTGTATAATGATTCAAAAATGGTTGGAACAGAATCCCCTAGCTTTTGCCAATCCAAATTTCAAATTGAAACTTGTTAAGTATAGAAAACAGAAAAGAAATGCATACTGCACCAAAAATGTGGCTGGAAAAGTGGAACAACAATGTGCAAAACGAACGGCAGTGTATCAAAGGCTTCACTGATATATCAAACAAGTTTATCTCATCAATTTTGATGTGTACAAACACTTAGACAGCAATGAAACACACTGCAGCAGCAAATCAGTAGTGCACTTCCCAATTTAGGCAAATTTGATGTTTTAGAAAGTGTTTTGGCACAAAGGTTTAAACGTGACCAAATGAACAGTAAAGATGAACTTTGATGCACCAAATACATGTATAGAAACAACCAAATTGTGCCAATATCCACTGAATCAGAGTATGACTGGTTGAGTTCCAAATTTGAAGTAAAAATGGGAAGTCAAACTATGATTTTGCAGATGTAATGAAAATGGACCAAGGAAACAGTTTACACAAGTTTCAAATGGTCAAATAAACTTGCACAAATGGTTAAACTGTTCAGAGACAACCAAATGCTTCAAATCACAGATTGAGTTGCAAATTATGCAACACTTTGAAGCAAAAACTGGACCAGATTTAATAGTACAACAGAAGCAAAGCTGGCTGGTTCAATCACAGGCATAAAAAGTCGTAAATGACTAGATCTAGCTATTGAATATGAGCTAGCAGAATTAAAGGACCTAAGACACAAACAAAGACAGCAAGCACGGTGCAAACACTTGATTTAGACTATGACAGTTTTGAAATCCAGAATTTAATCAACTCAACCATGCATTTTGCAATTCTGTGATTAAAATGAGTTGTTAGACTTCCAACACTGCTGAACAACACCAAGGAAACTTGTTCAAAGCTTAAGAACCAATAAATCTGGTCTGAAACAGCTTATAGCTAATGCACCAGATTTGGAAATATTGTGCAGAATTTGGAAAAACAGATTATGAAGAACTCAACCACTCATTTTGGAACGCAGTGTGTATTACTTATTGTTAACACTTGAAACATATATGAACTCAACAAACAAACTTGTTTCAAGCTTTAGAATCCAGAAATCTGGACAGAAACAGATTATAGTAAATCAAACCAGAAAATGAGTTTTTCTACAGAATGTGGACTGGAAAACAGTGTACCATGCTTGTGAGCTCAAATGATCAAAGCTGACGTACTGTCATTACTTTATAGATCAACATATAGCTAGCAAGTGCACTGGATTCAATGAAAAACGTAAAAAAAATTCAAAACTGAGCAGATGCAATACGTGATGACAGATTAAAACTGCAGCACACTGCACATTACATTAACAAAACTGGAAAGTGGATTAATAAAGCTGAATTTGAACTCAAACAAACAAAGTGCACCGATTAAAATGATGATGAAACACTAAGGAACAACTGAATGAACACAAACAGCAAGCTCAAGTACGAATTAAGCCAAACAAAATTAAAAAAAATTGATAAAACAGTGACACAGTTGACAGCACATGACAGAAACGAAAAATGAAGAAAAGAGCAACTTAGCTCGTTGAAGCACAGCGTGGACGTGCTGGCTCTTGATACCAAATGATGGAAGCTACTCCAGGATATGTAGAAGAAGCTCCAAAACTCAGAGAAGTGGCAGCGGATTGAGAGAATGCAGTGGAATTTCTGGATGCACGGTAGGTGTTTGATAATATGCGGAAGGTGTTTGAGTGGTTGTGTTTGGTAGAATTCTAGCTCAGCAAGCTTTCCAAAGGGGAAAGAAGCTAGAGGAGGTGCAAGATAACAAAGCACAAGGTTGAACTTGAGAGTGAAAGCTGAAAATTGGCAGCATTTCTTTACTACAAATCAAGTTACATTTACAAGTGATGAAGCTCTCTATTTATAGAAGAAGGAGAGCTTCTAAAACGTATTGTGCAAGTTATTTTAAATGTGCACATGCTATAAAACAGATGGAGGAAGCTTGGGGAGCAAGCTGTAGTTGCCAACTCAGCAAAGCATTTGGAGAAGATGGAGTTGTTGTCTTTGGGCGTTGACGTAGTGCAAAGGCCGTGGACACCAATCATTCATTTGTGCTTCTTTGGTTTTCTTACGTGGCAGCCTTTTGGAGTTGCTTAGACATGATTCCTCCCTTTTATTAATATTCTACAAAAGCAATGTAAAAGTATTTAGCAAAGAGAACATTCTAAGATTTTTAGAAAGAAAAGATTAAGTCCTTTATTCAACTTCCCTTTCTTGGTCTTAGAGTGAAGTTGATACTTCTTTGGATGGTAAGTCCCTAAAGGGGTTGCCATCATCAAGTTTTTCATATTCATTCATCAATTCAAAGAAAGCTTTTTGCAAATCTAATTCACTAGACTCAAAGCTAGAATCACTTACTTGACTTCCAACATCTTCTGAGTTAGCCATTAAACATAAATTTACTTCTTCATCTGATTCACTTTAGCTCGAAGAACTAGAATCATTTTCTTCCCAGGCTATATAAGTCTTCTTCTTCTTGGGAAATTTTCTTTCTTTCTTTTCTCCACTTCTTTTGTTCTTAGGAAAGTCGGTCTTTACATGTCATCTTTCTCCACATCCATAGCACTTGATGCTTGATGGCGATCCTTGATTTTCCTTCTTTTCTCCTCAGTATTTATCCTTTCCTTTTGCTCTCATGAATTTAGAAAACTTCTTTATCATGAGGCTCATGTTTTCCTCATCATTAAAGTAATCATCATCATTTTTCCTTGACCTTTTTCCTTTTGAGATTTCATATTTGAAGGCTAAGGTCTTCCTCTTGCCTTGATCCTCCTCTGCAGTCAATCTACTTAGCTCAAGCTCGTGCTCACGAAGCTTTCCAAAAAGAATCGCCATTGACATTTGGGAGAGGTTTTGTTATTCTAAGATGGTTGTCACCTTTGGTTGCCAAGACCTGTCCAATGATTTCAAAATTTTTACATTCAATTCATCAACATCAAAGGTCTTACCCAACCCTGTCAAGTGGTTCACAATGTGTGTGAAACGCTTTTGAACATCAGAAATTGTTTCTCCAGGCTACATCCTAAACATCTCGTATTCTTGGATGAGCGTGTGCTTCCTTACGTGTTTTACATCATCAGTACCCTCATGTGTGACTCTGAGGACCTCCCACATTTCTTGTGTTGTCTTACAAACAGAAATTCTATAAAACTCATCAAGCACCATAGCAGAAGATATTATATTACAAGCCTTAATATCAAATTGGGCTCTCCTATTTTCCTCATTAGTCCAATTAAAATAAGGTTTTTCCACTTCAACACCATCAGCGGTACTTTTAGGAATATAAGGACCATTTTTTACAGCTTCCCAAATGCCTCTGTCAACAGACCCCATGAAAATTTTCATTCTGACTTTCCAGAATGCATAGTTATCACTAGTAAAAAGTGGTGGTCTGTTGATGGAAGCACCTTCGGCGTAAACTTGATTTTGACCGACCATTTTCGAAAAGTTTGAAAGAATATCAAAGCAAGCTCTGATACCAATTGTTGGAACAATCGATACCGATTTTGTGCAGCGGAATACAAGAGTAATCGGTTTTGCGATTGTTAAAGAGCGTAAAGCGTGTTCATTCAATTTAAATGGTTCCTTTAATTTTCTTACAAAAATATTATCGAATAGTTGATGTGCAGAAAATATAAAGAGTGTATGGAGTAGAAAAATCACTCAAATGATTTTTATCCTGGTTCGAATCAAAAGATTCTACGTCCAGTTGTTAATCACTATAAATAGTGATTAACCTTTTCACTAAAATATTGTTCACAGATTACAATAAGATGAAATACAAATAAGAACAGAAAGAACATTCCTTCGACAAACGAACCGGAAGTAAAACTGCTCAGCCAACTTGAAGAGAACCGCTCCGACCTTAGACACACCAAGTGCAAGCTTCTCCTATTCACAAGTCTTGACAAGAGCCCATTATTACTTGAGAACTTCCTCAGACAAACTATATTCTCAAAAGTGGCATGGATGATTTCGAAGGGTTTGGAAGAAAGTGTATATAGCCTACTGATCTGATAGTGAAATGACATATTACAATTGCCAATGATAATCGATTATTGTAAGTGATAATCGATTATCTGCGAGACTTGGAACAAATCTGATATTAACTCCTCAAATGGTTGGCTCTAGTTCTTCACCTCCTTCCACCATTTGGCTCAATCCCTTAGTGTCTTCAAACGTTCGCCTCGATTCTTCTTCACTCATAGACTTTCCAATTCTTAACATTTTATTCTACAATGTTAGTTGGACTCAACACTGTTCGGTCCTGTACATGTGTTGTGTTTATCTATCTTATTCGACTTTCAATTACTATACATCGTTCGGCCTTTTAGCTGTGTTCAGCCTTCAACTGTGTTCGACTTTCAACTGTTATACATCGTTCGGTCTTCAATTGCGTTCGGCTAGTGTTTGTCCTGTGTTTGGCCTTCATTTGTTTGTGACCGTTCAGTCTTCAACTGTTATACACTATTCGGTTTGCATCTGGGCTCTTGTTCCCTTTCCTCGCATACCAACATACATGAGTGCTTTTAAACTTAAGACAATAGGGGTCTTCAGATTCTTTACTTTGTAACATCATCAAAGTCATTGTCTTCAAGACACCAATGCTCCTC
Organism: Vigna umbellata; assembly: GCF_029865625.1. Lineage (NCBI taxonomy): Eukaryota > Viridiplantae > Streptophyta > Magnoliopsida > Fabales > Fabaceae > Vigna > Vigna umbellata. The sequence continues at coordinate 24,002,416 of NC_142170.1, forward strand.
ATTTGTAACTAAAGTTAACTCCGTTAACCTAAGATAGGGAGACAATTGCTTCAATTTTTCACTTTTAGGAACTCCATTAGGGAAAAAAAATAAGAAAATGACCTATTTCAGAAAACATAATATAAATAGAGACTACAAGAATGATTAAACCACAATTATATAAAGTAGAGATTAATATTGAAAAAATGTAAAACATGGTAAAAATAAAAAATATAACACAATTTTAATATTAATAAAAATTGATATTTATCACCATAACAATAAATAAAATAATAAAGTAAATAATTTAAAAATCAAATATTTTATTGTTTGAGATTATGATTATTTATTTAGTTTTTTATAGTACATTGTTTATTATTAATTAATGCGTCATACATATATTACATTATTTTTTATTTTTAGTTTTTTAAATTTTTTATTTTTAGTTTTTTAAATGTGAAACAGTTATGTATTATGTATTATGTATTATGTATTTTATACTAATTAATAAAACTGATATATTATAATTTTTTTTTTTAATTTTAAAGAATGCAAGGAAGAAGAAAACTCTAGTTTCGCCATAGCATCTATATTTGGCAAAAAAATTCACGCCCGTGGATATTTACGAATAAAATTACTAAGGATAGTTACTATCGACGGATATTTATTATCTATGGATAACGGATAACGGATATTTTAATATTCACTTCTAAAAGGATTGGGTGTGGATATTATATTATCCGACCCACGGGTACTTGTTACCCGCAAAAAAAATAATAATAATTTAATTTATATTTTTTAAAATTAAATTTTTTATTACTCTAGAAATTTTAATAACAGGGTTCTCATGGCTTGGGCTTAGATGCGACATCATGTTCCTTTCATGTTCCTTTCAATTACTTTTATTTTTTTACAAAATGAAAACAACACCCCTTTAGGTCTCACAGAAACCACATCACCATTACGCACATCCTCTCAAGTTCTCTCATTCTCTCGAGCATCTTCGTTTCACGATTTCATTATGCACGAACCACAACTTTGTCTTCCTCTCAAGTTTTCATCATCATAGAACCTTCATTTCATTCATAGAACCTCCATTTCCACTAAAATATAGCCTCTATTCGAAGCCTTTACACTTTCTATTCACATATCTCTGGACGGCAACATCCTTCTTTAGGGTTTTTCATCCTGTTTTTGCTTGTTTCCTCCATTTTAACCGATTAAACCTACTTTTGCACTGATTAAAAGCATTTCCACCGATCAATTTCTCGTTTCCATTGATTAATCAGTCCAGATTAGGGTTCCTTCTAGATTTTAGGATTTTTCACTATTCATTTTCGATTTTGCGTTCTCCTTCGAGTTTTTACCATTCTGCTGCCTTATTCTTCATTAGAGGAAGCTTCGAGAAAACCTTTAAAGTATATTTTTTAAATATTTACAGGTTGAAAACAGGTATCCAATGCATATCCGTCGATTGAAAAAAATTCACGGATTTTTTTTTATGTTGATATCCAACGAGTAACGACGGGTTGCGGGTATAAAAGAGAATTAACTTGTGTATATAAAATGGATTTAACTTGTGTATATAAAAGGGATTTAACTTGTGTATATTTTTTCAATTTTATCTTTTAATAAATAACTATTTTTTTTCAATGTAATTATTTTCTCTAGTTGATTTTTTTAATTAAAATAATTATTTATAGTAAAAATTACCTATAAAATAAATAGAAACTATTAACAATAAAATTATAAACATTGTATATACTTATTTTTATAATTATAATTTTATAATTTTTTGTTATCATAAATAGAAAAAAAACATATTTTCCCTGGTATAAATTATAACAACATCAACATATAACATTACAGTAATGTCTCATATTATCAACGCATATACAAAACTATCATTCGCCAATCGTCTTTGAATGAAGAGCAAAGTTAATAGGTCTTCAATGACATCAACCATTCAATAAAAGTATATTTTTTTGAGGGTCAAAAGTTTAACTAAGCTTTTCAAAATTTATCAGCTTAATTTGAATAATTAAGTGTAAAACATAGGTGAGAGTGTTTAAGACAAGATTGAAAGTGGCGAGTTTTTTAAGGTTACTTGGTAATCATTCTAAAGTGAGTTAAAGTGGTAACTTTAGAGCAATATTTGCAGCATCAGGTTTTGTTGATGGTGTTGGGCTTGCGTAATTAACGGTGGTGACCCTTTTGGTTATGATTTATGGCATGAGTTCTTAGGTTGTCGATTTATGGAAGCAAAGTTCATTAAATACTCATTATTCACCTTGATCTCCCTTCTGCTACACTTAACTCTACCACACTTCTATCCATCAACAAACGCACCAATGCCCTTCCCCTTTAAGAAACAGAAACCCAAACCCAATAATGGTAAAGATAAAAAGGACACACTAAAGTTGGTGCCAATAGGCTTCTCTTATTAAATGCTACCCTCTCTTTCTATTCAAAATTCAAATTCTCCCTTTTCTTTTTGCTTCCAAATTTTAAAGTGAAAAAAACAAGACCTTGCAGGGATGAAGCATTGCTGAAAGATGAGCACAGCCAGGTTCATTAAGTGTGTCACAGTTGGTGATGGTGCTGTTGGAAAGACCTGCATGCTTATCTCTTACACCAGCAACACATTCCCCACGGTATCACTCACCATTTTTAACTTGCAATTTTCTTTCTGCTTTTGCTTTTGCTTTTACAACTATGACATTGACTCCTTCTTCTTGTTACAAAAATAAACAAGGATTATGTTCCTACGGTTTTCGACAATTTCAGTGCAAATGTTGTGGTTGATGGCACCACAGTTAACCTCGGATTGTGGGACACTGCTGGTAAGTATTACATCTGATGTTTGATCAATTGTGTTGCGGCCGTAACATATGCTACTTCAACAAAATTAAGTATAAACCTTATTTTACAAACTGATTTTTTTAAAGGTTTGAATTAAGTTTAAAATTTATTTCTCAAAACTTTTTGCAACTGAAGTGTTTATATGGGAAATCATACTGAGTAATACTTTGCTGGTGTTTTTGGTTCATGGATTCAGGACAGGAAGATTACAACAGGCTTAGGCCATTGAGTTACAGAGGAGCAGATGTGTTCTTGCTGGCCTTTTCCCTCATCAGCAAAGCCAGCTATGAGAATATATCTAAAAAGGTTCTGCTAATCACAAAACTCTTTTATAGGGCACAAAGAATGTGTTGTTTTTAGTACAAATTTCAGCCCACAGAAACTGACATTAGGCCAATTTTATGCAGTGGATTCCTGAACTGAGGCACTATGCTCCAAATGTGCCAATTGTACTAGTGGGAACCAAACTTGGTATCATCTTAAACTTTACTTAATGACTTTGCCTCACTAAGCAAGTTGTTTAACTGCATTGTCATTTCACATTGGTTGACCACAGATTTGAGGGAAGACAAACAGTATTTCATTGATCATCCTGGTGCCACAGCTATAACTACTGCCCAGGCAAATCATTTCTAGCTCATATTTTCTTGTTGGAACCATTGATAATATACAGAATGTGTTTGGTTCCATTTTGGAATACACCTAAATACCATAGAGTATTGTGCAGGGAGAAGAACTGAAGAAGGCAATTGGTGCTGCTGTGTACATAGAATGCAGCTCCAAGACTCAGCAGGTTCAAATTCCTTTTGTTAGGATGCATGTAGCCAAACTTGCATTAACTTTTATTGTTTTGCCTGCTACGGAAATTATCATAGAAAAATGGAAAACTTCATTATCAATCTAAGACTTCAAGATTATGTTATAGTTACACACTTAGTGTATAAAAAACAAAAGATAACCGTTAGATATCTCATATTGAAAGAAATTATATAAATTAACTTTTTGACAATAAATCATGTGTCATAATCCGTTTTCCGTATATCAATCACAAACTACTATATATGCTATTGTAAAAAAGTCATTAAAAAAATTCATTAAAAAAACATTTTTCTTCTTTCGAAAGATATTTAGTATATAAATAAGTATAATTCCATTTTTTAAAATTGAATTAAATTTAAAGTTTAATATTTGAAAATAACAATTACATATTTAAAATTAGAAGTGTGTATAAAAACATGAAGTCATGGCCTAATTTATGCTTTTGCTGCAATATTTCAGAATGTAAAGGCTGTGTTTGATGCTGCAATCAAGGTTGTTTTGCAGCCACCTAAGTCCAAGAAAAAAGGAAAGAAGAAGAACACTCCTTGTGTTTTCCTCTGAGTCAAGTTGTTCAATTGCAGTTGCCACCTAAGTCCACATAAATTCTCACTCTGTAACATTCAGATCCTTCTTCCAGGGTTTTTTTTTCCCTTTTGTTTGATTTCATAAATAGCTCTGCAAACTCTATACTATAGTGTTCTACAGCAGGTCTACTTGTAAAATTGAATATGAAATGATGCAAGGATTTGCGTAATTATTTAATATGAAATGATGATGGGTTGGATTTGAACACAGCAGTTTTAGCCCACATAACTTCAATAAAGAAAGGACAACTTCTTCTGCACCTCCATAGCTTTCTTCCTACACTCCATAATTTTTTTTTTTTCATTTTATGGTTTGTTTAATCCAAAAATCATTTTTAACTTTTAGACTGCAGAGTAAACAATTATTTTTGAATTATATAATCTGAGTTAATTTTTTCTAAAAAATATTATTTTCAGATTTGGAAGATAAAAGTGACTTTCGAAGTTGAAAGTCAAATGACTTCCCATTTGTAAAATCCGAAAACTATTTTTTTTTTTAAAAAAAGACTTTTTAATTTGTGTAATCTAAAAGTTATATTTTGAATTCCACCATTTGAAAGTAAAAAAATGACTTAGATAAAAAAGACAAAATAAAAAAAAATATAAGAAATGTAATGAAAATGTTATGGAAGCGCAAAAAGAAACTGACTAAAGCAAGCCTGATCTTGGAGAACAACTATAATGTTAACTGTTTGGGAAGTTGATTTTAATTAAAATCTTAGATCATTTCGTTGTAAAAATAATAACAGTATAAAATATTTTATCTAACATAAAATTAGTTGTACCTGAAATATTTTAAATTATTTTAAAATAATAAAAGTAAAAAGCGCCTGTAGCTCAGTGGATAGAGCGTCTGTTTCCTAAGCAGAAAGTCGTAGGTTCGACCCCTATCTGGCGCGTTTTCATTGCTGTATAGATTCAAAACTTTTAGTATCTTGTAATTTTAGTTTTTTATGTAATTTTATAAAACAAAAATCTATAGTTTTAATAATCCAATCTATTTTCAATTCACTTATATATGTAACTCTATTATAATATTAGAACATGTATCTCTGCATTTTTTTTATGTATTTGTGCTATAACATGAGTTATTATATAAATTGATTAAATTAATATGTAAAGTAAATTTTTATTTATCAAAAAAATTAAATATATTTTTATAAATATGATAAAAAATAGGTTTAATCATTTTGAACATCCATATTTGTAGAAGTTTGTCTCAAATAGGTCTTCATATTCTAAATGGTCTGAATTAGGTCCCTTATTGTATAAAATTGAATCAATTTAGCCCTTGCCGTGAATTTGGCTGGACGGAATTTAAAAATGTTGTGTGTGGCAGAGTGACATGACCAAGTTTTACTGACATGGCACACATTGGTCGCTGAGTTGGCTTTCTTTTATTTACATATTTAATTTAGTTGAATTAAATCAAAACGCAACATTTGAATAAAACATTAAATAAATGAAAACGCAACATTTAACTCATTGAAAACTGATTATAACGAAGGGAATTTTAATTTGATTGTTGACTGGCTGCGAAATTGGGGATTTTTGGGAAAATAGGGTTTTATCGAGGCGAGAAATTGTTGAGTGGGTGCGAAAAATCGTATACGTGGTTACAAAGTAGGGTTCGTTTGAAGATTTTGGAGTAATCTATCAGTACTAAATCAGTGGAATGATCTATCAGTACACAATAAGGAACCTAATTCAGACCATTTAAAATATGAGGACCTATTTGAGACAAACCTCCACCATTAGGAATGTTAAAAAGAATTAAACCTAATATTCAAAAAAATTTCAAAATAATGATTAATTTTAGAACAACGATTAATAATAATTATATCATAAAAAAATGAATATGAAATGGTTTTATTTAATAAATTTTCAAAACAATGATTATTCTGGAAAGAGCTGTTAACAGTATTATAAAAAGTAAAATAAGAATATGAATTATGTATATAAAAAAAAGTAAATATAGAAATATGACATAATATGATATTTCCTTTTTACAAGATTTAATAGGATAATAGTTATACGGACTTGCAACAAAACATAATTTAATAAAGGATAATCATACTTTTGACAATATTTTTTTGACAACAATTTAACACCATCTACGTGTCATTCTGTGATTGGTCTATGCTGGTGTTTATGATTATTATTATTGATTGTGGAGTAATTTTGGACCAATCAGAGAATGATACATAGATAATGTTAAAATGTTATCAAAGTATCATTATTCACTACAAAAATAATGAATTTTCGGAGGGGGTTTTTTCGGCGGTTTTGGAAACCTTGAATAAACCCGCAAGTTTTTTTTTTTAAGAAAATTTTGGCGGTTACTAACCAAAGTCGTCCCTAAAATATATTTTTATTTTAGAATAATTTTCGGCGGTCTTTAATATTAGAAAAGTTTTTCCCGCACCTTCATTTCTAATTCCCTAAGCCCTAATTCCCTTCCTCCTAAGCACTTTCATTTCCCTACTTTGTGTGCGTGTTCGTGTTCGCCTGCTTTGTGTTTCCTCTACTTGGGCTGAGGTGATTTTTATCACTTCCGTCTCCCTGGTATGTTCATCTTATCTCTTCAATTTTCATCTTATCTCTTCAATCAAATTATTCTTTTTGCGTTCTTTTCCTCTTGCCTAAGCCTTCATTCCTAATACTTCCTAATTCCTCTCCTTCTTCTTTTACTCTAACCTAATCTTCATCTATCTCTCTATCTATATCTTCATTTTTCACTCTAACCTAATCTTCATCGTTTCTAATGACCATCTCCTTCAAGTTCATGATTTCTATGTTTATGCCCTTTTATTTTTGCAGTTCGTATTATATAAAAAGCCATTTCTCAAAGATATTAGTTCATGTGTAGCATCAACTCACCATCTCGTGTGAGGAACAGCCGATTTACACAAGTTTCTTACATTTCGTGGTCCTATGATGCCTGTTGAACTAATATTTCGGCCATGTTTTCAGTGTGAAATATTTGTTTGTGTCTTTGTATCACAATGAGTTGTATATATTCATTGCATCATATCATCTTGGTGCATTCTTAGAAGGAAACATTCTATATTTTTATGCGTCCGAAGTTATTGATTTATTATAGAAGAATTTATTTGTTGGGATTTATTATAGAAGAATTTATACTTAATTTTATTTTGTGATTGATACGTTCATCATGTATCCTTTAAGTATATATTTTGTTTGTATGTCTTATTTTTCTTGTCTTTGATACATGTTCTGATTACAAAATTAAGGTCCTGTAATTTGTTGAGTATTAATAATGGAGTTTAATGGTCTAATCATCAATGAAAAATTTTAGGGCGATTGTCTTGTATCCCAATCTAGTTGTACGACCCATAAGAATATTTATAATAAGTTTATATTGTTATTCTTGAACAAATATTTTTAATTTTATTGGGAATATTAACATATCGTAAATTAGATGTAGGATAGGATAATAAAGAAGATTTTGGTTGACAGAGTCAAGTTTTATTAACCACCACAATCCACCACGCTGACTAGTTTCTCTGTTACTGGCATGTGGTGTTTGAGGTTTTGATTGTGTACTTGGTGTTTTTAATTTTTTTTTAATTATTAAATATATCTTCTTTTGTACTACAGATCTGATTGTTTTGAATTTTAATAGGACCAATTAATACTTTTAGCAGACACAACATCATTATGTTATAGGTTTGAGGATATTGTATCAGTTAGTTTCTAAGATAAATCAGGTCAGAATCAATGCTTTATATTTCAACAGGAAGTAATAGCTTGATTATTAAAAGCCTTGGTGTATCTATGTTATTCAGCCCTCAAAGCATTTGTTTCACACTTCTTAGGACTGCATTTTTATTTTGTTGTGTTTTATTTTTTATTTGTAGTTGCTGATTTGTTTTTGTATGCTTTGCCTGAAGTTAATGATGGTTTTGTCTTTAAGTTATAAGTTTTCTGGTATTAGTTTTCTGGTATTAGTTTTCTGTATCTTCACACTTGAGAGTAAATTTTAAGATTTGAGCATCTACTATATATGAGTATTAGGAACTATATGTTTGCATTGTGTCTACTTTGTTTGGTTTAGCTGCTGCTATCTTGGAGACTGATTGATATGGGATGTCAAAACTTTGAGTTGTCAATATTAACATCATATTGTGTTGTTATATGGTTTGGTACTGTGACATGGTCTTCTTTTAACTCATATCCACGATTTTAGCATGGCAAGGGTTAATGGGTAGACAATAGACTTAATGCCTCTGAAGCAAATTACCTAAAGAAGTCATGGATAACTTGTAATTGAAATGACTGCACCTCTTGTACTCAGAAAAAATATATATATATGAAAATCAATCAGTGTTAATGAGTTTCCTTGACTACTGTGAATGAACTAGTTATTGTAAAGGTACAGAAATAAAAATACTTATATTTATTGGATCCCCTTAATTGGTCTGTATCTACATTAGACATTCCATAAGTTAACAAAAAGTGTTAATTTAAAAGACATACATACTAAATTTCAGAGAAGACAAAATATACAACAAAACGTAAAAAGTCATTCAAATATCACAATGTATAGATACTTATCATTATAACTAAACATAATTACCAGGTTTTAGATCACGGTGAATAATGTCATTTGCACGCAGATACTCATGGCTTGAGAAATATCCAAAGCAAAACCTATGGATTGCTCTAAACTAAGAGCATTTGGTTCATTACACAGGCTAATACAAAAACATTTCTCCATTAAAAGTCATATATGGGATGCATCTTATACGATTCAAAGAGTTATATTGACTCAAAAAAATTAAAATGTTGAAAAACTTAATTTATTGTCATTGGATAAGGTCGAAGGAGATACTTATAATTCATATCAATAAGAGTACTTACACTCCATTGTTTCAGGTGACTTGCCACCAAATATTTTAAAGGTTAACATTGATCCTAAATCTGGTTTATGTAATGGGACAAGATTATTGTAATGTGGGTTATACATGAACATGTTAGATGTTTCTTACCAAAAATTAAACATAAAATGACAAAAAAATGATGGTCTTCATTTGTGCTTCTTAGGAAACAATTCCTTGTGAAACTGAGTTTTGTAATTACTATAAATAAAGCATGGGACAAACAATACTGACTATTGGAATTTACCTTTCACGCCATTTTTTAGTCATGGTTAAAGATTTGTTGCTTTGTTAAGAGGTGTTTTCTAGAGAATAACATAAATACTAATTAAAGAAGGACAATTTGAAGGCAAAGACAGTAACTTTACCAAAAATGTTTTCCATAAGGATATTTTGTTATCTTAAAAGATAGATATATGTTACTTTTTTTAAGTGTCACTGTTAGACAATTAAAAGTGTATGTGAGGAGGAATAAAAGGGGAGAAAGTTAGTGGCGGGTAGAGGGGGAAATCTGTTAAAGGAGAGATGGTTAGTTTGTTAGAAGAGAGAGAGAGGGAATATAAATAACAAACAGATTTGAGAGAGAGGGGGGATAACATTTTGGGTATTGAGATTGGACCTCTTGAACGGTGGAGGAAGGGAGGCTTCCTTGAGGGAGATAGTATATTTGTATTTCCTTTTTTCTACACATTACATTAGAAATAGAAATACAGATTCATACCTATTCATCTATACTTGCTTACTATTGTGTGTGTGTGTGAGCTTGAATTTGTTGTTCGGCTCCTTGAACAAAGGAACCTAACAAATTTGGTCCGACCTGTCGGATCTGCTCGGAGGGAAGAGGAGTGAGCTATATCAGAGAAGAATGGAGGGACGAATCGGGGCTATGGAGTCGACGGTGGAAGAGTTGAAGGCAGAAATGCGAGCAATGACTCTCGAGTTTCGACGAGCCTTCGGACGACGCTCTGGAAATCGATATAGGAGTTCTGAAGGGAGTCGTAATTCTGTCAATGGTGATTGAGAACGAAGGTCAGCGGAGAGCACTGATGATGAATCGGAGGATGAACGAGGCGAAGTACAACGTAGCTGTATGAAGCGCGTTGAGCTCCCAACTTTTGAAGGTACTAATCCTACTGGGTGGATAGAGAAGGCTGAGAAGTTTTTTGACATCCAGGGAGTAATGGAGAAAGAGAAGATGAAGTTAGTGTATATTTGTATGGACGGAGGCGCTAATTACTGGTTTCGCTTCTGCCGGAAGAAAACCCGACACCCAACGTGGAAGTCGTTTAAGGAGGCATTGACGCGGAGGTTCGGAGGACTGAACCGGGGAATTGTTTTTGAGAAGTTGGCCGCTGTGCGACAGCGAGGGGACATAGATGAGTATATCCAAGAGTTCGAAGTACTCATGGCGCAGGCAACCGGAGTAACTGAAGATCAATTATTGGGGTATTTTTTCGCAGGTTTGCAAGAGGGATTACATAACGCCGTGAGACCGCATGACCCACGCGACTTGTTGACGGCGATGGAGCGAGCTCGGGACGTCGAACAAGTGGGGTTGACATTGCGGGGGAGTAGTGGAGCTGGAGGAAAAGGAGGGGCGACGTGGGGGAGATACTCCGCGAGTTCAGGGACGGTGGCGAGGACGGAAATTTTTCGTGGGCCGTTGGAGGGGTCGGTGAATGGTAGCGAAGGGCCAGGGACGAAGAAGGACGTTAGCGCGAATACTATGATTTCAAAGGCTGGTAGTAGTGGAGGAGGAAACGCAGGACGGGGCGTCAGAACTTTGCCATACCCAGAATACATTAAGCGGCGTGAAGAAGGACGCTGCTTCCACTGCGACGGACCCTACAACCCGGGCCATCGCTGTGTAGAACGGAGCATGCGGGTCATGATTTTGGCGGAAGAGGATGAAGACGAAGAGGCGGAGGAGAATGTCGCAGTAGAACCGATGACGATGGAGTTGTCGGGATTGTCCGCTGGTGGACTCTCGCAATCTAACACGATGAAGCTGCAAGGTTGGGTGCAAGGGAAGAAAGTTCTAGTGTTAATCGATAGTGGAGCTACCCATAGTTTTATATCTACCAAATTGGTGGAAGAGTTGGGTCTGGAGTGCACCGACGCACGCCCTTATAAAGTATGTTTAGGGGATGGTGATGGACAAATTTATGAACACCAAAATATGATGTCACAAACTTGTTTTTCAATCGGCAAGTGTGACCGAATCGTTCAAGTAATAAACTTGGTAAGACCAAGTATCGTTCTTCCCAAAGGACTCACGGCCTAGTTTAGTTATGTGGTTTCTTGATTAGCTAAGACTTAAAGACGAAATATTTGGATTTAATATGCAAAAGACGAAAATTAAATATGTATGCATGAAGTTTTTGATCAATTGCAAAAAGCAAAAGATAAACACTTTCAATGAAATTTATGTATGAATATGTTGTTGGGGGTCACTTTCATCTTATCCACTCTCATATATTTTAGGAATTCAACATTCAAATCATCATTGTTAATGCCACTCTCTAAAGTACCTTTCAAGAAGGCTTCTCCCTAATCACGAGTTCATACAATTCCTAGCATTTCTAATGATCAGTTCATAAGTGCAGGAGCTTAACGACAACCAATATAATATTGGGAGAAATTCCCCGGATCTAGACTTCCCCGTACGCGCCCGTATCGACAAAACCAATAATCATGCATCGAATGAGTTAAACAATGCAAGCATTAAGCAAAGAGGAAAAACCCTAACTAATGATGAAAGAAAGCATAAGTCTTAATTAAAAGATGTAAAAACAGATTCCATATATGAGAGCTTCAAAAGATTACATTGATTCCCCAATAAACATACAGAGTTTAGTTCACCATATTCATGGTGAACCTAGATGAATTACAATGAAAGAATGAAAGATAAAACCCTAAAAAGGTGAAGAGGAAGCCTCAGCATCCAAGATCCTCCTTCAAAGGGGTGGAAGAGAGAGTGTTTACTTTGTTTCAGCCAAAGATACAAACCCTAGGAAACCCTAAAGCTTATATATTATTCGTAAATTACAGAAAATTAGGTCCAAGCCCATTAAAGTGCCGCTCAACGGTAAAATACCGCTCAGCAGTAAGTGCGTGTCACGTTTCTTCCCCTCAGCGACCATTTTACCCCTCAGCGGACCTCCCTTGAGCTCCTGAGTGCCGCTCAGCGGTAAACTGCCGCTGAGCGGTGACTTCGGCTTCTCCTTTTGCACTTTTTGATGTCTTTTCTGATTCCATATCTCTCCTTCTTCACTTCTTTCACCAAATTCACCTTAAAACCTGCACAAAAACACTGAAATCAAGCATAAACCTGTCCAGCTCTCTTATTTCTGAAAATATGAAGAAAAGCATGATTTCAAGCTAGTTTCTAAGTATAAAGGTTGCTTTTAGTATCAATTTTAAGCATGAAAATAACAGTTTTTCAACTGTTATCAGATGGACAAAAGAAAGTGACCAGCGGGTATTGCACAGGAGTCCCATTGTTACTAGAAGGCTTAGAAGTTAGAGATAAATTTTATCTCTTTAAATTAGGCGGTGTGGACGTAATACTGGGAATTACGTGGTTAGCATCCCTGAGAGAGATAAAGGTGGATTGGGGACAACTCATCATGAAGGTGGCGCATGGAGGGGAAGTGGAGATAAATGGTGATCCAGCCTTGACACGTAGGGTGGTGACTCCAGAAGCACTTATAAAAGAAAAAGGGATTGAAATTATGACCTTAGTGTGGAGTTTAAGCCAAACAGAATTGATGGATGAGGAGATAGAAAAGGGTGGCTTAACGTAGGATGAGGAGGTAGAGTTGGCACAAATTCTGAGTGATTTTGAAGGGATATTCAGAGACCCCCAAAGACTACCACCTGAGAGGAGAGTTGATCACAGAATTCCCTTGAAAGAGGGCAGTGAACCCGTTAATGTGAGGCCATATAGGTACCCTCATGGCATGAAAACAGAGATAGAGCGTCAGGTGGAGGAGATGTTGAATGTGGGCATTATTAGACCCAGTAATAGCCCTTATTCTAGTCCTGTAATATTGGTAAAAAAGAAGGATGGAAGTTGGAGGTTTTGTGTGGATTATAGGGCATTGAACAGAGTAACAGTGGCTGATAAATACCCAATTTCAGTCATTGAGGAGCTGTTGGATGAACTTCAAGGAGCATCATATTTTTCAAAAGTTGATCTGAAGGCTGGGTATCATTAGATAAGAATGAAGAGTGAAGACATTCCAAAAACTGCTTTTCGGACACATCAAGGGCATTATGAATTCCTTGTGATGCCTTTTGGGCTAACAAATGCCCCAGCTACATTCCAAGACATGATGAATTCAGTATTAAGGTCGTTGTTGAGGAGGTTCGTATTAGTATTTTTTGACGATATACTCGTCTATAGCAAGACTTGGGAGGACCACTCACAACACCTAACGCAAGTCTTAAAAGTCTTGGCTGAACATAAACTTTTTGCAAACAAAAAGAAGTGTGAATTTGGAAGAAGACAAGTGAGGTATTTGGGACACAAGATCTCGGCAACAAGGGTGGAAATGGATAAAGAAAAGGTTGCAGCTGTTTTGGAATGGCCAGAGCCCAAAAACATCAAGGAGTTGAGATGATTCCTTGGGTTGACTGGGTATTATCGAAGGTTCATTAGAAACTATGGGAAGATAGCTAAACCCCTTACTGATTTGTTGAAAAAAGGGATGTTTAAATGGTCTATAGAAGGAGCAGTGGCTATGCAGAAGCTTAAAGAAGTCGTGACTACAACTCCAGTATTGATTCTCCCTGATTTTAATCAAACATTTGTTGTAGAGTGTGACGCTTCTGGTACCGGCATTGGGGCAGTCTTGTCACAGAAGAACAAACCCATAGCCTTCTTTAGTAAGGCATTATCTGAGTCCTCTTTGACCAAGTCCATTTATGAGAAGGAATTAATGGCACTTGTACTTGCTATACAACATTGGAGGCCATACTTATTGGGTCAGAAGTTTATTGTCCTTACGGATCAAAAAAAGTTTACGTTATTTACTGGAACAACGCATTACAACTCAAAGTCAGCAAAATTGGCTAGCTAAGCTTCTGGGGTACGAATTTGAAATCAAATACAGGACAGGTGCATCTAATCGTGTGGCTGATGGGCTATCCAGAAAAGGAACAGAAGAGGACGAAACAGACAAGGTGTTACAGATGATATCTAGACCATACTGGTCTGAATTTCAAGAAATCATGGAGGAGGTGGAGAAAGATGAGAGTTTAAAGAAGGTGACGGAGGAAATAAGGGCAGATCCTAACTCTCACCCAGCTTACAAGTTGGAGCATGGAAGATTACATTACAAGGGGAAACTTGTATTGTCGGCAAAATCTGTTTGGATACCTAGATTGTTGGCTGAATTCCATAGTAGTGTCACAGGAGGACATTTAGGGGTTTATAGAACCTATAGGAGGGTGGCACAATCTTTGCATTGGATAGGAATGAAGAAGACCGTTACAGATTTTGTGGCTGCATGTCTAGTTTGCCAACAACACAAGTACTTGGCAGGCTCTCCCCAAGGGTTGTTGCAGCCTTTACCTATACCTCAAGCAATCTGGGAGGAGATTAGTATGGATTTTATAGTAAAATTACCCAAATCTCATGGGTTTGATACTATACTAGTGGTGGTGGACAGACTCAGCAAATATGGCCATTTTATCCCTGTTAAACACCCTTATACAGCCCGGTCAATAGCTGAAGTGTTCGTGAAGGAAGTGATTAGGCTTCATGGGATACCTATGACTATGGTCAGTGATCGAGACTCCACATTCTTGAGTGCTTTTTGGAGGGAGATTTTCCGTCTGCAGGGAGCACAGCTGAACATGAGCATTGCTTATCATCCAGAGTCGGATGAACAAACTGAAGTTTTGAATGGGGTGCTGGGAACTTACTTGCGCTGTTTTAGTTCCGAATAGCCCAAGATTTGGAGTACAGTATTGCCTTGGGCGGAATTTTGGTACAACATTAGTTACCAAGGAGCATCCAAATGCACACCTTTTGAAACTGTATATGGACGACCCCCTCCAACTCTTACACGTTTCATTCCTGGGGAAACAGTGGTGGAGGCAGTTGCACAAGACTTACAAACCCGAGATGAAGCTTTGACACAATTGAAATATCATCTGGCCAGAGCTCATGATTAGATGACACACTATGCCAAGAAGAAGCGGATGGAAGCCAAGATCCAAGAAGGAGATTGTGTATTCCTTAAAATCAGGCCTCATAGACAGACCTCTATGCCCATACGGTTACACCCAAAGCTGTCCGCACGGTATTATGGATCATTCTTGGTGGAGAAACAAATAGGACCTGTTGCTTTTCGCTTGCAGTTACCAGAAACATCAAGAATACACCCTGTATTCCATGTTTCCCAATTGAAACTAGCCATAGGAGATCATCCGGTGGAAGGACATCTCCCAACTGAACTGCAAGATGATAAACCTATGTACACTCCTCTGAAAGTGTTACAGCGCAGGAACCAACAGCAGCAAGGAGAGGACATTCCCCAAGTTTTAATACAATGGCAAGAAGGTGGTTTGGATGGTGCTACTTGGGAGGAGGAACATTACATCCGACAACAGTTTCTTGACTTCAACCTTGAGGACAAGGTTGATCTTGGGGAGGAGGGTAATGTTAGACAATTAAAAGTGTATGTGAGAAGGAATAAAAGGGGAGAAAGTTAGTGGCGGGTAGAGGGGGAAATCTGTTAGAGGAAAGATGGTCAGTTTGTTAGAAGAGAGAGAGGGAATATAAATAACAAACAGATTTGAGAGAGGGGGGATAACATTTTGGGTATTGAGACTAGAGCTTTTGGCCAGTGGAAGAAGGGAGGCTTCCTTGAGGGAGATAGTATATTTGTATTTCCTTTTTTCTACACATTACATCAGAAATAGAAATACAGATTCATACCTATTCATCTATACTTGCTTACTGTTGTGTGTGTGTGTGAGCTTGAATTTGTTGTTCGGCTCCTTGAACAAAGGAACCTAACAGTCACACACACATACATTAGCAGAATATCCCATGCTTCTAAATGTTAACACAAAATCGTCTACATAATAGACCGTTTAAGCAACTTAAATTTTGAAGTAACAAAAAACATTAAACGAAATATTATTGTGTATGAAAAGCTATTTTAGAATAAATAACATTTAAGAAAGAAATATTTTGTAACATCTATTTGAGACGAAATCAAGCTAATGAATAACGTTTTCTAGACTGAACTATTTGATCAACTAAGTTTATGAATAACGTTTAAGAAAAGAATGTGTCTCTCTTTTTAATGGAGTACATGAGTAACAAGCTAGCATTTTATGAACAAAAAGTCTATCACTTTTATAACACTGAAGTTAAAAGAAAATTTTTATTTTATACAATATTAACTTAAGTAAAGCATCTTAAGAATACATAGTCTATTATATGATCACTAAATGCTACACTCAAATAACCTTTGAAAAGCATATAATGTTTTATACCATCTGATGAGTATAAATGTTGTGCGTTTGACCAAACGATGCATTTATTAATGACATGAAAAATGATAAAATGTTTTGAACACGTAATACAGTCTAACACTTATCAATGTTCAGAGTATTGAATGCATGTACGATAAAGTGTTTCAATACTTGTATACTTTGTTCTTGATATTTGCGCATATCACTAAACTAGAAAGATATGATCATAATCACTGCACCCAAGAAAAAGACGTTGTGAGAGATGAACAACATTATGGGAATGTTTCCCTTGAAGCCTTTGTCACATCGTACAAGCTCAGTTTTGCTAAAGACCATAATAAAGCTCTAAACCTCTACAGCATAGACTAAAGTCTAATATCCCACCTAAAGGCTACCTACTCTTTTGAAGTCAACTTCCTTGTCTAACGGTCATCTTTCAAGAAAAGTTATATATAGACGAAAGCTTGAAGAGAAGACTATAAGGATAATATAAGAAGAATAAGATAGTAAATTGTGAACACTAAGCTTATTGTGCTCATACATAGTTTGAAGTTGAATACTTTTCCAGAAGAGAAAAACCTTAGCATACCTTTCCACATAATATTGTTTGTGTTGTAAATTATGAAGAGAATTAAAGCATTTGGTGTTTAGCTTAGTTGAGTTAAATAGTCTAGACGTGTTGTCTAGGATTGAAACCAGAAGTTGTTAGAATACTTGTAAACCAGAAAGGTAAACCAAGAGTGGTTAAACTCAAACTAGTCGTATTGATTAGATGAACTGAGAATTGTGAGAATATTCGTTGTAAACCTAGAGTGGTAAAACTCGTATAATCTTTTTTAAAGATTAGTAGAACTCCTTAAGAGTTCTTAAGGAAAAATTAGACGTAGTTCATGTTGAGTGAACTAGTATAAAATTTATATTTTATTACTTTTCTCTTTAAAACGTTTTCTATTTAAGTCTTCTATAAAAAAAATAACGTCTAAATATCTCATATAAAGTATATCTTTTATAAACCATTAAACATTGATTTTTGAAAAGTTTTAAAAAACATTATTCCCTCCTATAGTTTTTTATTATGATTTCACTAAATCTCACATACTCCCTCCAAATACAATAAGTATGTTCACACCAAAATATCTACATTAATTAATAAGGTTATAATTATTTATTTCGTCCTTTATACTACATTATATACTGTTTTATACATACATCACGTTACTTTTCTTTTTTCGTTTTTCAAAATATAACAAAATTTGGATGATATGTTATATATAGAATTAAAAAGACTCGTGGAAGATAAATTATAAATTTTTTAATAGAATTAATATATTCTTTGACATTGTTATACCTTAATACATTAATTCATTGTAAAAAATAATATTCTTATACATTACAGCAAGCTCAAGCACATCCTGAACAAAGATCATTATTTGGTCTTCCAATGAAGAATTAATTGAGGCACAAATACAAATCTGTAATTTAACGATTTCTTTTTCAAAAAATTAGTGCTGACTTGACCAATGCTATATTATTTTAATAAAAGTATTAATTCAAAAATTAATGATATTATTGAGGCTGCTTAATGCTTAAAGGTCAACAGCTAACAAATTAGAGAAAAGAAAGGCAAGAGATTTGAAAGAGAGAAAAGAGGATTAAAAAAGCAAAGGAGTAACTCTAAGGTGGATGAGGACGTGTCTCACAAAAATAGAGATAGTATATATATATATATATATATATATATATATATATATATATATATATATATATATATATATATATATATATATGGGTTTGTTAACGCGCGTACGCCTATTTTTCAGTTGGTACATTTTAGCAATGTGTACCGGGTTTTAGTAGACAAAAATATCCTTATATATCATGAATTCTAAGTTTTAAGGTTAAGGGTATTTTAATAATTTTCATTCTCAAAACTAAAAAAGGAAAATAGAAACCCCCAAACCCTTACTCACCTCTCTCATTCATCTCAACCTTTTCTCTTTCCTCTTTCTCACTCCAATCTTTTCTCTCTCATCCTAGTGTAGCCCCAATTGAAAAAATCAGAAACACTTGTTGTTAAACAATCTTACAAAAAAATGATTTTATAATGAGTTTTCATCTTATAATTTTTGTCTTATCTAATTTTATCCAATTTTCACAAACATAAAGGAATTGGTAATTGACCTGGAAAAAATCAGAAATACTTGCTGTTAAACAATTTCTTACAAAAATTGATTTTATAATGAGTTTTTATTTTATAATTTTTGTCTTATCTAATTTTCACAAGCAACTGAAAAACATGAATTGGTAATTGGCATGGAAAAAAATCAGAAACACTCAGTTGTTAAACAATTTCTTACAAAAATGACTTTATAATGAGTTTTCATTTTATAATTTTTGTCGTATATAATTTTATCTAATTTTCACAAGCATAATAACATCCGAAAGAATTGGTAATTGGCCTGGAGGGTTTTTTTAGAGATGATGATTCAACAAATACAGATGATGAAATTAGAGAGGTTAGTGAAGATGGTGAAATTGAAGAGATCTTGAATGAACCTTTGCCTTGAAGGTGAATATGTCAATGACTCAACTCTTTACAAAGGAAAATTTTTTAAAGGCGTGTGTTTCTGATTTTTTTCAATTGGGGCTACAGTAGTGATGACAGAGAAAATGTTAGAGTGACAGAGATGAAAGAGAAAGGATTGAGAGGAATGAGAGAGGTGAGTAAGGGTTTGGAGGGTTTCTTTTTTTTTTTTTAGTTTTGAGAATGAAAATTATTAAAATACCCTTAACCTTAAAACTTAGAATCCATGATATATAAGGGTATTTTTATCTACTAAAACCCGGTACACATTGCTAAAATGTACCAACTGAAAAACAGGCCTACGCATGTTAGTAAACCCTAACATGCGTAGGCCTGTTTTTCAGTTGGTACATTTTAGCAATGTGTACCGGGTTTTAGTAGATAAAAATACCCTTATATATCATGGATTCTAAGTTTTAAGGTTAAGGGTATTTTAATAATTTTCATTCTCAAAACTAAAAAAAAGAAACCCCTAAACCCTTCTCTCATTCTTCTCAACCCTCTCTCTTACTCTCTCTTACTCCAACTTTTTCTCTGTAATCCTTACTGTAACCCCAATTGAAAAAAATCAGAAACATTTGCCGTTAAATAATTTGCCTTTGTAAAGAATTGAGTCATTGAAATATTCACCTTCAGTCAAAGGTTCATTCAAGATCTCTCCAATTTCACCATCTTCATTAACCTCTCTAATTTCATCATCTGCATATGTTTGGGGGTTTCTTTTTTTTTAGTTTTGAGAATGAAAATTATTAAAATACCCTTAACCTTAAAACTTAGAATCCATCATATATAAGGACATTTTTGTTTACTAAAATCCGGTACATATTGCTAAAATGTACCAACTGAAAAACAGGCGTACGCGCCGTTAGTTATATATATATATATATATATATATATATATATATATATATATATATATATATATATATATATATATATATATTCACAAATTTTGTTATATTTTTTATTGTGCGGGTATAATTCATGGTTTTTTTTATGTTAATGTTATTTATTTATTAATAGGTATTTTATTCTCTCTCCTCTTTATCACTTTTTGATTTATTTTTTCTAATCTTACATACTTTTACTTTCAAATGGATGTCCTCATGGTCAAGTCTCATCCCACCACGAAAACCACATTCTATAGAATAATTTATATAATAATGACAATGGTGCTTAGCATAAGATTATTGAAAAAATTATCTTGAAAAATATTTTTTTTAATAAATTTACATATTATATTCTACCTATATAATAACTATTTATTATAAATCATTAACAGGATATTCCATATTTCAAAATCTCATAATACTTTCCAAAATTTGTTAATATATATATATATATATATATATATATATATATATATATTAAACAATTATCTCTGATTTTGTAAAGCACGTCCTTTCTTCAGGGTTACTCTTTTTTCTTTAATACTCATTTATTTCTTTTTTTCTAATTTTATAATTTTTAACAAATGTTAAGTGTATTCCAAACATTTCATAATATAGCCAACTTAAAGGGGACAAATTTTAAGTATATTCTAAACATTTTATCAATTAATTTTATTGCCACCAAAATTAAAACCTTGGGTGTGTTTCTTTCTTTTTCGAGGGATGAGTTTGGGTAGTTTCCTTTTATTCTTTAATAAAGAAACAAATTAAACCAAATTGACGTTTATATTATGAGTTGCGCTTGTAGCTCAGTGGATAGAGCGTCTGTTTCCTAAGCAGAAGGTCGTAGGTTCGACCCCTACCTGGCGCGTGATTTTAATTTTTTACAAATTTAAATACTTTTTTTATAGTTTTACTATTAAAAAGATAGAAGCAATCACCTTAATCGAAAAAGAATCTTATTTGTATATTCTTAATAACCACAAAAACTACTGTTAAAAAAAGGGTGTATTTCACAAAAAATCTCACTAGCAAATATTTTCAAAAAAAATTGTCTATTATTTACATAAATTTTTTGCTAAATCAAAAAAGTTTCTCTTATTTTTTTTATCAGCTTAGCTTTCTTAAACATTTGTTGAGGTAACTATTATTTAATGAAGATTTTCATATTCAAGTACTAATATTAATGGAGCTTCACACTTTAATTTATATAAGTCTTTAAAAGAAATTATGTCAGCACTAATATAATAATTATTGTTGTAGGCATATTGAGCTAAAAGTATCATCCTAACTTCCAAAATGGTCCGAAAAGTATGACTTTGAAAAATCTTATAAGTATTACATTGTTGTGTTGAATTGTTTATTAATATATGGATTATAAGTTGAAGTGAGTCTCGAATTATTCCTCTTAAATTTTCGATAAGGTTTGACAAAATCTTGAGATACATACAAGATCTCTTAGGAAAGAGACTATTAATAAGTATACTGTGGAATCTTAGAATATATGTTGTACATAACTATATTAACTTCATTGATATTCTCAAAAAAAAAAAGTTACAAGTGACCATTACTTATTAACTAAACTATCAATAACCCCTATAACATTTTATTATCTAATTGATCATGTTAACTTACTATAATAAAACGTGTAATGACAATTATTTTTGCATTTTGTATCATTTTTAACCATTATTATTTATCGGAGTGGCAATTTTTTGAAACGCTATAAATATTGTCGACACAAAATATAATATGGCGATTTATGATGAACCATTATAACAACTGTCATTTTATACCATGTATAGAGTGGAAGTCTAAAGAAGTAGGATCTTTGTTCCAATTCAAACTCTATATGAGTTGAATGTATTAGTACCTATAAGAAGAAAGCAAGAATCTCTAATGATTTGATTTGTTCTCCCTAAGCTAAAACAAACATGAACTTTTGTATCTAACTAATCAAAAAATAGAAGTGCATAAATTGATTTTAGTTTATAGTAGAAACTTGAATCATCTAACTTTCTTATTTATGAAATTCTTTTACACTTTATGTTAGTTTGTCTATCAACATAATGATTCAAAATAGAATAATATGACATTAAACATCCCACTAACTTAACTTTCAATTAATCATAATTTTCATTCTTCTTTCTCATTCTCTATTTCATTTTTAGTGGTTATTTAGTTAAAAAAAATTGTGAGTATAAGAACAAGACAATTAAATTATAGTAATAAACCACAATAGCTGTAAGGAAAATGAAATGCATGATTCTACAATTAATAATTAGGAAATTGCTTTTACAAGTGTCAAAGGTTAGAATCGCATAATGAAATAATCTGGTTTGGACAAAACCAATAAGGAAATGATATGGTTTCTTAACAAAAATTGTAATATTATTGATTTTCCCTTTTTAAAATCTGACTTCTCAATACAAAAATCGATTATCACTAGAGTTCATCGATTATCACACAACATTTTTGAATTATTTAAAAACTTTTCTTAGTGATCTTTGTGCAAGGTTGCTTTGTGACTTTCTAAGTTAAGTCTTACACAAAATTTGTTTACAATATGATGTAGGTATCAACGAGTCGTGCAACAGAGTAATAAAAGTGATCAAAGAGTGTTAAGCGTGTAGCGGTCAATAAACAAGATACAATGGTCCATTTTAAAATTTTGATTTTCTTATAGAACTTTTATCAAACAGTTGGTATGCTAAAAGTGCATAGAGTGTAGGGTTCAAGAAACTCAACACATAAATTTTATCCTGGTTCGAATCAAAAGATTTTACATCCAGTCGTTAATCACTATGTTTTTCACTAAAAATATTGAAGTACAGATTACAAGATAATGAAATGAGCAAAGAACAGAAAACACCTTCCTTCGACAAACGAACGGAAGAACCTTCCTTCGACAAACGAATAGAAGAACTTGCCTTGGCCAACTTGAAAAGAACCGCTCTGACCTTAGACACACTAAGCGCGAGCTTCTCCTATTCACAAAACTTGACAAAAGGCAACACTATTACTTCAGAACTTCCTGAGACAAACTGTATTCTCAAATGACATAGATCTTTTTTCACTCACAGAGAGTTTCCCTTAGGCACAAAGCTTTAATACTCTCAAATGAAAAGTTACTTTTTAAGAGCCGTGGAAAACACTATTTATAGCCCAAGGTTCAAAAAATGAAAAGACAACTCCCAACTGCCAAATATAATCAATTATCATAAGTGATAATCGATTATTTGTGTCCGTTATGGGGTTTTCAAAAAGTGATAATCAATTATCCTGAGTGATAATCGATTATTTGCGCAACCTGGGTAATATTAAATCAAACAATGATAATCGATTATTCTGAGCAATAATCGATTATTTGCGCGAGCAACTCTTTTTCAAATAGGCCCGTGATAATCGATTATTACACCAAATAATCGATTATTTGCGCAAAGACTCTCTAAACAGGAAAACTTCTAAGTGTTTTTACATAAACAAAGTTATTCCTGTACAATTAATTCTACAAAATGCTTTTAAATAAATACATCAAAAGTCTTCAAGTTCTTCATCTTGTAGCATCATCAAAACCATAATATCTTCAAGACACCAATGCTCCTCATTGGTAACAATCTCCCCCTTTTTTATGATGATAAAAAATCTCTTGTTTAAAAGCATTTCTAATTTCTTGCATAAATTTCAAAGTTATAAACATATAAACATGTTAACAATAACTGCACTAGTTTAGAAGTTTTTCTCCCCTTTTTTATCATAAGCAAAAAGTAAATAAAATCTCGCCCTTAAGTGTTGCTCCCCCTCAACAAAAGAGTATATGCATTTCAAATATTATAAGGGGAACAAAGTAATTGATCTAGAACAGAGATATATAACAAGATATCAAACAAACTCATATATATCCGCCTCAAATAAGTACCAATTATCACAAGATTATCACATAAGATGTCAATCAAAAATTTCTCCCCCTTTTTGATCATAAACAAAAGGATCATTAATAAAGACTCCCCCTCAAATGGTTCTCCCCCTCAACAAAAGAATAGGTGTATTTCAAAACAGAATAAATTTTAAATTTCATAACATGACAGAACAAAGTACATCATGGAACACAAAAATTCAACTCTTAATCAAGAAATACAAGTAAGACTTTAAAAGGAGGGGTTGAAGGATAATTAGGAGGTTGAAGATGTCAATCAAAAATTTCTCTCCCCCTAAATGTAATATTCTCCTTAAAATAAAAAACAGATTCTTAAAAAAATTTTTAAAAAAAGTTTTTTTTTTATGTTTTAACTTAAGATAATTGATTATCACTTTAAATAATCGATTATTTGCGAGCCAAATTTTCAAAATTCATATTTTGAGACCGAGATAATCGATTATTATCCTTGGCAATCGATTATTTACGTTAGTTTCTGAAAAACACAAATTTAAGCCAAATTTTCAACCTAAGACACATCTAGGATTTATAAATTATTTTCAAAACTCTTAAAAGTTATCAGGATACCATAGAGCTTTCTTTTCCTTTTGAAAATTTAACCTGCAAAACAAAACAATAAAGTTTTGGTCCCCATAATCTCATTTGGGTCCTTTGAGGTTAGAGGCAAATTACTTTATAACAGGAATCCAAACACATTTTCCATTAGGAACATCAAAATGTTTTATTCTACATTTATTTGAAGTGTACCCCTTTTTCATACAGTAAAAATATGTGACATCATTTGGTTTTCTATAACACACAATTCCTTTTTCAACCCATATCCTACGGGTTCTTCTAAATTGATTCTTCTTTTTATGCATACTTTTGTTTTTATAAACCTTTTTAACAAATATAGGTGTTTAAACATTATTATTATTTGTGGTTGTAACTTCAAGAAGATTTTCTAGAATATCAATATCAAGCATGTAACTCTTACATGAAAGACATTCAACAGGAGGTTCAACAATTGTAGTTTCTTTCATTTCCAAATTGCATATTTTATTTCTTAAAATAACTTCTTCATCCAATGCCTTCTCATATTTAATTTTCAAATCCTTAAACTCATTTTTCAAATATTTATGAGAAACATTCAATTTCTCAGATTCATCAAGTAATTCAAGAAAAGCTTTTTACAAGTCAAACTCAGAAATTTCAGAACTAGAACAACTTACTTGGCTTGCAGAGTCATCAATATTAGTTGTCAAACACAAGTTTGCTTCTTCAACAAAATCACTTGTGCTACTTGAGTCATTATCATTCCAAGCAATGTAGACCTTCTTTTTGTGACTTTTCTTTTCCTTTCTTTCTTCATTTCTCTTGTTGTTTGAACAATCGACTTTTATATGGCCTCTTTCACCACATCTATAACATTTGAAGCTTGACGAGGATCCTTGATTGTCCTTCTTTTTCTTCAAGTGTTGGCTTCCAGATGATTCATTGTTGGCCATTAAGCATATATTTTCTTGCTCATCTGAACCGCTTGAGCTTGAGGACTTTGATGTAGAGCTTGAATTAGACAATGTCAACTTATTCACATCTGTGACTTTATAATGGTTGACTGATACGCTGTCGTTGAAGTTATCAAATTAATACTACTTTTCAAGGTAACTTCAGTATTGCCAAGTAGTATTCAAGAAAGTAGATAGGGTTAAAGTACCCTGAGTCGTCTCCCAATGAATACAAAATTGCCTTTCAATATTTCAATCTTATGAATGCAATGCAATGCTCAAGAATAAAAGCAATGTTTGGAGAATGTTTTTAGAACAAATAAAAAACTTAAAAATAGTTATGATGAAATAGGCTAATTCCATTGTTTTCCATGATAGATTCATCATCGGTTATTCACAGATAATTGTTCAATTGATTATTATTTAAGTTTCAAATTAATTAAAGTACATTCTTAATTAATTTGAGGGCGATCATGCATTTAACCAAAGTAAATTCTCAATCAAATGCAAAACCTTTCTAGATTTTTCACAATGAATTCAACCAAAGTACATTCTCAATTAAATCCTATTGTGTTTAATCATGTCTAGTCTTAAATATCCTAACCAAATTAAAAGCTAATCAATCAAAGTATTCTCAATTGATTATAGTTGAAATTATTATAAATCAATCAAAGTACATTCTCAACTGATAGTAAAAACCATTTAATCATATGAAAGTTCCTAAATTAAATCAAAGTAGATTCTCAATTAAACCTAGGAACCCTAGAACTCATATAATCAATATGCATGTAGATTCAAATACATTATGATGCAAAAATCTTTGCTTTTAATCTGATAAAGAGATGAAAGACATAGAGAGAGAGAACAACTTAAATCAATAATCAAAATAAACAATTGCATTAACTCAATCTAACCTCAGAATCCATAATGAAATTACAGTAGAATAGCCCTAGATGCTTAGCTCTCCATGAATGGAGTTGAATACAAGATGAAAGAAAAGTGAGTGAAATGGTGAATGAATGAATGAAGTGAAGTCTTAGAGAATGAATGAAGTCCCTTTTCTGCCTCCCCTGGGTCTCTTTATATAGGGCTTGGACTCTTAATATTCAGTTGACATAATCTTTTATCTTATATCTTCCAAATAACTAAAAGATTTAGATAATTATAACATTATTTGGAAGATATTTTCTGTTGATATTCCCAAATTAAATTAATTCAACAACTGAATTTTATCTTTTAGCTTTTCTGACTTTCCAAAATTGCACAAATGCCCTGAAATTTCCTCTATCTGCACTTTAGCCCCTTCAGAATTATCCAAAATTGCACCAGAACCCCTGTTTGACCAACCTTGACCAGATTCAAATCTGATGACCGGCTTTGACTCATATGGACGTGACCAACGAGAGCCCGCCACGTGGCAGCCCTAGGGTTTTCTTATGCAAGGCAATTCTCTACGCCGTCACGCGACCTATGCTTGCGCCGTGAATGAGAGAGTGGAGAAAATTCTTGCTCCTGCTTCCGCCGCTGTGGAGAAGAAGCTCTTCTCCTTTTCGGTGTGCGATGGTGATGTGTCTTGAAGGTTGCGGTCGTGTGTGGAGATGGTGATTGGCCGTGGAAGAAGGTGGCGGAGTGGCGCGATTCTGGATCTGTGTTTCTTTGCAGGTTGAATCGTGATTGCTTCTTCAAGGCGCGATTTGGAAGCCCATTGTTTCTACGATTGTTGGGTTTATTGCAGGTCTGGTTTTGATGCAAGTTCTGATGTGGTGATGGAGGAGATTTCATGCCTCGACTTTGGTGGAGAAGCTTTGCTACAATTTCTGTGGAGACGAAGATGCGAAAGGCGTCGCAAATGGAGGAGGAACTCGCGAATCTAACCGCGGCTCTGGATGGTGATGGTTGCGCGTGGAAGAAGCTGGCGGCGCGGCGGCGTGAAGAACTTGCGTCAGGTCTCGCAATGGTGGCGGCTTGCGCTCCGACGAGGATGATGATGGTGGTCCTATGGCGGCGACACTGTGTTGGGTGTTGCCGAAACGGTAGCGGCGACACATGGTGGGGACGGCGAGGCGCGATTCTCGCGATGCAGCGAAGGTGAGCATGGTTGCGACAATGGGTGGCGCGATGATGATGAGAATAGTAATGGAGGGGCTTGTGGCGGCTCTTGGTGGCTGCCATAGAGGAGGTAGCGGCGGCTAGGGTTGATGGTAAGGAAACTAGGGTTTCTGATGAAGATGATGATGTGTCAAGGGTGGTGACGTGGCAACTTCTCAATTGTCAGATGTGTAGGTATAAGATTGCCACGTGGCATGATCTGGTGAAGTCTGATTAGTTAGTGATAGGAGAGGTGTATGTAAGAAAGTTTAGGGTGTAAAAGGCTTAATGTTTTGGGCTTGGTCTTCTTGGGTCTGTTTCAGAGTTGGGAGTGTATATTTGTAAAAACAAGGGTGCACTCAGCTCCTTTTATTGAATAAACTAATTTCTTATTTTCATAATTCTGATTTTGGGCCTTCAATTGCAATCTGAACCAACAAAACTTATATTTCAGATGCATCAACAAATATTAGAACATCCAAGAATAATTTATGCGCTAAAACACACTTTTTATGCCCCTTTTATTTCCAAACACAATGAATCCAATCATCACAAATCCTCTTTAAATCAACCATTTAAGCACAAATATCTCATCAAAAATTTGAACTTTAAAGCATAAATGTGGACATAAATATGCACTCATCAGTGACTCTTAAAAGTTCCCACATTTCTTTAGCACTTTCATAAACAGAAACTTTGAAAAATTCATCAAGGGTTAGTGTAGATACAATTATATTTCTAGCCTTAACATCATATTGTGCCATTTTGTTTTCATCCAAAGTCCACTGTAAATAAGGGTTTTCTACCTACATATCATTTACAAAAATGGTAGGAACAATGAGTCCATTCAAAACAGCTTCCCAAATACCCCTGTCAATAAACTCAAAAACTATTTCCATTCTTATTTTCCAAAACGCATAATTTTCCCCCGTAAACAAATGAGGTCTATCAATTGAAGCACCCTCAACCTAAACTTGGTTATGACCGCCCATTTTTGAAAAATTTGAAAAACTAACAAAGCAAACTCTGATACCAATTGTAGGTATCAGTGAGTCGCGCAACGAAGTAATGAAAGCGATCAAAGAGCGTTAAACGTGCATCGGTCAATAAATAAGATACAATGGTCCGTTTTAAAATTTTAATTTTCTTATAGAACTTTTATCAAACAGTTGGTATGCTAAAAGTGTAAAGAGTGTAGGGTTCAAGAAAAGCAACACAAAAATTTATCCTGGTTCGAAACAAAAGATTCTACGTCCAGTTGTTAATCATTATAAATAGTGATTAACCTTTTTCACTAAAAATATTATTGTACAGATTACAAGATAATGAAATGAGCAAAGAATAGAAAACACCTTCCTTCGACAAACGAACGGAAGAACCTTCCTTCGAAAAATGAATGGAAGAACCTGCCTTGGCCAACTTGAAGAGAATTGCTCCAACCTTAGACACATTAAACGCGAGCTTCTCCTATTCACAAGACTTGACAAAATGATACATTATCACTTAAGAACTTCCTGAGACAAACTGTATTCTCAAATGGCATAGATCTTTTTTCACCCACAGAGAGTTTCCCTTAGGCACAAAGCTCTAATACTCTCAAATGGAAAGTTACTTTTTAAGAGCTGTGGAAAACACTATTTATAGCTCAAGGTTCAGAAAATGAAAAGACAACTCCCAACTGCCAAATAGAATCAATTATCATAAGTGATAATCGATTATTTGTGTCTGTTATGGGATTTTCAAAAAGTGATAATCGATTATTCTGAGCAATAATCGATTATTTGCGCGAGCAACTCTTTTTCAAATAGGCCCGTGATAATCGATTATTACACCAAATAATCGATTATTTCGCGCAAAGACTCTTTAAACAGGAAAACTTCTAAGTGTTTTTACATAAACAAAGTTATTCCTGTACAATTAATTCTACAAAATGCTTTTAAATAAATACATCAAAAGTCTTCAAGTTCTTCATCTTGTAGCATCATCAAAACCATAATATCTTCAAGACACCAATGCTCCTCATTGGTAACATATGTCTTATTTCAAAAACTTAATTCAAAACATACTAAGACACTAGTCTCCCAATATCTTTGACAATTTGAGTTCTTGAACTTCTTTTTATCATTATAACAATTTCCCGATTTTTATCATTTTCTATTTGTCAAAAATCTCCCCTTTTTTTATGATGCTCAAAATATGTTTTAAAGCTTTTTATAATAACCTACAAATACACAACTAAACAAAAGAAAGACATAAAATGGTCTTAAAGATATGTTTTAAAAAATACATGCTTTAAATTTTTCTTCCCCTTTTTAATCATAATAAAAAATGTATTATTTAGTTAACTCTCCTTAAATAAGTTAACTTAATTAAAATTTAACTATCCTTAAATCAAAAAACTCGTCCAATACTAAAAAGAAAACAAAAGTTATTTTATTAATTTAGAATTCTAACACTCATATAATCATTATCATAAAAAAAAATAATGATCAAATTTCCCTTCCAAGTAAGAAACTTTAGTGTCAAGTGTACACACTTCTTCATGTCGGGTGTTTCACCCTGCACCTCCAAGGATGTCACTCTCTACACCTCCAAATATTATTAGAATACCAAAATTACCCCTTATTAAAATTGTATTAATATTTAGGCTTAATACCATTGTTGGTCCCAATTTTTGTTAGCTTTGTTTGAAATGATCCTAATTTTTTTAAAATGTTCAATGTACTCCTAAACATCGTAATTTCTGTTCAATTAAGTCCTTTTTGCAAATGTCGTTTAAATCGTTAACGACCAAATGTCCAACTGTGCAATCAGTGAATGACATGTCATTTAACTATTGACCTACCTTGACTGAAACATGATTGAGCCAATGAAAGACTTCCATGTTATAACCCCTTCCGCACCCAAAAAATTAGGATTTCTGAATGCAAGGGGAAAAGGCTTCCTTACGCCTACGACGCGAGAGGAAAACTGAATAGATTTCGAAATGCAGGAGTGTTTCGATTCGAATCTGGCTTGTGGTTGCTTGTCTGTGATTTGGTTTCTTTCTACTTGTAGGTTCGAAGAGCAACTTCACGATGGCTGGAGAAGATGAAGATTGATGGAGAATGACACTTTTGCGGCGGCAATTCTTCTCCAATTGGCTTTTTCGTTCTCTGTATTTCCCTTTGCAGGTTGAAGACTTGACGTAGAAGATGAGCTCGTGCATGGCACGCTGTCTCGTTGCGGCGGTCATGGTTGTCGTGACAAGATGATGATGGCGATTCACAGTGGAGGAAGGGAAAGATGGTCATGGTGGTGTTTCTGGGTGGTTGCTGGACTAAGAAGATGAACAACGTTGGTGGTGACGCGACCATCTGGTTAGGGTTTCGAAATGTTTGATGATAGAGGTGCGAAGATGGTGGTTGGCCGTGAGCGTGGCGGCGGTTAGGGTTACGTGATGACTAGGGTTTCTATGTAGGCGGAAATTAGGGTTTCTGGAGGTAGGAGATGATGATGACATGTTAAGGGTGATGTGCCACTAATTGCACAACTGGACATTTAGTCGTTAACTATTTAAACGACGTTTGTAAAAAAGACTAAATTGAACACAAATTACGATCTTTAGGACAACATTGAACATTTTTAAAAAATTAGGACCATTTCGAATAAAGCTGACAAAAATTGGGACCAACAGTGGTATTAAGCCTGATATTTAATAATGATCAAAGATTTTGTTAGTTATTATTCTTATATTTGTGCATTTCGAAAATCGCATCTCTCCTTTTCTGTCGCATCACACTTTCTCTCTTCCACTCTTATGTTCCTCCTCTCCTTGTGCACGCACACACTCCTCTTTCGTTTCTCCCTCTCCTTCTTTGCACCCAGCACTATAGTCTCACAGACACCACATTGTTGCCTGAAGCTCACAGACACCATACTGTTGCCCGAAGCTCACAGACACCGCACTATAGTCTCACAGACACCACACTATTGCCTGAAGCTCACAGACACCATACTGTTGCCCGAAGCTCACAGACACCACACTATTGCTCCAACCTCACAAACACACACCGACTTCATCTTCTTCCAGTGCTTCGAAGAACAATCGAGGCGCACACCACACCACATCTTTGTCATCTTCGTGTTGTTCCCTTCGTCACTGTTGCCCAAAGGTTGGTTTGTGCCAATTTTTTTTTCAACTGGATAATGTGTTGTAGATATAGATTTGTAGAGAGGTAGTGTTTGTATATGATTGATAGTGTTTGTAGATGATTGGTAGTGTTTGTGGATGATTTGAAGATGTTTCGTTGCAGATCTGTGCTTTGTCGGATTTAGAGATGCGATAAGGACTATATCAGATCTGGAAAACCGATTCAGCCTCCATCGGATATGGACAATCGATGTAGGAACATTAAAATGTTTGATTCTACATTTCTTAAAAGTATGTCCCTTCTGTATACAATAGAAATATGTTATACAATTTATACTCCTAGAATAAGGCATCTTTTTTCTATCCATACCCTACGTGGTCTTTTATACATATTCTTAGGAGCTGGCTTGTTTTTATTAAAAGTCTTTTTCTTAACCATTGACATTTTTAGTTGAATCTTAAAGTAATTTTTTAAGAATGTCAACATTAAACATATAAATTTTACAAGATGCACACTTAGCTTTTACAAGATCCACACTCAATAGGTACATATTTACTTTCCTCTGAAATTGAAACTTTGCTTTTTAAAATTTCTTCTACTTCCAAAGATTTTTCAAATTTCTTTTGCAAAACTTTATATTTTGATTTCAAATTACTATGCAAATAAATTAATTTTTCAGATTCATCATTCAACTCTTGAAACACATAAAGTAATTCATCATAATTATTCATATCACTATAAATGCTAAAATTACTAACATTGTTACAATTTGATTAAATTCTTGCTATCAAACAACTGTTAGCTTCTTCGTTTAAATCACTAGATCTTGGTGAAAAGCATGATGAAGTGCTTAAATCATTCACCTCCCATTATTTTTTCTTGAAGAATTTTCTTCATTTCTTTTCTTCACTCTTTTTAGCATTTGGATAGTATGCTTTGACGTGTTTGGATTATCCACACCTGTAACACTTGAATTTTGAAGAAGAACCTTGATTTTTATTTTTATGATTTTTATGTTGTCCTTTGCTCTTCATAAACTTTGTGAATATTTTCATCATTAAGTTCATATTTTCACAATCAGAGTCTTCATCTTCTTTAAGGCTTCACTTTTAATGACCTCAAATTTAAAAACAATATTATTTTTCCTTTCTTGTTCCTCTTCTTCATTCAACCTTCCAAGTTCAAGCTCGTGCTCTCTTAAATTATCAAATAGAGCCGCCATAAGTTGCAAGGTTTTGTTACTACATAGTGATCGTGATCTTTAGTTGTAATGTTTTGTTCAAAGAAATATAATTTAATATTTAATTCATCAGTATTGAAGGTTTTACCTAAAACAGAGAGATAATTAGCAATGTGCATGAAACACTTCTACAAGTCGTAGATAGTTAATTGATTATCACACTTGTCATGCTATTAT
Organism: Vigna umbellata; assembly: GCF_029865625.1. Lineage (NCBI taxonomy): Eukaryota > Viridiplantae > Streptophyta > Magnoliopsida > Fabales > Fabaceae > Vigna > Vigna umbellata. Next base: position 24,035,591 of record NC_142170.1, read on the forward strand.
GGTTGTATCTTAATATGAGTGTAATGAGATTTCTTTAGTGCATGATTTATCTGTTTGAATTATTAAATCTATGTAATGATGTTACAAATTTAACTTTAATTGAGGATATATTATTGTTGTAATACCAATTTAACTTAATGAATTATATTTATTTATTTTTTCATAAATATCAAATTACAAACATCCATAATTATGGAACATGATTTAAAAGTATCATAATAATAGAATAAAGAAGACTTTTGTAACCATGGTTATTTAGATCTTATATCTATATTATCTACAATTGATTGATGAACTAACCAACAACATATTTTCAGTTTAGTAATATTTCTTTCAAAATACAACTTTCAAATTTTTACTCAGAAGAAGAAAAAAGAAAGTTGACATGTCTCATTCACTCATATTTTTCACCAAATAAAAAAGCTAGGCCAAATATGTTTCTTTGTGGAAATCATCCACACGATTACATCTATAAGGCCATATTCATTTCTAAAGATTTTCTATTGGAAGGAATTTAGGGGAATAGATTTGCAAGTGATTGTAGTGTTCATATTCAAGGATTTAAGAGTTAATAAGGGAACAAATTTGTAAGATTACTGATGGAAGCAGCTCCAAGCTCCAAGCTCAAGCAACTCCACAACTCAAAGTGACGCAGCGAAATGAATTGATGAAGGAAAATGGAGATGCACACCAGTTGTTTGTGAAATGGTTCAGTGAGTGTTTAGTGTATGTTGAAGCCTCACAAGCTTAGAAGGCCTTCCAAGAGGGAAGGAAGCTGGAGGAGAAGGTGCTGAATTAAGCACAATAAGGTGAACTCGAAGCATAGAGGTCTAGAGTAATCTCAACAACACTTCAATATATCTTTCAACTTTGATTTTACATGGAGATGAACCTCTCTTTTATAAGTGAAGAGAGAGCTCTAAATTTGACTCTATAAGCTTCTAAGATCACTAAAGAAGAGTATCTAAGACGCTACTCAGCTTGGGCTGCAAGTCCCATGCCAAAAACATTAAAAACGTGCGTTTTTCAAAAGCTGAATTCTGGTGCATTTTAGCGGGGCGTGAGCAGCAAGTGGTTGGGCTCAATCTTCATTCCAGAAGCCATTTTCCTATGCATTTCCAATCCGGAATGTAATGCTTCCTTTGCTCTCTTTAGCTTTGCAAGCCTCCTATGATGCATAGGCATGGTTTCCAACCTTTATTTGTGACCTACAAAACAATATAAATGTGTTTTAGCAAAGAAAATCTATCTAAGACTTAGATAAGGAGAAAACTTTTGTTGAAAGTCTTTATTCACTTTCCTTTCTTAGTCTTAGTCTAAGTTGATACTTCTTTGGATGAGAAATTCCTAAAGGAATTGCCATCAATTACCCTCTCACATCATCTTAGTTAGGACGAGGAGATTTGTAGGTGAAAAGTTACCATCTTAAATTTTATCACTTGCAATGAATATATTGTGTAAAACTAAGAAGTTGAAGGAATCAATTTTGGATGTTAGAATCAGACACTAATTCTGAAAACCAATACCTTGGTGAATCAGTTCTACTGCATGGAATCAATTCCATATAATTTACTTAATGGCAATTTGTCAAAATGAGATCCTACTAAGAAATTTAATTTTGAAAAAGTAATATTATAAAAACACACGTTTTATTTGATTTTAAAGGAAATAAGATAGAAGAAATTAATAAAAACAATATTTTTACATAAATTAAAATTATGATGAAAAGTAATATATATATTTATTTATTTTCAATGTTATTCTTAAATATAAGTAATTAATCTTTTCTTCAACATTCATTTCTTTTTAACATGTTGAAATGGATTAAATTATTAAAATACTTTTTCTTAAAAATATTCTTTGATATGTTTAATTATAGTATTTAATAATAATTCATGTTTATTTTAAAAATATAATAAAGGGAGCATAAGTGTTTTGTTAGTAAGTTATTATTAAATCATAAAAAATAATTCAACTTGTGGTACTTGCTAAACCTTGGAGTAGTGGTTCCAGTGCTGGAAGTTGGAAGAAGCTAAAACCCTTCCATGGTGTTTTCTGCATCGTCGTAACTCAGACCAAAACCATGGTGGGTCCCATTCTTCGTTCTCTCTGGTCTTCTACCAGAAAATCCTTCACCCCTTCTTCCCCTCCTTTATCGCACTCGCGCTTCTTCTCACGCGCCTTCGCTGCCGCTCCCGCCGTCGACCCCGCCGCCACAACCAGCGCCTCCTCCATCGACCCCAACCGCCTCCGCAACGTGGCCGTGATCGCCCATGTAGACCACGGCAAGACAACGCTTATGGACCGCCTCCTCCGCCAGTGCGGCGCCGACATCCCCCACGAGCGCGCCATGGACTCCATCTCGCTGGAGCGCGAGCGCGGCATCACAATTTCTTCTAAGGTCCGCTCCCTAATTTCAATTATTCAGCGCCTCGACCACGTTTTCGATTGAATCGGATAGATGGATATGGATTAGAGAACACTAACGGCGCGTGGTTGATTTTTCAGGTTACGTCTGTTACGTGGAAGGAGAACGAGCTGAACATGGTTGATACTCCCGGGCACGCTGATTTTGGTGGAGAGGTGAGGTTTTCAATGGAATATTGTTCCAATTAATCTGGAACTACGTGTAGTTAGGGTCATGTTTTTTGATGGATTTTTTTTTTCATAAACCTTGTAAGAGAAGAAAATAAAAAGAAATAGGCTGTTTGGAACAGTTTCTCTGGAAGCACTTCCAGTGGAGAAAAATAAGAAGGAAAAAATAAACCACCATTTCCGTAAGCTAGAAGCTAATTTTGTAGCAACTGTTTCATATAGCTTCTTTAAGTTCTGAATTGTTATTAACTTGTATATAAGCTAACTTTAGTATATGGAAAAACTTATTTCATATTTCTCTCTCTTAAAAGTGTTTATGAAGAAGCTTGTCCATACATGTCCACAATAAAGTTTCTTCTATAAATTAAAATTAACTTATGCGTATACTAACTTGTGAAGGTTTTATTGTATCTGCTTCTTCAAAATAAAAAATGTACGAGTTAGTTTTATCTTATTGAATGTTTATAGTGAAATTCATCCAAACATGTCTTTAGTCCTGCATGTTTGATTGCAAAAATGGAAAGTGCTTCTTTTAATTCAAAACTATTATAAAGAGGTGATGATTTGAACAAAGCTTGTCATTGTCACTGAAGATGCCCTTTTGTTTTAAGTTTTCTGCAAATATGAATTTGAAAGTATTGAACAGTTATTAATTGGTGGCCTATATGCTGTTATTGTGCAATCTGGTTGCTTATCTTATTTTTATGTTTGGTTGATGTGTAGGTTGAGCGTGTTGTTGGGATGGTGGAGGGAGCAATTTTAGTTGTTGATGCAGGTGAAGGTCCTCTTGCACAAACGAAGTTTGTTCTGGCAAAGGCCTTGAAGTATGGGTTGCGACCTATTCTTCTTTTAAACAAAGTAGACCGTCCTTCAGGTAGTCCTCACATGATTCCCAGATTGGTTTAATTGCCCAATTGGACACCTTGCTATCAATTTCTTGAATTTAGTCCCCCACTTTTTTTTTTTATTGTGCGATTTTGATCTCCCACTATTTGAATTGTTTAGTTTGGTCCTTTATTAACTTGACATCTGATATTTAATGGAGTTTTTGGCATGCATTAGAGTGCTGATATACATTAGCATTTATGTAAAGTATTGGATGTGATTTTAATAAGGGGATCAAATTCAGGAAAAAATTGGGGTGCGGAAATTCAAGAAATGAAGATGATATGTAGACCTAAACTGCAGTTAAGCTGATAAAATTTATGTTGATGGTTATATATTTCTTATCTGTATCTATTGGGTACTTTGGTAGCTGTAAATTATGACATAGCTCTTGTAATTTTAATTTTTTTGTACAGTTACTGAAGAGACATGTGATGAAGTTGAGAGCCTGGTGTTTGATCTATTTGCCAACCTGGGCGCTACAGGTAAAAAAGTGGAAATATCTTATAATTATACTTGTTTATACTTGAATGTTATGTAGTCTAAACTTTGTTCCCTGGGATTTTATTATTATTGTACTTGTGTTTATAGAGGAACAACTAGACTTTCCTGTTCTTTATGCTTCTGCTAAAGAAGGATGGGCGTCTACCACGTTTACCAAGGATCCTCCTGCAGAGACCAAAAATATGTCACAGTTGCTTGATGCAGTTGTAACACATGTCCCACCACCAAATGCAAACACTGATGCACCTTTCCAAATGCTGGTTAGTATTTAGAATTTTGATAGGTTTTTTTTTTCCTAAGGAGTTGCTCTTTGGGGAAGTTGTCTTTTTGATGCATTATGTTTTTCCTTTTGTTTCCAACACACTTAATTTCTTATATCAAGTGAAATTTTTACTGAGGATTCTGTGGACTCAATTCTAATTACTATTGCCTATGATGCATGGATGCTATACTAGTATCGGCCACAACACATCTTTGAGACGTTGATTTGTCTCATCTTGAGAAATATATTTGACCATGTTTAGATTATGTATTTGTGCATATATATTATTCACCAAATAAAATAAATGCTATTCTATTCTTTTTAAAAGCCATACTAAACTTGAAAATCATTACTAAATATTATCCAAATTGGACATTGTAAACATAATAGAAATTGTAAATTACTACTAATTGCCTACTACCTAGTAATAGGAATAGTATCGATATCTTTCCTTTTTGTAAATGGGACAACTTCCATAATTGGTTCATCAAGAGAGAAGGTTGCCACTCAAAGGTTGTCATCATCATCACATTTTAGTGCTATCTTGGTCATATTCACTTTTCCTAGCCAAAAGCTACTAATTACTGTGCACATAAACCAAGTCTTCAACTCTTTTGGGATTCAACTTATTTCTTTTAATGAATGAATGAGTGAATATGTGCTCCAATTTCTTTCACAACATGATGAGCAAGGTTGCATAAGAAGCTTCAATGCTAGCTTTTGAAGGAGAGGGGCAAAGGAACCATGCATCATCCATGAAGATGTAGGATCCATTGTCTACCTATCTTTAGTTGATTTGAAAGAAGCAAAGTTATTTGATTTTGATAAGTCAGCCTATTCAAGTGCAACCTTTCTTGTATCCTCCCTATTTGTGAAAAACCTTTTCAAACACTTATTCCTCTCCCTAGAAATCTCTTCATCCTCATGTGGGGGATCCTATTTGAAGTCTTTTGAAGCCATTATTCACTATAATACCAATAAATACAAATTGAGAGAAAAAATTATATCATAAAATTTAGTAATTGTCTAATTATTTATGTTGGAAGTCTCACACCGACTAGAGATAAAACTAATTTAGAATATATATGTGGGTGCAAACCTCACCTTACAAATCGATTTATTGGGGTTGAGTTAGACTTAAAGTCTATTTCTTAACATGGTATCAGAGTTATGGGTTAGAGCTTATCCTAGTAAGATTTGTGTTTGTTGGGCATATCATTTCACCCGTTATCAAACCACTCATCAATGCCTAGTCCCACGCACGAGATGTATATACCTCGGCATGAGGGGGTGTGTTGGAAGTCTCACATCAACTAGAGATAAGATCAATTTAGAGTATATATGTGGGTGCAAACCTCACCTTACAAGCCGGTTTGTGGGTTGAGTTAGGCTTAAAGTCCACTTCTTAACAATTTACATAAAAATTATGAAAAAAATTATTATTGATAGGATAAATTTACCTAGGATTTAGAGAGTGAGCCATGTAATAGAGAGGAGTACAAGTTTTAGTCCACCTAGCAATTAGTACATTATAAACAACCAAGTGAGGCATGTGCTATCTATATCATAAGCTCTAAGCATGTTATAGATAGGCTTAGTCAAAGCTTAGATATATGCAAATTTGTCATACATTATTCAAAATGAAGTCTTTGACAGATTAAGCCATGCTCACATCATTCTCTTTATAAGAACTCCGTTTTTAGTAATAACCATGGATTGCAAGGAATGTTTCAAAAGTTTAAATCTTCTCATCATTGTTATGACATGCAAAACATTTATCTGCAGCAACAAGCAACAATAAACAAATATGAAGTCACACAATAAGGGTTTCTTGCAAGGTTTGAAACCAACTCAGTAGAATTGAACATTCTATCTGAGAGCTTATAGATTGTCTCCATACATAAATTGGATGTTCCTTTATCCAATAAACTAACAAGGTCATTAAAGGGTATAATCAACTTGTTGATCATCTTTGAAAAAAACTTGGAATTTTTAAGTTAGAATTAGAAGAATTTGGTATTGTTGCCGACATATTTTACTAAGTCATCTAAGTATATTATGTTTGGCCTCTTATAATTAAATATTATAAGAGGAAAACTAGGATTTATATTTTTTAGTAGGACTGAATTGTTTTAACGACTATTAATTATTTTAGCAGTTATTAATAGAATAGAAAAATAGGAGGACGGGGGGAGGGGGATAGGGACAGTTTTTTCTGAAGTGGATTATGGGAAGGGAAGGGAGAGACTAAGCTCTCGACATCTTGGAAGGGAACTTTTGTACTCGATTTATTTTACTTAGTTCTTGTGTAATTTTTCATTCCATATCAGCTCAGTTGAATCAAATTTAATCATAGTCTTACCAATTGATGTTTGTCAACTTGTATAAGAGCTAACAAGTTCTTGGAGGCCATTCATGGTGACAACATACTGCATGGAAGTGAGGATGGAGGCATTGCAAAGGGGGTCGAAGGTTTGTTGGCAATGCTTGAAATAATAGTGAAGAACATTGAACTGTTAAATGGAGTGCATGCCTCCGTTTGGGAAATTAGTGCTAGATAGGAGGAAGAGAGTTGAGATGGAAGCCAAACAATTTCTTAGAACAACACACATGGGAGCCATAATGGTGGACGACACAAAGTTGATAGTTGGAGCAAGTTAGAGATGTTCGTTTTTTGATGGAAATGATGCATATGGTTGGACAACTAGAATGGAAAGATACTTTGATTTGAAAGGTACGTTAGGAGAGGAAATATTATAGGTGGTAATGGTGGCAATGGAAGGAAAAGCACTGACCTTGTATCAATGGTGGGAGTTCTCTATGCACCAACTAACTTGGGAGGATTTTCAAGTAATGGTTATCAGGCTTTTCCAACCATGGTTGAAAAGGCTTTTGAATTGTTGTTAGGTCTCACGTAAACAAATTTAGTGGAAGAATACAAAGAGAAGTTCAAACTCTTTGCTGGTCCATTAAAGCATGCAAAACCAACATACTTGAGGGGCATCTTTGTGAATGAGCTCAAGGATTAATTAAAGCAAAATTAAAGCTCTATCCAGCCAAGAGCTTGGTTGATTTAATGGATTGTGAACATAGGGTGGATGAGAAGAATCAGTTGGCCATAAAATGGGGAAATTCAATAGGGACGAGGAGTAGACCAATGAGGATGTATAGTAATTATCGCATAGTGACGTCGGAACAATGAGTGAAGCAACAATCCAATGTGTTCGGAATGGGTAATTCTACAGGAGAGGGAAGTGTGGTGAAACCTTCTAATGCCTTAAGAGGAAGAAGCTTTAGAAAGTTAAAAGATCCAGAGTTACAAGAGAGGTTTAGGGAGGGGTTCTGCTTTAAATGTGATGAAAAATTTGGGGCAGGCCATGTGTTTGCAAACAAATAGATTTTAGTGTTGGTCGAGGGAGAAGAAGACATGGATATAGAGGGAGAAAATACATTGGTATAAGATGCAGAGCTAAAATATCTTCAATTATCTATGTGTAACATTGTTGGCCTTATGTCAAAGAAAACACTTAAGTTGTGGGGTAAGATGGGGAAAAAGCATGTGATGGCACTCATTGATTATGGAGCCTTTCATAATTTCATTTCAGTCATGTTTGTGCAACAACAGGATTTGGGTATATATGCAACCTCCATAATTGGAGGTGGGTGACGGGAGAAAACTAGATTGTGAAGGGGTGTGTCCTAAATTAAAGTTGGAGATGCGGGGTCTAAAAGTTCAACAAGATTTTTGTCTTTGATCTTGGAGGAATTGATGTGGTGTTGGGAATGGAATGGCTAGCTAGCCTGGGAGAAATAAGAGCAAATTTTTGTGAATTAACCCCTAAAATTTCAGTTGTGGACGGATATCACACACTGAAGGGGGACTCCTATTTAACTAGAGTCGTAGATTCTTTCAAATTTGTCTTAAAGGCTCTATGTGACCTGCCAAAATGTGATGCCACATGGGAACCAGTAGAAACCATCATGAAGCATATTTCTCCTTACCTTGAGGAGAAGGTGGCTCTTGTTTGGTGGGGACAGGAGGCATTGTTAGGCCAAATAAATATTATCAGGAGAGAGTCAGGATCTAGACTTTTTAACAGGACTGAATTGTTTTAACAGTTATTAATTATTGTAGCAGTTATTGGTAGGGATTAGTGTAACTGCCTCTAAGCAGAATAAAAAAATAGGAGGAGGGGGGGATTTGGGGACAGTTTTTCAGTGGTTTTTTTTCAAGTGGGTTTCGGGAAGGGAAAAACCAGGCTCTCAACATCATGGAAGGGAACCTTTGCACTCAATCAATTTTATTTAGTTCCTTAGTAATATGTAATTCCATATCAGTTCAATTGAATAAAATTCAGTCCTTATTCTCATACCAGTTGGTGTCTATCATAATACTGCCTCTGTTTAAAATAAATAAATAATAGGAAATAATGAAAAAAGTAGTCTATAAAGGAAAGAAAAAAACTTTAGGAAGACAAAAAAGAGACAAAATATACTGTGTCAAGCACTCCCTGTAAACACTGACAAGAATAAAACTATTGAACATGAGCACCGCTTCGAATAGTTTTCTGCCCGCTTCAAATTGTTTTCATGGCTGCACCACATCAAATAATTTTCATTTGCTGTAACTTTTAATGGAAAATTGAAAGTGACATTTCACGTGTGTAATTTTATCCTTCAAAGTTGTTATCGTATCTGTGCCTGATAGGAAACTTAGTTTGTCAATTTCTATTATGCGTATCTGCCCACTCTATTATATGCTCTCAATCTAAAAGAAATTAGAAAATGAATCCTTCAAAACTGTGACTATTTATTCTGATTTAAAGCTGTTATGCATATCTGTGCCTGATATTTGCATATATTTTTTTGTTATTCACGCTTCATGTAAGTGTTTTAGGCGTATCTGTGCTAGATGTCTTCAACATGGATACGCTGGATTTATGAGCGTGTCCGTGGATCATAGACTATTGTGGACATTACAAAGGGTCCTTGTTCATCACTCATATTACTTTATACAAATAATACAAGTTACAGTTAATTTTAGCCTTGTAGGAGCCCACAGGTTAAAGGCATAATAGCTTTAGAAATCTGTTTCTCTTTTATCCTCTTTGAATTATTGTTTCTTGTACTTTTTGTATGTATACTTAGGATCAGTGAAATAGCATGCTTAATAGTGCTTTTCAGGTTTCAATGATGGAACGTGATTTCTATCTTGGGCGAATTTTGACTGGACGCATATCATCTGGGGTTGTTCGTGTTGGTGACCGGGTTCATGGCCTACGGAATAAAGATTCTGGTGCTGAAAAGATTGAAGATGGAAAGGTTTGTGGGTGTAGAAGCTTGGAATTGCTATTATGATGAATAGACTGGTAGTAATAATTATGGTGGTAATCTTCAGCTAATGAGTAATTTGTGAAGTAAACCAGTAATTACTCTTATTTTTCACATTGTATTGGTGTATTCTGTAGAACTTGGTGGTGGTATTATTGCATACATTTTAAACGTTTGTCTGTGTTATCCGTCATAAGAATATCTGACATAGTGCACTTTTGAATTCCAACAATATTTATTGTTTAGGAAGAATGTTTTCATTTATTCTTAGTAGGGTGTCTTTTATTGCCAAATATTTCATAAATACATACTTTTTACTGGTTTAGAATAAAGTACGTAATAAGCAAGTAACGTTTACATTATATATGTCTCTAATATTTCCATCCAAACATATATCAACATTGAATTTTACGACTAGCAGGCAAATCAACAGTAAATCCATCGTTGACATCAATATTTTACAGTTAGTGTCTCTGAAAAGGCCAATAATTTTCATGCCTAAATATCATTCATGTTCTTAATCAACTCTTTATGGAACATAATCTGTGATTTTTAAACATGTAGGCAGATATATGTTCTTTGAAAAATGATACTTTGACACACATATTTTTCACATTCATTTGACACTACTTTCTTACTCTCTTCTATCTTCAAAAAATATAAAAATTTACTCTTTTATAATCATTTTACCCTTTTAATGTATGTCAAATGAATATAAATGTGTATCACTCTACTATTACTCATGTTCTTTTGTTCTTTAAATTTATTCTACGCTCTTGGCAATTAAAAGTCATATAATTATATTCAAAATGTAGAGGAATCATAAAAACTAAGAAATCCCTGAAAGTACTAATTATCTACAAATGGCTTGAACTGAAGTGTAGTTTTTTTTTTTATAAAAATTAATAGCTTGTATTAGATTAAGATATCTTGACCTTCTACTGGAAGCTCTAGTTTTATACGATTTTCATTTTTTAGGTGGTGAAACTGATGAAAAAGAAGGGTACAAACATGGTTCTAACTGATTGTGCTGGAGCTGGTGATATAATATCAATTGCTGGCCTGTCCAGTCCATCAATAGGCCATACAGTGGCAACTGTGGAGGTATTTAATTTTTCAGTATATACATATGGTTTGGCTCCTTATTTTGTATGGACATTGATGTTTCAAATACACTTTTTTTTATTTTAAATAGTTGTAAGCTAATGAATAGATAAATTTATTTGTATCTTTATAGAAATTATTTGTATTTGGTTAATTTTTATAAAATATATTCTCAGCTAACTTAATCTTAGTATTACAATTTAAAGTTTAATTACGAATGTACTTTGATATATAACTGGGCATTTACTGTTTGTTCAAGGAATACTTTTTTTTTTCAATAAATTCCCTAACAAAATGGCCATTTTTTTACTGGGTTATATTTTATTAAATTTATATTCAATTCAATACCAACTAGGTGTTTTGTATTTCATGAACTTTTCTAACATGTAATTCGTAATTTGAGTAAATGTTTTTTTTATCCCAGATTATGTCTGCTTTGCCAACAGTTGAATTGGACCCTCCAACAATTTCTATGACTTTCGGTGTGAATGACTCCCCATTGGCTGGTCGTGATGGCACTCATGTAAGTGGTGTTTGTCTTACTTTTACTTTCGTTTTCTTCCATCTGTTGCTTGTGTAAAAAGCTTTGGGTATGCTTCACAAATCCCAACTCACACCTACCCTTTGTTTTCTTTGAATTAAAGCAGTATTTTCTAGCTTTTGCATAAAAATTATGATATGTTTGTACTTGTTGGTTACTTTATTGAGTATAGGTTAATAATGAACTTGTTTCGTAGTTGACTGGGGGGAGAATTGGTGATCGACTAATGGCTGAAACTGAAACCAACCTTGCCATTAATGTGCTTCCTGGCTTATCAGAATCGTTTGAAGTTCAGGGAAGAGGAGAGCTACAGCTAGGTTTGTTCCTGTTTCTTTTAAATTGTGTGATCTCTGTTGTATTCATACAAAAACTCCATGGTTTGCTGTGCTTACACAGCTGCTTATGGCATCTTTTTTAACAGGTATTTTGATTGAGAATATGAGACGTGAAGGATTTGAGTTATCTGTCTCTCCACCTAAAGTCATGTGAGTTTCCAAGGACTGAACAAGCTCCAAATTATTCGTCATATTATCAGCTTTGACACGATGTGGTCTTGCTTGTCTAGCACTCAATAAGGGTTTTGCATGCTATTTAAATATTGAGTAAATGCTGGAAGCTTTGTATTTACTGTATATTTGAAAGAATCAAATACTTAAGTGCTTAGTTATAGAAGTCTAATAAGACCATCTTTGAAATAATTGAGGCCTCAGGAATGGTTTCGAATCTAACCGAAATTATTGAAAAAGATAGAAAAGGATATTAGAGATATAGTAGTAATGTGACAATATGATGTGATACAAAACACTAATAGTCCCTGTTTATTATACCTGCTATTCTAGGTATTGTACAAGTCCTTGCCACATAACAATGCTAATATGATTCCTGAAACAGCAAGATTCTAATTTCTATTAGCAAATAATGAAGTTCATGAATAACATCCAAGAAGCATGGAACTTGCGTCTTTTAGCATAGTTGTGAAGGCTGATCTTTTATTTATTTTTTCATGCCATCACACTGTATGGATTTTTCTTCTCATCTAATAGATCTTGTAAAAGGTCTACCTATTTAAAATATTTGACCTTTTGGTACTTTTTGGTGGTTTAATGGTTCTGAATGTGAACTGATACATTATACGACGTCTGAGCTCGTGTATCTTTTTATGTTTTTGTATAATGGTTTAGTGAACTTTTCTGTGGATTTAATAGGTATAAAACTGAAAGTGGTCAAAAGCTTGAGCCCGTAGAAGAAGTTACAATTGAGGTAATAATTCAACTTGCTATTCATAGTATGGTTTTCCAAGAGTTTGGGCTTCTATGTTGTAAAAACTTAATGGATCTATTCCAGGTAAATGATGAGCATGTTGGCTTGGTAATGGAGGCCTTATCTCATAGACGAGCTGAGGTTACTGACATGGGTCCTGTCCCTGGAACTGTTGGTCGAACTAGATTGTCTTTGACTTGTCCATCAAGGTTAGCTGAGTTATCTTTCTCTCTTGAAGTTATCTTTTTTATCTGTTTTTCACCCAGGACTTAAATGCTACTAATTTTCTAATTGTATTTTGATAGAACACCCAGAATTACAGAAAATACCAAGACAGATTCTTGAATGTTTTATTAGTAACAGAACTATCCTACCAATTTGGTAGGAACACAACAACAAAGGATAGCAGAAAACAAAGGTCTTTCAAGAGGACCCTAACTCTCCTAGTTCCCCTTGTCCTCCAAAAGCCCCAAAAAAACTCCCTGTTCACCTCCTAATAAGACTATTTATAATAGTCTGTTACAGTTACGTAATTACAACTGTACTAACTACCTTTTTTCCTTCTTTTGTAAACTGTATCAAACCTATCATATTGTCATAGGTAAAATATATTTGTATTTAATGGAAATACTATAGATGCATTGTTTTGAAGAAATTGCATTCTCAGGTCTCTTGTTTCTTTCTTATTATCCTTTCCTTTGCCATTTTGGGGGAGATGATAACCACTTGGTGTGATCCTGGTGACTTTCCAAAGTAATCTTGCTCCTGGATGACCAGCAAAGAGTAAAATGGAATGAATCTTTTCAATTATTGGACATCAGTTAAACATGTTTAATTTTTCTATAATTATTATCTGTCATAAATAGCTTCTGGTATCATGGTTGAATCCAGAAGGCATATCTCACTAATTAATAGTCCAGATTTCTGGTTTCTTCCCTATTGTGGCTGTATCCCAGAGAGTCACTTGAGTAATTTCTGAAATTCTGTTCATGGAAGTTTGTCATCAATGGAGATAGAACTGCTTTGGTATGATGGTTCTAGTGATGTCAGATCTTATGAAGCATGCAATAACTTTCATAACTTCTTGAATTTGTTTGTTCAGGGGTCTGGTTGGGTACAGGAGTGTCTTCAGCAGTGATACGCGTGGAACTGGATTCATGCATCGTGCTTTCCATGGTATCAATTCTCTACATAAATTAATATCTTTTTCTTTGAACTGGCATGTAATGCTGTGAATTTTCAATTTGTTTGCTTTATGTTTTTGCAAACTCCCATGAGGTTTTGCTTATTAAGTGTCAACAGTGCTTATGCTTACTACTAACTCTCCACACTTTGTTTGACCCCCCTTCTTGCAACCGGCTTAGTTTGGTATGAGAAGTCTTTTTTAATTATTTTATTTTGTGATAATTTGCATGTTATTGTAATGTTGCAGCATATGAACAATTTCGAGGCCCTCTGGGCAATGTCAGGAAAGGAGTACTGGTATGTTTGGCTGCCCATCCTTAAAGAACTTAACAATAACTAAACTACACTTAGTTACTACTCACACGATATGCATCGTGTTTCGAATCATTAATCTTGTTTGGGTTGTGTGGTTTTTATTTCCTGTAGTTATCCAATTTTGTTTACTTAATTGAACAGGTGTCCATGGGTTTTGGTACTATCACAGCTCATGCATTGATGAGCTTAGAAGCTCGCGGGACTCTTTTTGTAAATCCTGGAATGGAGGTCAGAATTTGTCATGTTTTTCATGAAATATAATTTATAATTTATATGTAACGCTAGTTCTTATATTTGTAAATGTGCGGCTAGTGTCTCCATTATAGTTTTCATTTTTTTAATCTTCCTAGTTCCTCTCAAAAAAATAAATTAGTCTTTGTTACCTCTTTACATAATGTTTAGCCAATTATGGGTTAATGATGTGTTTGCTGTACACATATTAAGATGGTTTTTTTTTTATTTTTATTTCATTATGATCCAAAATGACTTTCTGATAGCAATCATTTTGTCCATGTGTTTTTCATGGCTATACTTAGTTACCATTTATCAGAATAGTCAATGCATTGCATTAACTGCTCGAGACCATGTAGTTAGAAATCTTTTTATTCTTATTATTTTTTTCATCTTGGGAGTTTGGGATTGCTAAAGATAAATTTAGAAGATGATTCTCAAGTAAAATATATATTTTTCTATCAATCTAGCTATGATTTTTCTTCCCAAAAATTGTCAGTATTTTATGTTAAATTGTGGTTAAATACTTTGACCTTGCATTGAGGCTTTAAATTTAACAACATAACAATGTGCATCTAGCTTCTTTTTTTTTTTTTTTCTTTTATTGCATATATAAGCTATGCTGGCTACAGTATTTACTGATTTGGTTTCCAGACTTATGATGGAATGATTGTTGGAGAGCATTCACGGGATACAGATCTTGATGTAAGTATTCTTAGCCTGAATGCTAGTTCTATATCAAAGTTGGTGGCTCGCTAACAAATACTGATATTTCAGGTGAATCCAGTGAGGTCCAAAGAACTTACAAATGTACGTGCTGCTTCCAAAGATGAGAATGTTAGGCTAACTCCCCCTCGCCTGGTATGTATTTTGTCAGGCAAAATTATGCTGTTACGACTTGCTTATTTTAGACAATGAGAATTCTAATACTAATAACTACATAACCAAGTAGGGGGTTCATGATTTCTATTCATTCATGCATATTACCCAGCAATTAGTTTTAGGATTCATCGTTTGATAGATCTAATTAGGAGTTCACATACCCTGATATTTTTAAGTATCCACTGGAAGTACAAAATTCAAATAAATCTTTACCTCGCCTGAACTATGAAATTTTTTGTTGTTTGTTGATTGTCAGAGATCATATACAATAATTGCTTTAGAGATAATCTTCATAAGCGAAAAATATTTTCTTAACTTTTTGTCACAGTTTTCAAATACGAAAGCTTATGAAACAGAACAATTTTGAAGTCTGATATCGAACGGTGACTATCAATATTCAATTAACCATGTCCTTTTGGCTTCTTGGATTCCACCATGCATTTATGTTTCAGACTTGGCATCATCACTTTTAGGCTGTATTTAGTATGTAATTGAAAAATAGTTAGCGGAAAGGCAGCCATATTGTAATGGTTGTACCTTGTGTACTTACATCTGATGTGGTGTGGTTGCAGATGACACTTGAAGAAGCTATAGGTTATGTAGCTTCCGATGAGCTTATTGAGGTAAATATCTGCATGCAATTTATTGTCGTCAAAATTATGTTACTTTTTTGTTCTTTAAAGTTTTAACGTTTGTGGTGATATTCATTTGACATCAATAACTTTTGTTAATTGTTCTCACTGCTGCATTTCTCGTACGTTTAAACTTTTGTTCCTGAAGGTTACACCAAAAGCCATTCGTTTACGCAAGAAATACCTTGATGTTAACAAGCGGAAAGCTATGAGTAAAAGGCCAAAGGAGTGAAGAGACGACATAAAGTAGAAGGCCAGAGGAATGAAGAGTTTATCCTCGATTAAATTTTGTAAAATTCAGTGTACGATATAGTCTTTACAAGCAATTTTTTTCTTACCAGGTTCTTGCATAATTAAAGTATTGATTGTATTACAAGTTCAGCAGAAAGAAATATTCTTTTGTAGTGATAAGTAAGTTAACTCAATTTTGTATTTTCACAGTAGAGGTTAATAATTGGCCATGGAACAAGTTGCTCATGGTGATGATGCAATATCAAAAACGTTTGTTCAAAAGATTAAACTGTATCTGCTTTGTAATAATGGTTTACTCTGACATTTCCTTTACTTTGTCCTCACCAAAACAAAAGGCAATGTTTACCATCTTTTTAAGGACATGGTTGGACTAAGAACTTCTAAGAAAGATAGAATGAGATTTTTCTTAAGTTAAAAGTAGTTTATGTATAAGTTACTTTCAAGAAGTTTCTTTATATAGTTTCTCTTTGAAAAATATTTAATGTCAAGAAATGGTCATAATCTACTGTATCTACTTTTTGCTATAAAATTAAAGTGAACGTCTTTCTTGACTTGTGCTTTTCTCTTAGGTTTTGCGGAAGGGTCAAATGCTTCAATGCATTGTGTTATTTATAGATTCCTTGACCACATAACGGATATTAAATTTAGCAGCAGCCTAGTTAGAAATTCAAATATTCAAAGCCACGTGACTGCAAGTGAGTCTTAAAAAAATTGAGACAGGTTATTAAAATTTTCACTTTATTGAGTTTCTTGATAAATTTAAATTTTTTTAATTAAACTTTTATTAATCTTTTATAATTTATCTATTTTACAAAAAAATAAAAAATAGTGATTCAATTAAAAAATATAATTTACTTTAGTACTCAAAGGATTATAAAAGTTTTAGACTCAGATTCAATTTGAAAATTTTTAAAATCTTAATTCTGTCTAAAATTTTCTATTATTAGTTAAAGTTATTAGATTATTTCAGTTATACAAATTTGTAATATTTAATTAATAATTGAAACGTGATCAAAATGTTATCGAATTTTAGACGAGATGACTCTTTAGTTTTCTTAATATATTTTGGTGGTGGGAACAAAAACTATACTAAAACATGAAAATTAAATTGCAAATATATATATATATATATATATATATATATATATATATATATATATATATATATATATATATATATATATATATATATATATATATATATGACTCGGTCATACACTGACACGTCGATATTTGAAGTTTTTAAAGAAAAAAAGTTTTATGTAATACAGAAAGGTAGGTTTCATGTATTAAAAATAGTAATTTATGGTTTCTATTAAGTTACATTGTTATAAAGAAATTGATCGGTTTGTGTATAATTATGCTCCTATGAAAAACATTTTAAAAAATTTGAGACAACTTATAATTTTATGTTTTTTTTAATTATATTTGATTATTATATACCATGTAATTATATTTGATTAATTTGAGACTAATCTAATAGGAGAATTATTTCGAATAATCCAAAACAACAAGTATGCTAACCATTTTCTGCTAGAGATATTACAGAACTAGTTTTCATGATTTTTTCTATAAATATTTATGAAAGACAAAAAAAAAACCTATATCTAACGAATAAATTAATTTTAGTTAATAAAATAATTTTGTTTTTTGTTTTTTATTCTTTAAACAATTTGTATAGATAAACTCACCTTGATAGGGACTGGAGTTGTTTTAACATCTCTATTGTATATTAACCTAAAATCAAGTTCACTCTTAAATGGAAGTTGGACTAAGAAATTTACTTTAGAAATTACTCTAAACGTAGGTTTGAAACAACATTTTAAAATTTAATTTAAATATATCAAAATTTGGAAACAAAAGTGACGTTGAGGAACCTGGAATCACATCAATGAACAGTAAATTATTAATGATGAATGAGCATTGAAGAATGGAATTTAAATTCCAAGCTAACACTTCAACTACATGAGTAAAGTAGAGTGACACTTTTTATTTATGTCACAAGGCTACCATGATTTCTAGCTCCACCAAATATTACTCTATTTTTACTTCTAATAATATATTTGGTAAGCAAAATTTAAATGTTACAAACAATGTTTCACAATTACATTTCTAACCTAATAATTTTCATGACCTATTTTAGGATTATTTTTCGATGAGTACTAGTATCTTGACCCCTGTTGGATTTTTTAATTTATTTTTTTAATAATAATAAATTTTAAAATATAATATTTATATAAATATACAATGATAATGATCACCTTTTTCAAATTTAAAAGATAAAGTTAATAAATTATTAATATACACTATTATAAAATGTAACATATTAAATAATGTATAAGTGATAGTATGCAAGTATTCAGTTTCATTTTTTAAAACTTTGGTGAGTAGCCATATCTTTTACTTGTTTTTCATTTTCACCACCATAGAAAGCTCATTTGATTAGTAATTTTCTTCTTTATTGCAGATGATTTTTTCCAAATACAACTATTGTTTCTAAATTACATTGCTTAGATTTTTATTTACACAATTAATTATAAATGAAGATCTACTGAACCAGATGTATAATTAAATGTATTAAGACAACAACAAACTTCATATTAATAATATAGATAAATTACAATTTTAGTTCCTTTCAATTTTTTATTTTTCTTCATGAGTTTAGTTCTTATATTCTTCAAAAAATTGCCTAGTTTTCATCTTCACATATGAATTATTTCTTTTACTCGGTACAAGTGAATTCTAAAGTTAACTTATTAGTTGAAGATACGATAAAATTAATTTAATTAATATAAAAAATAAAAAAAAACTTACAAAAATGGTCTGTTAGACCAAATTCATGTTTTATTTTTCTCTAAAATCTAGGGATTGAAGTTGTATAAAAAATTATAAAAGAATCAAAGAATATGGTCAAGAAATTTAGAAGATCAAAATTATAATTTAGCCTAGATTATTTATAAATAAAATAAAGAATACATGTACTTAAAATTTTGTAGTTTCTTACACAATTACCCAATTAAAAAATTATAAAAAATAAGTTTACTAAATTTTGAAGTAATTATACAAAAGTCATATCATTAATATCACCATATATATGAATAAATCGATATTGAATTGTTTTAATTAACTTTCGATGAGTTAAAAAGCTTTTAAAGTTACATTACATATTATGTAATCATAAATGAATATTTAAACTCTTAAATATTATATTAAACTCCAATCAGTTAAATCCACACAAAAAAAATGAAGTTAAATTTGAAGGTTTTTCCTTCATTTTCTCACTCCAAAAGAAAAAAAAAATAATAAGATGTATGGATGAGGGTGAAAAGGTAAATGGAAGCAAAGCCATTTTGATTGTTATCATTGTTTGATATCACTCATTCCATTCTTTCTTTGAATGCTTCTCCCTCCATACCCTTCTGCCATTACAACATCAACAACATTAACACCATCCTCTTTCTCTCTCTTCTTCATTTCCAATGCTGAAACTTGCAGGGTTCATAGACACTGACCCAATTGAATTCCCGCAAGAGAATTGAAGAAAAAACCATCAAGTGAGGATCTTTTGAAGGCACGGATCGGGTGAGAAGGAAGAGGAAAAATGGGTGCGTATAGAGCGGACGATGATTACGACTACTTGTTCAAGGTGGTGTTGATCGGAGACTCCGGCGTTGGGAAATCGAACCTCTTGTCTCGATTCACGAAGAACGAATTCAGTTTGGAATCTAAATCCACCATTGGCGTTGAATTCGCCACCCGCAGCATCCACGTCGATGACAAGATCGTAAAGGCGCAAATTTGGGACACCGCGGGCCAAGAAAGGTCACTGCTTTTTCTATTTTTGTCTTTTTAGACGTTTGGAAAGGATTGGTTTCCTATTGTGAACGTAACCAAGATTTTAAAATTTCGTGAAAAAAAAACGCGTTTTTGTTTAAAGGGTAATTATGTTTAGAAAGTGATTGTTCAGATGATTTTGGGACGGAACTATTTCATTTCATCTCATATCAGATTTCTATTTTTTTTTTTACGGATTTGAACTAGGGGAATGAAAATAAATATGAAACAAAAGAAAGAAAGAGACTGGAAAAGATCGTTTTTCTTTTGGCACATAAATATTGAATTTTTAGTATTTTTTTTCTTTGGTTTTTCTTCAATTTAGATTTCTAACTTTTCCTTTTATTGTCTTCCCCCCTAGCAAACATAGGGTATGGTTGGTTGTTTGATGATTGGGGCTGCATTGGGTGGACCATAGTTTTGTGGGGGTTTGATTAAAGTTTAATGTGTTTTGTTATTTTTTTATTTTTTTGATAATGGTGTGTGATTTGATTTGGCAATGATGAATTATGCAGGTAACATGGGATTTTATTTTTTTGGTGGTTGTGGGGTTCTTGCTTTTGATCGAACTTTTTTTTTTTGTATCTTTAAGTATGCAAGCATGAGATTATTCATTGAGCTTTTTGTCATAGGATGGAGAATGTTGCTATTTCATGCTATTTATGGTACTGTGGATGCGTATTCTGAAATTGATGAAAATCATGAAATTGATGAATTTAAAAAGTAATGAAATGGGTTTAAGATTGTTTTGTTTCCCCTTTGTGTTGGTTTCAAGGTTGCTGGGGGAGGGATATAGTTGTTCTGTGGATGAATTATTGAAGAATGGTCCAAAATTTTAGAGTATAAATGTATGTCTGTAATAATGGATGAGTGTGAAAATGTTTATTGCTTCCAGATCCATTGATTCTTACAAAATCTTCATTTCTTTCTTTGATCTGACTCCTTTAAAGTGAGTAACTCATTTCAGAATATAAAATAATATTAATTGTTTATCAGGAAAATTAAATGTTGATATTATTACATATGCATGCATAACAAATTATGTGCATGCTATCAACATTGAAATGACTTACTTTACCATTGCTCCCTTCAGAGAAAGTCATTTTAAAAATTATAGTGGGAAGATGACAGAACAACTTGACTTCTCAAGTTTGGCTTGCTTTATTTGGTTCCATATGTCAGGAACTTTTTTGAAATGAAATGAGACTGAGATTTTGTATGTGACTGATTAAATCTAAAATATGTCTGTTTCAAATTTTCTGAGAAATATTTAATGAGGTGGAATATGGTAGCTGTATGAAGTGTAATGTAGGACAAGGATAATTATTTCTATCTGGGAGTGTGATTTAATGTGATCCTTTGGTTAGGTTTTATTTGCCAACGAGAACGGTATACTATACATATGCACAAAATGGTGCAACACAGTAATAGTGGAAAGGAGCCACTTTTGGCTGTATTAAATATAGCAACAACCACCAAACTTTGTCTCACAAGATGTATAGGAAGCCAATCCATTTTAGTCCCCAAAAGGTAGAAGTAACTTCAAATTTGGATTCTCTGCTCTTTTTTTGGCTGTCCTCTGCTGTCTTTAAAATACATTGATTTTGATGTTTTAAAGTATATTAAAAATCTTTTTAATATATCAAAAGTAGTGTATTTTAACAGTAGAGGAACAGCACAAAAAAACTTTGCAGAGAAACTGGACTCAAGAACGTCACCTTGGTCCTTCAAAGAAAATTAATGTCTACTTCTTCAGTAACGAATAGTTACATTAATATGGTCCCTACAACAACATTTGACATTAATTTAGTCTCTTAATTGTAGAAGTTAATATCAATTTAGTCCATTAACAGCAGAAAATGACATCAATCTAGCTCTGCAATCTCAGTATGTATTTCATATCAGTTTTCATGATTGAGAAGGGACTAACATGATGTCAAACTTAAAAGAAGTTGAAAGATTCAATGTTTTTTCAAGACACTTCTACAATGATTTCTTTTTCTGTAACTTAGCTTTACTTTGAAGTCTACACACTAGCAATGATTTTTGTCTATGAGGTGGTGATTCCATCATAATGGTCTGATTTTTGGTATTTCCCACAGATATCGTGCAATCACAAGCGCGTATTATCGAGGGGCCGTCGGAGCATTGCTTGTGTATGATGTTACCAGACATGTGACTTTTGAAAACGTGGAGAGATGGTTAAAGGAGCTTCGTGATCACACAGATGCAAACATTGTAATCATGCTGGTAGGGAACAAGGCGGATCTGCGCCACCTACGAGCGGTGGCGACGGACGACGCAAAGGCATTCGCCGAGCGAGAAAACACATTCTTCATGGAAACATCTGCTCTTGAGTCGTTGAATGTTGACAATGCCTTCACAGAAGTTCTGACTCAGATATATCGTGTTGTTAGTAGGAAGACTCTTGAGATTGGAGATGACCCTGCAGCGTTGCCTAAGGGCCAGACCATCAATGTTGGCTCCAAGGATGATGTCTCAGCTGTCAAAAAGGCTGGATGCTGCTCTGCATAATTTCACAACCCTTTTGCACCACAATGCTATATCTATCTCTGCATGATGATTCAACCAACCAAGTGAAAGCTTTTAATACTTACACTTATCTTTTTATGTAATTTCTCCCTCATATCTTGCCAAGTTTGTTGTTTTCTTTTTTCTCTCTTTTCTTTTCATGTAAGCATGGTTTGTTCATAGGAATGATGTCATGTTGCCCTTAGATATACACAGAATTTGCTGTTTTGTATTGAGTGAAAGCTACATCTGGTTCTTAGATTGATTGATTGATTCAGAATTTGTTACAATCTCATCATTCTTTCTCAAAGTTTCCATTCCACTGGAACAAGACATAAACTTTGATAGATAGTTAGTGTTATTCAATCCTGAAAGAGTTATGGCTTCTTGATATGACAGCATTTCATAGCAATTGCATTACCCTTTTCTTTCTGTTAATTTATTTTTATTATTATTATTTATTATTATCTAAACTAGCATAAGGTAGAAAAGGTAAACAAAAAATTTACATCAAAACTTGTACAACACAATCAGAAGATGGAATAACCAATATAAAGTGATTAGCAGCGTTTGTTTCATTCTTCTCTAAAGTCTGTGATGTCTCTCTCATGCCACATCTGCTGTACATTTTCTTTTTCCCTTT
Source organism: Vigna umbellata (assembly GCF_029865625.1). Taxonomy (NCBI): domain Eukaryota; kingdom Viridiplantae; phylum Streptophyta; class Magnoliopsida; order Fabales; family Fabaceae; genus Vigna; species Vigna umbellata. Next base: position 24,058,579 of record NC_142170.1, read on the forward strand.
TTGTAGATCTCACCAAAATAAGCAATTTTCTAGAAATTTTATATAATTCTTTTCTTGACACCGCATACTTTCAATTATATATTTATTTACTTTATGTTTATTTTCTCTCATTAAATATTTTTGGTATCTGTTTTAGAGTTTGTATTTAATGAGGAGATATATAATCGAAATTGTAATTTACTTATTTTTTTTCTATTCTTATGTCACGTATAATTATCATGAAAATTAATATTTTTAATTCAAACAAAAAATTATTTTTTTGTTATTAAAAATAAAATAGGTAAGTGAATATACTTTTTTAGAAAAATATATAAATATTAACTTCTTACTTATATTTTTCAACCACAGGTTAATGGTGTCCTATAATAAGGTTTGGAAGAGTAGGGTTTTGCAATTAACTTATGCATTATAGAAACAGTGGTATATATCATAATATTTCAAGAGCACAAAATAAATTTTGTCAACAAATAAAATGAATGAGTTGAATAGAAAAGAAGACTGTATGAATAGATTTAGGCCATTTTTCCTGGACTTCCATCTCTATAAATTTGTGTTGTTAAATCTGGAATACAACTTTTATTTTCAAATAATACATTTCAAAATATAAAATAAAAAATACATTATAATTTAAAACATATTTTTTGTATTTCAGATTGTGTATTTCAAAAATAAATAAAAAATGTATTTTAGATTGTACATTCTAAAATACACAATAAAAATATATTTTAAATTGTATATTTCATAATACAAATTTATATTTTGAATCATACAATTAAAAATAAACAAATTTATGGAGTGTAGGATAAAAAGTATATGGAGGTGAAAAAAGAAATCGTCATAAATGTAATGTTCTAAACTATAGAAAAGTCCAATGACAAAGTTTAATCCAATACAACAAGGAGGAGATCAATAAGGGTGTTTCATCCTAGATTTCCAATGTTTTATCCTGCACCTTCAATCTCTAGAAATGCCTTGTAATTAATGAGTTAGTGTAGATTAATTTTTTTTAGGGAGTTGCTCCCTCCACCCACACATCTCTTCCTCCACCTCCCTTTTACTTTTTTGCCCCTTCCTCCACCTTTCCTTTACTATTTTGCCCCTCAGTAAATTTTTATTTTTAAAATTATTGTTTTTTAATTTTATTCATTTATAACATATTTCACTGATAACCTACGTAGTTCCTTGTATGAGTAAAATATTTTTCTGCAAAGCTTGGTGATCGTGAAAAGAATTATCAAGCAATCTTCCTCTTGTTCTCGGTACAGTAGGTGGTGCAGTGCGTTTATGGTGTAGTGTCCTTGTCGTGGTTCCTCTCCAAGTACGTAGTCATAATCCTTCCTATAATCCTAAACCCTAAACCCTTCCCATACTTCCAATAATCTTTTTAATATCCAAACCTATAATCCTTGCATGAGCCATAAAATAAAAACGAAACGAAAAAGCAACGCTGCCTCTGGACGGATGACATCCTTCAACGGATGTCAACATCCGTTGAAGGCGAAACGGATGTCGACATCCGTTGAAGGCGAAACGGATGTCGACATCCGTACAGGTAAAACCCTAAAACACAAAGGTCAAGCTTGGGTGGTCTTTGAGGAGGTCTCTTCTGCTTCCAATGCTCTGCGGCAAATGCAAGGATTTCCTTTCTATGATAAGCCCATGAGAATACAGTATGCAAAGACCAAATCTGATGTAATAGCAAAAGCGGATGGTACTTTTGTTCCTAGGGAAAAACGTAAGAGGCATGATGACAAAGGCAAAAAGCGGAAGGACCAACATGATGCTAATTTAGCTGGAATGGGACTAAACCCAGCCTATTCTGGTGCTTATGGTGCAACACCTACGATACCTTATCCAGGTGGTGCAAAATCCATGGTACCTGAGGCTCCTGCACCACCAAATAATATTCTCTTTATTCAGAATCTTCCCAATGAGTCAACTCCCATGATGCTGCAAATGCTCTTTCTCCAATATCCTGGATTCAAGGAAGTTAAACGGATGTCGACATCCGTTTCGCTTAAACGGATGTTGACATCCGTTGAAGGATGTCATCGCTTTTTCGTTTCGTTTTTATTTTATTTGTTTATTTTATTTACAGTAATTTATATTTAAATTTATAATTTTAAATGTTATATATGGTTAGTTTTTAAACGTAATAAACGGAAATGGAGAAATGGAGAAGAAGCTTTACGGAAGAGAGAAAGTTAAACGGAAATGGAAGAGAGGAAGAGGTGCAGAGAAGTAAATCAGAAGTTTTAAATAAATTAAAATATTAAAATAATAAAAATAAAAAATTTTAACTTTTGAGGATATAATTGTCATTTTAGAAGGATATAATTGGCATTTTAGAAAATTGGGGAGGTGGAGGAAGAGATGTGTGGGGGTGGAGGGAGCAACTCCCTTTTTTTTATCGAATTTAGTTGAGGATTTCAATGAATGAGTGTAGAATATATACTTCCTTCGTCCCTACACCTCCGTTCATTTCTTGAGTATCTTTCTCCACCGTTTTTAGTGGTCTTTGAGAGAGATTTGAGAGAAGTTATTTATTGAGAAGTGTTGCTGTTGTGTTGGTGGTTTCCATTGAAGTTGGCAACTTTTTTTTTTAAGTTTATTGCATCAAATAGGTCTATAAATTTATTTTAAAACTCTTAACTCTTAATTGGATATCAAAATCCAATAGATAATGAATTCCGATAGATATCAAAATCTGATTTACTTACATATCTCAATAATATTATTTATAAATGTCTTTGAAAAACATGTATCGGATTTTCATATCAATACATGTTTTTTGAAGTTTTTTTTAATTTTTAATTATATTATTTATAAATATTTATTAGATTATTTTAATATATTTAATTAGATAATTTTTAAACGTTTAATTTAGTTTTATTAATTTTATTAAAATTATTTGTAAATATTTAATTTATTGTATTAATTTTTTTATTATAATTTAATTATAAATGTTAAATTTATTGTATTAATTTTTAATTTTCTTTAAATTTTTGTATAAAATAATTTGTAGGAATTTTTTTTAATTTATTAAGAAAATAAACTTTTTTTAAAATTCATATGAAAAATTTATTAAAACAATTAAAATTTATATGAAAAACATGTATCGGATTTCTAATACATGGTTTTTGAAGTTTTTTTAATTTTGAATTATATTATTTTAAAATATTTATTAGATTATTTTAAAATATTTAATTAGATAATTTCTAATTGTTTAATTTAGTTTTATTAAGTGTATTAGATTATTTGCAAATATTTATTTTATTGTATTATTTTTTTATTATAATTTAATTATAAATGTTAAATTTATTGTATTAGTTTTTTATTTTCTTTAAATTTTTGTATAAAATAATTTGTATGAGTTTTTTTTAATTTATTAAAAAAATAAATTTATTTGAAATTCATATGAAAAGTTTATTAAAAATTTAAAATTCATATGAAAAACATGTATCGGATTTCCTATCCGATTTTTGAATTTTTTTTAAATTTTTAATTATATTATTTATAAATATTTATTAGATTATTTTAAAATATTTAATTAGATAATTTCTAAATGTTTAATTTTGTTTTATTAAGTTTATTAGATTATTTGTAAATATTTAATTTATTAAGTTTAATTTTAAAGTATTATATATATATATAATATTATTATTGACAACTAAGTGATAAATTATTTATTCAACACTTTGTATTCTTTCTAAAAAATTCAATAACTTGACATACATTTGAGGAAGAATTTGAAAGACTATGAAATATTTAGAAGGGTGAAGACTCGCTCAAAAAAATTTACTTAATTAACAAGAAGATTACATAAAATCATAGTTATGTCATCCTGAATTTACTTTTTCACGACATAGCTTTACCAAAATATTCATCCCTTTTTAAATTTCTTTATAGAAGATTCATTGTTTAGAAATATATTTTGTTGTGTGGAGTTTAGCAATAACAACAGATAAAAACTCAACTTTGAAAGATATTAAAAACAATTATGCATAACAAATAACATATTTAATAATTGAATTAATTAATCAAATTATACTACCATCGTTAGAAAATCAATATTTCCTTATATAAAATATAATCTTGGTAAAATAGACACAAAAGTATAAACTAATATAATACTTTATTTTTGTTGTAATTATGTTCGTAGTGCAAACCATAAAAAATATTATCGTGATGGTTTTACGCATGAACACGTCTTCTGCATTTTTTGACTTTCTATTATTTTCGGACAACTTGTGATCGGAATCCAAACATCACTTAACCTAACCCCTAAGCATCACCTAACTAAACTGGAATAGAGTTTCCTAAGTGTTGAATTCAGACTTATATTTATTTTTTACGAAAACATTCTTTTAAAATATTCAAACTAATTATAAATAAAAGATATAAAAACAGGAACTTTTTTTAACAGACTATTTTTTAAAAAATAATAATAAATATTTGTAAAAATGATAAAACATTAACACTCACTTTTTCCTATTAAACCATATTTTAAAAAAATCGCAAAAATAACCCTTTGTCGAAAGAGTTACCCAACTAAACCTGTTTTTTATGTCAAAATTTGAACCTAATTTTTATCCATGCTAAAAAAATAGTTGAAATTTGGACCTAACTTTTATATTTGTCATTTTATAAAATATTTGAAAAATATTAATATGAATATTAATAAATGTAAATAATTAATATAACATATTGTAGTGAACATAATTTAAAATATTTAACAAATAAATATTTACATATCGATATAAAATATGATTTACCAAACATAAGGGTATATAAAGTATTTATGTTTACAAGGAAAAATATATGAAATAAAATAATAAACTAAACTTTAATCAGAGCAGTTCATCTTTTTGAACCTTCTCATTTTATATGATCTATGTATCGAATATAATTATAGTAAGAAATCAAATAGTGGTACGAAAGAAATATAAATTATTAAACATTTCACTCAATATATATAAAATTATCATGTTCATAATATAACTGAAACAAACTATATTTAGACCAATGATACAAAATAAATTCCAATAAACATATGTGTTTTGTGAATATTTGTATTAAACATATTTACTATATATTAATACTTTATCCATTTAGTCAAGATAAATTCATTGCACAAGAAATTATACACTAATGTCATGTTTTAGTGTATAAAAAAGTTTTTCTCTTTCATTACATATTATCTTAATCTATATTATTTAAACATTGAATTAGAGTATCCATCCATATTAAAAGTAGGTTATCTATTTGTACCAAACAATTATATCTTTAGATCATCTAACCAAGTTCAACATGTGTGTATGTAGAGAAAGTAATCCAAATTTAGAAGATGAAACATGCAAGTCTTTCGTCTCTATCTAATAGGTCTATTGAGGAGTTAATTCACTAAGGATATACAACACAAATGAGATTCGAGTCCAATCACACAAATGACTAACATTAGTTTTAAATCAAAACTTTAATCCTTTAGCTTTAAAGGTGATATTAATTTTTTATGTGATGAGGCTCAGGTTTTATTCTCCTTGATGAATTCTTTCATCAATAGATTCATATGTGGTATCAGAGCTAATGATTTGTCTTGGTGACCGATTCATATAAGTATCCTATAGTCGTTTTATCGAAAGTCCTCTTGATAGAGGGTTTAGGTAACATGTCCCAATAAGATGAATGGCTCATGATTGAGAATGCTTTCCATGAAGAGGGATTGTACCAATGTGGAAAGGACTCACTCTTGAAGGAGAGATCGTTGAGAATCTAAGTGTGAGTCTAAGTCCTAAATTGGATAGAAATAAGAATGTTGAGCACTATAAGGATCTAAACCCATAAACACATTGTTTTAAGGTTTTAGGTTGAAAATAGTGTTGATTCTTATATGAATTAGGTTCAAGTCTCGTTGAAGTTGTGTTTCCCTTATGGAAAATGAATTATTCCATTGATAGACTCATCATCATCTTTCACAAAATAGTAACCAATAAAAAATCCAAGGGATGAAAATGTTTTTATGGTGTTTTGAAGATGTTAAGGTTTAAGTTTTAAAATCCAACTTTCTTTGTTATGTTTGTGTATTTTGCATGCTCATTCGAACTTTTTATTCAACATGCATCCTCTGTTAAAAAGAGAACATGTTTTTCTAAAGTTAAAATCAAATAATCTTTTCCAACACTTCTAATTAATTATATTTTCTATAATTGATTAAACTAATCTTAAGAGGTTTTTAAAATAAAATAATCAATTATATAGTAAAATAACTTATTAATCTAACAAGCGCTTTAATTTTGAGATTTCAACTTAATAATTATTGTATCTTATTTAATCAATTAAACTTGTTTTATGAAATTAATGAGTAGAATGTTTAATCAATTAAACTGTGTAATAATAAATTATTATAGAGAAATGTGACAAATGTTTTTTAAATTTTGTTAGAATAATCAATTAAAAACTTGATTTAATTGATTAATTGTATTAGAAAATGCTTTAAACCAAATGTTTGAAAACTAAATAAATAGAGAATCACCCTAAATGTTTTAGATAACTTTTACAATCCTAAAGAGTGAATGACAAATATTTCTTTTAGCTATACATACAATTTTTAGTGGATTCAAAGATTTAATAGTAATTAAAGGTTGCCCTAATTTCACCAAGTCACAATGTTGCTTCTATGATAGAAAATTCTTTTCATTATGTTTTTCTAGAGTGTTTCAAACTTATTAACTCTATTTGTTGAATTGCTTAGTATTCCTACATTATTTTTGAATCCTTGTTGTACATATTTGAAAAGACTAACATATTTTTAGATAGTCAAAGAGTTAATGAAGACTAAGATCCTCTTGGAGTGATTGAAGAGTGGATATATACTCTTTGTTTTTAGAATTAATTAAGATTTATATCCTAACTTGTTCATAGTCTCTAATATGTATAAACTTTATTGTTGATAGTATAACTAATTTTTCTTGAGAAAAAAAAATTGAGAAGTGAGTGTAGAATTTTTTAAATCCACACTAATTTAAAATTTATATGTACTTTATCTTATGTCTTATAACATAATAATTATATTAATAAATAAAATATTTTATTTTTAAAATTTGTTGATTATAGAATTATTTTGTAGAAATGGAATCTTAAAACTAATATGCTTTTATAATCAACAATTAATAATTTTCATTATATCTTGAGTGAACAACAATTTTCTTAAGAATATGGCCAAATGTGTTTGTTCACTTCAGTTTATTCAAACATTTAAGTTTTGTTGAACTACTTATTGAGTTTTAGTTAAGTTTTATAATAATTTAACCAAGTTCATGCATTTTGTCTATTCTAGTTAGAAGTAAAAATCCTACTAAAAGTGGTCAATTAGATTTTTTTTTGACGAAGATTAACCAACATTGAGGTTTATAAATATTTCACACCAATAACACGGCATAAAAGTGGAAGATACTTAATTTTATTATTATAGAAATGATTTGGATTACATCTTTGGTTTTTCTAATAAAGTAATAATAAATAAATTAAGAAACTTGGAGTACAGTCTAAAAATGTGCTACTATGATAAGATGAGAGAAATTTAATGGCCGTGAATAAAAGTAAATTTTGAAGTGTTAACTTAACATAAAAATATAAAAATTAAAGATTAATTTGTTTAGTAGTAATAACAATAAACCTTAAAACGATGCTAGAGAGGGAGAATTGTTCTTACCAATACATTTTATGACATATAATTTGGTTAAGAATATAAATTTTACTAAAAATTATAAAATGGAAAAGGTATTTGTTTAAGACATGCAAAACAAAAAAATATAATTTTTAATAAATTTCAATTAATAGAAGAACCCGCATTTAGATGTTGATTACCGACATTTTTGTATTACAGATAAAGAAAAAGTCAATAGATTGACGTAGTAGAAAATATAGAGATAACAAATAAAGTAAAAATAAGACGAAAGAAACATGTTTATGAAATAATTATTTTATATTGTTTAATTAAAATATGTTTATGGAAGGACCATTAGTAATAAAAAAATATTAAGTATAAATAAACCACTAATTAGAAATAACATAAAAATTTGTAATTATTAATTAATTTTTTTTATTATTTTCTCATTAATATCCTTAAAACATACATTGACGAAATCATTTAGCTTACGTAGTTGGAAAAATATTAGCGACATTTTCTAACACGACTTTTTAATACATTATATACATATATATATATATATATATATATATATATATAGAGAGAGAGAGAGAGAGAGAGAGAGAGAGTCACACACAATTTCATTATCATAGACTCCCTGAGTTCTGGCTCGTCAACCTCCCTTTCACCATTCCCCAGCTCTCTCGCCATGGATCACCGTGTCTCCCGCCGAACCGAGATCCTAACCAACCACCTCCTCCGCCGTGCACCGCCGCCTTCCTCCGTTCTGCAGCCCCACCGCTGCCTGAGCTACTCCCCTCCTGAGCTCTCCAACGAATTCGCGTTCGACTTGCGGGAGATGCGGAGGTTAATGGACGGGCACAATCTGGAGGACCGCGATTGGCTCTTCTCCGTCATCGTGCAGAGCGCACTCTTCAACCGTCGCGAGCGCGGCGGAAGAATTTTTGTCTGCCCCGACTACAACCAGTCCATGGAGCAGCAGCGCGAAGCCACAATGAGGCGCATAGAGTATCTTGTGGAGAGAGGGGTTTTCCGAGGGTGGCTCACTGGCGAGGGTCCGGAGGAGGAGCTGAGGAAACTTGCGCTCCATGAGGTTATAGGGATGTATGATCACTCCCTTGCTGTTAAGCTTGGGGTTCACTACTTCCTCTGGTTGGTTATGTTTTCTCTTTTCTTTTTCGATCGTTTTCGTCTTGAGAGTAGTGGGAATTTGAATAAGAGCTTAATTTCTCTGCAGTGGTAGTTTGAATAGTTTTATGTTGTCAACTCATCAGAAACCATTATACGACAACCATCAGTTTGGACTTCTTTGTTAGTATTTTGGGAGAAGAAATTCAAAAAATTTATACGATTTCCTACATTTAGCTTTTGCATAAATTAATTTGCAGAAATAATTTTTATCATCTTTCTAAAAGATTAATATTAACATGCAAAAGTTTATTTTTATGAAGAGGGCTGAACCGTTCGGTATTTTTATGTTCTCATAAATGATTATGAAAATGACACTAAAGTGAAGGATTATAAAGGATGAAGAATTTATGAGATGAATAAGAGATTATGGATTTTGAATGAGCGTTCCGGGGAGGAACGACTCTTGGATGATATTGAAATTGGTAAAGTATGAATGTGGACAAACTTCCAGGACGTATAGTGTTAGGACATGGAGGGTTTATGAGAGGCGAAAGGTGAGGAAGAGTACTTAACTGTTAAACAATTAAGTGGGGCGGGAAAAAGGTCTCTATAAAAGGACCTCTTTTATTGTTTTCCGTTATGGAGTTTGTACTCTTGAGTTGAAGACCAGTTTAGACCTAGTGAAGGAGGTTAAGCTCCTGGTTTCCCAATTGTATTCTTGATTCTTTGATGTGAATACAAGTCGTTTCTTTTACAATTGCTTGTTGTTAGAGTACTGAAGTGTGAGAGTAAGGGAGATAGTTAGGATTCTTACCAAGGTTCCTAACAAAGTGGTCCAACCTGCCGGATCCAAATCGGAGAGAGAACGCGATGAAAGGGAAGTTACATGCTCTGGAGAACAGAATTGAAGGAAAAATGAACGTAGTTGAAGGACGAATGGAACACCTGGAGATGGCAGTAGACGGGTTGAAGGCGGAGTCAGCGGCAAACCGACAAGACTCGATCGCGATGCGTAAAGACATCCAAGAACTGTTACGATTGATGGGTGTGCAAAACAAGCCAAACGGGGAGAGCTCTGACGGGAGCCATGGTTCAGTCAATGATAATGGGGGTGCCTGGTGTGATGAAGCCGAAGGAGAAAGAGAAGGGGAACGATCAGAGAACCAACCCAATTGGAGGCGACGGGTGGAGTTACCTGCATTTGAAGGAATCGATCCTTTGAATTGGATTAATAGGGCCGAAAAATTCTTTGAGATACAGAAGGTGGCGGAGGCGAAGAAGAACGAACTGGCTCACATCAGTATGGAGGGAAGCGCCGGTTATTGGTTTAAATTTTGGAAGGAAAAGGCGAGCGACCGATCATGGGAGGGGCTCAAGGAAGCGTTGTTGATCAGATTCGAGAGTCGCTACCGGGGTGGCATTTTTGAGAGTGTTAGATGTTAAGATGTGTGTTTCTATTATTTGGGCTCAGCCTATTTTGTATTAAGGGCATTGGCCCATATCTTACAATATAAATAAATTACCCTATGTGTCTGCTAAACACACAAGGGATATTTTCTCCCAATCTTCTCTATTTCTCACATGGTATCTAGAGCACAGGAATAGTTCCCGCCAACTCCACGGTCTCCGGTACCCATCACCACCGCTGTCGTTGCAGTCGTCGCCGCTGCCGTCGCCGCCGCCGCCGGAGTTCCAGAACCGACCGACGACCACACCATCGGAATCGTCTCGGCCGGGCGACCACCGTGGTCCAAAGATCGCGGCGAACGGACCACCCATGCGCCTCCACGCGCCGCCGCAACAGTCACCGCTGCCGCCACTTCCCACTGCTGCCGCCGCTTCCTGCCGCGCGTGCCGGCGCGTTGCCGGAGAGTTCCGCCGCCGATCAGCACCGCCGTGATTGCCTCCTCGCTCTCTTTCTAGATCTGTGGTCGTTGTGTCAATCGGAACACTTTGGATTTTTAGGGTTTCTCCCTCTCCATGGCGTCTTCCTCGTCTACAAATACCTCTGTTGGTGGCTCATCTTCTAATCCCTCAATATACACCAATTATGTGAATGTACACTTGTCCATTGACAAGTTAGATGGCACAAATTATGCAACATGGGCATCCGACATCAAACTTTGGTTAAAGAGTCAGGGGTACTTGGATCACCTTACTCAAAATGTGACTACTCCCATGTACTTTATGTCCCTGGGTCTCCCTTCAATTTATTGTCCATTAGTCGTCTAACTCGTACTCTTAATTGTGTTATCTCATTTACTAAAGATTCTGTTTGGTTGCAGGACCGGAGTTCGAAACACATGATTGGCACAGGATGTGAGTCTCATGGCCTTTATCATCTCCGCCCTTCTCCACATGTTGGCGTAACCATGGAGTCACCATCCCTTCTTCATGCTCAGTTAGGTCATCCTAGTCTTGCCAAACTACAACAACTTGTCCCGAGGTTGTCAAAATTATCAAGTTTGTCGTGTGAGTCTTGTCAGTTAGGGAAGCATACTCGTAGTTCCTTTCCTAGTAGTGTCTCACAACGGGCGTCGTCCCCCTTTTCATTGGTTCATTCTGACATTTGGGGACCTAGTCGTGTTAAGTCCACTTTAGGTTTTCAGTATTTTGTTACCTTTATTGATGACTATTCCAGATATACTTGGTTGTTTTTAATGAAGAATCGTTCTGAGTTGTTTTCTATTTTCCAATCTTTTTTTAATGAAATAAAAACACAGTTTGGGGTTTCTATTCGAAATTTACGCAGTGATAATGGCCGTGAATACCTTTCTCAACCATTTAAGCATTTTATGGCTTCTCATGGCATTCTTCACCAAACCTCATGTACTTATACCCCTAAACAAAATGGGGTGGTTGAGCGCAAGAATAGACACCTTATTGAAACAACTCGTACCCTTCTCATTCATGGTCAAGTACCCTCACGTTTTTGGGGTGATGCTGTTCTCACGGCATGTTATCTTATCAACCGCATGCCATCTTCCATCCTAGATAACAAAATCCCTCACTCTATCTTATTTCCTCAAGACCTTCTACATCCATTACCTCTTAGAGTTTTTGGGTCTACATGTTTTCTTCATGATTTTAGTCCTGGTCTTGATAAGTTATCTCCTAGGTCTCACAAATGTGTCTTCTTAGGATTTCTACGGTCACAAAATGGCTATAAGTGTTTTTCCCCTTCCCTCAATCGTCATTTTATCTCTGCTGATGTCACTTTTGATGAATCTTCTTTTTACTTTTCACATCTATCTTCTAGTTCTGTACCTCTCCCTGTTACTGTTGATATTCCTCTTATCTGTGATCCTCCTGGTGATGCTCCACCCATTTTGTCTCCTCCTTCTTTAGACTCTCATTCACCACAGGATCGTCCTTCACCACCACCCCTTCAGGTTTATAGTCGCCGCACTTGTCTCCCTCATGACTCACTTCCAGTGCCGCCTCGTGTGTCTCCTCCGGCTCCAGCAAATGAGTTTGACTTGCCTATTGCCCTCCGTAAAGGTATACGCTCTACCCGTAACCCTTCCCCCCATTATACTGTTCTTAGTTACCACAGATTATCTCCATCTTTTTACACTTGTCTCTCATCCATTTCTTCTGTGTCAATTCCTAAATCTGTGGGTGATGCCTTAACTCATCCTGGCTGGCGTCAAGCTATGCTGGATGAATTAAGTGCTTTATAGAAAAGTGGAACTTAGGAGCTTGTCCAATTACCATCTGGAAAGTCTGTTGTTGGTTGCAGGTGGATGTATGCTATCAAGGTTGGCCCTGATGGCACAATTGATCGTCTGAAAGCTCGACTGGTTGTCAAAGGCTACACACAAATTTTTGGTTTGGATTGTGGTGATACTTTTTCTCCAGTGGCAAAAATGACCTCTGTTCGCCTATTCATTGCCATGGCCGCTCTTCGACAATGGCCTCTTTACCAATTTGATGTCAAAAATGCTTTCCTAAATGGTGATTTGCATGAAGAAATTTATATGGAGCAACCGCCTGGCTTTGTTGCTCAGGGAGAGTCATTTTGATTGGTATGTCGTCTTCGCAAATCCTTATATGGCCTAAAACAGTCTCCTCGGGCCTGGTTTGGTAAATTCAGTTGTCTTGTTCAACAATTTGGTATGTCTCGCAGTGAAGCGGATCATTCAGTGTTCTATCGCCACTCAAGTGCTGGATGTATCTACTTAATAGTGTATGTCGATGATATTGTTCTCACAGGAAGCGACTATCTTGGCATCTCTCAGATGAAACAACACCTTTGTCATCATTTTCAAACCAAAGATCTTGGCAAACTCCGGTACTTTTTGGGTATTGAAGTAGCACAATCCAATGATGGTATTGTCATATCTCAAAGGAAGTATGCGTTAGACATCTTGGAGGAAACATGGTTAATGAACTGTAAATCTGTTGAGACACCTATGGACCCTAACATCAAACTCCTACCAAATCAGGGGGAGCCTTTCTCAGATCCTGAACGGTATAGAAGATTAGTTGGTAAATTAAACTATCTTACTGTTAAGTGTCCTGACATTTCCTTCGCAGTTAGTGTGGTGAGTCAATTTCTAAACTCCCCACGTGAAGACCATTGGGATGCAGTTGTTCGCATACTGAAGTATATTAAAGGATCACCTGGAAAAAGTTTGCTATATGGCCCTAACAACGATACAAAAATCGTTTGCTATTCAGATGCTGATTGGGCTGGTTCCCCTTCTGATAGGAGGTCTACTTCTGGATATTGTGTCTCTATTGGTGGCAACCTGATATCTTGGAAAAGTAAGAAGCAAAGTGTTGTGGCAAGGTCCAGTGCAGAAGCAGAATATAGAGCTATGACATCAGCTACTTGCGAGCTTGTGTGGCTTAAACAATTGCTTAGTGAATTGAAATTTGGAGATGTCACTCACATGACACTTATATGTGATAATCAAGCTGCTCTCCATATTAGCTCTAACCCTATCTTCCATGAGAGAACCAAACACATTGAAGTTGATTGTCACTTCATTCGAGAAAAAATCATATCCGGAGATATCAAGACTGAGTTCGTTAACTCAAGCAACCAGTTGGCAGACATATTCACTAAGTCCTTACGAGGACCTAGAATTGATTATCTTTGTAACAAGCTTGGAACATATGATTTATATGCTCTAGCTTGAGGGGGAGTGTTATATGTTAAGATGTGTGTTTCTGTTATTTGGGCTCAGCCTAGTCTGTATTAAGGGCATTGGCCCATATCTTACAGTATAAATAAATTACCCTATGTGTATGGTAAACATACAAGGGATATTTTCTCCCAATCTTCTCTATTTCTCACAGAGAGGATGGCGGCAATCAAGCAAACAGCCACTGTGGAGGAATATGTGAAAGAATTTAAAGCTCTGGCCGGACAGACGAAGGCATTTTCGGACGACCAGTTGTTGGGATACTTCCTGGCGGGCTTACGGGAGGAATTGTGATGCCAGGTGAGACCCCACGACCCACAAAACTTGATGACGACGATGAAACTGGCGCGGGACGTCGAAGAGGCTCTACGCAGGCTAGGTCTGATGGGTTGGACGACATCCAAGAACCCCCCATCATGGGGACGAACGACAGGAGGAGGAGCGGTGGTGGTAAGAACCGATCCGCCGAGGAGCAATTCGATGAGAACGACCCCGACCGAGAGTGTCGGGTCCGTCAGACGTGACAGTGCTACGGGAGGCGGCCTGGTGAGAGGCGGAATGCACGGAGGAAGTGATAACCGAGGAAGGAGTTCAAGAAACCTGCCTTACCCTGAGTTTCTGAAACGCAGAGAAGAAGGACGGTGTTTCCGATGTGGGGGGCCATTTAGCCCAGGGCACCAATGCCCGGAGAAGAGTTTACGGGTGATGTTACTGGCCGAAGACGAAGAAAAGGATGTTGAAGGGGAAGAGGTAGAGTTGGAGCCACTTTGCATGGACTTATCGGCGTTCTCGGCTGGCGGGTTGACGCAACCTAAAACATTGAAGTTGCAGGGGAAGGTGGGAGGAAAAGTCGTGCTAATATTGGTGGACAGCGGCGCGAGCCACAACTTCATCAGTAAGAAATTGGTGGAGGAACTGAAGCTCGGAATGGAAGACACTTTTCCATATCAAGTAAGCTTAGGGGTTGGTCATAAGAAGAAGACCCGAGGGTGTTGTCCGAGGGTGGTGGTCGACATGGGGGGAGTTGAGATTGAGGAAAAGTTCTATTTGTTTGAGTTGGGAGGAGTAGACATGATCCTCGGAGTTGAGTGGTTGGCCAAATTGGGGGAGATCACGCTGGATTGGGGAAATCCATCATGTCGTTCTGACAAGTAGGGAAGAAGATTGTCATAAAAGGGATCCGACGTTGGAGAGAAGGGTAGTTGAACCAGAAAAATTGTTGAAAATGAGTGAGGCCGAGACATGGGCTCTGGTTTGGAGCTTGGAAGGTAGACGAGCGGGACGAGAGGATAGAGGGGAAGAGGGGTTGACGGTGGAACAGAAGGAGGAAATGGGGAGAGTATTGAGGCAGTATGAGGAGGTATTTAAGGAACCCCGCGGACTGCCTCCTGACAGGGAAGAGAGACATCAGATCATTTTAAAGGATGGGGCCGACCCTGTCAACGTGCGCCCATACCGCTACCCACATGTCATGAAAGAGGAGATCGAACGCCAGGTGGTAGAAATGTTGCATGCAGGGATTATTCGACCAAGTATAAGTCCCTACTCCAGCCCGGTGATTCTCGTAAAGAAGAAAGACGGAAGCTGGCGATTTTGCATAGATTATCGAGCGCTCAACCGAGCGACCGTCCCCAACAAGTTTCCCATACCGGTGATCGAAGAGCTGTTGGACAAGCTTAGGGGAGCGAGGTATTTCTCGAAGGTGGACCACAAAGCCGGCTACCACCAGGTCCGGATGGGAGAGGCGGATATCCAGAAGACGGCGTTCCGGACCCACTTGGGGCATTATGAGTTCCTGGTAATGCCGTTCGGCCTCACCAACGCGCCCGCCACTTTCCAGAGCGCTATGAACGAGCTATTACGACCGTATTTGCGGAAGTTCGTTCTCGTATTCTACGACATCCTCGTGTACAGCGCAACATGGGTGGAGCATCTGCAACAAGTGAACATGGTGCTGGACTGCTTACAAAAACAACAGTGGGTGGCCAACAGGAAGAAGAGTGAATTCGGGAGAACATCGATCGGGTATTTGGGGCATGTTATAACAAGGAGAGGGGTCGAAATGGATGAAGGAAAAGTGGAGGCGGTCGTTGCTTGGGAAGAATCGCGAACGTTGAAAGCTCTAAGAGGTTTTTTGGGCTTAACGGAGTACTACCGGCGATTTGTACGAGATTACGACAAGATAGCGAGGTCGCTAACGGAGATGCTGAAGAAGGGAAATTTCATATGGACAGAGGTGGCCAGGGAGGCGATGGGAAGACTAAAGGAAGCGGTGACGACAACACCGGTGCTAGCGTTACCGGACTTTACGCAACCTTTCCACGTAGAGTGCGATGCCTCAGGGGAGGGAATCAGAGCGGTGCTGACGCAGAAAAAGAGACCCATAGCATACTTTAGCAAAGCGTTATCGGAGGGGACGCTGGGGAAGTCGATTTACGAGAAGGAGCTCATGGCGGTGGTGATGGCGATCCAGCACTGGCGGCCATATTTGCTGGGCCAAAGGTTCGTCGTGCGCACGGACCAAAAGAGCTTGAAGTTTTTGTTGGAACAGAGGATAACCACTCAAGCTCAACAACATTGGATTGCTAAACTCCTTGGCTACGATTTCGAGATTGTGTACCGAACGGGAGCCACCAATAAAGTAGCAGACACTTTGTCACGAAAGGGAAGGGAAGAGGTGGAGGAAGGAACCGAGAAACACAGTCCAGGGATGGAAAAGGAACTGAAGGGAATGGTGAGGCCGTACTGGAAGGATTTCCAGGAAGTGGTAAAGGAGGTAGAAGAAGATGAAGAGTTGAAGAAGGTTGTGGCAGACATTACTCGGGATCCAAATAAGCACTCCTCATTCACGATAGAAAATGGGCGACTCCATTACAAGGGAAGGTTGGTCATCTCGGCCTAGTCGAACTGGGTCCCGAAATTGCTGGCGGAGTATCATACAACTCCAACAGGGGGTCATTCAGGAGTATACCGCACTTACAGGAGGATAGCGCAGTCCCTATACTGGATCAGGATGAAGAAGGCGGTAACAGAGTTTGTCTCCCAGTGCTTAGTTTGCCAGCAGCACAAGTACTTAACCGCTTCACCACAAGGGCTTTTACAACCGCTACCAATTCCCTAGGCGATTTCAGAAGACATCAGCATGGATTTCATAGTGAGGTTGCCGAAGTCCAAAGGGTGTGACGCCATCTTGGTAGTCGTGGATCGTTTAAACAAATATGCACACTTCATCCCTCTTAGATATCTGTATACAGCGAGAACGGTAGCTGAAGTTTTTGTGAGGGAAGTAGTGAAATTACACGGAGTGCCTAAGTCCATAGTAAGTGACCGAGATCCCTTATTTCTCAGTTCTTTTTGGAGGGAGTTATTCAAGTTGCAAGGGACCTATCTTCAGATGAGCACGTCTTACCATCCGGAAACCGATGGCCAGACAGAAGTGATGAATCGGGTTTTAGAAGGATATTTGAGGTGCTTTTGTTCTGAACAGCCAAAAAGCTGGAACCTGATCCTTCCGTGGGCAGAATACTGGTACAACACCCGTTACCAGGGGGCGGCCAAAAGCACACCGTTTGAAGTGGTTTATGGGAGGACACCACCAGCTTTAACTAGGTTCGTGCTGGGGGAACACTGGTGGAAGCGGTAGCCCAGGAACTTCAGACGCGTGATGAGGCGCTGCAACAACTTCGATTCCACTTGACACGAGCTCAGGACTTGATGATCAAGCAGGCTAATCGAAAAAGGAGGCAAGTGACTATAAGGGTGGATGATTGGGTATATTTGAAAATTAGGCCGCATAGACAAACTTCGATGCTGGTAAGACTACATCCAAAATTATCAGCCAGGTATTACGGGCCCTTCAAAGTGATTCAGAAAATAGGAGAGGTAGCATTTAGACTGCTCCTACCTGAGAATGCGAGAATCCATCCGGTCTTCCATGTGTCCCAGCTGAAGTTGGCCATTGGGATCAATCAAGTGGAGAAGGAGTTACCAGCAGACTTGCAAATGAGTGGACCGTCATGCTGGCCAACCAAGGTGCTAGATAAATGGGTTCAGCAGCAAGGAGAGACCAACGAGAGCAAGTGCTGATTGAATGGCAAGACGGAGGGGTGGAAAGTGCAACTTGGGAGGATCGAATGGTGATGCAAGAACAGTTTCCAGAGTTCAACCTTGGGGACAAGGTTGCTTCTCAAGGGGGGAGTAATGTTAGGACATGGAGGGTTTATGAGAGGCAAAAGGTGAGGAAGAGTACTTAACTGTTAAACAGTTAAGTAGGGGGGAAAAGGTCTCTATAAAAGGACCTCTTTTATTGTTTCCGTTATGGAGTTTGTACTCTTGAGTTGAAGACCAGTTTAGACCTGGTGAAGGAGGTTAAGCTCCTGGTTTTCCAATTGTATTCTTGATTCTTTGATGTGAATACAAGTAGTTTCTTTTACAATTGCTTGCTGTCAGAGTACTGAAGTGTGAGAGTAAGGGAGATAGTTAGGATTCTTACCAAGGTTCCTAACATATAGTTTAATGATATTCTGTGCCCTTTAAAACATGTAAGCTCTTGGAGGAATTGAAACGTAAATAAATTAACTAGTTTAATTTCTCCTATTGTTTTTTTCTTATTTTTTTGGTGCGGCATTTTGGAAAACAAGAACTGAATGATGGATAATGGATTTCAGGGGTGGGGCCGTGAAGTTTTTGGGAACCAAGCGCCATCATGTCAAGTGGTTAAGTGCTACTGAAAACTATGACATGAAGGGTTGTTTTGCTATGTCTGAGTTGGGCCATGGAAGTAATGTATGTGAAGGTTGCTAAATTAGTTGTGTTCATTTGGTCCGCTATTAATTTATTATTATTTTTCCTTGTCATCTCTAATAATTCTTTCCACACTAATTTTTACAGGTGCGAGGAATTGAAACAATCACTACTTATGATTCAAATATTGGAGAATTTGTAGTCAATACTCCATGTGAATCGGGTCAGAAGTATTGGATTGGCGGTGCAGCAAATGTAATGATTCTTTTTGTATAATTGATAATTATTTAAAAGCCTAGACTTTGATATGATTGGGTGCTCACATTTTTCTCCTGCTCCAACTTTGTATATATTAACCCTTTGTTATTAACTTGTTCTCCTATTCAGCATGCAACACATACTATAGTCTTTTCACAGCTCTATATAAATGGAAGCAATCAAGGGGTGCATGCATTCATTGCCCAAATCAGGGATTCAGATGGAAACATATGTCCAAACATCCGAATAGCCGATTGTGGTCACAAAACTGGTTTAAATGGAGTTGACAATGGCCGTATCTGGTAATATATGCATTTTCAAACAAGTGCCTGAAAAATCAATTTCATATAAATGAATGAACTCATAAACTCTGGACACGGATCCTCAGGTTTGATAATGTGAGGATACCTCGGGAGAATTTGTTGAATTCTGTGGCTGATGTTTCCCCAACTGGTCAATATTTGAGTGCCATAAAAAATGTTGATCAGGTGATTTGCTTTTTAGAGAGATGATATTCTCTTTGCTCTCCGTGTGGTCTTCTATATTCCTTTTGAGAAGCTTGTTCACATATCTTTTGTTGTATGTTATTCTCGCTACAGAGGTTTGCTGCTTTCTTGGCCCCTTTGACCAGTGGTCGGGTTACTATTGCTGTTAGTGCTGTTTACATGTCCAAGGTAGTGAGACCATCTATATTTGTGGATTTCACGTTTGTCCTGTTTTTTTTTTTCTTTGTATTTAACTAACTCATTCCAAATTTGATATCTTAACTTATCGTGTCCTTTATTTGTTCTTAGATTAGCTTGGCCATTGCTATAAGATATGCACTGACAAGGCAGGCATTCTCTATTACACCAAATGGTCCTGAAGTTTTACTTCTTGATTACCCTAGTCATCAACGGCGTCTGTTACCTTTACTTGCAAAGGTGTAAGTCCTCTAATTACAGGCATTTTGATATCTATTTGATCAGACCTCAAAAATAAAAATCATTCAATTCTTTATGGGAAACTGAAGCTTAGGTTTGCCATTTTGAACTATACCTCCATGTAAGATGCCTTTTGTTTTTCTCACCAAAATGTAAAGACAAAGAATCTTTAAAAATATGCTCAATATTACAGGACTAGTTAATTTTTACTAAAGATCAGTGGTTATTTTCCCATATGGATACCCTTGTTTAATCAATTAGTGAATATAAATAGACCAAGACAATACCTTTATATGTTCATTTCTTTACTTTTTTGGTTCAGATATGCAATGAGTTTTTCTGCAAATGACCTCAAAATGATGTATGTTAAAAGAACACCGAAGTCAAACAAAGCAATTCATATTATTTCTAGTGCATACAAGGCTACTTTTACTTGGAATAATATGCGTACTCTCCAGGTAAGTTTTTTCTGGGGTTTGATAGGTAGTATTGTATGCTGTTTTCCTCTCTAAGGTTCTATTAATGCTTGAACTAGGAATGTCGTGAAGCCTGTGGAGGTCAAGGAGTTAAATCTGAAAATCGTGTTGGTCATTTCATGGGTGAATTTGATGTGCAATCAACATTTGAGGGGGACAACAATGTTCTGATGCAGCAGGTAAAATGAGTATCTGTTAAATATGAAATTTGATTAATAATTCAGCACAACATTTTTATTTTCAAACCCAGGAAATATGATGAGCTGGTTTCATTGTGCAAAACATTAATTGGATCCTAATGAGTTGTGTTTGTTTATTTTCATTTGACTTTTAAGCAGTGTAATAATAATTATTATGAAATAGTTATACAAAATCCAACTTAGGATACTAGATGGGCATTCATCAAAAAGCATTTATTTGACTTTGGGTTGTTTGGTTTCTAAAATTGGTATTTAGGCCTTCTTGTTCCGATATTAGAATTTTGATCCTTGTGACTTTTGATTTTTATTAATTGAGATTTCTCCAAAATGGTATTGGTTTGTGTATCCTTTGTCAGGGGCAATCTGTTTTTATTTCTTTAGAGATATTTGATAAAATGTAACTTATTATGTTTAAGGAACTATTTTTGTTTTTAATTGTATAGTTGACTTTAGGCTTCTATAACCTAGCATTTTTCTTTTCTTATAGGATAACCTTTTTTAAATAGACTTTTTTAATAGTAGCGTGAAAATTCGTGTCAAATTATGCTAGTTCTGTCCATTTTATTGAATGGTTGTTCATGTGTTCTTCATTACACTTCAGATTAGCAAGGCACTCTTTGCAGAATACGTAGCATGTCAGAAGCAAAACAAACCTTTCAGTGGTTTAGGATTAGAGCACATGAACAAACCTTTGCCTGTTATCCCATCTCACCTAACAACTCCGACCATTAGGAGCAGTGAATTTCAGGTAATCATTTGATTATGCCTTTTGAAATTTGGAGAAGCCATATATAAGCTTCTATCTGTTTCTTACGTTACCTCTCACTCTCACTCTCACAGATTGATCTGTTCCACCTAAGAGAGCGAGACCTATTGAGGCGCTTTGCTGAAGAGGTCTCAGAATACCAGTCTCGTGGAGAAAGCAAAGAGTCTGCCTTCATTCTAGTGAGGATTCTACCTCGTCTTTTTATCTTTTCCTTTCATCTTTTCATTGTCTTAAAATTCGGAACAACTTCTTCTGTTACAGAGTTATCAGCTAGCAGAAGACTTGGGCAGAGCTTTCTCAGAACGAGCAATACTGAAAACCTTCATGGATGCCGAGTCAACTTTACCAGCTGGTTCATTGAAGGTAAATCATATTATTGCTTGCTGAATAATATCATAATTTATGATTGTAGAAGCTAAAATAAAACAAATTTATTTGCGGTTAGCATTAAAATATATATAAAAAAGTTTAAATAAAATAAGTGCATGCTCAAATTGAAATTTCAATAATATACATCGAGATTTGTAAATAATAGGAAATTTATATATAGAATAAAGAAAAGGACTAATATTTAAGTTGATTTTTAGTTCATAAGATTAAAAAGTTAAAATTGTAATTTATTGCTTGCTGAATGTTCTTACTATAAAATAGTACTAGTAAAAGGTTCTCTATAACGTGCTTTTTACCATTTATTTAAATCTGGAAGTCATTGATCCTGTCATGGCACTTGATCAAGGTTGAATGGTTCGTTTAACAGAGGTCTGGAATTGAATCTTTATTACTAAAATTCATTAAAAATACACAAATAAAATTAAAGATGTATAATATCATAATTTTATAATTGTAGAAGTTGAAATAAACAAATTTATAGGCTCTTAACATTAAAATATCTATAAAAAAGTTTAAATAAAATAAGTGCATCATGCTCAAATTGAAATTTCAGTAATATACATCAAGATTTATTAATAATAAGAAAATTATATCTAGAATAAAGAAGAAAATGACTAATATATAGGTTGATTTTTATTTGATAAGATTAAAAAGTTAAAATTGTAATTTATTAAATTTTTTATTGAACCGGTTTACCAATTTTTGGACTGGTTTTACTGGTTTATGTATTAGTTGTTTTGCACTATAATTAAACCGCTTAAGAAATTAGTTCCTGGTCAAATCGGTCCGGTTCCAAACACCATGCTTTTCACTATTGGTTAACTTTTGCTAGAAATTACAAAATCACTAATTGGACTTGTTAAGACCTTGTTTGTATAAGTTTTTCTATAAAAATTCATTGAAAAATTAGATAAATTATTTATTTAGCAAAGTTAAAATTATTTATTTACAAGTTAAAATTAGTTTTTGTAGGAATTAAGGGACGGTAACTTCTTCACGAAGCTGATTTGAATTAATACTTCAGTGAAATTTAGTTTGAGGGAAGTTTATTTATAATTTTTTATTGAGTGTTGTTAGAAGAGTTGTCAGGAAAACGGGAATTAGTCTCCTTTTGAAATTTTGGGTCAATTTAATTCTTCAACTTTAGAGATGTGTGGATTTAGTTCTTTTAATCAAATTTTGTTAAACTTATTTGACGTTTTAAAGGCCTTTCATGATAGTTGTTTACATCTTTTGACATATTGCCTCTTCAATCTTAATTGAAAAAAGTTTTTGAAACATCAAATAAACTTCACAAAATCTTTTAAGGACTAAATCCATGCAATTCTAAAGATAAAGTACTAAATTGGTCCAAATTTTTGAAGATAAATTTTTGAAGAGAGTTTAATTTCAATTTTTACTGAAAGTTAAGGAACCAAAAATATATTTAACTGAGAAAGAAAAACTTGTCCAAATGGAAGGAAGTCAAACATTAGTATTCAATAGAGTATATTCTAAAGGTGTGTTGTAGAGACTATGTTAGCATTTTTGTCTTGCTACAGTGCCCTGTGTTTCTTGTGCAATTATTTGTAGGGTAAAAATGTGTAACTGATCCATTAATTGATTTTTTACTTTTATTTGCCTTCTCGGTAGGATGTGTTGGGTCTATTGAGATCGTTGTATGCTGTGATAAGTGTGGATGAAGATGCTAGCTTTCTTCGATATGGATACTTGTCAACAGAGAATGCTTCTGCAGTGAGAAAAGAGGTGACAAAGCTATGCGCTGAAGTTCGACCACATGCACTTGCCTTAGTCAGTTCCTTTGGTATTCCTGATGCTTTTTTGAGCCCTATTGCATATAACTGGGTTGATTCAAATTCTTGGTCTTCTCAACTTTAGCAAGCTTATGCAAATTTCTGCATTTGAGTAGTATCTTTGTTGCATGTTATTGGGTGAATAAAAAGTTAAAGAACAAAATAAAAAGTTGGTATATGAGGGAAACCAATGTCAGATCATTCGGATTGAGTTTCATCAATTATTTCTGTAGCATTTAGTAAATAGCAGTTAAGGTATTTGAATCTGATAAATGTACCTAGATTTCATCTTAATATTTTATTGAATCAGAAATTCGATTGCCTAATTTTTCTTATTAAAGTACCTTTAAATTCTTGAACATGAATTTGTTTATTCTTGTCTTGACATGCGTTGAGTTAAAGTTAGTTTATGTCACTGTTGATGAGGTCTGTATTTATGTTTACACAGGCATGAGTTTTTTTATATGTTTACACAGGCTAACTAACCAACACAGATTGTGCAAACAAACGTTATTTTGCTTTGAAGAGGAGTGAAACTGAAAATAAAGAAATAGGAAGAATAAAGACTGAAGGAAAACAGAAGTAGAAAAGATATGCTTCTGAGATAAATAGCAATTAATAAGAAAAAAGTGGAATAATTATTTGACAATCTTTCTTCAACTAGCATGCATAACTAATGAAAAGGAGGTAAATAGTGATTAAGAATTAAAAAAAAGTAATTGTGATTGGGAAATGGGTTTTATGATTTTTTATTTACTTTTTAAATACTATTCTTGGGATACTGATTAACAAAACTGTAAAAAGTTAAAAAAAATATTAATAATAAGAGACGTTGAAGATTTTTCTTTAAGCTAAAACTCAATCGCTACTCTAATAATATGGTTTAAACTGTGATGTAACACAAGAAATTTAATGACTAAAATCACACTAAAACGTAGTCATAAAAGGAGATTTGACTGTCGTAGTGAAACCTACATCTGACTAATAAAACATAAAAAATCTTATTTAGAACTAACCCATGCACGGAGCCATACATACATACATATATATATATATACATATATATATATATATACATATACATATATATATACATATACATATATATATACATATACATATATATATATACATATACATATATATATACATATACATATATATATATACATATACATATACATATACATATACATATACATATATATATACATATATATATATATATATATATATATATATATATATATATATATACATATACATATATATACATACATATACATATATATATCTATGTCATATTTATTCATTTATATGTATGTATTGCTTGGTGTTTTTAAAATTTTGAACATATTAACAAATTCATGTCTATGTTTTCATTTACTTCATACTTAATTTGTCAATGTACCTAAACAATAAATTTACTAGTTAAATGTAATTGTTAAAATTATAGGAAACATAATTAAATAAAAACATGACTAAAATTATCATAGTTGTATGACAAAAATATTTAACATGAAAGTTTCTCTAATGCATCTAGTACAAAAATGTAATGAAAAAACACAATTATTTACTCCAAAATCTTTGTTGTTTTACTGTAACTACAAAGATATCTATCTCAACCTTGATAATATTGTCGAAATTTGAGTTATATTTTTACCTGTTGTCGTATCATGAACGTCAATAACTGGTTGAATAAGTTGAATTAAGTTCAACAAAAATAAATACAAAACATCAATTCAACACGTACACATTTCGTAGTTTGTAGATTTTATAATTTGGTCTAAGGAATAAACATATAATTTAATTCCTTTAATTTTTAACTTAGTCCATGTAATTTAAACAATTTAAAAACTAAAATAATTTATTTCCTGTAATTTTAAATAATTTAAATTATTTTCTCACGGAAACTAAACTATTATTTTAAACAATTTAAAATTCTTAATTCTACAAAATAAAATTAATTTAATTCATCTAGTTTTATACATTTTATTTAATTTATGAAATAAATTAAACAATCTAGTTTATTTTTGGAAAATAACACGCATGCCATGGTCAACCATTAAAATCAAATAATAAGGGAAGATGTTACTGAAAAGAAAGGTAGATAGAATTATAATGTTGCCATAGCAAGAAGGAAGAAAGAAAGAGTTTCGAAAAAAAGCAAAGAGAATAAACATGTGTTATTATTATTCATTTCTATTGTGGATATTCCTTGTGTTTACACATAATATTGTTAATATATATATATATATATATATATATATATATATATATATATATATATATATATATTAAATATAAGATATTGTTAAAAGAACAATATCAATAATATTGTTAAAAGAATAATATCAATGATATTCTTATATGTATTATCTTTATTTTATATTTATTTTTTATCTTTAGTTAGTTATTATTTCTTATTTGTATTTTGGACTTAGCCTATTTTTCTTCTATTATAAATAAGGAATCCTATGTGTATATTAATCATAAGCGAGATTAATCACATACATAGTTTTTTCACTATATTTAACATGATATCAAAACCAGGTTTCGATCCTAGGACCTATGGGTTATGGTCTGGTTGTGTTGATTGGGCCTCGAGTTCTAGGTTTTCACTCTCTTGGTTGTTCACGGCTTCTAACCCGTGTATATATACTAACTATGTCAATGTGCATTTATCTATTGATAAGTTAGATGGTACTAATTATGCGACTTGGGCTTCAAACATTAAACTTTGACTTAAGAGTCAGGGGTATCTTGATTACATTACTTAGAACATGACAACTATTGATTCCGCTGCAGTTACCCATTGGTTGAAAGTTGATGCTCAATTATGCATTGTTCTCAAGAGTACCCTTATTTCTTTTTAAAAGAAATTTTTCGTTCCTATTGTTGATAGGGGGAGCTATGCGAAAGCTAAACCCATATATCCCATATATGTTTTTGATGATGACAATAACATAAATGTTTTTATAGTTTCTTGCACACATATAACAAAATTGTAGTTTATATTTGTAACTATGCTTGAAATATATGTTATGCATATTCACTATGCTTATACATGTGATTTTAACTGTGACATGCATATTCATTGATAAGATTGATAAAACTCTTTGCACATTGCATATCTGTATGAATTAATCGATTACAATGTTTATGTATCTGTTAGATTCATCAGATATCAGTATTTGCTTAACATTGACAAAACTGCAAGCTTTAACCGATTACATTATATGTATAATCGATTGAAACTCGTGTCTTCGTCTATACTTGATTACTAAGTGCATTGGTGAGTTTTGGGTTGAAAAAGTTTTCAAATGTGTTTAAGTATTGTACTTAATCGATTACACAATTTTCTTATTCGGTTAAAATGCGCATTAATTGAAAATTGTTTTCTTGATTAAGTCATAACTACCTTAACAGTCATATTTTTAAATGTTATGACTTGCATTCATTACTTAATCGATTACATGCTATGCTTAATCTGTTAAATGCGTTATATGTAATTCTATTATAGTAGTGTTAATTGCTTAACCAATTACATTATTAACGTAATCGATTAAATTGCGTCAGTACTATTATATCTATAAATTGACGCATAACTCTTTGCATTAAACAACTTTTTGGATAATAACTTTCATATATGATAAAGTATGTTAAGTGATTAATTGCAGGAGCGTCTGTTCTCCAAGAATCAAGAAAAAATTTCATTTGGAAAGAAATCAAATCAAGATTCTTGAAGAGTTCTTGTCCTTTTAAAGTCTGATCAATCTGCACTGTGAGGTGTTCTACTAGAAGATTAGAATCGTTTGTAATCATATGTGATTGTGGTTTCCCTATTGCTGCTGGCCAGGAAGAGAACTTGTGGAGTTTTAGCTACTTTGAGTGTGTTATCTCAAAGGGGTTGCATAAAGAGGATTATTCTTTCTATGTGTTTACTATAGTAGATTTGGAGTTAGAGAGGAGAGTACATTAAGAGGGTGTATCTGTATTTCTTGTTGTAGAACTCAATCTATATAATGGAAGACTTTCAATCTTAGGTTGTGATAAACGACGCTCCAGGAGAAGATAGAACTTGAGCGATTTGGACTCCTCGAGGCATCCTCTGAAGAAGATCGTAGCGGAAAGAAACCGTCGAGGAAGCAATTTGAACCATGAACCCGTAATTTTGGTATTGAAGAAGCAGCGGAAGAAGAACACGGAGGCAACCCTAGATTTAGTGGTTTGATTGGGGTAGATTCTACGGTTGGGCATTTGGGAGGTTTTAAAAGGTGGACAGAGAGGATTCACCGATTGAATCGGGGGAATGGAAGAGATCTTGGTTTTAGTCCGTCAAAAGTGAGAATAGGGTTCGGTGAGCAATCTTGAGAGAAAAACAACGAAGATGATGGAAATGTGCAAAGTAGGGTGCTAACCATGGCTGGTGGATGAAGATCTCTCTTGAGAGATGGACAACGCGATGAAGACGAAAATGAGGAATGACGTGATTCTCTGAGGTTCGAGAATGAAACATGGCTGATAAGGCTGATGACGTAGCAAGAAGGGATGTGTCTACAAGGAGAGTTGACGCGTGTCAAGCGCATCCGTTGGATGGAGGAAAGGTGATTATACGGTGGAGTGAGAAACTTAAGATGGAAATGAGAGAATGGATAGTGTGGGATGGAAGGTGGCTAGAGGAGATCCTTTGGGATTCTCTAGCCTTGACTTTCAAGGTAGAATTGCTCTAGAGTGATCTCAACAGAATAACAATTCATTATCCTCAAAAAGTGTCTTACAAGAGGTGGTGACAAGTATATATATAGGACAAAAAGTCCCTCCTATCTACCACATGCCTAACACCTTTTACACATGCTTTAATAAAAGTAAAAGAAATACTACACTAAGATAATTTGACTTGGGCCCCGTCTATCATCCCCTCCCCCTTAGAAAGGATTTGTCCTCAAATCTGGTGGGTTGCTTTTATTATGAGGACTTATTTTTGTTGGCTTCCCAATAGTTCCTCTTGGGTCAAATATCCATCTGCAATAAACATAAAAGTATCTCTAATTAGTTTTATTTGACCCAATGTTGATGGATCGACAAGTGTAACGGATCGCACAAGTAATATAAAATGGTAAGACCAGGTATCGTGTCCCAAGAGACTCTCGGCACTAGACAGTCGTGTGATAACTCGATTAATTAAGACTTAAAGAAAACGAGATCATTGGTTTCTGATGCAAAGACAAAAAGTTAAGTATTAATGCAAGTTGATCGATAGCAGAGTATCACAATGATGAACATATGTTGTTTAATATGAGATGAGTATGTTGTTGGGGTTAGATTTCGCCAAGTTCCCTCTCATGTATGTAAGAATTCTTCTTTATGCATTAATGTTAACGTCACTCACTAAATCACTTAAACCCGATCCCTCGGCGAAAAAAGCCTGTCCTTAATCACTAGGTCATGCAATTCCTAGCATTCCTAGTAATTAAATGTGAAGATCAAGAGCTTTAAGGCGACCAAGACTCATACCCTCATCCATGAGAAATATTACTCTTGGGAGTAATTCAACAAGAACCTGAATTGTAAGGAACCTCCCGACACTTATGCAATTCATAAATCATGCTATTGAATGAGTTAAGCAAAGCAAGTGTTGTAACAAATGAATTACTCTAACAATTAATGAAAAAACATATATTATTAAGAATCAATTCAAATACATGAGAGTTCACAAGGTTACATCATCCCTCAACAACAAATAGAGTTTAGTTCACCATAGACATGGTGAAACTAGATGAATAATGGAGAAGAATGAGATAGAAAAACCCTAAAAGTAGAATATGGAAGCTCCCGCATCCAAATCCGCCTCCAGAGACTGAAAGAGTGTGCTGCTGTGCTCCTCCTCCCAAAGATACAAAACCTAGGACATCTGGGTCCTTTAAATAGAGTGAAAACAGAAAAGAAACGAAGTCCGGCCTATGTCGCTGGCGCTCAAGCGCACTAAGTGGGGCACTCGGGCGTCGAACGATACTTTCTGGCGCTTAAGCGCCCAAAAGGGGCGCCTAGGCGGTGTGCTTCTAACGCTCAAGCGCCCAAAAGGGGCGCTCAGGCGGTGAGCGACACTCTTCTGCGCTTAAGCCTCCAAAAAGGGTGCCCAAGCTTTGAGCATTCCTCCCTTCTAGTGCTTTTCCAAGCCTTTTTGAGCTCCATCTCCTTGGCACTTCATCTCTACTTTCCATATTATCTCATTTCCTGCCAAAACAAGGGAAATTAGTCATAAAACCATCAAATTCAACCTCAACTCTCTTATTCACACAACTTAACAGAAAAACATGATTCCAAGCAAGTTTTTAAGCAGAAAAGAGTGTAATTAGTGTCAAAATTACAACAAATAACGGTATTTTCAACCGTTATCACCCAATAAGATGCATAGAAGAATATGTTTAGAAGAAGGTTTTCTTATGTTAAAATTTTAAGTTTAATACAACAAAGAAACCTTTCTTCATTTGAATTTTTATTTTTGTCTTGAGTTAGTGATAACCATAAAGGTAACCATAACTCAAGTTGTGATTTGCCATGTGTTGAAAGTTGTAACATTTTTAAAGGTGAAATGGCAAATTCTTTGAAAGAAAAGTGAAATTTTGGAAACTCAAAGATAAATGGAGAAAAGTGAAAGGATAGAAAACCTCCCCTTAATAATCTAGGTTTTATTGTGAGTGTAGGAGGAGATGTTGCTCGTAGTTACTTTTTTTTCCTTTTCTTCCATTTCTTTTCTTTCAATTTCTTCCTTTTCTTTCTTTTCTTGTTCTTCTCTTTTCTCCTCTTCTCGTCTCTCTCGCTCTCTTCTTTCTTCTTCTCTTCTTCTCTCTTCCTCTTCTTTTCTCTCTTGCTCTCTTCTTTCTTCTTCTCTTTTCCTCTTCTTTTCTTTCTTCTTCTCTTCGTTCAAGCTTTGCTCTTTTTCTTTTTTCTCTTCTTCTATCTTCTCTCTATCCTTTCTATTCTTTCTTGTAATTCCATATGTTCTCTCTCAATTCTTCTTTTAGTCCCTTCATTCAAGAATATCATAAGTTTTTCTCTAAACTCTCTTTCCATATAATGAAACCTGTCTATATTTTTAAGAAATGATTTTCCCTCTTTAATGCTCTCTCTCATTAGCTCTAGGTATCGTTTAATTGATAAAGGCACAAACCTTCTTCTCATGCAAGCACTTAATTCATACCAATCATGAATGAAGGATTTTCTACCTTGCCTAACACTAATTTGCCTTTGATCCCACCACTCTCTTGCATGCCCTTCAAACTTAGAAATGTATAACCTAGGAACACAATTTTCATTTGTTCGAGAAAAAACATGATATGTTTCACAAGGATCACTAATTTTAGTCATAAATGGATGTATTTCATCAATTTTCTTTTCCTAAGCTAAGTAGGTTAAAACACTTGTGTCTTTGCCAAAGAAAGGTAGTTCCCTATTAGCTTGATCATATATATCACACTCAATCCTATCTATTTCCCAAAAGGTACAATTTTTCCTAGATTTTTCAAGTGCATCAATCATATTTTTGAAAGTGGTTGGATGGTCAAAACTGATATTTTTGAAGTGTGTCTACTCTTCAATCCAGAAGTGTTAAGTTGGTTAAGTAAACAATCTGACCAAGACAACATTCATTAACCAAATGAAGTATCATACAAATATATCGTACATCATAATCAATCATAAGTTGCGAAATTTTTTGGAAACACTATTTCACACCTTCTAGTGTTTCCAAAATATCAATCCATACTTTCTTTTCGATATAACAATACCATCGTTGGATTGTGCTACCTCAAACCCATGAAGTATTTATGTTTGCCAAAATCCTTGGTCTGAAAATGATGAAAAATATGTTGTTTCATCTGGGAGATACCATGGTGCTCACTACTTGTAAGCACCATTTCACCAACATATACTATTAAATAGACACATCCAACACTTGAAAAAGGTTAAAAAAATGAATGATTTGTCTCACTTTGAGTCATACCAAATTGTTGAACCATATTGCTAAATTTGCCAAGCTAGGCCCTAGGCGACTGTTTTAAGCCATATAATGATTTGCAAAGACAATAAACCAATCCAGAAGACTTCATCTGAGTAACAAATTTGGAAATTTGCTCCATATGAATTTCTTCTTGCAAATCTCCATTGAGGGAAACATTTTTAATATATAGTTGATAAAGAGGCCATTATAGCAAAGTAGCCAGGGCAAGAAATAAATGAACAAAAACCATCTTTGCCACTACACAAAACGTATCTCTGTTAGGTGATTAATATTACCATTAGGGTTAACTTTGATAGCAAAAACCCACCTGCAACCAACAACAGATTTCCCAATGGTAATGGGATGAGCTCCCAACTTCCATGATCTTAAGGAGCACATAGTTGATCTAGCATAGCCTAACGTCAACTAGGATAGGATAAGGCATTACTACTATATTTATGGGTGGACATAGAAGAAATAGATGAAATGAAGATATAAATAGGTGAAGATAATCTATGGTAAGTCAAAGCAATATAATGTGGAGAGAGATTACAAGTAGAACATGTACCTGTATGGAGAGAAATTGAGAGGTCAAACTCAATTATAAGAGCCGAAGGAGACAAGATAGTTGACACTTTAAGTGAGTCACTTAGTGGTTGTTGAAAACAATGTCTTCGACTATAAACTTGAAGGGGTGGTAGATGAGAAGAATTTAACAGTGGACTATGCACAATAGGAGGATCACAAATAAAAAGAATATTAACAATAGTAGATGGAGACACATAAGATGAAGACAAACCCTTATAGTAAAAGAAATTTAATTGAAAGTGACATTTGCAAAAACAAAATAACAATTTAGAGAAGGAGAAAAACACTTGTATCCTTTTTTGGGATACAGTAAATCTTAAAAAACACGCATTTATGTGATCTAGGAGATAACTTATAAAGTCCAAGACTAAACTTACGAACAAAACATGTAGACCCAAAAAACATTCAAAGGCTTATTTAAAATAGAATGAGGAATTTTGTTATTTAAAATCGAAGATGGGATACGATTAATAAGATACCATGCAATAACAATAACATCGCCCAAAAAATGTCAAGGAACCTTGCCATGAATTAAAAAGGTTGAGTTACTTAAACAACATGTTTATTCTTGTCCTTAACTAGCCCATGTTTTTGAGGTGTACAAGCACATGAAGTTTGATGGAGAATGCCATGAGAAGTCATAAATTGTTTAAAAGAATTTGAAAGATATTCACGATATCACTTCACAAAGTTTGAATAGAAATACCAAACTGAGTTTTAATTTCATTATAAAAGATTTGAAAGATATAAAATAAATAAGAACTATTTTTCATAAAAAATAACCAAGTGTATATAGAATAATCAAATATAAAAGTAACAAAATATTGAAAACTTAAATCAAAATTAACACGACTAGGACCCTAAATGTCAGAGTGAACTAAGGCAAAAGGAACGAAACATGTTGTTAAATACTATTAGGAAAGGAACTATGACTATGTTTTTCTAATTGACATGACTCACACACCAAACTAGACAACTTAGACAAGTTTGAAATGAGCTATTGCAATTTGGCCAGACTACGATAACCTAATTGAGCTTGAAGGAAAGATAAGACTCCATAATTGTGCCAACATGTGTAGAAGGGAATAGGTTATAAAGACCATGAGACTCACATATAGTGCTAATCATCTATCTCAAACTTTGGACTTGTAAAAAAAAAGGAAGTTTTGTTAAAAGAAATAATACATTCAAAAGAGAGTTACACGATTAATGGATAATAAGTTAAAAACGAACCTAAAAACATCAAGAACATTATCAATGGAAAAAAAAAGGAAAAAAGGTTAACAGTCTGACTCCATGAGCTAAAACCCTAGACCAATTAGCCATTGTAAGAAAAGGTAAATTATCCGGAGAGTATAAAGAGGAAAACAAAAATTTGTTACAAGTAATGTGATCTATGGCTTCTGAGTCAAAAACTAATGGAAACCCATTTTGGAAGCTTGATTGAGACCCATCCAGGGGGCTACAACTTGAACCAGGGCTAGGAGATTGGAAGAGGAAGAAGGACTTCAAAGAACTCTACTCTTGTGGAGGATAGTTTATTAGCTTGTCTTCCCTTCTCTTAAGCCTTGTAAAAATATAAATAAGTCATTTCTTTAGGCCCTGTAATTGGGCCAAGGTTTCATTTCATTTAGCTTGTATTTTGGCCATTTTGTTTGGACTATCCTTTGAAATTAATAATTGATTATTTCACCCAATAATTGATTATTTCAATGTATTTTGGCCATTTCTTCGGATCATTCTTTGAAATAATCAATTATTTCACCCAATAATCGATTATTCTAGTTAGAGTTTGACAAAACATTAATTTTGTCTTTTTAAACTTGATTCTTGAGTGTTTTACGAACCAAATAGGTTTTTTTTGGGCTTGTTGGGGGCCTTAAAGAACCCTTAGGAACCTTGTTTAGAGGTGAAGGGACCTAGTAAATGCATTTACTCCTTGAAGAAGGTTCTTGAAGCTCCTAGGTTCATTGAACTTTTCTAATTTAATGAATTCTTTCCTTTCTTCTTTATTAAGTCTTGAGTTTACTCCTTTTTCTATAAAAGGAGTGTTCAAGCGTTTGTAACATTCAAGTTGGAATTAATGAAGAGAACATCTACTAAAATTAGCAGTCTCCTTCTTTTAAGTTCATTAGGATAGTTATCTTCTACATTTGTTCTTTCCTTTATCTTGATGGTTGACTCAACCTCCTTCAAGAAACACCTCTAACCCCCTCTCCAAACATCATATCCTTCATCAATTCATGCTTACACGTCTAGAACATCTTATCCATGAATTCCCCTTCAACTTGTGTGAAGAAGGTTTCCATCATTTGGTATCAAGAACAAAGACTATCCTTGAGCATGTATGGGTCTTTAAGAGATAAGTAATTTTGATCGACATCCGTGTTGTTCAAGCTTTCCATACATGTCTTGTGTTTGTGTTTGAGTGATATATGGGTCTGAGTGATATATGTGTCTCATGTTGTCTTCCAATTTGGTGCAAACCCATTTGTTCTTCTTGAGCTATCCATGTGTGTGGAATATGATTTCATAATGTACAACATTTTTTGTTTTGTGTTTTTTTTTTTAAATTTTATGATATTGATGTTTTGTCTAATGTCATGTTTAGTCTAAATTTTCTTCACTTTTTGGTTTATCCTTTTTATTTTTGTTTCACTACATTAACATCTAACATCTACAAAATACTTAAGTCTTGTTGAGCTTTTTGTGTTTTTGTGTCACATCTTGAGTTCATTCTTGTTTTTAGCGTCGTAACAAGTTATTTAGAGTTAGGATTATATTTAGTTTTCTTGATGTTTTTTGAATACTACTTGTCTCTTTAGGATTATCTCCCATTATATTTTGTTATTTTCCTTTGATCATGAAAAATCTAAAGTTCAAACCAATATAACATGTTAGTGTTGCTGTTTTTTTGGAATTGATACATATAGAAAAGGTAAACCTCCTTTAGAAAATTGATAAAAAAATAGATAAGAAAAAGCCAAAAGAAGGGAAAATAATTGAAACATGTGTAAAAATGAAGTGATAATCAATTAGTAAGAATAGGTAATTGATTAAAACATCAACTATTAAAATCCATTAAAATTGAGTTTGTTCTTGGAAGTGAACTTTCACACTTATATAACCTTCCTTGTTTAAATTAGTGTCATGTGGAGATCTTCCTTGAATTTTTTTCTTCCCTAACCTTTCAAACACCAAAAGGATAAATACATTAACATCGTTTACATTCTTAGTTTGCTTTGGTTTTTCTAATCTATTCTAGACCCATTCTTAGGATTTCCTTTTGAGTACCTACTTCCTTTTGTGCTTTATTTTTAGTTTGTCTTTTCTTGGAATTCTATCTGTTTTATCTCATCTATATTCACTTTGAGTTTAACTTTTTTGCTTTTGTTGCTTTTCTTCCTTTGGCGTCTTAAGTGGATTATATCCGTGGAATTATTTTTCTTTTGGAGTTTGACTAACTTTTCAAGGTAGCATTCCAAATGTAGGAAGAAGCTTGATAGAGACTTTATCCTAGTAGACTTGACAAAGGAGGCTAGAAAGAGGAACCTTGAAGTGACAAAGAGAGTAAACAGTTGAGGATTACAAGAACAAGATAATTTTGAGCTTTTGTTTCTTTTCACTTATATCACGAAACATTTCTGTATTTTGCATTATTGTTTTGTAAAGTTTTGTTCATTTTCTTCTTTTGTTTGGTGTCTTGGGAAAATTTCTTTGGCGCAATTTCTGTAAAACATTGTAATAGTTACACACACATTATAAGTGGAAGCGTGTTAAGGGACTCCAAGTATCACTTGCATTTTCACATGGGAGGAGCCACCTAGTTTGGTGAAACATTTTACCTTTCTTTTACATTTGTTTTACTATTTTAATCCTTGTTTCCGTTTTTAGGTCTCCGTGGTACATAAGGTGTTTCCTTGTTTGCAAGTAGATAAACAATTCTTTAGTTTCTAGGAACACTCTACAGACACTTATAAAAATTGTTTTGAAAGATTTTTACTTAGAAGCTTTGGTAAAATTAATCTAAGGAAACTTCATCTAGAAAAGACTTGGTTTTTAATCTTGTCCACTTGTGACTCACCTATCATTCTTTGGAGTTACTTGGAACACTTTCATCATTAGTTTCTTTTTAGAAATCCACCACCAAAATGAAAATCTTTTGTGAAAATATTAATCATTCATAGTTGTGAATTTTGAAAATCTTTCTTCTTCACATCAACATGAGAGATCACTCGCATCATTTTAGTTTGCATGATAGTTTTTGGGATCATAGTAGTTTACATTATAGGTATAGTGAGAATGAGTTGCATTTGAGAGTTGAGAATGACATTCACATTTTGGTAGTAAAGTTGATCCAGTGTCATACTTAGCTTGAAAGAAAAAGGTTGAAAAGCTTCATCCATTCATTGCTAGGTGTAGTATATCATATAGTTAGATTGGGTACTTTTAGGTTTATAGGGCATGCATGTGAGTGGTGGCATCAAACATATTATGGTGTTTAAAGTGGTAAAAAATCACCAATTAGAGATTGACATGATTCAAAAGCATGCATGAGAAGAAAATTTGTTCCACCTTCTTTTAAAAGAAATCAAGAGCTTAAACATGAAAAAAGAGAACTCATGGAGAGAGATAGAGAATTCATTATAAGTGAAAAAGAGTTCTACCATAAGGAGAAAAAGTTTGAAGAGATATGAAAAGAAAGAAAGCGAAACAAATACAACTAGAGCTAAGAGCAAGAGATTTTAATAAGAAAGAAAAAGATAAGGAAGCTATACTAATTAGAGAAAAAGAAATTCTAAAAGCTAAAGCTATAGAAACTAGAAGAACAAGGAGAAAATGCAACTAGCTTGGAAGGAAAAAGAAAAAAATACTCGAAGAGTTAGAGTTGAAAAAGCTCTCAAAGCTAGAGAAGAGGAAATTGTAAGAGCTTGAATTGATAAAGCTAAAAGAATTAGAGAGGAGAAAACTAGAAGAGAAATTGATGAGAGAGAAAAGAAAGAGAAAGAAAAAAATGAGAGAAGAGGAAGGGAGAAGAGAGAGAACAGAGAAAGAAGAAATTGAGAGAAGAGAAAATGAGAGGGAAGAAATCTTACTCAAGGAGGAAGTGGTACTAAAGGCACTTTCTACTCCCACAATTATAATTGATTTAAGAATTTTAAAGGGAGTTTTCCAATCTTTAAAGTCTTATAATTTCATTCATGATTCTCATTTCTTATTTCTAACATTTACTCTTGAAGACTTTTTAACTCCACTTATACTCTCCATTGTTTTAAACTCCTCAATAGCTTTTGGAAAATCATACTTTGACTTATTGTTGCTTAAGAAGTTACAAATAACTCAAAGTAGACAATTTTTTTTTTGTAAAGTAGGTATTATTACTTCTAAAGTAAAGTATAAAGAAACTAGAACAAAAGGTCTTTAGTGCTTCAAGTGTTTTGAAAGAGGGCACATTCATTTTGAGTGTCCTTACAAAATAACATTGCTTTTAAAGGATCAGGGCACTTGAAGCCTGAATGAATCTTTTTCTTCACCTAGGAATAAAGAAGTTTTAGATCCTATAGAGCAAATTCTTCCTTGTGAGGAAAAGTTATCATTGGTGTGAAAACTTCTTGGAAGCCATCCAATTGAATTAAAATAATCACAATAAAAGAATCTCTTGCCCATGAGATGTAACATTTTTTATGATAATTGTTTTGCTATTGTTGATAATAACTATAATTGTAATTGTTATAGTTCAACGTTGGTGAAAAAGTTAGATTTGACTACCAAACCCCATCTAAAGCCTTACAAGCTTGAGGGGATTAAAGATGACAACGATATAATAGTTAAAGACCAATTTAGTATAACCATTTCTATTGGCAATTTTGATGAAAACGTTTTATGTGACATTCTTCCATCCATGTACAATGAAAACATTTTATGGAAATTGAGCATACCTTACTTGGTAGGCCTTGACAATATGATCATAGGTCCATCCATGTACACCAATTAAATAAATTTCTTTCATGAAGTATACAAAATAATTTTTCACAAGAAAAATCATTTCAAAAATACAAAAAGGCTTTATTCATTTGTTAGTTACTTTAGATATGTTGTTACTTTGGTACAAAAACTTATTCAATTTTTGTTTGATGGTTATTATAGGTACATCTTTGGTTCTGGAGGAAATAAATAATCAAAGTTGTGGTACCTTATATATCTTTTAGATCTGAGGACAAATCATTTTCAAGAGGGAGGGTATGATTGAAACACATCCAGGAAGCTTGATGGAGACCCATCTAGGGAGCTACAACTTGAACCAAGGCTAGGAGATTGGAAGAGAAAGAAGGACTTCAAAGAACCCTACTCTTGTGAAGAAGAGTTTATTAGATTGTTTTCCCTTCTATTAAGACTTGTAAATATGTAAATAAGTATTTTCTTTAGGCCTTGTATTTGGGCCAAGGTTTCATTCCATTTAGGCTTATATTTTGGCCATTCTTTTGAACCAGCCTCTGAAATAATCGATTATTTCACCAAATAATTATTATTCTAGTGTATTTTGGCCATTTATTTGGATCATTCTCTGAAACAATAGATTATTTCACCAAATAATCGATTATTCCAATTAAAGTTTGACAAAACATTAGTTTTGGCTTTTTAAACTTGATTCTTGAGTGGAATGCGAACTAATTGGGTTTTTGGGCTTGCTTAGGTCTTAAAGAACCCTTAGGAACCTTGTTGGAACCTTTTTTTAGAGGTGAAAGGACCTTGTGCTTGCATATACTCCTTGAAGAAGGTTCTTGAACCTCTTAGGTTCATTGAACTTTTTTAATTCATTTGTATAAAAAACCCAAGGACCAATAGACAGGAATGAGTCAGACCAACAAAAGATGCACCTAGGCGTGTAACAAAAGTAGTCGAAGGAGATTTATCAATAGTATTAGACGGAGGAGGATCCACAGTAGATGATTATCAATAGGTTTACTTGGCACACGATAAAGGGTGGAACAAGTAGAAGTAAAATTGAGTACAATAACGGAACCTAAAATCTGATCACAAACATGAGAATATTTATCAACAAGTTCGTGTACAACCAAGACCATTAAGAGCTTTTACCATTGTTCTATTTCTTAGGCTGAAGTACGGGTAAGAGGTAAGCCTCATTAAAGTCATGAAAAAGAGCATGGATCTTACGCAAATAATTAGTCATAGAGTCCTGATTTCAAAGATCAACAACATTGAATAGATGTTGACAAACACAATAAAGATGTTGAGTATCATTGGTGTATAATAATTTGGCATATTCCCAAACTTCAAAGCATGTGTTGTAGGCCTGAAACATTTGTTTTAAAGAAGATTGGATGATATTCATAAGAACCATACATAATTGAAGATCAAGTTTATTTTAGTGGGAAAAGTCACCAAGAGCAATATCAGTCACTTTTTGAGTAAGATGATCAAGATACCCCTGACTCTCAAGTCAAAGTTTAATGTTTGATGCTTAAGTCGCATAATTAGTGTCATTTAACTTATCAATGGGCAAGTGCACATTGACATAATTAGTAATGACTGACGGGTCAGACATATTAGTGGTAGAAGAGATACAGGAAGACAACATGGAAGAAGAGAGAGAGAGAGAGAAAAGCCCTAAAACACTAAGGTTTTCCAATCAAGGCAATAAGCATAAATTTTGAAGGAGGAGAAGGAGGGAACTTTAACGTAGTTGATTACTGCCCAAATGCTACGATCTTATTTAGAAAAGAGTACAATCCTTTCTGAATTTGATTCCTCCGGTAGGATAAAAAAACAAAGAAGAACGCATGAATAAGACAAAGATAAAGATGCCATAATCTAGCAGATTGATGAGTCCAAGAAGATTTGCCAAAAAGATCTCAATCTTTGATAAGAACTCGTGTTTTATGATAAGAACTAATAGAATCCTCTCTCAATGAATTCAAAATTGAAATATTGACTATCAAAAGCTTTAGGCTTTAATATAATATTGAATATAGTAAAACTAACTAAATGATTAATCTCCACATAGGGTAATATATTTATAATGAAGAATGATACAAGTATATTT
The DNA here is from genome assembly GCF_029865625.1 of Vigna umbellata. Lineage (NCBI taxonomy): Eukaryota > Viridiplantae > Streptophyta > Magnoliopsida > Fabales > Fabaceae > Vigna > Vigna umbellata. Next base: position 24,098,736 of record NC_142170.1, read on the forward strand.
GGCAATCAAATATAAATATGGTAAATAGAAGATATTGTTAAAAAAATAATATCTATCAATATCAAAAGTCTTCATTTTCCTAATTAACATAAAATGCAAGATATCTAAAGGATACATAGAAAAGAGTTTATAAAATAAAAAATAGGCAACACGAAAAAAAAAACTAATAAATAAAAAACAAAATGCAAAGTGAATACGCTTATGCTTAAGCTAGGCATAAGGTCGTTAGGCGGTATGTATAGTCGTTGGGTGAAGGAGAAAAGAAAGAGTTTATCAGCCCCCCCTAAGTTGGGAATAAATGTTTTTCATTTCCAGCTTGGAGTGTAGATGCTTGGACTAGTGCAAAATGATGATTTAACTTCGCCTAATAGGATTTAATTTCAAGAACAACAAAGCTTTTCAAAATGTGATGACATTTTTTAAAACATTTGCACAACTATAGGCTTCAATTCTTAAAGAACCAAATGCTATAATGACGTAGTGACATTTTTGAAAACATTTGCACAACTATAAGCTTCAGTTTTATAAAGAACGGAAGCCTATTCTTTTGCCTAAGGTTAAATTTTTAGAAAAGTTACTTCTCTGCCACAACATTGTGTTGTGGTAGAACCTTTGTATCCCCTCTACACTTGCGAAAACTCATACTCTCCCATCTCCATTTTTTTAATAGGCCATTGTTAGTCTCCTTTCTATATGGAGTCTTTCTCCATTGCCATTTTTGATCGTTGCAAAACATCTTATTATCGTCTCCTCTTGATTTCTATTTTTGTTTGCCACAAATCATCTCGATGCTTGGAGGTTCGCTTTCTTCTTTCACGCATTTGTTTTGCTCTATTTAATGTTTGTTTGCAATGAGGAGACACATAGTGATGTGTTTCGGTCTTTGTCGCAAATTCATCAAGGTTGTGCCTTATTATTGTTAACGCCTTGGTCCATTACTCACACCTTCTCCTTTCATTGTTCAGGCATTTCTCATTGTGTTGCCTATCCATACATATGTAGCCTCCCATTTCTACATTCTATTGTTCAAAGCATGCTCCAATTTTAAATAAATTTTTTTATTTGACATATAGGCTTCGATCACTTCTAGAGTCGAAGCCTATCTATGAAAAATGTGCTTTGGTTAAGAACCAAAGCCTAAATCCTTCATTTTTTACCTTGTCTTGATATGCTTTGGTTGGACAACCGAAATAGAACCTAAAACATAATCAATGCCAAATTTTATTCTTGTACTAGTGTTGTTAATGGTAGGAGGCAAATGTATAGTGAAGATGTCAATTGCTTCTTCAGTGGAAGAAGCAGGTAAGAGTTTAAGAAGACCGTTGTGAATTTTCTCTATGACTATGTGACAAACTATGTTGATATGATTTGTGCATTAATGAAAGATCGAAATGGAGGTGATCTAGATAGCATATTGGTTATCAAAATATAAAAGGGTAGGTTGAATAAAGGAGATGCCAAAGTCATGAAGAAGATATGTGAGCCACTATAGTTCATAGGTTGTAGAAACAAGTACACAATATTCGGTCTCACAAGAGTGACACAAAACCATTTGTTACTTCTTAGACTTCTAAAAAATGAAGGATTTTTCGAAGTAAAAAAAAAAGTCAATAGTTAATCGATTATTAAACCTTATTTTAAAAAAAATTCCAAAAATCACCTTTTATCAAACAAAAATTACCCAACTAAACCTTGTTTTAAAGTCAAATTTTGAGTCAATAAACTAAATTTTAAAACTATTTTGTATCCATGGTAAAAAATAGTTGAAATTTGGACCTAATTTTTATATTTTTCATTTTATAAAATATTTGAAAAATATTAATATAAATAATTAATATTGTAGTGAAAATAATTTAAAATATTTAACAATTAAATATTTCCATGTCAATATAAAATATAATTTACCAAACATAAGGGTGGTGTATAAAGTATTTATGTTTACCAGGAAAAATATATGAAATAAAATAATAAACTAAACTTTAATATCAAAGCCGTTCATTGAACCTTATCATTTTATGATCATCTATCGAATATAATTATACTAGGAAATCAAATAATTATATGAAAGAAATATAAGTTATTTAACATTTCACTCAATATATAATATAAAATTATGATGTTCGTAAGATAACTGAAAAAACTATATTTATACCAATGATACAAAATAAATTCCAACAAACATATGTGTTTCATATCTACTGTAGATTAATACTTATTCATTTAGTTAAGGTAAATTCATTGTGTACACTAATGTATGGAAAAGTTTTTCTCAACTTTTCATGAATCTATATTATTTAAACGTGAACTAGAGATATTCATCCATAATAGTAGGTAAGGGTGGACAAAATGAATTGTATTGCATTGTACTCTTAAAAACTATATTAAACTAAAAACTAATTTGTTTAAATTGAATTGAACTAAAAATAAGTTCAGTTAAACTGAACTAAACTACTTTTTTTTCTTTTAAACTGTACTGTACTATTTTAAACTTAAAGGAAACATAGTTATGCCTGCAACCTCTTCCCTTCACTATCTCATTCGTTCTGCTTTCTAATAAATAAATGTGGTTTTGCACTACTACAACTGTCAATGGCTAATCATCGATAGAGTTAAAAGAATTAGTTCAATTTGATTTTTTTTAATAATTACAAACAAATAAATTAATATTCAATAACATCACAGCATTTAAAAAAAATTAAATTATAAATCTATATAATTAGAATTAGTAAATAATTATAATAAAAAATCTAAAAAAATTAATGAAATATTATTGGTATTATTTTATCATATTATTAAAATTAAATTAATAACTATAATTATTTATCATTACTATTTATTATTAATTTAAAGATATAAAATGTCTAAAATTTGATTCTCATATTAAATATAGTTTAATTTAATAATATAAATTTTTTTATATATTATTTTATATAGATTAAAAACTTAATCTCTAAAAATATTTATGTTTATCTCTGTTTTGCCGAAATATTTTTATTTTGACAATTATCTAGTTTAATATAAAAACTCTCATATTTCTTCTCTTCTCACCTTTTTCTGAATTCTCATATATATATATATATATATATATATATATATATATATATATATAATATTATATTTTATAATTATTTACACAAGTACTTTTATCTTTTTATTTTTACAATTATAGTTAATTTTATTAAGTTATAAAAATAATTACCAGTTTTTGAAATATAATTACAATATAATAAAATTTAGTTTTTTTTAAAATATATAATTATTTTAGTATAAATTTAATAATATCATTTTATTTTAATAATTATTATAATAATAGTTAACTTTTAAGAGACTTGAAAAAGAACATTTATTTATTTATCTATATATATATATATATATATATATATATATATATATATATATATATATATATATATATATATATATATACACACACACCCGTGCCTTTATTTCTTATGTTTGTGTTGCTGGAAATAGAAGAAGAGCAAAACCATTAAACAAGCAAAATTAAAATAAAGTACATAGTTTGAAGTAGTTAACTAAACTGTTAATAAAAGAAGTTCAAATTTTTTGAACTGAACTACAAATAAGTATAATTCAGTTTTTATAAAAAGTAGTTTAGTTTTTATAGGGCAAAATAGTATAGATAATCCATAGTTTAGTATAATTTAGTTAATCATGCCCAGCCCTAATAGTAGGTTGTGCTTGATACTTAGAACAAATAATTATATCCTTATATCATCCTATATAGGAAATTTTAATTATTCAAATCAAAATATAATTAATAATTTTAAGCATATTTTCATACAAAATATCAATATTTATAATTCCATAATGTAATAATAAATTTAGAATTATACAATCAAGTTAAACATGTGTACGTAGAGAAGTAATTCAAATTTGGAAAATGAAACGTAAGTCTTCGCTCTTTATCTAATGGATCTATCGAGGAGAGAATTCATTAAGATATATAACACAAATAATATCTGAGTCCAACAAAGGAATTCACATCACTTCCAACCCAAAACTTTAATGCTTTTATATTGGAGGTGGTGTTAATTTTCTATATGATTGAAGTCAAGTTTCATTAGTATTATTTCTCTTTGATGAATTCTCCCCTCGATATTTGTGGTATCAGAATTGACGATTTGTCTTGGTGATTGATTCATACAAGTATAATATAATTGTTGTATCGAAAGTCTTCTCTATGAAAGGTTGAGGTAAGCGTGTTTGATTAATATGAACGACTCAAGATTGTGAATGCTTTCCTTGAAGGAGAATTGTACCAATATGAAAGACACTTACTCTTGAGGGTAAGATTGTTGAAAATCTAAGTGAGTTTAAGTCCCACTTTGGGTAGAAATAAAAATGTTAAGTACTATATAAGGATCAAGATCCATAAACACATTATCTTAAGGTTTTAGGTTGAAGAGAATGTCAACTCTTTGTAAATTCGACTCAAGTCTTATTAGTGTTGTTTTGTTAATGAATTCTCCCCTTCATAAACTCATCACAATCTTCAACAGAGTAGTAATCAATAAAATACCCATGGGATAAAAATGTTGAAAGTTTATGTTTTAAAATCCAACTTTCTTTCTTATGTTGGTATGTTTTAATAAAAATGTTGATTAGGACTTTGTAATTCAACATGCAACCTATTAAAAAAAATGATTTTCTAAAGTTAAAATCAAATTTATAATGTTTTCCAACACTTTTAATCAATTATATTTCTATAATCGATTAAACTAATCTTGAGAAGTTTTTAAAATAGAATAATTGATTACCTGATAAAATAACTGATTAATCTAACGAACTCTTTAATTATTTTGAGATTTTCAGCATAATAATTGATTGAAATACTGTTTAATCAATTTAACTTGTTTTATAAAATTAATGAGTAGCATGTTTAACCAATTAAAATGTGTAATAATCTATTATTATAGAAAAAAACTACAAATGTTTTTTAAATTTTGTTAGAATAATCGATTAAAAACGATTTAATTGATTAATTGTATTAGAAAATGCTTTGACCAATGGTTTGAAAACTCTATAAACATATATTCACCCTAAATCTTTTAGATAACTTTTTCAATTCTAATGACAAATATTTCTTTTAACTATAATTGCAATTTTTAGTGCATTCAAAGATTTAATAGTAATCAAAGGTTGCACTAATTTCACAAAGTCGCAATGTTGCTTCTGCTATGGAAAATTCTTTTCGTTATGTTTTTCTAGAGTTTGTTCCAACCTTACCTGTATTTTCTGAATTGTTTGATGTTTGTCATATAGATTTTGATAAGACTAACATCTTTTTTAGATAATCAAAGAGTTAATAAGGTTTCGAAAATCGTGGAGTGATTGAAGAATGGATAAAACATATATCTTTTTGTTATCTAGAATTAGTTAAGGCCTGTATCCTCTAACTTTCATACTTGCTAATTAAATATGTACAAACTTTATTGTAGGATTGTTTAAATCTAAACTAATTAAAAATTTATATGCACTTTATCTTATGTCTTATAACATAATAATTATATTAAATGGCCGTGAATGAAAATTAAATGCTGAAGTGTAAACTTAACATAAAAATATAAAAATTAAAGATTAATTTGTTTAATAGTAATAACGATAAACCTTAAAACGAGATTGTATGGGTGGAAATGCTAAAGAGAGTGGGAGAATTGTCTTACCAATACATTTAATGACATATAATTTTTTTAAGAATATAAATTTTACTAAAAATTATAAAATGGAAAAGGTATTTGTTTAAGACATGAAAAACAAAAAAAATATAATTTTTAATAAATTTCAATTAATAGAAGAACCCGCATTTAGATGTTGATTACCAGCATTTTGGTTTATACATAAAGAAAAAGTCAATAATAGATTGACGTAATAGAAAATATAGAGATAATAAATAAAGTAAAATATAAGACGAAAGAAACATGTTACGAAATAATTATTTTATATTATTTAATTAAAATATGTTTATAGAAGAATTTTCTGTAGGACCATTAGTAATAAAACAATATTAAGTATAATTAAACCACTAATTAAAAATAAAATAAAAAGTTTGTAATTATTAATTAATTTTATTTATTAATTTTTCATTAATATGTTTAAAAGATACGAAATCATTTAATTTGAAAATAATTTTGTTTAATATATATATATATATATATATATATATATATATATATATATATATATATATATATATATATATATATATATATATATAAAGAGTCACACAGTTTCTTTCTCATAGACACACTGAGTTCTGGCTCGTCAACTTCCCATCCAACATTCCCCAGCACTCTCGCCATGGATCACCGTGTCTCCCGTCGAACCGAGATCCTAACCAACCACCTCCTCCGCCGTGCACCGCCGCCTTCCTCCGTTCTGCAGCCCCACCGCTGCCTGAGCTACTCCCCTCCCGAGCTCTCCAACGAATTCGCGTTCGACTTGCGAGAGATGCGAAGGTTAATGGACGGGCACAATCTGGAGGACCGCGATTGGCTCTTCTCCGTCATCGTGCAGGGCGCACTCTTCAACAGTCGGGAGCGCGGCGGCAGAATTTTCGTCTGCCCCGACTACAACCAGTCCATGGAGCAGCAGCGCGAAGCCACAATGAGGCGCATAGAGTATCTTGTGGAGAGAGGGGTTTTCCGAGGGTGGCTCACTGGCGAGGGTCCGGAGGAGGAGCTGAGGAAACTTGCGCTCCATGAGGTTATAGGGATGTATGATCACTCCCTTGCTGCTAAGCTTGTGGTTCACTACTTCCTCTGGTTGGTTATGTTTTCTCTTTTCTTTTCTATCGTTTTCTTCTTCAGAATAGTTGGAATTTGAATTAGAAACCATTTATACTACAACGATCAGTTTGGACTTCTTTGTGAGTATTTTGGGAGAAGAAAGTAAAAAAAATTTATACAATTTCCTACATTTAGCTTTTGCATAAATTAATTTGCAGAAATAATTTTTATTACCTTTCTTAACTTTGATGAAATAAAGATGAAAAAATATTTATGCCGATAAAATCTGCAACAACGGATAATTAATATTTATAGATATTTATTATTTGTAGATTGGTATTGTAATATTCTGTAAAAAGTTCAATGTAAATATTATAACCCTGCAAAAAAACTAAAATAAAAATTTGTTTTATTTTTGTTAAATTAAATTTAATTAAAATTTAAATTAATTTATATATTGTTAAATTAAATTTAATTAAAATTAAAATTAAAATTTTAATTTTAATTTTAATTTATATTAAATTATATTTATTTTGATTTAATTTTATTTTAAAAAATTATAAAATATATATTTTTTAAATATTTTTATGTATTTATGGATATTTATGATTTTTAAAATATCCGCTTTTTAAACAGATATTCAAGTGTTATCGACTGGATAACGGATAACTGATAACTGATAAACACTCTTGTTCATGCTTGACCCGTCATTTCAATGCTCCAATTTATTTTACCGAGTTAATTTTAATTTTTTCTTTAAAGAATTTCTTATGCTGAAGTTTATTTGAACATGCTTGAAAAGAATTACTATCTCCTAAATAGCGTGTGCATGAATGTAACGGGTGAAAAAAATGAAAGTCTAACAAATGCTGAGCTGGATGTGGGGGACAGGTCTGTCATACCAGAAAATCATTTGGCAGGTGATCCACAAGGAAAAGGGAGTAGGAAAAGCATGAGGCGTAAGAGAGAGAATATATTTATGAAGGATTACGTGCTCTAGGGGAGATATGCGTGTGGTATGTTCCCTCTGACCAATTCTGTTATTCCCCTTCTTCTTACTGTACTACCTCTCCTTCTGAAATTCTTTTTCTATGAATGAACCAGGTTAATCCATTGTGAGATGGCTATTGGGACGCTTCTGTTATTGGCTGAATACCTTTCACTATATTGTTCAGTTTCCTTTTGTTCACTTTGAAATACCCATATCAAACCTCTGTCATATTTTGATTACAATAAAACTATACATTCCAGAGTTTATTTTAATTCATTCTCTGTTCCTATTGTGGGGTTGTTTTTTGTTACTGTTTCATTGGTGCTTTCATTGACGCCATGGCTGAGAACACCCGTTTGAAGGACCTACAGGCAGAAGTACGTAGTCATTCCGAGGAACTTCGCAAACTTATGGATCTTCTTGAAATTCGTGACAGGGAACAACGGGCTCATACTCAACAAGTTCAGGCTGATGCGCAAGCTCGCATGGATCAATTTCAACAATCGTTAGAGTTAATCGTGAAATCGCAATCTCAGTTTCATGGTGCCACTTCGGGAGCAACTCCGTTGCAGGTTGCGCTACCGGCTAAGGACATATCCTTGGGATTCCCCCATTTCGATGGTCAATCATCAGTGTTAGAGTGGATTTTTAAGGCTGAAAAGTTCTTTAACTATCACCACACGCCGGATGCGGAGAGAGTCGAAATTGCTGCAATGCATTTCGAAAAAGATGTAGTGCCTTGGTTTCAAATGCTGCAAAGGTTATCTGCGGTGCAAACATGGACAGAATTGAAGCGCGCTTTGGAATCTCAGTTTGGACCCTCTCCTTTTGATTGTCCAATGGCAGAGCTCTTTAAATTAAGCCAAACTAGCACAGTTTCTGATTATTACTTGAAGTTTATGTCGTTGGCGAATAGATCCATGGGGTTATCTGATGAAGCTTTATTAAATTGTTTTTTGAGTGGGTTAAATGCTGAGATTAGACGTGATGTGGTGGTTCAAACTCCTACTTCTTTGTTGCGAGCAGTAGCTTTGGCAAAGTTATACGAGGAACGATACTTCCCCACGGTTAAATTTAATCATGTGCCTGTTAAACGATATTCTCCATTGTCTTCAACGAGTTTGCAGACGTCACAGCAACCTCTAAAATTTGGGGTTAAACCATCTCTTCCACCATTATTACCAAAACCTACAATTCCACCTTTGATCAATAGTAATGTCAGAAGAATTAGTACAGCGGAAATGCAACTTCGCAGAGAAAAGGGATTATGTTATTTTTGTGATGACAAATTTACTTTTAACCACAAGTGTCCAAATAGACAGTACTTGTTTTTGAATTTGGAGGATGATTCGTTGGATCCTGATTATGAGCCGCCACCAGATATTGATCAGCAGGTTGTTAATGAAGATATTGTGATTGATGACCATCATTTATCTCTGAATGCTCTTAAAGGTGGAGTGGGGGTGGGTACAATTAGATTTTTAGCTTACATTGATAAGCTACCTGTTACGGTTTTGGTGGATGGAGGGAGTTCAGACAATTTTTTGCAACCTCGCCTAGCAAAATTCTTGAAGCTTCCGGTGGAACCAGCACCAATGTTCAAAGTCATGGTCGGCAATGGAAATTATATGGCAGCCGAGGGTTTCATTCAGAAATTGGCCCTCCATGCTCAAGGGCATTTATTTCACATACCTGTCTATTTACTTCCAATTTCAGGGGCTGATCTGATTCTGGGAGCTAAATGGTTGAAAACCTTAGGTCCCCATGTAGCCGATTATGAATCCTTGAATTTAAAATTTTTGTATCAAGGTAAATTTGTAACATTACAAGGAGATGTTGATTATGTTCCGCTGCAGGCTCAATTGCATCATATCCGCAGGATGGTCCACACAAATTCCATTGCTGAGGTTTATAGCATGCAAATGGTGGATACTAATGTGCACTCTTTGCCTTTGACAGAGTTACCATCTAATATAGACCCTGAAATTGCTTTACTGTTGCGCACTTATGCTTCTGTGTTCCATACACCTTCCAATTTGCCTCCTTCTCGTGCACATGACCATTCTATTCCATTAATGGAAGGATCAACTCCGGTGAAGGTGAAACCATATCGCTATCCTCATAGTCAAAAAGAAGAGATTGAACGGCTTGTTACTGATATGCTTCAGGAAGGGATTATACAACCTAGTACGAGCCCTTTTTCTTCACCAATTATACTTGTGAAAAAGAAAGATGGTTCTTGGAGAGTTTGCACTGATTATAGAGCATTGAATGCAATTACTATAAAGGACAGTTTTCCAATACCAACTGTGGATGAGCTGATTGATGAACTTTTTGGTGCCATGATTTTTTCTAAGTTAGATTTGAGATCAGGGTATCATCAAATCTTGTTGAACCCGCAGGATCGTTACAAAACCGCTTTTCGTACACATCATGGACATTTCGAATGGCTGGTCATGCCCTTTGGATTAACAAATGCTCCAGCCACTTTTCAAAGTCTTATTATGAATCATATTTTTCAAGGATTATTGAGAAAATTTGTTCTGGTTTTTTTCGATGATATCCTTGTATATAGTTCTTCATTCAAGGACCATGTGTATCATTTAGAGGTGGTTTTGAAGATTTTACAGCAGCACCAGTTGTATGCACGGTTTTCCAAATGTTCATTTGGCGTTGAAGAAATTGATTATCTTGGTCACACCATTTCTGGATCTGGGGTTGCCATGGATGATAACAAGGTAGAAGCGGTCAAATTGTGGCCACGACCCAGTAACTTGAAACAATTGCGTGGGTTCCTTGGTCTCACTGGGTATTACCGGCGATTTGTTAAAGGGTATGCCCAAATAGCTGCTCCACTAACAGAATTGTTGAAGAAAAATGCTTTTAAATGGACTGAAGCAGCAACCATGGCCTTTATCCAATTGAAGGAAGCACTCACTACAGCACCGGTCTTGGCACTACCAAATTTTTCGGTTCCTTTTGTTCTGGAAACAGATGCTTCTGGGTTGGGGGTAGGAGCAGTTTTAAGTCAAAGTAATCATCCCGTTGCTTATTTCTCTAAGAAATTGTCTACGAGAATGCAAAAGCAGTCTGCATATACTCGAGAATTTTACGCGATCACCGAGGCCTTGGCCAAATTTCGACACTACTTGTTGGGCCACAAGTTTATTATTCAAACAGATCAAAAGAGCTTAAAGGAATTAGTAGAACAACGTTTGCAGACTCCGGAACAGCAACAATGGTTACCAAAGTTTTTGGGTTTTGATTTTACAATCCAATATAAACCAGGAAAAGAGAATGTTCCCGCCGATGCATTATCTAGAAGTATTATGATGGCATGGTCAGAACCAACTAGTCAATGGCTAAAAAAGGTGGCTGCAGTATCTCAACAGGATAAACGGTTGAAGGATTTATATGATCAGTGTTTGGCTGATAAGTTGAAGTCTCCAGAATATGTAATCAAGGATGGATTATTGATTTGGAAGGGTCGGATAATGCTGCCAGAGGATGATGATATTATCAATCAGGTGCTCTTGGAATTTCATTCTTCCAAGATCGGAGGACATGCTGGAGTTGCCAAAACAATGGCTAGAATTTCTTCCCAATTTTTTTGGCCTGCCATGCAACAGAGGATTAGAAAATTTGTGCGGGAATGCCAAATTTGCCAACAAGCTAAAGTACAGCAAGCTTTACCTGCGGGGTTATTACAGCCCTTGCCAATTCCATTACATGTGTGGGATGACATAGCAATGGATTTCATTACTTGCTTGCCCTTGTCACATGGGTTTTCCACAATTATGGTAGTAGTTGACCGACTTTCCAAGTTTGGTCATTTCATTCCACTTAAGGCACAATATACAAGTAAGACAGTTGCTGAAGTTTTTATTAACAACATAGTTAAGCTGTATGGTATCCCTCGTTCCATAGTCTCTGACAGGGACAGAGTTTTCATTAGTTCATTTTGGCAACATCTTTTCAAAGCCCAAGGTACTACACTTGCTATGAGTTCCTCATACCATCCACAGTCAGATGGACAGACAGAGGTTTTGAATAAAACATTAGAAATGTATCTTCGATGTTTCGTTTTTGAAAATCCAAAAGGATGGTATTATATGCTTCCTTGGGCTCAATTTTGGTACAATTCTTCCTTGCACCAGAGTATTGGTATGTCCCCTTTCAAGGCTTTATATGGGAGAGACCCTCCTACGGTTATAAGGTATGAAATTGCTTCTACAGATCCTGTTTCTGTACAAGATACGCTACAAGCTCGTGATACACTCCTACAGCAATTGAAAACAAATCTACTTAAGGCTCAGCAGTATATGAAACAACAAGCTGATAAAAGACGAAGGGATATACACTTTGCAGTAGGAGAATTGGTCTTAGTCAAACTACAACCTTATAGACAACATTCTGTTGCCTTGAGGAAAAATCAGAAATTAAGTATGCGGTATTTTGGTCCGTTTGAAGTGGTGGAAAAAATTGGAAATGTGGCTTATAGACTTAGGTTGCCTGCTACTGCAAGAATTCACCCTGTGTTCCATGTCTCCTTGCTTAAGGCTTTTCAGGGTAATCCTTCACGAACTTATTTGCCTTTGCCTTTGACTACCACTGATATTGGTCCAGTTGTTCATCCTTTGAAAATTTTGGAATCTAGAACCATTATACGACAGTCTCAACCGATTCCTCAAATTTTAATTCAATGGGATTCTTTGGATACCACTGATGCCACTTGGGAGGATGTAGCTGAGATACAACAGTCTTTTCCAGAATTCAACCTTGAGGACAAGGTTGTTTTCAATGGGAGGAGTATTGTAACGGGTGAAAAAAATGAAAGTCTAACAAATGCTGAGCTGGATGTGGGGGACAGGTCTGTCATACCAGAAAATCATTTGGCAGGTGATCCACAAGGAAAAGGGAGCAGGAAAAGCATGAGGCGTAAGAGAGAGAATATATTTATGAAGGATTACGTGCTCTAGGGGAGATATGCGTGTGGTATGTTCCCTCTGACCAATTCTGTTATTCCCCTTCTTCTTACTGTACTACCTCTCCTTCTGAAATTCTTTTTCTATGAATGAACCAGGTTAATCCATTGTGAGATGGCTATTGGGACGCTTCTGTTATTGGCTGAATACCTTTCACTATATTGTTCAGTTTCCTTTTGTTCACTTTGAAATACCCATATCAAACCTCTGTCATATTTTGATTACAATAAAACTATACATTCCAGAGTTTATTTTAATTCATTCTCTGTCCCTATTGTGGGGTTGTTTTTTGTTACTGTTTCAATGAATAAAATGTTAAAAGGGTCTTCGGGAGAAGTTCTCTACTTGAAAAAGTTGTAAATTTTCGGAACAGAAATTCATTTAATTGCTTCTAGCTTTTGTTGGGTAAACTTTAAATGGACCCATTGCCTCAAAGTGTTTTTTGTCTTATTGAAGATTATGCACCCCATTTGTAAAAGAAGTTAGGTATTGTGTTAGCACTATCATTACCCACGTAGTAGTGGAGATGTTAGGTTTAGGTTGTATTATAAATATGGACATGTAGTCTTGTATGAAGTGTGGCACACTTGTAGTGTGTGCACCGTGGAGAATGGACAGTGAGAAAGGAGAGAGTCTCCATGTTTGTGTATTGTGTGTGCAGCAAAGAGAAAAATATGTAAGAGTGTGAGGGAGAGAGAGGAACCACCGTGGAGAAGAATGAAGAGAAAGAATTATGTGTTGTGAGTGAGAAAGGAGAGTACCCACGGTGAAGGATAATATTAGAGTTGTGTTGTGAGTTTAGAAGAGTGTATTACTGTTGTATTGTGAGAGTAAAGTGTTGTGTTTGTATTTGTGTATGTTCTGGATAGTTTGTCCAGAAAATTTATTTATACATGAAGAGTATATTTTCCCAGACATATATTTATATATACCTCCCACAAAGAGACCTACTTTTTACTCAAACCGAACCGTAGTCTCTAAAGTAGTAATACTCTTTTTTAGGTTATGTTTTGTTTTCTTTCTCCATCCTCCACGTTTTTTCTTGGGTAAATAACCTTTTTGTCCTAAGAGTGTTCAGCAGTTTGGCAGTGGTTGTCGTTTATTCGTTTTATACACAGACTGTTCAACAATTTGTTATTTGGATTTGATTGTTTGGTAGTTATATAATTCAAGTTAGGTTTGTCGTTGGATGAATTGTGTAAATGGTATTGATCCAAAATAAAATACAAGTTAGGTTTGTCATTCGGTAGCTATATAATTCAAGTTAGGCTTTTTAGACACTCTGTTCTACATTTTGTTATTTGGATTTGATAGTTTGGTAGCTATATAATTCAAGTTCGGTATCGTTGGATGAATTGTGTAACATGTGGTAGTTGCTGGCACTAGTCTCTGAAAACGCAACAATATCCTAAAAATCTACTAAATTTAGTAAGCGGTTCTAAAATTGAAAAAGTTATTACTAGAATTCCCTCTCTTCTCAGCTCTGTGTACAACACTCGTTTTGGATGGGGGCTTCCAAATGCATGAAGCTGTTAAAGTTCATTTAGTTGTTCCAAATACATTGTAAACTAGACCTGTGCTGCTGACAAGTAACCAACCTGCATTGATAGGGAAAATATACTAATGTCATGAATAATGCTGTATTGAATACGGACTGAGGTGATTAACGGATTGAAAATCCTTTTCCAAACAGTTTTAAGGAGGAAAAACGTGATTTATCCTTTTTCTATGAGTTGGTGAAAGTTAGAAAACAATATCAAGTTGGTCCTACAAGTACCTTTTTCAAGATAATTAGAATGATATGGAAAATGGATTTCAGGGGAGGGGCCGTGAAGTTTTTGGGAACCGAGCGCCATCATGACAAGTGGTTAACGGCTACTGAAAACTATGACATGAAGGGTTGTTTTGCTTTGTCTGAGTTGGGCCATGGAAGTAATGTACGTGAAGGTTGCTAAATTAGTTGGGTTCATTTGGTCCGCTAGTAATTTATTTTGATTTTTCCGTCACCTTTTATAATTCTTTCCACACTAATTTTTGCAGGTGCGAGGAATTGAAACAATCACTACCTATGATTCAAACACTGGAGAATTTGTAGTCAATACTCCATGTGAATCGGGCCAGAAGTATTGGATTGGTGGTGCAGATGTATTGATTCTTTTCGTATAATTCATAATTATTTAAAAGCCTAGACATGATAAGATTGGGTGCTGACATTTTTCTCCTGTTCCAACTTTGTATATATCAACCCTCTGTTCTTAACTTGTTCTCCTATTCAGCATGCAACACATACTATAGTCTTTTCACAGCTCTATATAAATGGAAGCAATCAAGGGGTGCATGCATTCATTGCCCAAATCAGGGATTCAGATGGAAACATATGTCCAAACATTCGAATAGCTGATTGTGGTCACAAAATTGGTGTAAATGGAGTTGATAATGGCCGTATCTGGTAATATATCATTTTTCAAAAAAGTTGTGCTTGAAAAATGAATTTCATATAAATGAATGAACTCAGAAACTCTGGACACGGATCATCAGGTTTGATAATGTGAGGATACCTCGGGAGAATTTGTTGAATTCTGTGGGTGATGTTTCCCCAACTGGTGAATATTTGAGTGCCATAAAAAATGTTGATCAGGTGATTTGCTTTTTCAGAGAGATGATATTCCCTTTGGTCTCTTTGTGGTCTTCTTTATTCTCTTTGAGAAGTTTGTTCACATATCTTTTGTTGTATGTTATTCTTGCTACAGAGGTTTGCTGCTTTCTTAGCCCCTTTGACCAGTGGTCGGGTTATTATTGTTGCTATTGCTGTTTACATTTCCAAGGTAGTGAGACCATCTATATTTGCGGATTTCACGTTTGTCTGTGTTTTTGTTTATTTTCTTTGTATTTAACTAACTCATTCCAAAATTTCATATCTTATTGTCGTGCCATTTATTTGTCCTTAGATTAGCTTGGCCATTGCTGTAAGATATGCACTGACAAGGAGGGCATTCTCCATTACACCAAATGGGCCTGAAGTTTTACTTCTTGATTACCCTAGTCATCAACGGCGTCTGTTACCTTTACTTGCAAAGGTGTAAGTTCTCTAATTACATGCATTTTGATATTTATTTGATTAGACCTCAAAAATAAAAATGATTCAATTCTTTATGGGAAACTAAAGCTTAGGTATGCCATTTTGAATATATTCCTCAATGAAAGATATATGCCTTTTGTTTTTCTCACCAAAATTGTTAAGACAATGAATCTTTAAAAATATGGATACCCTAGTTTAACCAATTAGTGAATATAAAAAGACCAAGACAATACCTTTATATGTTCATTTCTTTACTTTTTGGGTTCAGATATGCAATGAGTTTTTCTGCAAATGACCTCAAAATGATGTATGTTAAAAGAACACCGAAGTCAAACAAAGCAATTCATATTATCTCTAGTGCATACAAGGCTACTTTTACTTGGAATAATATGCGTACTCTTCGGGTAAGTTTTTCCTGGGGTTTGATAGGTAGTATTGTAAGCTGTTGCCCTCTCTAAGGTTCTATTAATGCTTGAACTAGGAATGTCGTGAAGCCTGCGGAGGCCAAGGAGTTAAATCTGAAAATCGTGTTGGTCTTTTCATGGGTGAATTTGATGCGCAATCAACATTTGAGGGGGACAACAATGTTCTGATGCAGCAGGTAAAATGAGTATCTGTTAAATATGAAATTTGATTAATAATTCAGGTTATGAAATTTGATTAATAAGGTACAATTTAGTCCTCAATCTTTAAAAAACGTTCGTTTTAGTCGAAAAAACGAACGTTTTGAGGACTAAAACGAGGACTAAAAACAAAATTTTGAGGACTAAAACGAACGTTTTTCTAAAGAATGAGGACCAAATTGTACCTTACTTTGGAAGAGGGACGAAAACCAGAAACGGCCAATAGTTTAGGGACTAAAAACATATTTAACCCCATTTTTATTTTCAAACCCAGGAAATATGATGAGCTGGTTTCATTGTGCAAAACATTAATTGGATCGTAATAAGTTGTGTTTGTTTATTTTCATTTGACTTTTAAGGAGAGTAATAGTAATTATTATGGAATAGTTATACAAAATCCAATTTAGGATTAGGGATGACAACGGGTCGGATCGGGCACGGATAGTGCCTACCCGCAACCCGACCCGCATGCAAAAACCGTACCCGCAACTCGACTTGCCACTTGCTGGATATCTGCATAAAAAAATACGCGGATTTTTTTGAACCCGCGAATACCCGTTTTCAACCCATAAATATTTAAAATATATATTTTGTGAATTTTTAAATAAGGTTTAAATTAAATTACAAGTTAAAGAGAACAATTTAATATATTTGCTATATATTATATATTAAAAAGACATAATGTAATTTTTAAACAAGTTAAAGAAAACAAATACTGAACAACTTTTGAAAAAAAAAAGATATGAGGAAGAAACACCACGTAACTGAAGTCTCAATTTAGTCACAAGATTAACTCAAATACTTACCAATGTCTGAAACAGAGAGATAAAGAATTTCCAAGAGAACGCAAACAGGAACCCTAAACCCAAATTCTGAAAATTAACCCAATCACAAAAATCTCAAAACCGCGATAACCACCCGGGTCTTAAAAAATCCAATTTGCATCAATGAACTAAAATCCAAAAAAACTCAAAACACTCATTCGAATCATAACCCAAAAATCGCGTCACCAATCAACAGGGAAGAAATCAAGAAACAAACTCTCAAAACACGAATCAAAACGTACAAAAGAAACCCCCAAAATCAGAGAACAAATAAAAACCTAATTTCAAATCCCAAATAGGGACAAAACCCCAATCAGAACCAAGAGAGAGAGGAAGAGGGAATGAAGCCTACTACCTGCGCGAGCTGAAGAAAAGAGTCCTCCAATAAGAGAGAATTTTCTAATGAGATTCTATGTATATGTTTGATATCTCTATTAGAGTTTTATGTCAAAAGTAATGTAACCCTATTTTTTTTTTTTTAAAAAAAAGTAATTGAAAGTAATCCTAAGTCATTGTTATCCCTTTTTTAAGAGGAATAAAAAAAATAATTTAAAAAAAAAAATTTTAAAAAATACTAATTAAATTTTTATTATTTTTTCGGGTAACGTGTATCTGTAGGTTGGATAGTATAATACCCGTATCTGACCCATTTAGAAGCAAGTATTAAAATATCTGCTACCCGTTACCCGCGAATAATAAATATCCACGAATAATAGATATCCGCTGTTGTAACTATTCGTCGCGGGTTTTATTCGCAAATATCGCCGACGCGGATTTCTTTTCCATCTCTACTTAGATACTAGATGGGCCTTCATCAAAAGGCATTTGACTTTGGGTTGTTTGGTTTCTAAAATTGGTATTTAGGCCCTTTTGTTCCGATGTTAGAATTTTGATCCTTTTGACTTTTGATTTTTATTAATTGAGATTTCTCCAAAATGGTATTGGTTAGTGTATCCTTTGTCAGGGGCAATCTGTTTTTATTCTTTATAGAGATATTTGATGAAATGTAACTTATTATGTTTAAAGAACTATTTTTGTTTTTAATTGTATAGTTGACTTTAGGCTTCTATAACCTACCATTTTTCTTTTCTTATAGGATAACCTTTTTTAAATAGATTTTCTAGCTATTATTTTTTGCTTGCTCACTGGAAGACTTAATAGTAGCGTGAAAATTCGTGTCAAATTATGCTAGTTCTGTTCATTTTATTGAATGGTTGTTCACGTGTTCTTCATTACACTTCAGATTAGCAAGGCACTCTTTGCAGAATACGTAGCATGTCAGAAGCAAAACAAACCTTTCAGGGGTTTAGGATTAGAACACATGAACAAAGATTTGCCTGTTATCCCATCTCACCTAACAACTCCAACCATTAGGAGCAGTGAATTTCAGGTAATCATTTGATTATGCCTTTTGAAATTTGGAGAAGCCATATAGAAGCTTCTATCTGTTTCTGACGTTACCTTTCACTCTCACAGATTGATCTGTTCCACCTACGAGAACGAGACCTATTGAGGCGCTTTTTTGAAGAGGTCTCAGAATACCAATCTCGTGGAGAAAGCAAAGAGTCTGCCTTCATTCTAGTGAGGATTCTACCTCGTCTTTTTATCTTTTACTTTCATCTTTTCATTGTCTTAAAATTCGGAACACTTCTTCTGTTACAGAGTTATCAGCTAGCAGAAGACTTGGGCAGAGCTTTCTCAGAACGAGCAATACTGAAAACCTTCATTAATGCCGAGTCAACTTTACCAGCTGGTTCATTGAAGGTAAATCATATTATTGCTTGCTGAATATTCTTGCTATAAAATATTATTGCTTGTATGTATTAATTACTTGTTTTGCCCTACAATCAAACCGGATAAGAAATTAGTTCCTCGTCAAATCGGTCCGGTTCCAAACACCATGCTTTTCACTATTGGTTAAGGTTTGCTAGAAATTACAAAATTACTAGTTGGACTTGTTAAGAAGTGGGATCCACACAATTTTGTGATATTTAACAAGACTTTATTATAAGTTTTTCTATAAAAATTCATTGAAAAAATACATAACTTATTTTGTAGCAAAGTTAAAATTATTTATTTACAAGTTAAAATTAATTTTTTTAGGAATTAATGGACGGTAACTTCTTCATGAAGTTTATTTGAACTAATACTTAAGTGAAATTTATAGTTTATGAGATAAATTTATTTATAATTCTTTTTAGAAAGGTTAAATATATATTTTTAATTTAAATAAAAATAAAAATTAGTCTTTTTTTCGAAACTTTAGTCTAATTTAATAAGTGGATTTAATTTTTTTAATAAATTTTGTTAGGTTTATTTAACGTTTCAAAAGTGTTTTAGGATAACATTTGATTTGTTTATACCGTTTGACATATTTATGCTTCAATGATAATTGGAAAATGTCTTTGAATCGTCGAATAAATTTAAAAGAATTTGATTAAAAGGATTAAGTTCATGCATTTCTAAGAATAGAGAATTAAATTGGTTCAATTTTCACTAAGGCCTTATTCACTTGAATGGATTTGGGGGAGAGTAATTGAGGGGATTTGCAAGGATTTGAAGATAAATTTTGTTGTTGTTTATTTGAGTGAATTTGGAGGTAAGTGAGAATGAATTTGGAAGTAAAATTTATGAGAATTAGTGTAGGATTTGATTGATGTGACAGGTTAAAAAAATTTACTTCCAAATCCACTTTCATTTACCTTCAAATTCACTCAAATAAACAACAAAAAAATTTATCTTCAAAACCTCTCAAATCTTATTAATTACTCTCCCCAAATCCATTCAAGTAAACAAGGCCTAAATGTAAATGAATAAAAAATATATTAAATAGAGTATATTCTAAAGGGTGTGTTGTCGAGACTATGTTGTTAGGATTTTTGTCCTACTCTTGTGCAATTATTTGTAGGGTAAAAATGATCTCTTTACTTTTATTTACCTGGTAGAATGTGTTGGGTCTATTGAGATCGGTGTATGCTGTGATAAGTGTGGATGAAGATGCTACCTTTCTTCGATATGGATACTTGTCAACAGAGAATGCATTTGCAGTGAGGAAAGAGGTGGCAAAGCTATGTGCTGAACTTCGACCACATGCGCTTGCCTTGGTCAGTTCCTTTGGTATTCCTGATGCTTTTTTGAGCCCTATTGCATATAACTGGGTTGATTCAAATTCTTGGTCTTCTCAACTTTAGCAAGCTTATGCAAATTTCTGCATTTCAATAGTATCTTTGTTGCATGTTATCGGGTGAATAAAAAGTTAAAGAACAAAATAAAATGTTGGTATACAAGGGAAACCAAGGCCAAATCATTCGGATTGAGTTTCATCAATTATTTCTGTACCATTTAGTAAATAGCTCTTAAGGTATTTGAATCTGATAAATGTACCTCAATTACATCTTTATATTTTATTGAATCAGAAATTGAGATGCGTTGAGTTAAAGTTAGTTTATGTCACTGTTGATGTGGTCTGTATTTATGTTTACACACATGACTTTGTTTTTATATGTTTACACAGGCTAACTAACCAACACAGATTGTGCAAACAAACATTATTTTGCTTTAAAGAGGAGTGAAACAGAAAATAAAGAAATAGGAGGAATAAAGACTGAAGGAAAACAGAAGTAGAAAAGATATGCTTATGAGATAAATTGAAATTAATAAGAAAAAAGTGGAATAATTATTTTGGAAATTGTTTCTGTTGTAGGGGCTGAGTCGTCCAATATCTCCACGCTTCTCTTCCAGTCCTTCGATCGTCCGGTCTCGCTCCTTACTCGGTTCACTCCTTTGTGTACGGGTGGGAGACCTGCGAAAGATTCTCCGTTGCCAAAGTTAGTTTGAGAGCAATGGCGTTTTCAATATAACAGTAATAAATGTGCAGTAAATGCAACCTATGTACCACTCATCCTGGATATGTATTTATAGTTTTTGCTATGAGCTTGGGATTAGTGAAAAGTTAATTACGGTCCAAATTAAGCCCAATAGCGTTTAGCAACTACTTACCTTAATCTTAATCCTAATCTGGTTAACTGGCAATGTGGTCGGCCGGTCTCCCGATGTTAGGTCTTACAACCGGCCGACCCATATAGGCAATCTGGTTAATTGGTGGTATGGCCGGCCGGCCTCATTGAGTTGTTGTTCATCCGGATGGCGAGCGGCAATGTCACGTAATTGGGTGGTCATTGGCCACATGGACGTCCGGTCTATACGCCTCCTGGTCCCCCCGGATGACGAGCGACAAGGTCGCGTAATTGGGTAGTCATTGGCCATACGAACGTCCGGTCGATAAGCCGTCCGGTCTCTATTGGTACACATACGAACGTCTGGTCTATAAGCCGCCCGGTCTCTACTGGCACACATAGGAACGTCTGGTCTATAGGTCGCCCGGTCTCTACTGGTACACAAGCCCCCCAAGCCCCCTAAGCCCTAGTATACACAGTGTATGTTGGGCTTTGAGT
This sequence comes from Vigna umbellata, assembly GCF_029865625.1. Taxonomy (NCBI): domain Eukaryota; kingdom Viridiplantae; phylum Streptophyta; class Magnoliopsida; order Fabales; family Fabaceae; genus Vigna; species Vigna umbellata. Next base: position 24,120,441 of record NC_142170.1, read on the forward strand.
GCGGCGTTTGCCCTGATTGTGGAGTGGCGAGGGTCACTGGACTGATATTGGGCCGAATCCAATGGGCTTAGGGAACTCGACTCGGATTTAGGCGGGAATACACATGTCGCGTCTATAGAGGCGGAAGTTGAAGCGGTCTCGCATCTGGAGCGTTGATCGTGCTAGCCTTCGACGGTGCAGATGTGTTGACGGTTACAAAAATTTTTTCTATAAATAGGGAGAGGTGGTGCTGTCATTCTCAATTTCTCCGTTTCTCTTCAAGCTCTGTATTCTTTTTCCCTCAGGTAATAAATGACTGCTGTCCATATTGATTCTTCTTTCGAGTCGTCGGTCGGAGTCGGGGGAGTTCGGCGGGGGGCGATGGTGAGCGCGGTGCTTCTCCGAGTTCGGTGTCGTCTTCATTTCTGGAGGAGACCGTCCGATCTTCTGGACAGGAGCCTAGCTCTCTAGACGTGGCGGGTAGTTGGATCACCAACGAAATTCACATCTTTTTGCTCAAGGGCGAGATTCCTATCGACGACTCCCCTTTTGAGCCGGACGGTGACGGTACTGTGGTGACAGAATACGACTGGGTTGCTTATGGTGCCAATCTGTTTGCTTCGGCATACGACTCCTGCGACTTATTAGCCTGGAGGGTCAACTGTCTTCACATCGTCCGGGACGTGGAGGATTCTAGGTTGATCCAGGCCGGGGTTAGTATGAGGAACGAAAGAGTTTACTACGGGAAGAGGTCGAGCCCGGACGACTTCTTCTATATGTATGCCAATGTTTTTGCTCAACTCTTCGTTCGGGTGCCCTTTACCGAGTTTCAGATGGTCGTCCTCCGGGAAGCCAACATAGCCCCGACACAGCTGCATCCTAACTCCTAGGCGGCCATGCAGACATTTTTGGCAATGTGTCTGGCCGTGGGTGTTACTCCGACAATCTCTGTCTTCTTCCACTATTTCGAGGTCCGCCCGCCCCCTTAGGGTGGTTGGGTGTTTCTAACTTCCGTTCGGGATAGGACACTCTTCTGTCCCTACTCCGACTCGTTTAAAAATTTCAAGCATCACTACTTCAAGATCATCATCGACGCTTCCGGCCGTCATGAGTCCCGTGGGAGTGTTGGGTCCGGCTAACTTAGAGGCCGTGCGCACCATCAACGCCTTCCCCCGCCGCATTTCTGCCCGTCACTTGGTCGAATGCCTTCGTCATGAGGATTGTGAACGAAAGGCGTTCGATATGGTATTATTGTGTTGGAATCGTTTTTCTTTAGTATGTCGATCTTAACGTATCTGAGTTTTCTTGTTTTTCCAGATCTCATGACTGCTCCTGCCCCCCGCCAATCCAACTTTATTGCCTCTAGGAAAGGAGCCGGGGCCAGTTCGTCGTCGGCCCGGGCAAAGGGGACACCGACCGCTCTTCGGCCTCCTGTTGTGCAGCGGTCTTCCTCAACTAGCCGAATGCCTCCGGTATCCGTTGCAGAGACACAATCGGCCCTTCTCGTCGAAGCGACTGAGGGACTTGCTCCTGTAGGTCGGGCGCCTGATTTGGAACCTGTTCCGAGCCTTGGGGCTGTGTTCGTGGATCCGTCCTCTGAGGCGGCCACTGCTTCTGCTGCCCCCTTGTGAGAAAAAGGAAAGACCCTGCGCGCGAGGGTCATAAAGACAAGGAAGCTTCTTCGTCCTGGTCGGCGTCGAAGAAAGGTTGTAAGGGAAAGGAGAAGGTTCCTCGCCGCCACTACCGGGCGGGACATTCAGTCCGGCATTCAACATGAGTGACGGGACGAAATTCCATATGAGCTCTTCTCAGCGAGCTCTGATCGAGCCGCTCTCTGAAGTGGAGTTAACCAACGCTATGTTGGAGATGTCCACCCGGGCGGCTTCCCTCGCCTAGTATCTGAGGGAGTTCGCCGATCGCCGGGGGGTGGACGTCGTTCGTTCTGAACTCCTGGCCGAGAAGGAGAACTCTGCCTCCCTCCAGTCGGCCATGGAAGAGTTGATCCTGACCCACAACGACTACAACAAGAGGATTGAACTGTTGGAGGCCGACCTAGAAAAGGCCAAGAAGGAGTCGGCTGATGTGAATGACCGCTTGGCTGTCGCCCGAAATGACCATGAACGGCTCCTGGAAGAGTGCAACCAATTAAAGGCAAAGGTCTCTCGTCAGAGGAGCTCTAAGAACGGGCTTCTCCGGTCGAATCGAGCTCTTACCAACGATCTCGCTAAGGCCAAGCAAAAGATATCCGAACTGGAGGCGGGTATCGTCTTCGAGCACGAGGAGGGTTTCAACAAGGCTCTCCATTAGGCGTCTGTCCTCGCGGGCATTCATGAACCCTTCGCCTTGGGCTTCGACATCGAGAAAGATGTCTTCGACGACGTCCTGGTCGACCTCAACACCATGGTTGAAATCTAGGTGCCGGAGACGGAAGGGCCTCCCGGTGCCGCAGTAGATGATGAGGCGGTGGAGGTCGAGGACGGAGATGACGAGGCGGAGGATGGCGATGATTGATTGCCTTTGGTTTTTGGCTTTAGGGATTTTCTGATGTATTTGCGAGGTCGCCCGTCCAACATCTTGGATGGTTGGGATGTTGGTCGGGTCGTCCCTTTATTAACGGTGGCGATTTTGGTGCCTCTTTGTTAATGAATACAATCTTTTTTATTCATCCGGTTGTTTTTATTTTCGCGATTTGCTATTTATTTATTTTAATGTCTCGTTTGATCGACCAAGTTGATATCTGTTCATCAACTTGGTCCTTTTGGATGGTCGGACGACAGTGGTTCTTTGGAAAGAACTCACCGTTCACCGTTCGGCCAAGTTGACAGTGGTTCCTGGGGGAACTCTCCGTTCATCAACTTGGTCTTTTTGGATGCTCGGACGATAGTGGTTCTTCGGAAAGAACTCTCCGTTCACCGTCCGGTCAAGTTGACAGTGGTTCCCGGGGGAACTCTTCGTTCACCAACTTGGTCTTTTTGGATGCTCGGACGACAGTGGTTCTTCAAAAAGAACTCTCCGTTCACCGTCCGGTCAAGTTGACAGTGGTTCCCGGGGGAACTTTCCGTTCATCAACTTGGTTTTTTTGGATGTGCTTTCCTCGTGCTTAGTGAGATTAGTCGTGAGAGAAGACGGACGTCTTGTCACTGTATTAATCGTTGAAAATGAACATACAATTTTTAAGGATAATTCAACTGAAATAAAACTTTAAATGCGTGGTGTTCCAAGTGTTTGGAATCGACCGTCCGTCCGCGTGCTGTAGTCTGTACGCTCCATTTCCTAGTGCTTCTACCACCCGGAAAGGTCCCTCCCATTTTGCTGCCAATTTGCTGTGAGTGGTCGCCTGGTGAGCCTCTCCAACCTTTCTCCATATTAAGTCGCCTTCCTGAAAGCTCCTCGGTCGAACTTTGGAGTTATACTTTCTTTCCACCATGCGTTTGCATGCTTCGACTCTAAGTGCCGCCCGGTCCCTCCGTTCGTCCAGAGAGTCCAGTTCGACTAGCAACTCTTGGTTGTTCAGCTAGAGGTCCTCTACTTGACGTCGTAACGAGGGCTCCCCTAGTTCGACTGACAACATGGCGTTAGTGCCATACGTTAGGTTAAAAGGTGATCATCGCAAAAGAGAAAACACAATGACAACCAAAGAAAAAAACAAGGATAAGCTAGATGTAAAAACTAGTCATCATAATCTTAAAACATTTTATACATGAATCAGGTGTAAAATATAAATCAAACCAAACATCTTAACATGCAATGATCTAGACTAGACTTTCCGGATTCAAAATGAATGCCGAGCTATTGTTGGTTGTACACTTGTGGTGGCCACTACTGCTTTGCAAAACCCTTGTGGTGGTCAGTTGGTTTCCCTTTAAAAATTATGTTCTTTTAAAATCTTTTCAATTTTTTTTAGAGATTTCTTGGAATGCAATCAATAAAGTGTAGGGAGAGAAAGATTCACACTGCAATTTATACTAGTTCGGTCACTACCTACATCCAATCCTTTTTCAATCAATCTTAGATTGAAAGGACTCCACTATATTGACTGAGTTCTTTACTAGCAAGACATACAGAGACAACCCTCTCAATGTACTCTCCTCTCTAACTCTAAATCCAATATAGAAATCCAGAAAGAACAACCCCTTTTTTGTCAACCCTTAGAGATACCCCACTCTAAGTCATTAGAACTTCTTTAAGTCCTCTTCCTGGTCACAAAAACAGGGAACACAATCACAATTGATTGCAAACAAATATGATCTCTAGAAAGTACACCTCAATGTGCAAGTATGATACGCCTATGACAACACTTCAATTCTTCAAGAACCTTTGGGAATTTCTTCCAAATGTAGTATTCTTGATTCTTGGAGAAACAAGACTCTCCTACAATTAAGATCTCAACAAACAAATTAGATATTAAAGATATGAATCATAAAGTTGTTGAATACAAAAAGCAATGCGTCTATTTATAGATTTTCTCATGTATGACGCAATTTAATCGATTACTCAAATAATGTAATTTGTTAAGCAATTCCTTCTGCATTAATAGATTTACATTTTCTCAGCAATTAATAGATTAACAAGAGCATGTAATCGATTAACAAAATCATGTAGGCCATAGTATTTAAAAATATAACTGTTATGACAGTTATGGCTATTCTTGAAAAAGGTTTTCATTTAAAACACAATTTAACCGATTAAGAAATTAATGTAATCGGTTAAGTTTCATACTTAAGCATTTTTGAAAACTTTTTCATTCAAAAACATCAATGCACAAAGTAAACACGTGCAGGAATAATTACGAGTTTAATCGGTTATATCCATAATGTAATCGGTTAAAACTTGTTGTTTTGCCACTATTAAGCATGTACTGATATTTTATGAATTATAACAGATTATGTGTTGATGAATCGGCAAGTGTACTGAATCGCACAAGTAATATAAAATGGTAAGACCAAGTATCGTATCCCAAAGGACTGTCGACACTAGACAATCGTGTGATAACTCGATTGATTAAGACTTAAAGAAAACGAGATCATTGATTTCAGATGCAAAGACAAAAAATTAAATATGAATGTAGTTTGATCAATAGTAGAACAACACAATGATGAACGGATGTTGTTTTTAATATGACATGAGTATGTTGTTGGGGTTAGATTTCACCAAGTTCACTCTCATGTATATAAGAATTCTTCTTCATGCATTAATGTTAACGTCACTCACTAAATCACTTAAACCCGATCCCTCGGTGAAATAAGCCTATCCTCAATCACTAGTTCATGCAATTCATAGCATTCCTAGTAATTAAATGAGAAGATCAAGAGCTTTAAGATGACCAAGACTCATACCCTCATCCCTAAGAAATATTACTCTTGGGAGTAATTCAACAAGAACCTGAATTGTATGGAACCTCTCGGCACTCATGCAATTCATACATCACGCAATGAATGAGTTAAACAAAGCACGTAATAATCACAGATGAATTACTCTAACAATTAATGAAAAAGCATATATTATTAAGAATCAATTCAAATACATAAGAATTCACAAGGTTACATCATCCCCCAACAACAAATAGAGTTTAGTTCACCATAGACATGGTGAAACTAGATGAAAAATGGAGAAGAATGAGATAGAAAAACCCTAAAAGTAGAAGATGAAAGCTTTTGCATCCAAATCCGCCTCTAGAGGGTGAAATAATGTGTTGTTGCGCTCCTCAAGCCAAAGATACAAAACCTAGGACGTCTGGGTCCTTTAAATAGATCGAAAACAAAACACAAAAAAAGCCCAGACCCGTGTCAATGGCGCTCAAGCGCCCCACTTAGGGCGCCCGGGCGATGAGTGATGGTTCCCTACTCTTAAGCCTCCAAGAGGGGCGCCCAAGCTTCGTGCTTCTGACGCTCAAGCGCCCAAAAAGGGGTGCCTAGACGGTGAGCGACACTCTTCTGCGCTTAAGCCTCCAAAATGGCACCCAAGCTTCGTGCTTCTGGCGCTCAAGCGCCCCAAAAGGGGCGCCCAAGCGGTTGCTGGTCGCACCTGGGCGTGAGAAATGGGGCGCCCGGGCGTGACTTTCCAAAGAGTTTCACGCCCGGGCGCGACTTTTGCTGATGTGTCAGATCCAGCTTATTTAACCCTAAAACGCGAAGGGGTTTGGGTCTTTGGTTCGTTGGAGGCGCGATTTCACTGAGAGGAGAGCTTGGAGGGCTGCTAGGGTTCGTGGGAACACTCCCTTCTTCCTCTTGGGTTCTTCATCTTCTTCCATGGCCATTTTGTAAGCTTAAAGGCTCTCCATGGAAATGGAGAGCCAAACCCATCTTGTTGGGGATAGATGTAGCCTTTGAATTCTTGTGTAATTGTTGAATGATTTGATTATATATATGCCTTTTCTATCAATTGCTAGTATTCTTGTTTCCGATCTTAAAGCTTGCATGTAATGGGGACGTTCATGACTTGATTTTGGGGTTTTATGGATTATGGGGACGTAAGATGAAACCTTGAACTGAAATAAGAGTCCTTGTGGGTCATTGATTCTAGGGATGGAAGATGATTCACATGTTGTCTTAAGATCCTAGCTCTTTAATGCGGGTTTTGCTTGTTAGATTGTCCAAGGGATTGGAGTTTGATAAGGAAAACCTAGGCTCTTTCACCTAAGGGATTAGGGCTAGAGTGTTTTAGTGGATTGACTTTAGTAAATTGATAGAGAGGAGATGAAATTGGTTATACACAAGAGTGCATTGGTGAAAACTAACCTTAACAATGTCATTTCATACCATTTCCACTCTTTTCCATTTTCAAGTGCCTTCAACACCAAAGTCCAACCTTGTAATTACTTGTTAAGTTTTGTTTCTGCACTTGTTTTGTAAATTGTTGTTATGTTCTTGAGTCTATATGAGTTGTTAATCGCACAATTCTTTAGTATTACGAGTCTCTTGGGAAAATGATACTCGGTCTTACCGGTTTATTACTTGAACGATTCGGTACGCTTGCCGAAATCGAGCCCAACAAGTTTTTGGACTAACAAGTTTTTGGCGCCGTTGCCGGGGACTCGTGTCAATACTAGACTTTTGTGAGGTTTCTAACTTGTGTAGACTTGATTTTGTATATAGAACTAACTCTTTTGTTGTAAATAGATTTTCACTTTTATTTGGGCTAATTTGTGGCTTTAGCCTAGTTGTGTCTAAGTGTATGCAGGGAGATGTTCACATAAAGAGGACTGCAGCCTCAAAAGCATCATGAAGACCCTGAGTTTGAAGGAATTATAGGACACAAGGAGCCAACTAGGTTGAGCATCACAAGCTGCCCCAAATTCTTCCTCCCTTGAAGATGCTCCAAGTGCTAAGTGAAAGATGAAGAAGAAAGGGAGAAGGAAAAGAGAAAGACTAGTCACCACCACCCTTTTATGAGAGACAAGGAGCTCAAGCCTAACAAGCCAAAGTTGATCAAGAGGATTGAGTATTTAAAGATGTCAAGGTAGTGGAAGGGCTAAAAAGAAGAATTCAAGCTATGAGAGTTGATTTGGTGGCTAGAAAGTGTTCAAGAAGAGTTGGTGGAAGGAGCACACCAACAACAAAATCTGCACTTCATTGAGTAATCCGTCAAGCTAATGACGTTAAACAAGCGCTTTTGGGAGGCAACCCAATTTTCTTATCCTTTTTACTTGTGTTTGTGTGATTTTTGTGTTATTTGCATTTTTGGTTTATGTTATGCATGTTTGTGTAGTTTTGCATTGTTGTGATTTTTGAGTTGTGATGTTGTTTTTATGGTTTGTATAAGTGTATTAGGTTATTTTTAGCTTGTTTGGTGTGTGAGTGCATTGAATGAAGGTCTAGAACCAAAAATCACATAGTGAGTGGCCAATTTCGCAGAAATCTGCATTATGCAGAAAACTGATATGGCGCCCAGGCCCCCCCTGCTGAGGGGCGCCCGGGCGCGAGCTGCACCAGTGACCATCCTGCATCAACTTGACTGAGTGGCGCCCAGCCCCCCTGCACCAGGGGCGCCCGGGCGTGAACTGCACCAGGGGCGCCCAACAAAAATTCTGGTTCTGAACTTTTGTTTTTCTTGATTTATGATGAGTTTTCCATTCTTTTGCACTCTTTCACACACTCCTTTTGTTGTGTTTTTAAACCTTTTTGTGTTGTGGTACCTTTGGGAAGCTTAATTTTAAGACTTCCCTCTATGTTTATGTACTTTTGTCTTTGTTTGTTTTGGCTTTCATTGTCTTGTTTCTTTGCTTTCTTTTGTGCATTTCTTTTAGTGTGTTTTTGGACCTTTCTCTTCAATTGACTATGAGATACTAATTTTACTTTGAGCTTTCTTGTTACAGGATAAGATCTTCCTTAGGAATTAAAGAGTTCAACACCACCATTTGGGAACCTTTGAGGCATGCGTGAGTTGAGCAACCTTATGACTTGAAGATTTTGCTGCTCGTGTAGCATGGCCTAGGGGTCAGGCCCCTACTGATGGGGGAGGTGGAGCAGTTGCGGAGTATAAGCTATTGCTGGAGGAAGATGTTTCAGATGGAAGTGAAGCTAGTGTTCTACAGTTGTGAAGTTGCAAAGAGTCCACCTAATTCGGTTTTTCAGTTTTAATTTCTAGTTCTGATTTACTTTCAGTTTTTGTGTTTTTGATTTCTTTTTGACTTGCCTTGTGGATAGTTCTTGTGCAATTGGTCTGGTGATTAGAGTGAATCATATGTTAAGCTTGAATTGAATGCAAATCTCTTGTGCTTGCTCTTTATCCATGAGAATTGTTTTGAAAATCTGATTGAGATTATGTGGTTGAGCTTGTTGAACAGAGATTGTGGTTGCTTGTATATGTTTAGATAGATGCTTGGTTTTAATTGTGATCAATATTCTTGGCATGATGTTTATCAAATTCTGGAACCCTGAGTAAACCTGTGAGATGTTGTGCCTCAGAGTTTATTGTTGAATGTTATTACTTTGGAATCACAATTGATTTTGCCTAAGTTTCTCTATTTGAACTAGTTACTTGCATGTTACAAATGATCAAGGCCATCTTGTTCTTCCACCTCTTCTACATTTTGAGCCTAAAAGCCAATGCTAAACCTTTGAACCTTAAAAAGAAAACTTTCTCATTCCCGAAACCTTAAGCTTATTGAAAAACCCTTAACCTCCTTACCTTGAGTAGAGATGAACATATATGTTAGAATGAGGAGAATGGTTTAAGTTTGGGGGAGTTCTTGTCAAAAGGGGAGCATTGAGAAAATAATAAGTTGAGTTAAAAAGAAAGAAAAAGAAGAAAGAAGAAGAAAAACAAAAACATGAATTCAATGAAAAAGAGTTGGGAAATAGGTTGAGAAGTGGGTTATTCAATTTTGGAGTAAAAGAGATACTATGCTATATAATGAATTAAATTGTTTGGTCTCTTATCTCAAGGTGCTTTGTTGTCCAGAAAAACCAATTTTTCTTCTTAGCCCAGCCACAATACAAGCTTCAAAAAGTCCTTGTGATGTAACTTGCTTGCTAATGTGTTTGATATTGTTGAAACGAAAGGCAAAGTTGATTTGTGTAACACTGTGATAGTTGAGAGTTAGACACACATCCTTATACACCATTGTGCTTGAGTGAAACACTTTCTCTGGTGAGGTTGGTTCCATGCACTCAATGAAAACAACTTGCCATTTTTGTTGATCTATCAATTGCATCTATCATGTGATTTTAATTTGTGAGCACCATGGTTGAAGTTTAGCTTGCTGAGGCCATATTCTCTCTTGAATGTAATTTATAAGTTGAGCAAGCATGATTGATTTTGTTTATTTGATTGAAAGTGTGCTTAAAGTTACTAGACCATTGTGATTGAATTGTTTGCTAGGTGAAGTACTTTTGCTTGAGGACAAGCAAAGTTGTAAGTTTGGGGGTATTTGATAATGCTAAATTTTACCATTATTTAATCATCATTTTAGTAGCAAAATCAACTCCTTTCTAACTTATAACTTGTTAAATCCTCTTCTTTTGTCTTGTTTTCTGAATAATTGTGTTTTTGGCTACTTTGATGTAATTTCATCTATAATCCCCTATTTTGTAGCTAATAATGTGCTTGGAAGGGTCTCCAATAATGTCTAAAGCTGAACCAACCACTAGAAGCAAGCAGATCTGCGGAAAAAGTGAAAATGATGCAGTGCTGAAAAGTCAGGCCCGGGCCCCCCTAGCTCAGGGGCGCCCAGCGCCACCTGCACAGAAGCCAGTTCTGCGTGCTGGTCGCGCCCGGGCGTGAGAAATGGGGCGCCCGGGCGTGACTTTCCAGAGAGCTTCACGCCCGGGCGCGACTGAGAGGGCGCCGGGCGCGACTTTTGCTGATGTGTCAGATCCAGCTTATTTAACCCTAAAACGCGAAGGGGTTTGGGTCTTTGGTTCGTTGGAGGCGCGATTTCACTGAGAGGAGAGCTTGGAGGGCTGCTAGGGTTCGTGGGAACACTCCCTTCTTCCTCTTGGGTTCTTCATCTTCTTCCATGGCCATTTTGTAAGCTTAAAGGCTCTCCATGGAAATGGAGAGCCAAACCCATCTTGTTGGGGATAGATGTAGCCTTTGAATTCTTGTGTAATTGTTGAATGATTTGATTATATATATGCCTTTTCTATCAATTGCTAGTATTCTTGTTTCCGATCTTAAAGCTTGCATGTAATGGGGACGTTCATGACTTGATTTTGGGGTTTTATGGATTATGGGGACGTAAGATGAAACCTTGAACTGAAATAAGAGTCCTTGTGGGTCATTGATTCTAGGGATGGAAGATGATTCACATGTTGTCTTAAGATCCTAGCTCTTTAATGCGGGTTTTGCTTGTTAGATTGTCCAAGGGATTGGAGTTTGATAAGGAAAACCTAGGCTCTTTCACCTAAGGGATTAGGGCTAGAGTGTTTTAGTGGATTGACTTTAGTAAATTGATAGAGAGGAGATGAAATTGGTTATACACAAGAGTGCATTGGTGAAAACTAACCTTAACAATGTCATTTCATACCATTTCCACTCTTTTCTACATACCATCCCTAATAAAAAACTCTCTCCATCTCGGTGTCTGGATGTCGTGTGCAAGCTGGACCAAGAGTGCCTCCCGTGCTTGCTGGACCGTGGATCCAAGTGTGGCCCGTGATGACTTCCCTCTACTAGACGTGCGTGCTGCCATGCCTCTCAAAGAAACCATGATCTTTCAACAAGTGTGGCCCCCTTATTCCATCCAGCTTCACGGCTTACTCTTCCAAAGTCAAAGAAAAATTCTCCAATCCTAGGTGGTGGCCCCCACTTTGATTCCAAAATATGTGGTTTGCAGAATGCTTTGCCAAAATGAATTCTCCATGGGCCCTAGGCCGTGTGCAGCTGCTGGATACTTGTATCTCTCATTTTAGTCTAAAATGTAATTGATGAGAATTTTCTCTTTCAGTCCCAAAATATTATCCAACAATTTCCCTACAATTAATAATGCAAATAATTAGCCTCAGATAATTCAAATTAATTAAAATAAGAATTTCTGGTCAAATTAAGCATAATTAGCAAAAATGGGAAAATACTGGACAATTAAGCACACTTCCCGAATTAAATCTGGTACAATAAACTAAGTGAAGTCAAGAAAATATTGACTCATCATCGACCATCCAATGCAGGCTTACAACAGGCCGTTCGGTCAAAGCTTCCAAGACCGTTCGGTATTCATTCACGGACCATTCGGACAAGCCTTCAAAAGACCGTTCGGTCAAGGCTTCAGCAGACCGTACGGTTGGGCGAATTCTCTACCGTTCTGTACACTACTTCACAGACCGTTCGGCTATCTTCAGCAGATCCTTTCTCAACCTTTCAACAGTGATTGTCCTACACAAAATGATTGAAATAATTAAGCCCAAATAATTCAAATTAATTAAAATAAGAATTATTCTTGAAATTAAGCCCAAACAGTGAATATGAGATAAAAATGGAGAATTAAACACAATTCACTAACACAATATGGTGCAAAAAGCTAAGTTAGTAGTAGTAAATAATGACTCATCAATAGGCTTTTCACGCCGAGGGATCGGGTTCTAAGTAATTTAGAAAGTGACGTTAACAAATTAATGAATAAGATGAATTCTTATATACATGAAAGTAAGGAAGGTGAAATCTAAACCCCAACAACATAATCCTCTCATATTATCAACATCATTCATTACTATGTCAAGCCTCAATTGATCAATTTGCATTCATATTTACTTTTGTTGGATTTGCATTTAAACACCAACAAAAATAGCTTTTCAGTCTTTATTAGTTAAGTAATTACACGATTGTTTAGTGCCGTGAGTCTTTTGGGATACGATACTTGGTCTTACCATTTATTATTACTTGATACGATTTGGTACATTTGCCAATGAGTTAACAATAAATGATTATTGTGGTAACTTCCAATAATGATTACACTTGTGACCCCTTTTCCTAACTTGTGAGAGCAATTGCGATCATCACGTTGAGAAACCAAAGTAGAGAAATCATCAACAAAAACAAGTGTATCATTAATAGGTTTAATTGGAACACGCAAAAGGGTGGAACAATTAGAAGTAAAATTGGGTATAACAAGGGAACCCAATATCTGATCACGGACATGAGAATATTATCAACAAGTTCGTGTAAAGCCAATACCATTAATATCTTTTACCATTGTTATATTTTTTAGGCTGAAGTAGAGATAGGAGGTAAAATATCATCAAATTCATGAAAAAGAGCATGGATCTTACCCAAATGATCCCAGACTTCAAAGCATGTGCTGAAGGCACGAAACATTTGTTTTAAAAAAGTTTGGATGGTATTCTTGAACACCATACATAATTGAGCATAAACTGTCTACTAGTGAGAAAAGTCACCTAGAGCAATATCAGTCACTTTTCAAGTAAAACGACCAAGATACCTGTTAAGACCACGACAAGTGTATCGTTTGGGATGGTATGGTGAGATGGTTGTCGATTACGACTTCCACCATTTTCATTTTGATAGTTGTTACCCCGTTCAGCATTGGACACCGAGTGTTGAGCTGACCGTTCGGTGCGGCCTCGTTCTGCCCTCAGTGTCACAATCTCCTTTTCGTGTTTTCGTTGCATCTCTTGTTGTGCTAGCGCCTACGCCTGTATGGTTCTTGCCTGTGTCTGTATCTGTTCTTGCATATGTGCTATCAAATCTCGGGTACTCTGTTGTTCGTCCATGCTCCATGTGGTCACCATTTAGGCTTCATCTGCTTGCTCTCAGCCCCACGGTGGGCGCCAGAATGTTTCGGTAGGGATTGTGAGACCCAGACATTAACATTTGTTCTCAAGCAAAACAAAACTTGGCTTAACAACATAGCAAAACTACAATGGTCTAGCACACCAAAAAAACATTTTTCTCTAAGACAAGTAAGTCACTCATGTATGCTCTTCATAACAAGATCAATCAAGATATAACAATGCTTTAGCCAATCAAGCTCAACTATGGTGCTCACATAATCAAAACATACATAACAGATGCCAACTTCATTAACAATCAACAACCAAGCAAGAATGTTATCATAAAGTGCATGGAACAATTCCTCACCCAGGATGGTGTTTCACTCTAACTTAAAGGTGTATAGTGAGGTGACACTCTTGCACTCTACCATCACAATGTCAGATGAATCAACTTTGTCTTTCATTTAAACACACTCACAAGCAAGTTATCATCACAAGGACTTTTTCTAAGCTTGTAACATGGCCAGGTTAAGAAGAAAATTGGTTTTTCTAGACAACAACATTCCTTGAGTTAAGAGAGTGAGCAATTTACTTCATGATATAACATTAATCTCTCTTTCTCCTTTTATGTGAAAAATCAATCTTGAACTCATTCTCAACTTTACTTGCATTGAGCTTAACCTTTTCTTTTCTTTCTTTCTTCTTTTTTTTTCTTTTGGTTTTTGTTTTGCTCAATGCTCTTTAAAGATTTTCACAAAGTTCTTTCCCGGTTTCCCACAACCCCAAACTTGAACCATTCTTCATTACCATATAAACATACTCTACTCAACTCAAGGAAGGGATTTCAAAAAGGTTTTTCATATTTAGGCTCAAGGTTCAAAGGATAGAACAAACATTGTTCTTTATTGGGTTCACATATTGGCATTGGCTTATATGGGAGAAGAAAAACATGGCCTTGATCATGTGTAACAAACAAGCAAGTGGTTCAATCATAGAAAATCAAGCAAAATCAATCATGCTTCCAAAGTAATAGTATTCAATCAATCAAAGACTCTAGAGTCCAACCTCTCAGGTTAATTCAAGTTCCACATTTTGATAAACATCCTGCCCATCATATTAATCACAATTGAAATCATGCATCACAACTATGAGCAACCACCATCTATGCTTAAAAGTTAAACCAATCATTAACTCAACATGAATCATACACACTCAAGCAGACACAAGATAATATTACTTCTCACAATCAAACAGTTTATCACCAAACACCAAACCATTGCAGCAACTATCCATTTAGCCAAGTACATACTCAAACTAAAAACATAATTCAAAATTGCATAAACTAAAGATGTAAGCTTAGAAAGTTGGGTTGCCTCCCAGTAAGCGCTTGTTTAACATCATTAGCTTGACACCATTAAGCTCAATCTGGATCTTTAATGTTGGCTTTCCTTCTTCCTTCATGACACCAACAAAATCTCAGCAATTTTCTTATCACCAATTTGACTCTCCTAGAGTAAGGAGCCTCAATCTCAAAAACTCCATTTGCCTTAATAGTCTTGACAACCCATAACTTGTTCTTGAATTTCACTAGTGTGCCAGGTTTAGGTTCATCACTTTTCACATCAGGGTGTTGGTGAACCAGTTTTCCTTCCTTCTCTCCGTCCTCTCCTTCCACTTTTATAGAGAAATAGCTAAGGCCCTTTTTGACCAACTTGGCAGCTTTATCAGGTAGACTAGTCACTGATAGAACTTCATTTGTTGTTTTAAGACTAGTCTGCTTTTCTTGAATTGGCTGCCCAACTTCAAAAACATTAAAAGTTACCTCTCTCTCTTGGTCCCTCAATGTTAAAACTCCATCATCTACATGAATGACAACCTTAGTTGTCTTCATGAATGGTCGTCCAAGGATGAGTGGTATCTCAGCATTTTCCTCCACCTCCATCACTACAAAGTCCACCGGAAATTGGAGTTTATCTATCTGAACCACAACATCTTCCACTACACCATAAGGATGCTTGATGGACCTATCCGCCATTTGCAACACCATTCTTGTGGGTTTGACCTCCAGACCACAAATCTTTTTAAGCAACCTCAGATTGATGCTAGCCCCTAAGTCAACTAGAGCCTTCCTGATATCATGATTCCCAATGGTACAAGGGATATTGAAACTTCCCAGATCTTTGAATTTTGGAGGGAGAGTCTTATGCATAATGGCACTACAGTTGCCATGCACTTCAATTGTTTCCTCATCTAAAGATTTCTTCTTCTTGTTGAGGAATTGCTTCATGTGCTTAGCATAAGCAGGAATTTGCTGCAATGCTTCGGTCAAGGGCATAGTAATCTCCAATTTCTTGAAGATCTCCATGAAACGCCCAAATTTGTTCTCTTTTTCAGTCTTTGAAAAGCTTTTTGGATAAGGAAGGGGCTTCTCAATTATTTTTTTCTTTTTTACTCTCATCCTCTTCTCCTTTCTTTTTCCTCTCATCTTTGTCACCTTCTTTTCTCTCTTTATTCATCTCTTCTTTTTCACTCAACTCAGCCTTTTCTTTTCTCTCATTTAGCATCGTGCCACTTCTAATCATAATGGCATTGCACTCTTTCTTAGGGTTAACTTCACTATTAGCCCCAAAACTCCTATCAAACATCTCTTCCAACTTCTTAGCTAGTTGACCAACCTGTATCTCCAAATTTCTAATGGCAGCTTTAGTGCTTTTATGGTTAGAGATTAACACTTGCATGAATTGCTGGAGTGTCTCTTCTGACTTTGTAGTTCTTTCAGATAAGGAGGGGTGTGGTTTCCATTGTTGTTGTGATGGTCTATTGAATTGTCCAGCTTGCCATTGACCCACACTTAGGTGAGGTTTCCATCCTTGGTTGTAATTACCTTGGTGGCCCTGATTACCCATAAAATTGACTTCTTCTTGCGTAATAGCTTGCATGGCGCATTGTCCATTGATATGATCTCCACCACATAGCTCACAGAGTTGATGTTGGGCTTGAGAAACATTTTGCAATTCTTGAGGTAGTTGAGAGATTTTCTTCAGAAGAGTCTCCAATTATTGAGTCATTATTTTGTTCTAAGCCAACAGAGCATCTTGAGATTGTAATTGTAGAACTCCTTTCTGTTGAAGTTGAGTTCTTTCACTATGCATCTCATTATCATTGGTAGCCATATTTTCAATCAACTCATAGGCCTCCTCTGGAGTCTTGCACTTGATATTACCTCCAGTTGAGGCATCCAACATCAATTTAGTCTGTGAGCTAAGTCCTTCAAGGAATAGAATGACTACTATAGGATCATCAAATCCATGTGTGGGTGTCTTCCGCAATAAACCTTTGAATCGGTCCCACGCTTGACCTAATGTTTCATCAATGCCCTGCCTGAAAGAAGAAATTTCTTGTTTACCTTTGATTGTGGGAAATATTTGTTCAGAAATTGTGCAACCACTGCTTCCCACTTAATAAAGTTGTTCTCTGGAAAAGAGTTCAACCACATCGTAGAATTGCCTCCCAAAGAGAAAGGGAACAAGCTAAGTCTAATAGCTTCATCTAGCACACCATTGATCTTCACAGTATTGCATATCTCATTGAATGTGGTCAGATGCTCATATGGATTTTCATGTGATAATCCATTGAATTGGTTGCTCTTCACCAATTGAATCAAAGTAGACTTCATCTCCATATTTACAACATTAACCCTCGGCCTTGCAATGCTATTAAAATGATGAGGGCCAATAACTGTTGCATAATATGCCAGGGTACGTCTACCATTCTGCTCTTCAGCCATATTTTCTGTTTCCTGGTCAGATCTTTGAGGTGAAGGCTGTAAAAGAGTCTCAAGAGAAGGTAAAAGTTCTTTGGACGTCATGTTCCTCCTTTTTCTTCTACTATTGTCCAGACCTGCAAGAAGAGGTTCAAAAACTTTCGTGCTTCTAGTCTGAATTGTACCATGCATACACTAGAGAACAAAACACTAGTCACCTAATTAGCACCAACAGATAAAAAACAAAAATTAAAAGCAAAGGATAAAAATAAAGATAAAGTCAAACCGGTTAAGAATCACACAAAAGTATAGTTTAAACCATGAGTCCCCGACAACGGCACCAAAAACTTGTTAAGACCTCGGCAAGTGTACCGAATCGTATCAAGTAATAATAAATGGTAAGACCAAGTATCGTTTTCCAAGAGACTCACGGCACTAAACAGTCATGTAATTACTTAACTAATTAAGACTTTGAAGAACAATTTAGGGTTTTTAAATGTAAAAACAAGAAAGTAAATATGAATGCAATTTTGATCAATTGAAGAAAAACGCAAAAGTGAATGATGATGTTGGTATTATGAGATGAAGATGTTGTTGGGGTTTAGATTTCACCTAATCACTCTCATGTATATAAGAATTCTTCTTCTTTATTAATTGTCAATGTCTCATTCTAAATTACTTAGAACCTCATGTCTCGACGAAAGAAGCCTATCCTTAATTACTAGACCACAATGTCTTGCATCCCTAATAATTAATTTTGCATTACGAACGAAAGCTTAAGACAACCAAGTGTTCTATCGCTATGACTAGGAAATAGTTCCCTTGGGAGAAATTCCCCAGTTCTAGGTTTCTAGGTATTTGTCAATAACAAAGAAAACCAAAAATCACGCCATGAATGAGTTAAACATAACAAGCATAGAGCAAGGGAATTTACTGATAAAATTCTCAAGTATAACCTAAACTCTCTTATTCACACAAATAAGCTAAAAACATGAGTTCAAGCAAGCTTATAAGTAAAAAAGGGTTGATTTAGTATCAAAATTGCATCACAGAGAACGGTATATTCAACCGTTATCTATACCTCCGACTCTCAAGCTCAAGGTTATTGTTTGACGTTTAAGTTGCATAATTAGTGTCATTTAACTTATCAATGGACAAGTGCACATTGAAATAGTTAGTAAAGACTAAGGTTTTACAATCAAGACAACAAGCACAGATCCTAAAGGAGGAGAAGGAGACAACTTCAGCGTAGTTTATGGCTGCCCAGATGCTATGATCTTATTCAAGAAAGAGCACAATCATTTATGAATTTGATTACTTTGATAGGATAAAAAAATAGAGAAGAACGCAAAAATAAGAAGATTTGTCAAAGAAGATTAATGAGTCAAAGAAGATTTGTCACAAAGACCTAAATCTTTGATAAACTTGTGTTCTATTATAATAGCCAATAAAATTCTCTCTTAATGAATTCAAATTCAAATATTGACTATCAATAGTTTTAGGCTTTGAGACAATATTGACCAATCTCCCTTATGCCTAAACTACACCTAGAGTAATATATTTATAATGAAGAATGATACAATAATATATGGCAATGAAACATAAATATGATAAATAGAAGATATTGTTAAAAAAATAATATCAACAATATCTACCAATATCAAAAGTCTATGTTTCCCTAATTAACATAAAAAGCAAAATATCTAATAAATGCATACAAAAGAGTTTATAAAACAAAAAGAAAGGTAACATGAAAAAAAAACTAATAAAATAAAAACAAAACGCAAAGCGAATAAGCTTAAGCTAGGAATAATGTCGTTGGGCAGTATGTAAATTCGTTTGGCGAAGGAATAGAAAAGAGTTTATCAGCCCCGCTAAGTTGGGAATAAATGTTTTTCATTCCCAACTTGGAGTGTAGATGCCTGAACTAATGCAAAATGATGATTTAACTTCGCGTAATAGGCTTCGATTTCAAGAAAAATATAGTCCTTCAAAACATGGTACATTTCTTTTATTATTTGCACAACTATAGGCTTCAGTTCTTAAAATACTAAAACTTATAATGACGTATTGACATTTTTGAAAAAAAATCACAAGTATAAGCTTCGGTAAGCCTATTCTTTTACCTAAGGTTAAATTTTTAAAAAAGTTATCAACGTACCGAAAAAACACTAGAAGGGAGTTGAATAGTCTTATAGGAAAAATTTACACCCACATCAACATAGCGAGGATGACTGTGTAATGCATGACACTTGTCAATATTATGGGAACTTGCCACAATGATCACACTTGTGACACCCTTTTTTACCAAAGCAGAGGAATCATCAACAAAAACAGTTGTATCACAGATAAGGTTACTTGGCACATGTAAGGGTGGAAGAAGTAGAAGTAAAATTTGGTATAATAGGAGAACCCAAAATCTAACCACGGACATGGAAATATTTATCGGGAACTTCGTGTAAGGCTAATACTATGAAAAACTTTTATCGTTGTTCTATTTATTAGGCTAAAGTAGAGGCAGAACGTAAAACCTCATTAAATTCATGAAAAAGAGCATGGATCTTACCCAAATAATCAGTCGTAAAGTCTTGATTTCAAGAGCAACAACATTGAAAAGATCATGACAAACATCATAAAGATGTGAGTATCATTGGTTTATAATAATTTGGCATGTTCCTAGACTTCAAAGCATGTGGTGTAGGAACGAAACATTTGTTTTAAAGAAGATTGAATGGTGTTTTTTAGAACTATACATAATTGAGCATCAACTTCTTTTAGTTGGAAAAGTCACTAAGAGTAATATCAGTCACATTTTGAGTAAGATGATCAAGATACCCCTGACTCTTAAGCCCAAGTTTAATGTTTGACGCTTAAGTCGCATAATTAGCACCATTTAACTTATCAATGGGCAACTGCACATTGAAATAGTTAGTAAAGACTGACGGGTCAGATACACTAGTGGCAAAAGAGATACCAGAAGACAACATGGAAGAAGAGAGAGAGAAACCATAAAACACTAAGGTTTTTCAATCAAGGAAACAAGCATAGATCCTAAAGGAAGAGAAAAAGACAACTTCAATGTAGTTGGTTGTTGCCATAATTGATTCTGCCAAAATTAATATAATCGATTTGTCATAAATGCTTGGTCAACATATTTGAAAACATGATTGTTGTGACAGTTATGTCAAGCATTTAAACAGTTTTCAAATCAACAACAAACTTAATCAAATACAAGTTACATGCAATCGATTAAGTAGAAACACTTAGCTCATTTTTGAAAACTTTTCTTCACAAAATTCATCACAGCACACTTGAAAAAAATTTGTGCAAACCCACAAGTTTTAATCGATTTGAATAATAATGTAATCGACTTAAAACTGTTGTTTTGCCATACTTTAAAGTTCAACAATATCAATCACAGTGGTATGCATACACAGATAAAATCACATATCAATCACAGTGGTATGCTATAATCAACACAATAAAGTTCACATATATGCTTTTACAGATATAACAAAGTCAGCATAAGTATATGACATGTATAACATAGTACACACATGTGTTACTATTAATTATGTGTTGTCATCATCAAAAACACAATTATCATT
This sequence comes from Vigna umbellata, assembly GCF_029865625.1. Classification (NCBI taxonomy): domain Eukaryota; kingdom Viridiplantae; phylum Streptophyta; class Magnoliopsida; order Fabales; family Fabaceae; genus Vigna; species Vigna umbellata. The sequence goes on from NC_142170.1 coordinate 24,140,960, forward strand.
GAGATTGTGGGTTCAACTAAATCAGTGCTCCCCCTATCAACAATCTCAACAATCTCCCATTTTTCTTATGATGCACAACCATGATTAATAAAACCATGTTGTACAATCACAATCACAGATTATCCATAATTACAATTCTCCAATTACATCAAATTCTCCCCCTTTGGGCATTATCAAAAAAGGCACACAAAGTATATTGTAATTGAAACACATATAATCAACCAAATAGAGATGCATCAGTTAAGATAACAGGATTAATTTTATGCTCCCCCTATCAATGATATTCTCATGAACTTAATATTTTCTTCCCCTTAATGGAAACATGTGAACAACTTAGCAATATGCAATGCTCCCTCTGTCATTATGCATGTTTCAACTTCAAATCACAGATGCACAATGCAGTAATATCAGAGTTTGTATTAGAGCATGTTAGAGCATATTCAAGTAATACAGCAGAGCAAGATTACATCAGCAATGTTAGAGTATAATTGATACATTTTGAATCATAAAATCTGTTTAAAACACTTAATATCTCAAAACATATTCACAACGGATAAACACAGAGATATAAGATGCATAAACATATAATAGATAGTAAATCAGGGTTATAAGATATCAGATATCAAAAGTTTGGAATCTTCAAACCCAGTTACGAAGGTCAATCGATTAGAGTTTTATCGTAATCGATTTCTTTGCTGCAAAATATTGTAGATTTTCCATTCTAGCTCAGTCAGCAAGTATTGTTCCTGCAAAACCTTTCAAGTTCAACTAGATCAAGCAATTTAGTAACAATGTAGTATAGTAATCAATCACAATTAATGTATGAATATGCAATGATGTGAATGTTTCAGTAAAATTTGTCAAATTGAATACATACACATGGGTTAATCATTTTCGTTAATTAGTTTCACACACTCAACCATAGATATGATCATCCAAACACAGGTTGATTTAAATTGAAATATGATGTCATTCATGATCAAACAACTATTACAATCAGATATGACCCAAAAGAGTTATGGCATTTAATGTCAATCATTATAAGGAAAAAAAAAACAAGAAAATCACAAACACCTATTAAGATAGAACAAAGACTCCATCAAAAGACATCAACACCCTATTCTGAGTTAGACATGTCCATGGAATCCTCTTCACTGGACTCATCACCAAAAACTTCAATTGGAGAATCATTTCTATTTTTATTTTGATTCAGAACGTCTATTTTCTGTTCTAGTCTCTTGAGTTGATCAACAACAAATCTTTCAAAGTTCATTTCCAGGAAAAAAATGGTGTTGTCTTCATTTAGTGCAAGTGTGCTCCCAGAACTTTGAACCAAATCTTCTTCATCTTTGAAGCACCAACCCTTTCTAGTTTTCACCAGACCGATGGAAGTTACAGTGTTTCTGTTAATCACATTTGTACAGTCGCAAGAGCATTATTTCCACCATTTACATCCACTCCTTGAAAAGTCAGGATTTTTCTTATTAACACTGCATATGGTAGATGTCTTGCATGCTTGGTTCCTGCTTCAATCATATGATCCTTTATTACTTCCACCCAATTTGTAGGAACATCATTCTTGATGGCATATAGCAGGAAGACATCTTCAGTTGTCATTTTGTCTTGTAGAACTCTACCAGGTCAAATCACCCATGCAAGAAGATGTGATGTCATTCTTTCTTCTTTGTTCAGACCTTCATGCACATACAATCTTTCAATTGTGTATCTTCCAGGAAATCTTAGCCAGTTACGATACACATCTTTCTTCTTCAGCCATCAGTTTATTTCTGAGTATCTTAAGTGAGAAAATAACCCTTCAACTTTTAATCCTTCAACTTTTAATCCTGCAACTTAAAGCCAAATATCATTGTCAATGTGAAGATTTACTCCTTTTACCCGAGAATGAAGGACATCATCCACGTTTCTGAGATTGTGTTAAAAGACCCTTACTAATTCAGGTACCAATCACCCTTCATTTGGACAAGTGTAATGAGACCTTCAGTTTCAATTCGAGGTGGGCAAACCGCACTACTTGTACTGTACTATAAACCAATTACAGTTAACTATATAATAATTCAAATAAACTGGATTGAACTAAAAAATAGTTCAAAAAAACTGAACTGAACTATTTTTTAGTTAGTTAACTGCAATATAGTTCAGTAAACTATTTTTAATACATCAAGTTCAGTAAATTAGAGGCAATTACAGACTTTTCACAAAAAAATGAGTTTCTTAAACTGAGACTGAGATTCATCAAGTTCAAGCTCAAGAATAGCACACCCAAATGCTTCTAGAGATACCCAGACTAGAAAATCATCAAGCCATGAGGCAGTTGGCTTGGCAATATAAGTTGTGTCTGGTATTAGAGTCGCTTTAGCAATCTACAAGGTAAAGAGACGTCATCCATTAAAGGGAGTATCCAAGTTATCACATGTAGGAAAATATCAACAATTACTTTAGCACACAAGTAGATTGATAGCATCCCCTAGACACTCATTACAGGAAAAAAGAACTCCTAAAGGCCTAATTAAGAAATGATGGATTTGTATTAAGAAACTTCTAATAACCAAAAGAATGGTTACATAAACACTCTCACATATATGGAGAAAATAAGCCAAATATGCAGAATGATCAGAGTCACATAAGCCATACCTCATTTAAAAGAGAGTCTGAATTGCATTGGCTAATGGAGCAAAGTTGGTTTTGTTTGTGGAGATTCTGAGCTGAAGTGAGGAAAATAGTATTAGAACAAATCATCCTTAACATTAAAAATACTTAGCCAAGGTTAGGCATATACATTCCTCATCCAGTGGTATATTCAACTTAAGTTGTTCAAACACTAATAGCAGATCTCTATTGAAGATGGAGTAAAGAATTCAAAACTTCATAAAACCATTGTTGGGGAAAACAACTTGTGATCCATACCACCTCGTATCCAAGGAAGATGAATTTAGAAAAACACAATTTTCTTTGATTCATGTTATTGTAACATTAGTTTATTAATTCATTCGTATGTTTAGACCAAGACTGGAAGTTATCAATATTGGTACTACAACTAAAAATAAACATAAAATTGGGTGCAATACACACAAAACAACCATTCATTAATATTCCTACCACTTGCCTCCCATCCAATTAACAAACTTTGCAAATACTTATTTTCTCTATACACAACCGTGGATGGAGAACAAGACACAATAGTCATCAAGTTCAAGCTCAAGAATAACATCTTCAATAGCCTTACATCAAGGTCAAAGACTTACATCAGTGCTTCTTTCTTGATCTTCAATCATCCAAATTAATAGCAGCACTTGAAGGTCCCACTTCATCTTCAGGGGTTATCTCTACAAAAATTAAATAAAATATTTCATCATTTTTTAACACTTAAAATATAAATTAAAAAATATATAAATTTGTCATATAATCTCAACTTGCTCAAATTTATCAAATTCTTTAGGTTCCTCGTCAAAAAGTATAGAGAAAGATGTTCCTTTTAACCAATCTTGCGTGCAAACAAGCACTTCCAATATTTTAGGCGTTAGGCAACTACGATAAGGACTAACCACTCTTCCTCCTGTACTGAATGCACACTCTGATGCTACGGTAGAGATAGGAATGGCTAACACCTCTCGAGCCATGTTCGCAAGGATAGGAAATCTAGTCGAGTTGACTTTCCACCAATGTAAAATATCAAGCTCAACTGACTTTATATAAGGTTTAGGATCCTCTCTCAAATATTTATCAAGCTCTGATATATAATCAAATCTATGTCCCGTAGCTCTTAGGTAGAAATTCATGCCATGAGGATCATCATCATCATCATCTAGTTGAGATTCTTGTTGACTACTTTGATCCTCAATACCTTGATATTGTTCATAAAGTGTTTTTAAAGATGACAATAATTTTGATTTCAATTCACTGGCCATACTAGATTCAAATAGGTAGTCAATGAAGTAATTAACAAAATCCAACTTACTCCTAGGGTCAAGCACAACAGCAATCAATAATAAGATATTAATTTCATTAGGATTTCCCCAATATTGTTCATACTTGCCCTTCATCCTCAATGCCATCAATTTTATGCTCACATCACTATTCTTAGAATATTGTCGAATCATTTTACCAATTCCAAACACCTCCTTCATATACATATGACTGGTGACATAAGAGGAACCAGGAATGCGTAGGGTAGAGTCATAAAACATCTTTAAAAATCGTAGAATAGACCTCGCATATTCCCAATCCTCTTCTAATGGCACACCACCATTACTTTTGGCCATTTCAACACCAAATTTCTTATCTTGCATATCTAGCAAGACAAAGGCATCTTTGTACTTCAAGATTGCCTCTAACATTAAGTAAGTTGAATTTCACCTGGTTTCAACATCAAGACAAATAATGCCTTTATAAGAAATTCCCTCTTGTTCAACACATGCCTTGAATCTAGCAAATCTAGCGGGAGAAGATTTCACATATTTAACTGCACTCCGGATTTTTGAAATTGAATCTTTGACCTCTTTTAAGCCTTCCTTCACAATCAAACTTAATATATGAGCAAAACAACGCATATGAACATATTCTCCCTTTAAAACAAGACAGTTCCACGATAACATCCTTCTTTTGAGGTACTGGACCCCAACATCATTTGCTATAGCATTATCCACAGTAATATTAAGGACTCGTTTCAACTCCCAATTATTCAAACAAGCTTCAACGTGTTTAGCAATGAGCTCCCCTGAATGTTCCGTTGTTTGAGAAAAATTCAAAATTTTCTTTTGAAGTTTCCAATCATTATCAATAAAGTGAGCTGTTAAACTCATGTAGTTTAGGTTTTGGATTGAAGTCCATGTGTCTGTAGTTAAACAAACCCTCTCACACTGCTTTGATAGAAACATTTTCAACTTTTCTTTTTCCTCTTCATAGAGTTCCCACATTTCACACCTCAATGTTATGCGGGATGGGACTTCAAATCGTGGTTGCAAGGACCATACAAAGTCACGGAAGTCCTTATTTTCCACCAATCAAAAAGGAAGCTCGGACTTCACAAACATCTTCACCAACTTCATTCGAGATGCATTTTGGTCAAATTTAGAAATAGTTGGTGAAGGGCTAACACTAACTTCTGTAGTTGATGATAAAAGCTTTTGCCTTTTGAATGCTTCTCTATTAGGATTTTCTTTGCATCTCGTCAAATGATTCCTCATCCCGCTTGTTCCAGCCATATATTTAATCAAATCACCACAATAATTGCATTTAGCCTTCTTCTTAGAATAAGGGTTTTGTTTAGTAAAATGTCCCCACACATCTGATCGACCTTTACTATTCTCAATTGACGATGAATCGATATAAGAAGGTAAATGATCCATTCTAGAAGTATTTGGTGTGAGGGTTTCTACCGTTTCTGACATTTGCGTCACTACATTAATTAAGAGTTCAATCAAACAAAAGGCAAATTTATCTAAATGATGATGATGATATAGCGTAAAACAAATTCAGAAATCACATCACTACATTGATGAAAGTGTTGTGATAAACTCTGAAAACAAATTCAGAGTTTATAAATATTAAAATATATTACTACTTGATAGGTAGCCATCTCTGTAGAGTAAACCTGATTAACATATACAGACTTTAAAAACGACATTTTAAAATTAGTTCAAAAATAAAATCATAATACAATGCATTAATTGCAGTCTCAGATATGGAGTCATCATGTAGAGCAAACAATCATACATAGAAGAAACAACAACATTAAAAATTAGATGAAAAATAGACAATGAGGTATTACTAAAGCCACATTGGATTGTGATTTCAATTTCCCTCAAGTAGTCAAATCCAACTTCTCTCTTTGCTCTAACTGGTTGCCCTTTCTTCTCTCCAGATTATCTCTAATGAGAAGCACTTACCATGTAGAACAATTGTGTCATACAACCCAAATTAATCAAAATTAAAATGGTGAGAATGGAGAGAATATACTAACCTTCAGAAACAACAGGGCTAGTTATTGCATCATTATTATTGGTTTTCAAATTCTGGAGAATATGCCACCAATGCTTTCCAAAAGTTTCTCTCCCTATAAACAAAGCAAAGACAGATAAAAAGAAATCCAGATTCAGAATACAAATTCAGAAACTAAATTCAATTTCAAGACACAGAACGGAGGACAAAAACTAATTCAGATTATCCCCCATTTTAACAAAAATTGAATGTGATTTGCAATATGTTTTGATAAAAGGAAAATAATGAATAGAAGTTATAAATGTGATATGCAACTTCGTTTGACTAGGAGATTTTTTGTATACATTCTAGACAAGAATATCAAGGAACAATCTCTTACAATTGAATTAAAGGTAGAAATAGCTATTAAGTTATAAAAAATGATCAACAAATTTGTGATAGTAAACCGTATTAGCATTTTACCATTGGAAAAAGCATATATAACGTCCATTTGAAGCAAACCCTGAAATTTAATCAGATAGTATTTCTTGTAGACAACAAGAAATGATAGATAAGATGGGAGGTTCTAGACAAGAAAAGCAAGGAATAAGATGTCTCACACTTAAACAATATTTCAGTGAATAGCAGACATAAAAATAACAAGCATTGCAAATCAACTAAGATTGTTCTTTATATTCATAGGCTTCGTTTTGGTTTAACTTTTCTAGCTACACAATAATCTTCATACACAATAAACAAGACAACTACTGGCAAAGCATGGTGCATTGTTTTAAAACCCTTGTTGGAATAATAAAGTACCTTGGCCACTGATGATGGAAGAACCCAAGATGCTCTCTGTTACCAATGAGGAGCATTGGTAAATTTGAAGATAAATGATTTTGATGATGCTGCAAGAAGATAGACTGTTCTAATTGTTTTAAAAGCACTTTGTAGATTATAAATGTATTAGGAAAGGCTTTGGACATGTAATACATAGAAAAACTTGTACTTCCAGAACTGTTATGCATTTAATCGATTATTAGAAGCTATAATCGATTATCCTGAGCTTTTCTGAAAACCTTGTTGGTCTGGAATAATCGATTATTACTCCAAATAATCGATTATCATTGGTTCTGATGAGAACTGCCAAAGTCTCTGGAATAATCGATTATTCCTCAGGATAATCGATTATCACTTTTGAAAAACCCTGTAACGGACTCAAATAATCGATTATCACTAACAATAATCGATTATTTGTGGCAGTTATAATTCATCTATGCGAATTCAGAATAGTTGGCTATATAAGGTTCTTCCAAAGCTCTAAGAAGACAACTTTGTGCTTTTTGAGAATACAGTTTGTCTGAGGAAGTTCTAAAAAGCTAGTTCAAGTGCTTTGCATGGTCTCGTGAATAGGAGAAGCTCGCGTTTCATGTGTCGATAGCCGGAGCGGTTCTCTTCGAGTTGGCAAGGTGCTCATCTTCTGGTTCGTTCGTCGAAGGAAGGTTTTATCTCTCTATTTTTTATTCACTCTTATTGTAATTTTTGAAACTGATTGTAGTGAAAACGTTAATCACTTTTTATAGTGATTAACAACTGGACGTAGATTCTTTTGAATAGAACCAGGATAAAAATCCAATATATCAATTTTTCTACTCCCTACTCTCTTTACTATTTTATGCACATCAACTGTTTGATAAATTTTCTCTAAGAAAATTGTTTTTCTAAAACGGACTACCAAAACTTGATTTGTGACCGTAACACGCTTTACGAATATTTTATTCCGCTGCGCGACTCTATAACGGTACTGATTGTTCCGACAATTGGTATCAGAGCTTGCTTTGATATTCTTTCAAACTTTAGCGAAAATGGCTGGTCATCAAAATCAAGTATATGTTGAAGGTGCATCCATCAACAGACCACGTCTTTTTACTGGTGATAACTATGCCTTCTGGAAAGTCAGAATGGAAATTTTTATGGGGTCTGTTGACAGAGGCATCTGGGAAGCTGTGCTAAATGGTCCCTATATTCCTAAAAGAACAGTTGATGGTGTAGAAGTAGAAAAACCATACTTTAACTGGACTCCTGAGGAAAATAGAGGAGCCCAATTTGATATTAAGGCTCGTAATATTATTTCATCTGCTGTAGTACTTGATGAATTTTATAGAATTTCAGTGTGTAAGACAGCACAGGAAATGTGGGAGGTCCTAAGAGTCACACATGAGGGTACAGACGACGTGAAACGTGCAAGGAAGAATACACTCATCCAGGAGTATGAGATGTTCAGAATGCAACCCGGAGAAACAATTTCTGATGTCTAGAAGCGTTTCACTCACATTGTGAACCACCTAACAGGTTTAGGTAAAACTTTTGACACTGATGAATTAAATGTGAAAATATTGAAATCATTAGACAGGTCTTGGCAACCAAAGGTGACTGCCATCTCGGAGTCTCAAAACCTAACTCAAATGTTAGCGGCGATTCTCTTTGGCAAGCTTCGTGAGCATGAGCTTGAGCTGAGAAGATTAACTGCAGAAGAGGATCAAGGCAAAAGAAAGACGCTTGCCTTCAAGTCTGAAATTTCAAAAGGAAAAAGTTCTAAGAGAATTGAGAACGATGATTTCGATGACGATGAGGAAAACATGAATCTTATGATTAAGAAGTTTGCTAAATTTATGAAAGCAAAGGGAAAAGACAAATACCGTGGAGAAAGGAAAGAAAATCAAGGATCTTCATCAAGCACTAAATGTTATGGATGTGGAGAAAGAGGTCATGTGAAGACTGACTGTCTTAAAAATAGGAAAAGTGAAGAAAAGAAAGAAAGAAAGTTTCCAAAGAAGAAGAAAGCTTACATAGCTTGGGAAGAGAATGCTTCTAGTTCTTCAACCTCAAGCGATTCAGATGAAGAAGAAAATTTGTGCTTAATGGCAGACTTAGAAGATGCAGGAAGCCAAGTAAGTGATTCTAGCTTAGAGTCAAGTGATGAGTTTGATTTACAAAAGGCATTTCTTGATTTGTTAAATGAATCTGAAAAACTTGATCTTGCTCATAAAAAGCTAAAGAAAGAGCATAATGAATTGAAATTGAGGTATGAAAAAGTACTAGATGACGAAGTTGTTTTGAGAAAAAAGTTAGTAATATGGAAACTAAATTATCTGAATCTGATGTTGTTGTACAACCTGTTGAATGTTTATCTTGTAAAAGTCACATGTTTGACATTGACATACTGGAAAATTTACTTTCTAAAGGAATCAAGCCTATCTCACATGTTCAAAATGTTTTTAGAAAGAGCAATGTTAGAAATATAAACATGCATCATCATAAAAAGTCTAAAGTTAAGAGAACTCGTAAAGTTTGGGTTGAGAAAGGGACTTTTGTGAAAAATAAAGTGCATGATGTTTGTTGTTTTTATTGCATGAAAAAGGGACATACTTCAAACAAATGTAGAATTAAACATTTTGATGTTCCAAATGGAAAATATGCTTGGATTCCTGTTATAAAGTAATATGTCTCTAACCTCAAAGGACCCAAATGAGATTATGGGTACAAAAACTATACTGTTTTTACTTTGCAGGTTAAGTTTTCAAAAGGATAAGATAGATCTATGGTATTCTGCTCTTTGAATTGATGCTACAAGCCAGGATGTAACTCCATCAAGTGGTATCCAAAAGCCTTCGTTCAAGCACCAAGTATTTAAGCTAAGTGTTGTTTAAACTGTGATGTTGCATCTTGTTTTTACTTGATCTTCCATTATTTAATTACTGTTATATTCATTTCTGGTTAGGCAAATGATATGTTCATCACTATTTCATTCATCATGTGGTGTGTTCTTGTCTGTTTACACATTTTGATCAAGTGAAATTAATCTATTTAAGATATTCATGTTCTGAATTTCATCCATGTCATGTAAAGCCATGTGCATTGTTATTTCAGTGCTTTGTTGATAATTATCTATTGAATTTGTGTTTAACTGGCTTAGTATTCAATTTCATGAGTACTTTGAAGTTACCTTTGGTGTAATCTCTCTCAAGCATCAAAACTATGAAAAAGTCATTTAAATGAGTTGGCTAACAGAATTTCATTAGCAATTTTGGATGATTAAGACATGTGAAAAATAAATTTTCATTTCTATTTCAAAGTTGGTTCTGTGGAGATTTGTTTTTAAGTTCAAATGCATAACGAATGAGCTATGATAATATACATTGAGAGCTTGGATGCAGAAAATGAACTGATCAAATTTGCATAATTTTGATGTAAATTATTTTGTTTAAAACTGTTGAAAGATAAAACCTGAATCAGCTCTTGTGGTTGAATTTTTGTATATGTTGTTTTGATATGCATAGCTAAATTTATGGGATTGAGAAGATTGTGATATGATAATGCACGTATGACAGTTGTTGTCTAGGAAGTTGTAAATTGTGCTGTCAAAGTTAGTCTTAAACTATTTGTGCTAGCTGTAATGCTTTCATGTTAAACTCTTTTGGAATTACAAAGCCTAATCTGAACTGACTGTTACAAATTTATGCATTGCATTGGACTGAATAAATCTTAAATTTTTGGAATTTCTTTAAAAGGGGAATATTACATTTAGGGGGAGAAAATTTTGGTTGACATCTTCTACCTCCTGATTATTCTTCAACCTGTCCTTTTTAAAGTCTTACTTGTATTTCTTGATTAAGAGCTAAATTTCTGTCTTCTATGATGAACTTTATTCTTTCATGTTATGAAAGTTTAAAATACACCTATTCTTTTATTAAGGGGGAGTGTTATCAATCTTTTTGCTTATGATCAAAAAGGGGGAGAAATATGTGCAGTTACTACTAACTCTTCTTGTTGGATGTTAGTTTGTATCTTTTGCAGATAACCCAAAGTTGCTTTTAAAACGTGATTTTTGATCATCATCAAAAAGGGGGAGATTGTTACCAATGAGGAGCATTGGTAAATTTGAAGATAAATGATTTTGATGATGCTACAAGAAGATAGACTGTTCTAATTGTTTTAAAAGCACTTTGTAGATTATAAATGTATTAGGAAAGGCTTTGGACATGTAATACTTAGAAAAACTTGTACTTCCAAAACTGTTACGCATTTAACCGATTATTAGAAGCTATAATCGATTATCCTGAGCTTTTCTGAAAACCTTGTTGGTCTGGAATAATCGATTATTACTCTAAATAATCGATTATCACTGGTTCTGATGAGAACTGTCAAAGTCTCTGGAATAATCGATTATTCCTCAGGATAATAGATTATCACTTTTGAAAAACCCTGTAACGGACTCAAATAATCGATTATCACTAACAATAATCGATTATCTGTGGCAGTTATAATTCATCTATGCGAATTCAGAATAGTTGGCTATATAAGGTGATAGGCTATTGTTGAAGCTATCAAATTAATACTACTTTTCAAGGCAACTTCAGTATTGCCAAGTAGTATCCAAGAAAGTAGATAGGGCTAAAGTAACCCTGAGTCGTCTCCCTACGAACACGGAATTGCTTTCGAATATCTGACACTTATGAATGTTATGCAATGCTTAAAAGTAATGGTTGAAGAATGTTTAAAGAACAAATAAGAAACTTAAAAATAGTTACGATGAAATAGGCTAATTCCACTGCTTTTCCAAGATAGATTCATCATCGGTTATTCACGGATAATTGTTCAATTGATTATTGTTTAAGTTTCAAATTAATTAAAGTACATTCTTAATTAATTTGAGGGCGATTATGCATTTAACCAAAGTAAATTCTCAATCAAGTGCAAAACCTTTCTAGATTATTCACAATAAATTCAACCAAAGTACATTCTCAATCAAATTTTATTGTGTTTAATCATGTCTATTCTTAAATCTCCAAACCAAATTAAAAGTTAATCAATCAAAGTAAATTCTCAATTGATTATAGTTGAAATTATTACTAATCAACCAAAGTACATTCTCAATTGATAGTAAAAACCATTTAATCATATGAAAGTTCCTAAATTAAATCAAAGTAAATTCTCAATTAAACCTAGAAACCCTAGAACTCATATAATCAATATGCATGTAGATTCAAACACATTATGATGCAAAAATCTTTACTTTTAACAAGATAGAGATGAAAGACATAGAGAGAACAACTTAAATCAATAACCAAAGTAAACAATTGCATTAACTGAACGTAACCTCAGAATCCGTCATGGAATTACAGCAAAATAGCCCTAGATGCTTAGCTCTCCATGAATGGAGTTGAATACAAGATAAAAGAAAAGTGAGAGGAGTATGAGAGAATGAATTAGTGAAGTCCCCTTTTTCTGCCTCCCTTGGGTCTCTTTATATAGGCTTGATTGGGCTTGGACTCTGAATAGTTTGTTGATAAGATATTTTCTGTTGATATATTATATCTTTCAAATATTCATTAGATTAAATCAGTTTTAAAAAATATTTGATAGATATTAACTCAATTATCTTATATCCTATATCTTCCAAATAACTAAAAGATTTAGATAATGATAAAATTATTTGGAAGATATTTTCTGTTGATATTCCCAAATTAAATTCAACAACTGAATTTTATCTTTTAGATTTTCTGACTTTCCAAAATTGCACAAATGCCCTGAAATTTCTTCTATCTACACTTTAGCCCGTTCTGAATTTTCCAAATAAAATCTGATTTTGGGCCTTGAATTGTCATTTGGACCAATAAAACTTATATTCTCAGCTGCACAAATAAACATTAGAACATCCAAAAATAATTTATGCGCTAAAACTCACTTTTTACGTCTCTTTATTTCCCAAACCCAACAATTCCAATCATCACAAATTCACTTAAAATCAACCATTTAAGCACAATTATCCCATCAAAAATTTGAATTTTAAAGCATAAATATGCACTCATCACATCGTTCTTGACCATCTTAGTAGGATTGAAAAGGGAAAAGATAACATTCCTATCCAGGATGACTTTTCCAATGAAGTCCTACTAGCATTCCTTCCACCATGAAGGAGGTAAGTTCCCTCATACTTTTTCTTTGTATTTTATATATAAGGCATACATTGAGGACAATGCATAGTTTAAGTGTGGGGGTGTGGGGAAACAATTAATTTTGTTCCCTATTTTGTTTGTCTATTTTGTTTGTTTTTAATAAATATTTGCATTGGATTTGAGAGTTTGAATCAGTAACTGGAATGATCATGAATTCAAGAAGAAGAAAAAAATGAGTCATGTTGATATGAGTGAATTGCTTTTATGATTTGCTGATTGAGTTGACTTGAGCATTTCCTGATTAAATCTTTTGTGAAAGAAATTTGAAACCTTGTGAGTTTTGGGCTTAATGTTAAGGATGGACCACCATGTGCCATACCTATTTTTTTTTGTGTGATTTGCCCATGTTTTGTTGATACTCTAATAGTTAACTTGATTCTGTGTTGTGCAACTAAGGAGAATATGCATGATTTGATATGATTGAGGCACTTCTTGTTTTAGCTACTTGGCCAAATAAACTTGTCCTAACATTAATCCATTGGAACCCCCTTTGAGCCTTAAGCCTATTTTTCTTGTTTCCAGTCATTGTCAAATGAGAAAAGAAGAATCATATGTTCCTTACCTTAGGAAAGAAGAAGGAGTAATGGATTATGTTAGAAGTAAAGTGATGAATAAGTGTGTGCGTGAGTACCTCACCCACAAAACAATAAAAAGGGTAACAAGGAAGATGAAAAGTTGAAGTTTTAAAACAAAAGAGAAAAAAAAATCTTCCTTAAAAGAGCAATAAATAGAGTTGTTTTTGAAATCAAGTGTCATTACTCTTTCTATATCAATTTCAAAAGCTCAGAAATTCCAAGAAAATTTCCTACCTTTGCCTTGGCATCAATACAACCTTTAAAAAGCCCTCATGATCAATAATTGCATGTTTTCTGAAGTATGTGAATGATAGAGTCTTGTTAATATCAAGGGTGTCTACTTACATGGGTATTTTGAGTGTAAACACAAGCCAAAAACACTTGAGAGAGTTGGAAAGGAATAAATACATATTGACTTGAGTGTTATCTTTCATATTTTATTTTCTTGGGAATTCAAAAAGGTCCACTTATGTGTGAAGAATAGAGTGATTTCATTTGCATGTCCATGACAAAGTAATGTCTAGATGATTGATCTATGTCTAGTGCTACTCATTCTTTTGATTCAAATGCAAATATGGAATAAAATGACTCAGAACAAAGTCTTCGAATTAATCAATTTTGCCCAGGAGTGCAAAAGGATAAGTGTGGGGGTGTGATGAGTGCATATTTATGCCCACATTTATGCTTTAAAATTCAATTTTTTGATGGGATAATTGTGCTTAAATGGTTGATTTTAAGTGAATTTGTGATGATTGGAATTGTTGGGTTTGGGAAATAAAGAGACGTAAAAAGTGAGTTTTAGCGCATAAATTATTCTTGGATGTTCTAATGTTTATTTGTGCAATTGAGAATATACGTTCTATTGGTCCAAATGGCAATTCAAGGCCCAAAATCAGATTTTATTTGGAAAATTCAGAACGGGCTAAAGTGCAGATAGAAGAAATTTCAGGACATTTGTACAATTTTGGAAAGTCAGAAAATCTAAAAGATAAAATTCAATTGTTGAATTTAATTTGGGAATATCAACAGAAAATATCTTCCAAATAATTTTATCATTATCTAAATCTTTTAGTTATTTGAAAGATATAGGATATAAGATAATTGAGTTAATATCTATCAAATATTCTTTAAAACTGATTTAATCTAATGAATATTTGAAAGATATAATATATCAACAGAAAATATCTTATCAACAAACTATTCAGAGTCTAAGCCCAATCAAGCCTATATAAAGAGACCCAAGGGAGGCAGAAAAAGGGGGACTTCACTTAATTCATTCTCATACTCCTCTCACCTTTCTTTCATCTTGTATTCAACTCCATTCATAGAGAGCTAAGCATCTAGGGCTATTCTGCTGTAATTCCATGATGGATTCCGAGGTTACGTTCAGTTAATGCAATTGTTTACTTTGATTATTGGTTTAAGTTATTCTATCTATGTCTTTCATCTCTCTATCTTGTTAAAAGTAAAGATTTTTGCATCATAATGTGTTTGAATCTACATGCATATTGATTATATGAGTTCTAGGGTTTCTAGGTTTAATCGAGAATTTACTTTGATTTAATTTAGGAACTTTCATATGATTAAATGGTTTTTACTATCAATTGAGAATGTACTTTGGTTGATTAGTAATAATTTCAACTATAATCAATTGAGAATTTACTTTGATTGATTAACTTTTAATTTGGTTAGGAGATTTAAGAATAGACATGATTAAACACTATAAAATTTGATTGAGAATGTACTTTGGTTGAAGTTATTGTGAATAATCTAGTAAGGTTTTGCATTTGATTGAGAATTTACTTTGGTTAAATGCATAATCGCCCTCAAATTAATTAAGAATGTACTTTAATTAATTTGAAACTTAAACAATAATCAATTGAACAATTATCCGTGGATAACCGATGATGAATCTATCTTAGAAAAGCAGTGGAATTAGACTATTTCATCATAATTGTTTTTAAGTTTCTTATCTGTTCTTTAAACATTCTTCAAACATTACTTTTATCCATAAGCATTGCATAGCATTCGTAAGAGTGAGATATTCAAAAGCAATTCCATGTTCGTTGGGAGACGACTCAGGGTTACTTTAGCCCTATCTACCTTCTTGAGTAGTACTTGGCAATACTGAAGTTGCCTTGAAAAGTAGTATTAATTTGATAGAAGTTATAATTCGTCTATGCGAATTCAGAATAGTTGGCTATATAAGGTTCTTCCAAAACTCTAAGAAGACAACTCTGTGCTTTTTGAGAATACAGTTTGTCTGAGGAAGTTCTAAAAAGCTAGTTCAAGTGTTTTGCTTGGTCTCGTGAATAGGAGAAGCTCGCGTTTCATGTGTCGATAGTCGGAGCGGTTCTCTTCGAGTTGGCAAGGTGCTCATCTTCCGGTTCGTTCGTCGAAGGAAGGTTTTATCTCTCTGTTTTTTATTCACTCTTATTGTAATTTTTGAAACTGATTTTAGTGAAAACGTTAATCACTTTTCATAGTGATTAACAATTGGACGTAGATTCTTTTGAATCGAACCAGGATAAAAATCCAGTGTATGAATTTTTCTACTCCCTACTCTCTTTACTGTTTTATGCACATCAATTGTTTGATAAATTTTCTCTAAGAAAATTGTTTTTCTAAAACGGACCATCAAAACTTGATTTGTGACCGTAACACGCTTTCCAAATATTTTATTCCGCTGCACGACTCTAACGGTACTGATTGTTCCAACACTCTCTCCACGTACAAGCAATCGTTACAAGATGTCTAACAAAATGTTTGAACAACTAAGAATACATTTCAACAATGTTTGAACAACACACGAAAAACATTTGTACCTTAGGGTTCCAGATTTGCTTCTATTTTCCAGGAGAAGTGTTCTCAGAATCTTCGACGATGGTGGTAGAACCTTTGACAGTTCGGCGACAGCAGAGTGTGACAAAGCCTTCGATAGCGGCGAGCCTTCGACAGCGGTAAGCCTTCAACGACGGCGAACCTTCAACAACGGTAACCTTGACAGCAGCGAAGCTTTAGCAACGGTAACCTCGGCGGTAGCCTTCAACAACGACAACCTTCAACAGCAGCAGCGAGTGAGTGGGATGAACGGGATGTAAGGCAGAAAGCAAATGAAGCCATGATTGGGAAAGTAGATATAAACCTAAACTACAGTTAATTGTACTGAATGTAAAACAGTTCAGTTTTTTTAAACTGTATTATTAATTAGTTTAATTAGTTTTTAGTTAACTGTATTATTAGCTTTTTAAGTTTAAAAAAGTATGGATTAACTATAGTTTAAGTATTTTAAGTTAACTATGCCCAACCCTGGTTTCAATCCATTCTGGGAAATGGATGCCCTCTTTTTTTAATAAATCTAGCTTTAGGTGCTTATGTGGTACAACGATCTTGTTTCTTTTCCCTCTTAGAAATCTTTCACGCGTTTCATCATCACTGATCCATCCCGAGGGATCAGCATTTCTTGCAGCAACTATAGTCTTTCCTCTGTTTGCTGAGGGGTGTGATGAAGAAGCCATTTGAATTTTTGAACTCTTGGGCAATCTTTCTCAGTACTAGGGTTATGAAGTTTAGGCAGACCAGACACACTTTATGTCTTCAAGTATTCAAACACACACTTATAAAGGTGTGCAGTAACACATTAGTATCAGCCCATTCAACTTTTCAAAACATGAAAGCACATTACAGAGAAATAATAGATTTTATTAAAATCATAGTCAACTTATGTGTATGACAGAGTATTACCAAGAAATAGAGAAACACATACACAGAACATAATCGACTCTATACATAACACAACCGATTAAAAGTCGTGCAATCAGATTTTCATACAAACAAATCAGTCATATATACACTCATCAATTATGCATATAACAATCATTCATATCAACAATCATTCATCCTTGAGCATTGTTTCTTCTTTAGCAGCAACTTATTTACCTGCAAAACAATTTAATGGTTTTGTAGCAAGTACCCAGATAAACTTGGGTCCTTTTTAGTTAGTTGTAGGGGGTTGTTCCTTAGGAATCCACTTATATTTTCTTTTAGGAACCCCAACCTTTCTGTAGTAGTTATTTATGACATTATGGCCAATAGTATTGCAGTATACACAAGCATTTGAGATAGGTTTACTCAGATCAATAAACTTCTTAGAATTAATCTTATTGCTCTTTGCTTTATAGCCAATGCCTTGCCTATTAATTTCTCTACCATATGATCTTAACACATCATCTAGATTTTCTTTCCCTTGAGTAAATTTAGCTAGAGTGCTTGTCAAGTAATCTATCTTTTCTAAGTGTATTGGACAGTTATCACATTTCTTTTCCACAATCTGTATTTTAGTTTTAACATTTGCTTTAGCATATTGTAATGCAGCTTCTAATTCATTTTCTAGCTTTTCATTATCCTTTACAAGGTTATCAATTCTATATTCATAATCTTTCCTTTCAGAAGATAATAGATTCACCTTGTATTGGAGTCGCATGGCCTCTGTACGTATTTCTTGAAATGCATCCAGTGGCAAGTCGTACTTGACATCGATCAGTTCATTCTCGAAATCACTATCACTATCATCATCAAAGTGTGCAGAGCCTGCCATGAAATATAAATTTGACTCCTCTTCCACACTGCAATCATCATCACTTGAAGAATCACCATCACTGTTTTCCCAAGCTATATAGGCTTTCCTTTGCTTGCTTTCCTTATCCTGAGGATACTTGGTGGTTGCTTTCTTCCTATTCTTCAACTCTGGACAGTCAGGCTTTATGTGGCCATCCTTTCCGCATTCACAGCATTATACAGTGTTGCTTCTTGAGCTCTTCTTTCTTCCTCTTGAAAAACTTGCATTGTTAGTTGCAGAATTTCTGTTCTTCATGAATCTATTAAATTTTCTTACCATCATATTCATGATTTCCTTTTCTGATACTTCTGCATCTGATTCAGCTTTAGATTCAGCCTTCTTGGAGGATTTCTTGCTTGTGGGTTTAAGGGCAATCGATTTCTTTTCCTCAATTTCGTCTTCCTCTCATAGCCTTCCGAGTTCTAACTCATGCTCCCTAAGCTGCCAGAAAGGGTTTCCATATTCATGTTAGTTAAATCTTTAGATTCTGAAATGGCAGTTACCTTTGGTTGTCAGGTTTTGTTTAAACTCTTTAGGATTTTGATGTTAATATCTTCTTTCTTAAAAGATTTCCCGAGAGCCATTAGATGGTTGACAATGTGTGTAAACCTCTTTTGAACGTCATAGATGGTCTCCCCGGCCTTCATCCTGAATAGCTCATATTCCTGTATTAAGGAATTCTTTCAAGCACGCTTCACCTCGTCTATTCCTTCATGTGTACCTTCAAGGACCTCCCACATTTCTTTTGTTGTTTTGCATTGAGAGACCCTAAAAAATTCATCCATTGTTAAAGCACAGGCAATTACATTTCTAGCTTTCACATCATATTGAGCTCTTCGGTTCTCATCTTGACTTCGCTCAGAAAAAATTTTCAAAACAGTTTTTCCATTTACAACATGAGTGGGTTCAAATGGACCATTGAGTGTAGCATCCCATGCACCTTTGTCCTCGGATTCAATAAAAATTTGCATCCTAATTTTCTAAAATGCATAGTTTTCACCAGCAAATAGAGGTGGTCTATTTGTTGATGCACTTTCACCAAAAGTTTGAGAAACAAAAGCCATTTTTCAGGATCGAATCGATTAGACAAAAATCTTAATCGATTTCTTTTTCAAATATCTTATGAAAACCAGTTCTCGTATCAATTGTTAAAAAAGGAGTGCTTAGCTTCTCACACAAAGAGGGGGTGAATTGGTGATGCGTAAAAACGTTTGCTATTAAAATATTTTTCGCAAAGAAGGATGTCTTTGAACTTTTCTTGAAATGCAAGTAAGCTTGTATTTAATGCAATAGTAAGCTTAATCGAATGCAATGATAGATTAATCGATTATATGCAGAGATAGGGATTAGAGAAATCAAACGATGCTTTTATACTGGTTCGGCCAAGCCTACATCCAGTGTCCTTCCAATCAACCTGAGTTGGAAGCCAATGCACTATAAAGATCTAGGTTTTTACAACAAGGTTTTTACAGTGACCTCACATCAAAATGTAAAACACCTCTCTAACCCACTAATCTAAATATAGGAAGTACAACAACAAGACACGCAACAAGAACATCCTCTTGTACTGTCAAACCTTGTAAGACACTCTCAAAGTCATGAACAAAATTCTTCTTCCTGTATACACTATAGAGAACTCCAGCAATTCTAAGTGTTTGTCAATGCTTTCCTGATCACGTACAAAACACCTTTGAGTGCAGAAAGATCAGACATTTCCAAAGCAGATCAACCTTGCTACACAAGAAACCTTCAAGACTTCGATCACCACGGTCGTTCTTGGTTCTTGAAGCTTTTTCTCTCTTTTGTAAGATCACACAGAGTACACTGAAAGATATGAAAGTGTAAAAAATCAATTCTCTTCTTCTTGTTTCTCCTTACAGAAAATCAAATCATGCGTTAGTATATAGTATGTCACACAAAAAAACGTGTTTTAATCGATTAGACTATTAATGTAGTTGAATAAATTTGACAGTTGTAACAGAATAATAGTAGTCAAATGCATTAACTGAATGCGCAATTAATATAATCGATTTGTCATAAATGCTTGGTCAACATATTTAAAAACATGACCGTTGTGACAGTTCTGTCAAGCATTTAAACAGTTTTCAAATCAACAACAAACTTAGTTGAATAAAGTTACATGGAATCGATTAAGTAGAAACACTTAGCTCATTTTTGAAAACTTTTCTTCACAAAATTCATCACAGCACACTTGAAAAAAATTTGTGCAAACCCACGAGTTTTAATTGATTTGAACAATAATACAATCGACTTAAAATTGTTGTTTTGCCATACTTTAAAGTTCAACAATAGTTCTTGTGGTTTTTTTATTTCCGAAAACATATGTTATGCATACACACACTACTACAGAAAAGTGCATAGATAGCGCTTTTTTTTATCATAGATAGCGCCTTTTAAGCGCTATCTATGACAGCGCTATCTATTAATAGATAGCGCTTCTATAAAAAGCGCTATCTATTAGTGTCTAACAATAGATAGCGCTTTTTTAAATAAGCGCTATCTATTGCTGTCAGACAATAGATAGCGCTTGTTTAAACCAGCGCTATCTATTGTCTGACAGCAATAGATAGCGCTTAGTTAAAAAAGCGCTATCTATTGGTCTAATTTTTTTAAAAAAAAATAATAAATTTTTAATAAAATATTTAAAAAAATTAAAAAATATAAAATATTGATTTTATTATGTACAAACATGTGCTATCTATTGGTTTTATTATATAAAAAAATATAAAAATATTAAAAAAAAACATTTTTATTAAATGGTTGAGACAACACCTGTAACACTTTCCTAGTCGAACTTGCTCAGCCCTACCAGCTCTTTATCTAGTAGAGGCCCTAGATATTGGAGTCACAGCCAGATTTTCAATATCAGAAATCTATTACAAAGCGTGAAAGAAAATTACACTTGAAGACATCTAAGAAATCAACGTAAGGTGGAAAAAAAAGTGAAGGGAACAATTCTAAAAATAAAATTACTAGGATGGCAGCTAGAATCAACCACAATGACTAGGAAAATTCTAATAAACTAAAATAATAAAGAAAATACATAATTAATGTTAATTTAAAATTCATAGAGTACCATGACTAGGAAACTATCAACCCAATAAATATTGAAAATTCTAATGTTTTAAATCCTTCATAAACCAACAACAACTTGTATAAATTTTAAAAGAGGACAATAAGTGACATAAAAATTGATGAAACTTCTCTAACATTTTGAGAAAATACAAGTGCCCGTGTAGAAAATGAGAATAATGCCTTATGTAGTGGAACAATGTTAGCTAAAAACTAGAAAGCAAAAAGAAACTTGAATAGAAGTAAAGATAGACCAAATGTTACATTTATAAATCAAACAAGAAATAATCATTACAGGGCTCATTCCTGTATCTCTTCAATAGAAATAACAAAATGATTAACGGATTGTAGAACCGTTGTTTACAAAACCCATTGTCAACAACATAGACAATTCCCTGCATGATTAAAAAAATAAGAAATAAGGAGGAGGATTCATCTCTAACCCGTAGAGATAATCAAACTTATTGTGAATGGGATATTACCTCTAATGTGAGTGATGTTTCTGCTATATTAGTAGAAATTTCTGCTTTCCTCCTTCCACGAGGAGATGGAGAAAACACTAACTCCTAAGAGAATGTAAAAACAAATATTAACACATTAACATTAAAATAAATATACAATAAAACACACTTATGTATTTCTAACCTGATCAATTATGCACTCTTATTTCACATTATTAAGTATTCAATTTTTTTACATAGTATCGTATCTCTACTCCATAAATAAAAGTACCTTGTTGTGTATAGAGATCCCACAATTACCAACAATATTCTCTATATGGTATCAGATTTTTTGTGCTATTTCCTTTCCTTTTATCTTTACTTTACGTAACACATATTCAATTCAACAAAGTCACAAGCATAGTGTGTTGCACAGTACACGTTCACATAATATTACTCATACACATGTTCAGAAACGTCAACTATATAAATCAGAGAAAGTGTCTGAAACTCTGTAATGTTACTAATATAAATTAATAATTTAGTATTAATTTAGTTAGTTTAAATAAAATATCTAATAATCCTAATGTTACTAACATACTATATATTATTATCTTATAACTTACTTGAATGCTACGACCTCCACAAACTCTAATTATCTCAGAGAATGATAAACATGAGGTAGGTGGAACCAACTAAGAAGGACCAGACACGAAAATCAGAAAAAACGAAGAGGAAATGAGCACTAGCCTTTGAGCCACAAGAAGCCTATCTATTGTGTGCAAATAAACACCACTTCATTAAAAAAAAGCATAATAGATAGCGTTGTTTTAAACAACCGTTATCTTTTTTTTTATTTCAAATTATACAGTAAAAAAGTAATATAAATTATTTATAGATAGCGCTGTTCTAAGAAAACGCTATCTATTGTCATGTATATAGACAGCGCTTTTTCAAATAAGCGCTATCTATTGTTCCGCACACTTATAGATAGCGCTTATTTAAAAAAGCGCTATCTATTTGGCGCTATCTATGTCCAATTCTGTAGTAGTGACAGATAAAATCACATATCAATCATAGTGGTATGTCTTACATTTTTATTTAAATAATGGATGCCAAAAATTTTGAAGTCGGATATTCAAAACAATGCTTATGTACTTGACATTTTCTTTTGAAACAATGGTATGTGCATGCTTGAATAACATAGACAAGTTAAAAGCGGTAAATGTTTAAAAGGATTTAAAGAGACTAGGATAGCCGTGTTGGTGTGTCATTCTTTATATGCCCTTAAAAAATATCGATATGAGATACGACATACCAAAAGGATGTTGGTGTTTGGAAAAAAGTATGGGGATTTGGAGCCATGAATGTCAAAGCTGCCCCAGTTTTAGGCATGGGTTTTGTTCAAGATAGGGAATGGGTATGGAAAGAATTTATTGAAAAAGTGTTGAGATTTTTTATAGGGGGAGCAATGGTTTAGCTGAACCTACAATCTCAAAGCTTCTAGCTTTTTATGATGACAACACATATTTAATAACACATGTGTTCATGTGTTACATGTTCATTACTTTCATGATTATGATTATATGGTAACATGTTTGTGTTGTGTTGATCATTGCAATTCACTATATTATATATGTGAGATTTAATCTGTGATTGCATGAAAATTGTTTTGGAAAAGAAAAATCACATGCACTTTAGTTGAACTTAAATTGTGTAGCAAAACAGCAGTTTTAAGTCGACTTCATTATGAAGTAAGTCGATTAAAACTCGTGGCTTTGCACAAACTTTTTCAAAGTGTTGTGTAAGAATTTTTGAAGAGAAATTTTTTCAAAACTATGTTTTTAACTGTTACAAAGTCGACTATGTGAGCAAGCCATTCGACTAAGTTTATTATGTTTTGAAATTATGTTAATGCTTGTCTTAAAGTGTCTAACGGCTATATTTTTAAATATGTTTGACCAAGCATTAATTGTGAAACAACTGCATTAATTGCGTAATCAATTAATTGCTATGACTTCTACTAACTATTATAACTTTCATGATTGTATTCGACTTCATTAGTGGCAAAGTCGACTGAAGAGCATCAAAATTGTGAAAAACTATAGATTGACGCAAATTTAAATTCTGTAAGTTTTGATAATCTAACGAATTGTGTGATAATTTTCATATTAGTGTTGTCTTACAGATTTGGGAAAAGCTCCAAGAACTCTTAAAGAAGATCGTGGTGTTCATCTTTGGAGATAGCTTAAAGAGCAAGGATTGTGTGCGTTTACTATCTGATCAAATTTGCACTAAAGTTGTGTGTTTTGGTGACCAGGAATTCAATCTTGTGAAGATTGGTGTTGTTGCCCTGTTGTGACTACAGGAAGAGGACGTGGTGCGTTCTGGACTTTGAGGGGTTTCTCAAAGGGTTGAAGACAGTAGGAGAGGGAACATCTTGTTGCTGGTCTTTGTGTGTTGTATGCCTATATTTTGATTAGAGGGTTAGAGAGATGTTTTATATTTTTGACATGGAGGTCTCTATAAAAGCCTTGTTGTAAAAACCTTGATCATTATAGTGCATTTGCTTCTTGGTGAGGAAGGACACTGGATGTAGGCTTGGCCGAACCAGTATAAAAAGCAGTGTTTGATTTTTCTATCCCTACACTTTTACTTAATCAACTTTGTATTGTGTTTAATCAACTTTATTTCCACTGCACTTAAAAATCTTTTTCTTTGCGTTTCAAGAAATTTTTTAAAGTCATCTACTTTGCAAACAAGATTTAAAGAAAACATTGTTTTTGTATTTCACTAATTCACTCCCCCTTCTTGGTGTAGAAAATTAAGTCATTCTATTTTAACAAAAAGGATTGCCCCAACTGGTTTGATTTTCTTTTGCATGCTTCTGGCTAGTTAGGAAGTTCCCAAATAACACAATAGTGAGAATAACTTTGGCAAGACAAATATGCTCTAGAGCCAATCTCTTTTTCTTTTGGGAGAGGCTGGAGAATGAGTGTTTTCAAGCAATGCACACACACATATCTCAACAGAAAATGCTATTAGTTATTTAAAATCTTTGATTACAAAAACATATGATAATAAATTACCCAAAATGTAATGATTTCCTTTTCTATGTTTTTTTTTTGGAAATGATAAAACTTTTTGAGAAATATTTTTTTCTTGTATTTTCCTCTTAACGCATTCGTTTGCTATTTTTTTTTTTCGAGAAATTGAATTTGAAGGAAACTATGTATGAGAATTGGGCCCAATGGGCCTAAAAACTATTTTTGTTACAGTGAATAAAAATCTTAAAAAAATTAAGTTTGTCATTTTCATTTTGATTCTATTTTTTCAAAAAACATTTCTTTCTCTTTCATACCCAAAAAAAAAATATTTTATTGATGAATTATGTCAACCTGACTTGTTCAAGGGAAGTTGAAAGAACTTTTTTTAAGACTCAAAATAGATTGAAAAGAATGATAATTTTTTGATTAAGAAACATGTCTACGTATTAAATCATGATCGTTTTATTTTTCAAACTCTTAACTTAAAAGAAAAACAAAGTTCAAAATGCAATATGTTGCCCTTGGTTTTTGTTTTCTATTTATTTTTATTTTTATCTTTTTTTTGTGCTAAAAAGATTAGTTGCGATCACTTTAAGATAGTGTCCCTTGTAAATCGTTTTTTTTATGGATACAATGGATGATGGAAAATGATGAAGGAGGAAAAATATTTTCACGATTTCATGTCAAAAATGCTTCAAAAAAAAAAGAAGGGAAAATAGTTTTTATTTTGCCCTATTTATTTATTTTTTCCTTTTTATCATAAGAATAATTCCATGGAAAAATATGAATTCATTAAAGCATGACATTTTTGTTTTTGTTTTTGTTTTTGTTTTAAAAACGTGACACATTTATTGTTATGTATAAAGAAAATGAAGAGAAAATGATAAAAATGCTAATGCATATGATGCATGAGGATGCTTGTGCCAATAATGATTAAAAGACAACATGTTGTTTTTTATGCTTTTAAGGTAGGTCCAACGTCTTAAGGTCTAATCATTGTATATGAAATCTCACAAGGATGGCTTCCTAAACCTAAAATCAAGGTCACCAGAGCTATGGTCCTTTTCACAGCATTTTCCACAACAGTTGAAACACTACTAGGCGTGAAATTGCATGTGAAGAGAACAGACACTGGTTAGGGTTCTCACGATAGCCAAACTAGAAATAGTCCAGACGTGAGACCGCTATGCAACCCATCTAATTCTATGTTAAACTCAGACCCGGGTATAAGGTCCTACTCATGATATGCACAATAATAATTATTCTAATAATAATAAAAAAAGAATATAAATAAATTACCAAAATGAATAAAGATCAAACATATAGATAAATAAAGCAAAAAAATAAAATAAAGAGAAACCACATCAATTTTCATATTTAATTAATTAGGCCTGATTCTCTAGCGTCCCTAGTGGAGTCGCCATCCATCGCAACCAGGATCGCGACGGGGAGCCGACCCGAAAACAAATGGGTTTGAGAAAAATATTTTGGGAGTCGCCACCATAATTTATTATGGAAAAACTATGGAAAATCATAAAATAAGACATGGTCTACGAAAACTAGATTTTAGATCCGGGAATCGGTTACGCGTAAGGAAGGTGTTAGAACCCTACTACGTATGCCCAAAGGCAGTACCTTTAGTTAAATGTATAAAGTGGCTTTTCAAAATATTTAATTTTCCCTAAAAATAATTATATAAAGAAACTAATAAGAAACAAAAAATATTTTTTGTTTTATGAACCCGACAAGGATTGACCTTGCTCCTGCGTATATCCATTTATGATGGACAATCAGGGATCACGTAGTTCTTTATCTACAAAAAAGTTTGTGAAGTTTGTTTTTTTAAAGAGAACCCCGACAAGAATTGACATTTTTTTTTTCAAAAATTTTTGTATTCTTCTATTTCAAAAAATATGGTGGAAAAAAAAGAAAAGGAAAGAGACCGACCATAAGTCGACGCGTACCCATACCCTTTATTTTATGATTTAATATTTTTTTTATAGGAAAATACATGATAAGAAATATTTTCTTCTTTTACTTTTTTTTAAATTGTTTATTTATTATTTAATTTTTGAAGTAAAATTTTAAAAAATAAATATCACGTGATGCGGAAGATATAACCAATACCAAAAGAAACACGAAAAAATATTTTTTTTTATGAAAAAAACATTATTGGTGCATAGTAAAAAAAAATTTTAACAAAAACCATTAAAGTACAATAAAAAGAGAAGGAGAATGGTGCAAAGATGACATACCATCCCCCTTTTCGGTCTTCCTTTTCCATGATAGGGTGCGTATTTATATACACACATTGTAATATTATGGTAATCTTGCCCTTAATTTTGAATTAATTAACAACGAACAAAATAAGAAAAGAAATGATCTTTATTTTTATATTTTTCATTTTATAAAATATTTGAAAAATATTAATATAAATATAATAAATGTAAATAATTAATACTGTAGTGAACATAATTTAAAATATTTAACAATTAAATATTTAGATATCAAAATATATATATATATATATATATATATATATATATATATAATTTACCAAACATGTATTAAATATTTATGTTTACAAGGAAAAATATATGAAATACAATAATAAACTAAACTTTAATATCAAAGCAGTTCACTGAACCTTATGGTCCTCTGTCGAATATAATTATACTAGGAAATCAAATAATTATATGAAAAAAATATAAGTTATTTAACATTTAACTTATGTGACATCCCAAAATATAGCATAATATTATATCATAGATTAATTACATATAACAATATGATAGATCAGTTCTCTAAGAGTTAGTAAAGTATTTAACAATACAGTTATCCAAAATAACTATAAAACTAAAAACTTTACAGAATACCATAAGTCTGATACAAAACATAGGAAATAAACCGAACGGTTCTACCACTAAGTTTATACAAATCATCCCATACCGAACGGTTATACAACAACCTGTATAAACCGATCGGTTACAAAAGATAAGCTAAGCCTAATGATCGAACGATCCTAACTAAGCTACAGGACCCTCGCCTTCCAACGCTTGTTCCACCGAACACTCATCGCCTTCTGCTCACATCCATAGGATGATCATTGCAATAGAAAAGGAAAACGAACGGACAATACAAGACAAAACAAGAAAGTAGGGTAAGCTAATGTAATTTAATTATAAACACATCTATATATATTTCATACAAGTTCAAGTCATGCAAAACCGAACGCTACCTCATGCCAACACCAAATACAAGCAATCATATACAAAATGAACACCACAATTCATATATAGACCGAACACTATGGCTTGACCATCCGGATTGTATGAATATGTAGCTACAATCGTCCTTGCACTTGTGGTAGTGTAACAGCTGATACCAATTAAGCTACTACCCAAGGTTAATCCCATAATACCTACCTCGGCACCCTGAGGTGGTAGGACCTCTTGCTATTCTCACAAATGAAATATCTCTCTCTATGCGAGAATGATACTCATAGAATTTCAGGATGAACGCCAACTTAGCAATATCCATATTCATACCTTACAATTCCATAATCATCCATGAGATATTCCTCCTTGGAATTCTCTTCCACAGATTTGAAAACATAATTCTCATAAATTAACATAAACAGTCATTCATCAGTTATATTTTCACTCATAAGACAAAGAGAACCTGTGAACGTTAGAGAACCTGTGAACGTTGGAGACCGGACACCTTCACACTACCCAAAAGATAGATCAAACGGTCTATAATAGATACAACTGAAGAAATTGCCTAACGTAATTACTGGTTGATCACTAGAGAAAAACCGACCACTGGGAGCTTAGCCCAACCTTAAGAGTTTAAAACGAACGCTTAAAAACTTAAATCGAATGTGTATAGCTCAGACCGAACGCTATAATTCAATCGAATATTACTAAAATCGAACGTTAAACGTAGTACGACTAAGAACGAACGTTAATACCAACTCGAATACTTTTAAATACTAAACCAAACAACACTAAGCCAAAATATCACTACAAAACCGAATACCACTAAACCCGATTACATGACCTAACCGAGCGTTCAACAATGAGCGCTTTGTTTTCTACATAATTCTACAGAACTTCTCAACCAGTTCACAGGTCTCAGCAACACACAAAAATCAAGCCAATATCCAATTATTCATACATGCACATGTTCAACCAATCATTTCAAACATAAACAAACATAATTAAATTACTAGCTTCCCTTACCTTGAATAAACCAAACACTTCCTACGCTTTCATAGTGTTGACTAACCAGAAATCAGCTTCTAAGGCAACCTACTACTTTCTTATCGGTGAAAATGAACCAACCAGATGATCAAAGACAGAAAACAACTTCAGAGAAGTAGATGATGAACAGATGCAAGTTGAACAATGCTTGCATGTATCAGAAAATACATAAACTTAAAAGAACGAGTGAATTTAACTTACCAACTCCAACAACAACTTAATTGGTGAAAAGAGAGACTCTTGCCACCAGGGAAAAACTCAGGCACAACCTGGTGGATGATCAGAAGAAGGAAAATGTGAGAATTTGTAGAGAGAAGAAGAAGAATTTAAGAGAGAAGAAGGAGAAATAAAACTCAGATATTTGGAGAGAAGGGGTACATACACCTACACTTTTATCTGAATTTAATGGTTTTGACAATACATAGTATAAAACTATCTTGTTCATAATATAACTGAAAAAACTATATTTGGACCAATGATACAAAATAAATTCCAACAAACATGTGTTTCATATCTATAGATTAATACGTGATCCATTTAAGGTAAATTCATTGCGTACACTAGTGTATGAAAAAGTTCTTCACAACTTTTCACTACATACATGTTATCTTGAATCTATATTATTTAAATATTTAATTATAGATATCCATCCACATTAATAATAATAGTAGGTTACGTGCTTGATACTTATAACAGACAATTTAAAATGGAAAAGGTATTTGTTTAATACATATAAAACAAAAAATTTTAATTTTTAATAAATTTCAATTAATAGAAGAACAAGGATTTAGATGTTGATTACCAGCATTTTTTATTACACATAAAGAAAAAGTCAATAATAGTTTGACGTAATAGAAAATATAGAGATAATAAATAAAGTAAAATATAAGACGAAAGAAACATGTTTTATGAAATGATTATTTTATATTATTTAATTAAAATATGTTTATAGAAGAATTTTCTGTAGGACCATTCATTTGTAAAATAAAAATATTAAGTATAATTCAACCACTAATTAAAAATAAAATAAAAAGTTTGTAATTATTAATTTATTTTATTTATTAATTTTTCATTCATATGTTTAAAACATATGAAATCATTTAATTTGAAAAAAAAAATAATACATATATAATTTTTTTACATTTATTTCATACAATTTTTTATGTTTTATATTTTTTTTATAAAAATTTACATGACTATTTTATCTTTATTTTATATATATATATATATATATATATATATATATATATGTATATATATGTGTGTATATATATATATATGTATATACGTATATATATGTATATATATATATATATATATATATATATATATATATATATATATATATATATAAAGAGTCACACACACTTTCTCATAGGTTCACTGAGTTCTGGCTCGTCAACTTTCCATCCACCATTCCCCAGCCCTCTCGCCATGGATCACCGTGTCTCCCGTCGAACCGAGATCCTAATCAACCACCTCCTCCGCCGTGCACCGCCACCTTCCTCCGTTCTTCATCCCCACCGCTGCCTGAGCTACTCCCCTCCCGAGCTCTCCAATGGATTCGCGTTCGACTTGCGGGAGATGCGAAGGTTAATGGACGGGCACAATCTGGAGGACCGCGATTGGCTCTTCTCCGTCATCGTGCAGAGCGCACTCTTCAACCGCCGCGAGCGCGCCGGCAGAATTTTCGTCTGCCCCGACTACAACCAGTCCATGGAGCAGCAGCGCGAAGCCACCATGAGGCGCATAGAGTATCTTGTGGAGAGAGGAGTTTTCCGAGGGTGGCTCACTGGCGAGGGTCCGGGGGAGGAGCTGAGGAAACTTGCGCTCTATGAGGTTATAGGGATGTATGATCACTCCCTTGCTGTTAAGCTTGGGGTTCACTACTTCCTCTGGTTGGTTATGTTTTCTCTTTTCTTTTTCTATAGTTTTCTTCTTCAGAGTAGTTGGAATTTGAATAAGAGCTTAGTTTCTATGTAGCCTATATTGTCAACTCATCAGAAACCATTTATACCACAACGATCAGTTTGGACTTCTTTGTGAGTATTTTGGGAGACGAAAGTCAAAAAAAAATTATACAATTTCCTACATTTAGCTTTTGCATAAATAATTTGCAGAAATAATTTTTATTACCTTTCTTAACTTATGATATGAAAAAAGTTCAATGTAAATAT
Source organism: Vigna umbellata (assembly GCF_029865625.1). Lineage (NCBI taxonomy): Eukaryota > Viridiplantae > Streptophyta > Magnoliopsida > Fabales > Fabaceae > Vigna > Vigna umbellata. The sequence continues at coordinate 24,172,131 of NC_142170.1, forward strand.
TATAACCCTGAAAAAAATTAAAATTAATTTTTTTTTATTTTTTCTTAAATTTAATTTAATTAAAATTTAAATTAATTTATATTTTATTAGATTAAATTTAATTATTAATTTTATATTTAATTTATATTATATTTTATTTATTTTTAATTTTATTTTATTTTAAAATTTGTTATTTGGATTTGATTGTTTGTTAGTTATATAATTCGAGTTTGGTTTGTTGTTGGATGAATTGTCTAAAAGAGTGTTACTCCCTTCACTTTCTCATCTTCTTCTTCCACCTCTCTATTGTTTTTTAAATTCCAAATGTATTCTTTTTACTTTTACCTTTATCTATTTTACTTTTTATTTTTTAAAACCCTAATCTCGTTTCACTTTCACTTTCTCTCTTTCTTTTCAATTTCTACATTTGATAACAATCTAATTAATCCCTATAATCTTCTTCGGCTAACAGTGTCACGAGTCCTCTTCACCTTCTCTACGTCACCACTATGTATCCTACCCTATGACTTTGAATATCAAAATTAGTTTATTGAATATACACCACATTCAGAAATCCTCACATCCACATATGTTGATGAACTACCACATGAAATTTATTGTTCAAACTGCCAACTTCTTTCCATTACTTTTTAAAAAATATGACAAAAGTGATCAAACCATATATAATCGTAACTAAGCTTTCGAGAATAAAGAATGAAGAAAAGGCAGAAATGGAGAATGGTGTTAACGGTGGAAATTGAAAAGAAAGAGAGAAAGTGAAAGTGAGTGAGGGAGGCTTGCGTGTGAGAAAAAGAGTGAAAGTGAAAGGGGATTAGGGTTTCAAAAAATAAAAAGTAAAATGGGTAAAAGTAAAAAGGGTAGGATTGGAATTTAGAAAAAATTGGAGAGGTGGAGGGAGAAGATGGGGTGGTGGAGGGAGTAACACTCTTGGGTAAATGGTATTGATCCAAAATAAAATACAAGTTAGGTTTGTCATTCGGTAGCTATATAATTCAAGTTAGGCTTTTTGTACACTCTGTTCTACATTGTTATTTGGATTTGATAGTTTGGTAGCTATATAATTCAAGTTAGGTATCGTTGGATGAATTGTGTAACATGTGGTAGTTGCTGGCACTAGTCTCTGAAAACGCTACAATATCCTAAAAATCTACTAAATTTAGTAAGCGGTTCTAAAATTGAAAAAGTTATTACTAGAATTCCCTCTCTTCTCAGCTCTGTGTACAACACTCGTTTTGGATGGGGGCTTCCAAATGCATGAAGCTGTTAAAATTCATTTAGTTGTTCCAAATACATTGTAAACTAGACCTGTGCTGACAAGTAACCAACCTGCATTGATAGGGAAAATATACTAATGTCATGAATAATGCTGTATTGAATACGGACTGATGTGATTAACGGATTGAAAATCCTTTTCCAAACAGTTCTAAGGAGGAAAAACGTGATTTATCCTTTTTCTATGAGTTGGTGAAAGTTAGAAAACAATATCAAGTTGGTCCTACAAGTACCTTTTTCAAGCTAACTAGAATGATATGGATAATGGATTTCAGGGGAGGGGCCGTGAAGTTTTTGGGAACCAAGCGCCATCATGACAAGTGGTTAACGGCTACTGAAAACTATGACATGAAGGGTTGTTTTGCTTTGTCTGAGTTGGGCCATGGAAGTAATGTACGTGAATATTGCTAAATTAGTTGGGTTCATTTGGTCCGCTAGTAATTTATTATGATTTTTCCGTTACCTTTAATAATTCTTTCCACACTAATTTTTACAGGTGCGAGGAATTGAAACAGTCACTACTTATGATTCAAACACTGGAGAATTTGTAGTCAATACTCCATGTGAATCGGGTCAGAAGTATTGGATTGGTGGTGCAGCAAATGTAATGATTCCTTTTGTATAATTCATAATTATTTAAAAGCCTAGACATGAAGAGAATGGGTGCTTACATTTTTCTCCTGCTCCAACTTTGTATATATTAACCCTTTATTATTAACTTGTTCTCCTATTCAGCATGCAACACATACTATAGTCTTTTCACAGCTCTATGTAAATGGAAGCAATCAAGGGGTGCATGCATTCATTGCCCAAATCAGGGATTCAGATGGAAACATATGTCCAAACATTCGAATAGCCGATTGTGGTCACAAAATTGGTGTAAATGGAGTTGATAATGGCCGTATCTGGTAATATATGCATCTTCAAACAAGTTGTGCTTGAAAAATGAATCTCATATAAATGAATGAACTCAGAAACTCTGGACACGGATCCTCAGGTTTGATAATGTGAGGATACCTCGGGAGAATTTGTTGAATTCTGTGGGTGATGTTTCCCCAACTGGTGAATATTTGAGTGACATAAAAAATGTTGATCAGGTGATTTGCTTTTTCAGAGAGATGATATTCCCTTTGGTCTCCTTGTGGTCTTCTTTATTCACTTTGAGAAGCTTGTTCACGTATCTTTTGTTGTACGTTATTCTTGCTACAGAGGTTTGCTGCTTTCTTAGCCCCGTTGACCAGTGGTCGGGTTATTATTGCTGCTACTGCTGTTTACATTTCCAAGGTAGTGAGACCATCTATGTCTGTGGATTTCACGTTTGTCTGTGTTTTTTATTTTCTTTGTATTTAACTAACTCATTCCAAATTTGATATCTTAACTTATCGTGTCCTTTATTTGTCCTTAGATTAGCTTGGCCATTGCTATAAGATATGCACTGACAAGGCGGGCATTCTCCATTACACCAAATGGGCCTGAAGTTTTACTTCTCGATTACCCTAGTCATCAACAGCGTCTGTTACCTTTACTTGCAAAGGTGTAAGTCCTCTAATTACATGCATTTTGATATCTATTTGATCAGACCTCAAAAATAAAAATGCTTCAATTTTTTATGGGAAACTGAAGCTTAGGCATGCCATTTTGAATATATTCTTCAATGAAAGATGCCTTTTGTTTTTCTCACCAAAATGTTAAGACAAAGAATCTTTAAAAATATGCTCAATATTACAGGGAAAACGTTTGTTCGACAACGCTATTTTGCCAACTTTTTGACAACGACACGTGGCCTTGTTTCATTGATTGGTTTTAAAAGGTTTTTTTAGAAAGATGAAATTTGTTCAGAAGGGCAATTTTGGTATGAATTTGGATAGAAACTCCTTTTGTCAGTTTATTTTTTCAGATTCACTTTTTTTGCAGTTTGGTTTTCTCAACTTTCTCTCCACCATTGAAGCTTCCATCTCTCTCTACCATTGAAGCATCCATCTCTCTCCACCGTTTCGGTTCTCTTCGTTCGTCGCTTTTCTTCACTCTTTGTCCACCATTGAAATGTTGTTTCTCTCTCCCCTTTGAGTTTGAGTTCGACTTTTCTTACTTCATTTCTTGGGTCATTTGGTCACTGTCGAGGATTTTGTCTCTCTTTATCCATTTCCCCATATTTTGATGGTGTGACTGTGGGCTCGTTGGCGGTATATATCCCTCGTTTTGGAATTTTGTTGATTTTGGCGTGCATTGTCGTTGACGACATTTTCGTGGTTGTGTAAGTATTTGGCTTTTGTCTCCCATTGTGGTTGGCGATATTTCTCCCAAGGTTTGGGTTTTTTCGCACACACCATCGAGGTTGGTATCACCAAGGTTTGGGCTTTTTCGCACTCACCATTGATTCATTACCAAACTTCACATTAGAAGTTGTAGAAACCATCAACCATGACCAACAGGGGTCCTTCATTCATAAAATCTTAAAAACACTCATAACAAACAAAAAAACAATCATGGGGAGCGCGGTTGTCACACTTGAGTAGCATAGATCAACTTTCAGTACAAAACTGCAAATTTAACATGTAATCAATTACAGCCTTTCTGTAAGTGATTACAAGTGCATGTCTCCACAGTGTATGGTGCAGGACCTAACCTGCGTTGCTAAGACCACCCAGGATGGGTCTTCCCTACACAGAAGACTTACCAAACTTCACACTACAAGTTGTGAAAACCATCAACCATGACCAACAAGGGTCCTCCATTGACAATATCTTAAAAAGACACTCACAAAAAACAATCATGGGGAGCGCAATTGTCACATTTGGGTAGCGCAAATCAACTTTCAGTACAAAAATGCAATTTTAACCTGGTAATCGATTACAGCTTCTCTGTAAGCGATTACAAGTGCATGTGTCTAGTGTGTATGGTGTAGGAACATGTTAAGTCATTGAATTATTGAGAAAAAATGTCATTTAGGTGCTTTCATGTAAGTTAGATGAGCTTCATAAGCATTTTTGGCCAATTTCTGCCCTGGTAATCGATTACAAGGGTCTTGTAATCGATTACCCGAGGAAAATGGGTAATTTGTACAAAAACTTCAACTGTACTCCCCAACTAGATGAACACTGCTCCCAAACTCTGTTTTTCTGAACTTTACTACTTGTTTTGTTCTTAACTTTCTCCACCGAACTCCAAACGACTTGATACTTGTTTTGTTGGAATCTAGACTCAAAGAGCTTTCCAACAAAACAAGAATCAACTCATTTGGAGTTCGGTGGAGAAAGTTATGAGCAAAACAACCAGCAAAGGTCAGAGGTGGTAGAAATATATAAAACGTTAACTTTAAAGAATTAACTGCACCTACTCAGGTGTCCAAAAATTATAAATTAGTAGTCATTGGAAAGATCTTTGAGTCTACTTTCTAATAAAAAAGGAATCACATCATTTGGAGGTGTGTGGAAAAAGTTATGATTAAAATAGTCAGCAAAGGTCAAAGTTGACAGCATGTGTTATGCACCTCACCTCAATTGGAGAAAACCACCTAAATGAACATTTTTATTTTGAAGAAATCAATGACCTAACCTCATTATTGGTGCAGAGAGCTCACCGAATAACATTGAACTCACTCACCCATCTCAAAAAAGGAAAAATTCAACAAAAATAGAGAATGGGGAGCAGTGTTCATCTAGCTGGAGAGTACAGTTGAAGTTTCTGTACAAATTACCCTTTTTCCTCTGTGTCAACACTCAATTTCGTCCGGGTTGATTAATAAATTTATTTTCATCATAAAAATAAAAAAAATAATAAAAAATAATAATTTATTTTCATTATTTGACCGTTCGTCCATTCAGACCTTTAGGACGTTCGGTCATGCAGAGAGTAAACCGTTCGGTCATAGAGTTTTAATGAACGTTTGGTCTTCATTAGAACGTTCGGTCTTGGTGTTGCTACTCTCTTTTGAACGCTCGTTCATCCATGATCAGCCTTCAGCCATTCTCATTGACGTTCGGTCTTGTGTTGTTTAACGTTCGGTATTGGTGTGTTTTTAAGCGTTCGGTCCTAGTTTGTTTTGAATCTTAAACGTTCAGCCTCTCAGGTTTACTGTTCACGTTCGCTCTAGATGAGATTTGATTTTTTTGAACGTTCGGTCTTGTGTTTCTTTAACGTTCGATCTGAGCGTTCGACCTACAGTGTGAACATTTGGTTACAGCGTTCGGTCATGTAATTTGGACGAACGTCCGTTTGTATTGACCGAGCGTCCAAAAAGTGGGTGGCTGCGTTTTAAATTGGTCTGAGCCTTACAGCGAGGATTCCCACCTCCTATTGCCGCTGTCCGCCATTAACCGTCTGAAAAGCTATTTGCAGTATGGGTGCAAGAGAATATTTTTGGCAGGCTTTCACTTTTGGATTTTTAATTTGGAGAAAGGTGGGTGCATGGCTGGAAATAGATACACGAGCAACACGTTGGCAGCATGGGCAGCTCCATATTCAAGGCCTGGCTGGAAGAGAAGCACACCACATCATAGTAACTGCTGGGGGCACATGATCAAGCACACCACGCGGCCAAAGTAAAAAAAAAGCCACTCACAGTATGGGTTTCTGCAGAAGAAGGGAATCATTTTTCTGACACTCCCACCTGAGTTTGTCTTCCACGAGCACCCATCTGGCACTTCTGTAATACCCATCTTGCAACTCTGAAAAGCTGGCTACACCACTACAACAGGCGGGAATGAAAAGGAGAGGAGGGAGACACCCAAAAAGATCTCTATCATCCGTATTCACCTACGGCCGCAGCCAACTGATACACTGGAATCATCATCCTCACCACCTCACCTCATCTTCATTCTTCTCTGAATCACCAACACACTGAAAAAACATCCTTATTCACTCGTTCTCCAGCCGCGGCCCAAGGTAACAACAGAGACTCCAACCTTTGTTTCCCTCCCTCGCAAGCCACCATCTCCAGCACCTCATCCCCATCCTCATCACCTCAAGACAGTCATAACGAATCCAAAATATTCTTGGGGAGTGGTTAAGCCACGTCTGGGTAGCCCTCTTCAACTTTCGGTACAAAAGGAGATTTTTCTCCTGGTAAACGATTACCAGCTCCCTGTAATCGATTACAGCAACATCAGTCCTGTGATAACCCAAAACCAACTTAAGTGACAACCCAATAGCAAGACACACCAAAAAAATGACGAACAGATGCAAGACCAAAATCCACTCCCCAAAATACGAATACCGAGACACGAAAAAGTTCATACCTTGTTCGAAGAACCATTGTCACCGGACGAACCCATTGCACAAAAAAGGTAACAACTTCCACCAAATCGACACCGAACGAGACAAGGGTAATCTCTAACTCAAAGAAAGAAACTCAATGTCCACAGAGACACCGAACGAGACAAATCCACACCGAACGAGACAAGCATAATCTACAACTCAAATAAACAAACCTAATGTCCACAAAGATTCAAAGGAAAACAATGGTGACAGGGAAGCAGGAGAGAGATGTTCAAAACAAAATGAAACCCTAAAAATGGAGAAAGGAGAACACTGCTATGAAGAGAGAAGTTGAAATGAAATTAAAATCCCCAAAATGGAGAGAGAAGACAGTGATAAGGAGAGAAGAGGGCAGTTTCGGAATCCAAACTTCAACCCATTTCAAATCAGATTTTAAATTAAAAAAAAGCATTCAAATTCGACCAATTAAAACTTGACACGTGGCGTTGTCAAATTTTTGTCAAACTGGCGTTGTTGGAATATCGCGATCCATATTACAGGACTAGTTAATTTTTACAAAAGTTCAGTGGTCATTTTCCCATATGGACCAATTTATATGTACCTTTCTTTACTTTTATGGTTCAGATATGCAATGAGTTTTTCCGCAAATGACCTCAAAATGATGTATGTGAAAAGATCACCGAAGTCAAACAAAGCAATTCATATTATTTCTAGTGCATACAAGGCTACTTTTACTTGGAATAATATCCGTACTCTTCAGGTAAATTTTTCCTCGGGTTTGATAGGTACTATTGTATGCTGTTGCCCTCTCTAAGGTTCTATTAATGCTTGAACTAGGAATGTCGTGAAGCCTGCGGAGGCCAAGGAGTTAAATCTGAAAATCGTGTTGGTCTTTTCATGAGTGAATTTGAGATGCATTCGACATTTGAGGGGGACAACAAAGTTCTGATGCAGCAGGTAAAATGAGTATCCTGTTAAATATGAAATTTGATTAATAATTGAGCACACATTTTTATTTTCAAACCCAGGAAATTCGATGAGCTGGTTTCATTGTGCAAAACATTAATTGGATCCTAATAAGTTGTGTTGTTTTTTTCATTTGACTTTAAAGCAGTGTAATAGTAATTATTATGAAATAGTTCTGTCCATTTTATTGAATGTGAATGGTTGCTCACGTGTTCTTCATTACACTTCAGATTAGCAAGGCACTCTTTGCAGAATACGTAGCATGTCAGAAGCAAAACAAACCTTTCAGTGGTTTAGGATTAGAACACATGAACAAAGATTTGCCTGTTATCCCATCTCACCTAACAACTCCGACCATTAGGAGCAGTGAATTTCAGGTAATCATTTGATTATGCCTTTTGAAATTTGGAGAAGCCCTAAAGAAGCTTCTATCTGTTTCTTACGTTACCTTTCACTCTCACAGATTGATCTGTTCCACCTAAGAGAGCGAGACCTATTGAGGCGCTTTGCTGAAGAGGTCTCAGAATACCAATCTCGTGGAGAAAGCAAAGAGTCTGCCTTCATTCTAGTGAGGGTTCTACCTCGTCTTTTTATCTTTTCCTTTCATCTTTTCATTGTCTTATCATTTGGAACACTTTTTCTGTTACAGAGTTATCAGCTAGCAGAAGACTTGAGCAGAGCTTTCTCAGAACGAGCAATACTGAAAACATTCATGGATGCCGAGTCAACTTTACCAGCTGGTTCGTTGAAGGTAAAACGCTCTCTATAACGTGCTTTTTACCATTTCTTTAAATCTGGAAGTCATTGAACCTGTCATGGCACTTGATCAAGGTTGAATGGTTAGTTTAACAGAGGTCCGGAATTGAACCTTTATTAATAAAATTCATTAAAAATACACAAATATAATATTAAAGATGTATAATATCATAATTTTATGATTGTATATAGGCTCTTAACATTAAAATATATAAAAAAAATGTTAAATAAAATAAGTGTATCATGCTCAAATTGAAATTTCAGTAATATACATCAAGATTTGTTAATAATAACAAAATTATATCTAGAATAAAGAAGAAAATGACTAATATTTAGGTTGATTTTTATTTGATAAGATTAAAAAGTTAAAATTGTAATTTATTAAATTTTTTATTGAACCGGTTTGACCAGTTTTTGGACTGGTTTTACTAGTTTATGTATTACTTGTTTTGCCCTACAATCAAACCGGATAAGAAATTAGCTCCTCGTCAAATCGGTACGGTTCCAAACACCATGCTTTTCACTATTCGTTAAGTTTTGCTAGAAATTACAAAATCACTAGTTGGACTTGTTAAGACCTTTTTTGTATAAGTTTTTCTATAAAAATTCATTGAAAATTTTGATAAATTATTTATTTAGCAAAGTTAAAATTATTTATTTACAAGTTAAAATTAGTTTTTTTAGGAATTAAGGGACGGTAACTTCTTCATGAAGCTGATTTGAATTAATACTTTAACGAAATTTAGTTTGAGAGAATTTTATTTATATTTTTTTTCTTATGAGTGTTGTTAAATGAGTTTTCACGGAAAACAAGAATTAGTCTCTTGTTTTGAAATTTTGAATCAATTTAATCTTTCAACTTTAAAAATTTGTGAATTTAGTCTTTTTAACCAAATTTTATTCAGTTTATTTAATGTTTTAAACGCGTTTCATGATAGTTATTTATATCATTTGACATATTTTCATTTCAATGTTAATTGAAAAAATTGCTTGAAATGTCAAATAAACACAACAAAATTTGATTGAAAAGACTAAATTCACACAATTCTAAAGATGGAAGACTAAATTGGCTCAAATTTTCGAAAAGAGACTAATTTCAATTTTTACTTAATGTTAAGGGATCAAAATCATATTTAACACATTGTTAGAAAAACTTGTACAAATAGAAGTCTAACTTTAGTATTTAATAGAGTATATTCTAAATGTGTGTTGGGTGTAACTAATCCATTAATTGATCTCTTTATTTTTATTTGCCTTCTCTGTAGAATGTGTTGGGTCTATTGAGATCGTTGTATGCTGTGATAACTGTGGATGAAGATGCTACCTTTTTTCGATATGGATACTTGTCAACAGAGAATGCTTTTGCAGTGAGGAAAGAAGTGCCAAAACTATGCGCTGAACTTCGACCACATGCACTTGCCTTGGTCAGTTCCTTTGGTATTCCTGATGCTTTCTTGAGCCCTATTGCATATAACTGGGTTGACTCAAATTCTTGGTCTTCTCAACTTTAGCAAGCTTATGCAAATATCTGCATTTGAATAGTATCTTTGTTGCATGTTATTGGGTGAATAAAAAGTTTAAAGAACAAAATAAAAGGATAGTATACGAAGGAAACCAAGGCCAAACCATTCGGGTTGAGTTTCATCAAGTATTTTTGTACCATTTGGTAAATAGTTGTTAAGATATTTGAATCTGATAAATGTACCTGAATTACTTATTTATATTTACCTTCAATGAACAAGCCGGTAAAGTTGACTTTGCATCCATGAAGGTTTTCAATATTGCTCGTTCTGCCTAACTCTTCTGCTAGTTGATAACTCTAGAACAGAAAAGTGCTCCAAATTGTAAAACAATGAAAAGATGAAAGGAAAAAATAAAAAGACGAGGTAGAATCCTCACTAGAATTGAATGCAATAAAAATTTTATTACTGAAATGTGTATTATATATGACCGATTACCTCTTTCCATACTACTATAGGATCCGTCCTTGATTGAATATATCTCAAACTACTAAGTTGACATGCATTAGGCTCATTCCTACTCGGCAACACCACATCACACAAGCCACCTAATCATAATGATTCCTGGTTAACCTTGATAATTCAAAAGCTAAGGGGTATTTGG